>NC_132788.1:56997791-58412791 GCF_048418805.1 Vulpes vulpes | reverse complement strand
ATGAGGAGAGGACTCTAGCTAGTGATGTGAGAGTTCCCTACCCCCTTTAACTTAAAAGTCCTTCTGCTTCCCCAAGCCTCTGTGTCTCTATCTATAAAGCGGGACTAATAGTCTCTACCTTGTTTATCTTGGCAGGTGATGTGAAGGTGCGGTGATATGGCAGTAAGGAGTGATGATTAAACAGTTTTGGAATCCCTGGCCAGACCACTAGCATGGCCTGGGGCATTCAACAGGTATGTGTGAGGTTTGAAGCAGTACTACATGGGGGGGGGGGGGGGGGGACCGAGCAGACTAATGTAAGATTGTCCAGAGGTAGGAGGTGCCTTCACTGATGCCGTTCCCTCTGTCTAAAATGTAGTTCCCCTTAAGTGCGCCAGCCTAACTCCCGTGTGTCCAGGACTCACCATTTTTCAAGTAATTTTGAAAAGAAGCCATAAATCCAAATTTTTCTTGAGTTCCTCGGGTTTTTAAAGTTTTTTTTTAAGATTTTATTTATTTATTCATGAGAGACACAGAGAGGAGAGAGGCAGAGACGCAGGCAGAGGGAGTAGCAGGCCCCACGCAGGGAGCCCGATGCAGGACACCATCCCGGGTCTCCATGATCAGACCCTGGGCTGAAGGCGGTGCTAAACCGCTGAGCCACCAGGGCTGCCCTCCTCAGGTTTTTAAATGTTACTCAGTTCCACCCCCGCCCCTCCCCCCAAATCACCGTGGATACGGGAGTCAAACAAAGCCATCCTTAAACTGGTGGTGGCCCCAGGCTTCCAGTTTGGGAATTCTGAAACCTGTCCCGGTCTCCCACTGTACAGATGAGAAAATTGAGGCCCAGGGAGCAGGAGGGATTTGCTGGGGGTGACACAGGCAGGAGCAGAGTCCAGGTCCCGTTTGTCCCTTACTTGTTTCCTCTGTCCTCTCGGGCTTCTCTTTCTCCTTGTCCCCCTCTCCCTCTCTCTGTCTCCGCGTAGGTGTCCGTCTCTGCGCTGCCCCCCTGTACCTCTTTCAGGCCTCATCTCTGTCTCCTATTCTTTCCTGTGTGTGTCTTTTGAGCCATGTGATTCTCTCAGCATCTCTGTGCCTCTGTCTCCTGCTCCAAGAGCGTCTTCTGCGACCACGAAGCTCCGGAGCTGGTGCGGAGGCGACCGAGCATCAGCACCCCCCGGCCTCCTGCGCGCCCCCTCCCCGCCCCCTCCCCGCCCCCGCCCCCGCCCCAGACTTCCGGCGGAGCGGGCGGGCCGGCACCCACGGGGCCCGCTGCCGTCAGCGCCCTTCCCGGCGGCCGCGACCCCTCCCCGCTGACCTCAGCCGCGCCGCCGCCCCGCGCGCATATAAGCCGCGGCCCCGCCGAGCAGCGGCTGCGGCGCCCGAGCCCTGCGAGCGCTCCCGCCTCCGGACCCCCCGGCTCCCGACTCGGAGGCTCCAACGCGGCGCCCCGGACCTCGGACCGTCCCGCGGAGCTCTCGCCGGGCAGGTGACCGCCCCCGTCCCCTCTCCCCAGCCCGGGGGCGTCCGGGGGCCCTCCCCGCCCGCCCCCGGGGGAGCCCCGGGAGAAGCCCCGGCTCTTGCGCCCCAGCGCCTCCCGCCTCCCGGAGCGTGGCATCGCGCACAGGTGGGCGCCGCGCGCGCCCCCCCGTCCCCCAGGGGCTCCACGGGGCCGCTGGTGGCTCCGCTCCTGTGCGCGCACGTCCCCGCGCCCCCCCCCCCGTCCCCCAGGGGCTCCACGGGGCCGCTGGAGGCTCCGCTCCTGTGCACTCACGTCCCCGCGCCCGCGCCCCCCCCCGTCCCCCAGGGGCTCCACGGGGCCGCTGGTGGCTCCGCTCCTGTGCGCTCACGTCCCCGCGCCCGCGCTCCCCCGTCCCCCAGGGGCTCCACGGGGCCGCTGGTGGCTCCGCTCCTGTGCGCGCACGTCCCCGCGCCCCCCCCCCCGTCCCCCAGGGGCTCCACGGGGCCGCTGGAGGCTCCGCTCCTGTGCACTCACGTCCCCGCGCCCGCGCCCCCCCCCGTCCCCCAGGGGCTCCACGGGGCCGCTGGTGGCTCCGCTCCTGTGCGCGCACGTCCCCGCGCCCCCCCCCGTCCCCCAGGGGCTCCACGGGGCCGCTGGTGGCTCCGCTCCTGTGCGCGCACGTCCCCGCGCCCCCCCCCGTCCCCCAGGGGCTCCACGGGGCCGCTGGAGGCTCCGCTCCTGTGCACTCACGTCCCCGCGCCCGCGCCCCCCCCCGTCCCCCAGGGGCTCCACGGGGCCGCTGGTGGCTCCGCTCCTGTGCGCTCACGTCCCCGCGCCCGCGCTCCCCCGTCCCCCAGGGGCTCCACGGGGCCGCTGGTGGCTCCGCTCCTGTGCGCGCACGTCCCCGCGCCCCCCCCCCGTCCCCCAGGGGCTCCACGGGGCCGCTGGAGGCTCCGCTCCTGTGCACTCACGTCCCCGCGCCCGCGCCCCCCCCCGTCCCCCAGGGGCTCCACGGGGCCGCTGGTGGCTCCGCTCCTGTGCGCGCACGTCCCCGCGCCCCCCCCGTCCCCCAGGGGCTCCACGGGGCCGCTGGTGGCTCCGCTCCTGTGCGCTCACGTCCCCGCGCCCGCGCTCCCCCGTCCCCCAGGGGCTCCACGGGGCCGCTGGTGGCTCCGCTCCTGTGCACGCACGTCCCGGGTGCCGGGGCGCTGGGCGCCGAGGGTCGGCAGGATGGAAAGTTCGTCATCCCACCCCGGCCTGGATGGCAGCGGGGGCAGAACTGGGCCATCAGGGCGTCCGGGGTCAGAGCCTGAGATGTAGAATCCGAATCCAGGTGTTAGAAACAGATTTTCGTGTTGGGCTCGAATCTTAGCCTTCGAGTTTCAGCCTTTGCGTTAGAAAAATTTTACCCTTGCAATTAGGGTTTTAGAGTTAGAGCTGGCTTCTTAGTTTAGCCACAGAATCTTAGCGTTAGAAATGGAACCTTAGGGGCCCCTGGGTGGCGCAGTGATTGAGCGTCTGCCTTGGGCTCAGGTGGTGGTCCCGGGGTCCTGGGATCGAGTCCCTCATCGGGCTCCCTGCATGGAGCCCGCTTCTCCCTCTGCCTGTGGCTCTGCCTCTCTCTCTGTGTGTGTGTGTCACTCATGAATAAATAAGTACAATCTTAAAAAGGAAAGAAAGAAAGAAAGAAATGGAACCTTAGCCTTGTGGAATCAGAGCGTTGACCCTGGGATTAGACCGCTAGAAAAGGAGTCTTGGACCAAGGATGTGGGGCAGGGAAGAGTGTCAGCCACTGGCCAGTGGGCGTTGTGGCCCTGCGCTCTGGGTGGTTGCACTCCTGGCGAGCCTGCCGTGCGCCTCGTCACTCGGGCTGCCCCTGCTCCCAGGGACACTGAGGGGTGGCGGTGGCGGTGGGGTTCCCATGGCTTCCAGGCTCACGGCAGAACTGGGCGCACGGGCAGGCTCTCCAAGCCTCTCCAGGGCTGAGCATCCCCAAGGCCTGAGGCTGCCCCCGCCCCACCCTACGCTGGCACCTAGTCCTGCCGGAGGGAGGGTATTGACACGGTTTGTTACCCAGCTTGGGGACCCGCTGGGACAGGAAAGGAGGAGATAGTGCGGGCCGGAAAAGGGGTGCGGCGCGCTTATCCTCTCTGTGTTTCCAATCAGGCGCTGCAATGCCTGGCCCTTGGTTGCTGCTCGCCATGGCCTTGACCCTCACGGTGGCTGGGATCCCGGGAGGCAGCGCACAGCCGGAGGTGGCCCAGCAGGAGGCGGCGACGGCCGCCGAGCACGCGGATCTGGACGACCTACTGCGCCAGGCAGAGCGTCTCCTCCTCCGGGAAGACCTCCAGCGGCTGCGAGGGAACCAGGGCAATCCCGAGCCAGGTGAGGGGCAGGTGTGTCCCTCCGACCAGAGGCCCCTCAAAGAGGGCTGCGGGAAACCGGGACCAGAGGTGGGGGTCTACTGGGTCATCTAAACTCGTGCCTTTGAGAAGCTTGAAACTCTTGACCATAACTTCAGCAGGATCAGGAGTTGACCCTTTCCAGAGATCAGATTTCTCTTCCATGTGCGTCCTGGGAATGTTTCACAGAGAGCAGACTTTCAGTGGGGAAGACTCTGTGCAAGGGAGAGAGGAAGAAGTCTCAGTATGTGACAGTTTTAATTACTACTTACTAGGCACCTATATGCCAGGAACCGTTCTAAGCACTTCAAACACCTTATCACACTATTTGGTCTTCCTAACAAGCTCTTAGATCCATACTGTTATTTCCTGCTCATTTTTATACAGAAGGAAATTAAGGCTCAGAGAAGTGAGGTGAATTGTGTATGGTCACACAGCTAGGGAGTGGCAGAGGTGGGACTGGAACCCGAGATCAAACCTTTGGCCATCTGTGCGTGTGTCTGTGATTTCTGAGAGACTGTGCGATGCTGTGACTCTGGATGAGTGCTGCTGGGAAGCGGCCTGAATGAGGAGCGGGGCTGGAGTGGGCGCTCAGGGGCAGAGGGCCCTCACTGGTCTCTCTCCTTCCCCAGAGTCCCAGACGGTTCAGACCAACTGGCTCTCCAAGCGTCAGCATCCAGGCAAAAGGGAGGGCGAGGCTGAAGAAGGGGTCGAAGAGGAGGAGGAAGAAGGCTTGGCTGTGGACCCCCACAAACGGCAACACCCTGGCCGGAGGGAGGATGCGGCTGCCTGGTCCCATGGGACCCAGCAGAAGCGGCAGCACCCTGGCCGGCGCTCCTCCTGGCTGGAGTACACGCTCACCAAAAGGCAGCACCCAGGCAGACGGCTGGTGGATCCTAAGGCCCAGATGAGTTGGGAGGCAGAGGAGGAGGAAGGGGAGGAGGGCGAGCTGATGCCTGAGAAACGCCAGCATCCAGGCAAGAGGGCCCTGGGAGGCCCATGTGGGACTGGGGGAGCCTGTGGTCAAGCTAGACTCCTCCTGGGGCTCCTTGATGACCTGAGCAGGGGTCAGGGGGCCGAGGAGAAGCGGCAGCATCCTGGGCGGCGGGCAGCCTGGGCCAGGGAGCCGCTGGAGGAGTGAACCCAGTTTCCTATAAAGTTTTGGGTCTAAGAATGTCATAAGTCCTGTGGGCGCTATCCCTTTGTGATCCCCTCTTTTCTCCTTAGATCCTTGACCATGCACCTGAGCACCCTCCCATATACAACACCCAGTTCCCTGGCCTTGTCCCCTCTCCCCCTTCAGAGACATGAGAAAGCGAGCCTCTGAGTTAAAACCCCATATTATCCCACTTTACACTGTTGGCAAGGGGGCAGATCCCAGAATCCCTCTCCCACACCCCCCCAGGCTACTCCCCTTCCTTAGCTCTGGCTAAAATGACCCTTCTGGGTCCTCTAAGGGATTCCCAAAGAGAAGCAGTGTGACTCTGGTGAGGTCAGGGTGGAATTGAAGATGTGATATCCAAATCCAGTTTTTATTCCCTCTTCCATGAGTAAAGATTTGCTACCTGTTAATCTTATTTACCTCCAGAACCCAGAATCTCCTCCCCTCCTTGGGCATCGTTCTGTGGGTGGGCAGAGCCCTGACCCATGGTTGTGCTCTGCTTGGGCGAAGCATTACAGGTGGAGGCCCCCTGTGCTGTGCTGTGCGATGGCTTCTGGAATAAATATGTGCAGGCATGTGCAAACATCCTTGAAAGCTGAACCTGTATATAACCCTCTAGGTGACTTCCTCTGTCCATGATAATCATCTGAATGATAATAAAACATGCATCTGGATAATCTTGGAGCTCTGTGGTTGCAGTTTGTCTCAGCTGGTGTGGGGTTTCTCTTTTTAACATTGTGGGGGGAACGCCTGGGTGGCTCAGTGGTTGAGTGTCTGCCTTTGGCCCATGGTGTGATCCCGGGGTCTTGGGATTGAGTTCCGCATTGAGGTCTCCATGGGGAGCCTGCTTCTCCCTCTGCAATATGTCTCTGCCTCTCTCTGTGTCTCCATGAATAAATAAATATAATCTTTAAAAATACAGAAAAATTGAGGGGGACAGGATTAGAATTCCCCAATTCTGTTGAGGAAGGGCATCAGGGACCCTGGGTTTGTGATCATCATGGTTCGATGGCAGGAATCAACAGTGTGCCATCTAGCAGCCACAATGACAGAGGACCAAGCAATGGTTGGGGACTAAAAGCAGGGGCCTTCTGGGCCCGGACAGGGAGGCAAGCTGGGTGCAGGACAAGAGGGAATGGTGGGGACTGGGGCAAAATGGAGAGGCCAACTAAGTGAAGACCTTTAAATCTAAAACCTTTAACACCATGTGAATCAAATAACAATAACAACAATGCATATACCACACTTATTGTGTGTTGGGCACTGTCCTGAGCACTTTACATATAACCTTTTAATTTTTTAAAAAGATTTTTTTTTAACCAATCTCTACACTCAGCGTGGGGTTCAAACACACAACCCCAAGACCAGCAGTCACAAGCTCCATTGACTGAGCTAGCTGAGTTCCCCTATATTAATTCTTTTAATCCTCACAACGTTCCTTCTAGGTATTACTATTATTATGCTTGTCTTCCTAATAAGGAAACCAAGGTACAGAAAGGTTAAGTAACTTTTTCTGAAGCTGAATTTGGTCTACTGACTGCCAATTTGCAACCTCTATTTTAAACTAAATCCCCAAATTTCCTCAGGCCTCAGACTGAATTAGACCATCATTTGTTTGGTGGATGGATGGGTTATTTGGCTTTTCTGACAACTTTTGGTCACCTTCTTGGGCAGTGGAAGGAGGGGGCTAGAAGGATGTCTGAGCCCTAGCTCCCCTCCTGGGGGAGTTTATGGTTCAGGTGTTGTCAAGACAGAGGAAGACTTAGGGTTTGTAAGATGCATTTATACCCATGGTTTTTTTTTTTTCTTTCTTTCTTTCTTTTTTTTTAATAAAGGTTTTATTATTTGAGAGAGAGAAAGAATGAGCAGCCATAAGCAGGGGGAGAGGTAGAAGCAGGCTCTTTGCTGAGCAGGGAACCCAACTCAGGGCTTGATCCCAGGACCTTGGGATTACAACTTGAGCCAAAGGCAGACACTTAACTGACTGAGCTGCCTAGTTGCCTCTACACCCATATTTTCTGTATTATTCCCTCAAGCCCTCTGAAGTACTGAGCATTTGATGGATTTGCTGATTTTTCTCATTTTCATATGAGAGAACCAACACAGAGATTAAGGTCTCACCCCAGGATGCATGAGACATGTAGGACTGGCCTTCCAGTACTCATATCTGACTTTCTGCCCCACTTGGCCACCTTCTTCAGGAAGCTCTTAAAACATCCATTGTCACCATCAGGGCAAGTGGGCCCTAATAACATTCCCTCTGCTCACAGTCCCTCTCTGAAGGTATGTGCCCTAATAGAGTCAGTATGGACCACTTATGCAGCCCTTCCTTGGTGCTCTGTGCTTATAGATGCTTTCTCAGTGAATCCCGTGACCACCTCAGGCCAGCTACCATGTCCACCTGCAGCTGAAAAAAGTTGAGTTGCAGTTGAGCATAGGTGAGTGAAGCATTTGACCAAGGATGTACTCCAAACTTCTCTTTCTTCCAAACTTTTTAAAAAAGATTTTATTTATTTATTTGAGAGAGAGAGAGAAAGCACAAGCAATGGGGAGGGGTAGAGGGAGAAGCAGGCTCCCCACTGAGCAGGGAGCCCAATGGTGGGCTCCATCCCAGGACCCAGAGATCACGACCTAAGCTTAAGGCAGATGCTTAACCGACTGAGTGCCCCCCAGCCGCCCCTCTTGCTTCCAAACTTGTTACTTCCTCACATATGGGAAGACTTGAAGGGTGTGAGAAACCCACCCTCCCAGCCATTTAAGGTTTTTCCCTCTGCTCCTGTGAGTGATTGTACCAATGCACCATGACAGAAAGGGTCTGGGCATTAGCTTCAGCCCTGGACAAATGATTAAACTAGTTTGAGCCTCAGTCTTCTCATCTATAATATGAGCCCAGTAATCCCTACCTCTTTCTGAGTTGTTCTAATGATTAAATGGGATGGAGTGATATGTGTATAGTTCTAGCACAGTGCATGGCACCAAGTAGGCCCTTGATAAATGGCATTTTGAGCTCTGGTGTGCTAGGACCAGAAGGGACTCAAAACTGAACCTTGTAGGATCACTTATTCCTTCCTTCCTTCATTTTCTAATGATTTTCTAATCACACACATATTCAAGTTTTTTTTTAAAGCCAAAAACCAAAAACCAGTCACTGGGGCTTTATTGTGGGTCCATGCCAGGAATTGGAGCTTTATCTTTAGGATAGTCTATGTGCTATGTGCCAAATACTACCTCTCCCTCCCACTCTCACTTAGGTGCCTTTCACTCAGCCCAGGATGCTGTGGCAGAGATGCTCTATGTGCTACCCTAAATTTCCCAGGCTCCTTCACACTTGGGGTGGGGTCATATGACTAGCCCTGGCCAATGGGCTGAGAGCAGGCAGGTGTTACTCCCCAGCTCAGGCAGTTAAAGCCTGTGAGCTTCCCTGATCCCTTTCTTACTGCCTGGAAAGCCTGCGAGGCCACAGGTTGAGATGCCAGAAGGCATGATGGAGGGATCTGAACCCCAGAGTCACCAGATAGTTAGACACTGCACATGCACATCAGACTTCTCATGGGTGTGGGATCCCTGGGTGGCTCAGCAGTTTGGCACCTGCCTTCGGCCGGGGCGTGGTTCTGGAGTCCCCAGATCGAGTCCCACGTCAGGCTCCCCTCAGGGACCCTGCTTCTGTCTCTGCTTGTGTCTCTGCCTCTCTCTCTCTCTCTGTGTCTCTCATGAATACATAAATAAAATCTTAAAAAAAAAAAGACTTCTCATGGGTGAGAAATAAACTTGTATTATGTCACTGAGATTAAAGGGTTTATTTGTTGCTGCAGCAAACTTAGCCAATTCTGACTAACACAGATGCCTCCTCTCTGGGTCTCTCTCAACTGGAATCCTGCTCAGTTGTATCTACCTTCATCTAAACTGCTTAGACCAGGGCCCAGCACGAAGTAGGTGCTCAATAAATATTAACTGAGTGAATGTGGAAAGCTTCAGGTCACTTCCTAGTTCCCCAGTCTGACTTCCTGGAGGTCCCCGTCCTTAGGTATTCCCTCTGTGTAGAGCCCTCTTTTCTCCCACTCTTTATATTACCTGTGTGTCTTCCTGCATTGTGGAAGTTGGAAAGCAAAGGGGACATTTCTCAGACTCCCTTGCAGCTAGAGTCTTGATTGGCTTCACAATAAGCTCTTCATATGGATGGTCTCAAGTGAGATTTGGAAGGCTGCTTTGACTATTCTTGCTGAAAAGCAGGGCTAGCGTGAGGTATGATATTTCTGCAACAGCTTTCCGGTGTCCAAACACCCGCTTTGGAAGTATCTAGAGTAGGTGGTTTATAGCAATTTTCTGGCCAGCTTCACCACTTCAGCAGTATGGGCTTTTCTTTTTTCTTTTCCTTTTAAACAACTTTATTAGGTATGTATTTTACATATCAAAGAATTTACCCATTGCAGGCATACAATTTAATGATTTTTTTTTTTTTACCGTTTTCAGACAGCCAAGATAGTACTGTTTACAATGAATCTCTCTTTATACCATCAGCCCCAGGCAACCAGTTATCTACTTTTCCTCCATCAATCTGCCTTTTCTAGGCATTTTATACATATAGAATCACACAATATGTGGTTTCTTGTGCCTGGTTTCTACCCACTAGGACTTTTTTTGAATCTCATCCATGATGCAGCATGTTGTAGTAGTTTGTCCCTTTTTATTGCTGACTGGTGCTCCAAGTAGTGGGTTCTCAAACTTAGTAATTCCAATGCTGGCCCCCTTATTTCCCACCTCCTGATTGGAAAGAGGAAACAGCTTCCCTGGCAGGTTGCTTCTGTGGTATCACTCTGCAAGCGTGCTGCTCCTCCCTCAACAATTTCATAAACACCTAATTCCAAGAGTGATTCTCAAAATATTCAACAACTGGTCCAAGACGGGTATCAGCCAATCAGGACACATGTCCAATTGCAAAGGATGAATTTGAATATACCTATGAGGCCACAGCAGTGCCAGGAGCTGAATGCCAGCCCTGCTGTGTTAACTCTTTCCATTTAACATTTCCAGAATGGTTTCTGTTTGCTTGGCTAAATCCTGATGATTTACACTAGGTAACTCCTACACCTTCTTAACTGTCACTTCAGATAACACTTTGTCTGGATGTGCACTGCATCCCTCCTGCCCCTTCCTTTTTTATTCTAAGATTTTATTTATTTATTTATTTGATAGCATAAATAGGGGAATGGCAGGCAGAGGCAGAGGGAGAGGGAGAAGGAGGCTTCTTTTTTTAATTTTATTTTATGATAGTCACACACAAAGAGAGAGGCAGAGACACAGGCAGAGGGAGAAGCAGGCTCCATGCACTGGGAGCCCGACGTGGGATTCGATCCCGGGTCTCCAGGATCGCGCCCTGGGCCAAAGGCAGGCGCCAAACCGCTGCGCCACCCAGGGATCCAAGAAGCAGGCTTCTCTTGGAGCAGGGAGCCCGATGCAGGGGTCCATCCCAGGACCCTGGGATCATGCATGACCTAAACCCAGCCGAAGGCAAACACTTAACCAACTGAGCCATACAGGCACCTGCTTCTGCTCGTTCCTTACAGCTCTCATAGTTTGAAATCTTATCTGTCTCAGGCTGAATGCTCCCAGATCCAGACCTTAGACAAGGATTTGAGTCCAAGTAGTTTACTTAGAGGGTGATCCCAGGAAGTGGTTTGGGAGTTGGGGAGTGACTGGGAATAGGGAGGGAAGTACATGTGGGATGCATTAGTTAGCAGGTTTTCCTTGGGAAACTGTAGAAAAAAGGCTTCAGAGTTGTCCCACTTGATGGGGTGAGGAAGGTGGCTATTTTCTGCTGATTCCCTTTGATCAGGGGCTGAGGGCAGCTCCTGGGGATGTTAACTCCCTGGTGCTTCCAGCTTGCTCTATGTGCCCACCACAAGAAGGAGGCCATTGTGGGAAGAATCTCAGAATGCCGTGATGTGTCCTGAGAAGGTGAGACCTGAGGGGACAAGGTGAGGTGCATCTGCAACCCTCTTCTTGGTTGATTTTTTTTTATAAGAGGCTCCTCTTTCGGGCAGCCTGGGTGGCTCAGCGGTTTAGCGCCTCCTTCAGCCCAGGGCGTGATCCTGGAGACCTGGGATTGAGTCCCACATCGGGCTCCCTGCATGGAGCCTGCTTCTCCCTCTGCCTGTGTCTCTGCCTCTCTCCCTCTCTCTCTCTCTCTCGCTCTCTCTCTCTGTCTCGCATGAATAAATAAACAAAATCTTAAAAAAAAAAAAAAGTGGCTCCTCCTTCACCAAACTCTGTGCTCCGTGAAGCAGGGACCACTCCAGCACCCCCAGCACCTAGGATGGTGCCTGGTGCAGAGCATAGGCTCAGCAAATATTTGTTGAATAGGAATAAAGACCACGCACGCAAAGATGGATCTGTTGTTTGAGACCAGGTCTGCCTGATTCCCCAGCCTGAGAGCAAGGAGGGGAGGCAAACCCAAATGTTGTAGGATGCTGTGCAGTCACCACAAATCTGCAAACCCAGCCCCAAGGTGGGCCACAGAGCTGAGAGCTTATTTTGCAATCCAGTGTAACATCTACCAATTACTCTTTGGAAGGACGCCTGGGTGGCTCAGTGGTCAAGCATCTGCCTCTGGCTCAGGGCATGATCCCAGGGTCCCGGGATCGAGTCCCGCATTGGGCTCCTGTATGTAGCCTGCTTCTCCCTCTGCCTGGGTCTCTGCCTCTCTGTGTGTATCTCTCACGAATAAATAAATACAATCTTAAAAGAAAAGCTGGGGACTGTTTCTTCAAGGAACTGCCTCTCACGAATTCAGCGAAGCTGTCTGTTCTGCTTTGCTGTGAAACATCTTAATATCATGACTTCCTCTAATATATTCTTTAATTAATTCTTTCTTCGAACCTTATTTTGATTAATTAAATGCAATCAAAGGACTGGTGTGCCGAGAGAATTCAGTTCCTGCTCGAGCCTCTTGGGTGGCAAGAGAACATGTGGAGCTTCTTACCTGAAGGATGTTGGCAATTAGAGCCCATTTCGATTGCCCAAGTGCGAGCTGACTGCCTTGGAGAACATCAATTAGCTCAGTGGCTAAATTGTGCTGAGTTACAGGTTACCAAGGGGACCCATGGTCAGTGCCAGGATTTAAATGACTCTAGTCTTTGGGGATCATCTTTCCTGAATTGCAGCCACGTTCTGGGCCTGGTAATTATCAGCAGGCTGATTAGGCCTTGTCCATTATGGAGAGTGACTTCCTAATTGCCAGCTGCTGGGGAGGAGAGCCTGCCGGGCACCAACCCAGGTACAACCGGTCAGACGTGCCAGAGGCTGGCAGGCACACGTGGGGGAGGCTGCCTCGAGCCTGTGGCCAAAGAGATGGCACAAGCACAAGCTGGGCTCAGCCTGGGTCTCCCTTGGGAGGGGCACAGGGTCTCAGAGTATCTTGGAGAACATTGAAGTCCAGGCTGTTCATGGGAGGTTGAACATTATCTTGGAGGGGATGCCCAACCTAGGCAAAAAAGTGAGCCCCTACTAGTGCCAGGCTCTGAGCTAGTAATAACAGTTAGTGTTTATTAGCACTCACTACATGCCAAGCACTGCTCAAACCACTCCACAGGAAATAAGTTATTCAACCCTCTCTAGGAGGAAACTGAGTCACAGAGGTTAGGTGATTTGCCCTCTTATCTGAGATTTACATCCAATCTGCTTCCAAGTTCAACAGCTATAGAAATGCTGACTCTCGTGTGTCATATATACCAGCTCTGAAGATACCTAGGGTCCTAAGACCCTTTCAGGGGATCTACGAGGCTGGTACTTTCCTAACAACATTATTTGTGTGAGGCCAGGTTATCTTCTTATACTTCAACCATAATTTATTCTGTTGATTAAATGCAGAAGCAGATAAGAGAATCCAGTTATTTTCTATTAGGTCAGACATTTTTTAAAAATGCATAAAAATGTAAACCAATGCCACTCTTCTAGTAAATTGTTTTTTATTTGAAAAGCATATTTTCCGGGGGGCCTGGGTGGCTCAGTGGTTGAGCATCTGCCTTCAGCTCAGGGCGTGATCCCGGGGTCCTGGGACCGAGTCCCACATCAGGCTCCCCACAAGGAGCCTGCTTCTCCCTCTGCCTGTATCTCTGCCTTTCTCTGTGTGTCCCTTATCAATAAATAAATAAAATTTAAAAAAAGGAAACTATATTTTCCATAAACATTTATATTAACACATAATGGATTTATTACGTATTTTTAAATGAACAAATAAACATTTAAAATTCTCTATTTGACTTCTAATATAGGAAAAAACAGTAGATATAATCCAAATAATCAAAAGTTCTTTGGGAGGGTCCTCAATAATTTTTTTCTTTAGAGGGAGAGAGAGAGAGAGAACATGAGCACACAGCAGTACAGGGAAAAGGGGGGAAGGGCAGAAGAAGAGGGAGAGTGAGAATCCCAAGCAGGATCCATGCCCAGCATGCAGTCCATGGCAGGGCTCAATCCCACCACCCTGAAATCACCACTGGATTGGAAATAAAGAATCCGACACCCAACTGACTGAGCCACCCAGGCCCCTCAGTTCCTCGATAATTTTTAAGAGCATAAAGAGGTCCTGAAATTAGTGGGAAGTACTGACATGCACTATCATAAGAAGAGCTAATACTGAGCATTCCTATGTGTTAGGCACTATTTTCTAAGTGCTTTATGTATTTTGACTTATTAAATCTTCACACCCAGGAGGTAACTGTTACAATTATCTGCAGGAGGAAACTGAAGCATGGAACTGGGACATAGCAGAGCCCAACCATCCACTCAGGTCTCTAGGCTCTGGAGTGTGTGCCCTTCCCCAATACTCTACACCTTTACCTCCAGGCAGCATTGCTTATACTTCCAGGGGAGCATCTGCCCTGAGCTGGTGAAGGACTTACCTGCTTTGCTGGTGTCATCCCAAGTTCACCATGACCAGGATGTTTCAGAGAGATGCACAGCCAGGAGGAGGCCTCCTTACTCCCCAGCTCTGAGCTGGGCCCTGAGCCCCTCCTCCCCACTGCCACAGTGACTGGCTCAGGATTAGGGCACCCAGGCCTATGAGAGTCAGCTCCAGGACTTCTATGAAAATTATTGACAAGAGGCTCTTTCTTTTCCCTCAGAGGCTGCTGAACTGGTACGACTGTTAGCCTGGAGCTGCGGGAGGTCATCTTGCCACTGCAGAGAAAGCCTGGTTGAGAAGGAAGCCCACAAGAAGACAGCAAGACATGGAAAGATTGACATAGGTGTCTGGTGACTTTGAGCACCTGGATCCAGCCATACCTGATACCCTCAGCCTTTCAGTTACATAAGCCGATAAATTCCATTTGTTTTCTAGTCATTTGTGTTTCTTCCTAATACAATACAAGTTTTAACACAGTCTTTAAATGTTGCACTATTTTAGCATGTTTTTGAATGGGGAGTACTCCTTCCTTTCTCCCACTCTACCTCCTGTCAGCTATTTCCCTGGGTCACTGCCCAGGGAGAAGAATGTTGGGGACAGCTCTAGTCCCCACCTAGTATCATTTCTCTGTCACCCCTCCCTTCAAAATCATAACTGCTCTTGTTGACATTTCCAACCAACATCCTTTAAGGCCCAGCAGAGCCCTCTTCTACCCCTGGCTGTCACTTGGTGAACTTCAGGTACATACTCCCTTGGCCTTTGTGTTATCACTTGTTAGTGTTCCCTACCCCTCCTCTGCCCCAGCTGCGTCCAAGCGGGCCCATCTCTGCATACTGACCCACATGGGTTCCCTCCCCCTCCAGATTTTGATGTCATTCAGGAGGTGGGAGGGAGGGAGAGAGGAACCTTGGGTTACTTCTGCTCCTCTCCCTTCCTGCTGCTATTTTGACTTCATTCCTACAATGGCCACAGCTCATGTGGGGCACCCGCCCCACCCCGACTGCTCCTGCTCTCTGTGTGTTCTGGCTACCCCATCTTCTCCCTTGCTCCTGCAGGCTGCAGGGTGGTAACGACTCCCTGCTGGTGTTCACCTCTGGGTGCTGTACTATCTTGTGTTCTTCTCTTCACTCTGCCCTCCCCATGATAAAAAGTCTTCTCAGTTCTCTCTCTCTCTCTCCCTCTCTCTCTCTCTCTCTCTCTTTCACACTGTGTAGCTGTTTCCTGTCAGAGCTTTGATGGGCACAGCCTTACCAGTAGTCACAATATTGTTACCATGGTGGAGACAGAAGCCAGTCTGGCTTACTGAATCATGGGAGACTTTAGTAACCCCCTTAGGCCCATTGATACCAAAGGAAAAGTTATTATTATCTTTTTTTTTTTTAATTACAGCAGCTACATTTACTGAGCACTCACTACGTGCTGCTCAGAGAACTCAGAATTTTGCATGTGTTATCACATGGAATCCCCACAGTGATTTTATCAGGTAAATTCTGCTATTATTCTCATTTTACCGATGAGGAAAGTGAGATTCAGAGAAGCAAAGACACTTGCCAAGGATCACAAAGCTAGTGAGTTGCTCGGCCAAAATTAAACGTTCTCAAAACTCAGGCCTTTTTTTTTTTTTTTTTTTTTTTTTTTTATTTGACAGAGAGAGAAAGAAAGCACAAGCAAGGGGAGTGGTGGGCAGAGGGGGAGGGAGAAGCAGACTCCCCGTGGAGCAGGGAGCCTGACATGGGACTTGCTCCCAGGACCCTGGGGTTACGACCTGAGCCAAAGGCAGATGCTTAACTGAGCCACCCAGGTGCCTAAACTTAGGCTTTTAACTGCTACACTATAGATTGTACAGAGTCCAGAAGCTAATTTCTGTTTGAAATGTAAATTCTACCTCCATCTTGCCCTCCCAACAGCCTTCTCTACTCTCACTTGGCATTGATTCTCAGCACAGCCTTCTCCCCCCGCAGCTCTGGCTCCTATACCTGTATGAGCTTCTCAAACCCAAGCCCAGGGCAACCTCTGGCAGGAAACAGCCCCCCCCCCCCCCATGGCCCTTCCCCTTCTCTTGTGGCCACAGCTGGAACTGAGAGCCAGATAGAGGGCCTGACTTGCCTTCTCAATGAGAGGCAGTGCTTTAATTAACCACAATAATAAGTAATAGCTTATATTTATTGATCACTGGCAATGCCAAGTGCCCACACTAAGCACACCACACGCATTGCCTCATTTCATCCTCACGAATAACTTTACAATATAGTTACTACAGTTATCTCATCTTACAGATGGGGAAACTGAGCTTGGGGGCATTAAGTAACTTGTCAAAGATCAGGTAAGCAGCCATGGATGATGGCCTGTGACTCCTGTCTTCCTGACACCATGTGCTTAGCTTATAAGAGATTTTACCACTGTGGAGACAGTTTCTTGATGCGTTATAAACAAAGGGGGAAGTTCCTAGAGGTACAGTCAACAAGAATGGGCTGTCTCTCTATGTGGCTCATGAGGTCTTGTGGTGTGTTCAAAGTCCTTCCTAAAGGGCTTTGTGGAGAAGGTCAGGCACCAGGCTAGAATCAGTATTAACTCTCAAGCTCATTTTGAAAGATAGTCTGGATGCTTCTTTGTTCAGAGCTTGGGTATCTGCTTTCCTCTGACACAGTAACACCTGTTGATTCTATATTTTAAATATCTCAGGAGATTTCTAGTTGAAGATAGTTGATTGGTCACATGTGGTTAGCTCCTCTCCTTCCTGAATGATCAAGGATGATCTAAATATTAAGAACTTGCGGGATCCCTGGGTGGCGCAGCGGTTTAGCGCCTGCCTTTGGCCCAGGGCGCGATCCTGGAGACCCAGGATCGAATCCCACATCAGGCTCCCGGTGCATGGAGCCTGCTTCTCTCTCTGCCTGTGTCTCTGCCTCTCTCTCTCTATCATAAATAAATAAATAGTTCAGAAGAACTTGCAACCTACACAAGAGACCAAGATAAACAAAATAGAAAAAATGACCCCAGAGAAAACAGAGATAATTCTGAAAACAGAAAAGAATGTTGAGAGAGGGAAACCCTCTAATTGGTATCCTCAGAGATATAAGAGAAAATATATTATCCAGGGGGGCCTGGGTGACTCGGTAGGTTGAGCATAAGCCTTTGGCTCAGGTCACGATCCCGGGTCCTGGGATTAAGCCCAAAACCCACGTTGGGCTCCCTGCTCAGTGGGGAGTCTGCTTCTCCATCTCCCTCTGCTGCTCCTCCTGCTTGTGCTCTCTGTCTCTCTCTGTTAAATAAATAAATAAAATCTTCTAAAAATACAGTATCCCTAAAACAGTTATAAGATGATATAGAAATGAAACAGGGAATGGAGAAAAACTTGGAAATTAAAAATACGATTGCTGAACATCTTAAAAATGCATCTTTTCCTCAATCTAAGGCAGCTTTTATCCTCTTCCTCTTTTACTTGGCCTATTGCTGTTTCTATTTCCTTATTACTTCTCCTGACTTTTGAATATCCATCTTTTTGGCCACCAGGGCGATCTTTTAAAAACACAAACTTCCTTATATCTTCCTGCTTAAAACCCCTGATGACTCTTCATTTCCTTCACAATAAAGGCTTTTCATGATCAGAATCTGTGGCAGGCACTCTTAGTTGCCTTTTCAGCAATCATTTCTTTTATTTCTTCCTGGTCTTGTTCAGGTATCAAGCAGCCATGTATCTCCCAAGAGGTGAATCTTTTTTTTTTTTTTTTTTTTATGATAGTCACAGAGAGAGAGAGAGAGGCAGAGACACAGGCAGAGGGAAAAACAGGCTCCATGCAGGGAGCCTGACGTGGGATTCGATCCCGGGTCTCCAGGATCGCGCCCTGGGCCAAAGGCAGGCGCCAAACCGCTGCGCCACCCAGGGATCCCCCAAGAGGTGAATCTTAATGGATCTAAGCCAATCACGGACATTACATTCTCCTGCCAGTGATCTGTTTAGGGGTGTCTCTGTCACTCAGCGAGATATGGAATGTCAGTATCAAACCTTGAGGAAGGTTTCCTTGCTGCTAACCAGAGGCACCGTGGAGGGAAAAATCCTTCTTTTTCTACTTAATGTCATAATGGTCTCAAGTGTTATCTGGAACTCTGGCAGCTGTTTTGTCACCATGAGGGCACAAGCCTGAGATGGAAGTCAACCCGAGGGAGAAGGCAGAGCAAAAAGAGAGATCTGAGTCCTTGGCAATGGCATTGAGCCATGCAGAATGAACCAACACAGGAGCCACCCCACCTCTGGACATCTTGTTATGTGGGATAATAAAATTGACTCATTGTTTAAACCACTTCTGGGGCAGCCCGGGTGGCTCAGCATTTTAGCACAACCTTCAGTCCAAGGCCTGATCCTGGAGACCCAGGATCGAGTCCCACATCGGGCTCCCTGCATGGAGCCTGCTTCTCCCTCTGCCTGTGTCTCTGTCTCTCTCCATGTCTCTCAGGAATAACTAAATAAATCTTTAAAAAAATAATCTGTGACTTAACAACATTACTGCCTTCAGTATGTCCTTCCTAATACCCCTGGTTATATTGACTGACCTTCCCCTATGCTTTCAGCTCCCCCTCTACTGATCACTGACCACTGATCACCAGGAAGCGTGTCTGTTCCCCACTGAAGTGTGAGATCATTGGGGCGAGTGGAATTATGTCCCTAGCACTCAGGAAGGATACTTCTCAGGTCCTTTGTGGGCTTATCATGCCCTGAAATTGCCTGCTCATATATATGGATGGTAGCGTGAGCTAGTTAAAAGCCAGGCTTGGAATCAAACAGACCTGGGTCTGAGTCTGAGCTCAACCACCAACTTAGCTATGTGGCCTCCAAAACCTAACAGCCTCTCTGTATCTTAATTCCCCCACCCCACCCTGCCTACTAAGTGGAGATGGCAAAACTGAGGATATCACAAAGGTTAAACAAGATAAAGCACGTTAACCATTTAACTCAGTGCCTGGCACAGAGTGAATTATTCATAAATGCCATCTCTTGGGATGAGCATTTCATTAGTTTGCATTTAATTTTCGTTAGGGGAAGAATTTTAAGCTTTATTTTTAAAAAAAGATTTTTATTTATTTATTCCAGAGAGACAGAGAGAGAGGCAGAGACACAGGCAGAGGGAGAAGCAGGCTCCATGCAGGGAGCCCGACGTGGGACTGGATCCTGGGTCTCCAGGATCAGGCCCTGGGCTGAAGATAGTGCTAAAATGCTGAGCCACCCGGGCTGCCCCAATTTTAAACTTTCATCAAATTCTCAAAGGGGTCTGTGATCCAGGAGGGTCAAGAATCAGTGTTTGGAGTAAAAGGGAAATCATGATAACTATGTACATCTCGCCTTCATAAAATCCTCCTGGGGAGTCCTTGTCATTGCTTCTTCTGTGGGGTCGGGGCTGCTGCTTCCTGATCTTGCCAGGTAGGGTTCCCCCTTTATCATCTCTCCTCCCAGGGCCCTGGGTCTCTGTGACCTCTTGGCTCTCCAAACACCTCATTAGCATAGTCGGCAAATGGGGCTGGTGTTGCCTGTGCAGAGAATATTTTTCATTAGAGCAGGGGAAGTGGCAGCTGTGGGGGGGAGGGGTGCAGGGGCTATTGCCCCTTTGTGTCTGAGCCTGATGACTCAGGGAACATTGCACTTCTGCGGATGTCATTGTCAGCACCAAGGAGCTACTGTGGCCCTGTGGGCTGTCACAGACCCTCCCACCCACCCTCATGATTCCATAGCCCCAGACCCCAGCTCCTTCCTGCTGTCTCACTCTTTATTCCTCCCAGTGGCAGAGAGAAGGTGGATGGGAACATGAGACCCTAGTGAGCTGGAGGCAGAGCCAACCTCAGTGCTCACTCTCCCTGCTCCAAGCCCGTGCTGTCTGATAGGGAGGAGGGCACATTTGGCGTCAGGCAAATCAGGATGGGTCCTGGCTCCACCACCAGCTTTTGAGCCAGGTGTCAGGTAAATCATTTCCACTCTCTGCACTCCAGGTTCCTCATCTATAAGGAGGAGGTAAATAATCATAGCTGAACCACCACTCCCCTACCTTGCAGGTAAACCATGTCAAAGCTCAGCTTTGGTCACATTATTCTCTTGCTCACAACCCTTTAGCAAGGCTCCCTGGCTCTTTGTGATCTGGAAGTGGCCCCTTGAAACTGCCCTGGCTCGCTTCTCCTGCCCCTATCAGGTCACACCATGCAGATTTTTCCTTCCTTAGTCCACACAATACTACTCTGCCTAGAATTCTTCCTGACAAAGGGCCTGTCCTTTTGACTTGGAAAATCCCAGCTTCAAACTCAATTCAGTTCTTGCTCCTCCAGAAAGACTTCTGTGACTTCCACACTGCATCAGGCTACTTCTCTGGGCTCACACCCGTCAGAGCTGGATGGTCTGGCCTCAGAGTCCTGGGTTTCTATAGAACAGTGCATCTCAAAGTGTGGTCCAGCATCATCTGGAAACTTGCGAGAAATGCAAATTCTCAGCCCCACCTCCAGAACTACAAAATCAAAAACTCTGGGAGTGGGGGGCCCAGCACTTTGTGTTACAGAAAGCCCTCCAGGAGATGCAGGTGTTCACGTCTGAAAGCCCCTAGTTTATTTTTTTTTTAAGCCCCTAGTTTAATCCAGTCCTCTGACACCATGCTAGGTTTCTGCACTTGAAACACCTTGTTACATGTCGGTCACATCCACTGTCACATGGCCCCAACGCCAGCACCTGCCAGCGAAGGGAGAGGCCTGGGCGCAGTGGCTGGCTCCCTGGGGTGCCTCCCACTAATGGAGATGTTAAGGTGAGAATTTTCCCCACCACATTCCCTTCTCCCATTTCCTGAAGACACTCACCCAATTTCAAACTGTAACTTTGTTTTATTGGCAAAGAGGAAATCTCAGCACTTGTCTCATTTACTTCTCATCAGCCTCGCTTCCATCCAATCCCGCCAGGCGGGGGCCTGCTGAGCTTGAGGATCAAACTACCGGTCATCTGCTTCTTCAGGAATATATTGTAAATTTTACATGGCTCCTTGCAGACACACCAAATGTGGCCTGGAAAAATACTTCTTTCTCTTCTCTTGCTCAGCACCCCACCAGTGTGATTCAGAAAGCCTCGAGTCCCAGGAGTCCAAATGTTTTCTAAATTAGTTTCTCCTCCCCTTAGAAAAGTTGTTTCCCTCAATCCTCCTCCCTCTACTTCTAGAATCTGGTAATCTTTCATTCTAGGAAGTTCTTGGTGTTTAACCCAACTCTTTCTTGCTGTCACTGGCTCCAAACCAGCCTGTGACATACAAAGAACAGGTATTTTTATTTTTTAAGATTTTTAAAAATTTTTATTTATTTGAGGGAGAGAGAGAGAGAGCACAAGAAGAAGGAGCAGAAGAGGGAGAGGGAAAAGCAGATTTTCCACTGAGCCATGACCGGGGCTCCATTCCAGGACACTGAGATCATGACCTGAGCTGAAGGCAGATGCTTAGCTGACTGAGCCACCCAGGTGCCCAAGAACAAGTATTTTTAAAAAAGATTTTATTTATTTATTTCACAGACAGAGAAAGCACAAGAGCGGGGAGTGGCAGGCAGAGGGAGAGGGAGAAGCAGGCTCTCCGCAGAGCAGGGAGCCTGATGCAGGATTTGATCTCAAGACCCTGGGATCATGACTTGAGTCAAAGGCAGACGTTCAAACAACTGAGCCACCCAGGTGCCCCCGAGTTTTGCTTTTCTGAGTGGGCAGGTGTCACAGAAGCATCTGGAGAAGCATAGCTCCTGGAGATTCAGACTGAGTCGGGGCAAGGTAGAGGCAGAGACAAATGAGCCCCGTGATTGCTCTTTGATGAAATGCTCCTGCCAGGAGCACCAGGCTGGGGGTTCTCTTAGAGCAAAGCTTCAAAACTAATGACAAGACGGCAAAGACAGCACTTGCCTCCTCCTGCTGCCAACACACCCTGTTGCTGACTTAACATGCCTCTTCTTCCCCCCTAAGCCTATCATCATTTTTAATACTTTAGATTTACTCAAGTAGTGCATCATTTAAAAAATGTAACATGCAGATATGTAGAGCAAAAATCGGAGTCTCCTTTTATAGCTCTGCACCTCTTAGCAACCCCCTAAGGAGGTGCTACGGTTCAGTTTGGAGGTGGATGGCCCAGGGCCTCGCCAGTGAGGATGAGGAGGGAAGTAGGGGAGGTAATGAGAAGGCATGTTAAGGGCAGTGTGGCCACTACTTCATGATAATCCTTGCAGGGTACATCCATCCCACCCAGAACCTCTCAGGATGGACCACACTAGAGGAGGAATCTGGACTTCCAGCTTCCCACATCCCATACACAAGAGGTGGTGTTTCACATATGGAATTGGGGAGTGCTTTAAAACGTAGATTATATGATTATTCAGGTATGGTGAAGCCAACAGATGGAGAGAGGACTGCCATGGAAAAGAGTTTGGGGGTGGCTGGCTGGCTCAGTGGGCTAAGTGTCTGACTCTTGATCTCAGCTCAGGTCTTAATCTCAGTGTCATGAGTTTAAGCCCCGTGTTGGGCTCCACTAGGTGTAGCACCTGCTTTAAAAAAAAAAAAAAAAAGATAGTTTGTTATTCACAGCTCTCCTAAGAGGAAGGGGCATGCAAAGCCACTAAGGGCTGTGTGGTAGCCCACCTCGTGTGTCAGGAGGGAGAAGAAGCAGGACGAAAACGTAGGCAGGAGACTTTATTGTGGCGTCTTTGGGAAGAAACTGGGAAGGCAGGGTAAGCTGGTTAGGATTGGCTGGTTTGAATAATTCCAGCAGACTCTGGGACACAGGAGCTCTCTCCAGCTGTCTGGGGTGGGGTGATTAGAGCAGAGGGATAGTGGCCAAAGGTATAAAAGCCCACAGACAAAGGAGGTAGTAGTGAAGTGGGGAAAAAAAGCAAAAGAAAAAAAAAATCAAGGCAGCCCCTGTGGCTCAGCCGTTTAGCGCTGCCTTCAGCCCACGGTGTGATCCTGGAGACCTGGGATCGAGTCCCACGTGGGGCTCCCTGCATGGAGCCTGCTTCTCCCTCTGCCTGTGTCTCTGCCTCTCTCTTTCTCTGTGTCTCTCATGAATAAATAAATAAAATCTTAAAAAAAATCAAATTTCCTTACTACTTACAGGTCATTGGCAAGTCACTGAAACAGGCAGAATGATGTTCCTGTAAGAACTCTGCTGCCTCGTGTTAATACTTCACTAAGGGCAAAAGGCAATCTTACCTTAACATTTTCCTGACCACCAAGATCCTGTGAGTCTTCTTTACCATATAAAGATTCCTTTGGAAGGGGGCCTGGGTGGCTCAGTTGGTTACGCATCAGACTCTTGATTTTGGCTCAGGTCATGTCAGGATTGTGAGATCGAGCCCTGCCTCAGGCTCTGGGATCAGTGTGGAGTCTGCTTCAGATTCTTTCTCTCTGCCCCTCCCTGCTCTCTCTCTCTCTCACTTTTTCAAATAAATAATGAAATCTTAAAAAAAAAATCCTTTGGAAGCTTCCTTTATCTCTACCTCATCAAGATATATGTTGACAATCAACTCCCAAGCTATGGGGCACTGATATACATCTGAAGGGTCTCATGCTTAGGTTTTATTGGACAGTCATAAATAATCTTTTCCTAACAACAGCTAGCAGGGGTCAGACCTGCATTATGGTCCAGTGATTCAGTTGCCTCCAGATGAAGTACTGGATGCCCGGTTACATTTACACCATCTGGTAAACAATGAATACTTCTTTAATATAAGTATGTACCAGATATATTGCCTATGAAATACTTATACTAGAAAAGTGTTCATTGTTTATCTGACATTTGGATTGAAATAGATGTCCTGTATTTTTGTCTACTAAATCTGGTGATCGTATTCTAGCTCCTTCCCTATTTTCCGTCACAGGTATTTTCCCTCCAAAATCTCTTTTACAACTAATGTCATATTGGTGCCTGCTTCTCAAAGAACCCCAACTAATGTGTGGTAAGAATTAAATGAGAGAAAAACCAGAAAGATTCCAGAACAGTGCCTGGTCCCCAGGAAGTAAACATTTGCTCTTAGCAGAATCGCACAGTCAAGTATTGCCAGCTGACTCGTGGACCGAGGCCTAACTCCCCGGTCTGTGCTCCCTCACTCCACAGCCCCCACCCCTACACTTAGTAGGTGCTCAAAACACATTTCATGAGAGATGTGTGCATATGTTTGCATGTGGTTCTAGAAGACACCAGGATTGATGGTTGCTCCAGAGAACAAGTATGAAAGGAAGATTCACTTCTTACTACATGACCTTGCCTATTGTTTTATACCTATCAAAAAACTAAAAAAAAAAATTTAAATTATTTTGAATTGAACTAAATCTATTGCAGTTTATACCTTGGAGCCTCAAATTGGGCAGGAGTCCTGAATCAGAGGCCACAGTACTGCCTGAGGCCCCACACTGGTCTGAGAGGAACTAATTTGGAGGTTGCTAGGCCTCCCACCATCTCCTATGTTCCTGAAGGGACCTCTCTAAAGCTGAAGTTTTTTTTTTTTTTTTTAAGATTTTTTTTAAAAAGATCTTATTTATTTATTCATGAGAGACACAGAAAAAGAGGCAGAGATGCAGGCAGAGGGAGAAGCAGGCTCCGTGCAGGGAGCCTGATGTGGGACTCCATCCCAGGACCCTGGGATCATGACCTGAACCAACCACTGAGCCACCCAGGTGCTCCTGGAGTTCTTTTTTATTTTACTTTATTTTTATTTTCTTTATTTTAAAAAGATTTTATTTATCTATTGAGAGATAGAGCATGAGCAGGAGAGAGGGGCAGAGGGAGAGGGAGATGAAGCAGGCTCCCCACTGAGCAGGGAACCGGATGTGGGGCTTGATCCCAAGACCCTGGCATCATGAGCTGAGCTAAAGGCAGACATTTAACCAACTGTCTGGCACCCAGGTGCCCCCCAAGGCCAAAGTTCTTCCATCAATGCCGAACAATGACTTTTGATTCTGGAAGACCCTGAGGATCTCCTCAATCATCCTATCACAGTGCTCCTGACCCACCTAAATTCTTCTTGGGAGGCAAAGAGATTGGCATAGAGGCAGGAGAGTACCTCCTACCTTCTCTCACATTTTACCTGCCAGCAAAAGAGGAGGCAGGGCTCCTGTCAGGGATTTGGAATCCCAGAAGCCCATCATTCAAAGAGCCTTAAAGGTCAGGGAGGATAGTAAAATTCTCCCCAACCTACCTGACACATATTTCTTCAGTTCATGCTTGCACACCTCCAGTGATGAGAACCTCACTCTCTCAAGAACAACTTTCCTTTTTTTTTTTTTTTTTTAAGATTTTATGTATTTATTCATGAGACACAACAGAGAGAGAGATGCAGAGACATAGGCAAAGGGAGAAGCAGGCTCTGTGCAGGGAACCTGATGTGGGACTCAATTCCAGGAGTCTGGGATCACACCCTGAGTCTAAGGCAGATCCTCAACAGCTGAGCCACCCAGGCATCCCCAGAACAACTTCCTAACCAGTACAGCTCTGCTGGGAAGACAAGTTTGCTCTCTTAACCGAGATTCAGTATTATGTGACTGCCCCATGATGCCTGTATGGCTCCTTGCTCTGTCCTCTGGGCCTCCAGACCCTGAGACCTTGCTGCAGGGGACCCCTCAGGATGCTTCCTCCAGCTTATTGAGTCTGGTGTCTTCATGGCCTTCTACTTGGCCAGGGCATACTCAGCCTGGCTCTCTTGTACGGCCCAGCATCTAGGAATGGAATGGAGAGCCAATATGTCTTCAGAGAGCACCTACTGAGCCAAAACTTAGTGAAAAGATTGTTTTCTGGACCTGCCCTAGGTGAAGCCTGAGGAAACCGAAGTGTCCTACACATAGGGCAGCTGGTCTCCAGTGACTAGAACGCCAGGTGCCCCCACCCCAGCTCTGTGCCACTCCTACCTGGATAGCACTGGACATTCTCAGCTAAAGTTGGAGTGGGACACTGGCATCTCTATCTGCGACACTCTTCTGTTAAGCCCATTCTTTCTCTTGAAAAATAAAAAGATTTATTTTTATTTTTTTAAAAAGATTTTATTTATTTATTCATGAGAGACACAGAGAGAGGCAGAGACACAGGCAGAGGGAGAAGCAGGCTCCATGCAGGAAGTCTGACGTGGGACTCGATGACGGGTCTCCAGGATCACACCCTGGGCCAAAGACCGTGCTAAACCGCGGAGCCACCCGGGCTGCCCTATTTTTTATTTTATTTTAAAAAATATTTTGTTTATTTATTTAAGAGAGAGGAGAGAGAGAGAGAATGAGCAGGGGGAAGAGGGAGAGGGAGAAGCAGATTCCCTGGTATGCAGGGAGCCTGATGCAGGACTCAATCCCAGGATCCTGGGACCATGACCTAAGCCAAAGGCAGACGCTTAACCAACTGAGCCACCCAGACACCCCGAAAGATTTATTTTTAAAAGTAAAAAAAAAAAAAAAAGGGTGGGGGCAGCCCAGATGGCTCAGCGGTTTAGCACCACCTTCAGCCCAGAGCGTGATCCTGGAGGCCCAGGATCCAGTCCCATGTCGGCTCCCTGCATGGACCCTACTTCTCCCTCTGCCTGTGTCTCTGCCTCTCTCTCTCTCTCTCTCTCTCTCTCTCTGTCTCTCATGAATAAATAAATAAAAAATCTTTTTCAAAAAAAAAGGTCCAAAAGATCCAGAGGTGGTAATTTTTACTAGTTTCTTGTAGGTTCCCCTAGAGATATTCTAAGCATTTTCCACATACTTATGCTGGTCTTGACTTGGGAGTTATCCCATCGCCTTTCTTGATATGCAACCCTGGAAGGCAGCCTCTATTTCCTGATCCCATGTACCCTGGGGTGACCCCTCCCTGCTCCCTCCCTCTCCTGGCTCTGCACAAAATGATTTTCTGTAGCATATGGGTTTAAGTTTTAACAGTCTGGCCTTTATTTAAGTGTGTATTAAAGAAAACAGACGAGTACATCCAGCCATTATTTCACATCTTCTTAGAATGAAGTTAAAATTTAAAAGTGAGTAGTATTCAAAGTAAGTAACAGGTGGTTTATAGAGAGGGCAAAATAGCACAGGAGGCACACAGACCACCCAGTGGACTCAAGGACTATGCCCAGAAGTGTTGCTGTCGCTTATAAAAAGTGGGTGGGGGTCAGGAAAGTGAGACCCCTGCTTAATGCCTGGAAAGAGCCCACCCAGTGGTTGGTAGATGAAGCCAGAGGCTCTAGGCTTGTGATCCTCAATCTTGCTGAGCATCAGAATCACATGGAGAATGTCAAAGATCCCGAGGTCCGGGTCTGTTCCAGATCAATGGGAAGATGTGAGACAAGTATCTAAATTCTTTAAGTACAACCAGGGACAGGTGAGTGATTCCCCAGAGCTCCCCTGAGCCTCTGCCACCTGTCTCTCCAGAAGATTGATGCTCCAGGGCCCCTGTTGGTGGGACGAGCCCCATGCCCCCTCTGGTGGGATTTACAGGACTCAGGGTCTCAGCTAAGTTGGGGGAAATGCTGGTCGGCTTACATAAGCTCTGCTCCCGGCTTTATATTAACAGTTAGCAAAAGGAAGCTATTTAAAGCAGCGGCTGGGAGGCATGTGGGAGGCCACTGGGTCTGGCACATGGGCTCAGGACGCAGGCAGAAGATGATGCCCCAAATTCTGATTCTCAAAGTGCCACCCAGGCTAAACAAAAATAGGAGCAGAAAGAGGTGGCCAGACAGCACGGGGGCGTGCAGGAGGCTCTAATTAAAATGCTTAAGGCGCTTGGTGATATTCTTATTTCTCATCCCCATGCTCCCGTCTTCTGCTCATGAAGCTGAAGGTCATTCATAATTCATTAATTCAGCAAATAACTCCTGGGCCAGGTCCTATTCAGGGCTCTGGGGGATAATAACACAAATAATAGCTCACATGTATTGCATACTGACTTTTTAAAAAAGATTTATTTATTTACTGATGAGAGACACAGGAAGAGAGGCAGAGACACAGGCAGAGGGAGAAGCAGGTTCCTCACAGGGAGCCTGATGTTGTATTCGATCCTGGGTCTCCAGGATCACACCCTGAGCCAAAAGCAGATGCTAGACTGCTGAGCCACTCAGGCATCTCTGCATACTGACTTTGTGCCAGAGACTCTTCTAGGTACTCGGCATATAGTAACTCCCTGGATCTTCACACAATTACAGGCGAAGAAACTAATGCACGGAGGGGCTAAAGAACGTGCTCAAATTTGGGGCACCTGGGTTGCTCAGTGGTTGAGCCTTCAGCTCAGGTCTCTCATGAATAAATAAAATCTTAAAAAAAAAAGAACTTGCTCAAATTCCACAAGTAGGGTGTGGCTGGTACATGATTAAGACAGGAGCAGCAACCCCCTTTAAAAGATGTTATTTATTTGACAGAGAGAGATCATGAGCAGGGGGGAGGAGCAGACTCCTCGCTGAGCAGGATGGGGGGGGGGGACTCGATCCCAGGACCCTGAGATCACGACCTGAGCCAAAGGCAGATGCTTAACTGACTGAGCCACCCAGGCACCACTGAAATGAGTTCTAGAGGTTGACGAGGAGTTAGCCAGGCTCAGAAGGGGTAGGAGAGAAGGGAAGGGCACTTCAGGCAGAGGGAATGGCATATGCAAAGGTGAGGAAGCAGGAAAACAGCACAGCTTATGCCAGAAGTAAAAAGCAGCCTGATACAAATGTGGGAAGGATACTCTTCCCCGCTTTAAAACTGTCTGGAAAGGACCAGGAGTGGCACCCTGCAGGAGCCTGGGAAGTGTGCCTGACATCCCGAATTCAAGGCTCTGTTTCAAGAACTAACCAGTGTGTTTCCGGGTCAAGGGAGGGGAGACCTGGGTGTTCTGTGTGTGGATCCAGGGAGGAGGGGACCCATGGGGGCAGGACATGGCTGGCCTTTGCCCTGTTTCTCACATCAGCTTGTTCAAGAAGAAGAACTGGTTTTCCAGATAACCTGCCCCCATCTTGGGCTCTGCCCAGGAACACACCCCCAGTGAGGAAAAGGGAATGTGAGAGAGCCTTTTAGTCTGAAGGTCCCGGACTTCTGGGCTGGTTCCCTAAGCCACTTACCACCTGGGAACCTCAGCTTCCTTGTGAGTGAATTGGTGATGTTTTTGTAGGGTCATCATCATACATAGGATAAAGCAAGGTGTCTGTGCTAGATGAAGCAAAGATGGGCATAGTCTCTATCCTTCATGGACTGAGTTATATAACTTCAAAATTTGTATGTTGCACTTCTAACCTCTGCTACCCCAGAATATTTGGATTCCAAATACTCCAATATTTGGAGATGGGTCTTTAAAGAAGTGATTAAGTTAAAATGAGGTCATTACAGGAACCCAAACTCATGCAGTGTCTTTAGGAGGAGAGGAAATTAGGATACAGACATGCACAGAGGGAAGACTGTGTGAAGACACAGAGAGGGGGAAGCCATCAGCAAGCCAAGGATGGGGTTCTCAGAGGAAATCAGTCCTGCCAGCAATTTGATCTTGGATTCCAGCCTCCAGAACTGTGAGGAAACAAATTTCGGTTGTTTAAGTCACCCAGTCTGTTTGTGATGGCAGCCTATGAATGGATACCTACCCCTTTGTGGTTCCTCCTGGAAAGAGATGGGTCCATTTCTCCATCCTTGGATCTAGGCCAGTCCTATGACTTGCTTTGGCCAACAGAAGGCTAAAAGGCAGCAGAAGTGACAATGTGACAGTTCTGAGTTTTAGCCTACGGAGACCTTGCATGCTTCTGCTTGTTCTCTCTCTCTCTCTCTCTCTCTTTTTAAGATTTTATTTATTTGTGAGAGGCACACAGAGAGAGGCAGAGACACAGGCAGAGGGAGAAGCAGGCTCCCTGCAGGGAGCCCGATGCAGGACTCAATCCCAGGATCCTGGGATCACAGCCTGA
Organism: Vulpes vulpes; assembly: GCF_048418805.1. Taxonomy (NCBI): domain Eukaryota; kingdom Metazoa; phylum Chordata; class Mammalia; order Carnivora; family Canidae; genus Vulpes; species Vulpes vulpes. The sequence goes on along the minus strand of NC_132788.1, from coordinate 58,383,026 downwards.
GCCAAAGTCAGATGCTCAACCACTGAGCCACCCAGACATCCCTGCTTGCTCTCTTTTTGTGAACAAGCCTGAGCTGGCCTGATAGAAGCTACAAGACCCCATGGAGCAGAACTCATTTAACCCAGTCAAAGCTGTTCTAGAAAATCAATCCCCAAATATGTGAGAGAGCTCTGGCAAGATCCGCAGGGCTGCATACCTGGGCAGTGGCTGATCTCAGATGTATGAGAGGGTCCAACCAAGACCGGAAGAACTGCCCAGCTGGTAAGTGGACTAGTGAACAAAAGCAAATGCTCATGTCACTGAGTTTAGTGGTTTGTTTTAAGCCACTGAGCTCAGGAGTGTTTGTTACACAGCAATAGTTGACTGACAGAGCTTCTGTAGCAAGGGAGCTCTCTCCCCATACCAGCCTCTCAGCTCTCAGTCCATGTGGGCCAGTGCCCGGCCAGAGGCAGCCTCTCTTCTTACAGAAGATGCATGTGCACTATTGAGTTTGAAAGACTTCCCAGGAGTGGACACAGAGCTTTTAGAAAAGGAAGACTCTGGAGGTGAGAAGGCAGTGGGAGTATGAGAGGCTGCTCGGTGGTGGGGCCCAGCTGGATTTTAAATCTCACATAAAAGTCATGGATTCAATAGCAAATTCTGTAGCACAGAGTTATGGAAATTACCTAACCACACAGACTGATGCAGGGGAGGGTGATTCCCCCAAGGACTGAAGATGTTACCAGTATGAAGGGTGTGTATGCCAGCCAGGAAAATGCAACAGGTGTCCGCTCAACAGTGATAATGATGATGATGTAGAGAAGAGACAAAGGTGAGGAGTGGGGGAGATTTGGCTACCCATAGAATCAGAGGGAAAAGAACCCTAAAAGTGTAGGGGAAGACTTGGCCTCTCCCAGACTCTTCTCTATTTTTTCAACACTTTTGTGGTCTTCTGCTCCTCACAAGTTCACTGTGATTAGCTATGCTGGGCTGTCTAATCTGCTGATCAGAAGAGAATTGGCCAGAAACTCAGCCTTAAAGACCATTGTGACAAGTTGCAACCTCTTGATTCAGAGAGAGAGAGAGAGAGAGAGAGAGAGAGAGATGCTGAGGCCATGAGATTTCCACTGCTATCTTTTCCAATCCAGGGCATCACCCCCTTGGGGTGGGGTGCCCACAGTTGATACCTGGGGTGGTCTCTCACACCAGGCCAGCAAAGCTGGCGACTTGACAGCCTGGCAGAGGCTCAAGCCTGAGGCTTTCAGGGAGTGTAGACCTCATCTAAGAAAGTCTCTAAGGCAGAAAAGGCCAGCTGTGTGCTTCTCCACCATGGCATGCAACACTGGGATGTTGCTGCCCAGCCTGGCCCCACATTACCCTGCCCTCATTGCAGCTGGGAGGGGCCATGTGACGGGTTCTTGCCAATGAAGGTGCAAGAGAATGATGCTGCTTCTGGGTCAGGTGGCTGAGAAGTGGGTGTATTTTTCCATTCTCTGTTCTTTCATCTCTTGGCTGGACACGAGCTCCAGGGTGACCTTAGAAGCCAGACATTGAAGCTATGGCTTTATTGTATTCAGTCTCCAAAGGAATAAATGACTGACAAGAAAGAGTTCTTCTTCACCTCCTTCTTCCCCCACTGGCCCCACTGATCAGAAAAACTTGCACTGGCCATTACAAGTTGTTATGGCACCAAAATCCTGCAGTTGGTTTGTTAGCAACTAGCATTACCTTCCCTAGTATGGGATCCATGGCTTCACAGGAATAATGACAACAGCTGACCTTTATTGATTGTACACTGTACATCAGAAACCACATGACTTGTGTTAGACATACAATCTCAGTCCTCACCACAGCTCAAGGAGGTGTGGGATCCTCTCACCCCCATTTTACAGACATGGAAATGGCGGCTGAGAGAGACTCAGCCACCTGCCCAAGATACAACATTTGTGCACTGAGTCCTTCAACAGACTGTTACTGAGGGCCTTTATGGATCAGCATAGTTTGAGGCTGGGGATACAGTAGTAAATGAGACAAAATTCCCAGCCTCCTGCAGCCTTCATCCCAGGAGGAGGAAGGTGATCAGTCAACTCTGGCACATATTCCTAAGTGAGAGAGAAAACAAATGTAGAGTAGTGACACAGAAGTAAAGGAGTAAGGACGCTGGTGAATAGCCAGGACCAGGGGGGTGGGGAGTGAGGCCCCCCAGAGTGCAAAAAGGCGGCCAGTACTTGCACGGTCCTGGAAGTGAGTGCCCCCTTAAATTCTGCACCCCGGGCACCTCACTTGCCTCTCCTGGTCCCAGCTCTGGCCTGGGATGTGCTATTTTGATAGTGGGGTCAGAGAAGAGGTGACATGCGTGCAGAGATGAGGGAGAAAAGACATTTAAGAATCTGGGAGAAGGGATCCCTGGGTGGCCCAGCAGTTTGGCGCCTGCCTTTGGCCCAGGGCGCGATCCTGGAGACCCAGGATCGAATCCCACGTCGAGCTCCCGGTGCATGGAGCCTGCTTCTCCCTCTGCCTATGTCTCTGCCTCTCTCCTCTCTCTCTGTGTGACTATCATAAATAAATAAAAAATTAAAAAAAAAAAGAATCTGGGAGAAGAGTATTCCAGGCACAGGACCAGCAAACGCAGATGCCAAGAGGTGGAGCCTCTGCTTGAGAGCAGGAGCCCAAGGAGGCCATCGTGAATGCATCCCTGGGGTAGGGGACGGTGGCAAGAGATGAATCTGCAGAGCACTGTAGGCCAGGTCGTGTAGGGCCCTGTGGACCATTGTGAAGACTTTGGAGGGAGCCTTGGGAGGGTGCTGAGCAGAGGAGGGACATGACTTTGTTCCAGTAGGACCTTCCATCTGTATGAGAAGCAGAGTCTGTAGGTGTTGGTGGGGTAATGGCAGAGGCAAAGGCATCAGGGAGGAGGCTGCTGCAGTCATCCAGGTGAGAGATGCCTGGGTGGTGGCAAAGTGGGCAGAAGTGGGCATATTCCGGATCCATTTCAGAGCAAAACCCAACAGGATTTGCTGATGGATTAGAAGTGGAGTGTGAAAGAAAGAGAGAAGTCAAAAATGATCCCAGGGCTTTTGACTGGAGCACCTGGCTGAATGGAGGCACTGTTCACTGTAATGTAAGGCTGTTAAAAGAGTAGGTTTGAGCTGGGGTCCCCGAAAGGAAGGAACTGAAGAGCTCTGTTGAAGTCAGAAGGCCAGTCCAGAACATGGCTGTGTGGGGCCATCTGAGTTCCGCACTGTCCTCAAATGCTCAGTCCAGCCCCTGCAAGAGAAAGGGGCCTTAATTCAGCAGTGCAGGAGCTGGATGGGGGGACTGACTCTCCCACCCCATAGTGCTGGGGTCTTCACCTTCTTCTGCCGGACAGGAGGAGGGAGCCTCGGAAGGCAAGAGGACCCAGTAGAGCCGGGACTCCTGGGTGGCTCAGTGGTTGAGCGCCTGCCTTAAGCTCAGAGTGTGATCCTGAGGTCCTGGGATCGAGTCCCGCAACGGGCTCCCTGCAGGGAGCCTGCTTCTCCCTCTGCCTGTGTCTCTCACGAATAAATAAAATCTTTAGGGGAAAAAATAAAGGAATCCGTAGAACCATCCAGGAGTGGACAATCTGAGCTGTGTGCACGGCTGTCGCCTGGTCCTATGGCGCCCCCTGGTGGCTGGATCAGCTCCTCACAGCCCCCTGCTCCCCTTACTGCAGAGCCCTCCACCTCCAGCTCCCCTTCCCAGAGGCACCTACGGTTGGAATTTGTGCTTCCTTTCTGAGACTTGATATGAATCCTTGCAGCTGATATTTGTCAACCGTTCAGTACGTGCCAAGCACACTTGGCATTTTTTCCATCTGCATCTTTTCTCAGTACAGAAGCCAGAGGTCAGATCCTGTCCCTCCCCTACTCCAAACCTTTCCCTGGCCCCCACCTCACTCAGAGTAAAGGCCCAAGTCCCTGCAATAGCCATGAGCTGCCCTCTCCCTTTGAGCTCTCGGAACTAATTCCTCTAAGTCTCTCCCTGGCCCTCTCTGTCCCAGCTCTGTTGGCATTACTTTTTTTTTAATTGTGGCAAAATACACATAATGTTTATCATTTTAACCATTCATAAGGGTACAATTCACTGGCATTAAATACATTCACAACGTAGTGTAGCTAGCACCACTATCTATACCCAAAACCTTTCCATCACCCCCAATAAAAATTCCATACCCATGAAACAGCAACTTCCAGCCACCACTCCCCCACCCCTGGTAACATCTGTTTGACTTTCCATCTCTACAAACTTGCTTATTCTAGAGATCTCATATAAATGGAACCATACTGTACTTGTCCTTCTGCATCTGGCTCATTTCACTGAGCATAACAGAAGAGGTCCATCCACATATACCAAAATTTGTCACATATACCAAAATTTCATTCCTTTTTTTATGACTGAATGTTATTCCATTGTATGGACAGAACACATTTTGTTTATCCATTTATCCGTTGATGAACACCTGGGTTGTTCCCATCTTTTGGCTCTTGTGACTAGTGCTGCTAGGAACACGGGGGTTGGCCTCATTACTTTTTCTTCAATCTGCCACACACATCCCTGTCTTGGGGACTTTGAACTGGCTGTTTCCTCTGCATGGAATGGCTCCTTCCTCACTGGCCTCAGGTCTTTGTTCAAATGGTGCCTTCTTTAGGACACCTGCTCTGATCACCCTACTAGATACTCTGATCCGACACTCCCCATCTTCTCTACTCTGTGCTTTCTTTTTCCAATAGCACTTATTACTTTCTAACACACTATAAAATGCAATTATCTAGTGTATCTACTGTGCAGCGTCTGTGTCACTCCAGTAGAATGTCAACTGCCTGAAGGCAAGAATTACTGTCTGGTTTATCTCAGGCTTCCATGTAGGCAGGTGCTTAACATAGAGTTTGTTGAATGAACTTAAAAGTGCAAGTGTAAGTCCATTGCCGAGTTACACATTTTAAACTGGAGTCATGTGTCTAATGTGTTAGATGTTCTACATGACAGACTCTCTTAAATGCCCCAGATACTTAAAATACCACATATACATGGATTATTTCAAATCTCATTTGGATTTGGGATAACTTCTCAAATGGCCAGGCGCACACGTATCTCTGGAGATTTAGGTCAGAAAAATGAAAATTGAAACTACAGATAAGCAGTGTGATTTTTCTCGACTGGAGGACTGTGTTGAACCTTCATTCTCGTCCCTGGCCCCGGGGCCTCTGGTGCAGGTTGTGGACAGCACAGTTGAGGGATTGAGCGGGAGCAGAAATCCAGTCGCTGCCCTACTCACCAAGTGCAAGGCTTGAGTACTGGAACAGGGCTCACCTGTTGAAGGGGAGTCTCTCTCCCATTCACTAAAGACCTCTACAGCTGGTGGTAGTCCTACTTTGTCCAAGGATATGCCAGCATGCAACCTGTAGATTGTGTGGCCTTGGCAGTTCACATGCCCTCCTGCCAAGAGATCCACATGGATCGTACTTTTCAGATCTGTGAGGGTGTCATTGCCCACCCCACCTCCCTTAGATCAATGAATGTAGTTACTACTTGATTCTCATCTGGGTTCCCATCTGGCAGGGCCGTGACTCTCAGAGATGTTTCCATGACACCAGATTGGATCGTCACACCTCCTATGGCACTGACTCAGGCTGACACAACTGCCAAGGCATTTGAAAGACATCTCCCCTCCTTTTTCTTTATTTAACAAATATTTACATAGTCCTTCCTATGTGCCAAGCACTGTTCTAGCACTTGCCGAATAGGAACTGGTTTAGTTCTCCAGACTAGGAGGGAGGTCTATTATCCCAGTTTACTGATGAGGAAACTAAAGCCAAGAGAATTTAAGTGACCTGGGATCACATATAGCTACTGGGCTGGGATTAAAACCCAGTGTCTTGCTTATAACCATGATGTTTTTCTGCCTCTTAACTTTTTCCTTGTCCTTCTTTTCTTTCTCTTTCCCTACTTGCTTTCCTCTCTTCCTTCCCTCTTTCCTCTTTTCTTTCCTCCATTCTCTGCTTCCTCTCCTACTGACCTTAAGCAGGTGCCACAGATTCCCTGTGGACACTGCTCAACCTGGCACACCCTCTGCCAATTCTGCAGACCAGGCCCTGCTTCCCACAGCCCTGCCAGTTCTTCCCTCATTACCCTCATCTTCCTGTGCCAGTGGACGGGGTGTGCCAACCCTGTACCCCCTCTTCCTGCCCGCTCACCACCACAGTAGCAGTTGGTGGCGGCCAGCAGAACTGGGGCCTGGGCCAGCCTGGAGGGAAGCCAGATCTTTGGGGAGTTGCATGACGTGCTGCACACTTTCCCCTGACGTATGCTTACGGCATCGTGATTTCCCTTTCCTGTTCAGGGGTTTTAATGTGATGCCAAGACATCTTGTGCTGCTTCGGATAGACTTCCACAATAAGGGGTCAGAAAAAGAGAGCTAGAGAGAGAGAGAGAGAGTTAGAGAGAGAGAACCATAAGGTGGAAGGCAAAAGTGAAGAGATTGAGTCCACCCTTAGAATCAGCTCCCTACAGTATTGGGAACAATGCTGTAAGCATGAATGACTTTTTCTAAGTTTCTCAAGGGACACGTGTTCTTCTCCATCATCATGCCTTTGCATATGCTGTTCCCCTAGCCTGGAAGGTTCTTCATGATTATCTTTCCCTGAGTACTCTGCTCATGTGTTTCTGCCTCTGGGAACCTTCCCTGAAGTCCCACGGAGGATTTCACCAGTTTCCCCGTTGATGCCAGAGCATCCTCACACATATGCACACGTCTCTCTCTCGCTCTCTTAAACTGATATATGAGTGTTTGTATCCTTATTCTTTGCCAGCTATGGCCTCCTTCGAGACTGAGAGACCATCCTGCCTTATTTTTCTCACATCCTCTATCTCTATGCCTGGTACATGATCGGCACCTGGAAGATGCTGAGAGATGCAGGACAGCTCAGAGACCAGGCCTTTGCGGAGAAAGAAAAAGTGGAGGTTGTCACTTGATCTCTCTGTGCCTCAGATTCCTCACTTTAAAAATAGGAACTATAGGGGGCACCTGGGTGGCTCAGTGGTTGAACATCTGCCTTTTATTCATGTTGTGATCCTGGGATTGAGCCCCACATCAGGCTCCCCACAGGGAAACTTCTCCCTCTGCCTATGTTTCTGCCTCTCCCTCTGCATCTCTCATGAAGAAATAAGTGAAATCTTTTTTAAAAATGGGAAGAATATTAGTTGGTACCACATAGAGTTTTGTGGGAATTAAGTAAGTCCCAGCATATAAAGCACATAAAACAATGACTGGCACATGTGAATCAACTCAGTAAATATTAGCCATTATTATTATTGAAACAGAAAAAGTAATAGAGTTATCCAAGGGATTTAAATAATGAAAATGTTTTTGATAAACTGTAAAGCACAAAAGAAGTTCTTCATCATCATTACTTTTAAAAATAGCAATAAAACAGCAGTGGCCGATCCATCTTGATTTTCAGAATTAATTCACAAGCTGCAGGCCACACTGTCACTGCTTTTTTGAGCAAGTGAAATGGTGAATATGACATTGGCTTTTGTAAATGGTAGAATGACAGGCAAAATCACAATGACTCAATAAAAGGTTCATCATCTGACCCCAAATATAGTCTTGCCTGTAAGAGCGGTCTGTTCTGGGACTTAACTGGGACCAGACACTTAATCAGGTGTTTTCACTCTCCAAGGCCTGGCTACCAGGACCCAAGATAGAGGCCAGCAACAGAGAGGCAGAGCTTGGTATCCTATTTTACATCTGAGAGGTTGGCAAGGTCTCTTCCTTGTCTGTGCCAACATACAGAAGGAAATCACTGTCCATTCCTGCCAACCTTGTAAAGTAAAAAAAAAAAAAAAAAATCAATCATCAGGTTGAAAAAAGTAGAAGAGCTTGCAATTCTTTGGAACTTATTTTATTTGTACATATGAGAAAACTGAGGCCCAGAGAGGAAGGGAACTGTTCAAAGTCACAAAGTAAGGTGTGGCCAGGGCTAGAACCCAGGCCTCTGGACCTCTAGCTCCCTGCCTTTTCACTGGTCACTGCTTCTCACTCAGTGTTCCCCCTAATGGGATCCCTGTGTCCTTAAATGGGAGATGCCGCAGGCCCAGTGCTAATCACAGAAGCAGTGCTCTTGTCCAGAGCCAGAGCTAGTGTTAAAGGCAAACACACACATACTCACTGCCACATAAACATACCTCATTCAATATTCATAACTCTATAAAGTAGAAGCTATTATTTTCATCCCATTTTACAGATGGTGATACCAAGAGGCAAAGGAGTCAAGTAACACTCCTGGAACATGAACTGGGGCTGTCTTCTGACTCCAAAGCTCAGATCTTCTCATCATCCTCTGCAGCTCTTCTTCCAGAGCCCAGGACAGTGCTGAATGCCAGCCCTTGTGCAGGGCACAAATAGCTTCCCAGGACTCAGATGAAGTTTGTGTCTAAATACCCTGTGTTAGCCAGCACAATGCAGGGCACAGACTAGGTGCTGAGTTATCATCCTGTATTTTTTTTTATATTGAGATATAATTGATGTATATATCATGTATACATTATATATTATGTACATTTCATGTACAACAAAATGATTTGACTTTGCATATATCATAAAGTGATCATCACAACAAACCTATTTAATCAATGTCACCTGTTGGACCCTGGCTCACGGGTGCCAACGTGTCCCGGTGGACGCCCCAGAGACTCAGACCCCAGACAGGCAGATGCAACAAGCAAGAGGGTTTATTGGACGTTTGCGCAAACGGGCTCTCCGCCTCAGAGGTGGCAGAGCCCCGATTAGCAATTACAGGCATTTTTTTTTTTTTTTAATTACAGGCATTTTTAAAGGCAAAAATCGCGGGAGTAGCATAGCATTCGGGTTATGACATGATTGATTTCTTTGAAGGTCAACACGACCATGTTCAGGGACTTTTCCAGTCAGGGCAAAGGCGGGGGGGGGGGGGGGGGATAGTTTTCTTATCTCGGAAAAACAGAATGTTTTTGTTGCTTGAATTCATGGGAGGCGCCTGGATGGGCTGCCTCAGGGTTAGGCCTGGTCCCACTCACGGGGGGGAGGGGGGGTTCATCACCAACATAGTTACAACATATTTTTTCTTGCAATGAGAACTTTTAAGATCTACTCTCTTTAGCAACTTTAAAATATGCAATATTATTAGCCATAGTCACCATGTTGTACGTTACATCCCCATGATTTATTTTATAACCGGAAGTTTGTACCTTTCCATTCCCTTCATCCATTTCACCACACACACACACACACACACACTCCCCCTCTGGCAACCAATAATCTATTCTCTGTATCTATGAGATCAATTTTTGTGTGTGTGGGTTTTTTAAAAGATTTTATTTATTTATTCATGAGAGACACAGAGGGAGAGGCAGAGACATAGGCAGAGAGAGAACAGGCTCCCCATGAGGAGCCTGATGCGGGACTCGATCCCAGGACTCTGGGATCAGGACCTGAGCCAAAGGCAGACGCTTAACCACTGAGCCACCCAGACGCCCTGTGTTTGTGTTTCTAGATTCTACATGTAAGTGAGGTCATATGGTATTTGTCTTTCTCTGACTTATTTCACTTAGCATAATGCCTCCAAGGTCTATCTATGTTGTCGCAAATGGCAAGCTCTTATTCCTTTTTATGGGTGAATAATGTTCCATGTATCCTTCATTCATCCATGGGTGGACACTTGTCTCCATATCCTGGCTATTGTAAATCAAGCTGCAAAGAACATGGCGGGAACGGTGATGGTGGTGCACGTACGCTTTCAAGTTAGTGTGTTCAGACGTGGACTTGCTGGATGGCAGGATAGGTCCAAGGACCTTCCATACTGTTTTCCATAGTGGCCACTTCAACTTACTTTCCTACCCACAGCGCACAAGGGTTCACTTTTCTCCATATCCTCGCCAACACGTTACTTCTTCTCTTCTGGGTAAGAGCTGTCCTAACAGGTGACAGCTCACCGCGGCTTTGATTTGCATCAGAAGATGCCCCAGGGGGACCCCTGGGTGGCTCAGCGGTTTGGCGCCTGCCTTTGGCCCAGGTCGCGATCCTGGAGTCCCGGGATCGAGTCCCACGTCGGGCTCCCGGTGCATGGAGCCTGCTTCTCCCTCTGCCCGTGTCTCTGCCTCTCTCTCTCTGTGTGTGACTATCAAGAAAGAAAGAAAGAAAGAATGAAAGATGCCCCAGGTTTCCCACGGATTTGACCGTGCTGGATGCCCGCAGGGTGGATACCCCACTCCACCCCATGTCCCCAGTCTCACGTGGCTCTACTCCGGCTCTCTCCACATCCTCCAGGTCTCCCGAATATTCCCTTCTATCTCTAGCTCTCAGGAACCTGAATGGACTCAAATTAGTTCAGAACCGCAGGTGGAGGTGGGGTAGGACGTGTTAACCACCCTACCCCCGCCCCCTGACTCATGGCCGGCTTCAGTTTTCCCAGCTCTTCAACGGGGTGCAGAGCAAGCCCGACGTCAGACAGCAAAACCTTGCAAAATTACCGAGGACCGTCCAGCAGGTTCCCACCGCGCCTGCGCAGAAGCCGCGGGCCGCCCGGCTCCGCCGGAACCCACCGCGGCCCCCCGGCGCCCTCGGAGATTCGGCGCTCGACAGGCGTCTGTCAGCCTGTCTTCCGGTTTCGGTGCCGCGCAGGCGCGCCTGCCGAGCGCCGAGCAGTCGATGGAGATGGCGGCCGCGGCGGAGTGAGGGACCGCGGAGGCCCAGAGCCCGGGCCCGAGAACCCCACGGGCCTGCGTGGCGGTGGGAGCGCGGCCGGGTACAGAGGGCCGGGCCGGGCAGGGCCGGAGGGGCGGGAGCGCGGCCCCGCCGAGGAACAGGCGGGCGGGCCGTGCGGGTGTGGAGTGTGTGCGGTGGTGGTGGGTGTGACGTGCGCGGTGGGAGCTGCGGCTGTGGGGCCGAGAGCTTCGCCCCGTGTGCTTGCGACTGCGGCGCTCTGCCTGCCTGTGTGGTGAGCGGGGCGTGTTCCCGGCTCGCGTGGAGCTGTTCGTGGCGCTTGGTGTGGCGTCCCCGCGACGTGTGAAGTCGGGTCGGCCGCTGGCGCGAGTCTTCCTGTAGTGGCGTGTGCCTGCGGCGTGTGCGCGATCCTGTAGGATCCACGCGGGGCGTCGGGTGCGCTCCAGGCTGTTGGCGCGACTGCGGCCGCGCGGGGCCTGCGGCGTGTGGCGGCGGCGTTCGTGCTGGCTGGAGAATTCCGGGGTGCGCAGGAGGTGAGGGGCTCGCGGTCGTGGCGGGGGGTCCGGCTTGGTGGCTTGCAGTAGATTTCTTTGGTTGGTGGTGTGTGTCCGGTTACGTGATTTTAGGACCGACATTATCACTCGTTCATTCATGAGGCTCTGTTGCGTTTCTTCGTGGAAGGTGCCGGGGACTGCGCTAGACCCTGGGGGTAAGGTGGTGGGGAAAACGCACAGTCTCTGCCCTTACAGAGCCTAGAGCCTTTTTTTTTTTTTTTTTTTTTTAAGATTTTTATTTATTTATTCCTGAGAGACACACACAGAGAGAGGCAGAGACACAGGCAGAGGGAGAAGCAGGCTCCATGCAGGGAGCCCGACGTGGGACTCGATCCTGAGACCCCCGGGTCAACGCCCTGGGCCGAAGGCGGCGCTAAACCGCTGAGCCATCCGGGGATCCCCAAGCCTAGAGCCTTATATACTTAGTTATTTTAGGTATTTGTGATTATACGTCGCTATAAGTGCCCTGAGGGAAGGGCAGGAGCTGTCCCATGGGGGAATGCCTCAAGTAAGAGGCATTTCCTCGAGGAAGTAAGGTTGGGTTGAGAGGTGAAGAATGTGTGTGTAGGTGGGGGAGGTTTGATTCGTGGTCATTGGGGTGAGCGCAGGAGAAGGAAGGGGGCCGCGGAAGTAGGGGCATCCGAGGCACCACTGGCTGGGGACGGAACTGGGGCTACTGTTTCAGTGACTGCCTGGACAAGGGACTGAGATCTGTGTGTCTATAGTCACAGGGTATCTTAGAGGGAAAAGAACAGGGGCCCAGTGTTTCACTTGTTTATTTTCTGGGTCACAGCTACCCTCAGATTTGAGGACCAGGCAATCCCTCCTCACAGGCCCTCCAAGCAGCTCCATCTAAAGCTGAGGGTCATGTATTTCCTCTTACTCTGTACTGTAGTTTGTGACCTCAGGGTCTTGGGGAGAAATTTCTCTGCTTTTGTGGAATGGTTTTGTCTGGATTCTCCCTATGACCGGGAGTTTTTCTGAGGTGACATTGGAAGTGACTTTGCTATGGCCCAATAAAAGTGAAAATGTAACTTATTAAGCCCTGAATTGTTCAAGCACCAAATCCTTCTATTTTTGAAGCAGTGAGAGCATTAGGCTTGCTGTTCAGCTGTCCTTCATTGGCTTATAAAATCCAGTAAGTTCACTGTAGAGAAAACATTCTACAAATATAAAACACAAAGTAGATTTTTCTTTTTACCACTGGTTTTCTAATGCTCCTCCTTAGACTAGGATTGGGATCTTTTTTGTTTGTTTTTTAGGGCAGACACTATTTCTTTTTCTCTTTGCATTTTTGGCATAGGTGTAAGAGCTCAGTACGTGTGGTTGAATAAAGACCAAGATAAACAGTCAAAATTTCTGTGTTGGTAAGTACTTCAAACATTTCCTCAGTGGCTAAAATGGCATGCAAATTATGAAGTTGGACCAATTGGAGCGAATGTTAGATAACTGCTTTGGTGTTGTGTCTGTTTTTTTTTTTTTTTTTTTTTAAGATTTTATTTATTTATTCATGAGAGAGAGAGAGAGGCAGAGACAGAAGTAGTCTCCATGGAGGGAGCCCGACGTGGGACCTGGGACTCGATCCCGGGTCTCTAGGATCACGCCCTGGGCTGAAGCCAGGGCTGAAGGCGGTGCTAAGCCACTGAGCCACCCCGGCTGCTCTGTGTCGGCTTTTGAAGTTGAATTTTCTTATCTTGAGTAATCTACTCCCTACTTCATTGAGTTGCCATTGTCCAGTGATGTTCTCAATACTTGGAAGGTTTTGTGTTTTGGTGTAAGGATTTGAGAAAGCAGTTTTGTGTTCTCAAACTTGCACTGAACAAACATTAAGTAATCTTGTTGAACTGCCAAGAGAACAAAGAAAATTCTCAATTGCTGCTAATTTGCCTAAACTGGCTTTTTTTTTTTTTTTTTTTTCTTTTTTGCCCCTTCTTTCCTGTTTCAGGGCTTCTCCTACTTCCAAAGAGGAAACCTCAACCAGGGCCATGATACCACTTCCCCATCATCATCTGTGTGCTGCTTGGTTAAGCTAATGCTGTGAGATCCCTGGTCCCTTGTGGAGGAATCAAGCTGACTCTTGGCATGAGGCCCTTGCCTGGCAGGGGTTGAGAGGGACATTGCTATGGCTTCTCTGGATGACCCTGGGGAAGTGAGGGAGGGCTTCCTTTGCCCTTTGTGCCTGAAGAACCTGCAATCTTTCTATCAGCTTCAGTCACATTATGAGGAAGAGCACTCTGGGGAAGACCGTGATGTCAAAGGGCAAATTAAAAGTAAGAGGCGAGAATTTTTTGCTTATCCTATTCTGTCAGTGGGAGCTTTAACTCATGGGATGGTTTCATTAACTTCCGTGATGCCACCAGAACATGATAAACGATAGTAAATAATATTATAGCAATGAACATATATCTATCTTATGCTTACCATGTGCCAGGCATTGTTCAGAGTCTTCCCATGAATGAACTTCAGTTAATTCTCACAGTAACTATTAGACTGTGAGATCCATTTTACTGATGAGGGTACTAGTCACAGAGAAGTTAGGTAAGTTGCCTGAAGTCACACAGTGAGGCAGGGCATGGCTTTGAACCTAGTAAATGTAATTATTATGCTTTCCTGCCTCTTGCTACATTGAATTATCTAATTGTCAGCCTTGTGAAGAATTTGGAATGGAACTCCTCTCCTTTGCTCTGAAGGTGGAAGCACATTGTCCACCCATTTCCCTGTCACAAATTCAAGGCTTCCTGCCATTCTTCTTCTTCGCTTATACCTTGTCCTCTGCAGCCCAGAAAAAGGAAGGCCATAGTAGAAAAGCAAGGAGAAACAACCCCAAAATTTAAACTTGTTTTTTGAGCTTCCTAGGCCTCAAATCGTGGAGAGTTGCAGAAAGCATTTTTTCAAAGCAGTTTTAACTATACATAGCATTCATTTCCAAAACTTTAGATTCTAACTCCTAAAGATGATGCCACTACTCTGGAACTCACTTTTGCCTGCTTCTCCCAGCTGGCAGCATTTCTGAAGGCAGTGAGAATAAAAAGGTCTGGATGTGTGTATTCACAATTCTGTGTTGGGTGAGAGAGAAGGGAATGATCATGTATTTCTGAGTGGAATTTGGCCTCCACACATGTGAGTCACATGCCCCCTGCAATCAAATAGTCCTACTCCATATCTCACTTTTCAGTTTATTTTCAGAAAATATTTTTGAAAGCATTAACATTTATAACCTCTGTCCAGAAACATGGCAAAGTCACATATTTCAAAATCCTGAGCTTTGATAAATGAGGTGGCTTCTGTCTGTAGAGGCTGAAGGAGAGCTATAACTATTAGGAGGCAAAAAAATATGTTTTGCATTTTACAGTTTTCAGAGTTCCTTCATAATCATTATTTCTTTTGATTTTCACAGCAACTCCGCAGGGATGTGGTTGATTTCATTCTGCAGAGAAAAAGTGAGGCTCAGGGATGTTGAGTGACTTATCCAAGGTCACATGGGAATTGCCAGAGCTAGACCTGGACCCCAGCTCCTCTGTCATCTCTGAGTCTAGTGCTGCTCTTTCTGCTTGGCATCACTGGTGATACCAGACTCTGTGTTCCAATCAGGTCTTATCCTGCAGCTAGAATGCAAACAAACTGATCATCTAGGTTTCTTGGACAGCTGAAAGGCCTCCGTGATCTTTAATGAGTGTCCATTCTGAGTGTCTGCTGAACTGAGTCACATACTGTGATGTCACTAAGACTTTGATGCTAATCGGTACAGAGGTTAGACAATATCTTCAGCTTCTTGTGGTGATTTATTTCTTAGAGGAAAAATGTTTAAGGTTACTTAGGGAATAATCGTATGGGAATCCACTTAGAGAATAAAAGAGTAGGAATTTTATGAGTTGTGAAAGAAATTTGTAAGAATTCTCTTGTGTTTTTCCCTCTGTTTTCCCTCTACCTCAAAAGAACTAAGAAATTGAGTTAAGGATTCCTTTAGTCTAATGATCATTTGTTTAGTCGGGAAGGAAGTCTTGTTTGTGTGGGAGTTTTCTGTGTTTCTGAATCAGGAAAGTAAAGTTTTAAAGACTGACAGCAAAGATTTTTGAAAAGTCCTTTAAAAAGCAGGTCATCTCTTCATTTGGTCTTTTGGTTCTTAAAAATTTCATGACATTGCTGGTTTTGTCAAGTGAAATGTTGAAGCCAAAAGAGCAAACCTTGGTATCAGGTTTTGGAGGCAGTTTAAGAAAGAAAATATAAACTTGTCATTAGTAGGTGGTGAGCGAATTTGGGCCTCAGCCCTGGTTCATCTTTAGTTTAGCGCCTGTACGGTAAGTATAAGAAAGGATGGTTGGAAATTAACTGTGGCTTCTACTCTGTGTTTTGTTGTTGTTATGGGATTGTTCTTCATTGGCCACCTCTTGAAGTGCTACACCTGAGAAGGTTGCCAGAGTATTCTTCTGTCCTCATAAAGTGGTTAAATGGGCATGTACTGCCTGTTTAACTTGACACAGTTTAGTCTTGTTTGCAGAAATGAATTAGTGATTGCTAACTCCAATTTCCTGTCTGCTAACCCTTTGTTTACCTCAGGCAGTTTTCTCTCCCATGTTGAGAGATTACTTGAACGTATTTTAGATGGTGTCCATTAATCCTAGTGGACCTTATTTTTCCAGTGGAAGAAAGCCATCTCAGAGTGGCTATTAGCTTGACTGTCTAACACAGCCATATTCCCTAGGTTTTTGGAAAGCTGTGGTAGTGTTTTTAATGTTATTCAGATGATAGAGCACTTCAGAATTGTGGGAACTCCATAAAGTATTGATCTATTAAATCTAAAAGAATTGTATTTTGTATTAAGTCTGATATTTCCTACTAGATTCTAGAGGGAGAAGGAGATATCACCTAAGATTTAAGAGCCTTAATGAAAGCAACTTATAATCAAGAATTTCCCTCCATAAGTTGACTGTTGTTCCTTTTTAACAGCAGGTTCTCTTACCTCAGCACAGATAGTAGAAAAACCCTGTTCTGTAGAGGCATAGTTTTTGAATCATGCTGGCTGGGGAGAACTGGGGTTCTTATTTTAAACAGATAAGGTTTCCACTTGCAGCCCTGCTGCCTTATAAGCTCTTGTGATCTGGGGTGCAGCAAGGTTTTCCTCTCTTTTTGTCATGTCCTCATTTATAAGTAGGGATACTACCTGCTTCATAATGTGAGCATGCGTTGGCCTGATTTTTTGAAAGCACTTTCTTTTGTGCCTGGTACATGCAAAGAATCAATCCAGGAAACATTCATTTTCTCTTCTTACCAAGTCTGGTTTCTTTTGTGTTATGTTGTAGCTGTTATACCTGTTTCTTGAAGCTTTTTATCAGTGTCCTCATACATGCATTCATTCAGTAAGTGAGTGGGGGAAGAACTCTATGTACAGCTAAGCATTATGGGAAACACAAGCCCAGGGATGCACATTTGGTTGAATCCTCTCCTGGAAGTAAACAAGAAGTATTTACTCATGAGAGCATAAAGTAAATAAGTTAATACTATAGAATTTAATTTAAAAAAAACCTTTATTTTAATTGAAATATAGTTTACACTTAAGTTTTTACATCTACAGTTCAGTGACTTTTAAAAACTGTATATACCCATGTGATTACCTCCCCAGTTAAGATCTAGAAAAAAACATTTCTGTTACCTCGGTCCCCTCATTGAAATAGATTTTAATTCTTTAATTGGGCTCTTAAATTTGGCAACGAGCAGTAATTTAGCTCTATAATCGCTACATAAACCAACTTAGTAACCAGTGAATGGGTTGCTCTGTGGTATTTGTAATACAGTGGTTGTGGACTTACTATTGGAATTTACTTGAGATATAAAATGAATGAAATGAATATAAAATATAAATGAATATAAAATATAAATAAATATATAAAATAAATATATAAAATGAATGAATGAAATGACTTTTTTCATTTCATCAACTCTTGCGTTTTGAGATTTCTCTTGACTTTTTAGTAGATTTTATGGATTCATTGTGTTTGCTTCATTTTTCAAGGTCTTGTGCAGAAGGCTAAGAAAGCCAAGAACAGGCTGTTGAAACGAGAAGGAGATGACCGAGTAGAATCAGGGACACAAGGATACGAGTCTTTCAGTTATGGAGGGGTTGACCCATACATGTGGGAACCCCAGGAACTAGGTAAGAAATTCTGTTCATTCATTTAGCAAATGTTTGAACATCATTGTGTTCATTGTTTTAAGAGTTAGCTGAGAGAAAAAAAAAAAGTGGAGTGGGGAGAGGTGCCTGGATGGTTCAGTCAGTTAAGTGTTATCCCCCACTCCGCCCCACTATGTGGTTGCTGCTCAGGTAATGATCTCACTTGGGTTGTGAGGTGGAGCCCCTTGTTGGGCTCCACGCTCAGTGGGAGTTTGCTTGAAGATTCTCTCCTTCTGCCCCTCCCTCTAATCACATGCTTATTCTATCTTTCTAAAATAAATAAATCTGAGGCCTGGATGGCTCAGTCAATTAAGCATCTGCCTTTGGCTCAGGTCATGATCCACGACCCTGGGCTGGAGCCCCAAATCGGGCTCCCTGCTCAGTGGGGAGCATGCTTCTCCCTCTGCCTACAACTTACTCTGCTTGTGCTCTCTCTCTGTCAAATAAACAAAACCTTTTATAAAAACAAAAATATTGGGATCCCTGGGTGGCGCAGCGGTTTGGCGCCTGCCTTTGGCCCAGGACGCGATCCTGGAGACCCGGGATCGAATCCCACATCAGGCTCCCGGTGCATGGAGCCTGCTTCTCCCTCCGCCTGTGTCTCTGCCTCTTCTCTCTCTCTCTCTGTGACTATCATAAATAAAAAACGAACAAACAAAAAAACAAAAATATTTTAAAAAGATTTTATTCAGAGTTAAATAGCTAAGAAACTATGGAACTGAGGTAGGAATCCAGGTGTTTGACATCAGCCCAGGTAGAGGCTCCATTGACTGGGTTATTTCCTCTCATGTAGGATGTTACCTGCCCAGCAAGAGAATACTGATTTGTGCAACTTAATTTTCTGAAACACATAATCATGGTACCATCTACTGACTTTCAAAATAATTATCTTTTTGGGGTAATGAAAATGTTCTAAAATTTATTTTGGTGATGGTTGTACAACTCAATATGCTAAAAACCATGGAATTTGTATGCTTCAAATAGTGAATTGTATGTGTGAATAATATCTCAACAGAATTGTTACCAAAAATGCCACATGAAGTTGAACTAACTCATTTTACATGTCCTTTAACTGTTGAATGGTAACAAAATTTAATATATTTTCTGTCTGTGCAATGGATAATGATTTCCTTATAAGGTTTATTATTATTATTATTACTATTCATGAGAGACACAGAGAAAAAGAGAGGCAGAGACATAGGCAGAGGGAGAAGCAAGCTCCCTGTGGGGAGCCTAATGCAGGACTCTATCCCAGGACTATTATTAAAAAATAATAATAATAGTAATAATAAAATTTAAGAAATATTCAGGGCAGCCCCGGTGGCTCAGCGGTTTAGCGCCGCCTACAGCCCCGCCTGATCCTGGAGACATGGGATTGAGTCCCACGTCAGACTCCCTGAATGGAGCCTGCTTCTCCCTCTGCCTATGTCTCTGCCTCTCTCTGTGTCTCTCATGAATAAATAAAATCTTTAAAAATATATATTTAAAACAAATTTAAGAAATTTTCAAATCATGGGTGCCTGACTAAGTCAGAAGAGTGTGCAACTGTTCATCTCAGGATTGTGAGTTCGAGCCCTGTGTTGGATATAGAGATGACTTGAAATTTTAAAAAAATTTCAAATCAGTATGTTGTACACCTGACACTAATATGTTAGTTATACTTAAAAAAATAGTATACACATAATAATGAGTTATAGATGAAAGTCAATTTAAGGGGCGCCTAGGTGACTTCGTGGTTGAGTGTCTGCCTTTGGCTCAGGTCTTGATCTGTGATCCCAGGGTTGGGATCAAGTCCTACATCAGGCTTCCTGTGGGGAGCCTGCTTCTCCCTCTGCCTATGTCTCTGCCTCTCTCTGTGTGTCATGAATAAATAAATATAATCTTTAAAAAAAAAAAAAGTCAATTTGAAACATAAAGGAGAAATTTCAGGCATGTGAATTCTTACCAGTTTTTTAATAGTCTGTTTCGTGATTGCCAGAATTAAATTCCTCAGGTTGTTGAGGAAGTCACAATTGTGGAAGGTTAAATGGATGGCAAATTTTAAAAGTTAAGATCTATGGTCATGCCTGAGTGCCTGGGTAGCTCTGTTGGTTAAGTGTCTATTTCTTGGTTTAGGCTCAGATCATGATCTCCAAGACCTGGGATTGTGCCCCATGTTGGGCTCCGTGCTCAGCACAGTCTGCTTGGGATTCTGTCCCCCTCTCCCTCTATTCCTCCCCAAGCTTGAGCTCTCTGTTTCTTTCTCAAATAAATAAAGTACAATCTTAAAAATACAAGGTCAGGGATCCCTGGGTGGCGCAGCGGTTTGGCGCCTGCCTTTGGCCCAGGGCGCGATCCTGGAGACCCGGGATCGAATCCCACATCAGGCTCCCGGTGCATGGAGCCTGCTTCTCCCTCCGCCTGTGTCTCTGCCTCTCTCTCTCTCTCTCTCTGTGACTATCATAAATAAATAAAAAATTAAAAAAAAAATACAAGGTCATCTTTAAAAAAATAAAATTCGTTGAGGATAAACAGCAAGGGAGAGGGGCTCCCTCAGAGAAATGACATGTTATTTATCTCATTTCCTGTCCTTCTAGGTGCTGTAAGAAGCCATCTTTCTGACTTCAAAAAACACCGAGCTGCTAGAATTGACCACTATGTTGTTGAAGTCAATAAATTAATAATCAGGTTAGAGAAGGTAAATTTTGTTGTTTTAAAACTTTTTTTTTGCTACAAGTATAAATTTTCTAGGAGAAAAAAAATATTTCTGCAGTGTTTATTAATGTGTGTTGTATATATTTGACACTGGCAGAGAAATGCCCCACCTCAAGCCCACTTAGAGAGGTGCAGAGGACATGATTGACAGTTCTAGCCTGGGCCTGTTTTACTGTAGGAGATGGCCCATGTTGATAGACTTGCCACATATCCAGATTGCCTTATACTTTCTCTGAAGCCCCCTTGGCTGCCAGAAAACCTTTCTACCTTCAGGTTATTTCCTCTTTTAGGTGTCTAAAGTATAGTCATGCAGTGGGGGCATAGTGTGTGATATTGATAACAAACAGAAGCTGGTAACAAGGTCTGTGAGGAGTACTCAGCCAGGCCAGCATTCAGTATGGGAACATCTGGACTGGGCCTTCTCATCCTGTGGTACCAGAGTGTGTCTTTTAACACCTACAATCACTCTGTTGTACTTTGACCCTAGAAATGCTTATTGTGTATAACCTGGATTGTATGGTGGGCATGGTAGCAATTGCAAGTGTAGAGTAGAAATATGTGGCCAGTTTCATTGTCCATGAGGACTGTGGAGAGTCGGGAGTTCCCCATTGCTCTCAGTTAGCCACACCCACCATATCCTTGCCTACCCCTGGTTATTGCTTAAATGGAGAACTGACAATAGAGGGATTGAAATCAGATCATGGGGAAGGGAACTGCCCTCTAGATGAGAAGCTAATACTCTGTCCAATGTGAATTTGCGGGGTTGGGGATGACAGATGATACTTGAGAAATGAAGATGTGAGAATTTTTGCTTGATGCCTCTTGCCTGTGGAATGTGTATACATCACCTGTTTAATTCCATTTGGCACTGTTTTCTCCTTGTCAGCTCACTGCATTTGACAGGACGAATACTGAGTCTGCTAAGATACGAGGTAACTCTAGAATTTTGCTCACATTCAAATTATCTTTCTCCCTGACCAAACCTCTTTCTAAAATGGCTAGGTTTTCTGTTTGTTTGATTTTTGTTTTGTTCTTCCCAAAGCAATAGAAAAGTCCGTGGTGCCTTGGGTCAATGACCAGGATGTCCCTTTCTGTCCAGACTGTGGGAATAAGTTCAGCATCCGTAACCGCCGCCACCACTGCCGCCTCTGCGGGTCAATTATGTGCAAGAAGTGTATGGAACTCATC
Organism: Vulpes vulpes; assembly: GCF_048418805.1. Lineage (NCBI taxonomy): Eukaryota > Metazoa > Chordata > Mammalia > Carnivora > Canidae > Vulpes > Vulpes vulpes. The sequence goes on along the minus strand of NC_132788.1, from coordinate 58,361,719 downwards.
AGCCTCCCTTTTGCAAGTAGGTAACATGGAGGTGGGGCTGTGGATCCTGATCTATTCTTGTGACTAGCTTGTTTGCTAATCACCATCAGGTGATCTTTTGAATGTTTTTAAGTAACTTTCCCATGGGATCTTCATCCATTCATTTGCTGATTCCATGAAGCCTGCTATAGGCCAGGCATGATGCTAGGGTCCAGGGATACAGTGGTAGATAATAAGGGCAGGCAGATTTTTTCTGTAAAAGATCAGATAGTAAATATTTAAGCTTTATGGGGCTACAGTGGTCTCTGTGACATTTCTTCTTTTTTTTTTTTAAATGATTATTTATTTATTTATTTACTTATTTATAGATTTTATTTATTTATTCATGAGAGACATAGAGGCAGAGACACAGGCAGAGGGAGAAGCAGGTTCCATGTAGGGAGCCTGACATGGGGCTCCATCCTGGGACTCCAGGATCATGCCCTGGGCTGAAGGCAGGCACTAAACCGCTGAGCCACCCAAGGATCCCCTTTAAATGATCTTTTAAAAATATTTTTTTAAGGGCAGCCTGGGTGGCTCAGCGGTTTAACGCCGCCTTCAGCCCAGGGCCTGATCTTGGAGACCTGGGATCAAGTCCCACGTCAGGCTCCCTGCATGGGGCCTGCTTCTCCCTCTGCCTGTGTCTCTGCCTCTCTCTCTTTCTCTATGTGTCTCTCATGAATAAATAAATCTTAAAAAAAATTTTTTTTAATCTTTTTTAAAACCTTTTAAAATAAAAGTACTTAAATAACCTTTTAAAAATCATGCTTAGTTCAGGGGCCATATAAAAGCAAGCTGGACTTGGTTTATAGGTCATGTTTGCCCACCTCTGGTTTATAAGGCATTATTCATTCTCCCAAAGGGTCTAGCATCTAGCCGAGGATACAGACCTAGAAACATATTATGGCTTTATAAAGAGATAAGCACTATGAGAGAAGTTGCATCAGATACCCAGGAGAGCTGACCAGATCGTTGTCAGCTGTGCTTGGAAGTGGCAGCTGAGACTTTTGAGGATATTATAACAGTCTTAAGAAATGAGCAGCGGGGATGCCAGCATGGCTCAGCAGTTGAGCGTCTGCCTTCAGCTCGGGGTGTGATCCTGGGGTCCTGGGATCAAGTCCCCCATTGGGCTCCTTGAGGGGAGCCTGCTTCTCCCTCTGCTTCTGTCTCTGCCTCTTTCTCTGTGTTTCTCATGAATAAATAAATAAAAATCTGAAAAAAGAAATGAGTAACAGGCTAGTCCTTTCCTTTGAGATAAAAGTCAGTTTATTGTCATATAGAACAGACTGTAACATCATAAGATGAGAGACACTGAGTGCTGGGGGGATCGAGAGCATGGATGCCTAGGTTTGGTAGGTGATTTGTGAGAAGAGCCTTAAAAGACAACCAGGATTGGAATGCCTGGGTGGCTCAGTTGGTTAAGCATCTACCTTTGGCTCAGGTCATGAACCCAGCTCATGGGATCAAGTCCCACATCAGGCTCCTTGCTCAGTAGGGGGTCTGCTTCTCCCTCTGCCTGCTGTTCCCCCTGCTTGTCCCTCTCTCTCTCTCTCTCTCTCTGACAAATAAATAAAATCTTTAAAAAAAAAAAAAAAAAAAGACAACTACGATTGCAAAGAGGTAGGGCAAGAGGGATCCTGGGTAGAGTGTGGAGCAGGAGCAAAGCTGTGGAAGGGCCCCAGGGGATGGTTAGTAGATGAGCAAATAGAGTAGTTGGGGGAGTGTAGAGGACATGTTTGAGAATTTTGGGGATGGTGCCTACAAGGTTAGGTGGAACCAGAGGGTCTAGAACTTTGAGTCTCAGCTGGTAAAAAGTTGATAAAGATGATTTGGGCCAGTTCTGGAACATTTGGGGTGGTTTTGTAACCCTGGGGGAATTCTGCTGACTCTGCATGTACTGTTGGCTCCAGAGCATCTGGACTACATGGGGCAGAAGCAGATGCTGCTTCTGTCCAGTTCTGACATCCAGCAGGCACACATTACCTTGATACTTCCCTTTTTTTCTGAGACTGACTTTTGGTCTCACCCGAGACTTCATAAGCTATGTTTTTGAGACACTATTCGCATTTCTTGTCTTGCGCTAATTAACCAACATTTCCTGGGCAGCTGCTGTGGGGTAGCCCTGTTGGATAAATCAACCCTGTTGAATAAGACAGTTCCTATCCTCCCAGAGTCGCAGGTTCATAGAGCAGCTTTGGGTATATAGAACTCTCATTCAGGGAGAAAAGTGGAAAGTGCTTCCAGGGAGTGACATGGTAGGACCTAATAGGAAGGGTATATTTAAAAAAAAAAAAAGGAAGGGTATATTGTTTTTGCCTCAAGGAATAGAGTAGGGCTTCCTGAAGGATGTACCATTTGAGCTGAGCTTTGGAAGGGGTAGGAGTCAGATGTTTGGGAGTGGGAAAGTCTGAGATGTGGATTGTGTTGGGTCAGGTTAGAAATGGGCCTCGGGGGATCCCTGGTTGGCGCAGCAGTTTGGCGCCTGCTTTTGGCCCAGGGCGTGATCCTGGAGACCCGGGATCGAATCCCACGTCGGGCTCCCGGTGCATGGAGCCTGCTTCTCCCTCTGCCTATGTCTCTGCCTCTCTCTCTCTCTCTCTCTCTCTCTGTGTGACTATCATAAATTAAAAAAAAAAAAAAGAAAAAGAAATGGGCCTCGGAGCCTCAAAGAGAGACCTTCCTAGGTTGTCTGGTTCTTTCCTGGCTGTCTGTAGGAGTCCCTCCCACCACAGAGCCTGACCTCCAGGAAGGCAGAGGTGTGGTGCTTCTTGGCCAAAGACAGAGCCTGCGTCAACACCTGTGGCCTCCCCTTTGTTGTGAGCAGTGCGGTGATTGGAGACTATGGGCTCACTGCCGCCTGTTCTGTGTTGTGCTTTACAGACAAGCTCACCAGTGCCAGCAAAGATTCCCTGAGCACCCACACCAGCCCCAGCCAGTCACCCAACAGTGTCCATGGCTCCCGCCGGGGTAGTATCAGCAGTGTGAGCAGTGTAAGCTCCGTCTTGGATGAGAAGGATGATGACCGGATCCGCTGCTGTACACACTGCAAGGACACACTGCTCAAGAGAGAGCAGCAGATTGATGAGAAGGAGCACACCCCCGACATTGTAAAGCTCTATGAGGTGACTCACTGTGTGTGGTCCTGGGCCTGATTGAGATAAAGATTTGTGCACATTTTGGAGAATGCTTTGGGAAGTTGTTCCTTTGAATCATTTTTAGTTTCTGCTAAAGGGCCATGGGCCATGGTATGGTTTCTAGCTAGGGATCTGGGTGATTCACAGAGTCATCCTGGGTGTGTTGCAACAACCTTGTTTCCTCACCCCTCCTTGTCCACTTGAAAGCAGGAGGTTGGAGACTTTGGTGGCCCAGGGGCAAGAGGAAGAAGGAAGGTTGCCATACAATCTGGACAGGATGAGAGCAGAAGCTGAAGCAGATAGTAAACAGTGGACCAGAAGAGTCCTCTAAAACTCATTTAGGAGCTTTAGGCTTTATAGGTTTGAGTGACTGCCCATGAGCATAGAGCTTCTCCTTTTGAGTCCATTCAGATGCCTCATTACACCAGCAATCCCAAAACACATTCGGTAGGTGCATACTTCGAGAAGAACATAGGGTAGTGCAAAAACAGGGGATTCAGAGTTAGACAGGGAGTGAGTCTGCCTTAATCTCCCGATGGCCAAGGGGGATCTGTAGGCTGAGAAGGATTAGCCAGCTTCATAGGCAAGTGATGGGAGGTGGGGAGGAGGAGATCAGCCTGGTGGAGGAGCAGCTGGTATAGAACCCCAAGCAAAAGAGCACACAGGCCTTCTACTTACAAGGGGCCATGTCCTGATAAACCCACCCTGAGTTGAAAATATCAGAAGTCGAAAGTGCATTTAATACACCAAACACACCAAAGATCATAGTGTAGCCTGGCCTACCCTAATCATGCTGGGAACACTTAACGTTAGCCTGCAGTTGGACAAAATCCTCTAACAGATCTGTTTGATGATAAAGTCCTGAGTATATCATGAAACTTACTGAATACTGTATTGAAAGTGAAAACCAGAATGTATGAGTACAGAATGGTTGTAAGGGTATCAGTTGTTGACTCTGATCATGTGGCTGACCTGGAGCTGGGGCTGCCACCACTGCCCAGCACCATGGGAGAGTGTTGTATTGCATGTCACTATCCTGGGAAAAGATCCAAATTTGAAATTCCAAATACAGTTTCTACTGAATATCTATTACTTTTACACCATTGTAAGTTGAAAAATCACAAAGTCTAACCATTGTAAGACACAGACCGTCTGTATATTGGTCTACTGATCACTGTGAATGGTCACTGTTAGCAGATCTGTGGATCATAATGGCTGTATTTCTGGAATCACCATGAAGATACCTGACCACTAAAATAGAATTAATGAAACCCTGCCCTGAGCTGCAGATGTAGCTGTTATCCATCCTATGTATGGAGTTCATGACCTGATAACTCTTTTTTTTTTAAATAGCCACCATGCTTTTTCCTTCCTTCATTTTTGAAGTAAGACCTGGCAATGCCTTTTGCTAGTATCTTTTATCATCTGGCAGAGAAAGAATGTAGCCACCAATTCCTTTCCTCTGCCCTGTAAATGCATTGCTTGTATCTGGAAGGTCTTGCTCCCTGCAAAAACATCCTATCAAAAGTTTTGCTGTACTCACTCTCTTTCCTTGCAAGATTTACTGCTTTTAAGGGCTGTCTGTAAATCAGGAAATTGATAACAATAAAAACAAATATATGCATATTTCCGTTTTTAAAACTACATTTAAAGAAACAATTTTTTTTTAAGTAAACTCCATATCCAGTTTGGGGCTTGAACTCACAACCCTGAGATTAAGTCAATGCTCTACTGACTGAGCCAGCCAGGTGCCCTGAAAACTACATTTTAAATTACACCTCTTTTCATGCAGCATAACCCTTCTGTACTTTGAGGATACTATTCACCTCTTTTTTGTTCTTAGAAATTACGACTCTGCATGGAGAAAGTTGACCAAAAAGCTCCTGAATACATCAAGATGGCAGCATCACTAAAGTAAGCTATTCTTCTGTTTTTCTAATTCAGTGATGACTGTTGGCTGGCACTTTAGCACAGCTCATCAGTAGCTAAAAATGAAAACCTTAATTCTGACTGTGCTTTTCTTCTATGACCAACTCTGGAGAATCTTTGTCATGTCTGTATTTCTTTCTTCTTCTTCTTCTTTTTTTTTTTTTAAAGATTATTTATTTATTTATTCATAGAGACACATAGAGAGAGAGAGAGAGAGGCTCAGAGACACAGGCAGAGGGAGAAGCAGGCACCATGCTGGGAGCCTGACATGGGACTCAATCCAGGGTCTCCAGGATCATGCCCTAGGCTGCAGGCGGCGCTAAACCGCTGCGCCACCGAGGCTGCCCTCTTCTTTTTTTAAAATTTTATTTATTTATTCATGAGAGACACAGAGGGGCAGAGACATAAGCAGAGGGAGAAGCAGGCTCCCTGTGGGGAGCCTGATATAGGACAATCCCAGGACCCCCAGATCACTACCTGAGCCAAAGGCAGATGCTCAACTACTAAGCCACCCGAGGGCTCCTTTCATGTCTGTATTTCTGTGTGGCACATGTTATAGTCCTAGGTAGCCATGTTCAGGTGACCCTAGTTCTGGTGGAGCAGGTTTGGGCAGGGCCTGGGATTCAGGCACCACTGCCGAGTGCAGCATCTGGAGGTGAGCAGGGACAGTGTGCTTCGTGTGCTGGCCTAAGGAGATGCTCTTGCAGGCTGGCACTGAGGTATCCGGGCTTAGAGCAGGCATTTCCTTTAGAGCAGGGGTTGGCAGTCTTCAGCCCACAGGCCGAATCTAGCCTGCTATCGGTTTCTTTTTTAACTGAGAGCTAATTTACACACCAAAAAATTAATGATTAGTAATTTACATGCCCTTTTAACATGTACAAGTCAGTAGTTCTTCACAAAGGCATACAATAGTCATTTCTGTCTTAATTCTAAACATTTTCATCATCCAGAGACACCCCACCCCCATTAGTAGTCACTGTGTATTCCCCTCTTCCTAGCAACCACTGGTCTGCTTTCTGTGTATGGATTTGCCTATTTGGGACATTTCACATAAATACACAACCATTTGTGTCTGGCTTCTTTCACACAATGTAGTGTTTTCAAGATTCACTCCTTTGGCAGCACATCCATTTGTGCAGATCCGTGGTATGGTAGACCATACTTTGTGTATCCATTACTTTGTTGATGAACAGTTAGGTTTGTCCAAATAATGCTTCAGTGCATATTTATGTACAGGTTTTTTTGTGGACATACAATTTTATTGGGTATATATCTAAGCGTGGAGTTGCTGGGTCATGTGGTAACTAGGTTTTAAACTTTTTGAGGAACTGCCAGACTGTTTTCCAAGATGACTGCACCACTTTGTATTTCCGCTAGCAATGCACGTGTGTTTCAGTTGCTCCATATCCTTGCCAATGCTTGTTTTTACCACTTTTTTTTTTTTTGATAAAATTTTATTGGTGCATAGCCATGCCCGTTGTTTGATTGTAGCTGCTAGTACAGCTACCGCAGCAGACGTGAATAGTTTTGACAGAATAACTGGCCTGCAAAAGCTAAAAATGTTTATTATCTGACCCTTTATAGAAAATTTATGCTGACACTTTCCTAAGAGCATTGCTCCTTCTGTAGGTTAATGATACATGAGCTAGACTTTGAAGTGCTACCACTAGAATCAGAGCGCAGCAAGTCTTTTCCCAGCCTGCAGAAAAACAATTATGGGACCCAGCGAGGGTTATCTGCCTTTGTTTTAAGCCTGTGTTGCCCACCTACCACCTTTGTCGTGATGCATGTGGAATTAGATGTGCCTTGTTTAGAACAAACCTGTATTTTTATTTGCCCATTTACTGTGGCAGTAGTGTCCCCACAAAACAAAGCTTGGGGTGCCTGGCTCACTTAGTAGAGTGTGTGACTGTCAATCTCAGGATTCTGAGTTCAAGCCCCATTGTTGGGCATGGAGCCTACTTAAAAACAAACAAAAAACACAAAGCTTGGCTTTTTTCATGATGTCAGTGATCATGTTCTAAGTCTATCATGTGAGTCTCACATGAAAAGAAAATGAACTTTTTCCTTTACATGATCCTTAAGGAGTTTCCTAACTTAAGAGTCTAAAAATGTCTGACTTAAAGAATATAATCAGCTAAACCCCATTGGTTTGTGGCAATAATACCCCTTCTCTTGCATGTCTCCCTGCCTCTACTCTTGCTTTGGGGCTCTTCTAGTCCCTGCTCCCTCCCCCAGAGTTTTCCAGCTTATGGGGAGAAGAAAGAGAGTAGGAAGGGAACAGAAAAGAGGTAGGGAAGCTTTTATGGACTACCCTTATTTCCTCCATCCTAGCAACTTGGTGTATAAGGGAAGGATACCATTTCTCCAGCCCTCTCAGCCATTAGTGTCCTAGGGCCTCTCTTCTTATGTTTGTACCTTCTTTTTTTTTTTTTTTTTTTTTTAATGTTTGGACCTTCTATACCCCATTCTTCCTGTTTTCATTCCAAGAGCGTGGATTCTGAAGAACAGGAGGAAAGGACACATTTTCTTTTCTACCTGCAGTTCACTGAGCAATAATTTCGATCAGTGGAGCATATAGTGCCCCTGTGAGTAGGTTGGGAGAAGCAGCTCAAGTGATTCTGATATATACCTCCCTTAAATGGAGAATCTTTGGCTTGAAGCACCTGTCTCATGTGCTTTTCCTCCCTGAAACTTACTGGTATCAATACCCCTCCTCCCACCTTTGCCCATTGGTTTGAAATTAGAACAGGACTATCTTCTTCCTGGATGTCAGCAAGAACTGTGTTCCTGGCAGTCTGAGCTGGAACTCAACTTTCCCTCATGATATTGTTACCCAGGGGCGGCCTCCTCTCCCTTAATCTGTTGGTTTTCTTGTTTTGTACCTCAGACATAGTTGTGGGGCACTGGGCCTCCCCATCCAGCTGGGAACTACCATTGCTGAGCACATTTCCAGATGTCTAACTCCTACTTGTTTTCCAAAAACTGGCTCAAAATGGCTTTAAGTACATTTTACTCCTTTATTCATTTGATGGATATTTATTGAAAACTAGTTATGTGCCAAGTGCTATTTTAGGTACTGGGGCTGTAACAATGAACAGTGAAGACCATGTCTGCTGCTGGAGCTTCATTACTGTGGGAGCACAGGCCATAACCAAGTGAACAAATCATGAAGTAGATAACTCCAGACGTGATAGGTGCTCTGTGGGGAATACATTTGGTTAATGTGACCGAGACCAAGAGGGTTCTTTCAGATTTGAGTCAACCTTGTTATTTTCCACATGACTTGGAGATATCAAGACACAGTACAGCATTCCCAGTTCTGATGTTCTTTTTGCAAACTATGAGCTTTGAGAGGATGAAACCACCTTATTGGATCCTCCAATTATAGCACACACCAGGGTTTTTTCCAGCGGGTGCTGTCTTGTACATGGTAAACCAGGTCAGTGCATCAGTCCTTTCTGTTTTTTTTTCCCCCTTTCTGCTTATTTAATGTAAATTGCTGCTGCCTCAGAAAGGGAGCTGAGTGGCTGTTGCTGAGGCTGCATTAACAGCTGCAAGACTTTCTGAAGTGTTTTTCTTTTTAGTGAGCACTGATGAAGCTTGGCCATGTGCTAGTTAGGATATAAAAATAGGTCATCATCATTGCACTTGCATTTCAGGCCTGATGGGGGCTACACACTTGTAAATGAATGGTTCTAAGAATACATAACTACTATTGTTCCTCTGAGTTAAGTAGAATGAAGTCACCTCTGGCCTTCCCTGAAGTCCCCTGCTCCACCCTAAGCAGTTACCCATGTCTCTTCCCTTCTTAATTTGGAGTCTAAGTGCTTTTCTCATCCTGGAAGCAATTGCTCATGAGGCCCGGGGAATTGCTCATGAGGCTCGGGGGGATTCCTGGATCAGTTTTCCCATTGTTCCTGTTCTCCCTGGGGATAATCTTTGAGCTAGAACAGCCAGCTGCTTTCTCCTCTGATGTAGGGTAACCAACTTATTTAGTAAACCATTTTATGTTTTACTAGGTATAGTGAAATTGTTTAGGGAAAGTAGGCTGAAGGAGATTCATTTGCATTTATTTTGGTGATGAGCATTAAGAGCTAGTCCTTAAAGGCCTCGGCATAAATCTGTTCTTGTGGTGTCTGCAAATTAAAAGCAGCTTCCAGTTGATTAGTTTGTTTGTTTGTTTATTTATTTATTTATTGAGATTATATTTATTTGAGAAAGAGAGTGAGCGAGAGAGCGAGTGCAAGAAATCATGATCAGGGATAAGGGGCAGAGGGAAGGGGAGAAGCAGACTCTCCGCTGAGCAGGGAGCCCAACACAGGGCTATATCCCCAGACCCTGTGACTAGAGCCGAAGGCAGATGCTTAACCAGCTGAGCTACCCAGGTGCCCTGATTATAACACTTATATTTAGAAAAAAAAATGAGTCCTGCATTGTATACAAGAGTGTGAAATATACTACTTGGAGAAAATTAGCTGTGTCTCCCTTTGTAAGGCCCTAAACCCTTAGAACCCTTTTCCACAATACTTCCCAGGCATCCTGATGAAACTTGAATATTTCCATGATTTTTCCTTAGTGCTGGGGAAACAACTTACAGTCTGGAACATGCTGGTGACCTTCGAGTGGAAGTGCAGAAAGTGTACGAGCTCATAGATGCTTTAAGGTAAGGTCTTAAGTGATGTCAGACTTGCTGCCTTGAGTGGAGGAGGTGCTATTTCACTGAGGGCATGGGTGGCTGGCAGGCCTGAGCTTACCCAGAGTCCTGATGATAGGGAGTATGAGTGAGGAGCAGGCTGTGAGGTAGGTGCCAGCTCTGGCACTCAGTGCATCTCAGTAACTTGGTTAAGATTTCTACTGTTCATTATTATTAAAGAAATACGAACTGATTATTGACACCATCTTTGTACCAGCCATTGGTTGTATCCACATCTCATTTATTCAACCAAAGTTAGCCAGTGCTATAGGATTACCTTATTTTGTAGGTAAGAAGGTATACCACAGCTAGCGAAGTGGTGGAGCCAGGATAGAAACCAGGATTCTTTCTTCAAGTCAGCAGCTGCTTTTTAACCATGGACTGACTGTTAGGGTTAAATCATCCCTTTGAGGTATAGAAAGTATACCTCAGAGGGAGGTATACTCTCAGAGGGAGAGCTGAGATGAGGAAGCCTTGTCCATCCGTCTGCGCAGGACTGACTTAATATAATTTATGGGCCCTAGTGCAAGATGAAATTGCAAGTCCCTGGTCAGGATTATTAAGAATTTTAAGTTATGGGGATCCCTGGGTGGTGCAGTGGTTTGGCGCCTGCCTTTGGCCCAGGGCGCGATCCTGGAGACCATTTAAAAAATTGAAAAAAAAAAAAAAGAATTTAAAGATATGGGTCTTGGAGTGGCTTCAGCCTCCTGCTGCCCACTGTTGCCCCCAGCACTGTCCACAAACCCCCTGGCCCAGTTTCTGCTTATGTACCAGCCTGAGAAAGCTGGTTGCTTCCTGCTTCTCCCACTTTACCCCACTCTAGGGGCCTAGGGAGTCCCTCACTGAACCCCCAGGCCCTGCCGCCATTAAAAAAAAAAAAAGGAACGAAAGTAATTTAAGAGAGTGACACAAGAATATTAAACCAGGCATAGGTTACTTACCCATGAAGTTGGGTGATGTGTGGTCAGTTCCTTGGCTGAGTGTTGGTCATACATCCTGTGCTGTGTCAGGGGCCTTCGGTACAACCAGATGGTAAGAAATAGGCTTTGCCTTCAAGGATGTGTTGTGGAGTTTTTAACTTGCTTTCTCTGTGGATGGTCCTGGCACAGAAGCCTGGCAACTAAGAGATTTCACTCTTGTTTCTGGGACTGGCAACACCTGTTACATTGATGTGTTTGTTTCAATTCAGTAAGAAGATCTTAACCTTAGGCTTGAACCAGGACCCTCCACCACATCCAAATACCTTGCGGCTACAGAAGATGATCAGATACTCAGCTACGCTTTTTGTGCAGGTAAAGCCATCCTATGGTGGCAGAAGTGTCTTGCCTCCTCTGCTTTTCTGCCTCTTAGAAGGCAGACCACACCAATGGCTTGTTCTGTATTTGTACATTTATTATTTTTAAAAAATAATTATGCCACATTTAGAGAAAAGTCTGGATTACAAGGAAAAGTAAAAACTTCTTAATCATGTGTCCCCAATATCGTCACACATCATCCCGGTATATTTTCTTCTTTTTTTCCATTTAGATTTTTTTATATAAAGTAGTTATGAGTAGTGCATGTTTGCAAATTTATGTCTTCTCTTTTTAACACTGAATTTTGTATCATGAGCACTTCTTATAGTCTTCGTTTAAACAGCTACCATTTGAATGGCTGCAGAATACGACTTTCTCTGCACCATCCTTCATTTAATTCTGTTTCATTGGGTATTGATAGATTCCTGCTTTTTTGCTAGTATGAGTGCTGCCTGACAGACATACTGATACATGCCATTTCTTCCTCAGGATAAGCTCCTGAGGGACTCTTCCTGGGCCATTGCTTGGGAGGAGGCAGCTGATTGTTCACAGGTGGACTAACCTGGGTGGTTAGAGCTGAGTTGGCTCCACCTCAGAACACCCCTTGGGAGAGCCATAGTGAACCATCTCTGGGGCTCGATGACAGAGGCAGCTAGCAGAGCCCTGCTGGGTTAGTTTTCCAACATCGTATTGTAGAGAACTAGGCCTTTTCTCCTTTTGACTAGTGTGTATTCAGCAGTCACTTGGTGAGTGCCCACCGTGTATCAGGCAATGTTTTAAGTGCTGCATGTTCTCCCAGGAGCAAAAAGACATTCCTGTTCTCGTAAAGTTTTTTTTTCTGGCGGGACATAGACAAGAAGCAACTAAAGTATATAGTTTATAAGATGGTGAAAAGTGCTGTGGAGAAATGTAGAGCAGGGGAGGGTAGTGGGGGCAGGAAGTACGGATGGAGTCTTACAAACAGACTTCATTAATGTAGGCTTATCTTCTTTCTGAAAGGATATAAATATAAAATTGTCTGTGACTCCCTACAGGAAAAGTTGCTGGGTTTAATGTCATTGCCAACCAGAGAACAGTTTGAGGAACTGAAAAAGAAAAGGAAGCAGGAAATGGAGAGGAAGAGGATCCTGGAGAGACAGGCAAGTGAAACACAGGGATGCTGGCGGCCTCTTGAACCTAGAGGCCACCCCAGGCTCCCAAGGGGTTCTCTGTGAGATCAAGTCAAATCAAAACTTCTCATGCCGTTTGATTTGCATCTCTCTTCTGTTCTTTTCTGGCCTCTCCTCTGTAGATAACAGTTATTTTTCTTCCTGGGTCAGTCCTCTTTGTCTTAAAGACATAATGCCAATTTTCTCTGGTCCAGAATACTCTGGAGGCTGCTGGTTCTTCCTTATAGCACAGGTTGCAAAGGGCCCAGATATCAAGGAGCTCTTTGTAGAACACTTTGGGATATGCAACACTAAACAAAATAATGTACATTTAATATCGTGTGAGATCCTAGTGTCTATGACTGATACTGGGCCTCAGAGGTTTAAGACAAGCATGTGGCTGGTGAATCTAAGATTGAGAAAATCTTATCCATTAACTTACTGTTATTCATTAATTTATTTTTGAAAATCTGTCTCCTGTTTTCCTAAAAAAACAAAAAACATGATTTGACTTAATAGTTGGATGCCTTAGTCCTAGGGAGTCTTATCAGCACAGGGACAGCGGGACTGTAGGGGTGGCCGGTGGTGTGACTTGGTGACTGTGTTTCTTCTCTTTGGCTTTGGTGTCTCCCCAGGCTGTCCTGGAATCCCAGCGAAGGCTTGAGGAAAGGAGGAGTGACCTCGCATCTCATGCGGCCAACGGGGAGGTAGTGTCCCTTCGAGGGGGACCTGCTCCCCTGAGAAAAGCTGAGGGCTGGCTCCCGTTGTCAGGAAGTCAGGGGCAGAGTGAAGACTCAGACCCCCTCCTCCAGCAGATCCACAACATCACATCATTTATTAGGCAGGCCAAGGCTGCTGGGCGGACAGATGAAGTGCGCACGCTGCAGGAGAACCTACGGCAGCTACAGGATGAGTATGACCAGCAGCAGACAGAGAAGGCTATTGAGCTGTCCCGGAGGCAGGCCGAGGAGGAGGACCTGCAGCGGGAACAGCTGCAGATGCTTTGTGAGCGGGAGTGGGAACGAGAAAGAGAGCAGTTCCGGGCTGTGTCCCTACATACACGGACTCGGTCCCTGGACTTCCGAGAAATCAGGCCTTTTCAACTGGAGCCTGGCAGGGAGCCTCGCACCCACCTTGCCTGTGCTTTGGATCTAGGCTTTTCCTCAGTTCAGAGCAGTACAGCTGTGGAGACCCCTTCGCCCTTGTCAGCTCTTGAGCCAGTCAGTGTGTGGTCTGGGCCCCCAGCCCTTGGCCAGGAGTCCTTCCCCCAGAGCACCGTGTTACAGCAAAATGAGCTGGCCTCCCTAAACCCCTTTGATGAGGAAGATGCCTCCAGCCCCACAGCGGAGGGCACCAGCAGCCCTCCTGCTGCAGAGCCTTCCTTTGGCCCCTCCGCCCGCAGCCTCAAAGAATACAATCCTTTTGAGGAAGAAGAGGAGGCTGTAGCAGGGAATCCCTTCGCTAACCCAGACAGTCCAGCACCCAACCCCTTCGATGAGGAAGATGAGCATCCCCACCAGAGGCCCTCAAGCCCTCCTGTTCCTGGCAACCCTTTTGAAGAAGCCACCTGTACCAACCCCTTTGAGATGGACAGTGACAGCGGGCCAGAGGGTGAGGAGCCCATAGAGGAGGAGCTGCTCCTCCAGCAAATTGATAACATCAAGGCGTACATTTTTGATGCCAAGCAGTGTGGCCGCCTGGATGAGGTAGAAGTGCTGACAGAGAACCTGAGGGAGCTGAAGCGTACCCTGGCCAAACAGAAGGGGGGCACCGACTGACGCCACTGACTGGGCAGGGCATCTTTGAGCCCGGGGCCTGGCAGGAGCCTGTGGAGCAGGAAGGGGCTGGTGGGCTGGATGGGGAAGGAGGGAGGGTGACAACTAAGATGTGCACAGGTTAGGGCAGGGAATCGGCTGTTTTGTGCTGTGCACTTGGAGGCTTTTCCATTATAGTTGAATAATAAAGGGGAACCAGAACAGGGAGAATCAGCATTCATTTGCTGTACTTCCTGGGGGTTTTGGTTTTGTATTTTTGTTTTTGAATTGGGTTTTCCCTGTAGAAGGGATTTTAAATTTTCATTCCCGAGTAGAACTAAATGCAGTTCTGTGGGGCAGCCTTCGTGGGTCCATTTGCTCCTGCCTAGTCTTTGGTCTTTATGCAGTATTATAGGGCACTTTTCTTTAGTCAAGACAGACAAGATGGATTCCCCTGAACCTAACTGGTCTGACAGAAGTCTGTCCCCATTAGGCTGTGGGTTCTTTCACCTGGGGCTTCCTCTGCCCTGCTGGGTACATCACACCTGTGCAGCAGAGGGGGGGTGGGTTATTGCCCTGAAGGCAATTGTTTAGACCCAGGAGAGCCTAGCAGCTCTTTTTAGGCAGGGGAGGAGGGGGTGATGTTTTACCAGGGCATTTCCCTATCGGTTTAAGTCCTTTTTTGTCTCTTTCAGGAAGTTAAACTTCCAGTGCAGGGGTATCACTGGGTCTGACCACAGGCTGTTTAGAAAATAGGAGTGGTGACCTTTTTGGTTGATGGAGGCAGTAGTATTTGGGAGAAGAATCTCTACCCTAATGTTCCTCTGAATGATGGAACAATTTGTCCCCAGAGAAACCTCCCTCTAGAATTTTGGTGAAAATACCCTGATCTGGGCTTTTTCAGAGGGCCCAGTCTATAATTTAGGATTGGTAATCAGGAAGCTTTTGTGGAACACTGCCATGGGAGTGGAAGCTTCCTTGAGTCAGAAGATAAAATAATTTTTAGGGCTAGTTGATCAGCCTCTTCCCTTTCGATTCATCCTGTTCTGACCTGGAGCACCTGTGAGGTGTTTTCCTACCTATGTTTAGTATTAAGGAATGGGAGTGTTTGAAGAGGCACAACCCAGGATCATTCCAGTAGCACCACAGTACTTGAACTCTTTGTCAATTATGGGCAAAAAGGGAAATTGTTAATTTAGCTCCGGTGCTTTGGTTTACAGGAACATAATCCTTAACTCATGTTGGACATCATGATACCCAAGTGTGCTCAGCTCTAGGTAGAGTTCCTGCAATTATGCTTTTTGATTAAAGAACAATAACTGACCACTAGTCACTTTATATCCCTTAACTAACTCTGGGTCATACTTTTCACTGGTTACTGGTGTGAGAGCTGAGATTCGTTTTGTTACCTTCTGGGAAGACCCCTGTTGGTCTTGAGAATGTTGGAAAAACTGGTGTAAAGGTAGTCTATATTTGACACTATTCACATTTCTTTAGTATCTGTTGGATCTTTGGGCTGAATGAAAAGATCCTGCATAAGGTTGTGGGAATGGGAAGTGTGTAGAGGGTATGTGGAGGACCCTTTGCATCATGGTTGTGTTCACAAAGGCATATGAGTGGATTACTGGTGTCAACCAAGTTACCAGCCTTGCTGGTTGGTGTGGTGGTTGGAAAGTTGGCAACCAGGTATCTAAAGTGTTGCCTGCTACAGGTGTCTTTCTTCCTTCTCGTGCCCTTCCTGCGGTTGTTACGGAGGGCTTCATGGCTGCCTGGCATGCTTCCTACTGCTAGTCTCTTATTGCACTCTGATGGAAGAGGAAGACACTGCACCAAAAGGCAGGTAGTTCCAGAAGCTAAATGCTGCTTTCCATCATAATTACTTTTCTTACAAGAATGTATTTCTTCATTAGCTAGGGATTTCAATTCAGATTAGTTTACTGAATATACTCTTTTCCTGAAATCAACCCAGGTAGCAATCTGTAAGTAACTAAGAGCATTAAGAACCATACATATAAGAAACATTATTTTTAAACTTAAAAACACTGAGTATACTAAACCAAACTAAAACCTTCTGATGTAAGTGAATTCTTCCATAGGTGTATTCCTCCATGAATTTTTCCATGGCTGTATTCTATAGTCATAGATGTGACAGGAGATAGAATTCTCTATCCCTAACATTTCCCAGAATTCACACAGGCACAAAGTTGGATTTACAGAGATGGGTTATCATCAGGGCAAATAAAGATGGTCGATGAATTGCAACTACAGCTTCAAGTGCTTACTTCATGTGAATATTTCACTCTTCCTGCAGTCCTTCAAAGCAAACAGCTCCAACTCAGAGAAAATGAGCAAGTTCTCGATACAGCATTGGCAGATGTCCCTAGACCTAGATCATGTATGGAAGAGACTTTGGGAATTCAGGCATTAAATGACGTTGGTTTTTTTGTTTGTTTGTTTTGTTTTTGTTTTGTTTTACGCCTTGTTTGTATTTTTCCATGTCTAATACACTAAGGACACTTACTCATTGTTCTTGCAGCTCAATGTCTGCTGTTTGGATACTTCTGAGTATACTTCTCAAGGTATACTTACGAGTCATCATGACCCAGGTGGTAGGTTGGACATATATTGGCATAATTAGGTGTTGGTACTCAAAGAGAGAAACTGGTCTTTTTACCAGGTTACAGCCTATGGTAGCAGATTGTACTGGTCATCTGACAGTGACAGCTTGAGGGGCATTGTTTGCATGCACTACTCTGGGGCCTTGTATTGGAACCTTTTTAAAAAAATAAACTAACAGATGTTAGTGGTTGGGTGTATGTGTGTGTATGTGTACATGAGTTGAAGGTGAGAATTACCAGATACCATCTCTGTCCCCGCCCCTTGATCACCATCTGAATATCAGAAGATAGCCCCAGCTCCTATGTTAACTGTATGGCTAGAGCCTCTGGACAAAAGTCACTGGGCTCTTCATGGGGTAAATGTGGGTGCTGCTTCTGCCCTTATCCCCAGTTATTCCTGCAGTGTCGAGCCGATGAGTTGTTTCACACAAGAATAGCAAGACCTTTGGCTATCAACCTCATCTCATGCTCCAAGAAACCCGAGTCTCCAAGAGGTTGAGGAACCTTATGGCTGCCATTTGTGCCAGGCACTGTGCTACCTTTTCACATATTCCCCATCTAGCTCCACTGGCAGGCCTGCAAGGTAAATATTTACCTGGAAGATAAAGAGGTCGGGAGAGGTTAGCCTGCCCGGGAGACACACAGCCAGTCAGTGGTAGAATAAGGATTTAAAGGCTGGGCTGCCTGATTCACTTCGCCCTAAGTAGCAAGGATGGCTCATCTGGGTCAGGCACAGTGGGGGGCATTCTGTAGCCTTTAAGATCAAAACCTCTTCTGCCCGAAACTCTTCAGCATCCTAGGACAGTTTTTAAAATATTTGAAGTGGAGGTGGGGATGAGGTGAGGACATCACTCCACTTTAAGAAAGGACTTCGGGTTTTGGCTCAGGCACACGAGGAGTTGGGAAGTTGTCACTCCTGCCCTCACAAGAGAAAGCTGGACAAACAAAATCAGTGACTCTCCTTGGAGCATCAGAGAGCTGAATGCAGGGGAGACTGCTGCCTTGAAATCTGGAGAGTCGGAGCAGAGACCTGCTCACCTATAGTGGAGCCAGAGCTGGCAGGAACAATGGCGGGATGCTCAGGCTGAGTGTGGACTAGTGTGGGAATGAGGGGGCCACAGGCCAAGGGACACCTCCAGGAACCCCACCTGGTTACAGCTAATTGCTGAGAAAGATTCCCTGGTGGCTCTAGCAGGGGTGGGGAAGAGTAATCTTTGTAAAATAAACCCTGAGCGTTCCCCAGGGGGAACAGACTACCAGGGTCTAATGCTACTCCGGGAAGGGCATTTCTCCCACGCCCACCCCGTCAAGCCTTTCCAGCTCATCTCACTTGATCTTAGCCAAAAGGCTGAGAAGCGATCCAGCTCATCTCAGTGAGGAAAAGGTAAAAGAAAACTTGTTTCGGGGATCCCTGGGTGACTCAGCGGTTTGGTGCCTGCCTTGGGCCCAGGGCGTGATCCTGGAGTCCCGGGATCAAATCCCACATCAGGCCCCCTGCATGGAGCCTGCTTCTCCCTCTGCCTGTGTCTCTCCCTCTCTCTCTCTCTCTCTCTCGGTCTCTCATGAATAAATAAAATCTTAAAAAAAAATAAAGTACTTTAGAAAAAAAAAAAACTTGTTTCTATACATTCCACGACTCACTTTTCTTTTTCTTTTAAAGATTTTTATTTATTTATTTATTAGAGACACGGCAGAGGGAGAAGTAGGCTCCATGCAGGGAGCCCGACGCAGGACTCGATCCTGGGTCTCCAGGATCACGCCCCGGGCTGAAGGCGGCGCTAAACCGCTAAGCCACCCAGGCTGCCCTCACTTTTCTTTTTAAAGATTTATTTAAAAAAAAAAAAATTTATTTTAGAGAGGAGGAGGGGCAAGGGAGGAGTCTTAAGCAGACTTCGCTCTGAGCCCCACATGGGGCTCCATCTCAAGACCCCAAGATCACGACCTGAGCCTAAACCAAGAGTTGGACACTTAAATGACTGTACCACCCAGGTGCTCCCCCCTCACACACTTTGACACTAAATGTGTGGGGAGTTTTCCCCCACCAACCAGTTCTTTGACATCAGCTGGGTGTCCTACAAATTCACCTCTGTTCTGACACTATCTGGAGTTAGTGTCAGATCTCACACATTAAGGGCTCAGCCCCCAAGATTGCCCCTCACTTCAAATGCCCATCACAAGTATAAGTCTCTGGTACTTCTGACAGGCTATCCAGGTTCCCACAAATCTCTCCTTGGGTTTGATAATTTGCTATAATGGCTCGCTACATTACTGGTTAATTATAAAAGAATACAACTTAGAACAACCAAGATGGAAGACATGCATAGGGCAAGATATAGATAAGGGGCATAGAGCTGCCATGCCCTCTATGGGCACACCACTCTCTCCCCCATCACTGATGTGTTCATCCTCCTACAAGCTCTCCCCAATTCCTTTGATTAGGGTATTTTTTAATGGAGGTTTCATTATATAGGCACAGTTGATTAAAATCATTGGCCATTGGTGGTTAACTAAACCTCCAGTCCCTCTCCCCTCCCCAGAGGTCAGAGGTTAGGGGGCTGGGGCTAAAAGTTCTGAGTAATCCTCTGTGGCAACCAGTCCCTCATCCTTAGGGGTTTTCCAAAAGCTCCCTTATTTGCATTAATAGTATGGTTAAAAAGGTCTTATAACAAAAGATGCTCCATTCATCTTCATTCCTTCAGAGCTATTTCAGGAACAGGGACAAAACCAGATATTCTGACAAAAGACGCTCCATGGGGAGCCTGGCTGGCTCAGTCAGTGGAAGATGTGACTTTTTTTTTAAGATTTTATTTTTTATTCATGAGAGACACAGTGAGAGGTAGAGACCTAGACAGAGGGAGAAGCAAGTTCCCTGTGGGGAGCGTGATGCGGGACTCCATCCTAGGACCCAGGGATCATGACAGAGCCAAAGGCAGAGACTCAACCACTGAGCCACCCAGGTCCCCCAAGGATGTGACTCTTGATCTCAGGGTTATAAGTTCCAGCCCCACATTGGGTATAAAGATAACTTAAAAATAAAATCTTAAGGGGCACCTGGGTGGCTTAGTGGCTGAGCCTCTGCCTTTGGCTCAGGTCGTGATCCTGGGGTCCTGGGATCGAGTCCTGCATCGGGCTCCCTATGAGGAGTCTACTTCTCCCTCTGCCTGTGTCTCTGCCTCTCTCTGTGTGTCTCTCAGGAATAAATAAATTTTTTTTAAAAGATGCTCATATTATCATTAAGGAAATTACAAGGCTTTCAGGAGTTCTGGCCAGGTGTCAGGAACAAAGACCAAATATATTTATTTCCTATTATAATATCACAGAGTGGGATTAAGAAATACTTACGAAGGTCACAGCCAAGGGACACATGCCCTCTAAATACTGAGATTTCATCAGAAGATTATAGAATGCTTCCCCTCTCCCACTCATTACCACCAGGCCAACAGAGCTCCAGTGTAACAGTGGATTACAGCTGGAAGAGCTTCGAGGCACACACTCTGAGGAGTAACATCTAGGGAAAACCAGAGTCAAGAAGTGAAACAAAGACACTAGAGGTATCTGAAGCCTCTGGACCTACAGCTACAGCGAACATTAAACACAACTCAACTCCTAGCCAGATTAACATAGATCCTCATTCTAGAAGCTCATTAACCTCAATTCCCATGATCCAATAGTCAATATCGTCTGGCCTTCAATAAAGAATTACAAGCATGCTAAAAGGCAAGAAAAAAAATACCAGTTTGATAAGACACAGCAAGCATCAGAACCAGACTTCTATGACACAGATGTTGTCTGTGTCTGTGTCTGTATTGTCTTCTATGACACAGATGTTCAGACAGAAAATTTAAAATAACTGATTAATAAGGAGTGAATGGTAAAATAAATAGCATGCAAGAACGTATGGGTAATATAAGTAGAGATAGGAAAACGCTAAGAAATAGACAACAGGAAATGTTAAAAATCAAAAACACTAACAAATGAAGAATGCCTTTAATGGGCTCATGAGAATACTGGACACAACTGTGAAAGAATCAATAAGCTTGAAGATAGGTCTTTAGAAACTTCCCTAACTGAAATGCTAAGAGAAAAAAGAATGAAAAACAAACCTAGGACAAAACATCCAAAAACAATGTGACAATTTCAGAAGATGTAATATACATAACTGGAACACCAGGAAAAAAAAAAAAAAGAATAGGGCAGCCGGGTGGCTCAGAGGTTTAGCGCCGCCTTCAGCCCAGGGCGTGATCCTGGAGACCAGGGATCGAGTCCCACATCGGGCTCCCTGCATGGAGCCTGCTTCTCCCTCTGCCTGTGTCTCTGCCTTTCTCTGTGTGTCTCTCATGAATTAAAAAAAAAAAAAAAAAAAAAAAAAAGAATAAATGGAGAAGAAATATGAGGTAACGATGGCCGAAAACATTCCAAAATTAATGACAGATTCAGGAAGCTCAGAGTAGGACCAATATCACGTAGGATAAATACCAAATATCTATACATAGGATTTTTTTTTTTTTAAGATTCATTTATTTTTTAGCTCCTGGGTGGCTCAGTGGTTAAGCATCTACCTTCAGCTCAGGTCATGATCTCATGGTCCTGGGATCGAGCCCCGTGTGGGGCTCCCTGCTCAGCGGGAAGTCTACTTCTCCCTCTCCCTCTGCCACTCCCCACCCCCCAACTCGTTCTCGCTCTCATAAATAAATAAAATCTATACAAAGATCATTTATTTGAGAGAAAGTGTGCGTGAGAGGAGGGGCAAAGGAAGAGGGATAATCTCAAGCAGAGTCCCTGCTGAGCACAGAGCTCCACTTAGGGATGGGTCTGAGGACGCTGAGATCATGACCTCAGGGGAAACCAAGAGTCAGCCTTAACGAACCCCGCGACAGAAGCCCCATCCATATGTAGATGTATCTTATTCAAGCTGCATAAACCAAAGACAAAGAGAAAATCTTGAAAGAAGCCAGATTAAGAAATTATTTTACAGAGAAAACTAAGAGTTACGGCTACTTCTCAGGAACATGCAAGAAGAGAGGAGTAAAATCAAGTGTCGAAAGAAAACCCCTACCCACCTAGAATTCTGTATCTGGCAAAACTATTCTCCAAAACTGAAGGAGAAGTGAAAACTTTCCCAGATCCGTAAGCATACTTCGGAAATGCATCTCTTCTACTTTTTATTTCTGAAACAAATTGTAGTCCAGGGATCCCTGGGTGGCGCAGCGGTTTAGCGCCTGCCTTTGGCTCAAGGCGCGATCCTGGAGACCCGGGATCGAATCCCACGTCAGGCTCCCGGTGCATGGAGCCTGCTTCTCCCTCTGCCTGTGTCTCTGCCTCTGTCTCTCTTTCTCTGTGTGACTATCATAAATTTAAAAAAAAAAAAAATCAAATTGTAGTCCAGGGTTGTTAGGTGGGTAAATCAGGAAAGGGGTCGTTTCCAAACTTGCCTTTCCGCCTCCCTTTTTCAAATCATTTATTGTGATGTGTTAGAAACTGCACCCTGGAAACATTATTTTTTTCTTTTCTTTTTTTTCCCCCCCTGCAAACATTTCATTTTGAATCCGGAGAAGCTGAGCGAGAGAAACGGGGTTACTTGACGCTGAAGCGCAAGTTAGTAGCCACTTGGCATCTGAACGCAGCTCTCCTGACTTATTTCCAACTGTCATTCTGTTGTCTGAGCTTGAGCCTAGTTAAAGCTATCTTCCCTGGCGGTGCGGGGGGATGGGGAGAGGCGAATTTACGGAGTGCGAAAAGCAAACGATCTGGGAAGGTGTTCTAAATCCGCGCTCCGCCCCTAAACCAACGCAAGCCGGGACTACAACTCCCAAGCTGCTCCGCGGCGGGAGCGGAGGGAGGCGGCCCCGTGCGCCTGCGCGGTAAGCGGAGACCAGCCGGGAGGCGAAGCGGGGCCAGGGCCGCCGGGCCTGCGCCGTTCGCTGCTGCGGGGCCTCTCAGCCGCTGGGCCCGCCGCCGCCGCCGCCGCCATGCCCATGAAGGGCCGCTTCCCGATCCGCCGCACCCTGCGGTACCTGGGCCAGGGGGACGTGGTGTTCAAGGACTCCGTGAAGGTCATGACGGTGAACTACAACACGCACGGGGAGCTGGGCGAGGGCGCCAGGTCAGTCGGAGCCCTCGGAGGCCGCCCGGGGCCGCGCGGACCGGCCGTGCGCGCTGTAATGACGTGCTGGTGACGCTGAGCCCGGAGCTGCTCTGGGTGCGCCCGAGCCTGACGCGGGCCTCCTGGGTGGGTGC
This sequence comes from Vulpes vulpes, assembly GCF_048418805.1. Classification (NCBI taxonomy): domain Eukaryota; kingdom Metazoa; phylum Chordata; class Mammalia; order Carnivora; family Canidae; genus Vulpes; species Vulpes vulpes. The sequence continues at coordinate 58,338,890 of NC_132788.1, read as the reverse complement.
CGTTGGCCCCACTTCACAGACGAGGAGACTGAGGAGCAAGCAGCCTGCTCCAGGTTCCACAGCGAGAAGAGGACAGCAGGGCCACGCTGTGCCAGCCGCAGTCGCGACTGAGGTGGGGGCGCGGAGGGCAAGGGCCCGTCCCCGTCCCCCATCTCCCCTCCTCTCCCCCGGCGGGGGACCGGCCGACCGGGCGGACCCCGGGAGGCCGGAGCCTGGGAGCCTCCTCGACCCCCCGCTACCTGTGCCTGGCGGGCGGGCGAGCGGTGGTGGTGGGGGGAGGGGGGTGCTGCGGCGCACGCTCCGCCCTGGACGGAGCCGGGCGGGGGCCACAGACCCTGTTCAGGTGCCGGCTCCAATACCTGCTGGCTTGGGCCACTTGCGCCTCGTCATCGGCCCCCGCTGCGATGTACAGCGGCCCCCCCAGAGCCGCTGCGGGGATGCACTGAAGGAAGTGACGGCTGCTAGCCCTTCTGGGCCTTTTGTGCGCCTCGCGGCTCTTGAGTGTCGGTCGTGCATTGTCTCTTGTGACGTTCACGGAAGCCGCATGGTTTTCCCCATCCTAGGGACGGAGAGACTCAGAGCTGGTAGGTAACTTGCTTGCCAAGGTACCACGCTGGCTGGTGAGTGGTGGTGAGTGGCAGCGGCGAGCCTGCTTCTCCACGGCAGGGCGCATCCCCCTTACAGTCGCTTATGTCAGCTGTGCAGCCCCGGGCTCCTTACCCCGCCCCGCCTTCCCCACCTTACACTCCGTGAGGTGGTTTTTCTGCCTGGAGCGGAGCGGGAACTCCTCCAATGGAAGCTTAGAAATGTTTGAATAGAACCTTGGGCAGGAGCGGGGCTTTGGGTTTTGGAGGTGTCCAGTGTAAACTTACAGAGTGCCTAGTGACCGCTTGGCCCGGTGCTGTGAGCTGGGAATTCCGCGGTGCCTCATCCTTCAGAAGCTTTGGGACTGTGTGTATGGGGTGGATCAAAGTGGGGCGGGGGGAGTGCTTCCAGTAGGGTAAGGCCCCCCATGGTGGGGTGCCTTTGCTGTACAGCTGTTCAGGATAGCTGGGAGCTGCCTCCAAGCCACTTGTCCACGGGTGAAGCCAAGACCTTGTACCTGCTTGAATAGGATCAGCTGGGCTGAGGGCTTCTGGAAGACCTGGGGTGAATGGGCACTCAGATGCTCCTTCCTAACCCACTGTGCATCCCATTGATTCACACTGGGAGTCCGCAGAGGCTAGGCAGTACCAGGAAGGCGGGAGGCAGTCTGGATGGGGCCCGCTCCAGTTGGAAAACGGGCACTATCAGGAGGGGCCATTCACTGCTTGGCTACAGCTTAGTTATGTGGGCTCCATGGAGAATTTCTGACTTGTCAAGAAGCCAGAAATTCAGATTTTTATATAGATCTCTGGTTTTTAAATGAGCAGTCTATCAAAATAGGCCTGCAGGCCTTATCCTTGGATGTTCACATACTTTAATTAGGAGCCATGCAGCCATTCTGAGCTTCATTGTTCTGAATGGTAAAGGCTTGCCTGTCCCACATATGTGTGCCCTTAGGGATTTCGTGCCCTTGGGTTGGAGTCTACCTGACTTGCTCTTTCCAGCCCCACAGGCCTTTGCTTGTTCATGTGCCCTTGGCATTTCAACTGTCCCTCCCTGGATTGCCTCCATTCCAAGTGCCAGTATACAACCCTAGGCCAGCCATACTCTTGGGTGTCTGCTGGGTGTGTGGGGAGCTGCCTTCGTGCCTGAGGGCCAAGTCCCTGCTCACCTCTGCCAGATATTCTTGCCCTTCAGGTGCAATAAGAAAAGTAATAGCTGCTAGCATTTATTGAGTACTGTGTCCAGCCTGAGTCTTAGGATCTAGATGAATTTGGTAACTTGATAGTGACAGAAGAGTGTGGTTGAAGTCCAACGGCACATAGCCCTCGTTCTTTCATTTACTGGTTGTGTGACCTAGGGCAGTTTACTTCCCTTTTCTGACCTGTTTGCTTAGTTATAAAACCCCACCCTGCAGGGTCGTTGTGAGGCTTCAGGTGTTAAAATGCCAAACAAGATGTCTGGCCATGTACAGCAGGTGCTCAACTAAAGGTTACCTACCATTATCAACTTTCTTCCCAGATTTCAAGAACCATTTACAAATTCCTCTCCAGGGGCACCTGAGTGGCTCATTTGGTTAAGCATTGGACTCTTCGTTTTGGCTTACGTCATGAGATGGAGCCCCACATTGGGCTTTGGGCTTCCCACTCAGTGGGGAGTCTAGAGATTCTCTCTCCCTCCCCACAGTGCACTCTTTCTAAAATAAATCTTTAAAAACAAAATACAAACAAAAATTCCACAGGAATTTTGGGTGTGGGCAGTTCCAGCATGGATATGCCCTGGTTTCTTTTTCCGATGTTGGGATTGTCTGTTGTGGGGTGGGAATTGAGCAGAGATGTTGTAAGCCCAAGAAGGTAAATGCAGCTTTGGAGCTTCCAACCTTTTTTTTTTTTTAAAGATTTATTTATTTATTTATGATAGGCATAGAGAGAAAGAGAGGCAGAGATTCAGGAGGAGGGAGAAGCAGGCTCCATGCCGGGAGCCTGACGCGGGACTCGATCCCGGGACTCCAGGATCGCGCCCTGGGCCAAAGGCAGGCGCCAAACCGCTGAGCCACCCAGGGATCCCCCTTGTGTACTGTCATGATCAGCAAGGCTTATAGTAGGACTTTACCTCCATTCCTCCCCTAGAGGCAACAACTTTTACAACTCTAACCATTTTATTAGAGTTTCCCTTACATAGTTAAATACCATACTTAGAGAGCTGTTTCTTCATTTTCTAGCTTTAGGCTTTATCTGTGGACTTGTCACTGTGGGAGATGAGAATTCAGCTCTTTCCCCACCGTTGGCATTCCCTAAACCAGCCCATGCATATTACTCAGCTCTTCATCCTCCCAGTATGGTCGTTTCAGAATTTTGATTAGAACAGTATTCAGTGTTTAATTAATACAACTTTGCGAACACTATACACAGTTGAACCAACTACAGTAGTATGGTTATTTTTCCTTTTTGTTCTTGCAAAGCCTTTTGTTTTCCCTGGAGTTAAGAATTGTCCTTGCTTCTTTTTTGTTTCACTTGCAGATTCTGCCGCAGTTAAGGAAGTTTCCCCAAGTAAATGGTCACACAGTTGCCTTCTGTTGATTATTAATTTCATCTTCTTAAAAGTGAATTACAAAAAAAAAAAAAAAAAGTGAATTACAATCCACTATGGACTTTTTGTCCTGCATTGGCAGCATCTTGGCATAAACATTGAGGCACCGAGCAGTAACTTGTCCACTCAGCTGAGAAGTAGTAAAGCTAGATGATTAGGTTTCTGTCCCATGTATCACTCGCACCTCTCTGTCATCTGACGTGTGGGGCAGGATAGCAGCAGGAAGGAGAAGGCACATTTAAATTAGTATCATTTGGGGAACCTTTAATTAAGGGACTATTTACAGAAGTATGGGCAAAGGTGGGGAAAAGAAACCATAAGGAACAGTGCAAGACCTCAGGTCTAGGTTGAAGTGAGAGGGAGAGGGCTGCCTAATAGGAGCTTGGGACTCTGCCTTTTCTTTCCAGTCTTGCCAGCGTTCACTGTTGGCCAAACCCAACATGAAGTCAGAGGTCAGGGAAGCCCGGTCCATGTATGTTAGCCCTTGAGGATGGAAAGCAGATGGAGAGGGATCCAGATATTTGGCTGTGTCCTAATTAGTCCTCTCAAAGGATGTTTGTTGTTTCTGTTCCTTTGCTGTAACAAATAATGTCTTTGCATTCAAGTATGAAAATACCTAAAAGCAGTGAAATCACTAAGTCAAGATCTATGCTTTTTAAATTTTGCTAGCTCCAAATTGATCTCCAAAGAGGTTTAAACCAATTCTTAGGGTTTCTTGCTTTCGGTAACTTGTTTTTTTGTTTTGTTTTTAATCTTCAGCAATTTAACAGGTGGAAAGGGATCCTATTTTAACTAACATGACTGTTGGGAAGGTATTGAGAATCTATTCATAAGATGATAGGCTATTTGGGTTTCTGCCTATTTGTGGCTTTTGTTGTTGAATTGTAAATCTTATTTTTAAAAATTTTACTTATTTATTTATTCATTTTAGAGAGTGTGTGTGTGCCAGTGAGTGTGCCTCATATGAGCTGAAATCAAGAGTTGGGCAGTTAATTGACTGAGCCACAGGATGGCTCTGTCACTCCTGGTTTGTAAATCTTATTAATAATGTGTAAAACTTTATCAAAGGAATTGGCCTTTTGTTTAATGTTTTACAAACATTTTTCTTTTGGTTTGGCAACTGTTGATTTTGTTTCTGGTAAATTTTGCCATATAGAAGTTTTAAGGTGATCCTATTTATCTGTGTTTTAAGCCTAAGTTTAGGGTTTCCCTGCTCATAGATTGTAAAAATACTCTCTGGATTTGGTTTCATTTATTTTTAAATTATGGTACAATTTACATGAAGTGCACAGCTGTAAGTATACAGCTTGATTAGCCTCTGCTTATGAATGAATACATCTGTCTAACCACACAAACTCTGGGACATCTTATAGTTTTATGTTTATATTTAATCTGCTAGGTGAGTTTTTGGTTAGTGTGCAGTGTGAGGTAGGGATACAGATGATACAGATGTCTTTTACCTCAAGTGACAAACCATAAGTCCTGACACCCACTGTTCAGAGAATATACTAATAAATTCCTGACCGATCCTTTTCTCTGCTTTTTTGTGGGGCAGGTTCCCCTGAGGATCAGATGAAAGTTCTTCACATTCTCCCTCAAAAAATACAGTGGGCAGCCTGGGTGGCTCAGCGGTTTAGCGCCGCCTTCAGCCCAGGGTGTGATCCTGGGGTCCCAGGATCGAGTCCCATGTCGGGCTCCCTGCATGGAGCCTGCTTCTCCCTCTGCCTGTGTCTCTGCCTCTCTCTCTGTGTCTCTCATGAATAAATAAATAAAATCTTAAAAAAAAAATACACAGGTGTACAGCATTTCAAGTCAACTGTGTTTCACAGGTTTGATTTCTTCCCTTTTGCAGGAAATTTGTGTTTTTCAACATACCTCAGATCCAGTACAAAAATCCTTGGGTACAGATCATGATGTTTAAGAACATGACGCCGTCCCCCTTCCTGCGGTTCTATCTGGGTGAGTGTGGCCTCTGCACAGGCCAAGAGGGTCTTTCCTCCTATCTCTTCCTCCCACCATAGTGCTTGAGGGATCTGAGATATGGGCTCTTGTAAACATCCCTCATTTCCATCATTGACTTTGGACCATAGCATACAGTGGCCACTGAGGTTTGGACTCTTCCCTCGTTGCTCCAGCCTCATCTCCTGTTGCCCCCACATCTTTTATGTGGTGCCTCATACTGTACAGCTGGTTTTTCCAAATTCCCTTGCCACAGTTTGCTTTGATGCCTTTGCTCATGCTGGTCCGTCTGCTGGAAATCCTCCAGCAGCTCCTCCAGCTTATTGATTTATTTTTAAAATCTTCGGAGACTCCACTTGGGCACCACTACCTTTAGGAAGCCCTTCTTGCACCCTTACATTGGCCCTTCCATATCTCCTCCAGCTGCCCTGTCAGGGCAGGCCACATCCTCTTGAGCAGCGTGTGTATCTGTGTGTGTCTTCTCTTGGCTGCTCACTTACACAATGCTTTCCTTTTCCCATGAGGAGCTGAGTGAATGTTTGTTCGGTTATACTGGGCTCAGTGCCTGGAAGTCAGACCAGATGTTTGGCCCAGCTCTCTACTCAGTCATTGTGACCCTGAGCGAGTAATATTCCCTGTGCTTTATTCTCAGGTGAAGGTCCAACACCCGCCTTACATGGTTACAAGAACCAACTGAAGTGTAGTTGGGAAATGCTTTAGGGAGCAGAATGCTACTGCTCTTAAATTCATTCAGCAAATAGATATGGGTGTCTGCTGGGCCATGCACTGTGCCTGGGGTGTCAGGGAGCCGGAGAGGACAAGGTCTCTGCCCTCATAGAGATGATATCCTAGCAGGCGGAGACAGAAGACAAGAAACTTACCCATTCAGTGTCAGGGGACAACAAGTGCTATGAAGGAAAACTAGAGTGAGGTTAGGTGGCTGGAGAGAATAGTGGTGCTGTAGCAGTTTTGTGTATGTATTTTGTGTTTGCTTTTAAAAAATTAATATCAGGGACGCCTGGGTGGCTCAGTGGTTGAGCGTCTGCCTTCGGCTCAGGTCATGATCCCGGGGGTCCTGGGATCAAGTCCTGCATTAGGCTCCCCAGGGGGAGTCTGCTTCTCCCTCTGCCTGTGTTTCTGCCTCTGTATGTGTGTGTCTCTCATGAATAAATAAATATTCTTTAAAAAATAAAAAAATAAATAATGAATTTCATTGAGGTATAATTTGCCCATAATAAAATACCCTGGTCTTTTGAACATAAATTAATGAGTTCTGACATGTGTTACGTACCCGTGTTCCCACTTTTTAAGTGATGATTCGGAGCATTTCTATTACTCCAGAAAGTCCCCTTGTGCTGCTTTCCAGGGAATTCTCCCTTCCCCCAGAGGCACCCACTGTTCGGACTTTTCCTCTTTTTTTTGTTTTTAAAGATTTTATTTATTTATTCATGAGAAACAGAGAGAGAGGCAGAGACACAGGCAGGGGAGAAGCAGGCTCCATGCAGGGAGCCCGAAGTGGGACTCGATCCCAGAACTCTAGGAATGGGCCTGGGCCATGGCGGCGCTAAATCGCTGGGCCACTCGGGCTGCCCGAGGACTTTTCCACTGTTCCAAACTTCGTGTAAATAGAGTTTCACAGTGTCTGTTCTTCTGTGTCTGGCTGTTGCTCCGCATGTTTTTGAGAGTCATCTGTTACGTGCATCGGTAGTTGATTTCATTTTTTGTGCCAAGGGCTGTTCCCCTGTAGGAACATTCACCCATATTGGGTTTTTGTTAAATAAATGCCAAGACAGAGTTAGAAGTAGATTTGTTGGCGATAAAGAGAGTTGGGAAGGCAGGGAAAGTCTTCAGATGGCAGAGCATGTCAGCCATCTCTGGAAGGAGCAGAAGGGGGAGGTCTGGATAGGAGGTGCCACAGATGGTGGCACAGGCCTGAGCCAGGTCGGGGCCACCCAGCAGGATGTTCCCGCAGCGCGCGCGGGGCAGGAGTGGCTGGTGGCCGGGTCCTGGGCAGCCAGGCTGTGGGCTCGCTGCTCCCCATGTGGGCCTCCATGGCGGTGGGGGGCTGTTTCTAGTTTTTACAATGTTGAATGTGTTTTATGACTACTGTGAAAAATATTTAAAAAACATGTCATTTTCCAGGTGTTTGGTTACAAGTCTATAGAAGCCCAGTGGATTTTAGTGTGTGGGCCTTGTGTCTTGCAGCCTTCCTAATAAAGCCACTTATGACTTCTAGTAGGTTTTCTTTTCTAAATTCCTTAGGATTTTCAGCATACACAGTCATTCCATCTGCAAATACAGTTTTACTTCTTTCCAATCTTTTTCTTTCCTTTTCTGTGTATTCATTGGCTAACGTGGCTGTAATATTTCTCATTTTTACCAGCTATATTAGGAAAGTTCCGGTTACTCTGCACCCTCATTGGCGCTTGTATTACACATTTAAAAATTTTTCAGCCAGTCCAGTATCTCCTTGTGGTTTTAGTTTGCATTTTCTTTCTTTTTTTAATTTTTTAAAAGATTTTATTTGACAGAGCATGAGCAGGGGGAGGGGTAGAGGGAGAAGGAGAAGCAGACTCCCCTCTGAGCAGGGACCCTAACGTGGGGTTCAATCTCAGGACCTTGGGGTCATGACTTGAGCTGAAGACAGCCGCCAAACTGACTGAGTTGCCCATCCATGTGCCCCTTAATTTGCATTTTCTTAATGACTAAAGGAAGAATATCTTTTCATGTGCTTATTATTAACTGTTGTAATTTTTGTTTTTAAATGTTTATTCAAATATTTTGTATTTTTAGTTGGATTGTCTTAAGGAGTTGTGAGAGTTCTTTATATAGTCAAGATACAAGTGCTTTATCAGATATATGTGTTATATTTTCTCCCAGTCTATGGCTGTTAGTACCCTTTTTTTAAAAAAAGTTTATTTTTAAACTTTATTTTTATAACTTTATTTTTAAACTTTTAAAAGCAAAGTTTATTTATTTATTTATTTATTTGGGTTTTTTTTTTTTCAAAGTTTATTTATTTTTAAGGCTCCACCCAGTGTGGTGCCCAAACTCATGACCCCGAGGATCGGGAATTGGATGTTCCACTGACTGAACCAGCCAGGTACCCTAGCTTTTAGGATCTTCTGAAATAGAAGTTTTAAACTTTGATGAATTTTATTTATTACATTGCTTCTTTAATGGACCATGTTTTTGATGTCATACCTAAAAAATCTTTGCCAAGGAGGCTAGGAAGACTTTTTATGTTCTCTTCTAAAAGTTATATAGAGGTTTTTTATACATTTAGGTCTTTGATCCATTTTCAGGTTTTGTTCTTTTCTTTTTTGTTTTCCTTTTTCTTTTTAATTTAATTTTTTTTAAAGATCTTCTTTATTCATGAGAGACATAGAGAGAGGCAGAGATACAGGCAGAGGGAGAAGCAGGCTCCATGCAGGGAGCCTGATGTGGGATTTGATCCTGGGACCCCAGGATCACGCCCTGGGCCGAAGGCAGATGCTCAACTGCTGAGCCACCCAGGCGTCCTGATAGTATGCTTTTGCATGTACCTCAAATTTGCTCATGTTCAGAGAAATATGGAAAGGAGGGGTAGCATTATGGGTTCTGTAGGCAAACATATTTATCTTACCGTTCAAACACTGAGTCACTAAAGGCAAACTGGTCACCGCCCTTTGAGGCTGAAGAGCCGCTGCATCCTCAGCCACTTTCTGTCCCCTTCCGTTTCCCATTTCCAGATTCTGGGGAGCAGGTCCTTGTGGATGTGGAGACCAAGAGCAACAAGGAGATTGTGGAGCACATCAAAAAAATCTTGGGGAAGAACAAGTGAGTTGCTGGGCCTGACCTGGAGGGGGGTGAATGTCTCAACTCTGAGGGAAGGAGGTAGAAGGGCACTGGGGGCACACGCCAGCCGAGCCCAGAGCACAGCTCCATCCAGCCTTGCTGCTCCCCACGCCCCCAGCTGTGTGACAGTAAGTCAGTGAGCCTGGAGCCTGGAGCTGGGAGAGCTCTGCTGCCCTGGGCTGTGCACTGGGCCCCACAGGAGGCTGAGGTGCTATAGAAATTGGGGCGGTTGCAGCCACTAGTCCTTGAGACATTCCTGGGAGCTGCTATCTAACCCTGGGATGTGTTGGGATCCGGCCTTTCTCCAAGTGGATGGGAAGAGGAAAGGGAGGGAAGCCAAGAAAGTGCCTCTTGGAGGAAGCGCACAGAGGCCTTCACAGGCCCCTTCCTCCTGCCTGCAGCTGTGCTGAGGCCAGCCTGCTTTCCTGCTTCCCCGTTGAGCTGGGAGGCCTGTGGAGAGGGGGGGGCCTAGGCTTTGGGGTTGAGGAGGGGTGGGGAGGCGGGAGGCACAGCGGAGCCAGGCGTTCCGGCCACCAGGGGTGCATGTGGTGGCCACCAGGGGTGCATGTGGCGAGAAGTGCACACCAGGTAGAGGCTCTCAGTGTGCTCTTTGGCAGGGAAACCCTGGAAGAGGAGGAGCAGGAGAAAAAGCAGCTTTCTCACCCAGCCCACTTCGGGCCCCGAAAGTACTGCCTGCGGGAGTGTATCTGCGAGGTGGAGGGGCAGGTCCCCTGCCCGGGCCTGTTGCCGTTACCCAAGGAGCTGACCGGGAAGTACAAAGCAATGCTGAAGGCCAGCACCCAGGACTGAGGCCCAGGTCACACCCTGGGAGGGTGTCCCTGGAGGGACTCTGAACAATCTGTGCCATAAGACCGTCCCCTTCACACACCTGTGTGCAGCGACACAAGAGGGTCGGGGAGGATCTGCAGTGGAGCTGCTAGACGTGGGCTCTGCTCTGTCAGGCAATAAAATGCTTCCTGGTCTCCAGCACTGGCGTGAACCTGGTCTGACACACAGGAGAAAGGCCCGCGTGGGGATGGGGATGGCAGTCCAGGGCCACAGCCTGCTGACATCCCCTGTTGGTCCTGCCGCCCTTTCCTGGTCTCCGTTGGCTTTGATTCTTCTTCCAGGCCCTGCTCAGGAGAGTCTGGAGCCGCTATGCTTGGCCTGCTAGGACCTGGCTGGAGCTACATGGTTGGCAGTGTGCCAGCCACCTCCACTCGGGCTCCATGGGCTTTTTCAGAAATCCCAGGGTAAGCCTCTGCGAGTGCTCCCCATTTACGCTGAAGCCAGCCAACTTTCCTCCGAGAGGCCTGGCTGCAGGCGTGCCAGCAGTGCCAGCGGTGCTGGGGGCCCTGGTGACAGGCACAGGCGGGGAGGCGGCTTCGGGGCCCATTCACAGGTGGGTTTGCAGCCTGCGGGGGTGGGGAAGACAGAGGGTGCTGGCTGGCCGAGACTTTGGGGCTCTGCTTTGCAGGCTGGTGTTGGAGGCTGCCTAGGTCTGTCCTCCTGCTCATTCAGGCCTTACTTTGTAAGGTTTGGAAGACAGGTGATGGCTTACCGGGCGTCCGCCTCATTCTTTCCTCACGGGACACGGACCATACTGTCACTGAATGATGCTGGTTACCTCAAGGCTTAGCTGGTCAGAAGTGAAGGTCTGGCTGGGCCCGGGAGCTGTTGAGGCGGACACGGAGACTGCCCTGGGACACGGCAGCTGGCCACTTGTGGCCGGCAGGAGCCAGGGGAGCCGGGAGGTAGCCTGCATGGGAAGTGGTGTGGAACCAGGTTTTAGAGAAATGTTGGGGATCAGCCCATTATGTTGGGAGGGATCGGGCTCCTCTTACACTTGATGCCCAGGTTGTGGTTTACTGTGATTTTGTGCCAGCCTGGGGCTCAGGGGGATGGCTGGTGGGGCTGGGTGGGGTGGCGGGCGGGGTTCCGGGATGGCTGCAGGCTCACTAGGGTGGTGTCTGATGGCAGGTCCGCACCACGGGGCACCCTCCATTCAAACCCTTCCTGTCTTTCTAGTAATCCCACCCAGCTGACTGCAGCTGTCGCCTGCCCAGTTGCCAGGGCTTTGCGGAGAGTTCCTCCTTTGGTCTGTCTGCACAGCAGGTGGGCCAGTGCCCGGGAAGTGCCCTTCCTGCGAGAGCCCACAGGGTGCTCAGAAAGGTTGCTGAGCAGGAAGCAAGAGTCCTGTAGAGAGAAGCGTCTAGTGCCTGATTGGGGCGGGGGCGGGGGCTATTGTTTGCAGACTTGAAATAAACACCACTAGGGGGCACTGTTGTCCCTTGAAGTCACTGTCTTCTAGGATGGGTTTAAAATTTATGTAAATGAAGGAAAAGGGACCCTTGGGTGGCTCAGTGATTGGGCGTCTGCCTTCGACTCAGGTTGTGATCCCGGGGTCCTGGGATCGAGTCCTGCATCGGGCTCCCCGCAGGGAGTCTGCTTCTCCCTCTGCCTGTGTCCTTCATGAATAAATCAATCTTAAAAAAACCCACAAACCTATCTGGTGCCTTTGGGTTCTGCCAAGAATCTGACTTTGGACCTCCAAATCCTCAGCAGTAAATGAGCGGTCCACCTGACGTTCTTTCCAACTGCTGCAGCTTTAAGAACCCTTTCATTCTGGATCGTCCTTACACTTATGGGCGGCATCTGCTGCCCTGTGGCCTGGCTCTGAGCATCCGTGTGGTCTGGCAACCCGGGGGTGCTCTGCTCCAGAACCAGCTGCCTGGCTTTCTGACCTCCACACCAAAGGGTGGCGCCCCTGGAAAAGGCTACACCTTTCCCACAAATGGGGTTTACAATCCGACCGGGCCAGCAACGTGGCCTCTGACCCCAAGGGTGCTTCCTCACCATCTACCTGGGCTGAGCCAGTGCGGCGCCCCTGGGGGTCAGGCATTACTGGTATTATTATTAGAAGAAATGAGAAGATGCACATTAGTCTTTAACTCACTTTTTTAATAGTATAAACCTCATTTAGGTAGTAGTATTAAGCCACAACAATAATGCCACATTGAAACAGCATTTAATAAAATGCATAAAGCTAATTCATGCACTGCAATACTCTATATACAAACACAACAATGCAAATTCTTCTTCAAGACTGAAGACATTGATTATAAAATTCAGTTTAAAAAGAACATGCTATTTTTTAAATGCCATCACATAAACAAAGCTGATTTTAAGCTACAGCTTTCCACAGGTTTTAAACCTGGAATTAAAATGTAATGGCATAAACAGTATTTTTCTATATCGTGAAGGGCAGAAGTTACAGAAACGGTCCCACGAAAATCTAACACCCGAATTTTCCTTTAACATGTCTTTTAAAAGGGCTGGAAATGCAGCTAAATTTTAACAGAGAGGTCCAAACTGCAGGTAAAAACTATGTACTATGAAAAATGTGCAGCTTTTCAGTTATAAAACTAGTTGAACACTGGTTTACAAGAGAATGGGGAGAACGGAGACTGTAGAAAAATATTCCAGCACTTGAGTTGTATGTGGCGGCAGCATCTGAGTCCATGGATGCTCTGGTCGTTAAAATGGTAATTGAGTATATGTTCCTAAGACAAGCCATTTGTAACATAAAGTCTACTACTTCCAAATGTTATCCAATATTAAGCTTTATCATAGTCTGTCAGTTGGTAAATGTCGCTGAACATTTTTTCCCAATGTTTATAGCATTTTTTTCTATGCTGTATGTATAAATATTGAGATACCAGAATATTTGGCTTCTGAACTGAAGGTATAGCTGGGCCTTAGATATATCTCAGGCATTCCCCACCCCTGTTTTTAATTCAAAGTTTAATTATTCTTAGATTGCTGTTAAGATCCCCCACTCCCCCACCAAATGAGAATTTTTATTTTGAAGATTCATTTAGAGACTGTCAGGCTTCCTCTTTTAACTGGAAAGCCACCTTCAATAATAGTGTGATTGTCGTGACAGGCGAGGACAGGGGCAAGGGTCAAATGCACACTGTTGGATGAGGCCAGGGAAGTAGCAGGAGCATTTTTCTTTTTTCATCCAATAGAGAGGAAGCTGAAGGCTAAGTGACCCACCGTCTCACAAAAGGCACTGAGTACTATGATCTCAATGAAGTGTTTTCAAACATTTCAGTAGCTTATTTAAAAAACAACCAAAAACTGAAACCAGAAAAGCTGTGGATTATGTGAGTTTTTGCAGCTGTCCAGGGACTCCCTTCGGCGGGCCCCGCTCACCAGGTCTGGAAGCAGCTACGCTGGGCCCTGGTTCCCGAGGGCCATGCCTCTGTTTAAAGCCCAATTACGGGGGAAAATCAACCAGGATAGACCTGGACAAGGACAATTTGGCATCTGTAGCTTTAAGGGCACAAATAGCCATATTAAAATGTCATTTTTATCTGAAAATTTTAAATCATTTTACAGAAAGAATTTACATTAGTGGGTTTTATTCACATGCTACAGTTAGAGAAGTAATTTAAAATTTGTAACTTCTACGCCAAAAGTTACCATATTCATGCTTATTTTAAAAGACTACTTGGTAGGCTTTTTTCAACTCGCATTAGAGATGGGAATCTGTTGAGTCACAGGGCAGCGCCCGCCTTTGCTAAGTCCAGAGCGAGCGTAGACCTGGGAGTCGGGGCCCCAGCACAGCCCTCGCGGAACCTCCGGACCACGTGACAGCGCGGGCCTGGGAAGGCGGACCGCTCCAAGCACCTCGTTCCTTCCAGTTAGGCCAACCAGGCACGTGGCAGCCGGCTAAAGATCCCCACCCAGTTTTCGACATTAGGATAAGTGGTCCTCTAGCTTTCGGGCCATGGTCCGAACCCGGAGAATACACAGCAACGTCCTCCTGTCCGGGCCTCTGCTGTCCAGCACCTGCCCTGGCACAGAGTGGAGGTTCTGCCTCGGTGGCCTTTCCCAGCCAGGCGCACCCAAGGGAAATTGGAGTCAAAATGGCAAATCCATCCTGCTGAGGGACCTTGGAACATCCGTATAGATTTACTTTAGCGACTCTATCATAGACTCTCTTTAAAACATAAGGAAACTTTGGATACATGGCTACATGTCTGTATACATAATATACATCTATGTACACGTACACACACTATATACACTGTACATATATAGGATATAAACACATGTACATTCATTCAGTCATACAAGCCTATAAATCTGTACACGCACAATGCCGCTGAAGGGACCCCAGGGCTGGACACGCCAAGTGTGCACTGGCGGGAGGCACACGTGAGGATGTCCAGAACCCCGTGTACAAAAGACCCAAACCCTTTCTATCTCGATTAGGGCTTGGCTTTACAAATTTACATCAAAGTTAAGACATTTCAAAGAGCCGTACAATCTAGAGACTGGAAATGGGACAAAGGAGTATGTGGGCATCTGCCCTGCCTGCTCCAACCTTTCCAGGATCTAAAGGGCACTACCCCCCCTACCCCATCGCAGCTGGGAGAAAAGCAAACGTCTGAAGATGACACTTTTCATGGCCTAGACTTTGAGAAGGGTTGAAATGTTATCTACAGCTACCCCTGCACATGAGGCCCCTTCCACGGACAAGTGGGCAACAAGCTCTGGACTGTGATTTGATCACGTCCTGGAATCTGAACCCACTGCAAAGGGCTGCTTGCTTGGCAGGCAGAGGGCAGGCTGGGGCAAGACTGCTCTACTGGAAACTCCCCCAAAGGATTAGGATGTGGGTCCCACCCCAGATTAAAAGCACTAGATATAGCCCTTCTAATTCTTAGCTCCCTGCCCCGGCTATCCCCAGAACAAGCAAAGCTGCTAAGTATGTACTGTGGCTGCAACCATGTGCTCCAGCAAGTATGCAGCCACTTATCTGGGAGCCTAAGAGAAGGTGCGCCCATTGCTCTCACCACGGCTGGTGGCAACTGCCTCAGAACAGAGTTCACATTTAATACTGACAAGCCAGAAAATGATCCCCCTGAGGGCATTTACATAACCTCTTCAAGTGACTACACCTGAAATTAAATATAAAACCCCAAACAACAAAAGAACCCCAACCCCAGCTTCATGGCAGAAATTAGATAATAAATAACAGTAACCCCCCAAGAGACACACATACAAATCTCAAATCAGAAGGGTGGAATACCTGGGAAGTATCATTGGCTTGCGTAATTTGGACTTTTTCTAAGTCTCTTCCTGTCCGGTTTTACAATTCTATGTAATGACCTCCATAATTTTAATACCTAACATTATCTGAGACCCCTCTGGAAGAGCCCACGCCATCGAGCAGCAGTGGTGTGTACTGCTCTCCCTTTAGCCAGCGGACTTCCCCTGACAAGGGGGAAGGGCCAGGCTAGCAGAAGGGGCGTGTGTGCAGGCTGTGATGAAGAATCCGCTCGGGGCTCATTTCACTCACACTCCATGGGAAGAAGGCTGGCCTTACTTAACCAAATCTAGACTCCTAAGAACTACTACTAAGGGGTAAAAGCCTTGTGAAAGCTGAACCTCAGGATCTGCCTGGGATCCCGTTCAATTCAATTCTTGACTTTGGGCTTCTCTTAACCAATGTGACAAGACAGGATGGATGGAGCTGCTGTCAGAGGTGTGAAATGCTTTGGGGCAGCAAGAAATCAGCTTGTGTGAACATGATCCTTAGGGAAGAGGTTACTTCAGAGTAAGGCCGAGAGGATCTGGGAAACTAATGAGTGTTTAAGGCCCCAAAAGGTCTGCTGCAATCAGCCACCACCAGTGAAGGGACGCAAGGGGCACGAATGGGTCAGAATCAATGACCCTCCAAGCTAAATCAATTTTTCTCTGGGGCTGTCCTGCCAGAATGCAGCACTCACTCGCCAGAATGTTGAGTGTTCTTGCTGGTTATCACCTCTACCCCAAAACCCTTTAGCAGTGTTGTTGGGACCCCAGTTGAGGTCTTGGCTTAGCTGTCCCCATACCTGAAAGGCCACCTTGAGTCTACCAGCTGAATGGACACACCACTCTCAGGGCCACCCCCAGGAATGAGGGCTGGGCCTTTCCTGCAACACCCAGATCAGGGAGATGCGACATAGCATGTATCCCCAGGGACCTGCTATGTGATCTACAGACATGCTTACATTAAAAAAAATAAAAAGAACAGGAAAGAGGCAACTTGCTATGTAAGATGCATAAACACAGTTAAAACTACCTCCTGCTAAAATCCTTCATGAGCAGAAATGAAACAGACCTGCCCTAACTCTGTTGTCTTGGCTTTTTTTTTCTCCTCTCTTAATTTTGAAATTTAAATCACTTTGAAGTCAGAAAACCAAAAATTTAAGCTGGCAAAATTAAATTCTTTCCATCATTTTATAACGGGCACCCCTATTGTGTCCAAAATTTGCTTCCAAGACATGGACTATAAATAATATGCTTAAATCCAAACAGGAATTTAGAAGCTGGAGATACTGTCCCTGCTTAATTCCCACTAACGACTTTCACCAAGTGCTGTTGACACTTCAGCACAGAGCAGTCTGTTCTGTCATAAGCCAGGGGCCGGCTGGCTACCTACAGGGCCCTGACAAGGGCCTGGGCCAGACCAGGGGGGTGCCTGTGAGCAGGGCAAGTACACCAGGGTCTCTGTGGGTGCCATCTGATGAGAAGGTCTGGGAGATGCAAAATTAACTCGAGCCATGTTCCCTTAATCTGGGTTTGCACCGAGGAAACCAAGAGTTCCTGACCTGGTCTTGGACAGGCCACTTCACTCAAGCAGGAAATGCCTGCTGCTTACACCCTTAGGAATTTATGGTGCTCTTCTCTAGACAGAACTTCCTTATGACTGCCTTCTGTTCTTGTAACGATGGTCGCTTTAGATTAAGAGAAAGAAGGTAACTGGGGAGTTAAGGTTTTTTTTTTTTTTTTTTTTTTCATTTTTCTTTTCTTAAGGAGCAGGTGGCCTGCTTCTGCATCTATCACCTAAAATGCTCCCGGGTTCCTTGCTGGCACACACCTGGGGAAATCAAAGTGCATGGTGTACCAGTACTATTCAAAGACTTGCCACCAGAAATGCGGAGTCTGGAGACACTTTGGAAAACCCTTACACTTGAGGTCAACAGAGAAACCCTCCATCCAGCCATACGGCCACCGCCGCCACCCTGCCAGGCAGCAAAATCCTGTACCCCTCCCCACTCCCCCGCCCTGAATCACCTCCAGGCTCAAGTGAACCGCAGGAATACAGGCCCTTCTCTAAGGGACGTTTGGAATGGGAACCCCTGAGAAGGGAACCTTTGTATTCCTCCAACTGAACAAGCAACTGCCCCAGACTGCATTCCGGAATTGCTATCGGGTTCAAAATGCCCACCTTGCACTGTTTAGTCAGAGGCTCTGTCTGCCGTGAGGGGTGGAGGTGATGTGGGGACGTTTTCGGTTGCCACAGGAAGTGGCAGTTAAGGTCTGACTGGCTGCAATCCAATTCTGAGAACCAGTCACGAGAAGAGAGCCCCAGGTTTGGGGGAGTCTGCAGAGGCCAGTCACAGACTAGAACCAGAGCTCAGCGAGCCTGACAAGCATCATCAGCTCAATAGCTGAGGAAGCTTCCGGTTTAGGTCACCACCGACTGTGCTTCCACACTCCCACTTACTGCATGATACACATGAGCCACATTTTCATTCGCTCATCGGAATTTAGTTCAACACCACCAATGTGTGCATACAATTAGGAATGATGCCATCTTTTCTTAAACATAAATGATTGTCTCCTGTACCCTAGTGCGTTTTCACAGAAATTATTAGCATTTCAGCAAAAGACATATACAGTTTTCCATTTGTCCTGCCCATAGGCAAGATGTTGCTAACATTACGCATTGATAAGAAGTGCTTAGAAAGTGCTAATATTATTACCCTGGTAATTAGTAGCTATTAATTCCAAGGACATTTTTAATATATATACACACATACTGTTCTCTTAGGTTCTTTTAGTTTTGTTTAATACTAGTCTCTGACATTATAAAACTCTGTTTTTTGCCCTTTGAGAATTTCTAAATTTTACAAATTGGGTTAAAAGATTGTTCCAAAATCTGCTTCATCAAAAGGCATTAAAACATTTCTTATGGCAGGAAAGGATCCTACTAGTCTTTTAGTTGCTATTGTTTGGGATTAACAGATAAGAAGAAACCAGGTAGGAAATGGCTAACATACTGGAAATATTTGCACATACCAAAATACCACTACTTTTTCTCTGTATCTGAGCGGTCCTGGGAGGATCCTTTTGCTTCTCGGCAGGTGTGTGGTGCGCACTATAGACTGGCTCCGGTGATTTGGCCGTTATACTCTGCTGTCTCCATCTTGAGGATGTAGGGGATTATGCTGTCTATCGACACATTGCCAATGAGACCAGTAAAAAAAAGTTCTTCTGTTATGTTGGAGCTCATCAGCCTGAGTGCCGGCAGGCGAACGAGAATCCGGGCCAATCTGTAAAAGGGAGGGTCCTTAGAGAAAGGGGATTCACTGCCCTTCAAGACTTCTCCCAGGACAGGCTCCCAGGACTCTGACTGCACTGCTTGGAATTAAACCAAACAGACCTATGATCTATCCCCTGGATTTCAGATTTCAAGAGTTTCTCTTGTAGGAATTTACCATGAGGGGAAAAAAAAAATACACAACAAAAACCTAAGGACAAAGATGTTTGTACACGTTTCCTTCAATGTTTTTCCTACCCCCACCAAAAAAGAAATAAAGTATGGTGTGTCTCCATATAAAATATCACTATATACCCACTAAAAAGTATAAAAAAAGATCTCTTTTCAGTTAAGGAAAGAAGTCCATGATGTACAGCTGAATAAAAGCAGAATGGAAAACAGCAAGTACAGCACAGCCTCATTTGTGTACATTTATTTGTGTGACAAGCAAAGTATTCGGAAGGATGTTCAAAACGAGAATGGTTGTCCTCTGGATTTGGGGACTTAGAGTGCTTTTATTTATTAAAACTTCTTCTGTATTACCCTAATTCATAGTGTTTGTACAGCATTATAATTAAAAAATCAAAAATAAAGCAAAAAAATTGTCTTCATTTTGAAAACACCCTGGGTGGGCACACTGTGACATTGTCCTGGTAGGCCACTGACACTGTACTTGAAGCATGTGACTGGCCATTCCATAGCCACTGCAGAGCCACGTGTGCAAGGATGCTCACTGCGGTGCCAGCCCCATCTGGAAACAATCTACATTTTCATCAGTAGGAAAGTGTTAAAGAAATTACAGCATCTCCTTAGCCACAGAAAATGAAGTATGCTCAGTTGAACATTGAATGAAAAAAGGGTTACAAAACCTTACTTTGTATTTTATGATTCCAATTACACAATATAAAAAAATTTCTGGAAGGAAATGCATAAAACATTAACAGGTATCTATGAACAGGTATTTATAGGGGCTTAAAAGTTTTCATTTTACTTTCCAGAATGTTCTAATTTTCTTCTACAGTGAACATTGTTATTTTTAAAAAGAGGATATATATTATGCAAGCAGCATTCCAGTACCATCATCCATTTGCCCAGCCACCATGAGTCTTGCAAGGACACACAAAGGTGTAATGGGACACCACCACAGACCACGAGGGGGCGGGCAGGCTGAAGGGTCTTGGGATGCCAGCAGGTAAATCAGGGAGGACTTCTGGGGGGTGGAGTGGGGCAGTGGCAGTCCCAGGTCAGCTGGGCTTTAGATTTAGAGGCTGGCTGAAGTTTCTCCCAGCAGAGATATGAACAATGGGGAGGGATGGGAAGGTGTCCCAGGAGGAGCAAATACTATGAGAAAAGGCATAAAGATGGGAAAGAGTAAGATAATGAATGCAGAAACAGAGGACAGCCATCCTAGGGCTTTTTATGGGGAACTGTCTTTGAGTGAGTTTCTAAGTCTCATAAGAAAGCCTCTCTTCTCTCATTTTTGGCCCCAAATTGCTTGGCTGGCCGCCCCCTCTATCCCTGGGTCCCTGACTGCATTTTTTCAGAAACACCTACTTTCAAAGGCCAGAGAGTTGCTGTAGTCAAGATGATGCTAGTGTGCTGTGGCTCTGCCAGCAGCCCCCAGAGGAGCATTTCCAGGCTCTTCTGACCATGGGCACTGGGTGCGAGTAGGCCCATGGCTTCCTTAGGTGACAGCTTGCCCGCAAGCTGGATGTATGAACTCTGGGTGTGGCTGCATTATTGGCAGTCCCATTCCCTATGTCCTGAGAATGGAATTACTTAAGGTTCATGGTGAGGTTTTTAGAAATTCCAGGAGAAAGTGGATCCTGCTTTGGCAAAAGGTGTGTCTGGGCCATGGGGTTGTGTCTAAAGCACAGGAGGTTCTCTGCCAGCAGGGGCAGCCACAGGATGCCTCCCTTCCCCGTGCTCGTCCCACCACAGAAATGGTCCTCCTGGGGCCTGGGGCATTTTCATTCCATGGGGCACCTACAGACTGTCTGTGAAGGTGACACAAATTGAGGAAAGTGCTGCCATGTATCTTCTTGGTCAGTTTTGCTCAAGTGTTTAAGGGGGCAGGGCAGGGAAGGAAATATTTTGCCTGACATGACTTTAGTAATTCATGTAGCTTCTAGTGGGTTGAAGTGGTCATGATCAGAGAGCTCCTCCACTCCTTGGCTGGAAAGCCTGCCAGGCAGTCTGTCCTATTTGAGAACCACCTTCCTGTCCAGATTTGGATGAGAAAGGCTCATATAGACACAAATACATGTATTTACTGCCCAACCGTTATAAGTAATACAAATTAACTTGTACTGTTTATATCTCTGCTGAGAGAAACCTCAGCCAGCCTCTAAAGTCCCACATAAAGGGATTTAAAGAAAATCAGTTTATCTGAGAGCAAACTTACTATTTTCTGTAACCCACTCACTCCTCTGTAGAGGTCAGGTTTGGTTTCTGTCAATGAATACTCTTCTATCAAGTATGCTAGCTCTACCTCTTTAGTGGATGTAGGCCAGAAGGCCAGAGCTGCTCTTCTGGACGAGGGGAGGCCCCACGAGAATTGCCCCTCTGTATACAACGTTAGCCCCAGAGCAGCGATCAGGCCCCATCGTGTTACAGAAGAGCACCCCAAGGTCTCGGTCGCAGTTTACCCAGCAACACTGGAATTACCCAGGATTCCTGACCCTCCCACCTAGCACTTTCCACACTGCTACCATCCACACAATGCAGGCATTAGAGTGAGATCAGAAGGAGGCTCTAGCAGGCTGCCAGAGGCAGGAAGGCTGACATTTCTATCTGCGACTGCACATCCAGCCGCACTCCTTCATGCCCCATAGCCAGAGCGTGTATCTGTGTGCCTCACCGGTAGGTGTCTTCTGAGTAGGTTTTCTGAACATAGTCCTGCAATTCCATCTGTGCCTTTTCTTGGAATTTTTCAATCTGGCTTGTGCTGGTCAAACCTGGATGATCTGAAAAGAGAAAAGCACCCCCAAATTGCCCTGTGTGTTGGGAAAGCCTCACTTGCAGACTTCCCAAGTACTGATTTTACGATAAGCCTCTGACCAATTTCTCAAGTACGATACAGACTGAGCCCTGAATGGGGCTCTAGGGTGGCTATTACTCCTAAAATACGGGCTTCTGCTCTGTGCATTCTGCTAAGGCCTGAAGGTTCCCAGGACCGGGTGGGGCTCCTGAGTGGTCACAGCAGCCTCAGCAGCCCCATTTGGCGTGGATCTGGACACCTACCATTCTAGAAAACAGAAATTTTGGAACTATTCCGAGATTAGAAATGATCATTTAGGGGATCCCTGGGTGGCGCAGCGGTTTAGCGCCTGCCTTTGGCCCAGGGCGCGATCCTGGAGACCCGGGATCGAATCCCACATCAGGCTCCCGGTGCATGGAGCCTGCTTCTCCCTCTGCCTGTGTCTCTGCCTCTCTCTCTCTCTCTCACTGTGTGCCTATCATAAATAAAAAAAAAAAAAAAAAAAAAAAAATTAAAAAAAAAAAATTCATTTAAAAAAAAAAAAAAAAAAAAGAAATGATCATTTACTTTCTATGTATTTAATCACATCATCTCTCCCATTTTTATTAGCTGTTTTTATTAGTTCATCAGGGGATCCCTGGGGAGGAAGGGAGGGTAAACTATGGAGGACAGCGGTCAGGACAACAGGCAGCCTAAGTGAGCTCTCTGGAGGCTGAGAGAGAACAGCTGACGGGGGGCTGCATGGCCAGCCGGACAGTCCTGCTGCCTCTTCTCTAGCTGCTGCCCCACAAGGACAGGTAAACTCGCGCACTTTTCCTCTGTGCTGGAGGACCTATGCTAACACCATCTGACACTGGCAAAAGGGAAAGCAAAAGAAATGAAAACAAAACAAAAAAAGGACGTTGGATGGTAGTATACTTCATGCTGTATGCCAAAGTCTTATTTGGCCAATGGTTTAAATTAGAATATAGAATAAACCTATTCAACATACGAAGTCACCAGGCACCATGTCATCAGTCTTTGAGACCGTGAAGGCAACAATTTAAAAGACTGTCTGTGTTTATGTTAGCTAGCAAAGCACACCTAGTAGGAGAACATTCGGTCACATACAATCTGGCAGGGCTCTTTCTACACAGCTGACAACTTGACAATACGTTCATGTTTAGAAATATCAGTAGACACAGGCGGCAAACTGTTGTGAGTCACCACCACATATCTTACCGGGGCTAAAGAGAACTATAGCTTTAAGGTATGCATACTCATAGCCGTCTATATCCAGCTTGGCCATACTGTTACAGAACTCCTGAAGCTTCCAGATGTGCTCCATAACTTGCTTTATCCGGTCTCCAGAAAGTTTATCTAGAAAGCAACATCACAGATGCTCTGAGAAAGGCTGGTAAGAATAGTAACACAAGCTTCTTTGAGGCAACACAGGTTGAAAGAGAAACTAATTTCATTTTTTAATGGAAAAACTGTTACTTTAAGATGGTTACGAGCCCCATTTTCCAGGTGAAGGTGAAGTGACAAGATACCCAAATGCCACTCTTCTGTATGTTATGTCTCAGGAACAAAGCCCTGGACCTTTGAGTCTCCCTGGCCTCATCTTGGGTAGGGTCTATAGATACAATCTGGGAATTCCTTTTATTCTGTGCTTAAGACCCACAAGTCAGTTCTTATCAGCGCTCAGGTTCTCTAAGTCTCTGCAGGCATTTAATAAAGGTTTATGGGCCTGTCCATTAAATGCTGACATTTTTTAGTTGTGAAAACAATTTTCTATGTTATCTGATTTAATCTTCCTGACAATATTTGCTGAAAGTATTATCACACTCAGTTAAAGGATAATTAAAGGGCACCTGGGTGCCTCAGTTGGTTAAGCGTCCAATTCTTGATTTCAGCTCAGGTCAGGACTTCAAGGGTCATGAGATTGAGCCCAGCGTGGAGCCTGCTTGAGATTCTTCTCTCTCTCTCTCTCTCTCTCAAAATAAATAAATAAAGATAACTAATCTTCATTTGTGAACATATCTAACTTAAATGCAACAAAATGTTACAGAGTTTAAAGGCACAATTAGAGAAACAAAGGTGTGACTAGGTCACTCAATCCCTAGATAATCAAACATCTTGAATGCTCAACTGCAATTCAGCGTCAACTGCAGATTTTCTGTA
This sequence comes from Vulpes vulpes, assembly GCF_048418805.1. Classification (NCBI taxonomy): domain Eukaryota; kingdom Metazoa; phylum Chordata; class Mammalia; order Carnivora; family Canidae; genus Vulpes; species Vulpes vulpes. The sequence goes on along the minus strand of NC_132788.1, from coordinate 58,315,395 downwards.
TTAGCCCTGAGTCCCAGGCATGCTCCCTTAAGACAGTGTCTTTGGTGCACTATATGTAAAGCATGTGGAGAGATGCAGTCTCCTGATCCTGACATAGCTGGGAATGGACCACCAAATGTTAGATGGCTGCCACAAATCTTTCTAGAAGAGAGTCACTAGTTAATTCATGAAGACAAAGGGCGAAGCAACGGTATCCTGGACCAGGGGTCTGCGTGACCTGGGTTTGTGCCCAGCTCTTCTTGCTATTTCACTTGCATGCCAGGGACCTTACTGCAGTAACAGTCTCTCTAGGGTTCTGAGAATCTATTACATGGGAAAGGGTAACCGTTGTGAGAGGACAGAAAATACATACGTAGGTCTCTGCCCCCTGGTTCCTGTCACAGAGCTCTTGAAGCCCTTGTAAATTCTTACATGTTAAGAGCACTAAGAGCATTTTTTGTTCCATTGATGTGACTTTGGGTGGGACCCCTAAGGTCCCCTGGAAAGACTAACGTGTGCTCACAAGCTTGGAATTCCCACCCCCACCCTTCATCCTTTAGAGAGGGAAGAAGGGCTAGAAACGGAGTCAGTAACTGCTCATGCTTACATGAGGAAGTATTTATACAATCTCAATGTATGGAGTTCAGAGAGCTTTCAGGTTAGTGAACGGATGCACATTGGAAGGGCTAAGCACCCCCCAGATCCACAGGGACAGGAGCTCCTGTGTTTGAGGCTCTCCTAGACCTCATCCTGTATCTCTCTTCACCTGGCTATTCATCTGCATCTTTTATCCTTGAGTTGTCAACCGCACTAGTGAATTAGTCCAAGCTAAGGTTTACTGCAACGTCCAGTCTACAGCAAGTTGGTCAGAAGCACAGGGGATAGCCTGGACTTGCACATGGTGTTGTGGGGGAGGGTCTTGTGGGACTGACCCTTTAACCTGTGGGATCTGACACTATGTCTGACAGGGTCCTAACTGACTCAGGGAATTGCCTGTTGTGCATCACACCCCCTTGGTGACCACAAGTGTCAGACGCACTGAATGAGTAGTAAGGGACACATGCAGAGAAGAGAAACACAAGAGGGAAAGACCTGGGTTTTTCTTATACCCATGCAAGTGAAAAACTAGTTTTTTTCCATTTATACCTGTCCATCAAAATAAAAGTATAGACTATATTGATTGTTCTGAAAACATCACTAAGTATGTATCAGGAAGTTGGCAACTTTTTCAATTATCTTTTTTTCCCTCCTCTTTCATACTCCTTATATGAAAAGAAGACAGTGAGGCAGGAAACTGAAACGTTCTCACTGGTCTCATACGATTTAGGAGTTAAGAGTGTCCTCAGCCTGTGGGAGCTGTGGGACACAGGGGCCAGCCTGAACTGAGCACACACCCCTCCTCTCCCCTCCCTTCCCCACAGGCCTACCTTCCTGGATGCTGTTCTGTAGGTGGTTGACAATGGCCGCCAGGATGGTAGAGAGGCTCATGACCTGGGCACACTGGGCCAGGCCCAGAGTGAAGAGCTCATTCCAGCAGGCCCGCACCAGGCTGGTGTTGCAGTCCTGCCTGGGGGAACAGAGGGTGGGGGGTGTGGGTGCCTGCCTGCTGACACTCCCCAGGCCCCAGTGCACCTCAAACCAGGTATCCAACAGGTATTTCCAACAGGTATTTCTTGAAGGTCTACAGTATGTCTGGGATCATCCTTCAAAAACACTACTGTCTGTGAGGCTCTTCACTAAAGACCCTCTGAGAATATACTGTGCTCTAAACAAAGACACTTAAGACTTTGGTAATGAGAAATCTAAATGACTGTGACTAAAGTGTCACCTCCTACAGCCTCCTAAATCCTCAGTGGCCCTGGCGTGGCTGTCAAGGCGACATAGTGACTTGAGCTCTAGGAGCGGAGTGTGGACTCTAAAGGGCATGGGAGATACACCTGCACCTACGCTCGAGAACCAAGGGCTGGCAAACCTTAGGACGAGCTAGCCCTGGAGCACGGAGGGAGGGGCCAGCCAAGGCAGCATGCAGCCCTGCCCTGAAGGAGTTATGCTCAAGATAGTGTGGTTGACGCACTGCAAACTGTATGACCTTATCTGAGAAGCCCCCAGATGTGACCTCTCTGTACTTGTCTCTCTACTTGACTACTGTGTTCTATTCCACTCCATCCCTGGCTCTTATCACCAAGTCCTCAGCCTATGGAGAATGACTGATAAAAATTTGAGGAGCATCAAAGCACTGGCAACCACGGTCTTCTGCTAGTAGTCCACTGGGTATATTTACTAAGAAAATCAGGATCACTGGAATAAACTAGAATAAACTAGAAGGGCACTCAGGTATCTTCCAGGCCATTCCTAATGAGGGGAAGGCTCTTGCCAAAGGATACACGCAGAGAAAAAGGTCACTTACCCAAGTGCCTGAAAGGCTGGGATTGACCTGGCCCAGTGCATGGAGAGGAAAAGCAGGCGGGATGCTGACTCACAGATGTAGTGCACATTGAGGTACTCTGGCATTGGGCTGGGCATGGTGAGCTGGAGAAGAGGAGGCACACAGCACAGGAGGTGACGGAGAGACAGGGCATGGCTCTGTCAACATGAACTGCGGTCATGTCTCAACAACTGTGAAAGACTGAATTGTGATGATCCCTGATGAAGCTCCTGTGCAGACCTATCCTTATGAAGCCTGTGTCTTCTGCAGCGGGGGGCTGGCACCAACTCCCCATGGTCTCTTGCCAGGTAAACTAGGGTCTGATGGCCTGTGGAATGTGGTCGATGATGGCGACCTCCCAGCTCACTTATATAAAGACATACTTTTCAACTCATGCCTCAACTAAATTGGTATTTGTTCTAAGACAATTCCATTTTGAGCCACGGGTTAAAATCTAAATGAAATTAGGAACAGGTGTCAACTTCATAGTTAAGAGGCATTTGGTTGGTGGCCTCGGGGTAATAGTGAGTGAGAGATGAGGAGAAGCCGATGTGGTGGGAGGATGAGATGCCACCATCAGAATGTTCAGAGCTCTAGGCTCCAGAGCTCCAAGTCCAGAAGGGGAATTAATGCCTTTCATGCTGGAATCCCACTGGTGACCTATATTCTTGGCACTGGTAACCAGTGTTTGCCTGGTAACCCAGGCTTTCTAAGTGACTGGTCAGGCCTCTCTAGTAAAGAACACATGGGGAACAGGAAGACACAACACAGTCAGTAGCCCTAGAAACTGAGGGCTTTGGGGACCCTGAGAGTGCCCTCTGGAAGTGAGGCCAGTGAAGGAGCCTGTGGGCCAGACAAAGAGCCTTCTTCAAGGAGATAGGAGCTCTATTTTCTGTGGCTCGAGAAAACAGGTGGTCAGGACCAAGCTTAGGAACGAGGGCTGGCTGGCTGCCTGCTGGAGCACACGAAGGTACCTGCCTGAGCCTATGCTGAAGCCAGGCCACCCGAGAAAGCAGAAGAGGCAGAGGAGCCCACTAAAAGCCCTCACTGGGCAGCACCATGTCAGCCCATCCCGGCAAGGATAGGCCATACCGGCTTCAGGACAAGTTACCTTCAGAGCCAAAACACTGTGAGCAAAACATGAGTGACAATGCTTTCTAATGAGAATACTGTTCTGGAATACAAGATCCAGGTCAAAAGCCAACAACATGAAAATGAGCTCCCTGCAAGATTTGTTTCAAACTGCAGACCAGGGATGCGGTTAACCTAAACGCACTCACCTTAAATGTGACGTGAGTGTCTGAGAGGAGGGGACCTTCGACCTCGATGATGGGTGTGGACTGGTCTCTGCTGATGACGTGAATGCCTCCTCCTCCACTGGCGTCTATTCCATCTGCCAGGCTTGGAGGGGAGGAGCTGTCTGTGGTATTAAGTGCTTTAGCTAAGGTATCAAATGCCCTGTGAGCAAAAATGAAGCAGGCAGAGTTGTGAATCCACAGCTTTTAGGAAGAAGAGAACTTTAGTTGAGACATAATCTAGAAAAACAATGTGATGGGGAAAAGATCATTAAATTCTACCTGCTAGGGGAAGGCATGACAACCAGAGCTTCTGTGTATGGTTAACACATCATCATGGGCACTAAGTTATATATTATTTATTTTCACACATAATTCCTATTTTTCACAACTACTCTCCAACGTAGAACCCTCTCCATTTTACAGACATGAAAGCTGAGGCTTAGAGATGCTCAAAAACTTTTCCAAGACCAATCACCCACTATGCAGTGGAACCAGAACTCCACCCAACTCGAATCCCATTCTCTTTCCATTAGATCTAGACCTTAATTTTGCTATCAGACCACAAGAGAGCATGAGGACCAGGGCATTCGTGTGGCCTCCAGCTGTGCATCTGCCCAGCCTGGCAAGATGGGCGGGAGTGGCCAGTCCCACAGGGAAGGAGCAAACACAAGAGCCAGGCTGTGGGAGAAGAAACATCTTCTACTGCCAGTTACGGACATCTGGGACCAGCTAATTCTGTCTCTCAGTGACACCCTGATGGACTCAAGCTCTAGACTACCTGGAAAAAACATACATGAGAAAAAGAAGCTAAAACAGAAGTGGGAAAGGGGATGGACTATTAATAATTAGTCCAAATTACCAAAGACTGATACAAGTAACACCTCTCTTCTGAAGGGTTTTCCATGCTTCCACTGAGTCACTCCATTTCCCTTTTCATTGTTTGGAATGAAAAACAGTTTTGATTGTTTAATATCATGTAATATAAGAGGGTCCATGTTCCCACAGTTAAAATGTGAAAGACGACAGATGTGCAAGAACACTGTGACAATTTTACAAGCCTTGATTAAATACAGGGTGGGTGTCAAAATGCTGCCACCTGCCCCCACACAGCAGGAACTGAGTGTGCACATCAGTGGGGGAGCCTCCGCGCTCATGGCATCGTACCGAGTAATCTCACTCGCAGACTGGTCCTCTGGCTGCATTTCCGAAGCATCACCATTGTTAAGGGATTCACTTAAGTTGGCGAGGGAGGTTACTACATTGGCCAGTGTGCCCAGAGCTCCCTGGCTTGTTTCAGCCTATTAAACAAAAAATAAGAACATTACGAATGAACACAAACACACACCCGAAAGACTCGCAGGCCAATGGCAGTATAAAATTAGTTTAAAAACAGCTTCTATGGGGCATGACCTCAATAGAGCAGCAGGAGGGAGATCTTTTTGGCGATGGAGTTCTGGGTCTTAATTGTGGTGGTTATATAAATATACATGTAATAAGGTAACAGAACAAAAGCAGACAAACTGGACACCACCAAAATTTAAACTCTTGTGCTGGCTCATGGTGGCTCAGTTGGTGGGATGTGAGACTCTTGATCTTGGGGTTTTGAGTTTGAGCCCCATGCTGGGGGGAGAGGTGATTTAAAAATAAAAAAAAAAAAGGCTATTAAGAAAGTGAAACGACAACCCATAGAATAAGAAGTATTTGCAAATCATACATCTCAATAATGGCTTAGTAGCAGGAATATTTAGCCAGTTCTTTAGATAAAGAACTCTTACAGCTCAATAATAAAAAGACAAGTCAGTTTTAAAAAGTGGCCAAAAAGCACATGGAAGGATGTTCAACATCACTGGAAATGCAAATCAAAACCACAGTGAGATACCACCTCACACCCAACAGGATGGTTATAATAAAAAAGACAGATAGTAATAGGGGTTGGGAGGATGTGGAAAAACTGGACCCTCACACACTGCAGGTGGGGATGTGAAATGGTGCAGCCTCTGGTGGAAAAGTCTGGCAGCTCCTCAAAAGTTTGAACGTAGAGTTACCACATGACCAGTCATTCCACTCCTAGGTACATAATGTAAGAGAAACTGAAACATATGTCCACAAAAAAATTGGTACCCAAATGTTCATAGCAGGACTATTAATAATAGAAAATAGAAACAACTCGGGCAGCCTGGGTGGCTCAGCGGTTTAGCACCGCCTTTGGCCTAGGGTGTGATCCTGGAGACCCAAGATCAAGTCCCACGTCAGGCTCCCTACATGGAGCCTGCTTCTCCCTTTGCCTGTGTCTCTGCCTCTCTCTGTCTCTCTGTCTCTCATGAATAAATAAAATCTTAAAAAAAAAAAAAAAAGAAAATAGAAACAACTCAAATTCACTTAAGTTGGCAAGGGAGATTACTACATTGGTGATATGGTGATAACTCGATAAATAAAATGTGGTCCAGCCATTCGATGCCTTAGTCTCTGGCAATAAAAAGGAATGAAGTGCTGACACATGCCACAACTGGATGAACCTCGAAAACATTAGTTAAGAGAAAGAAGTCAGTCACAAAAAGCCACAGATTGTATGATTCCCTTTATAAGAAATGTCCAGAATTGACAAAATCAGTCATAAAGTAGAGTAGCAGCTGGCAGGGGCTGGAGTAGGGGGAGGGAGAAGTGACTGCTTAATATAATCAAGTGCAAGTTTTCTTTTTGGGGTGATGAAATGTTCTGGAATCAGGTAGTGGTGATGGTTGTACAACCTTGGAAATGTACTAAGACCACTGCTGTACACTGAAAGAGTGGGTTTTCTGGTATGTGAATTATATCTCAATTTTTAAAAAAAGGGAAGAAAGCCAAAGACATACTCAAACAAATAATCCAAGACAGGTAAACACAAATATCTGTTGTGTCTGGATTACAAAAGTGAAAAACTAGAATTGTGGAAAAGATCCTAAGCAGAGCACTGCTTCATAAATCACAGAACCACTACATAACAGAGTATCCTGCAACTGCTGAAAGATGCAGGCCATCATGACAGAGAGATGAGAATGAGAAAACGAGAGTGGAAGTGAGAGAAGAAAAAGACCAGCCTGTCTGCACCACACGGGGGTCGTGGCCTTTTACACTGTGCTGCAGGCCTGCTGGGTAAGCAGATGGGGGTGACTGGGTACAGGGGACATGGGATCTCTGTATTTAGCCAGAGTACATGGTTTTGAATTTTATTTTAAAATAGGTTTACAGTGACGCCTGGGTGGCTCAGTGGTTAAGCATCTGCCTTCGGCCCAAGGCGTGATCCTGGAATCCTGGGATCGAGTCCCACATTGGGCTCCCTACATGAAGCCTTCTTCTCTTTCATAAATAAGTAAAGTCTATGTCTATAGTCTGCTTTTCATGAAAAATTCCTGGGGTGGGTATGGTCACTTCCACATCACAGAGGAAGGAACAGGGTGGGAGCACGGATCTGACTCTGCAGCTTTCTCTTCGCTACTTAAATACTACCCAGTTTTTGTGTCCCTTCTCTTCCATCCAGTGACCATGACTAACTCCTCCTGTACTGAGTGTTCACTGTATGCTGCATGCTTTCTAACAGGGACTTACTCATGTTCCCCAGCATCCCCATGTGGTGGTGCTGAGGGAAGCACAGATGCAGGAAAGAGGGCACACGGCTACCAAGAGCAGTGCTGGGCTCGGGACCCAGGACCAGCAGACTCTGCAGTCTCTTGGTTCTTATTCTCACAGTGTCTGCATGGCCGACACAACAGAACAGCTGCTGTGAAATCCTTTGGTTATCAGATTATTTGGGCCTTAGTTTCAGGATTCTGGTTTCTCTCCACCCCACTACACCTCCAAAGCTGTCCGGAATGTCTACTGGGTGACAGCAGCAAGCCAGGTATGATTCCCATGTAGCACACAGCACCAGGCCCCACAGACAGGTAGCACAAGGCCAGCGTAAGGACCACAGGTTGGAGGGCAACTTTTGGTGCCAGCCAACAGCTCTCACTGCTGCCTTTCTTTCCCCAAGAGAGGATGTTCCTAATGTACCAAGTGGGCAAAGCAATGTGCACGTGAAAAGACAGGAAGGAAGCCTGCAAATAGTGCAGCTCTGGCTCTTAGAGCAGTAGCTATGCCAGCACTTGGTTACCAAGTTGCTTCTTTCAGACCATAGCTTACTACTACTTCACCATTATTGGGTTACATCAGGAACGAGATGAGAAATATAATCAATTTCCTTGCCTGGATAAAACCCTTCTCTCCTTAGTTATCTTCACAGGGCTTAGCCAGCTCTCTCTCTCCTGGATTGACAAATACCTTTGTTCACAACAAGTTAAATTCCCTATGGCTGATGTGCTCTGAGTAGTTTTGCAATTGTCAGAATCCTGACTGGACTTCCTTCTGCAGATCATCTGATAGAAAGGAACAGGGCGGGGTGGATAATGTCACACTATGTGTCAACCATACTTCAATTAAAAAAAAAAAAAAAAAAAAGGAACTAAGGGTTTCTGCAAAAGACTGTCTTGAGGGTAAGCAGCCATTTCCTCAACACACTGGTAGTTTGCCAATGGATTTACTGGGTGGGGTAGGGGTGACTATCAAAATGAGAGCCACTGAATTTTCACTAGATTGAACTCTAGATCCTGCCATGTAATAATGACTATAACCAGCCAGCCCTGAGTTTCTGAAAAGCCATCAATATCCCTAGAACAAATCATAGAATGGCTGCATAAGAAGAAATAAAATGAGATGCAGAAGGCCAGGCTTTCAAGGTACTCTCAGAAGGCCAAGAAGGTAGGTGCACACATCTAGAGAAACAGTCTGTACTGTAACATAAAGGTGGAAGAGATGGTGTTGGTAGAGAACATTACCTTGGAATCCGTGGCCAGGAGAACTGTACCATCCTCACGTATCAAAGGCTGTTGGATGTTGACAAGCATCCCTGGATCAAGAAGACCTGTTTGTCTATTTAAGACATAAAGAAACCCAGAGTAGCTTCCAACTTTTAATGCACAGTATCATCATGCTGCATTGCCCTGTCCCTTCTACATCTGCAAAGTTGTCTGGATAGCAGAGAAGCTCTAACTAGGCTCAGCCATCGAGTCTGACAACCCCTCTACTCTCTGCAATGAGATGTCCACAAAGCTGGGCCTATAGCCTGAGACAGGATGCCACAAGGATACATGTCTCCTTGGCTTCCAGGCTTACCACAGACTGTGGCTGCTCTGTTAAATAAAGTTAACCTGATCTTCAGAATACACCAAGGGATTCTCAACTCTAGTTTTTACTGGGATACCGTTTGGATTTCTTCTTTCCCCTTTCTGTTCCTTGTCAAAACAGAGACTGACCTTGCTCCATCTTTATCTGCCACAAACGTGGGAGTAGCTATCAGAGGACTTCTCAAGTCCTTCCGGATATAAATTTTCTCAGTTGAAGCAGCACAATTGCTTGGTTTCTCCCGTTGTACATCAAAGGGCTTCCGTTCACTCTGCACAGCTTAAATCACAACATAAATATTCACGTTTAGAGGAAAGAGTCATTAAAAACTATATTCTTCATAGTAAAGTTAGGAGTCTTTCTTAGTTAAGTCTGCTACAATAGGGATGATAAACTCTGGTGCTAGACACATCTAGCTCAATTTTCAGAGGACTTTTCAGCCAAAGGAAAGAAAAGCTCAAAGCCAAACAATGCCATGTTAAATCTGAAGAGTTCAGGAGGGTAGGCATGGCCTAAGAAACTTCAGCATGGCATTTGCATGGCCTCACGTGGGGGACCCATACTGAGGCTTCTGGGTCTTCACTTTTTGCTAATAGAAGGTACTCTCCAGGAAGAGAAACACCCATCTTCAAGCGGGCCCTTAACAGACAGCTTGTCCAATGCACGTGTCATAAAGGAACCAATCTAATGTCCAAGTCAAGCCTGTAAGGCATCTGTGGCAAACTGTTTAATGGGGTGTCAGTTTTCAATAACACTAGAGGTCTTTCCCTTCAGGAATCTGGTCTGAGAGAGGTATATGGGCCAGAAACAACTGAAGAAAATAAAGATCTTTTTAAAAGAAAGAAAGGAACCCCAGACCCAATATGTAAGTAAGGTAAGGGGTCCTATTTAGACAAGGACCCTGTGGCTGAGAGAGGTGACATGTCTTCCCGAGGCCTCACAGCTTCTATGAGGCAGAACTGTGGTTTGATACTCTCAAGCCTGTGTTCACTCCACAGCACTGTGCTGCTTCCTGAGTTATCTGGAGGAGGTTTCCACACACACCATGGGAGGTGACTAACTGCAGCACGGGCGCTGGATCACCTAGCTGACCCAGAAAGGAAACAAAAGGAAGCCTCAGTGGATATTTTCCTCTTAGAGTATTTTATTTTTTTATTTTATTTTATTTTATTTTATTTTATTTTATTTTATTTTATTTTTATATTTATATTTATATTTATATTTTTATTTTTATTTTTATTTTTTTCCTCTTAGAGTATTTTAAAGCCAGGTATAGAAATCTGGCTTTCTCCCAATTTGCTAACCCAGGCAGCTTGTTTGTATTGTTACTCACATTCCATCTTCATGCCCATCTCTAAGCATTTTTTCAGCCGGCAAAACTGACAGCGGTTCCGGTGGTGTTTATTGATGATACAGTCTTGGTTGCTCCGGCAGCTGTAGGTCAGATTTTTCCTTACACTCCTTTTAAAGAAACCTTTGCAACCTTCACAACTGACAGCCCCATAGTGACGACCTGAAAAGAGAAAGGTGTGTGAAGCAGTTCACCAAGAGAACAGGCGATCTGTCACAAAGCGGTGTTTCTTTTTTTCTTTTTTTAATTTTTCTTTATTTATGATAGTCACACAGAGAGAGAGAGAGAGGCAGAGACATAGGCAGAGGGAGAAGCAGGCTCCATGCACCGGAAGCCCGATGTGGGATTCGATCCCGGGTCTCCAGGATCGCGCCCTGGGCCAAAGGCAGGCGCCAAACCGCTGCGCCACCCAGGGATCCCCAAAGCGGTGTTTCTAAGGTAAGTCTATCAGAGTGACTGATGCACAGTGTTAGATGCCAGCAGCCAAGGGGCAATCATGAGCCTGAGCATTAAGCATAGTACTTAACTTCTTCCCATAATTTTCCTATAATCTTTTAAGTGGCCCTGTGATGTCATGATAGAAAAAGAGAAGCTCAGATAGGTTACCTGACAGCTGGTAAATGGCATGACCTTAATGCTTTTAGTACACAAAGGACCTAACATGCAGGGAGAGCTCACAGATGATGGCTGAACCATACTGTCCACTTGTGCATACCTGGTCCTGGCTCTCTGCAAACCCGAGCTTGAGAAGCTACCTAGTGCTCGTGTCCTGCCAACAGCGGCGTGTGGCAAAAGCATGCATGTGTTTTTTTTTAGCACACATCCTACTCTTCCCTTTACTCCCTCTGTGTGAGCCATGTCCTGGGCCCTAGAGCTACTTGGGGGAAGCACAGGGGCTGTGATTACGTAGGCCCAAGGTGAGGGAAGGGTGCACACCATATGGCTCATTTGGGTTAGGTATTCAGATCCTTTTGGAAACATAGTTCTAGAAATACATTTATTACATACAGTTCTTTTTTTTCTGATCTTGTTCACTTTGGCGTTTCTAACTTCTAATGACTGATGACATTAAAAAGAGCCCCCCTCCTCAGTTTACCCTTCCAAAATTCACCAAGTGCTTCCATATGCATCACACTTCATTTGTTCCCAGTGGGCACTGACCATGGATAAACACTCCTGGTTTGGTCTTCTGTAACCCAGTATCATAGCTACATTGCTGAGAAGAAACATTTCATAGGATCATCACTGATGGCAGCTGCTGAGCGTCCCACTGTCTTGACCTCTAGCATGCAGAGCCATTCCCCAAGCGTGTACTCGGAGGGTCTCAATTTTGTGCCTTTAAGAGTAGTGTTAAAATTGGTGTGTGTGTCTAGGCATCATTTTTCCTTTCTTGCAGTGTCTTTCCTTAGTCTCTCTAGACCTCAGAGTGACATCTAATATCTGGAAACTGCTATGCCTAGACCATTCCTTTAAGCCCAGAAGGGGACTAACAAATGGGGAAGCCAAGCAGATTTTGTGGCCTCTTTGTTATGTTCATGCTTCATTCATTTGTTCAAAAGTTTGTGGAGTGCCTCTCCTTACTGAGCAAGAAGATAGGACATAGAGATGGAGGGGTCAGACATGGTTCTTGCTTTGACAAAAAGAGTACATTCTGGTGTGGAAGACAGGCCTCTAAGAACAATTATAAGAGAACGTAACAAATGCCAGAGCGCCCTATACAAAAGGATGAAGGGACACAGGCAGCACTGGCTTCAGTGAAGGTGTGGCATGGGCTAGGTTTTGCCCTGTTCAAGGAGTGGGAACAGAGGTAGGGCACCCTGGCACAGTAAATGATATAAGGTAAGAGGGGACTGGAGCTTCTGACCTCTGTGGATGCTTGTCTGGGCTGTCTTCCTTAAGATGCTTGGTCCAACCTTTTGTTTTGTTTAACCAAGACCACAAAGTGTTCAAAGTTCCTGGGAATTCTGTGACTATAGAATAAAGTGGAACCAATTACAAAACTCAGGCCTGAGCCCGGAGCACAGCTAGAAGGGTACCTTATTAAATCCTTTTCCATCCTGTGCTCACTTCAGTAGCACAATATACTAAATATTCCTCCATCTTTCTTGCCTGCCTCACCTTCTATAGCTCCCTGGCATTAGCAGGGTGAAGTCTGAACTTTTGGGCCAGATATCTTCTCCAGTCTCCTTGTACCCACATCCTAACCACAAAAGTCCAGGAACTCTTCCCCAAAGACATCATGGGTGGGGACAGTAAAGTCACCAGGCCCCGGCTCCACCAGCAGGAAGGCCCTTCTGCTTTACCCAATACACACACTTAACCTTCAAGCCTCACAGAATGTGACTGCCGCTGGGGGACCTTGCCTGACCCTGGGGATCCAGCCAGAATCGCATGCTCCCTCCTCCTTCATTACAGCAGTTACCACACTGGGTTATAGTGAAGGGATAGTAGAGTTAGGATGAAGAAGAAAGAGATAACACATTTTGTGAAATAGCAAAGCACTGTGCTAATATTATCTAGATTAAAGAAATGATTGCTCTTAGTAGTACAAAATAGTCAACGCATAACCAAGATTTACAAGTCATAGAAACAAGTCTCGATTCCTTCTTTTGATTCTAGTAACCTGACAAATTGATTTGCTTGTTTATAGCACTACCCCATTTAGAAAAGTAGAATTTACATTTTGAAACCTACAAACCTACAGAAAATGCTGTCTTTCCAATAAGCCCCAGCTCCCATTTGGTTTATGATGTTGGATCCTGATGAGCAACTAGCATAACATAACCTAGGGTTACTTACCAGAGGCTTTGTCACCACAGACGACACAGTACTCTACCACCTGTGGCCGCTGGACGTCGGCCTTACCCAGCAAGCGCTCCACAGAAGCAGAGTCCGTGACGATCTAAGAAGAATCACGAAATAAGCAAAGTGCTGACTGAAAACCAGATTAAGCAAAGCAATGTTTAACTATAAATTCCTAATCTTGGTTTTCTAAGCAGGAAAATTCTGGGCAGAACCTGACAACTTAGCCTGACATTAAGAATGGCCCTGCTGCTCACCTAGACTGCACCCTTCAGTGGTGGTTGGGAGGAGAAGAGGAGAGTGGTTTGTCCAAGGTCAGGCACTGGTTTTCACTCATCTACTCTCCTATCTGGCTAGCATAAACATCCAGGATGGGGGGGCCACGTGGGGAATCACATTCAGATGCTCCAACATGAACACACTGTAGGTCTTCCTGGCTGCTTCTTTATTTCCATGAAATAGCTTGGAATGTATGCAATGAGGTATATTTGGCAGAGAAATAATCAAGCTTTATTAATTAAATAACTAGGTCTCTCTTTGAGGCAGCTGGGAGTAGAAGGACAAGAACAGGCGACCTCTGAAACATGTTATTTCTCTTTCACTTGCAGGTGACTTTCTAGGTAACAGTGTTACTCATCCGGAAGAATATTGTAACTGACACCAATATGAGAAAGTGAAAAATAGCTGTTATTAAATAATATAACAATATCTCTTAAAATTATTTCTATATGGTAGGAATATATATAGAAATTACTATGTAGATGACCTCTTATAGAACACACAACAAAATCAACAACTACCTTCTCATGAACAAGTAGTAGTCTAAATAAGCAGGGAGGAACTCTAATTTCAGTTAATCAGAAGGTACTCTGGGAAAGGAAGAGGCAGCATTTACTAACCACACTGCAAGGGGTATTAAAAGTGCATCTCTGATATGGTTTCACTCATATGTGGAATATAAGAAATAGTGAAAGGGACTAAAAGGGAAAGGAGGAAAACTGAGTAGGGAACAATTAGAGAGGAAGACAGGCTCCTAACTCGGGGAAACAAAGGGTTGGCAGAAGGGGAGGTGGGTGAGGGGATGGAGTAACTGGGTGATGGGCATTAAGGAGGGCACATAATGAAATGAGCACTGGGTGTTATACTAGATTTTGGCAAATTGAATTTAAATTAAAAAAAAAAAACTTTGCTGGAAAAAAAAAAGTGCAGCTCTGAAAGATGAACATCACTTGTGTTCTGAACCCGTTCTATAAGAAAAAAAATCCTTTCTTTTCCTTTTTTTTTCTCCATAGTAGAAAGTCTCCTCCCCCTTAAAACACATGGGTTCTTTTTTTTTTTTTTTAAAGATTTTATTTATTCATGAGAGACACAGAAAGAGGCAGAGACACAGGCAGAAGGAGAAGCAGGCTCCATGCAGGAAGCTTGATGCGGGACTCGATCCTGGGACTGTGGGATCACTCTCTGGGCCAAAGGCAGACGCTAAACTGCTGAGCCACCAGGCGTTCCTCCCCCCCCCCCCTTTTAAAAACACATGGGTTCTTAGCAGCATTGTTCATTCACAAGAGCCAAAAGGTAGAAGCACCCCAAACAACCAACAACAGATGACTGTATAAATGAAGTGTGGTCTCTACATATGGTGAAACACTACTCAGCCTTAAAAAGGAAGGAAATTCTGACATAGGCTACAATATGGATGAGCCTTGAGGACATTAGTCAGTAAAATAAACCAACTGCAAAAGAAAAAACACTGCAGGATTCCACTTATGTGAGGTCCCTAGAATAGCCAAAGTCATAAATACAGAAAGTAGGATGATGGTTGTCAGGGCTGGAGGGAGGGCTGGGGAAGAGGACTGACCCAGAGGCAGCAGTTCACAGGAGCAAGTAAGGATAGAACAAAGAGCTGGAGCAGGCATGACAACCTGGACAAGGCTGTTGGGAGATTTAGGAATAAGTCAGCCATAGGTGGTACCCCTAAGATGTGGAGTGGCCAATAACCACCACCATGCAGACTTAGGTTAGATAGAATAATTCTCTAGCGGCCTTAGTACCAGCTTGCTCGTGCCAGTCTCCCATGGGCTGCTGATTTTCCTGGCTCAACTTCCATCCCATCTGAGCACTGCAGCTGGCTGCCTTCTGGCTCTTGCCACTCACTCGCTGGTTTTTCACTTTAGCCAAAGCGGCAGGTTGCTGTGCTTGCAGGTCCTCAAAGGACCTTTTAGAGATGGCCGGCCTTCGTGGTAGAGGAGGAGTCAGAAACAAGTTTGGTAGCAGAAGTGCTGGAACAAATACCTGTAACAGGCCTTACCTGGATCCTGCCAGGGACAAGGTTGTCCGAGGTGGTGAATATGAGCTGCTTAGCACTGGATGTCTCCGGGGAAGCCAGGATCACCTTCCCAGTTCCAGCTCCATCTGGGCTGGTCAGGATGAACTGCTGCTTGGGGGATCCGGAGGCGTCCACTGCGGTGACTATCTGGATCTTCTGTCCTGTCTGCTGGTCTGTCACAATCTACAAGACACAACATGGAGCCTGCTCTCACGGAGTATCATGCGACTTGTGTACTTGCAGGTGGTGCTCTCAAAGCTGTAACTGCCCAATGCCGTCCTGGAGTCAATGCTGGTCCAAGATGCAGTTTCACCAGTGCATGGTGAAATGAGAAAAATAAAACACAACTGTGAGCTTCTCAGAAACAATTTTCATGGAGCTAATTTTATTTCAGGATCATAGCATTCCGACTATTTTTAATTAAAATGTCCCTTGGGGTGGTGGTGGGGTACTGGCTGAAGGTGGTCAAAAGATACAAACTTCCAGTTATAAGATAAAAAACGTACTGGGATGTAATGTATGGCATGGTGACTGTAGCTAACTCTGCTGTATGGTGTATTTGAAAGTTGTTAAGGACGTAGATCCTAAGAGTTCTCATCACAAGGAATAAACTATTTTTTCTTTCTCTTTTTTTGTATCTATATGAGATGATGGATGTTAACTAAATTTACAGTGGTCATCATTTTGTAATATATGTAAGTCAAGTCACAGTGCTGTACACTTTGAACTTATACAATGCTGTGTGTCAATTATATCTCAATAAAATTGGAAAAAGAAAAGCCTTTTGTTTCATGAAATGGAGATAATAATAGATGACAGGTTTAACTTAAAAAAAAAAAAAAAAAGCCTTGTCCTAGGCATAGTAAAGTCCACAGAAGTCCTGACCCTGATTCCTCCAGCAGCTCCCACTGCTCACTGTTCAGAGGGCCAGCTGTGGGAGTTTGCCTATTTGTAGAGTCCCTGCCTAACTGCATCAGTTATGACAGAAATAGTTGCTACATCAAGAGTGACTTGTCATTCCTGCTCATGAAATTCTCTGAAGTTGTTCTACTCCTGTCCTGATATTCTTCAGGCTTAGTGCCCAGCTTGGAGCACTGCCTACCTTCCTTCTTCCGGGAACACCAACAGGTCCTCACAGCAAATCGAATTTTGGGGGCCGTTGTGGCTGGGTCTTGGACATGCAGAGAAGTACTACATCTCTGGCTGGAACTCAGTCCCCTCTACCATACTTATGGGTAGGTCTGGCATCTATGCCACATCTTGATAGATGCTGACTTGTGATACAGCATTCCAGAATTCAGATAGCAAACTCACAAAGAATCTAGCATAACTGCTTTGCCAACTATCCAATATGGAAAATCAGACAATGCTGGTTGGTTCAAATGAAAATGACAAAGATCCAATCAATTAATATATGTTTATTGAGTGTCCACTGTACGTCAAGCACTGTTCTTGGTACTAGGGATAGGGACATGAACACAACAGAGCTCCTGCCTTGTGGAGTTAACCTTCTATGGGTATGGGGACGAACAGACCATGAACACTGATATTGTAGATTATCAGTCATGGCAGGTGTCATGAAGAAAACTAAAAAGCAGAATAAATGGATAAAGCATGTCAAGGGGAAGGAGGCAGGGGGGCTGCTTCAGAAAGAGCTCTCTGAAGGAGTGATGTTGAGCAAAGACCTGAATGAAGCAAGAGAGGAAGCCATGCAGATAATGTGGCAAAAAATGTTATAGGCTGAGGGCACAGCAAGTTCAAGACCAGAAAGAAGAGCAGCCTGGG
Organism: Vulpes vulpes; assembly: GCF_048418805.1. Taxonomy (NCBI): domain Eukaryota; kingdom Metazoa; phylum Chordata; class Mammalia; order Carnivora; family Canidae; genus Vulpes; species Vulpes vulpes. The sequence goes on along the minus strand of NC_132788.1, from coordinate 58,298,236 downwards.
AACAAACAAATCCTTAGCTGGCGGGGCAAAAATCCCAGCATACCATCATCTGCAACTGAACGGTCAAAGAAATCTTGAAGGCTGAAGAAGAATAGATTTAGAGAGAAATGAAAGGAAGTACCATTCTTTGTACAACCTGTGGCATACATACCCAGAGTCCCATGGAGAAGTAAAACATGAAACAGAAAACTTTAACAATTCTCTTAAAAAAAACACAAAAAACAAAAAACTTTCCTACTCAGTGCTGAGCTGAAAGACTGCAGACAAACTGGGTGACATACACTTCTCTCAGCTGCCACAGAAGGGACTCCTACCTTAGTTAAAAGGTAACAAGTTGATCTTTACAAGGCCCTTATAACCTTGAGATCTAGGAGTAAAATGTCTGACTTCCTTTTCCTGTCTATCCAAACTTACCTCCTTCCTAAATTACTTTCCCTGTTTTTTTTTTTTTAATTTTTTTTTAATTTTTATTTATTTATTTATGATAGTCACAGAGAGAGAGAGAGAGGCAGAGACACAGGCGGAGGGAGAAGCAGGCTCCATGCACCGGGAGCCTGATGTGGGATTCGATCCCGGGTCTCCAGGATCGCGCCCTGGGCCAAAGGCAGGCGCCAAACCACTGCGCCACCCAGGGATCCCTACTTTCCCTGTTAAGGAATGAAGTAGTCATGTGACTGAGAGGGATCCTCATTCACCAGCTATAATCAAGACAAGGCTAGTAGAAACCTTTCACATGTTCGGAGGTGCCACACTCTGCACCTAAGCACACACTGTCACTGGCATGTCACTACCTTTGCTGCTATTCCCTGGCACCTCTGGGGGTGGGGCAGGGGTGGGAGGTAGGAGTGACTGGGTCTAGATGGGGACAGCTGCTCTTGGTGACTGTATGTAACACAGCCCAAAGCTCAGATGATTCTTTTTTTCTTCTTTCTCCTAAAGATTCAGGGGCACAGAAAACCCCAGGCTGATTGTTACATAAACAAAAGCCTTACTGACAAACATCAGCAGGCAGGCTCCTGTTTAAAGAGACTAGGAAACATCAAATTGAGGATGTACCCAGACTTATTAAATCTCCTGTGGAGGGGTGGAGAAGAGGTGTTATTGGTAGAATCATGCCCCACCCCCGGGCAAGAGATGGTTACATCCTAACTGCCAGGGCCTAGAACGTGACCTTATTTGGAAATAGGAAATTTCAAATGTGATTTAGTTAAGACAATCCATACTGGATGAGGGTGGGCCCAAACCCAATGACTGGTGTCCTTAGAAGGTCTGGATACAGGAGGAGACTGGAGGGCCAGAGCTGCAGGCAAGAACTGCAGAGGACCGCCAGTTACTATTGGAAGCTAGGAAGGCACGGAGGGACGCTTCCCTAGAACCTTACAGACAGCATGGCCCTGGCAATACCTGGAGTTTGGGCTTCTGGGCTCCAGAATGGCCAGAAAATAAATTTTTGTTGTTTTAAGGCATCAAGTTTGTGGTAATTTGTTAAGGCAGCCCTATGAAAGGAACATAAGAGGCAAACTTTAATCTCTTCACTTGGAACAAAATGTTCATATTTTCCTTTCAAACAATAATAAATGGGGGGAGGGAAGGAATCTAAAGAGGGAGGTCTTGTTTTCTCTGTGACTTCTTTTTTTCTTAAGAGAGAGACCGTGAATGGAGAGGGCAGAAGGAAAGGGAGAGAGAATCCTAAGCAGGCTCAATGCTCAGCACGGAGCCCAACATAGGGCTTGATTTCACCACCCTGAGATCATGAGATCATCACTTAAGCCAAAATTAATAGTTGGATGTTTAACTGACTTGAGTCACCCTCAGCACCCAGGTGCCCTCTGTGACTCTTTAAGTCCTTCCAAGCCTGGCTACACAGTATTTGCTATAATTCTAAAGATACATTTATTCCAGTGTGACCAATATATTAGGGAATATCCTGTGCATAATGTAAATCTTGTGTTTATGCATGATTTCTACTGAGAAACCTTGAACACACAGAAAATAACCTCGAGGTTAAGTGAACTGTGTGGGAATAGCCAGCTCAGGTCATGTGGTGTTACAGCTTTTCTCAATTTCAGATCACCCCACTCACAACAACGCAGGAGCTACAATCCTCCCACACCCCCTCTACAAGCAAGTTTCAGGGCTCTTTCAAGGTAAAGTGCCATATTTATTGTAGTCATTATGTATTTCTTAACCATTTAATGTATGTAAAACTGCAATTTAAATTAAATTCATACTTGTTTTCTAATGTGTCACTAACAATTGTTAAATGTTATGCCATTAACTCCATTTGCCCCCATAAGCCCTGTTTCCACTGCAGAATTTTGCACAGTATGGGAATTTTAAGGAACGTGTATGTCACATTATAGCAGAGCTGACTACATACTCTACTGGCCCAAGGCTCTACTTCTACCTCAAAAGGACCTCAATGTGACCTGACTTACTGCCATTCTCCTCCATCTTACCCACTCTGTTACAGCCAAACTAGTATCATCGTTTGTGTTGTAAGTAAGAGCCTGCGGGGAGCCTCTGCTAAGCAGTTAAATGTCTGCCTTTGGCTCAGGTCGTGACCCCAGGGTCCTGGGATTGAGTCCTGTGTCCAAGGTCAAAGCTTTCTGCTTGGTGGGGAATCTGCTTCTCCCTCTACCCTTCATCCTTGCTTGTGACCTCTCTCTTTCTCAAATAAATAAAATCTTAAAAAAGAAAAAAAAAAAAAAAGAGCCTGCAGGCAAAAAACAGCCACTGGATAAATTTTGCTTGACCTCCTAGAGTTTAAAATTTAAAGAACTGGTTGCCAACACCTGAAGATAGAGTATTTACCAGAAAAATCATATTTACAGTTTGACAAGCTGGAACCTGTCCCCATCCTAGCCCCAAGTTTCTCTGTGGTTATCAACTGTCTGTGTATGGCCACCCCTTTAGATGGGGCACAGGCTCTCTGTCTGGCCCTAATTTCCACACTGTTCACCTTCTCTACTGCCACCTGGTCCTAGAAACACAGGTTTGTGATCCTGAAATAGGGCTTTGCAGCGAGAACCGTGAATGGAATGCTCATTCGACTGCTTCCCAACTGGGTCACTGTGGAACAGTTGATATGAGCTTTCTGAGCCCCTGTTTATGTATCTATAAAAAAGGATTACTAGGAAAGTGAAACAGTATGTGTGAAAGCACTTGGTACAAGGCCCAGAACATAAGAGGACCTTGATAAAAGTATTTCCTGCTTTAAGCTCTCACATACTTCTCTACTCATTGGGAAGCCTCATCTTACCCCTTTCACCTCATTGAATCTCCCACTGACTTAAGCTTACTCACTCACTTGTTCTTTCCTTAAATGCTTACAAAGGGTCTACTCTACACGGGGTACTTTGCTAGATTACTGGCATTATGGAGATGGCTCCTGCTCTCACGAAGCTTTTAGTTTAGTGGAAAAGTGGCAAAAAACAAATAAACAGACCAGCCAGCGAACAATTTATGATGAATGTTAATGAGGGAAAAGATCTGGCTGGAATAGGAGAAAGCGACACAGGCACTTAACTTTTTAGAAAGAGAGGTCAAGGAAAGCTTCTGTGTCAAGGTGGCATTTAATGTAAGATTCAAGGTTATGAAGGCAATCAGACAAAGGCGTAGGGAAAACTGTGTTCCAAGCAATGCGAAATGTTCTGGCATATAAAAAGCCCTAAGAAGAAGGAACTCTTAGAACTGACATCAGGCCCACTGACAATGAAGAATGGCCCAGGAGCCTAGGAAGGGAGGTGGGCTGGCCCTGGTGGGAATCAGGATTTCACTGCAAGTACAAAAGGAGTCATTCAGGGGTTGTGCCTTCCCAAATCAGGTCTTCAGGTTTCTTATGCTATTTTATATCTGTCTTCTACTATTCTATACAAACACACATTTTTAAATTCACAAATATATATATAATTTGTCAGATTGTTACAAGCCAGGGTATATTAGAGTATAACAAAGGAGAATAGAAAAGATAATTAAAGGTAAAGGCAAAGAAAATCTGTTAAAATTTTTTTTGACCTATGCAAAATGGTACATGAATCTTTTACTTATTATAAATTTTAATTTATATGAGTAGTTAGTGCTGCTCACAGGCAAAGATCAAACAAATATATTATCCATTCAGCCTACCTCAATCCCTAGAACACTTATGTAGATAAAATATTTGATAAAGCTTTCCTCCCTGAATAACACAAAACAGTATTTTCCAAATACATTCAGGATTTTAAGTGAGGGAATGATAGGCTTTGCATTTTAAACAGATATTCCTGGATGTTGGATGGAAAAAAAAAATGTAAAACAAAAAAAGTGGAAGCTGAAAAATTGTTAGCATGTCCCTGCAGGAGCCCAGGTGGGAGCTGAGGATGGTGGCTGTGGGTCTGGAGAGCAGAGGATGCATGTTAGAGGGAGAGGCAATAGCACATGCAGGTGGGTACAGATGTGAAGACTGGAGAATGGAGAACCAGGAATGACTCTTAGGTTTGTATCCTGAACAATGGCATGTGGAGAGGCGGGGAAGGGTTGGTAGGAATTTAGAAGTCTGTTTTTGGCCTGCCAAATATGAGATGCCCAATTAGATATGTCAAGTAAAATACCAGACAGATGAGTCTGGAGCTCAAAGTTTATTTCTGGTTTCAACCTCAATGTAAAGAGCTTAGACGTCATTTCATCTTTACGACAAGAAAAAGCAAGATAAACTGAAAATCAATAACTTTCCTTGGGCTTATCAGAGAACTTGAGTGTGCAGGGCAAACTCCATCCCAAAATCTGGAGAGGTGATTCACAAAGTCTGAGATCTGCTTAGGTGGAGCAAAAGCCAACCTGGAGGTAATTACAACGAATTGCTGGAGACTTAGCACAGACTAGGATGGGAGTAAGAAACTCTTGGGGGCCACAGTCTTAGGAGGGTTAGGGGTTTTAGCTCTAGGAATCCCACTTGGTTCTCAAGGTGAAAAGATGAGAAAGATTTCCCTGGTGGTTCTGGCAGGGGAAGGGGAAGAATTTTTGTAAAATGAATTCAAGGGTTTCTTCTAGAAAATAAACCCAAGCCTATTGCCCAGGGTTGAAAAGACTTTACCTGAATCTTACCAAACCTGGGGAAAGAGCATTTCTTCAACTCGAGGCCCCTTGGACCTTCCCATCTTATAGAGGGGAGAGGGCAATAAGAGGAATTAATACACCCTTGTAAATGTTACACCTGCAATATGATTTATAAGAAATACATATTTGGTCATTCAGATGACAAAAATAGATTTTTCAGATATATTTAATATTCACTCAACAGTTCCTGAAAATGCTTAAGTCATAAAAGTGAGATGAGTGTCTTATCATTAATGAAGGTGACTTTTGGGACCTCTCCCAAGGGCAGGGGCTGATTGTCAGAAGTATCAACCATGTGATTAAAGGGTTGGAACTTTCAGTACCCCTCCTTCATCAGGGATACCGGTTTGGGGGAGGGGCTGGAGGTTAAATCAGCCAGTGGCCAATTACTTAATCAATCATGACTATGTAATAAAGCCTCCATAAACCGAGGAGAACAGCTTTTTGCCCCATTACAGATATCTTCCATGCTTGGGGAACCAGAACATTTCCATGTGTCACCAAGCTGGCCCCAAGCTTTGCAAGGCTGGCAGCTCCCTTGTTTGGCACCTTGCCTGAGGTATCTCTTCATTTGGCTGGTGATTTGTATCCTTTAATAAACTGGTAAACATGAATAAGTGCTTCCCATGGGCAGCCCAGGCAGCTCAGCAGTTTGGCACCACCTTCAGTCCAGGTAGGGCCTGATCCTGGAGACCAGGGATCAAGTCCTGTGTCGGGCTTCCTGCATGGGGCCTGCTTCTCCCTCTGCCTGTGTCTCTGCCTCTCTCTGTCTCTCATGAGTAAATAAATAAAATCTTGGAAAAAAAAAAAAAAAGTGCTTCTCTGAGTTCTGTGAGCTACTCTGGCAAATTAATTGAACCCAAGAAGGTCACTGGAACCTTCCATCTTCAGCTGGTTGGTCAGGAGCCAGGGACTTGTGATTGGTGTCTGAGGTGAGAGTAGGGGGCAGTCTCTTAGGGCTGAATCACTAGTCTGTGGAATCTGATGCTATCTCTGCACTGATAGTGTCAGAACTGCCTGGTGCTGTGTATGTGGTACCCCTCCAACCCTGCCCCCAAATTGGAACTGAGTCCTGGAACTCTTTATAAATAGCCCAGGGACACTGGCCTACTAAATTCTGAGATTTTATTATAAGATGACAGAATGCTTCCCCTCACCCACACCTTACCACCATACCAACAGGGCTCCAGTATAACAGTGGATTATAGCTGGAAGAGCTTCAAGACACACACTCTCTGAGGAGGAATATCCAAGGAAGCTCAAAGTCAAGAGGAGAGACCAAGACAAAGACACTAGGGGAATCTGAAGCCTCTAGAGGCTTATTTACCTCGGTTCTTATTACTTAACATCACAGATACTGTCTGGTTTTAAAAATGATACACACAAGGTATGCCAAAAGGCAAGAAAAAACACAATCTGAACAGAGAGATAAAACCAGCATCAAGCATTGGAATCAGACTTCAACAGGACACAAATGTTGGAATGACCAAAAAAGGAACTTAGAAAGGTCAGTATGTTAAAAGTCTCCAAGGAAAAAGTAGACAACATGCAAGAACAGATGAGAAATGTAAGATGGAAATTCTCAAAAAGCAAGAAATGTTAGAAGTTGAAAACACGGTAATAGAAATGAAGAATGCCTCGATGGGCACATCAATACACTGGATACAACCAAGGAAATAATCAGTGAACTTAAAGATAGGTCACCATGACCTAACTGAAATGCAAAGGTAAAAAATGAGGAAAAATAAATAACAAAAAAACCCAGAACAGAGTATCTAAGAACTATGGGACAATTTCAAGATAGAACATATGCATAACTGAAATAGCAGAAGGAGAATGAAGAAATATTTGAAGTACAAATAGCTGAGAACTCTCAAAAATTAATGACAAACACCAAAGCATAAATCTATGAAGCTCAGAAAACATCAAGTAGGGATCCCTGGGTGGCGCAGCAGTTTGGCGCCTGCCTTTGGCCCAGGGTGCGATCCTGGAGACCCAGGATCGAATCCCACGTCGGGCTCCCGGTGCATGGAGCCTGCTTCTCCCTCTGCCTGTGTGTCTGCCCCCCCCCCCATCATGAATAAATAAATAAAATCTTTATTTATAAAAAAAAAAAAAGAAAAAAAAGAAAACATCAAGTAGATGAAATACTAAAATACTACATCTAGACATACCCTACTTATAAGGCCAAATACAAGTTAAAGATGAGGTTTAATTTTCCCTGCTGAAAATAAAGGAAAAACTTCTTTCCCCTCTTCTTTTTAAACTCTGTCTTCTCCAGATGTATGTAAATCTTTATAATGGTAACACAAGTCTCTTTGCAGTCTCACAACTCAGGAATGTTTTCTCAAGGATCTGGGAACCATCATTTCGAAATGTAAACTTCAAGAGCGATAGTTCCCTTACCTCCTAGGCCTCTGGGAGAGTAAGGGCCTAACCTGGTGGGCACCTTGCTCCTATTTGCAAACTACTTCCCATCATAAAGATTTAAGAACTACCCCGCACCCCCAGTCGAGTCCCCAATAAAGCCGACTAATTAGCACAGGTGGTCTCCATAATTTCCCTGATAAAGTTAGGATCTTGAAAACATGTATGATGTAATGGGTTGTAGGTACAAACCTGCTTGGCTATACAAATGAGTGAAACTCCTTTCTGTCTTTGCAATTTCTTAGAAGACTACCTGTAATGCATATCACATTCTGATTTAATGCTTATTAAAAAAAAAAAGAAAAGAAAAAAAAGGGGCATTTGGCTGGCTCAGCCAGTGGAACACATAACTAACTCTTGATCTTAGGGTTGTGAGTTTAAGCCTCATATTAGGTGTAGAGATTACTTGAATATTAAAATTTAAAAAGGAAAGAAAGAAACTTGTTTTTTCTGTTTTCTATCTACCTTTACAGAGAGGTTTTCTGGGTGGGAGAAGATTTTGTTTCTTTTATTTATATTTCCTCAACATATTCAAACTACAGAAAACCACAAAGAGAAAATACTGAAAAAAGCTGGGGGGTGAGGGCAGGGGAGGAGAAATACTTCATCTATAGAGAAACAAGGATAAAATTCAGAGCAGATATCTTATCCAAAACTACATAAGCCAGAAGATAGCAGAACGAAATAGTTCAAATGCTGAAAGAAAGAAACCACCAAAGCAGGGATACTTGACAAAAATATCCCTCAAAAGTGAAGAAAAGTCCATCAGTGGATGATGACTGGATAAACAAATTGTGGTCTATCCATATAATGGGATATTATTCAGTCACGAAAAGGAATGAAGTACTGATCGTGCAAGATCATAGGTAAATGAACATTATGCTAAGTGAAAGAAGCTAGACACAAGAGGTCACATATTATATGATTCCATGTATATGAAATGTCCCAAACTGATAAATCCATAGAGACAGAATATAGATTGGTGGTTGCCAGGGGCTAGAGGGAAGGAAGAACAGGGAGAAATTGCTTAATGGGTAAGGGGTTGTATTCTAGATTGATGGAAATGTTTTGGAACTAGACAAAGGTAGTGGTTGTACAACATTGTGAATGTACTAAATGCCAATGCACTGTGCACTTTAAAATGGTTAATTTAAAAAAATTTTTATTTATTTATTTTGGGAGAGAGAGAGAGAAAGAACACAAGTAGTGAGGAGGTGTAAAGAGAAAGGAACAAGCAGACGCCTCACTCAGCAGGGAGCCCAATGTGGGGCTCGATCCCAGGACTCTAAGATTATGACCAGAACCAAAGGCAGACACTTAACTGCATGAGCCACCCAGGTGCCCCTAAAATGGTTAATTCTATGTCCTATGAATTTTGCTGAAAATAATTTTAAAAACAACAACAAAAAAGTCAAGGAGAAATACTTTCTCAGGCAAACAAAAACTAATCACCAGCAAACCTGCTCTGTAAATAGTGTTAAAAGCTTTTTAGTAAATGATACAGGTTAGAATGTACATAAAGAATGGAAGAGCACTGTAGGAGGAAGTGAAAGCAAAATAAATCCTATTTTTTAATTTCTAATTGATCTAAAATATAACTGTTTAAGTTAATAATAGTAACAATGTACTGGGTGATTACAGAATGTGGATAAGTGAATGAATGACAGCAATGTTCAAGGGATGGGAGGGAGGAATTGGAAACACTGTTATAAAGAACCTACATTACATGTGAAACAGAAGAGTGTCATCAGAAGGTAGGCTTGTATTAGCTTAAAATAATTAGTTAATTTCTAGAGCAACAACTAAAAACATTTGTAAATATGTATATTTGATACAGTAAGAGATAAAAGGGATCATATAAGTTCCTCAATCAAAACCAGATAAGGCAGAAAAGGAAGCCTCTGGCAACAAAGAGAAAACAGTTACACACATGGTTAACATTAATTCAAATATATCCATGACCGCTTTAATTGTGGATGGTCTACATATACCACTAAAAGACAAAGACTTGTTTGGATAAAAAAAAGAAGACTCAAATATAAATTGTCAATAGGAAACCCTAGACACAAATAGATCAAAAGTAAAGGGATGGAGTAAGACACCATGCTAGCATTAATCAAAAGACAGCTGGGATAACTGAATTTAAAGACAAAGTAGACTTCAGAACAAGGAAAATATCAGGCTAAAGACTTCAGAACAAGGAAGATATCAGGCATAAAGAGGGGAATTACATGATGATAAACGGGTTAATTCTCAAAAATACATAACAAGTCTAAACATGTATGCACCTAACAACAGAGTTCAAAACACCTGAGGCAAAAATGGATAAAACTGCCAAGGAGAAATAGAAAAATCAACTATTATAGTTGTAGATGTCATTGTTTCCCTGTCAGCATGGTAGATTAAGGAAGCAGAAAATCAATAAGGACATAGTTGACTTGGACTGCACAACCAATCAGCCTGATACAATTGACATTTATAAAATAATCCACCTAACAGCAGGGTACACATTCTTCTCAAGCTTTCTTAGAACATTCAATAAGACAGATCACATTCTGGGCCATAAAATACAACTTAAGAGCAGCAGTGTCCACAATAGCCAAACTGTGGAAGGGGCCATGATGTCCTTCGACAGATGAATGGATAAAGAAGATGTGGTATGTGTATGTGTGTCTGTGTGTGTGTACACACAATGGAGTATTAGCCATCAGAGAAGACGAATACCCACTGTTTGCTTTGACATGGGTGGAGTTGGAGGGTATTATGCTAAGTGAAGTAAGTCAATAGAAGGACAATCATCACATGGTTTCATTCATATGGGGAATTAAGAAATAGTAAAAGGGATTATAAGGGAAAGGAGGGGAACTGAGTGGGAAAAATTAGAGAGGGAGACAAACTATGAGAGAACTGGAAAATGAACAAAGGGTTGCGGAAGGGGAGGTGGACAGGGGGTCGGGGTAACTGGGTGACAGGCAATGAGGAGGGCACTTGATGGGATGAGCGCTGGGTGTTATACTACATGCTGGCAAATTGAACTTCAATAAAAACAAATGAAAAACACAAAACAAAACAGAATACAACTTAAGAAAAAATAGGAATCCTAAAGTATGTTCTTAGACCATAATGGAATTAAACTAGAAACAGTAACAGAAAAATAGTTTAAAAAATACCCACATAGGGATCCCTGGGTGGCGCAGCGGTTTGGCGCCTGCCTTTGGCCCAGGGCGCGATCCTGGAGACCCGGGATCGAATCCCACATCAGGCTCCCGGTGCATGGAGCCTGCTTATCCCTCCGCCTGTGTCTCTGCCTCTCTCTCTCTCTCTGTGACTATCATAAATAAATAAAAAATTTAAAAAAATAAAAAAATAAAAAAAATAAAAAATACCCACATATTTAGAAGTTAAATAACACACTTCTGAATAACATAGGGTCAAAGAAGAAGTCTTAAGAAAAATTTAATATATTCTGAACCAAATGGAGTTCAGTGCAGAGGTCTGGGCCATAGATACCTCCTTGGGAATCACTATATAAAATGACATTTAAGCCATGGGCTCAGAAAGAGTACAGAGAGGAGAGAGTGGGCCTAGACTGGAATCCTTAGGAACTTCAAGATTTGGCAGTCTGGCAGAGAAGGTGCAGCAAAGAACTACAGCCAATACTATAAAAGTGAGTCTAGAATTATTTTTTATTTTATATATCCCCTATTTTATATATTTCCTATTTTTAGAAATTATTTCCTGTGAGCTTTCCACATATTAATCCTCCTATTAAACAGAAACTTAGCTGATTGATCTTGGATATTTCAGAGCAGTGGTTCTAGAAAAGTCTAATATTTTAATATATGTATTTATACTCGGATCACAAAATACATTTAATGTAAAAGATAATCATAATAAAATTAGGCAATTTTCAAAAAGCCTATTGGCTGAAAAGTAAAGGGGGTAGAGTTATGGTAAAAGATGGGGAAAAAAGTACTTTCTTATTTATGATTATATAAAATTTAAGCATCAGCTCGATACTCAAAAAGATTAAACAGTATATACAGCATAATATATAGGTGGGTGTGTAGGGAAATGGGCACCCTCATATTGGGCTGGTGGGACTATAAGTTGGAACAACCTCTTTGGAAGGCAGCCTGGCAATGACTGTCAAAATTACACACAGAGGGCAGCCCGGGTGGCTCGGCGGTTTAGCGCCGCCTTCAGCCCAGGGTGTGATCCTGGAGACCCGGGATTGAGTCCCACGTCAGGCTTCCTGCATGGAGTCTGCTTCTCCCTCTGCCTGCGTCTCTGCCTCCCTCTCTCTGTGTCTCTCATGAATAAATAAAAATTAAATCTTAAAAAAACAAACAACAAAAACAAAATTACACACAGACACTCAGCTAACATTACACTCAAAGGTGAAAAGCTGAAAGTTTTTCCTCTAATGTCAGGAATAAGACAAGAATGGCTACTCTTGATGCTTTTATTCAAGAGTACTGGAAGTTCTAGCGAGTGCAGTTAGGCAAGAAAAATAAGCATCCAAACTAAAGGAAGAAGTAAAACTGTCACTATTTGCAGATGCCATGATGTTATGCATAGAAAACTGTAAAGACAAGGGGCACCTGGGTGGCTCAGTCAGTTAAGTGTCTGACTCGATCTCAGCTCGGGTCTTGATCTCAAGGTTGTGAGTTCAAGCCCAACATGGAGCCAAGGAAAGAAAGAAAGAGAAGAGAAACCTAAATACTCCACCAAAAACCTGTTAGAACTAATAAGTGAATCTGGCAAAGTTGCAGGATACAAAATCAACATACAAAAATCTGGTGTGTTCCTATAAACTAATAACAGGCTATCACAAAGAGAAATTAGGAAAACAATCTCATTTACAATTGCATCAAAAAGAATAAAATACCTAGGAATAAATTTAACCATGAAGGTAAAAGACCTGCACACTGAAAATGCTAAGACATTAATAAGAAAAAAAAAAAAAAACAGAAGAAAACACAAATAGAAAAATATTCTGCGCTCATATATCGGAAAAATGTCTACACTACCCAAGGCAATCTACAGATTTAATGCAATTCCTATCAAAATTCCAATAGCATTTTCACAGAAATAGAACAAAGCAATCCTAAAATTTGCATGGAACCACAAAAGACCAGTAGCCAAACCAACCTTGAGAAAAAAAGAACAAAGCTGGAAGTATGTTACTTGATTTCAAACTATTTTATAAAGCTATAGTAACCAAGATAGTATGGTACTGGCATAAAAACAGACACATTAAATGAATGGCACAAAAGAAAAAGCCCAGAAATAAACCTACATATATATGGTCAATTAATTTATGACAAAGGAGCTGAGAATATACCATGGGGAAAGGACAGTCTCTTCAATAAAAGAATGATACTGGGAAAACAGGATAGCCACATGCAGAAGAATAAAATGGAACCAGTATTTTACACCTTACACAAAGACCAACTCAAAATCAAGGGAACACTTGGGGTGCCTGGGTACTCAGTCAGTTAAGTATCTGACTCTTGATTTCAGCTCAGGTCATAATCTCAGGGTCATGAGATTGAGCCCCACACTGGGCTCCACACTAAGCAGTTTGCTTGGCATTCACTCTCTTCTTCCTCTGCCCTGTGCCAACTCCCATTTTCTCTCTTGCTCAAATAAATAAAATCTAAAAATAAAAAAATAAAAGGAAGACTTGATTGTAACATCTGAGACCATAAAATTTCTAGAAGAAAACATAAAAAGATGGTAAATTCGACATCAGTTTTGGTGATGATTTTTTGGATTTGACATTAAAGCAAAAATAAACAACTGAAACTATATGAAATTAAAAAGCTTCTGCACAGCAAAGGACACCATCAAAATGAACAGACACACTGAATGGGAGAAAATACCTGTAAATTATATATCTGTTAAGGGGTTAATAACCAAAGTATATTAAAACTCAAAACACTTCAACAGCAAAAAACAAACTGATTAAAAAATGGACAGAGGATCTGAATAGGTATTTTCCAAAAGAAGACAGAAGGTTGGCCAACAGGTACTGAAAAGTTCCTCAACATTACTTTTTTTTTTTTTTCCTCAACGTTACTAATGATCAGGGAGATGCGAATTGAAACCACATGAAATATCACCTCACACCTGTCAGAATGGCTAGTATCAAATAAAAAAGGAGCAATAACAAGTGTTGGCAAGGATGTGGAGAAAAAGGAGCCCTCACACACAAACTGGTAGGAATGTAAATTGGTGCAGCCATTACAGAAAACAGTGGCTTTAATTTTAAAAAAAATTAAAAACAGAATTATCAGATAATCCAGCAATTCTAATTTCGGGTATCTATCCAAGGAAAATGAAAACACTAACTCAAAAAGATGTATGCATCTCAATGTTCACTGCAGCATATCCAATAGCCAACATATGGAAATAACCTATCGATGGATGAATGGATAAAGAAAATGTAGTATGTATGTACGTATTTATGTGTGTATTTATTTTTATACAATTATACAGCCACAAAAAAGAATGTAATTTTGCCACTTGCAACAATACAAACAGACCTTAAGAATAGTATGCTAAGTGAAGTAAGTCAGGCAAAGAAGACAAAGACAAATATGATATGATCTCACTTATAGTGGTATCTTAAAAAAAAAAAAAAAGAGCTCATAGATAACAGAGCACAGATTGGCGGCTCCTAGAAGTGGGGAAGTTGGCAGGGGGTGGGGAGGGTGAAGGGGCAAAATGGGCAAAGGAGGTCAAAAGGTACATATTTCCAGTTATAAAATAAATGTCATGGGGATGAAATATACAGCACGGTGACTACAGTTAATAATATTGTGTTGCATACTTGAAAGTTCCAAGTTGGGCAGCCCGGCTCAGCGGTTTAGCGCCGCCTTCAGCCCAGGGCCTGATCCTGGAGTCCCACGTCGGGCTCCCTGCATGGAGCCTGCTTCTCCCTCTGCCTGTGTCTCTGCCTCTCTCTCTCTCTCTCTGTGTCTCTCATGAATAAATAAAAAAAATCTTAAAAAAAAAAAAAAGAAAGAAAGAAAGTTCCAAGTTTTTAGTATAAGAAAAAAAATTTCTAACAATGTATGGGTATGGATGGTAACCAGATTTACTGTGGTGATCATTTCATAATATATACAAATACCAAATCATTATGTTGTATACCTAAAGCTATTATGATGTGATAGGTCAATTACACCTCAATAAAAAACTTAAACATGAATATACCCTTTCTCCTAGTAGTCCTAGTTTTAGGAATTGATCCTACAGATGTGCTAAATTAGACAGGTAAAAAAGGTTATTCACTGCAGCATCCACAGGATATCAAAATTGCCACTGAAGAGAAAGGGGAACTATTTGAAAAGGAGGGAGGGAGATGTATTGTTTACCCTACTTGTTTGGTGTGGTGTAATTTTGTTACAGCAATGAGTACCTGAGAGAGGCCAGAATATCACAGTGAGAAAGAAAACATCAGATGGTTGTGGACATGGAAAGGACAGAGAACAAACTGGCATTCAAGAAGAGATGTGCAGGAATAAAGAGCTGATAGAAGAGGGAAATAGGTAAGAAGGTGCTTTAAGAGCCCAAGTAAAGATTTCAAACTCTTAAACAATATATAACAGAAGTCCTTCCTAGTAAAATGTGAAACCTCAATATATAAAGTACACCAAAGAAGTATTTTATCATACATTTTATACAAGCTCAAATTCAAACATTTCCGTAGGTCAAACACTGAATACAATGATGCTCTTAAAACAAACTTGGGCAGCCCGGGTGGCTCAGCGGTTTAGCACCACCATCAGCCCAGGATGTGATCCTGGAGACCCGGAATCGAGTCCCACATCGGGCTTCCTGCATGGAGCCTGCTTCTCCCTCTGCCTATGTCTCTGCCTCTCTCTTTCTCTGTCTCTCATGAATAAATAAACAAAATCTTAAAAAACAAAACAAAACATGAACTTGAAGTGGGGAGTATAGAGAAATATTTCAAAAACCTTAAAATACACAAAAATGGCAAGAGAAGCTTTATACCAAGGTCTGCCACCAAAAATGAACATGGCAGTACAAGTGAGCATGCCAGATGATCTCCAGTATGTCAAATTTGGTTTATGACAGGTTCAAGTGTGTTTTTCTTTTCATCTACTCTGACTGCTTTAAAAGCTCAATTAAAAAATATATATTTGAAACTAATGTTTATGTCATGTGGGAAGCAAAAAAGACAAAATTTGCAAACACTGCATTCTGCAGAAAATCTATGAGATTTATTGAGAAGCTACCTTGTGATTGGATGGGTCTGATTAAGCCTCATTCTCAGACAAGTGGGTGCTCTCCTATGGCTCTTCTTACCTCCCTATCTCTTCCATAGCCCCCACCTTAGTCCTCTGTTATCCCCACAACATGGCTCTAAATGCTAGCCACAGGCTACTCCTCCCACTCTGAGGACTGCCACCCTTCCTGCTTGGCCCCAAAGCCCCTTTGCAGCTA
This sequence comes from Vulpes vulpes, assembly GCF_048418805.1. NCBI lineage: Eukaryota > Metazoa > Chordata > Mammalia > Carnivora > Canidae > Vulpes > Vulpes vulpes. Next base: position 58,282,234 of record NC_132788.1, on the reverse strand, counting down.
TTGGGATGACAAGATACTGATAGATACATGTCTATGTTCTAGATCACCTTCTGCTGGCCTGCATAAATAGATATATTGGTCTTGTGCTGTCACCTTGTTATCATTATTAAAAACAGTAACATAAATCTTGCTGTGGGAGAAAACAGCTATAAAGGACTTAACTGTGACAACTGATGACAGTTTAGAATATGAACTATGGATTAGATAATATCATGTTTCAATATTAAATTCCCTGATTTTTTTTTTAAATTCCCTGATTTTGGGCAGCCCCGGTGGCGCAGCGGTTTGGCGCCGCCTGCAGCCCAGGGCGTGATCCTGGAGACCCGGGATCGAGTCCCGCGTCCGGCTCCCTGCGTGGAGCCTGTTTCTCTCTCTGCCTCTCTCTCACTCTCTCTGAATGAATAAATAAATAAATCTTAAAAAAAAAAAATTCCCTGATTTTGATAACTATAGATTGTCATTATGTAAGAAAATGTCATTGTTCTTAGAAAATACATACTGAAACATTTAGGGCAAAGAGGTGCGATATCTATTCTCAAATGATTCAGAAAACATGTATGTATATTCACTCAGAATGTTAACAAACAACAGTGAATCTGGGTATATATACAGGATTTCCCAGTACTATTTTCTGTAAGTCTGAAATTACATAAAAATAAAACTTAGCATTTAATCCTTTTAAAGTCCTATTAGATAGGTACTATTACTGTCATTTTATAGCCATAGAGGTTACAGAAACTTTCTCCAGAGTCACATAGCTGAGTGGAGACAAGATTTGATCCCAAGTCTGTTCCATTCAGAGCCAAAGCTCCTCAATGTCACTAGCCCTATCACCCTTACTGTATCTTTCCCTCCCAGCTTTATCACAGAAGCCACCATTGAGGTTCTAAGCACTGTTATTCATGAAAACACTGCACCTATTCTTTCTCCAGGCCTCAGGGTGTTGGAGATTCATCACTGAAGTCAGGGCTAGAAACGAAAACTTCATTGAAGCCATCACCACCAACATCAAGAATCAAGGAATCATTCTATAACCTTAACTTTCCTTTAAAACAAAACAAAACAAAACACCAAACCTTGAAATACAGTTCAGTTGCACTTAGGGTATGTCCAATTTTATTGAGAGTTCATAATGTAAAGATTTCAACTATATTCACTGCACATAAAACTCTTGCCAAAAGGTTATCTTCGCCAGAGAGACTAAAAGCTCAACACCAAACATCTATTCTACAAGACTTTTCTGTTCAAGGGACCTTACCGCAATCCAGCTGGACAGCAGTGTCACCATGGGCCAAACACCAGCACGTGGGAATAGCCCCACTTGAAGAATGGTATACTATACTAGGGCAGCCCGGGTGGCTCAGCGGTTTAGCACCACCTTCGGCCCAGGGTGTGATCCTGGGGACCTGGGATCGAGTCCCGTGTCGGGCTCCCTGCATGGAGCCTGCTTCTCCCTCTGCCTGTGTCTCTGCCTCTCTCTCTCTCTCTCTCTGTGTGTGTGTGTGTCTCTCATGAATAAATAAATAAAATCTTAAAAAAAAAAAAAAAAAAGAAATGGAATACTAAAGTGGCCCTTTAGGAGAAGAGAGATTCTTCTCATACCAATATGGGGGAAATGTGCACTACTCTTGATACTTACTCTAGCTAACTGACAGTTTCCTGGGGAACTTTCTATGTTCTCATCTGCCCTCAGATGTTGTGAGGCCATGGTTAAATGCAGTTAGCTCCTTTTCCAGAGTGGGGAGAGTTATATAGGCAGAATCCTAACATTTACCACACAAAACTATAAAGGACCTACTTTCAAGTCATAATGAACAAATAAGAACAAAATTAAAGAGAATAAATAATTTAGCTAGAAAGTTCCTAATTCTGAGGAATAATTCTGAATTTCCAAACACTCAAGATATGTGTTTCCTACTGGTATGAAGTTAAAATGACTTACATGAGCTTCAGTGTTTAAATTTGTATGCAATACAGACATAATGAGAAAATAATCTTTAACTTCTTTATAATTTTACTTATTAGAACTCTTCTACGCTTAGTTTATAATAGGTAGTCCATAAAAATCACTTTTAAGAGTGGGTAAATGTTACAGAAATTATCTAGTTGTGATATAATACTGTTCACTTGCACTGAGCTTGGAATCAACTATGTATGAAGCCATTCACTCAAATTACCTGTCCTCCCTGGAATTCTCTCAAACTCATGTTATGTTAACTAATGTTTTTTCTGCCACTTATTGTTTTTTTTTTTTCCACTCTTTTTTGTTTGGCCTTTTGATTCAGCTTATTAAGGTAACTTTGCGTCTTTAATCTGTGTGTCATCAACATACTGTCCCTTCCTCTCAGTGTGTTGATCATGATTTCAATACACCTATCTTCTCTTTGTTCAGTGGGTGAGAGGCAGGGTCAGAGCTCTGGGGAAGACTGAACTTATATAAGTGAATATCAATTAGTTAACAACAATAGTAGCAATAAACGTTACTGTATACAGATAATTAGTACATACTAAACATCAGTATGTGCCCATCACTATTCTAAGCACTTTACAAGCAATATTCCATTGATTTCTCACAATAACCTAATGAGGTTTAAATACATTTTCTAAATGGAAAAAAGGGAGGCACTGAAAAGGTAATTTTCAAGGTCAAAATACTAAAAAGTAGGGTGCTGACTTCAAATGGAGGCTCATCCACTTAACTACTAGGACATGCAGCCTCTCAATTTGGAAGCATGTAAGTAATTAAATGGTACATTGATCCTAATAGTTTCAAACAACAGTTTAGACTTTTGCATTAAAAGTTAGTTCAATCAATGTAAGCTTTTTTCTTTTTTAAAGAATCGAGGGGGTTGTACTGTACTTGATGCCCAAGAAGCACAACTCCATAGTGAGATTCCGAGGCAGGTTTGTTCTGGAAAGGATTCAGAAGGCAGGACTGCCTTTGGGCAGGAGGCTGGAACCATGTGGGATTGGTGCAGATACCTGAATTCGCTGAGGTGAAGCTACCGCAGAGTCGGTGGAGATTATCTGGATGCGCGGGGAGGGGCTGGTCATCCCTGGAGATTCCGGCCGAGAGGTCTGTGTCCGTGGTACCTGTGGGCGAGAAGTGGGCTGGATCATAGGGGGCTCAGAAAAATGCCAAGTGGTGGCTGAGGACCATGCCTCTTGCTTTCACTGTGGCTTTGAGTAATAAACTTGAGTAGTTCTGGTGTTTGGATCCAGAATGACAAAGAACTAATGAGATATTGCCACAGGATGGCTATAAGAAAATATAATCCTAAAAGAACAATTTCTAATATTGAAAATGCAAAAACAAACAACTCCCCCAATAAAACAAAAAAATTCCCCCCAAAACACAGATTTTTCAGATCTGCTCTATACAACTTTAATAAAATAGCTACTACAGTCAACTTTTTAGAAATGATCTTTGAATGCTTTCACTGTCTCCAAAACCAGCTGTGAAACACTCCTCTAAGATGATAGTTTCCAGAAGAAAGGCTCTTAAACACCACCAAGGATGGCAAAAACAATCAGCGCTACACCGAAAAACTACTTGTGAAAGAATCCTGGTAACCTCCCGCCCCCCCCCCCCCCCAGTCCCACTGGGATGGGACTGGGAGAAGCCCATCTATTATACAAAGGTCTAGAACTTGGGTATACCTACCAAAGGCAAGGTTCAAGGTTCTGAGTGGTCATCTAGGCATCTGAAGTGGGCAGATACTATTTTTCCTCGAATAAAAGTATATCATGGGGCGCCTGGGTGTCCAACCAGTTAAGCAAATGACTCTTGATTTTGGCTCGGGTCATGATGGTAAGACAGAGCCCCTGGTCGGACTCCATGTTGGGGATGGAACCTGCTTAAGATTCTCAAGATTCTCCCTCTCCTTCTGCCCCTCCCCTGCTTGCACATGCTCACTCACTCTTAAAAAAAAAAAAGAAATCATAAGAAAACTACAGACCAATATTTTTATGAATATAGATGTAACAATCCTACATTAGCAAACTGAATCCAGAGGCATATAAAAAATTATACACCATGAGGGTGTCTGGGAGGCTCCATTGATTAAGTGTCCATCCACTTTCAGTTCGGGTCATGATCTTGGGGTCCCTGGATTGAGCCCCCTGTTGGCCTCCCTGCTCAGTGGGGAGTCTGCTTCTCTCTCTGCCCCTCCCCTTGCTCATGTGTGTGCTAAGTAAAATCCTAAAAATAAAATTCTACATCATGACTATATAGGATTGACCTCAGAAATACAAGGTTGGCCCACCACATGTATATACACTATATTAATAGAGGATAAAAGCTTCAACATCTCAACTGCCACAGAAAAATCATTGGACAAAAATCCAATACTACTTCATAATAAAACCATTCAACTAACTAGAAACAGAAAATAAGTTCTCAATCTGATAAAGAGTATCTATAAAAGTACTCACAGTTAACACAATACTTAATGGTAAAAGACTGGTAGCTTTCTTTAAAAAAAAAAAAAAAAAGGGATCCCTGGGTGGTGCAGCGGTTTGGCGCCTGCCTTTGGCCCAGGGCGCGATCCTGGAGACCCGGGATCGAATCCCACATCGGGCTCCCGGTGCATGGAGCCTGCTTCTCCCTCTGCCTGTGTCTCTGCCTCTCTCTCTCTCTCTCTGTGACTATCATAAATAAAAATTAAAAAAAAAAAAAGAACTTTAAAAAAAAAATTATTTGAGAGACAGCATGCACAAGAGTCGGGCGGGGGAGTGGGAGGCTGGCAGAGGGGCAGAGGGAGAGAATCGAGTAGGTTCCACACCCAGCACAGAACCCTCATGGGGCTCAATCTTATGACCTCAAGATCATGACCTGAACTGAAACCAAGAGTTACTTAACCAATTGAGCCACCCAAGCACCCTATTACTGAAAGCTTTCTTCCTAAAATCAGGAACCAGACAAAGATGCCTACTTTTGCCATATGTACTTGACATTGTATTGGAGCTTCTAGCTAGGGCAATTAGGGAAGAAAATGAAAGAAAAGCAACCAGATTTGGAAAGGAAGAGAAATACCTCTATTCATAGATGATATGATCATGACATGACATGATCATACAGAAAATCCTAAAAACTCCAAAAAAACTCTTAGAGTTAATACACGAGTCCCAAATTTGGAAGATACAAGATCAACACATAAAAATCAACTGTATTTCTATTCATCAGCAAAGAACCACCAGAAAATGAAATTAAGGAAATAATCTCACTTACCATAGCATCAAAAATAGGAATAAATACCTCAAAAGGGTAAGACTTAAACACTGGAAACTATGTAACATCATTGAAAGAAAGAACTAAATAAATGTAAAGATGTCTGTGTTCATGGATCAGAAGATTAATACTGTTAAGTTTGCAAAACTACCCAAGTTGATCTATAGATTTAGCTTAATTGCTATCAAAATTCCACCTGCCTTTATTGCATAAATTGACAAGCTGATGCTAAAATTCATATGAAAATCCAAGGGATCCAGAATAGCCAAAACAACATTTAACTGTTTTGAGTTGGAGGACTCACACTTCCTGATGTCAAAACTTACTACAAAGCTACAGTAACCAAAACAGCATGGCACTGTCATAAAAACAGATTATTTAGACCAATAAAATAGAAAAATAGCCCAGAAAAAAATTGACATATACGGTCAAACGATTTTCCACAAAAGTGCCACGACAATTCAATGGGGAAAAGAGAGTCTTCAACAAGTGGTGATGAAGCAACTGAATACAACACATATAAGAATGAAACTGGACCTCTAATAGTATACAGGAAAAAATCAATTTGAGAGAACTCTGGGAAGATGGCAGAGTAGGAAGAACCAGGAATCTTCTCCCCTACTAAACCTTTACTGTACTGGTGGACTCTGTCTGATATAACTATTTTGGGACTTGGGAGTCTACTGGATATTGAAGACTTTGCAACTTCAGGAGAAGGTTTGAACAAAAACTGTAGTTAATTTCTGTCAATTTCAGTTCTTAGCAGGGTAGCAGCAGCCCATCCTCCATTTCTGCTCTGAAATAAGCAACTGTGCATATGTTCCTGAAATAGCTTGACACAACTTGTGGCAGCCTACATGGGCAAAAAGGACCCTTGTCCTCCAAATATTGGGATGTGCGCTCCAGTCGCTGATTGCTACTTCTGATCGCAGAGGGACAAATAAAGAGGGGGCAGCCACTGTTGCGGTTCATCCCCCTATTGTTGCAAGTCCGTCCAACTCTAGCTTAAGTGATTTCCAAGGCTGGATTATTTCTTCCCAAACCAGTTTTCTTTCCTCTTTTGGGATTTCAACCATTAAAGACAAGGACATTCAAAAGCAAATGCATATACAGGGAAAATTAGAAAGTGGTTGTAACATACCCAGGCAAATGTACAGGTCTGAGAAAAGACCTTAGAAGACCCTTAAGCTTATACATCAGGATGATCCTTGTTACCCACACAGCCTACAATATTAAAAACAAACAAACACACATCCTATATGAAAATCCTGCAATCCTAGGAAGAGGGGAGATTGATTTCCAGAGTTACCACATCATTGGATTCAAATGGGCAAAAACTGTACCCAGTTCTTACAACAACAAAATCACAAGGTATACAAAGAAACAGGAAGGTCAAAAAAAAAAAAAAAAAAAAGAAAAGAAAAGAAAAGAAAGAAACAAAAAGAAACAGGAAGGTATGAGCCATTCAAAAGAAAATAAATCAACACAAATGATTCCTTAAAAAGGTCTGATGTCAGGTCTACTGGACAAAGACTTTACAACAACTTTCTAAAAGTTACTCAAAGAACTAAAGGAAGATGTGGCTGAAGTCAGAACCAATGAAGAGATGAAAAAACCTAAATGGAAACTAAAAAAATTCTGTAAAAAGTACAATAACCACAGCACCTGGGTGGCTCAGTGGTTGAGCATCTGCCTTTGGCTCCGGTCATGATCCTGGGGTCCCAGGATCGAGTCTTGCATCAGGTTCTCTGCAGGGAGCCTGCTTCTCCCTCTGCCTGTGTCTCTGCCTCTCTCTCTGTGTGTCTCATGAATAAATAAATAAAATCTTAAAAAAAAAAAAAAGCACAATAACCAAAATGAAAAATTCATGAGTGGGATTCAAAATCTGATTTGAGAAAGCAGAAGAATAAAAAACCTTGAAGATAGAACAATGGAAATTAGAATTTGAAAAACAAAACAACAAAAATATTGAAGAAATGTGACCAGAGTGTTAAGGGGCCTATGGCACATCAACAAATAGACCAACATATGCACCATGGGCGTCCATAAGGAGCAGAGAGAGAGAGAAAGAGGCGGGGAGAATACCTGAAGAAATAATGGCCAAAACCGCCCCAAATCTGAAGAAAGACATGAATATAAATACCTGAGAAGCTCAATGAACTCTAAGTAAGAGGAACTCAAAGACAAACTTTCAAAAGACAAAGAATCTTGAAAGCAGCAAGAGAGAAACTAATTCTCACATACACGGGAACCTCAATTATACTACTTGCAGATTTCTCATCAGAAACTCCAGAAGACAGTCAGTTGATATATTCAAAGTGCTCAAAAGGGGGAGGGGGACCTGTCAACCAAGAATCTTACACCTGACCAAACTGTACTTCACAAGTGAGGAAGAAATTAAGACATTTCCAAATAAACAAAAACATAATCACTAGACCGACCCTACAAGAAATACTGAAGGGAGGAGTTCTGCACAGTGAAATGAAAGGTCACTAGACAGTAATCTGAAGCTAACCAGAGAAATAAAGATTTCACTAAAGGTAGATACCTGGGTAATTACAAAAGTTAGTATTATTGTAACAATGGTTGGTAATGTACTTTTTGTTTCCTACATGACTTAAGAGACAAACATTTAAAGAAAAAACCTATTAATGTAAAAGCTAGTACTATTGTAAGTTTGGTTGGAAACTCCAAATCTAAAAAAAAAAAGAAAGAAAGAAAGAAAGAAAGAAAGAAACAAACAAACCCCAAATCTTGCTTTCCACATAATTTAGAAAACCGATGCATTTAAAAGAATTATTAGCTTAGATCTTGAGGCACACACAATGTATAAAGATGTAATTTTGTGACATCAACAACTAAAAGGGATAAGAACAGAGCTTAAAGAAGCTTAACTTCAGTATGTCACTGAAGTTTAGCTGATATAAATTCAAACTAGAATAACTTCAGGATGTTAAATATAATCACCATAGTAACCACAAAGAAAATAGCTATAAAACATATACAAACGGAAATGAGAAACAATTTTAAACATTTCAAAAAAATGATTTAAAGGATTTCAAAAAAATCAACACAAAAGAAAACAGGAATATAAGAAATGAGGGACAGAAAAACCCTATAAGCGATATTTAAAAAAAAAAAACGCAAAATGATAGAAGTTCCTCCTTTAACAGCAATTTTTTATTTTTTGTTTTGTTTTGTTTTTAACAGCAATTTTTTAAATGCAAATACATTAAACTTTCCATTAAAAAAAACCTCATGTTTCTTCCTCTTTTTATTTTTCCAAGATTTTATTTAAGCAAGCACAAGCACCCATGGTGGAGGTGGGGGGGGCATGGACAGAGGGAGAGGGAGAAGCAGACTCCCCTCTGAGCAGGGAGTCTGACACTGGGCTTGATCCTAGAAACATGACCCGAGCCAAAGGCACTTAACCAAATGAGCTACCCAGGCACCCCATACAAGAGACTCATTTTAGAAAGAAAGACCAAATAGATTGAAAATGAAAGAAAGGAAAAAGATATTCTACACAAATAGTAACCAAGAGAGAGTACAGGTGGCTGTACTACTATCAAACAATTTAGAACAAATTTTAAAAGGTTACAAGAGGCAAAGGACACAACATATTAACAAAAGGTTCAATACAGCAAGAACATATAACAATTACATTTACACATCTAATAACAGACTACAGTTTTAGCAAAGACTGACAGTTTCAGGGAGAAACACTTCTGCAATAATAGTTGTAGACTTCAACTTCCGAATCTCAATAATGGACAGAATAGGTAAGGATACAGAGGACTTATAGAACACAGTAAACCAACCATATCTAACACACTATATAGAACAGTCTACCCAGAAACAAAACTATTCAGATATCTCTCAGGTGCACATGGGACAGTCTCTAGGACAGACGTGTGAGGCCATAAATTAGGCTTCAATAGATTTTAAAGGACAGGGCAGCCCCAGTGGCGCAGGTGGTTAGTGCCGCCTGCGCCCAGGGCGTGATCCTGGAGGCCCTGGATCGAGTCCCAGGTCAGGCTCTCTGCATGGAGCCTGCTTCTCCCTCTGCCTGTGTCTCTGCCTCTCTCTCTCTCTCTCTCTCTCTCTCTCTCTGTGTCTCTATGAATAAATAAATAAAATCTTAGAAAAAAAAAAGATTTTAAAGGACAGATAACATAAAGCATCTTCTCTGACCATAGGGGAATGAACTTAGAAATCACAGAGAGGGAACCAGCAAAGTTCCAAATATGTGGAAATTAAACAACACACTCTGTAACTAATGAATCAAAGAGAAAATTATAAGGGAAATCTGAAAAAGCTTACAGGTGGATGAAAACAAAAAACTTCTAGGACAATGTGAAAGCAGTCTTATGGGGTACATTTATGAGCTATAAATGCTTTGGTTAAAAAAATAAGAAAGATCTCCAACGAACAACCTAACTTTACAACTTAATGAATTAGAAAAAGAATAAAGTGAACCCAAAATTAGGAGAGGAAAAAATAAAAATTATAGCAGAGATAAAAGAAATATAGAAAAACAACAGAGAAAAATCAATTAAACCAAAAGTTGGTTCTTTGAAAAGATCAACAAAATTGACAAACCTGTAGCTAGATGGCCTGGGGGCCGGGGGGGGGGGGGGGGGGGCAGCGGCAGAGAAAAGACTGCAATTACTAAAATTAGGGGAAAAAAACCAATTACTAAAATCAGAAGTGAAAGTGAGGATATTTTTATACAGAACTATAAGGATTATAAGAGAATACTATGAACAACTGTATGGTATCAAACTGAATAATCTAGACAAGTCAAAGACCTAGAAACACAAAACCTATTGTAACTAAATCATAAAGAAACAGAAAATACTAATAATTCTATAACAATGGAGGAGATTGAATCAACTATCAAAAATATCTCCACAAAGAAAATCCCTGGACCTGATGGCTTCACTGGTGATTTCTACTAAACCTTTTTTAAAAAATAATTTTTTAAAAAGCTTTATTTATTCATAAGAAACAGAGAGAGGCAGAGACTCCCTGCAGGGAGCTTGATGCAGGACTCCAGGACTCGATCCCAGGATCCCGGGATCATGTCCTGAGCCAAAGGCAGATGCTCAACCACTGAGCCACCCAAGCATCCCTCTACTAAATCTTTAAAGAAAAAAATAATATTAAGCCTTCTCAAACTTTACCAAAGACTGAACAGGAGCACTTCCTAACTTATTCTATGAAGCTGATACAAAGTCAGACAAAGGCACTACAGGAAAACTATAGATCAGTATCGCTTATGAACTAATGTAAAAATCCTCAACAAAACACTGGCAGACAGAATTCAGCTACATACTAAAAGAATTATACACCATGACATCAAGTGGAATTCATTCCTATAATGCAAGGATGGTTCAAAATACAAAAGTCAATGTGATACACCACATTAATAGGATTAAGGGGGAAAAAAATCACACAATCACCTCAATAGCTGGAGAAAGAGCATTTGACAAAACTCAACACTTTCATGATTAAAAAAAAAAAAAGGGGGATCCCTGGGTGGCTCAGCGGTTTGGCGCGTGCCTTTGGCCCAGGGCGCGATCCTGGGGCCCCGGGATCGAGTCCCGCGTCGGGCTCCCTGCGTGGAGCCTGCTTCTCCCTCCTCCTGTGTCTCTGCCTCTCTCTCTCTATGTCTATCATAAATAAATAAATCCTTAAAAAAAAAAAAAAAAAAAACCTCAACAAACTAGGAATAGAAGAAAAGTAACTCCACATAGTTGAAATCATGTATGAAAAACTCAGAGTGAATATCATATTCAGGGGTAAAAGACTGAAAGTTTTCCTCTAAGATCAGGAACAAGGCAAGGATGCCTGCTTTCACAACTTCCACTCCATCTAGTACTGGAAGTTCTAGTCAGACCAATTATGCAAGAAAAAGCATCCAAATTGGAAAGAAGTAAAAATTATCTGTTTGCAAATAATGTAACCAAGGACCCCCTCCTTCCTGAAAAGGTCTGCTAGAATAAATAAATTCAGCAAAGTAGTAGGATACTAAGTCAAAACAGAAAAATCAGTAGCATTTCTATATACTATGAACAATCTGAAAAGGAAATTATTAAAAAATTTCATCATGATAGCATCAAAAAGAATCAATTACTTAGCAATTAGGTTAACCAAAGAGGTTAAAAAAAGACTTCTACAATAAAAACTATAAAACACTGGGAAAAGAAATTAAAGACATAAGTAAATGGAAACATAATCTATGTTCATAGACTGAAAGACAATATTGCTAAAATGTCAGTACTACTCAAAGTGACCTGCAGATTTAATGCAATCCCTGTCAAAATCCCAATGATATTTTTTGCAGAAACAGAAAAATCCATCCTTAAATTGATATTGAATCTTAAGGGACCCTAAAATAGCCAAAACTACCTTGAAAAAGAATAAAGCTGAAGGACTTACTCTTCCTGATTTTGCTATAAAGCTAAAGTAATCAAAACAGTGTGGTATTCGTGTAGACAGACATACAGGTCAAAGGAATAAAACTGAGATCCTAGAAACAAACCTGGCATATAAAAAGACTTTTGATAGGGGTGTCAAGACCATTCAGTGGGGGAAAGGACAGTCTTTCCAACAAATCGTGCTGGAAAAACTGGAAACTCATATACAAAAGAATGAAGTTGCACTTTTATCTAACACCATGTACAAAAAATAACTCAAAATGGATTAAAAAAATCTAATTTAAGACCTAAAATGACAATATCCAGAATATACAGAGAACTCCTAAAACTCAACATAAAAATACCCAACCCAAATAAAATGAAAGACTTGAATAGACACTTCTCCAGAGTTTACACAAACAGCCAATAAGCACATGAAAAGCCACTCAACATCACTACTCATCATTAGGAAATAAAAATCAAAAGTACATTCAAAATGCCATCTCATACACACGAGGATGGCTACTATTCAGAACACTAGAAAATAACAAATGTTGAGGAGGATATGAAGAAACTGCAACTCTCATACACTGCTGGCAGGAATATAGAATGATACAGCCTCTTTGGAAAATAGTCTCACCAATCCTCAAAAGTTAAACAGAGCTGCCATATGAATCAACAGTTTCACTCCTAGGTATATACCCAGGAGAAAGGCAAACATATGTCCACACAGAAACTTGTATAGTGGGGCACGTGGGTGGCTCAGTGGTTGAGCATCTATCTGCATTTGGTTCAGTGTGTGATCCCAGGGTCCTGGGATGAGTTCTGCATCTGGCTCCCTGCAGGGAGCCTGCTTCTGCCTCTGCCTGTGTCTCTGCCCCTCTATCTCTCTGTGTCTCTCATGAATAAATAAATAAATAATCCTTAAAAAAAAAGTGGTATATCTTATGCTATGGAATATTATTTAGTAATAAAAAGGAATGAAGTACTGATACATGCTACAACATGGATGAAATGAGTCACTAAAAACCATATATTTCATGATTCCATTCATATAAAAATGTCCATAATAGGTAAATCCATAGGGATAGAAAGTAGATTAGTGGTTCCCAGAACTGAGGGGATGGGTGATTGGGGAAAAACTGCTAATAGGTATGGAGCTTCTTTGGGGGATGATGGTGCTGACTATACAACCCTGTAAATGTATCAAAACCCAACTATATATATATATATATATATATATATATATATATATATACATTTTTTTTTTTTTTTAAAGTAGGCTCTATGTCCAAATTGGGGCTTGAACTCATGACCCTGAGATCAAGAGTCACATGCTCTACAAACTGATCCAGCCAGGTGCCCCAAAACTATGTAATTCTAAAGGGTGAATTTCATGGTAAGTGAAACAGATCTCAAGTTTATAAAGCATTATCATGACTGATTAATTGCTGGGTGTAGTTATGAAATGATTTTTTTCTTTCATAGCATTAATTTTACCACCAAAAAAAAAATCACACTATAAAGACAATAGAATATAATATTCTCACAGTGATGTTCAGTTTACAAAATGCTTCGTATAAATTAGTTCTCTGCTACGATATAGCAGGATAGGCAAATCCTGCAAAAATACATCTCCCAGTATCTACGTACACATATTTGCTAGCTCTGTTTATTTGTAATTATGAAGAAAAGACTGGCCAGTTGCTTTATCAGAGCACATTCATTAAATCCTTCTTTAGTCAATGAACATTTAGAATTGTGGTTGAATTTATTATTACCCTGCAAGTTAATTCTACCAATTTCAGATATATGAAATTCTTAACTGATAGAATAATATGCTTTCTGATTTAGATACTCACTTTACCTGTAAGACATTTTATTTTATTTTTTTAAACATTTTTTAAAGATTTTATTTATTCATGAGAGAGAGAGAGAGAGAGAGAGAGAGGCAGAGACACAGGCAGAGGGAGAAGCAGGCTCCATGCAGGGAGCCCGATGTGGGACTCGATCCCAGGCCTCTAGGATCTCTCCCTGGGTGGAAGGCAGGCGCTAAACCCCTGAGTCACCCAGGGATCCCCCCTGTAAGACATTTTAAAGCAGTCAACATTGTATGAGTATATCAGGCTACAGAATCCGACAGACCTGGGCTCTGAAATAAAGTGAACAAGTGACTTAAACCCTCTAAATTTCAGTTTCCTCAAATTTAACATGGACATATTATGACTACTTTAGGAGACTGATGTGAGGGTTAATGAATAATATGTTAAATATTAATTCAACACATAGAAGTTATTAATACTATCATAAACTTCCTGAAAATTTTTCTAAAGCCTGAGTTATAAACAGTGTATAAATATTGCTACTGTAATATTACTCTGATAAACTATAATACTGAGGCTCTCCTTGGACTGAAAATTCTTTTTATTTTCTTATTATAAAAAAAAATATCAGGGGCACCCGGGTGGCTCAGTTGGTTAAGGATGTGACTCATCATTTTGGCTCAGGTCTTGATCTCGGGGTCATGGGATTGGCACGTGTCCCCCCATCAGGCTCCATGCTTGGTGGGGAATTTGCTTGAGATTCCCTGCCTCTGCGCATGTTCATTCTCTCTCAAATAAGTAAATCCTAAAAAAACAAAAAAACCCTACCTCACATCATAAACGAAAATTAAGAAAACATAACCGTAGAGCTTCTTAACGAATTGGATAAGGATTGGCAATAATTTCTTACTGTTACACTTAAAGCACAATAAACAAAATAAAAATATACAAAATAGACTTTGTCAAAATTAAAAACTTCTGTGCTTCAAAGGATACTATATAGAAAATAAAAAGTAACCCACAGAGTGGGAGAAAATATTTGCAAATCACATATCTGATAAGGGATTTGTATCAAGAATGTATAAAGAACCCTTATACTCAATGATAGAATACAAAAAAAAAAAAAAAAAACAATTTAGAAATGGGCCAAAGGAGTTGAACAAACACTTCTTCAAAGAAAATATTCAAATGGCCATTAAGTCCATGAAAATTGCTCAACATCATTAGTCATTAGGGAAATGAAAATCAAAATCATATTAAGATACCACTTCCCACCCATTAGAATGGTTATAATACAGAATGGTATAGACACTTTGGAAATAAGTATCAGTTCTGCAAATGGTTAAACATTAAGAGTTGCCATACTATTTAACAATTCCACTTCTAGCTACCTTCACCAGAGAAATAAAAACATCTGTCTACACAAAAACTTATATATAGCAACATTATTTTTAATAGTCAAAAAAGGGTAACAACCCAACATCCATTAACTGATAAATAAAATGTGGTATATACATACAATGGAACATTATCTAGCCATAAAAAGGAATGAAGTTTTAACTCCTGCTAGATTGTGGATCTTGAAAACATGATGAGTGTAGAGACCAGGCATAAAAGGCCACAGATCGTATGATTTCATTTATATGAAATGTCCGGAATAGGCAAATTAAAAACAAAAACAAAAACCCAAACAACCCAGAAAGTAAATAGTGGTTGCCTACGGCTGGGGAATAAGGAAATTGGGGGTAGATGGTTGACACCTAAGGGCTTTATAAGTTTCTTTGTGATAATAAAAAATGTTCTGCAGCTACATAGTGGTGATGGCTGCACAACCTTATGAATACACTAAAAGCCACAGAATTATAAACTTTAGGTAAACTGCATGATATGTGAATTATATCTTAATAGAGCTCTTAAACTTTTTTTTTAATGAATGAAATCATCTATTTAAGAAGTCAGGATAGTGGTTACCTTTAGGGAGTAGGGTAAGGGCAGTAACTGCAAGGAGGAAGGAAATTCTTTTCTGCCCACCCCCCTTTTAAAAATAATCTCTATGGGGATCCCTGGGTGGCGCAGCGGTTTAGCACCTGCCTTTGGCCCAGGGAATGATCCTGGAGACCCAGGATCGAATCCCACGTCGGGCTCCTGGTGCATGGAGTCTGCTTCTCCCTCTGCCTGTGTCTCTGCCTCTCTCTCTCTCTCTGTGTGACTATCATAAATAAATAAAAAAATTAAAAAAAAAAAAAAAACCCTGTGCACCCTACAGCTTGTTGCATGCGGATTGTAGAGCAATCAAAAGTGGTTCTGCCTTCAAGCATCTGTTGGGGAAGACAAATGGCAAGAGTGGAAGAAGCACAGATTGGGTGCTAAGATTGCTTTTTGCCAACTTCTGTGTGAGTTAAACTCCCTAGACTCTGGTTCCCTCACCTGTTAAAGGATATGCTTGCAAATTTTATGATTCCTTTTGTAGGAGAGGCCCAAGGGCCTCTACAAATTTGCCTATGACAGGTATGGGTCACATTGGCAATGGGCTCCCAGTAGTTCATTAACAAATTTGGATTAGATGAATAACCCAAAATATCCCTTGAATTTAGCAAAGGAATGTTTAACTCCAGAAGTGACAGGTTAGTGGGGAAATATTTAGGATCCTCCACCCCTGTGACCTTTAGTGAGAAGAAGTATTCTAGTGGCACCAGGGGTAGTCTGACACAATCTGGCTTGAAGGCGAAGCGATTCTATGATGAGACTGCTCGGAAATTCTTGTAGCTGCATGAATTTAGAGCACACATTTAGGTGGGAAATCTACTTTTTTCCCAAAAGCATATTGCTGAATATCATTTAGCACAGTGATAAAAAGCCAATTTAGTAACAGGACATAAAAATATTAGATGCATTTTTTGACTAGAGGAAGCATCTCCTTTTCATCTTTTCCTGCCTACCTCTTCAGTACCTGATGTCAGTCTTGGCCTTAGCCTACTTTTATTTTTCACTCCTTCAATCTGCTCAAGTTGCAAAGGATAGGCTCATTAGTTCATACTGAGATATAAATGCCTGGCGACACCCAGGTGTGTGTTATACCCTGGCCAGAACACTTGAATTTTAACAAGAAAATGGCTAGTCCAAAGGACTCAAACCATGAGCAAGCAGGATATGAAAGTATGTCTGGACACAGATCTTCCAGGGCATGGTCTCTGATGCACACTTAAAGGGTAAAATCAGCTGTTCTATTTTGTATCTTTTCTAAAGAGTTTAATAAATGCCCTGCTCCTCTGGCCAGCCTTTCCTAATTCCTCAAGTTGGTATACAGATCCTGTTCTGGGTACCCAGAGCTCCTGCATCTTAACACTCTCCACAAGGAACCTACTCCAACTGCTTGTTTAAGTCTACCTCAGAGGGCAGTGCGAAACATTTCCTACTTCCCCTTTTACTCCCAAGGACAGGTTCATTTTAGGGCCATAACGATTGCTTACTGAATGAACACTTATTAACTTCAGGAATGAGTAAGAAGTATGTTTTACAGTCCTTGATCCTGGAACTCTGCTTAGATCTTTTCTTCTTTTACTCCACTCTCGTGCCTGTCTGCTAATTAGATATCCTGCAGGTACTGCATAACACCTGCTTTGGCAGTTTCACTGATACACCTGGGTTTATGAGGCTGCTAGAAAAGTTCATACATTTTCACCCTCGAGTGAGAACCTTCTCTATTCCATCATAAGATGACATTGCTTTGGCAGTTTTTAAAGAAAAAATTCTTAAGAAAAACTGTGGTTTGCATGCTAAAAGATGGACATTTAGATTGAAAAGTGTTCACAGCACTAAGCTAAAGAGAAAATATTGAGTTTCTAATTCTATAATTTATTCTGAGTTCTGGCTGCAACATTCCCATGGGTTATTAAGGGCAACCAAGTTCACACCCTGTGGCAAAAAACAGATCATGCAGACCTAATATGCTACAAATCTCAACCCAGAACTTGGGAACTTCCGATTTCTAACATTCCCAGTGAAATAATTAACAATGTAAATACCTAAGTAGGGTAAAGGGTTTCAGGCATGGGATACCTTCAGACTGAACTGAATGTACCACATCCTCCTTTTATTCTTATTGCAAGGGACCATTAAATAGTTAAGCGCAGTAAAGGGTCAACCCGCAAAAAGTTAAGCCCTGTTTGTGCTGCAACTTGCATCACAGAGAGAGGAGTCCACAGAAGCCTGCAGGTCTTCAAAGTCATCAATCCCTTCCCTCATACAAAGGATCAGGTCCTTTATATTACAATGCTAGTTTGCCATGTTCCTAAAAAATAAATTCTCTTGATGACTTGTAAGTCAGGCTCATCTTTATACTGGAGTTAATGAAGGATTCAAACCTGAACATTACAAATCAGCCTCACTTATATCAGATTAGCCAGTTTTTAAATTTTCCAGTTGATATTGTTTAAAAATATAAAATTACCGCCCTCTATTTCCTGGCACAAAAACAAAGATCCAAACAGTCAACAATCATTACCCACATTATATATATATATAAAAAAAAAAATGAGGTGTTTAAGAGCAACTCTCTGTTCATAAGGTTAAACTGTTTAAAACAACAAACAAGCAGCTTTTGCCCCACCTGAATTAACCCAGCATACTCAAATACAAGTTCCTCTGAAGACCTTGCTGGGTACTAAGCATAGCAACACACACTAAATTGAATTCCTTCAAAAATACTAATAGGTGTCTAAAGCCACTGCTATTTTATCAACTGCTCTAAAAACAAGTACATATGAAATACACTGCATTACAAGGGAGCTTCCCCCAGAAACAGAATGAGAACAAAATTGCAGTCTTGGTTTTTTTTTTGTTGTTGTTGTTTTGTTTTGTTTTGTTTTTTTAAGGACACTTATACTTACCATGCCAATGGCTCCCTGCAGCTTTAGTTACATTTTTCCTCAGCAACCTCCCATGCCAGAGAGCCCAACCAAAAGGGCCAAGGGTTGGTTGAGGAAACTCAGGCATTTGCTTTCAAACTGCCAGTACAGATTCCATTCACCAAAAGCAGACAGAGCTGTTTAAAGATGCCCTCTCTATGACCCTGCTTGCTGAAGGTCAAGTACACTATCACTCTCTGTAACCAAGGAAGCAAAATTAACATGTTCTTACCAGCTGCTGAAGCAGTTTGTCTAATGATATGATTAACCTGCTTAAGAAGGTGTACTTTGCTTTTCAAAGTTCTCCTTTCACCTAGATTGTTGCCTTTGCTAAATGTGCCATCCTCCTCCCTCCTCCTCACCGGCTTCCCCTTAAAGACCACCTTTCCTGAACTGAGAGCTCCTGAGCATGTTGCCATGGAACCCAGCTAACTCAAAACATTTTTAAAACTATAAGGAGTACAGAAAAGATTTGGAGAACTCAGAAGTACTGTATTCTGTATATAGCATTTCGAACTTCACAGAACATCAAACCAACATTTTTAAAGATACAGTGTCTTTGCAAGTTATTAGTCTATTCAAAGGGAAGGCAACATAACAATCTATATTATATACAAAACAACCACAAGAGTAACAGCACTGGGCTCATTTAACAAATATTTTACTACATCCACCCAACATGTGCCAGGCATGTGAATTCAGGTCAGAGTTGCCTCTGCAGCCTCCCATTCTGGCAGGAAGGTGAGAACACCAGTAGCTCATGCAAATAAGGACACTATAACTGGCTACACAAAGGCTTCAAGTTTCAGTCTCAGCCCTCCCTTAAGGCCACAGACAAAAGGGAGCTCCTAGAAGGTCACAGTTAGAGGTGGGGCTGTAACTAATACTCAGGACACCTGTCTCTAAGCCAAATGGTAGCCCTCTGTTTGACATGGGACTCACTACCTGTTTTAATACCTGGACAAAGAACTAATTTGAAGTGAAAGCTGGCCAATCACCAAAAAAACAAGACAAAGAAAGCCTGGAGAGGGGGATGGAGGAAAGAGGCTTTATAGACATTTACTTTTGTAAAACATGAGAGGGAGGAATTGAGAGAATGAAATTTTAAAAAATAAGTTCAGTGTTATAAATGATGAATTTCTACTCCACAAGTTCATATGTGTACTAACTTAAAACAGTCTAGGTTAAAGGAATATGCCACCTATCTTTCAGATCCTAGGACCCCAACCAAAAGGGTTAAATTAATCCAGAGGAAAAAAAGAGCGATTCTCCTCTTTTAAAAAGGGAGACTAAAAGTCCCTCCACCGGAACAACTATTTAAAGCTCTAAGAAACGTAACATTCAGTAAAGCCAATAAATGAGGTGTAAAAGGAAAGATTAATATAAGGAAGCAAAAAGCTCTAAGGGTCAACTGTCAAGGTCAACAGGTCTGCTCTTCTCATCATAAAAATTTGTTCATGCCCTCTGACCCGATGATCCTACTTTTGGGAATCTACCTTAGCCGAAATACAGAAATCCAAATTATCAAAAAAAAAAAAAAAAAAAAGAAAGAAAGAAAATAAAAAAAGAAAAAAGAAATCCAAATTATCTTATATACAGAAATGGCTTTATCAGTGTGTGCTCCTAAATTATTCTCCTAGAGAATAAAGGAATTCCCTCTCCCAAAGATCGGAATGAAGTAGAGCCTACCTTCAACTGTAGCAGCAGAAAATGCCAGATATTTGCAGGCTTAGCTTCCCATGGAGGGCAGAGGGTCAATCAGATGTTTAAACTGAGACTCGGGGATCCCTGGGTGGCTCAGCGGTTTAGCGCCTGCCTTTGGCCCAGGGCGCGATCCTGGAGTCCAGGGATCGAGTCCCGCATCAGGCTCCCGGCATGGAGCCTGCTTCTCCCTCCTCCTGTGTCTCTGCCTCTCTCTCTCTCTCTGTGTCTATCATGAATAAGTAAATAAATCTTTAAAAAAATAAAAAATAAATAAACTGAGACTCTGCACTAGAAGTGGAGCCCCGTGTCTATAGGTAGTGTCGTGGTGTGTAGCCACAGCTTCACCAAACTGGCTCTTTAGGGAGATGTGTGTGTAGTTCCTAGCGGCAGTTACTTTTCTAGCCCTCCGGGTAACTCCGTCAAATTAATCCAATCCATCCATGTATCCTTCTTCACACATATTCTACTCAATGTTTTTTAAGAAGCTCATTTTTGTTTAAATCAGCAATAGCTGGGTTTTGTTGTTACTTGCTTTGTGCACCTTGACTGGTAAAGAATGGATATATTTAACCACATTAAGGTCAGAAGCAACTGAAATACCCCAAGCTACATGTGTTACACTATGCTCCCTTGATACAATATTATGGAACTATGAAAAATACTGGTCATGAAGGCTATGTAGCAACCTGTGGAAAGTGTATTTATATTTACTCTGTGAAATAACATTCTGTGAAATCACACTACTAAGTTATTGCACTGGATGACATGCATGTGAAAAAAACACACACCAAAAAATGCATTTATTCATTCAACAAAGAATTTTTTTTAAAAGATTTAAGAGAGACAGCGTGTGCATGGGAAGGAGCAGAGAGGGAGGGAGAGAGAGAGAGAATCCCAAGCAGATTCCCCGCTGAGCAAGGAGCCTGACACGGGGCTTGATCTCATGACCCCAAGATCACGACCTGAGCCAAAACTGAGTCAGATGCTCAGCCGACTGAGCGATCCAGGCTCCCCCCCAAAAATCTTAGTATTGACTGTTCACTGTGTTTCCGGCACTGGAAAGTATTTTATTTCATTTTATTGTTTAAAGATTTATTTATTCATGAGAGGCAGAGACATAGGCAGAGGGAGAAGGAGGCTCCCTGTGGGGAGCTCAATGTGGGACTCAATTCCAGGGCCCCAGGGATCACGACCTGAGCCAAAGGCAGACACTCAACCACTGAGCCACCCAGGCATCCCTGGAAAGTGTTTTAAACACTGGGAAGACAACAGCAAATGAAACCAAGTTCCTGCTTCTCTGCAATTTATGTTCTATTGTTGACAGATAAAGAAGTATGTATGTTTCTTAGATAATGAGAAGCACTTTGGAGAAATGTAAGATGGATAGAGAGTGACAGAGGTCCTTTTCAAATTTTCCAAAATGTTTTTACCACTTCTATAATCAATTAAAAAAATATTTCCAAAACACTGACCTTTTAAAACCAGCAAATATTGTTAGAATTTGGTATTATGAATGATCTTATTTTCCACCTCAAGTCTGAAATAATGAATGTTCTTCATACTTTTCTTCATTTTAAAAAGAACTTTTCTACCCATTCAAGAAAATCTTTTTTTTTTGTAAGATGAGATATAAAATTCTACTGTGAGAAGGAATTCTCCTTGCCTACTAAAGAATTACTACTGAAGATATTTTAAAACTAGGTTATATTTCTGCAACCACAACCCTAAACTGAATCATCCTGGTAGGCAGCTAGTTACAGGGAAACTCATCACACCACCTCCTGCCTGGGTGGCTTTGGACAAGTCCCTTAATTGTTCTAAGCCTTTGTTTACTCATTTGTAAAATAGAGGTTGATGCTTCTTACTTCACAGGATAATGGGAGGATTAAAATGAGGCAATAAAGTACAATGCATTATATAAATTCAGAGGATTCTATTATAATTTCCCTGAGGAAATCAAATGTGCAGAACTAAACCTATCACCCTGAGTAAGATGTTATCTCCTCCTACAGCAGAGGTTCATTTGTTTACAGACAAAATGGTTTCATTTCTAATCCCCCATTTCCTGTGACCAATAACAGGAGATAATCTCCAAAGTCTTTATAAAATATGAGACACTGAAGGTACACACTTCAAACACAGTGAGATTTTAAGAAAGGAGATGTTTTCTAAGATAGAGTGTTACTATGCTGTCCCAAAACATGATACCACAGGAAATTACTTTGGCACAATACTTCTACATAAGATACATCATACTTATAAGGACATCATACTTCTTCATTTTCTCCTTTTTGACAATTCCACTTGTCAACACCTTTTCTCTTACCATACTACAAGTAAGTCTAATCTTTAATCTTACTCATTATAACACTAATTTTATTCTAAGTCCACTGTCTGTATTTCATTTACAAAATAGCTTCATCTTCTTACTACTCTTAAGTCATAGCTTATTTAAGTATGTGGAATTATCTGAACTCTCCATTACATCTTCTGTGATAGCTGTGAGTGAGCATCCACATGAAATACATATTACTTTATAATAAATTGCTTCTCTTGTTTCTTTTGAAAAGTTATTGTACTACACTGATTTTTTTTTAAGATTTTATTTATTTATTCATGAGAAACACAGAGACGAGAGGCAGAGACACAGGCAGAGGGAGAAGCAGGCTCCATGCAGGGAGCCCAATGCAGAACTCCATCTGGGGTCCCCAGGATCATGCCCTGGGCTGAATGAAGGTGGTGCTAAAACGGTGAGCCACCCGGGCTGCCCTACACTGATTTTTTTGAAGTTATTTCTGTATGAATGTATATATTTACCATGAATATCACTTTGGCATAATAAAAGTGTCATTAAATAATACTGCAATAAAAAGGGAGTACTGGGTCTGAAGGAACTGTAAACCCCCAAAAGGAGGGGTCACGAAATATGTGCTCAATGAATGCTTGCTGGATTAGCAACTGAGTTTATCAGTGGCCCAACTACTTCTTGTATATAAGGCTACATAATTGCTGTCAAAAACAACAACAAAAAAACACCTTGGAAAAGAACATTCTACCCAGAAAGCTTTTGATTCAGTGATCCTACTTCTAGGCAAGAGAAATATACCCACATGTGATCTCAAGGAGGCATCATACACAAAGATGTTTGTTGCAGCACTATTTATGTTTGAGAAAATTTGGAAACAACCCAAAAAATGTGCTTTTACAGGAGAGTGGCTAAACAGAGCTCTTAATTTATGTAATACTTAATGACAGTATAAGAATTATATGCTTTTGAGCACCACAACTCTTGTGCACTGCTGGTAGGAATATAAGATGGTAGAATTACTTTGGAAATCAATCACTATATTTGAGACAAAGTGAAAAAAGCAACTTGCAGAACATCTTATCTAGTGTGATTCCATTTATGTTAAATTTAAAGACCTAGATACAGCTGACCATGAAAAACATGGGTTTGAACTGTGTGAGTACACTTACATACAGATATTTTTTCAATAAATGCAATGGGGTACTATAAACATATTTTTTCTCCTTTATGATTTTCTTTTTTGAAGATTTATTTATTATAGAGAGAGTGAGCAGGGGGAGGGTCAGAGGGAGAGAAATGAAGCAGGCTCCCCACCGAGCACTGAACCTGACATGGGGTGATCCCTGAGATCATGATCTAAGCCATCCAGGCGCCCTTTCCTTATGATTTTCTTTTTTTTTTTTTAATATTTTATTTATTTATTCATGATAGACATAGAGAGAGGCAGAGACACAGGCAGAGGGAGAAGCAGGCTCCATGCCAGGAGCCCGACGAGGGACTCGATCCCGGGACTCCAGGATCGCGCCCTGGGCCAAAGGCAGGCACTAAACCGCTGAGCCACCCAGGGATCCCCTCCTTATGATTTTCTTAATAAATTTTCTTTTCCCTAAATTACTCTCCTTAAGAACATGATATACAATACATACAACATAAAAAATATGTATTAATTAACTGTTACATGTTATCAATAAGGCTTTCAGTCAATGCTAGGCTATAAGTAGTTGTTTTTTGGGAGTCAAAAATTATACATGGATTTTCAGCTATGTAGAGGTCAGTGTAGCTCCCGTAGTCTCCATGTTGTTTAAGGGTCAAATATATTTCTGTAGGTATATATACATGAACATAAATACTTAAGAAAAAAGCCTGGAAAGTAACACGACAAGCTAAAACAAATTTCAAGAACTGTTATCATACAACCAGATTTTTTTTTTTACAACCAGATTTTCTAATTATATTGAGATAATGAAGTTTAAAAAAATAAGCAAAAGCAAAAAAACAAACAAACAAACAAACAAACCCACCAGCCCCCTGTCAGGCTCTCTGTTGGGCGAGGAATCTGCTTCTCCCTCCCCTCTGCCTCTCCCCCCACTTGTGCTTGCTTGCTCTCTCAAGTAAATAAATAAAATCTTTGAAAAAATTACGAAAAAGTAATTATAAAAGTAAAACCTAGAGCTATGAAACTGCTAAAAAAAACACAAGAGAAAATCTTTGTCATCTTGAGTTAGGTAAAGATTTTGAAATGACATCAAAAAAGCATGATTCATAAAATAAAAAATTGATAAATAAGACTTCATCCAAATAAAAAATTTGTGTTCTTCAAAAGACACCGTTAAGAGAATGAAAAGGTCAACCACAAACCATGAGGAAATATTTGGAAACCATGTATCTGCTAAAGGACATATACCTAGAATACATATAGAACTCACACAATTTAATAATAAGAAAATGAACAACAAAAAAAAACTGGCAAAGATTTCAACAGATGACAAATGATGTATGAATGGCAAATACACACATGAAAGATATTCAACATTAGTCATCAGAGAAATGCAAAGCAAAACCACAATGAGGAACCAGAAGACATCTACCAGAATACCTAACATTAAAAAGACTGACCATACCAAATGTTGGCAAAGTTGCAGAGCAACTAGAACTCTTGTATACAGCTGGTAGGAATATAAAACAGTACAACTACTTTGGAAATCAATTGGGCAGTTTCTTAAAAATTACCATATATGACCAAGCAAGTACACTCCTAGCTATCTACCCAAGAAAAATGAAAGCCTATGTTCTCATGAGCATTTGCACAGAAATGTTCATAACATTTTTACTTGTAGTCGTCAAAAAAGGTACACAGCTCAAACGTCTATCCATTTAGGATAAAACTGTTTATCAGGGCATTTGGGTGGCTCAGTCAGTTAAGTGTCTGGCTTTTGATTTTGGCTGAGATCATGATCTTGAGGTCATGAGATTGAGCCCTGCATCAGGCATCAGGCTTCACACTCAGTGGGGAGTCTGCCTGAGATTCCCTCCCTCTTCCTCTGCCCATCCCCCACTTATGCATGCATGGGTATACACACACCCCTGAAATAAATAAATTTTTTAAAGTTTTAAAATTTATTCATTCATGAGAGATACAGAGAGAGAGAGAGAGACATAGGCAGGGGGAAAAGCAGGCTCCTCACAGGGAGCCCGATGTGGGACTCCATCCCTGCACCTGGGATCATGCCCCGAGCCAAAGGCAGATGCTCAACTGCTGAGTCACCCAGGCATCCCAATAAATCTTTTTTAAAAAGGTGTTTATCCATTCAGGATAAAAAACAACTTGCAGCATATCCATATAATGGATATACCATAAAAAATGCATGAACTACTGATACACATAAAACATGGATAAGTCTGGAAATGATGCTGAATTAAAGAAGCCAGACAATAGAGTACACACTGTATGATTTCCTTCATAGAAAATTCTAAAAGGTGCATATCAATCTAAAACAATAGGAAGAAAAAAAAATAAAAAATAAATAAAACAATAGGAAGATAATCACTGCTGTCTGGAAGTGGATAGGGCTAGAGCTCTCCTCAGAAGATAGTAGAGGGCAGCCCAGGTGGCTCAGCGGTTTAGCCCAGGTTCAGCCCAGGGCATGATCCTGGAGACCTGAGATTGAGTCCCACATCGGGCTCTCTGCATGGAGACTGTTTATCTCTACGCCTATGTCTCTGTCTCTTGGTCTCTCCTGAATAAATAAATTAAATTAAAAAAAAAAAAGAAATAAAGGAACTAAAAGAAACAAAAGAACTTGGATAAAACAGCAACTATGTAAGAAGCAAAGAAAACTAAAAAGAGCAAAAAAACTGCAATTAACACCCTCAGATAAACAGGACAAGCTATTGCATTCCTTGAGACAATAAAAAGCTGCCATACTGTTCCATCTGGTTCTCCCCACCCCTGAGGCAGGTTACAGCAGCTCCGGCGGCCCAGCCTGGCAAAGGCTCAGTCTGCTTGCCCCTGCCGGCCAGGAAGCCCAAAAGGTCAGCTCCACTAGAGGGGCGGAGCTACAGGACCCCCAGGGATCAGGGAGGTTATCAGCTAAACCCACAGTGGAAACGAAGCCAAAAGGCCAGGAAAGCATAAACTTTCAGACAAAAAAGGTGCAGAAAGGGGAAAAAAGAGGAGCAAAGGGAGAAGTATCTAACCAGGAAACGAAAGATGGTTTTCCCGTAGAAAACAGAGAAACTAAAAATGAAAACAGTCCAGCCTCTGATGGAGCAGGAGAGGCCAACTCTGATTAATACCATATAACTCATCTTATCAGGGGTCCGTCTCCCTTCTTGTACAACCCAGAGGAATATTTTTATCAACTATTTTGCAGACACAAGTGTCTTCAGTAGCTCTAGTAATGCTTTTAAGAAAGGAATCCCACTTCATCTTATTTTTAAAGTGTAGATGACTTTTTTTTAAAGGTAAAATCGCTTGCTTTCTTGCTCACTCATTCATTCATTCAACCAGAAAAGTGAGATGTTGAATGCGCAAGGCTTTGTCAGCTTAACCTTCCACAGATGGGAGGTAGTTTTTATATATCTTATTACACAAAACACACTGAATGGCAATGTGGAGTTACACCTGTATATTTACTATTCCTTGAACATTTTACCCTTACTTCTGTTCCCATGTTGTTTTTATTAGAATTGTTTTCTAAAGAAAACTCTTTGATCTTGGCTCTCCCTGTCAGAACCACTTGTACTCTGAAACATCTCTGGGTAGTGCTAGTCCAGTTTCCCTGGTAACTTTGTTAATATGCTGTGAAAGATTGAAAATGTATGTATATGACATTAAATTGCGAATTAGTGGGATTTATGATGTAACATCTTATCAACATTTGAAGATACTGGTAATTGATATCCTTTTCAAGAAAATTTACTTTCAAATTTTAAGCTGGAACAACTGCTTAGAAAAGATCTGGCTTTTTAGATATTCAGTACATATCTTAAGAACTGTGTGCTAATTGAAATATCTGAATACTGATCTTTAAAACAAACTGAAAAAAGAGTTGAAGGAACAGTACAATAGCAGCAGCAGGAGGAGCTGGGGTATTTACTTTTTTGCTACGATAGATTACTTACTATGTGCCATGCTTTATATGTATTAACTCATTTAATTCTCACAGTAATCTTCTATAAAGTAAATATAAACATTAACCCCATTTGACAAGTGAAAAACTGGCACAGCAAAATTAAATGATATGCTCAGGCAATTGATAAAGGCTGAAGACAGATGTAAATCAGGAACTATTCCTAAAGTAGGCATGGTTGGAAATAGGAGAAAAGATAAATAATTGGAAAGGTTAGTTCAAGAGATCCAAAATCTAATTAATTAGTTCTAGAAAGAGACTAGAAAAATTCTGAGGTAAGAAATTATCTGAGAACTAGCATACAACAACTTCCTAGGGACACCTGGGTGGCTCAGTTGGTTAATTCGGCTCAAGTTATGATCTCAGGATCCTGGGATGGAGCCCCAAGTTGGGCCCCCTGCTCAGTGGGGAGTCTGCTTCTTTCTCTCCTTCTGCCCTCCACTCATGCTTATTATTCTCTAATAAATCTTAAAAAACAAACAACAAAAAACTAAAACAATTTCCTAGATTGAAAGGACTTTCCGAGTACCAGTACTATATATGAAAGGGTAAGTATACTAAATAAAAGATAATGTGAAATTTCAGAACAACAGGGATGAAGAAAAAATCTTAACAGGGGTAGAGGGGAGTATAAAAGCAAGGGAGAATGAAAGAAAAAGAAACAGAGAGAAAAGGAGGGGGAGGGAGAAAGAGGTCACCTACAAGGATCAAGAGTACAAACAGCCTTCTCAAAACCAACACTCCAAACTAGAAGGCAATAAAACGATGCCTCAAATTCTGAAGTAAAATTATTTTCTAAAAACTTATATTTCTATTCCTAGTCAAACTATCAATCATGTGGGTGTAAATGAGACATGTTTAGATATATGACCATTGCACATGCAGCAGTTAAGAGCATCAACTCCATGGGCAGTTGAAAATCTACATTTAATTTTGATTCCTTCAATATTTAACTAATAGCCTACAGCCAACCCAAAGCCTCACTGATAACATAAACAGCTAATTAACATATTTTATATGTTGTATGTATTATATATACTATTCTTACAACAAAGTAAGCTAGAAAAAATAACATGTTATTAAGAAAATCATAAGGAAGGAGGTGCCTGGCTTCCTCATTTGGAAGAGGATGTGACTCTTGATCTTAGAGTTGGGAGTTTGAGCCCCATGGTGATGTATAGAGATTACTTGAAAAAAACAAAACCGTAAAAAATAAAAAAATATTTAAAAAAAAATCAAGAGAAAATACACTTACAGTACTGTATTTATTGAAAAAAAATCTGCCGGGATCCCTGGGTGGCGCAGTGGTTTAGCGCCTGCCTTTGGCCCAGGGCGCGATCCTGGAGACCCGGGATCGAATCCCACATCGGGCTCCCGGTGCATGGAGCCTGCTTCTCCCTCTGCCTATGTCTCTGCCTCTCTCTCTCTCTCTCTCTCTCTCTCTCACTGTGTGCCTATCATTAAAAAAAAAAAAAAAAAAAAAAAAATCTGTCTAAGTGGACCTGAGCAGTTCAAGAGTCAACTGTAAAAGAACTAAAAAGAATTCACCTCTGATACACTCATTCCTAGGAAGCTACTGGAGCATATTATTTCCATTTTTTTAAAAAGAAAAAAACCATGGAGCTAAGGAAACAAAGACTCCAAAACAAGAGAGAAGTCAAGAATGACAGCTGTGCAGCAGGCCCAAAAAGCAATCAGTAAGTACTGCAGCAGGTCAGAGGGCTTTAGAAGGAATGTTTTTATTAAAAAAAAAAAAAAAAAAAAAAAAGAAGGCAACTGAAAATTCCTGTGATGTATTTGTATGGAAAACAGGGTTTTACAATTTATTGGAGACACTAGGAAATATTTGTACTAGTGTCATAATTGGGTAACAGAACATTAGTTAATGCAAAGAGGATATAATTTAACGAGAGAATGAAGAGAAGAGAGATGGGAATGGGAGGTGCTGAATGAAAACTAAAATCCCTTCATCCATATTGGTAACTCAAAAAATATCTAATCCTAGAAATGAAAGTGGAAACATTACTACTGATTTTGCAGAAATAAAATGGATTGTAAATGAGTACTATGAATAACTGCATGCCAACAACCTGGGCAACCTGGATGAAATGGACAAATTCCTACAATCACACAACCCTATCAACTTTGAATCATGAAGAAATAGAAAATGTGAACAGATCTATAACTAATCAGAAGAATAATTAAGCAATGCCCCCTCAAGAAATAAATAAATAACAATAAAATAAATAAAATAAAAAAGCCCTGGACCAGTCCTGGTGAATTCTAGTAAACATTTAAAGGAGAATTAACAACAATCATTCTCAAAATCTTCCAAAAAACTGTAGAGTAAGGAATAATCCCAAACTCATTCTATGAGGCTAGCGTTAGACACTACAAGAAAAGGAAACAGCTCAGTATCCCTTATGAATACCAATACAAAATTCCTCAACAAAAACTCCTACAACAAAATGGTACCAAATAGATATTAGCAGCATGGTAAAAAATACTCCACATCATGACCAAATGGGATTTATTCTTGTAATGCAAGGATGGTCTGACATACAAAAATTAATCAATGCAATACACTGCATTAACAGAATGAAAGAGAAAAAACACATGATAATCTCAACTGATAGAGACAAAGCATTTGACAAGATTAAACATTCCTTCACAATAAGAACATCCAGCAAAGCAGGAACAGAAGGAAACTATCTTAATATAATTAAGGTCAAATGTGAAAAAACTCACAGCTAATATAATATTCTGTGATCAAACAATGAAAAATTCTCCTCCAAGAGCAGGAAGACAAAGATGTCTTCCCTCACTTCTACTAAATTATATTGGAAGTTCTGGCCAGAGCGGTTAAGCAAGAAAAATAAACATAAGGCACCCACATAGGAAAAAAGTAAGTAAAATGATCTCTATCCACAGATGACATGATCTTCCCCATAGAAAATCCGAAAGGTTACAGACACACACAAACTGTTAGAACTAATAATTCACTAAACTTGGAAGATACAAAATCAACACATAAAAATCAGTTGCATTTCTATATACTAACAATGAACAATGATAAAAGGAAATTAAGAAAACAATTCTATTTACAATAGCATAAAAAGAACAAAATGCTTAAAAATAAACTTACCCAAGGAAGTAAAAGACTTAAACATTAAAAACTACAAAATATAGCTGAAAGAAATTAAATACATAAATAAATGGAAGACATACTATGTTCAGGAGGATTTAATATTTTTAAGATGCCAATACTACCCAAAACCATTTACAGATTCAAGGTAATCCCTATGAGATTCAAATTTCAACAATGTTTTTTATAGAAATAGAAAAACCTACCCTAACTTTCATATGGAATGTTAAGGGACCCAAATAGCTAAAACAATCTCGAAAAATTAGAACAAAGTTTAGGGTCTCACACTTCCTGACTCCAAAACTTACTGCAAAGCTAAAGTAATCAAATCTGTATTACAGATAGTAATCTATCTGTATGGTAGTGGGATAAAAACAAACACACAGACTAGTGGAACAGAACAGAGAACTCAGATCCTTGAGGATATTATGCTACAACTAAGCTGGTTACAAAAAGACAAGTTCCTTATGATTCCACTTATGTGAAATTCCACTTATATGAAGTATAAAAAATAGTCAAATTCATAGAAAGAATGATGGCTGCCAGGGGCTGGGAAGAAGGAAAATGGATAATTGTTTAGTGGAGTTTAAGTTTTATAGAGTTTAGGTTTCATAAAATAAAAAGTTGTGGAGCTCTACTGCACAACAATGTAAATATACTTAACACTACTGTATATACTTAAAAATGGTTAAGGTGGTAAATTTTATGTTATATGGTTTTTACCATAATTAAAAAAAATAGACAACCCAAAAATAAATACTTGACTATATCAAATGATTTTCAAAAAGAATGCTAAGACCATTCAATGGGGGGAAAGGACAGTTTTTTTCAACAAATGGTGCCAAGAAAATTGGATATCCACTAATGGAAGAATGAAGTTGAACCCTTACATTATTCCATATACAAATGGATCATAACCTAAAAAGAGCCAAAACTATGGAACTCTTAGTAAAAATAGGGGAAAAGCAGGACACTGAATTCGGCAACAATATCATGGATAAAACACCAAAGGCACAGGCAACAAAAGAAAAAAAATGGATAAAGCTGAACTTCATCAAAACTAAAAGCTTTTTTTGCATCAAAGGGCACTACTAAGAGAATGAAAACACAACTCAAGAATGGGAGAAACTATCTGTAAAGCTTATCTCTGATGAGTTTTATTACTCAGAATATGTAAAGAATTCCTACAATGGGGCACCTGGGTGGCTCAGTGGTTGAGCATCTACCTTTGGCTCAGAGTGTGATCTCAAGGTCTTAGGATCAAGTCCCAAATCAGGCTCCCTGCAGGGACCCTGCTTCTCCCTCTGCCTATGTCTCTGCCTCTCTCTCTCTTTGGGTCTCTCATGAATGAATAAAATCTTAAAAAGAAAAAAAAAAAAGAACTCCTACAATTAATAAGAACAAAACAACTCCATTAAAAAATGGGCAAAGGTCTTGAATAAAGAGGATCTCTAAAGCTGATATACAAACGGCCAATAACCACATGAAAAACTTCAACATCACTGATTATTTGGGATATGTAAATCAAAACCAAAATGAGATACCATTTCATACTCATTAGGATGGCAATTATAAAAAAGAAAGCAGAAAATACCAAGTGTTTGGGAGAATGGGGAGAGATTGGAACCCTGTGCACTGTATAGAAATACAAAATGGTGCAGCTGCTAAGGAAAAGAGTATGGTGGTTCTTCAACAAATTAAACAGAGAATTACCATATGATCCAGCAATTCCACTTCTGGGTATGTACCCACCAAAACTGAAATCATGGATTTGAGGAGGTATTTGTACACACATATTCATAGCTGCATGATTCATAGTAGCCTAGAGGTGGATGCAATCCAAGTGTTCAAGGATGGATGAACTGATAAACAAAATGTAATATATATACACAATGGAGTATTTTTCAGCCTTTTTAAAAAAGGAAGATGAGACACCTAGGTGGCTCAGCAGTTGAGCATCTGCCTTCAGCTCAGGGGGTGTTACTGGGACCCAGGATCGAGTCCCACATCAGGCTCCTAGCAGGATGCCTGCTTCTTCCTCTGCCTGTGTCTCTGCCTCTCTCTCTCTCTCTCATGAATAAATAATTAAAATCTTTAAAAAAAAAGATAATTTTTAAAAAATTTTTATTTTTTTAAAGATTTTAATTATTTATTCATGAGAGACAGAGAGAGAGAGAGAGAGAGAGAGAGAGGCAGAGACACAGGCAGAGGGAGAAGCAGGCTCCATGCAGGGAGCCTGATGCGGGACTCAATCCCCAGACTCCAGGGTCATGCCCTGGGCTGAAGGCAGGCGCTAAACTGCTGAGCCACTCAAGGATCCCCTAATTTTTTTTTTTTAAAGTAACCTCTGCCCAACATAGAACTTGAGCTCATTGCCCTGAGATTAACAGATGCATGTTCTACCAACTGAGCCAGTCAGGCACCCCTAAAAAGGATATAACATGAATGAATTTTGAGGATATTATACTAAATGAAACAAGCCTATCAAGGATGACATATATTGTATAATTCTACTTATATGAGGTACCTAGAGTAGTCAAATTCATAGGGAAAAAATAGTGGCTGCTGAGGCAAAGGCAGGGAGGGAATGGCAAATAGTGTTAAGGAGTACAGAGCTTCTGTGAAGATAAAGTTCTGGAGATGGATGATGGTGATGGTTGCAGAATAATGTGAATGTGAACTTAAATACCACAGAACTGGACACTAAAAAATGGTTAAAATGATGAGTTTGATATTTTACTACAACACAGAACAGAAAAACTTCTCACAAAGGACAATGTCTAACACTGATAAAAAAAAAACACACACACACACAAAAAAGGGCAGGGAAAGCCTATTTTTAGAAATAAGGAGTTAAATACCAGAAGAAATCAAATTAAGAGAGGGAGACTTAGGGTTATTTTTAGAAATAAGGCGTTAAATACCAGAAGAAATCAAATTGAGAGAGGGAGACTTAGGGTTAGGAAGGGTTAGGAGGTGGTTCAGGAGCCTGCTGTCTCCTATTTCAAGCTGAACTTAGTGTTGGCCAACTTTCAAATCTATGTATATGTACTACATGTTGACATGAACATTAAACCTTAAATGTCCCATTTGTAAGATGCAAGAATAACAGAATTTAATGTAATGAGTTGGTCTTTTGAGGACACTGGAAACTTGAAACCTGAGCAATGACTTTGCTTTTCCTACTTGAGGGTGTAGCTTTGCCAATACAGAGTTTTATTCAATAACTGGGAGAGCTATGTGTTTTTAAACATTTCCTTACATGGAAGTGTTGTTTTCTCCAATGGTGATGCAAGCCCTGCTGATAAAAAGAAATAATGGGGTCGTAGGAATTTGGCTGTCCTGTGGTGACAGGACCTTCCTATTCAAAGAGCATCTGATGGCCTCTGAGAGCCCCTGAGACAGCCCGGGACCCAGGAAAAGCCTTGCCAAGATCTGTGAAGCCACCTCCCTTCCACTGCGTAAACACACTCAACTTACAGTTTGGGTACATGAATGGTCTCTTTCTGCCAACCAGTAAGTAACTCAAAATGCTCCAGCAAGTTAACTCCTAAATTTCTCTGGCTCAAAACATTGAGTTAAAAAGTGTCTTTATTACATGTAGGCAATATGAAGAAATACAGAGTCTCTGTGTGTTTTATATTTCCAGCTATAGAAGGAAATCTTAAATGCTTAGAAAATACTGAAGCCCTTTCAAAACTCCATTTATTCAATATATGAAAAATAAAACTAATGCTACTGTTAGATATGATTCAATTTTCCACTGCTAAAATTACAAATTCTCAACTGTCAACTATTCCTTTTAAAAAAATTAATCATATCAAGGGTGCCTGAATGGCTCAGTTGATTAAGTGTCTGACTCTTTGATATCGGCTCAGGTCATCCCAGGAGTCTGCTTGTCTCTCTTCCTCTGCTCCTCCCCTCTCCTTATCTCTCTCTAAAATCAATCAACCAACCAACCTTAAAAATTAACCATATTACTCTTTATCAAGTTTCATAGTCAACTCCATAGCACAAAGATTTTGCAGAAGCTTGAATTTAGCCACCCTTCTGACACTCTGATCATGGAATCAATAATTATGTTGAATTGTTTAAATAAGAGAGTTACAATTTAAACTTGGAAAATAGGGATCCCTGGGTGGCGCAACGGTTTGGCGCCTGCCTTTGGCCCAGGGCGCGATCCTGGAGACCCGGGATCGAATCCCACATCAGGCTCCCGGTGCATGGAGCCTGCTTCTCCCTCTGCCTGTGTCTCTGCCTCTCTCTCTCTGTCTGTGACTATCATAAATTAAAAA
This sequence comes from Vulpes vulpes, assembly GCF_048418805.1. NCBI lineage: Eukaryota > Metazoa > Chordata > Mammalia > Carnivora > Canidae > Vulpes > Vulpes vulpes. The sequence goes on along the minus strand of NC_132788.1, from coordinate 58,247,268 downwards.
AAAATAATAAATAAATAAACTTGGAAAATAAAGTATAAAGACAATTGCCTATAACCTGGAAAACTAAAAACACTACTAGTATTTAGGATATTTTTAAAAAACGAACTTACTGGGCAGTAATTAAAGGCCTGGGTTCTAATGTCACTTATATACGGGTTTGAAACCTGGCAAAGTAATCCCATCTTTCTACCTCTCAGTTTCCTCTTATTTAAACTGGGGAAAGTGGGACACCTGGGTGGCTCAGTGGTTGAACATCTGTCTGCCTTCAGCTTGGGGCATGATTCCAGGGTTCTGAGATCGAGTCGTTCCCTCCCCCCACCTTTGCAAGGAGCCTGCTTCTCCTGCCTGTGTCTCTGCCCCTTTCTGAGGAAGGGAGGAAGGGAGGTAGGGAGGAAGGGAGGAAGGGAAGAAGGAAGGAAGGTCATACTTTCCTTGTAGTGTTAATGGAACTATTGAATGAGATGACAAGCTTAGCATAATACTTGACACACTGTAGTATCACAGTACATGGAAATATTTGGTATAAATATTTTATAAAATTGGAATCAAACTGTATATATGTTTTTTTTAATGCATAGTTTATTGTGTATGTAAATCTTCCTTTACTATTTTGGAAAGTACGTAATTCTAATTAGTAAGTAAAACTTGTCACACACCCCTTAGGTTTCTGTCCCCCCACCCCAATTTCTTTTTATTCTTTTATCTTGGAAAATACTTTCTAATTTTGGCAGTGGCATCTGGTTGCTTATGCACGATTTTTTTTTAAGTTTTATTTTTTTTAAAGATTTTATGTATTTGACAGAGGGAGAGCACAAGCAGGGGGAGCAGCAAAGGGAGAAGTAGGCTCCCCACTGAGCAGTAAGCCCAACTCAGGGCTCAATCCCAGGACCCTGGGGTCATGATCAGAGCTAAAGGCAGCTGCTTAACCAAATGAACCACTCAGGTGCCCCAAAGAGTTTTATTTTTATTATTATTTTTAAAAGATTTAATTTATTTATTTGAGAAAGAGAGAGCACAAGTAGGGATCGGGGAGGGAGAGAGGGAGAGGGAGAGGGAGAGGGAGAGGGAGAGGGAGAGGGAGAGGGAGAGGGAGAAGGAGAAGCAGATTCCCCACTAAGCAGGGAGCCTGATGCTGGGCTTGATTCCAGACCTGAGACAAAGGCAGAGGCTTAACTGACTGAAACACCCAGGCACCCCTAAAAACAGTTTTATTGAGATATAAGTCACCTACCATAAAATCTACACATGTAAAGTATACAATTAAGTAGTTTTTAGCATATTCACAGACATATGCAAAGATCACCACACTCAATTTTAGAACATTTCATTACCTCAAAAAGAAATCTCTTTAGGTATCACCTCCAATACAAAGCCCTAACCAACCACTAATCTAGATTCCATTTCTGTAGATTTCTCTATTCTGGACATTTCATATGAATGGAATAATATACTATGTGGTGTTTTGTGACTGGCTTCTTCACTTAGTATAATGTCAAGGTTCACCCATGCTGTAACATTAGTCAGTACCTCATTACTTTTTATGGTTGAATAATATTCTATGTATACAACACACTTTGTTAACCATTTGTCAGGTGATAGATGTTGGCTGTTTCTACCTTTTGGCCACTTTTAATAACACTGCTATAAATACTCGTGCATAATTTTTGTGTGGACATGTTTTCATTTCTCTTGGGTATATAGATCACCCTTGAACAATATAGGTTTGAACTGCATGGTTCACTTGTGCACAGATTATTTTCTATAAATACTTTGGCAAAGTTTTTGGAGATTTGTGACAATTTGAAAAAACTCAGAGATGAAATGCATAGCCTAGAAATACTGAAAAAAAAAAAAAAAGAGAGAGAGAGAGAGAGACAAACTCCGGCACTATTGTAAACATACAGTATTTAATACATATAAAAAATATGTTAACTGTTTATGTTGTTGGTAGACTTCCAGTCAATAGTAGGTTATTAGTAGTTAAGTTCTGGGGAATCAAAGTTATACACAGATTTTTGGTTGTACAGTAGTTGGCACTCCAACCTCAGTGTTATTCAAGGGTCAACAGTATACCTAAGAATGGAATTGCTGGGTCATGTGGTAACTCTATGTTTAACTTTTTTTTTTTTTTTAGATTTTATTTATTTATTCATGAGAGAGAGAGAGAGAGAGAGAGAGACATAGGCAGATGGAGAAGCAGGCTCTATGTACAGAGCCTGATGTAGGACTTGATCCCAGGACTCCAGGATCATGCCCTGAGCTGAAGGCAGACGCCTAACCGCCGAGCCACCCAGGTGTCCCTATGTTTAACTTTTAGAGGAACAGCTAGACTGTTTTCTAAAGTGGCTGTATCATTTCACATTCCCATCAGCAATGTAGGAAGTTTCCAATTTTCCACATCCTCACCAACACTTGCTACCTGACTTTTTATTTCTAGTCATTCTAGTGGGTGCAAAATGGTATTTCATTAGTTTTACTTAGAGTGGAAATTAATGAATGGACAATTCAAAAACAATTGAGAAAAATCAATGAAACCAAAAAGTGGTTCTTTGAAAAGATCAACAAACTGACATACCTTAAGCTAGGCTAATCAAGAAAAAGAAAGATTAAAAATTACTAGAATCAGAAATGAATGAAAAGAAATTGCTACTGAATTTAGAGAAAAAAAAGGATTATAAAGGAATTCTGTACATAATTGTATGCCAACATATCACTTAGATGAAATGAGTAAATTCTCAAAAAGACACAAACTACTAACCTAAGAGTAAACAATATAAATAGACCTATAACAAGTGAAAAAGACTGAATTAGTAACCAAAAAACTATCGTCAAAGAAAAGCCCAAGTCCAGATGGCTTCACTGCTGAATTCTACCACATATTTAAAAAAGAATTAACACTAATTCTTCATAAACAATTCCAGAAAACAGAGAGGTCACACAATTTGCAGGAGGCAGGGCCAGGATTCAAATCTAGGCTATCTGACTCTATACTCTTGACCACTATATTAAACTGCCTCTCTGAATAATCAAATAAATTTGAGAACATCATAAGACATCAAGTTGTTACTTTGTATTATCTTTCGTAGTTTACTTAGTATTTATGACTTATCTGGTCTAGAGAGAAAAAAGTTGATCTGGGGACCTGAGAGAAAATCATTTATACACATTGACATTGTTGCTTTATCTCATTCACGGAGCAAAAGCATGGTACCTACTAAAGCTCCTTATACATTTTTAATTCCATGACTTCTCACAACAATGCCATAAGATAGACAGGTTAACTATTATTACTCCCATTTTCTAGATGAGGAAACTGAGGAGCAAGGTGGTCACCCAGATAGCATATGGCAGGGCCTGAATTTAAATTCCAATCTGGGGGTGCTTGGGGGCTCAGTTGGTTAAGTGTCTGCCTTCATTCCACTAAGGTCATGATCCCAGGGTTCTGGTTCTATCTCTGCTCCTGCCCCTGCTTTTGCTCTCTCTCTTGTTCATTTTTTCTCTCAAATAAAATCTTAAAAAAAAAAAAAAATCCCAATCTGTTGATCCCTGCAGATCTTCTTTTCTACTATGGAAAGCCTGCCTGTCTTTGTGTATCCTCTCCTCTGGCATGGCCTGTCTCATGCTTGACCTCCTTGATTAAGAGCTCTTGGTAAGCAGACACCCTGGCCTGTTATTTACCTGTGTGCCCTCACTGGTAGACAGGCAGAGAACGGGTGTGTTCCTTCACTGTCTGCTGACTGAATAAACAACTATCCAAAAAGTGACTGTTAATAACTCCTCAATTTAGATACTTCATTCCCATTCAATTAACTACTTAGCATTGAAGTGATGAACTGCAGGCTCTCTTACTCTTGTAGCCCATTTAATATTACATATGTAGTTATTATATGTAGTTTACTAAACTCAAAATTTCAAAAAAACAAGAATTTTAAAGAACATACACTTATCCCTTGAATTAAAAGCAAGGAAATCTAGGGAATATTTTAAATAAGGTTACTTTTACACTCCTAATTAAGAATGCCTTCTATTATTTTGGAAGTCTTCTAAAAATGCACTTGTCATGGGAAACAATAACATACACTAAGTTAATATGTGATATTCCATTTCCTGAACGAAATAAGATAATTTGGCAGAAAATTTTAGCTAGCAAACTTTCTGACTGCATATACAAACTTAGATTAACCTATAAATTACTATAGATTACTACAAAAAGTTCCTATACTAATCTCTTCTAAAGAATTAATGAGGACCTCTTAGGGCAGTGATACATCAGTTTCCAAGTTAGCTTCAACTGAAAACTGTATCAAATGAAAAATAACCCTAACTCTTAAACCAACAATGATTTCCAAGGTAATTATTCCTACCACAAACTAAAGCAACACATAAACACAAGCACCTTAAACTTAATACTTTCACAGCTTTGAAAACCCTTTCAAAAATATGATTAAAAAATTTATGAAATCTATCTACTTCCATCTTCAGTTAATATTAATCATTATTTGCTGGGGGAAGGAGGTGATTAGTTAAACTATTGCCTTAAAATTAATGGTTGATCCAAAATTTGGAAAATCTGCTCACAACTTTTATTGCTTTAAACTGGCACGTTGGGATCCCTGGGTGGCTCAGCGGTCTGGAGCCTGCCTTTGGCCCAGGGTGTGATCCTGGAGTCCCAGGATCGGGTCCCACATCGGGCTCCTTGCATGAAGCCTGCTCTTCCTGCCTGTGTCTCTGCACCTCCCACCCCCCACCATCTCTCTCTCTCTTTCTCTGTATGTCTCTCATAAATAAAATCTTAAAAAAAAAAAAAAACTGGCATGTTATGTTCTTATCTTTTTAAATTCTTTCTTTAAATGCTCACTTTTTGGGGTAAATTTGCATTTTTGCCTTAGAAATACAAGTACTGGTTCAAAAGTACAAAAGTGAATGCTTCTAATGGTTCCTGGTTACAGTATGATGCAAGATTTATTGGAGGAACTTTGGAAGAAGTGAAATCGAACTAGGTGTACCCGTGGCCAATTACTTCTGTCTTTGAGTCTTGGTTTCCTCACCTATAAAATGGGAATAATGATCATACCAACTTCACGTGGTTCTTGTGAAGAATACAGCCCTTGCATCGGCCCAGGATGGAGTGAAAAGATCTGGTCTTAATTTCTTCCTTTACACCTCAAGGTGCCTGAACATACTAGCTATGCATGACTGACCTTTTTTGCCTCTTTTCGACCTTACATAGGTTTCTGACTTAGGGTGCCCTCCCCAGCATCAGCTGCAGAGTTCCTCATCCCACTGCTTTGGGTCTGTCTGACAAATGCTTGATATTCAAAACACTCTCTAGGATTACATTCCTCACATGGAGTTTTATTTCTCACCCTGATTTATAATTACTCCTTAAACGGGCTGAGGTCACTAAAGGAGGTCCAATGGCTCATTTACCTCCAGATTTCTCAATACCTACTCAAATCACTAGCACAAGGTAGTTGGTCAATAATAAATGCACAGAACTGGGCTTTCCACCATGCCACAGTATTAACAAAGTATCAAATGTGCAAGAAACTAAGAGCCTTGGAGTTAAAACTATAATCATTTAAGGTGAACATTTCTATTTTCATCTATTTTTTAAAAAGATTTTTAAAAGGTTTTTATTTATTTGAGAGAGAGAAAGAACAGAGGGAGAGGGAGAAGCAGGCTCACCAATGAGCAAGGAACCCAAAGCAGGGCTTGATCCCAGGACCCTGGTATTATGACCTGAGCCAAAGACCGACACTTAACTGACTGAGCCACCCATACATCCCAAGGTGAACTTGTTAAACGTTGCCTTACTGTATGCAGCTACACCACCCTACTCATGCAAAGAAACATTAGGAGTAAATGTTCTTGTCATTTTTATTTTTTCTTCGATGGCAGTATCCTGCTTTGGATTTGGATGACATGCTGACTTCATTGGGACTATTTTCAAACAAGAGAGCACACTGATTTACTTTTCCTTTCAAAAGCAAGGGTGCCAGCTATTGTGCTAGCCCCTGTCACTCACCTCAGCCACCTGCTGGGTCCCCACTCTGTGCTGAACCAGCCCCTCCATATTTGTAGCCATGGTGAAGCAAGATCATTAGAGAACCTGTTTGGAAAGATGCAGCAACTTCTATCAGGTGGGGAGAAACCAGGCTACTTGAAAAATATCAGAAATCAAAATTCATCTTTGGTACTGCTGTGCAGATTTTGCCCTCTATAGAAGACACAGCTACAAGGCCACACATATCTGGATATGCTGCACCAGATTCTTCAATTACAGGTACCAAAATTAATTAGCAGAAACATTTCAATTTGGAAACAAGACTTCCCCTGGTAAACAGATAAAGATGACTTTGGAACTTTAATTACCAGGTCTCTTGGGTTGTAACAGCTTGGTTCACCTCTCAGGGAGGTGGGAATCACACCTTTTTGGATAGCTCCCTGTCACAGTATGCTGGAAGAGAAGGTGGCTATCTAAGAAAGGTGTGAGATCAATGTTAGATCCAGAGCACTAGATTGCTATCACCAACTATACTACTGTTACCAGCAGCAATGTGAGAGGCAACACCCTGCCCAGGTGCTATCACACCTCACTCATAGGTTGAAAGGCAAACACCAGCACTAACCAAGAAAATAAGTAGACTGCTTTACTAAAGTGGGCTAAAAACATGGAATCCATAAACTTATCAATTTATATTTTGAAGTCCTCATTAAATTAGAAAACCAGATAATTCAGCTATTAATAGAAAAAATAGCGTCATCGTTTGTAAAAATTTTTAAAAATCATCTAAAACCCCAAAAGTGTACTAGTTTCCTGGGTGAGGATCTCTTGAATGCAAGCACTCTTAATGCAACAGATTTCGTGTCTCTTCATATCTAAATACACAGCTTCACTGAATAGTCCCTAATCCCCTTCCAATAACTCTTCCACAAAGAATCCAGGATAAAGGGATTCCACTTTGGACTTAGTTCCTGGACAAATCAGAAAGACTTTATTACTGACAGCATAGGTGAATACGAGAAAAAAAGTTCTGGTGAATACGAGAAAAAAAGTTCTGGTATAATTTATTTCCAGCAAACATGTAAAAACTAATAGCACTACCAAGTGTGTAATATACACAAATGTATACACAGTTGCTTGGCCCTTCTTCGATCATAAACTAGACAGTGAAATTTTACAAAACACTTTCCTGTAGTTCTTACCTAAAGTATTACACTTAAAAGCACTGATCTCTATGAAACTTTTTCACTGGTAACTTTTCAATTATTCTATCTACAATTAGATAGCCATATCTATTTACATAATTCCCCTTTCGATTATTTTATTGCCAAAATGGCAGTGAGGGAGAAATGGAGGCATGAAACTGTGATTGATAAATATAAAAGAACTGGCCCCTGCCTCCAAGGAGTCAAAATCTTTTAAGAGCATGTACTGTATCACTTGCTACAATGATTCCAGATCACCAGTGTCAGTGATTCAAAAAACCACTCTGGTCTTTTCCCCAGTTACAGTTTGGTTCCAACTAACAGAAATGGAAGAAAAAAAGTATCACTTCATAGATACCAGAAAAGTTTACTGACAGATTAAAAACAATTATTCCATGCCAAAAGTCTAGAGTTCTAATCTTTTTTCTCAAAACAGTAAACAAGAACTAAGAAATCAAATGGGTAGACAGCCAACAGATATTTTATATTAAGAAATAAAATCTAAACATGCAGCTGCAACTTTTAATTATATCACTTTTAGGTAATGTTAGCATTTCTGTTGCTGTCATTAACTGCAGTTTGCTGTAAAAAATATATGAATTTTAATATCATAAAAATATTCTTAGGGAAATATTGAATAGTATAGAAATAAAATAATACTAGAAAGGTATAGAGCAGCCCGGTTGGCTCAGCGGTTTAACGCCGCCTTCAGTCCAGAGCGTGATCCTGGAGACCCAGGATCGAGTCCCACATCAGGCTCCCTGCATGGAGCTTCTCCCTCTGCCTATGTCTCTGCCTCTCTCTCTGTGTCTCTCATGAATAAATAAATAAAATAAAGTTGCACTTTTATGTTTTATTTATGAAAATCCTGTCCTACCTCAGGGTCTTAAGTATAATTTTAATTATTTTTTTATGCATGTTTAAGAGTTTTGTCCCTGTCTCTCACATTTAAGGCCTTGGTCTATGTGCAAATTGATTCTTGAGTTTGATGAGGAATAAGGATCCAATTAATTTTCTTCCTGTGTGGATAATCAATTTTCCAGCACCATTTCTGAACAATCTATCCTTTTCCCTACTAATCTGTATTGCCACCTCTGCCCTATTTCAGGCTTCCATGTATGTGTAGCTACAATTTTAAGTTCTCTATTCTGTTCCACTACTGTTCTACTTCTCTTTCTCCATGCTACTACCATTATCTGATTACTGCTGCTTTACAAGAACAGTTGTGCTCATTGTTAGGGCAAGTGGCCCCCCTTGCTCTCTTCTCCACACTCCAACTTCCTGGACCATCTCAAGCACTCAACACCAGAGCAGCAACCTTTCTTTACATATGTGAATTCTTACAATTCTTGATCTCACTGTTGGCTTTCTCCCTCCAAAGCAACTTCAGGCATCATCAACAGCAGCTTTCGAAGCTGCTTAAAAATGAACAAGGAGAAATGTGCACCTTCTGGAAAAACAAGCAGAAACAAAGAGTGAGAATAAGAGTGGGGAGAGAAAATGAAAGAGAAACTATGAAAAGCAAGTGCTTTCAATAAAGATTTAAATCCAATGAGAGCAGGTACGAGAGAGTTATTTCAGAAAATTATTTTCCATTTCATAATTTTTGAAAATATGTTGTCACAAACCATATTCTATCCTCACATATAAATTAGAAAGATGGAGGCTTCTTCTTCCAGGATATTAAAATATAAGAGAAGTGAGGGAAAACATTTAACTCAAGTGCACCAAGGGAAAAAAAAAGATAATGTCAGAGGGTAATAAGACTCTCACCTGAGAGCTTCTCTTACTGCTACCGCAGCCATAGGCAGTCCTAGAGACAGAAAGATCACAGTGAGAAGGAAGGGTAGAGAGTTTTGGAAAGGGTACTGGGCACTGGTTGTCAATTAGGGGTGTCTCCCTAGAATGAGAAGCTCCAGGGGATAGTCAGTGGTATCCACATGTAGCTTGAAAAACCATATTGACTAGCACAATATAATTTTGCACTTAATCTGAAAAAAGAGAACAATCTATTGCTTTGATACTATAAACTGGACAAAGCATTAACAATTCTTGGCTGGTGGAGCTGATAGTAAGCATAATACTGACAATAACACTTACTGAGTGGTTACTATACTCCAGGGACTGTAGGAATAACCACCGTGGACAAAGTACTAAAGTAGCACTTGGTACAGAAACCTGAGGTCTTCAAATGCTGGTGCTTGACCCACTCAGCTCCTTAACCCTTGAAGACTGCCCACATGCACAATAATGCTTCTGAAAAGAAACTGATTCATTGCCAAAAAGAGCTAGAAAACCAAGTATCTTAAGTAAAAAAAAACCCGCGACAGAGTATTTTCCTATGATAGTTTTAAACTAATGAAATTCAAGACCATCAAACCTTTTAAAGCAATTGCTGTGAACTAGGCAATGAACTGAGAATTAATACTATAGCAAGAAGGATAAGAAAAAGGGGCAGCCCCGGTGGCTCAGTGGTTTAGTGCTGCCTTCAGCCCAGGGCCTGATCCTGGAGGCCTGGGATTGAGTCCCATGTCGGGCTCCCTGCATGGAGCCTGCTTCTCCCTCTCCCTGTGTCTTTGCATCTCTCTCTCTCTCTCTGTGTCTCTCATGAATAAATAAATAAAATCTTAAAAAAATAAGAAAAAAGAGGAGGAGGAGAAAGCCCTTGTCCCTGAAGAAAGTAAGAAGGGATCTGTAAAAACTATGCAATGTAAATATTACAATGAATGCCCAAAGGAAATAGCTTCTCCCTCTGCCTGTGGGAGCCATCGAGTTTCATAAGAGAGGAGCTACTTAGACTGCGCCTTGAAGGAAGAATGGAAATTTAGCAAGCAAAGAACAGGATGATAGGGAGAGAGTTCTAAGCAGAGGGCACAGCTCGTACAAACCGGCAGGTATGAAGGAAATGGCAAATGTGAAGAGCAGCAGACCATCAGATGGGGAACTGCTGGAAAGGTCAGGGGCGGAGAGAGCCTGATAGAGTTGACATTGGAAAACCACCAGAGGTTTGTCAGAGAAATGAAGCGATCACATCTGGATCTTCAAAAAATCCCTTTGGGCAGCAGTGTAGGGATGGAAAAGGAGAGACTGTATGTGGGAAGGCAGTTAGAAAGTGGTGGCAAGAAAGACTAGGAATGAACACAGGGTCCTACACTTAACTAGAACAGTGAGTTTTTCTTGTACAGCACACTAATAACCACAGGGCACGACATATAAAACTGCGGTACAGAACACAGAACAATGGAAGTAAAACTATTATCGACTGGCCTTCTGCAGTGGTAGGTTTTAGAATATAAATCCTTTCAAATACATGTAGAGCAATATCATTCTTATAACAAAAAAAAAAAAAATGGAGAATACAATGGTGACTCTGAATCAACTCTTCTGGGGTCACAAAAAGTATACAGCTGACCAAATCTAGCAACCGAGATTTTTTTTAGTCAAGCAGGCTACAGAACCCACTGTAGTGAAGACTGTGCTTTGACTGGAACACCTGAATTGCCAGATCAGTTGCCAGGATGGACCAGCTACACCCTCCACAGGTGCAAGTTTATGAGACAGGGTCTCAAATAACAATAAACAAGTCCCGGGACAAGGAAACTCTGTCTTCACTGACAGGAATGAGTGAGCTTGCCGGGCCTGGCACAGTCACTGATTCACATCATCCATATTTATGTAGCGTGTGGCCCATGATAATATAACATTCAAAATAGCTCGTCTTGCTATTTTCCCACTTAAACAAATATACTGGGTTTTTGAGGCTCTGACACTAAGTTGATCTGATACCGTATTGCATGAGTTTATTGTGAAGGTTTAAGATCAGATCTTAAATATGTATGTCAAGAGCCTAACAGCGTGCCTGGTGCAGAGTAGACATGCAATAAATACATGGTAGCTACCACTGGTATAAGGAAATGGTGACACTTCTACTTTCTCAAAGAAATCTGAATGCAAAAATTCAAACTGAATAATGTGTACTATAACTAGGAATAGGTGTCATATTTTGATGTAACACCCATACATAAAATATGCTCACATAACACTTGTAATTCATTATTAAATTATTCAACTGGGCAAAATGAAAGGCTTGAATTAGGATAAATCTCACAAATATTAAAAAATAAGGCAATAAGTATTTACAAAATACTACTGGGTATAGAATTTCTTGATAGGTACAAGGTATTCAGTTTAAGTTTTCTTATGCTGTGATTGTCAGAAGTCTTTTTATATTCACGGGAAAATAAAAATTGAAGAATCTGGATTGCCTAAGAGAGAATTAAAAAATAAGAAATACATAGGTGAAGACTTGAAATCCTATATCAAGACTTGAAATCAGGAAGTGGTAATCAAGTGGCAATTTGAGTATAATGTAAATAAATGTTCACTGACAGAAAAAATGCTCACAGGGATGCCTCAAGTTCAGATATACATCCTTTAAAAAAAAAAAGATTATTTGAGAGTGAGAGAGTGAGTGTGTATGGGGAGGGGGAGAGGGCAGAGGTAGAGGGAGAGTCATAAGCAGACTCCACACTAAGGGGGGAGCCCAATACTGGCTCCATGTCAAGACTCAGATCACGACCTGAGCCAAAACCAAGAGCCAGATGCCTAATACCACTGAGCCATCCAAGAGTCCCCAGATATATAACCTTTTATCAGAAACCCCAACATTATTTAGACTCAAGGATTATTCAGCTTCTGGGCCAGATGACTTCTACCCTCCACAGGAAACCTCTTTCATGTTACAAATCTAGACTGTAAGAAAGGCGCAGCAATGGTGTATGTGTGATAGTGCTGGGGAAGTGAGGTGAGGAATGAATGAACAGTGGGGAAGAGAAGTGATTCTTACCTATATGGAGTTCCTATTGTATGGGAGCAGCACTACAATTTTCTGTATGAGACTATCCCTAAAAAATCATGTACACTGTGGGTGATTTCCTCCCTTACCAAGAGTCCAAGTGTAAAGGTGATATGCACTCTTAGTCTGAACCATCTGAATCATGGATAGAAGGAAGAAGGAAAGCAGTATAGATTTCCTGAGCATCTACTATGTGTCTTACATCAAAGTAGGTATCATTTAATCCTTAACATACCGTCTCAGTATTATAAGCTCCACCAATATTGACAGAAAAAACAGACTTTTAATCAACTTGTTTCAAGTCATCCAGTTAGTAAGAGATAGACTCAGGATTTTAAGGCCTCTGCCTCTAAAATCACAATATCCCCTCTCTACCACAGTTTCCTTCAGAATGGTTTCCCAGAAAACAGAAGTCGGGAGGAGCGAATTTTAAAAAGTGACAGACCAGTTAATTATCTAAGGGAACAAACTGCTTATATCAATAAGCTAGATCACTTAATAACTCATTTATATAACCACTAATTCCAAAATATGTGATTTATGTTTAGGATAGCTCACCAAAATTTATGACCTAGCTCAACTCAGGTAGTAATATAATAGTTCTTTTGGAACTTGAACACACTTTTCTCTTAAAATTTTACCTTCTTAACAACTACATTGATTAAAATAATGAGGATAACTTTGCCACCTCGAAGTAAAAATTTTTACTAAAGCACAATTGCAAGTAAAAAGTGCACAAATCATAAATGAAACAGCCCAGTGAATTTATACCAAGTGAACACACATATACAAACCATTCACATCAGAAAACATTACCAGCACCCTAAGTTTCCTTTGTTATCCCATCATTGTCATTTACCTCCCCCCGTTTTTTAAATCATGGATTAGTTTTGCTCGTTTGTGAGCTCTAATACATTTTTTGTATCTGGTTTCCTCTGCTCATTATTTTTGTGATAAACATGAACAGTTAATCCATTCTCATTGTTGTATAGTATTCTATTATATGACTTTGCCATAATTTATTTACCCATTCTATAGCTGATGAACATTCAGATTGCTTCTAGTTTAGAGTGCTCACACCTAATGCTCCTATGATGTACTTTCTTGTGCATGCCTTTTGATGCAATGCCATTTCTTCTATATTTCAAAATTTTCCTATTTAAAAAAAAACTGTATTTTCCTTAAGGAATGTTATAAATTTAAAATTTCAAAAATATGTATTGTATTAAATAGTTCAAGTAATATAGTCTCTCTTTTTCTTAAAGTAGGTTTTATACCCAGCATGGAGCCCAACATGGGGCTTGAACTGACGACCCTAAGATCAAGACCTGAGCAGAGATCAAGAGTGAGCCATTCAGGAACCCCCCAAAATATACTCTAATTACCAGTCTTTTCAGCCAAGTGCTGGCATATACTTTGCAATATATACTTTTAACCTTGGTGAAAGGTGATTTTTCAAGAATTCCAGGCTATTCACTTAATCTAGAAAAAAGATGCATTATTGCAGAAACAGTGGAGCAGGGGGAGAGAAAAAAAATGAGGACAATACAAATGACATTTCTGAAATGTTTCATAAATTTACAATAATTCAAGTTCAATAAATACTACTGGGGCAAATGCATCATGAAGCCTGCTGGCATTGTGTGTCTTCTCAAGAGTCATCCTACATTGTTGAATATCTTTCTCAGCCAAGACCTGCTTGACACACAGAGGCAGGCAGTAATTGGAGTTCTTGAGGTTGCAGGTGTGAGCAGCCAGGTAAGAAACTATTGTTTTTTTTCTGCATAGCTTCTGTCAATACATAGACGACAATAAAGCAATTAAGGTGGGGGTGCTGGCATGGCTCAGCCGGCTGGGCTGAGTGCTTGGTTTCGGCTCAGGTCATGATCTCAGGGTCCTAGAATGGAGCCCCATATTGGGCTCTGCGCTCAGCACAGAGTCTGTTTGTCTCTCTTCCTTTCCCTGGGTCATGTCCATCTGTGCCTGACCACAATCTCCCTCTAAAATAAATAAATAAAATCTTAAAAAGTCATAGTAACAAAGGCAAATAGGTGGCTCCAGTAAAACCATGAATGCTTCAAGTTTGAGTCTATTCTCACAAGCCTCTCATTTCTCTTGCTAACCTTCAGTAGTATTCACGCCATTTTCTAGGTCCCAACACCTCTCATACTACTAATCCAAACAGGAGAGAGTGATATACTTGTTTATGCTTGAAATGAAACTTCTCTCTACAACAATATTAACATTTCCAAGAATCAGAATCTTTGGGGTTACTGTCAATAGTTAAGAAATAAAAGGTTTTACCTATTAAAACTTCAAGCCTCTTCTAGCGGAAGAGATAATTTTTATTGACTCTAGACATTACACTCTGCCCCTGAGGTTGGCTTTCATCATTATAGGCTACCTGGAGTCTAGGGGCACATCAAGAAAGGATAGTTGAGCGTCTGAGCTAGCCTATTCCTTCCCCATCTTAATTCACCTCCTGTCCTTCTAGTCTAAGACTCTCAGATGCCAGGGGCATGAATCTGCTCATACTGTCCTAACAGTGCCCTATGCCAGTGCCTTGATATGGGCATTCATCTTCTCTGTCCAGTCCCCGTCATCATCATTAAAAGCTATTCTAGCTGAATTGCTGTTCCCAAGCAGTCCTGCCATTTGGCCCAGAGCTCCTGCTGCTTAAAACTCTCTAGCACTCAGGGCACTGAAGAGAGCATGGGAAGCAGGTGGCAGCAGTATGACAAGGGATGTGGGGACGGGATGGCAGGATGGGAGGGAATTATTAAAAAAAAAAAAATCAAACATTATTTAAGCTCCTAACAACCAGCAATGAAGGATAAAGAGATGAACTAATTCTGGCTGGGGAGCTTTGCATCAGGTGTGAGGCTGGGCTTGATGAGCTCAAAGACGAATTCCTTTACACATTCTTCCTAAGTGGTATTGATTAAAGGGGACCAGTATCTGCTTTAGTAGGTGTTTTGGGACTAAAGAGGCATTTAGCACCTAGGTAAGAGAACTCAAAAAATAAAAATACCAAATGAGAGCCCTCCAGACATCACACTCAGCCAGATACATGAGGCCAGTGATTTAGTGCTATGACTGAGAGGGAACTACTCTACACAGGCCCACCTACTTTGTTCTCTAAGTCATTTGGACAACTGGCCCCTATTCCTGGTCCCAATCTCAGTGTTGGCTCATCCCTCCTTATATTACAAGTGGGGAATGTATAAGTCTCTCAAAGGTTACCCACTCAAGGTTCCAGACATAGATGCTGCACTGTCACTTGAATTCTTGGAAACAAGTCTTAAAACTTCCCACAAGTCTTCATACAGTGAAGGTGATATTACATAGGGTTATTACATAGGGTTTTTCTTCTTTCTATGAAGGCATGTTCCAGCAAAACTTCAAAATCATCATAAATACAACCGTTCAAGGCAATAAATTAGTAATTTAATGATATAGAGCTTTTTCATTAAACTATCAGTTCTTTGCTTACCCTGAGTAATTGGTTCAAGGAATCAAGTGTTGAACTGAACAATTAACGCCAAAAAATCCTTGAATCGGACAGAAAAGAAACATCCAAAAATAAAGAATTAAATAAAAATGTTACAAAAATGTCCCATTTACCAGACTTTCCAGGAGAAGCTTGAGACATGCTTTGCAAAAATCTGCTTTTAACCTTGGTAAACCAATTAAAAGGTGATTTTCAGTAACTCCACTGCATGAATCAATTTATCATTGGAAATATAAACATTTAAAATATTCTTTCAACTCCCAACTCCTTGCAAACCCATTAAAGTCTTCTGTTCTTTGATCTTCTGTAATAGAGAAACAAACACCAGCAATTTTAATTTCAAGAAAATTACACAGGTGCTTTGTTTCTTCCCTTAAAAGAAATGACATGATATTTGAGTTATTTATAAATGAGTTCCATATGAACTAGATTTAATTTATAATTCAATTGTTAAATTACCTCTATATCTTTAAAAAAAAAACACAAATCATCACATAAGTGGGTAAAAAGGAATTATTTTATTCCTATTTACATCTCCAGGCAGATCCAGATCTGTGAGGGACTAATTTCGAAATTCATCCAAACACTGAAACAGACATTTTATTGCTGACACTGCTATCTGAATTGCCAAGCAAGCCCACAAAAAAGGCACCATTAAAGAGCAGCAACTTAGTAAACAGTAATATAAGTTACCAACAATTCATTCACTTAATAGTATCAGACACTCTGCTCTAAGTGCTTGAAATAAAATGAGTGAAATGACTCCTGCTCTCTAAAAGCTTATAGTATTGTAAAGAGAACAGACATCAATCAATCACGTAATGGAGTGTAATTAAAAAGTGAAAAAAAACTTACAAGGAAAGAGAACACGGTGTAAAGTAAAAGAATCTGATCTAGGCAAACAGGCTTCAGAGAGGGCTTCCCTGAGGAAGTGATGCTTGAGTTGAGAGCCGTTGGACTAGAGTATGGGGGGAGGCTTGTGGGGGAAAGGTCAGGCCAAGGGAAGAAGAGCATGAGAAAGGGCCTGGGGTAAAGATAAGTCACACCCTCAGGGAAGTAGAAGCTAGCCATTCTGTTTAGAGTACAGGCAGCTAGGGGTACAGGGATAAGAAAATGATAAGCTTTAGAAAGCTCTTAAAATAGGAAGCAGGAAAACGGCCTGTACTGTAACATGGGTTCGAGTGGGGCTTGAATAATATAAAGCCCGTAAAGGAATTCTGTAAATTGTGAAACACCCGTTACTTTCATTAGCACTATTTACTTCCACTATGTTGTTTTCTAAATAAACTTTTGGCCTGTATGTCAAGGGACAAGCCAAAAGCAGAAGAGCTAAAACTAGAACCTCAGTGTTCTAATCCAGTGTTTTGTCCCTATGCCACACTGCCTAAAAATTTCACTGTTTACATCACTTAACTAGTCCAATGTCTTTACCGGACAGCTAATGACAATTCCAATTATGAGTATATACCTGGCAATTTTCTAAGCTCCTTATTTACATTGACTCATTTAATCCTCAATTCCAGAAAAAAGGTTCTATTGCTGTCCAGATGAAAGCAACTGAGGTTCAAAAAAGTTAAGAAAATTATCCAAAGCCACACGGCTGGTAAATGTCGACACTGTTAACCACAACATTATTTAGCTTCTGCCTAAAACATTTTGTGTGTACACATGCGTGTGTATATGTACATATGGGGGGGAGTGGAGAACAGAACTCAGGTATAAAACCACATCCATATAACTGAGGACGCGGATCAGGGTCTTAGTCACCTAGTGCCAGGGGTATTGGTGGGGTTTCGCAAATATTTTATGAATTAAAGATGGATATAAAGGACTAACAAAAAATTTGAATCTAGAAGTGAAGTGATTTTCTGAGGCTCCCCCCCCCCCCCCCCGGTCATGTATCCTTTAGGAACTCATTTGATGGCTATATTTCTCTCTACTTTTTTGTTGTTAAATTGAAGATTTTTCCTCCATTACCTCGGTCATACTTCACAGACGTTAGCCTGGAGTAGGCAGAGCGGGATTACGGTACAAGGTCAGTGAAGCAGTTGCAGCCTCTCCTACCACAACTGGCCTGCGGTCAGTCACAGCCGACGCTCGCTCCCTCGCTCGCCCCCTCGGCGGCCTTCACCCCACCCCGGCTGCGCTCTCTCCCCAGGAAACGTCTTCCTTCCTCGGGTTCCCTCCGTTCAAAGGGACCCCCCTCACACCCAATCTAAATCAGTCTCCTCCTCGGGCCTTGAACGCATCGCTCCGTGTCACCCTTTAACGTCTATCCGCCCAACCCCCAGTCCTGGGAAGGCAGAGGCTTTGTCTCGGTGGTTCTCGGCATGTGTCCTCCACTGCCGCAAACTAGGCAAACATGCATTTATTTAATCGCCGAACGAGAATTACCTCCACATCTCTCTCTGTTCTGCCAAGCCCTCAACTCCCTTAAGCCTTCCAGTGTCGGCGGCTCTACACCCTTTTCCACAGGAACACCATTTCTCCGTTACTTTGAGGATCACAAAGTAGCCTGGACTCCATTTTCCGAGCAGAGCCCCTCAAACGATCTTGAGAAGGGAGGTCCGGGCCTGGCAAGAACCACCACCATTCCCCCCATCCTACAGTCCAGGAAATTGAGCCTCGGAAGGGATTCGCCCGCAGCCATGCCGACAACACGGGGAGGAGCCCTGCGGGGTGTCCAGGTTCCGAAAAGCCCTTCCCACGAGGCAGCGCCGAGGACTCAAGATGCTTCATCACCTTTATTACTATTGTTCTACCGTGTTCGCCCTGTACGCGCTCCAGACCTGGGGAAGCCGCCCGGCCCCTCGCCGCGTCCCCGCGCGCCCCAGACTCCTAACCCAGGCCGCGCCCCCGCGCGCCCCGCCCCCGGCCCCGCCCCCACCGCCCCGGCCTCACGCCGCGCCGCGGCCTCTGCTCCCGCCCCGCAAGGGCTCCCGCGCCCCGCGGGGGCCGCCCCCACTCGCCCCAGCCAATCAACAGAGGGCCGGGGGGCGGAGCCGCAGGCCCCAGCCCTCCTATCCGGGCACCGATTGGCCGCACCAGCCTTCGCTCACGAAGTCGCGCCCCGCACCCGCCTCCCTCCTTTTCCTCCACCCTCCCTTCAGGAAAAACGGCGGTTGGGCCGCGGCGGTCCCCAACGGCGGGCGGGAAGCGGCGGGGCGAGGAGCCGGGGAACTAGGGAAGGAGGGACTGCAGGGAGGAGGAGGATGAAAGGGAGGAGGAGGGGAGCCCGGCCCAGCCGGAGCCATCTCCATCGCGAACAAAATGGCGGCGCTGGCGGAGGGCCAACTGTGAGGCGGGGCCGCGGCCATTCCCCCTCCGCCCCCACCCTCGCGCCGGCCGGGCCGGTCAGGGGGAGCCCGCTCGCTTCGCCCGGCCGCGGGCGGGGAGGGGAGGGGAGCGGCCCGGCCCACTATGCAAAGCGTCCGGCGCCGCCGCCGCCGCCCCGTGGCAAAGGTAAAAGGGTCGGGTTCAGCCGCCGTCGCGGCGGCTCCATGTCCGCGCGCCAGGCCCGCCCCCTCCGCCGCCGGCCCGAGCCCGCCCCGGCCCCTTTTCAATTTTACCTCTGGATTTGGCGCCAAAGCGGCCTCGGAGCAGGTCCCGTGTCTGCGGCGGGCGGCCCCCGACGCGGAGGGCAGGGCGCGGGGAGGCCGGGCTCCCGGCGTTGGCGGATGGCGGGAGCCCGGGGGCCGCGGGCTCTCGGGGCAGCAGGCGAGAGACGAGACGCCGCGGTGGGAGCGGGGGCGGCGGGGGCGGGCCCGGGGGCGCCGCCGGGGTCGCGGGGAAGGGGGGGTTTGTTATTGTTTTTGTCAGTGAAAGGTCAGAGTTCGTGACCCCGGTGCCGCCGCCGCCGCCGCCCGCGCGCTGGTAGGAGGAGGGCGAATGTTCTTCTTCCTCTTCCCAGCGCCAGCCTCGCCGCGGCCGCGGGGGGCGGGCGAGCACGCGATTGGCTGGGACGCGCGCGCGCACCGGAACGCCGCGGCCGGCGCTGGTCCGTCCGGCCCCTCGGCGGCCCGCGGGCCCGGCGGCTGGCAGGCGGGCGGCGGGCGGCGGGCGGCGGCCGCGGGGCAGCGAAGCCAAGCGGCCCGGCCGACCGGGTCTGCTTCCAGGGCAGAGGGCCGCTCGGTCGTCTTAAAAGCCTGGGGACGCCGGGCGCCGTTATTCGGACGCCGGCCCGCGCCTCCTGGGGGACGTGCTCTCCCGGTGACCTCTTCCATCCCGGCCTCCCGCCGAGCTGAAGCCCGAGTGTGTGTTGGCCGAAGAAGCCGTCTCGCAGCGGAGAGCCTGCAGGTCAACGGGGTGGCTTATTGGTGGGTATTGGGCGGTTCGAGCCCTACTCTTTACGGATCGGTTTTTATTTAGGTTTTAAAGCCGCCAGCTTCTGGAGGTCGAGGAAAAGTATTGGAATAGTTCAAGACCTGTTATTTACGGCCTTTTACTGGACATGTGACCCCGATCTTAAGTCCTTTCCCCTCTCCCTGGTGTGTGGAGCTGGTGAAGTGATACCTAAGTTGTATATAAAGCGGCTCTGCAAAATTGCTCCTCTCGACCCTTAGGAATTTGGGGTTGTACGTGTTCCGTAGATGTTCCTCTCTTTTTAAGTCGTGGTTTTGACTTGCTTTGGGAGGTGTGGACCACTTATTTATCTTAGACGCCCTGAAATGTTTTGGCTAAACTCTTCTTGACCATCCTGCTTTGTAGGAGGAAGATCCTCTGTTTATTGATTTTTATTTTTCTTGTTATAAATAAATGCTGAACCCAGGATGGATGGGTTAACCATTTTTCTTAGACATTTACGCTTTGGTCAGGCTGACCCCAGCTTTTGAGTATTTTGTCCATAATCTTCTATTTCTTTTTGATAGGAAATGCTTTATTTTTATATTTTAAAATATTTATTTTATTCATGAGAGACACAGAAAGGCGGGAACACAGGCAGAGGGAGAAGCAGGCTCCATGCAGGGAGCCCAATGCAAGACTTGATCCCCGGACACCCCCCCCCCCCCCCCCCCCCCCCGCCATCACGCCCTGGGGCCAAAGGCAGGCGCTAAACTGCTGAGCCACCCAGGGATCCCCAGGAAGTGCTTTAAACACACCATTTTTTTCTTCTCCCTTGTTCTCACTTCTAAAAGAAGTAAATGAGTAAAAGAGTTAAATTTGTAGTGTCTTGGTGAATCACACAGATCCTGAAGCTGGAAGGGGCCTCAAGCAATGATAAGGTTCAGTCCTCTTCTGGCAGGAAGATCTTACAGAAGAGTGGGTAAGAACCAGAAAGGTCAAGTGATGTGCCTATGGTAACACGGTATTTTGATGGTAAATCCTAGTAAACATGGACCGCTTTTACAATTGTGTACCCTTTTTCAAAAATTAATTTTTTTTTCAAAAATTAATTTTTTAATGTTGAATAATGCTTCCAGATATAGTGTACAAAATCCATACATCATTGAGTTTGGGGTTTTGTTTTGTTTTTGCAAACATGTTCAATTGCACTAGTTTTGAAGTAAATACTAAACAATCACTTATGTTTCTTTTTTTTTTTTTTTTTTTTTTAGAGATTTTATTTATTTATTCATGAGATACACACAGAGAGGCAGAGACATAGGCAGAGGGAGAAGCAGGCTCCATGCAGGGAGCCTGATGCGGGACTCGATCCCAAGACCCCAGGATCATGACCTGAGCTGAAGGCAGATGCTCAACTGCTGAGCCATCCAGGCACTCCATTTACATTTCTATGATGGACTATCCTTAGCACTGTGAACAACACACAGTTATTTCATTTTACTGAAGTGCGGCCCAGGTAGGGTAAGCAACCTGCTAAATGTTACAGGTGCAATAAGGGAAGCCAAAGTTGGGATCTAGTCCTTTTGACCTTAAGATTTATGCTGTAAAACCATGCTGCATCAGTTTGGCCTGTTGGTAAAAGCATTCAGTAAATGTTCACTTAAAGGTTAGATGTTGAATATTAAAAGTAGTGTAGAGGGGCACCTGGGTAGCTCAGTTGGTTAAGCATCTGCCTTTGACTTCAGTCATGATCCCAGGGTCCTTGGATCCAGCCCAGGATCAGGCTCTCTGCTCAGGGGGAAGCCTGCTTCTCCCTCTCCCTGCCACTCCTGCTTGTGCATGTGCTCTCTCGACCTGTCTGTAAAATCAATCAATCAATCAAAAAAAAAAAAAGCATAGAAAGGGTTCATAATCTTGAGCAGCTTTTCTTTCCCTGAAAAGAGGTGCACACATACAGAGACAGATTGCAAACAATCACAGCAGGTAACAGGCCTCTGCAAATTTAGATCGGTGCTGCCATAGTGCCATTTTTTGCTCCATTATGTTTTTGCTAGAAGTCTTTTAAAAAATATAGATGTGTGTATACGTGTGTGTGTATAAATATATATATATATTTATATATATATATATATATATATATATATATGTTTTTTTTTTTTTTGGAGAAAGCACACTGCACTTATTTGAGGTGGGAGGCAGAGACTGAATCTTAAGCAGGCTCCACTCTTGGTGCACAGTCTTATGACCCTGAGGATCATGATCTGAGCGGTAAATCAAGAGTCATGTTTAATGGACTGAGCCACCCAGGTGACCCTGGTTAGAAGTCTTTTTAGTAAAAGTATTTTAAGTGGCTTTAATCAAAAAATATTCATGCTGTATTTATACTAGCTTATGCTTTTTTTTTATACTGTGTTAATAAGTATCCTCATTTGCATCAACAATACTTTTAACATTATTTTACCTGCCTTTAAAGGGCTCTTGTCTTGGAGGGGGCATAGTAAAGGACTGCCAGGCCCCAGTGGTTGTGAAGCAGTAAGCTTTGGGTGGGGCCTGGCATCAGCACTTGTGAGCATCACAGAGAATTCTGATGTACATTACCGGCCTGAACCACTGATCTAATTCCAAAAATGGGTGGCAAAAGAAAAACAAGACAAGACTTTTTGTTTTGCTTTTTGAAATGCAGCTATTTTTTTAAACTGACCACTACTGAAGATTATTCATTCACAGGGATGGGGGTGTGACAGGAGTGATGATCTATCTGGAAGTATCCAGCTGTTGTGTGTGCTTTATCTTGGCACCTCCCCAGACTGTGAGCTCTCTACGGAACTGTGCCTTGTCCCTCTCTATCTTAGCGCTTAACACAGTACGTAGTAAAGAGTGGGTATTTCAGGGGATCCCTGGGTGGCTCAGCAGTTTAGCATCAGTCTTTGGCCCCAGGGCGTGATCCTGGAGTCCTGGGATCAAGTCCCACATCAGGCTCCCTGCATGGAGCCTGCTTCTTCCTCTGCCTGTGTCTCTGCCTCTCTCTCTCTCTCTCTTTTATAAATAAATAAAAATTAAAAAAAAAAAGTGGGTGTTTAATGAATCAGTGCTTTTCCCATCAACAGTATATGGTGAACAGTATTCATACTATCTTCCCACTTTTAAGATGAACTCAGTTAAAACAAAGTTTGGTGATTTCCCTGAGCTGGGTGGGATGTGAGCTTGGGGCTGTTGGCTCCTTGGACAGTGCTCTGTCCTCTTTGTTCTCTGAGCAGATTGTTTTTTTTTTTTTTTTTTTCCCACAACAGTTAACTAAATAGTCTGTTTTTCAGTCAATTATTAAGTAATTTGTGAGCTCCTTGAGAGCAGGAACTATATCATGGAGTTTCATTTTGTACAAAGCACAGAGTAAACATGTTTTTTGCCATCCAGGGTTATTTAAATGATAAATGTCAATGAAGACCAAATTTTGGTTAAATAATAGTTGTAGATATGCTAAATTTTTCAAGGTACTATTATTAAGCAAAGTTTTTTTTTTTTAACTTGTAAAAATACTGCTTTTGTGGTAGCAGAAATTATGGTTTTCCTTATTTTTGTAGACTAGGAAGACTTATTAATTATCTTCTGAATTTTGTATCAACTTTTCTATAAAAGCTTATGCTCTATACTATGCATAGTAATTTATGAAACTTCTGTTACATCTTTTAGATGATTATGACATGTTTATAAAATAAACTGTTAAACCTCATGTAATTATTAGCCTTATTTTTTAAGAATGTGGAATCTAAACAGATGTAATCAATGAGTACCAGATTGCATGTTCCTTATCATCACACATTATCTTATTTAATCTTCAGAATAACTTTGTGAAGTGGATGGTATTATCTTGTTTTTATAGCTGAAAGAGTTTGAGGCCTTCAACAGGGCAGTGTGACTTCTCCAAAGGCAGGTGGTGGAACATTTATCCATAGTTATTTCTGCTTATTTCTCTTCTTCTGTCCTTGAGGACTTTAGGAAGAAAATCCTCTTCTCTCCAACCTCCGTGATTCTCTGGAAGTTGAGTTCTGTCACTGTAGGCTAGTTGGAGAGGTCTCAGGTTCTGTATACTAGGCCCTTGGAAGAGAAGAGAGACTGAGCTTGTGGTGGACTGGTGGGACTGGAGACACAGGGACACTGTGAGAGTGGGTTCACGAGTTCCTCCAGAATGGCTTTTGCTGGGAGGTTTGCCCTTTTAGTTTCTGTTCTGAGGGTTTCAGGGCCTTGAACGGGTATTATTTCAAAGTAGTATTTGGTATCTTGGTGTATGATGAAAAATTAGATCATCTTCCCTTGATCCCCTGTTTTAGAGTGCAGGTTGCCTAATTTGGAACTCGCAGTCTTGAGATTAGGAGTTCTTTACTAGTCCCGCACCATCACAAGAGCTCATCACTCGAACCTGCTGGCCTTTTATTCTCGAAGTCTAAGTAGTGGCACTCCTTGAGGTTTTTGTTTTTTTAAAGATCTTATTTATGTATTCATGAGAGACACAGAGAGAGAGGCAGAGACACAGGCAGAGGGAGAAGCAGGCTCCATGCAGGGAGCCCGATGTGGGACTCCATCCCAGGACCCAGGAATCATGACCTGAGCCAAAGGCAGACACTCAACCACTGAGCCACCCACGTGTCCCACTCCTTGAGTTTCTTGAAGAGATTATATCAGCCTCACAGCCTATTCATTACAGGCCAGAAAAG
This sequence comes from Vulpes vulpes, assembly GCF_048418805.1. Lineage (NCBI taxonomy): Eukaryota > Metazoa > Chordata > Mammalia > Carnivora > Canidae > Vulpes > Vulpes vulpes. Next base: position 58,222,694 of record NC_132788.1, on the reverse strand, counting down.
GCACCTCAAACACCCAAAGCCAAAAGTCCTTTGGAAAAGCCTTCTGTGCTTTGCTTTGGGTCTTGGCTTTCACCTTGGGGAGGCTCTGGGTCACGTTTGGCTGCTCCTCCACTGTTCTCTAGGTCTTCTTTCTGTCTTGGCTTCCTAACCTTCCAAAGCAACTCTACTAGGTGCCCCTCCCTACCCACCCTTCCTTCCTTCTTCCCTCCCCTCTACTACCTGAGTGATCTGAAACAGCCATTTCTAGGTTTCTTCTGTTAATAAAGTTCTTTAATGGCTTTGCATTGCTTAGGGCTGAAGTGAAAGATGCCTAAAGTGGGGACAGTGTGGGTTGGGTCTGGCAGGTATTCTAAAGCTGGTCAGTAAGCTGAGATAAACCCTATTGATATGTTAACTGTCACGGAGACACCTGGAGAGCTCACTAGACTTAAAGGGACAGCCCCTTCTCAGCATCTGGAATGCAGCCAGAAATGCATATTTCAAGAGAAGCCAGAAACCCAGATTTGCAAATGAAATCTGACTTTCAAATATTGGTAATATACAAATGGAGCAGGCCAAACATTATCTCTTAAACATGGTTCTGGGTCTCAGAACTAGTTTGGGACCTTTGACTAATCACATAAAATCTGAACTGAGCCAGGGCCACTGAAAGGCTGTCACAGTAGGTCTTTTCAGCCCCTTTCAGATTAGAACACCATTCAGTGGTAGTCTTAAAATAAAAACTTGAACTCAGAATTTCAATTCCTTTTATGGAACATACATTTTAATCTGTCATGGAAAGGGAATTTGGCAGTCCTGAGCCCATGTCTCCAGGTTGAATGCCATAGTTCTCATTTTTCCAGAGCACACGTTTACTGTCTCCTGTCAGAGTGGGGAAGGGCAGTCACTTGTCTCTATAGAGTTGGGCTCAGGGGATCTGAGGGTCTCATGACTGCTTACAAAGACTCTCAACTGATCCTCTTGTTGGTTCCACTCTAGCCTTCCCAGACACCCGTGCCTCCAATCTCCAAGCTTCTTGAGAGCAAGGGCTGGTCCTTGTGTCTCACTGGAGTCCCTCCCAGCAGGCACTTCAGTATTAGTTTTCTCTGCTAATTCAGCTGCTGCTGTCCATGCATGTATCCTCCAAAAATGAGTTGACCATTTTGATATCCTGTGCCTTTTCTTTGTCTTTTAGGTTATATCTTTTTATTCATTTACTGTCCTTTTAGTAGGTTTTGGAGAAGAGCCAAGAAATGCATGTTTTCTGGGTATCACTGCGTAACTAACCACATCCCAACTCAATAGCTTAAAAAAACACTTTTTAACATCACCATCTTGCAGTTCTAGGGGGTTGAGATAGGAGGTTCTCTCTGGAGGGCTCTTGTGGTTGCACTCAGAAAGTAGCTGGAGCTAGAGTCCCCAAAACAGGCTTCCTATCCTGTCTAGTGATTGGTGCTGGTTGGCAGTATGGACCCTGACGTGACCTTTCCGTGTGGCCCGGGCCTCCTCACAGCATGCTGGATGCATTCCAGGAGTAGACAAGCAAACAAAGTGGCATCTTATATAGAAGCCACTCCTCTGATACTCCTTGAGCCATCACCCAGGCCTGCCCAGGTTCAAGGCGAGAGGATCGCTTGATGGCAGGAGTGTCTACGTCCCTTCCGTTGGGAGGAAAATGTGCAGGAGGGCATCGACTGTGGCAGCAGTCTCTGACAGAATAGACTCCCATCTCACGTGTTCAGTTCGCCTTTTCAGTGGAAGACCAGAGTGTTCTTCCTAAAACAGATGTCGAAACTGTAGGGTAAGTGTAGTGGCCCTGAGTGGGCTGCCCACAAACAGCCCTTTTTGTCTCTGTTTTTGTGACTTCTTCCATTCACTCTGATAATTCTGACTATCCCATTTCCTGGATATGCCACATGGTATCCTACTCATTCTCACATACTTTACTCCTGCTCTGCCTCCTGGGGCCTTCTAACCTCTTCTCTGTAAGGCCAGCCCTTCTGCAAGGTGGCAAGTCACACCTCCACCCAGTTATTTACTGATCTGCCTCAGGCACAGTCCCTTCACTGCTCTCCATTCTCTCACAGCCCTTTCTCAACCTCTACCTTAGAGAGTGTTTGTACCCAACTTCTCAGGTGGTGACCTCCTGGAGGTAAATAACCCTGTCTCTAGTGCGTAGTGCTGTTAAAATAGCACCTGAGCATTGCAGTGTTCTGAGGTCCCCTAGGGTTCTCCTGGGCTTACGTGCACAACATTCAGCTTTTGCTCTCTCTCCTTCCAGCAGTCAACTGAAAAATTTTACCACCAGGGAACACAATCCCGATCATATTAACCTTTCTTTCCAGCTAATTAACCCTGGAAGGAAATACCATGTATTCTTGAGGCTCTAGGTTTGTTGAGCAAATTTGATTTGTTCGTAGACATTTTGGTTATGACTTAGGTAACCAGTGTTTCTCTGTATTAGGAAGGTGAGTATCCATCAACTGTGCATCAGAGTTTCAATCAGCAGAGCCAGTTTCCAGAATAACTGAAAATTAATCATTTTTCAGCTGAGGATGGCAGTTGAGGGTGCCGGTGGCAGAGTACGGGGTACCCTGGATGTCTTGGCATATTCCAGATTTGCTATTAATGGATTGTGGGGCTTCAGATGAGTTCCAACTCATGAGTCTGTTGGCTCGTAGGTCATTTGAGGCTGCACCACCTACCAGGGTGGAGGAGTGTGGAAGGAAGAAAGTGGAAGCACTCTTCCAAGTGGTAAACTGAGGCATTCATGAGGGTGTTGAACCTCAGAGCTCAAAACTCTTGACCAAATCCCTGAACTAAACATCTAAATCTTACAAACTTTGAATGTGAAATGCACTGTTAAATTTATTTAAAATTTTGATAGGGTTTTTAGCAAATGTTGTATTTATTGTGATTTCACCCCCCAAAGAGAGAACTTGTCAAGAAAACACAATGTTGCATCCTCTGTTAGAAGTCTTATCTCTATGGCCAAAAAAAAAAAAAAAAAAAAAAAAGTCTTCTCTCTATAGCCTTACTAAACAAAGGAGAAAAAGACTGTTCCCTTATAATTTTTCACAAAGAAAGCTTAATAATGTCAAGGGACATATCTGGAAAAAGGAAAGGTTTTAAATGTTATTTAAAAGGCCATTTTGGGGGCACCTGGATCACTCAGTCAGTTGAGTGTCCCAACTCTTGATTTCAGCTCAGGTTATAGTCTCAGGGTCATAGGATGGCCCTGAGTCAGGCTCCATGCTCAGCATGGAGCTAGCAGTTCGCTAGAGAGTCTCTTCTTCCCTCTCTGCCCTCCTCCCACCTGCTCGCACTAACTGTAATAAGTAATAAATCCTTTAAAAAAAAAAAAAAGCCATTTTCTTCACATCTTTTTGTCAAGTAGGGATGTTTTTGATCTTATATGGCAAGGGATGGGCTTGTAGAATGAGACCAATATCTTGATTATTTGTAAAAATGAAAAATCTTTGTTGAGTAGGTGAAAGGTTGAGATTTAAGAGAAATTAGATTGCTGCAGTGAAAACTAATGGTCATTTTCCACTGTGCCCCATAAAATAAGGTTCAGGGTCAGTCACACTGAATGGTATTACAGCTGTATTTTAAAAAGCTGTCTAATTTTATGCCTTTAACAACTTCCATAATTATACATGTTGGAATAATCAAGTCTCATGCTTTGGGGTATAGCCAATTACTGTAGCGATCAAGAGGTAATTTATTTTCTCATGTACGTTGCTCACAGCAGGGCAGCTCCATTATGCATTCATGAATTCTAGTGTGTCTGTTAGGGGTTGTTAAGTGCAGGCCAGTGGATTTGAAGGGCCACAGATTTATTGGAGATGGCAGTTCTTTAAATCCTCATCTTCTCCTTGTATCTGAGACTTTAAAAGGAGTTTTTAGGAATATATAGAATTATTTCCTATGCTTGACCACAAGACAGATTTTTGGATATAGCTGTTGGTGAGCACATTGGACATACAGCCAAATCCTTCCTTTCCTTCCAAGTCTACCTTTGGAGAGAATGTGAACTGCATTTTTGAAGGCGAGATTCTAATTTTGAAGAGAACTTGAGGTCATTTAGGGCAGTTCTCACTTGAGTGGGGAAATCTTTATATAATAAACCAGAATAATAGTCACTGTTGCAAATAAGCTTTGGGAATCCCTGGCATAATAACATGTTTTTATTCCAAAATTCTATGATATTTGCAACTCTCAGCTCCTGGATAATTGTTGTAACTTAAAATTTACACATACCAGTGACAGGAATATGTTACTTAGCTTATAGGTGTCTGGTGCCACATCTATTTCCTGATCAAAACTATTTTTGTAGCTTTACCATGAATTTTATACCTCCCCCCTCCTTGTAGTATTTTTGAAGCATTCAAAAAATAAAACTGGCAGTGTCCTTACATTTGAATGTGTCTTTAGTAAAGTCTTTTGTTTTGGTTCATTATATGCCTAACTGCAACTCTGTGCTCCTTAGTTTTTCCTTACCTGACAGTCTTAAGAAGCTAGAGGTTTAAAAACATTTTGAAAAATAAGTTTTGACCATAATCTAGAAGTATAAATACATTTTACATCAACAATCAGTAAATCCTGTGTACGTACGTGCGCGCGCGCACACACACACACGGTTGAAACCACAATAGTTCTTAAGGACGATGGATACGCCCTGCTGTGTTCTGCTGTCCCTGTGGGGTGGGGTTGTGGGGAGGGAGCTGGTTCTGGTCCACTACATCAATTTCATAATCCACTCCTAGAGTTTAAAAAAAAAATAAGGCTACAGACTTTGTACACTGTGTCTTTTCTTTCTCTTCCCCTCACCCCTTGCTTTCTTAACACGGATTTTATTTTGTACAAGCCTCTCTTTCACTCTTGTGGAAATGCTGCCTTTCTATGCTTGCTCTATTATAACGGTACCCATGAAGGACTATCAGAATGAGGCTTGTTGTCCATCTGTTCTGTCCACACAGGATACCATTTCCTGTACAACATCACCAGATTATCTGTGCAAGGAAGAAACTGAGGCCACATAGAGAACGCGCTCCATGGCCCCCCACACTCCTTGCATTATGTTGATCCAAACCATAGTCTTTTTTCCAAAAGATGTGGTCCAAAGAATGGATTTTGTGGGTAGATCCTCAGCAGCTGTCCTCCCCTCAGCCCCCAGCTGACAGGTCTGTCCCTGAACGTGTGGATCTGGAGCAGCATGGAAGGCCTGCTGGATGCTTCTAAGAAAAAGCGAGTACAGAAAGAGGAGTTAGTCCCCCCTCCCTGGTGCCTGTAAACAGGGGAACCTGTAGCCCAGCCACTAGTGGCAGTCACTCCTCAATCTCTGGAGAACCAGCCCTGGAATCAATCAGGCTGACACTGCACAGCAGATTAGAGAAACCCAAAGAGCTTAGTTCTTAGGGATACTGTCAAAGTCAAACTGCCCTGCTTTTGGACCTCCTTATAGAGCTAATTTCCTGTTTAAACCAATTTGATGTTCGTTTTCTCTTACCTGCTGTTGGAAACAGGCTTCTTAGTGTGGACCCCTCTGTCCTTTCAGCTGACCATCAATATATGGAAGCACAAAAACTCCCCTGATTATAGAAGCCACAAAACATGGGCTGAATCAATTAGAATATTCCAGCATGTTGTTGATTCTGCCTTGTAGCAGAACTCAGTTCCAGCTTGGTCCTGCCACTCCTCAGCCCAGGTGACCTCGGTCCCTACTCAGGGCTTCAGTGTTCAGTGATGGACATTTACACTGTCAGTCAAATGAAAGGCAGGGCTGGATGAAGAACAGACTCGGACCTCATCACCCTTCAGTGGTGGTAGCAGGGCTGTCATCCTGGGCACCAGCCCGCATGGCGTACACTCCAAGACCCACCCGCAGTTACACCCACACATGGGGCCAGGCAGCATCCAAGGGAGACTAAGCGGCCAGCTTGTCTGTCAGCCTGACCACAACTCAAAGCCTACTTCTGAGCTGTGCAAGAGTCATGACCAGGAGCCAGGGACCTGACCAATGTCCCTGGACACTTTGTTTCTAGTGTGCTTTGTGTTAGTGAGCACGGACAGATTTCTTCCGACTAAGACCGATCCAGGTGGGAGAGACATTGTCTGCAGAGAAGGTGCAAAGCCACTAGAAAGCAAGGGCTTGCTTTCAGCGCAACTCCGGTTTCACAAAATTTTACTGATTCTGAAAAGCAGGTGGAGGCCTACCCTACAGAGGTGTTTTCCTGACCCACGTGTGAAGAGCTCAGGGAGAGGTCATTCAAAAGTCGAGGGGGAAATGACCCGATGACCAGAGGGAGCTCAGCCTGCCCCTGCCGGGCCCTCTTTAGGCCTGCTTTCTTGCTTGCAATTACCGTGAATAATAAGGAAGGTCTTCTTGGCATATTGTCTTCATCTTGTCACAGAGCAGGGCCCAGGACTTCGTTCACTTTGTACGATGCAGGCCCATTCCCGTGGGGTTACGGTTTCCAGCCTGCCTTCTTGAGTGTTTGGTTTGTGCTTATCCCTGCACTCTTTGGGAAGCTAGAATGGTCTCCATGTGATGGGTGAAAACACCAAGGCTTGGAGCCCCTGAAGTGAGTGACTTTGCTCAGGGCCTGCATGCTCTTTTTTGTGGGATACAGCTTGGCACAAAACACGGCCCCAGCTGAAGGCACACAGCAGAGGAGCTGCTCTGCCCAGGGAGCAGGTGGGCAAAGCAGATACCATGGAGCCTTGAGGAACATGGTTATGGCATCAAACCTGGCCATTTCTCCAGCCCCGGGGCCCAGTAGAAAGGAGCACCCCTAGGCTAGGTGGGTGCCTTCACCTGAGTTACTCCGAGTAGGCCCCATGAACCTGTAAAACTGGCTGGTCAAAGAGCAGGTCGGGGAAGGAACAGCCAGCAAAATTGGCCAGGAGAAATCTGCTGAAATCGATGAACTGTGGGAAGGACAGGAGAGAAGGAGTTACAGGTAAACCAGATGGGTCCTTGCCCAGTCACACAGGAGCCGTGGAGGATTTTAATGGCCCCTGTCACTTCCTTTTATAAAACTGACCCAGTAGGGTTTATCTATAACTCAGGTGTTTTGTATTAGGGTAAGTACTTGCTGAGAAAAGCTCCATTACCTCTTCTTTTCGGAGCATCAGAAGTAGGATGTTACATGGTACAAGAGGCCTTCGTAATTCTACGCATCTGGAAGCCCAGAGACTGACAGTGGCCAATGGCGCACAGGAGATTGGGGAAACTCCCACTATCTGGTGCTGAGATCTCTCTGTGCTTTTTAAAGGCTCGGAGGCTTGAGGAGCCCCACTTAAATATGTCTGTTGATGAAAATGGTTGCAGTGGAGCTGATCCCTCAAAAATTAATAAAAAGATGTCTCATCACTTAGTTTCAATCATTAATTAAATGTTTAATGCAAACATTTTAAAAGAGAAATTGCAAACTAGAAAAAAAATTCCCCTGAAAATATTTAATGTAAATAACTCCTTGAGATGGTGCTTTTTACAAAGGGTTTGTCAGCAAATGCCTTTTTGTTTAGGAGACAGGACAACAGGAAATGGTATGATTGTTTTCTATTTCAATGAGAGTTAACAAGGAATCCCACCTGGCCCCACCCCTACTCTGCATTCAAACAGACATCTGTGCAGCTTGGTGAGCAGCGGTCCTCAGCGGGAGGTGGCTGGACCCAGGTGCCCAGAGAGTATCTTCAAGCCACTACTTCTGTGCCCTCTCAGTGTCCAGAGCCACTGGCCAAGAACACTCACTAATCCACCTTTGGATTGTTATCTCTTCTATCTCAAGGCTTTGGTAATACAGCCGAAGGATAGCCATATTGGCAACAAGCTCAGGTTCTCAGACATCTAATGCCATCAGCTCATGTTGGGTAAACACAGGAAGGCACACAATAAATTAAAGCAGACCCTCTCTCCTCAGGGGGTTTGTGGTGACCTCCAGGGTGGGGGCTGGGTTAGCCAGCGGCTGAGCTTCCAGCACTGGTGTAGTGTGAGGACCACTCTGGGAAGGAGGGGGTCCTGTATTAATAAGTTGTGTCAGTATACAGGTCTCGTGAGCAAGAGGAGGAGAAAATCCTTGCCTTCTTATCCAGTGCAGTGCGGCCTCCCCAGTAAGGAGCACCCTCTCCTCCGAGTGCTGCTCACTTGCCCACTTGGCAAGGCCCAGCCATGTCTGCACAAATCAACTGTATGTACACCCTTGTTGTGAACTGGCGGCAAATTAGTCCACAGGACTCCCATCTGCTCCTTACTTAAGTGAATCACTTGGAAAACAAAACTAGAGGTTGTAGCTCAGTAAAACAATAAAGTGCTTTCGATGAGGGTAGCTGTTATTTACCAGTTGCTTCTCGTTTCACCTGAGGCACTGACACCAATGCTATGAAAGGTGATAATGTTTACCATAGTAAAAAAAAAAAATTGTAAAAGCCTGTTTCCACTAAAAAGCCTGCATTTCTAAAATGTACTTTTTTTCCTATTGTTTCCATGTCTTCACGTTACTAAACCTGATCTCACTACTGGGTAAGGAAATAGTTTATGCTGGGGTGGGGTGGGGTAGGAGGGTGGAAGACTCGAGAACAGAAAAGGAGCAGTTCATAAATATTCCTTAAGGGTTCCACTTGTGACGGTGAGAGGGGGAGGTTATGGCAAAAAAGATGAGGCCCCGTGCTGAATCCAGATGTGAGTCCTGGTAAGTGGAGACACGGAGACACACAGATTGGCTTCTGGAAGGGTCCATGTTCAACCTAAGACTTTATTCTGAGTCCACATACTTGGTAACTGCTATAACACGCTTGCATCTTCCATGGCCTCGATCCACCTGTAAAACAGAGGAGAGGGAACAATTAAGTGTCACCGCTCTGTGACTCCGGTCAGAGAACTTATAAGTGACCAGGTGGACAAGGTGACTGTTAGCTTGATGTCAGGAACCATGTCATATTCATATGTGTTTCCCTAGCATTTAGCAAAAGGGCTGGAACACAGTGGAAATGTCTGCTGAACCAAGGTGTGCCTGTATGAACGGATCATGATAATCTTTTTTAAAAATCTTACAACCAGGAACAGGTAGTTCCATTGTTCTGCTGTGGCCCAAAGAGATTTGATGAAACAGGATGGCTGGAACAGAGAGAAGCTAAAGCCCTGGGTAGTAACTTGTTTCCTTCTAGAGGGAGAGGCAAGGACATACAGGCCTAGGTATTTGGGTACCTTTGAGCCGAATTGGTATCCTCTGCTTTGAAGCTATAAAATAGGGTTTTCTTATGGTAGAGGTGAAAAATGGGTCCTACTTCACTGCTGCCCTCTTCCTTCTCTGGTGCAATGGTGAAACCGAGCAGGGGCATACTCTCCATGGCCACTGTGTCCTACAGAGGGAAAAAGCGAAAACTGGTATTAAACACGGCACTATACATACAGTCAACTGCTCAGCATTTACCGTTCCGTCCGATTTAAGATACACGAGGAGTCCTTCTGTGTGAGGTATGCTCTGGCAACACTGGAATAACCACTTGCGTACTCTTCTCCCCCACTCCCCGTGAGGACCAGTCATGCAGAGAGAAAGAAACTTAACACTGTCACAGCCTGTTAAGGTCCAGGCATTTGCATCTCCATACTATCTTGTTGAATCTTCACAATAATCATAGAAGGTGTCATGTCACTCCTGTTCTAAGACACTGAGGCTCAGGGAAGGTAAATAACTCCCTCCCTAAGATCACAAAATTTAGTAAGGGGCAGAGAGAATTTGGACTCATGACCACCTTCTAACACTACGTTCTTTCTGCTGACTTGAATCGTCAGTGACTGTTTTCCAGAATTACTTCAGAAAACATACCCCCTGTACTTGTTCCCTCATGCCCTCATCCACTTAGGGTGTCTGTGCTACAAAGTTGCTAACAATTTGATGAGATGTACACAGAGAACATAAGTAGATCTTAAAATCACAGTACTCAGTGGAAAGAGATTTTTGTATATAAAGATATATTTACATGTATTTATGTGAAGATACATCCTTATCAAAAAAAACACTATGAAGCCACACATGAAGAGATACAATTAGTTAAGCAATTAGTTAAGATATAATTAGTTAAGAAGGTGGTGGGAGGGGAATGGGGATAGTTGAGGTTGTGCATAAGATGCAATCAATTTTCAAAGACTGCTGTATCAGGAAAAGCATCTGACAAAACTCAGTATCGATTCATGATTTAAATAAAACCCCTAAGCAAACTAGAAGGGAATTTCCTTAATCTGAGGGCACCTGAAAAATACCTATAGCTAATATCCTACTTAAGAGTGAAATACTGAATGCTTTTCCTATAAGATTGGGAACAAGACAAGAGGGTGTTTGCTCCCAACAATTAAACTCAAAATTGTACTGAAGGTCCTAGCCATTAAGGCAAGAAGAAGAAAAACATAAAGTTCAGAAATAGAAGAAGTTAAACTATCTGTGCCTGCAAAGGATTTGATTATAAAACAACTACTAGAACCAATAACCAATTTAGCAAGGTCATAGGATAATCAGTTTTTTCTATCTGTTTACTACCAGGATACAACTGGAAAATAAATTCCATTCAAAATAGCATGCAAGGGGCAGCCTGGGTGGCTCAGCGGTTTAGCACTGCCTTCAGCCCAGGGCAAGATACTGGAGACCTGGGATTGAGTCCCACATCAGGCTCCCTGCATGGAGCCTGCTTCTCCCTCTGCCTGTGTCTCTCTGCCTCTCTCTCTCTCTCTCTCTCTCTCTCTCTCTCTCTCTGTCTCTCATGAATAAATAAATAATTTAAAAAATAGCATACAAAAAATAAAATAGAGATAAAGTTAACAGAAATGCAAGAACATAAGTATATGACCTCTATATTGAAACTATAACACCTTAAAAGAAAAACTAAAGAATAAGTAAATGAAGATATATGCCACGTTCATAGATTTGAAGATTCAGTATTGTTAAGATACCAACTCTCTCTGAATTGATTCAACAATCCCTGTAATAATCTCAGGTGTGCAGAAATTGACAAGTTTATACGGAAACATAAAAGACCTAGACTACCCCCAAACAATCTTTAAAAAGAACAATGTTGGAGGGGCACCTGGATGGTTCAGTTGGTTATGCATCCAACTGGTGATTTTGGCTCAGGTCGTGATCTCATGGGTCATGGGATTGAGCCCCATGTCAGTGGGGAGTCTGAGATTCTCTCCCTCTGCCCCTCCCCCGAGTCCTGTGAGCATGCACGCTTTCTCTCTTTCAAATAAATAAATAAATAAATCTTAAAAAAAAAAAAAAAGAATAATGTTAGAGGCTTACACAACCGGATTTCAAGACTTACTGTAAAGTTCTAGTGATTAAGGCAGTAAGGTAGTGGCATAAAAATTAAATATATCACTGAAATAGAATAGAAAATTCAGAGATAGCCCCAAATGTATTTAATCATTTGTTACTTAATAAAGACACCAAAATAATCCTATAGGGAAAGGAAAGCCTTTTTCTTTAACAAGTGGTGGTGGAATAACTGGATATCCATACGGAAAAAAATGAACCTCAACCCCTATCTCACACCATACTCAAAATTAATTTTAGATAGACCTGAATGTAAAAGCTAAAACACTGGAGATCTCAGAAAGCAAATACAGGGGAACAACTTTTTGACTTGCAGTAGACAAAAGTTTCTTAAAATATGAAAGGCAATAGTCATAGAGGAAAACGCTAATAAATTAGGTTTTATGTTAAAAAAACTTCTGTTCACCAAAAGAACAGAACAAATTCATTAAGAAAATTCAAAGGTAAGCCACAAAATATTTATTCACAAAACATTTATCTGACAAAAGACTGGTATCCAAGATATGCAAAGAATTTTGTAACTCAGTAATAATAAGACAACTTACTTTTTAAAATGTGCAAGAGATCTGAACAGACATTTCTCAAAGGGAAATACACAAATAGCCAATAAGCACATCAAAAATATTAGTCATGGGACACATGGGTGGCTCAGTGTTTGAGCGCCTGCCTTTGGCTCAGGACATGATCCCAGGGTCCTGGGATCAAGGTTTGCATCGGGCTCCCTGCAGGGAGCCAGCTTCTCCCTCTGCCTGTGTCTCTGTCTCTCTCTGTGTGTCTTTCATGAATGAATAAATAACACCTTTAAAAAATATATTGTTAGTCACTAGGAAAACCTAAATTAAAACCACAATGAGATTCTTAGTAAATTAATGACTGAATACTAAGTGTTAACTAAGATGTGGACCAACCATAACTCTCCCATTTACATACATTGATGAGGGCAGCCTAAGACGGTAGACCACTTTGCAAAAGTTCTGTTAGTTTCTGATAAACCAAACATATACTTTCCTATGATCTAGAAATTCCAATCCTAGGTGTTAACCCAAGTGAAATAAAAACCCATTTTCATATAAAAACCTGTATACAGAAGTTTAAAGTGGTTTTATTCATAATTAACAAAAAAAAAAAAAAAAACAAAACGGAAACAACCCAAACGTCCTTCAATTTGATGAAATAGAACAAACAAATGGTGGTATCAAATGATCACAACATGGAATACTACTCAGCCATAAAAGGGAATGACCTACTGCTGTATTCAAAAACATGTATCTTAAACACATCCTGCTGAGTGGAAGAAGTCACATTTCTATGTGATTCCATTTACATAGAACAAAGATTCTAAAAGAGGTGAAACTAATCTATGTTGGAAAAAATTCAGAACTCTGGGGACAGGAATAAGGTAGGGATACATAGATAAATGATGGGGTCACAGTATAGACAGTGAAAACTGGCTATCCATTTTATCAAACGATTTTTCTTTGATGGAATTTGAAAGCTTAGTCCTTTCTTTTAAAAGCATTTTTTAAAAAAGATTTTATTTATTTATTTCCGAGAAAGAGAAGCAGAGACACAGGCAGAGGGAGAAGCAGGCTCCATGCAAGGAGCCTGATGTGTGACTCGATCTCGGGACACCAGGATCACGCCCTGAGCCCAAGGCAGACGCTCAACTGCTGGGCCACCCAGGCGTCCCTGAAAGCTTAGTCCTATCACTGGTATGGTCTTATTAAGAAATTGTACAAGCTCTTTATGGGAAAAACTACTTTGGAAACATACTTGAAATCCACTTTTTAAAATTAACTTAGGGGGGATCCCTGGGTGGCTCAGAGGTTTGGCGCCTGCCTTCGGCCCCAGGTGTGATCCTGGAGTTCCCGGATCGAGTCCCACATCAGGCTCCCTGCATAGAGCCTGCTTCTCCCTCTGCCCGTGTCTCTGCCTCTCTCTCTCTCTCTCTCTCTCTCTCTCTCTCTCTCTCTCTGTGTCTCTCATGAATAAGTGGACAAAATCTTTAAAAAATAAAAAATAAATAAAAGCAACTTAGGGTGTCACTTCCAACGACAGTCGTTGCTCAGGACCTAGAGACTTTGGGTTTTCCATTCCTAGACAGGATTCACATCTTTGGTGGTTATTTAATCATCACTAACCCTCTTCACTTGTCTAAGCCAGCATTTCTTCTTCCCAAAGAGTAGTCCATGGGGTAGAATAGTTCCGTGAGACACTCCATGAGGAAGGGCCTATGATCAGGCCAACATGGGAAATCTCCACAACACACATGGGTACATTACAAATTCTGAGAAGGACTTCTGTGAGGCACCCACTAACTGCCTACTCAGGGTCCACTCAGAACCCAGTGTTTAGATAACCTCTGTGAGCATCCTGTGTAATACCCACTTAGAAGATGCTACCCTGGGCTGCAGGTAGGCATTTCAGCTTATTCTGGAAAGATCAAATTCTCCTCAGTTCCTCTGTGGGCATGTCAGCAAGGGCTTGACTCACATAGCACTGGAGTTGCACAGGCCCACTGTGGGTCCCGCTGTGGGTCCCTTCTGGCTTCTGGGATTCCCAGAGGGAGTGGCAGGCTGCGACCATCACAGCTGCAGGTCTTTTGTAAGCTTTATACACCCCAAAAGAAAATGTCTCTTCCACCTTTGCCAGCATCCACGGTCAGGGAGGAAGGGCCAACCCTGAGCTGATGCGAATATCCTCCTGGGGTAAAGCACACACCCTCTGCAGCTGGGCAGAGAATACTTAAGTCCCGTTTTCAAAGTGGGTTAGGTGTGGAAGCCTCCAGATGGTGGGGCCTACACATAGACATCTTTCAAACTATCCTCCAGGTTTAGCCTGGGTCAGGACCAGAAAGCTCCCTGCTATATAACCATAGCCCACACGTGTCTACTTTGGCAGGAGGCTTGACTTCCAAGGCCCTCCTACATGTTAGATGTAAAGGTAAGATGCTCTCAAAGAAATAGAAGCTTAAGTTTGATTTAGTAGAAACATTACCATGAAGCAATGTAGTTCCCTGGTAAAGGAAATGCACAGAGCAAAAAAATGTGGTATATTCTTTGTTCCAAACAACTGAGGTGGAGAGCAGAAAGCAGCCTGCTCTTATGGAGTGTCTGGCTTGTGCTAGGTGCGGGCCTATGACATTCAAACACCTGGGTGCACAGGTCTCATGCTGTACTGCCTTACTTCCACAGAGAAATGGTAAGTTCTTTTGACTTGGAACCGAAACATGGTTGTGTATCCACAGCAACACTCAGCACATAGTGCTGCTTGACACAGACTTGAGTGACATGAGAACTGGAACCAGCATCCAGCCTCATACTGCCCTGCAGGTGATGGGGTGTTGTGCACACCCAGATGGACATTCTGAGGTATGAGCTTAACCTGAGGGCCTTCACAGGTGAGAGGAGAGAAAGCACAAACCACCACTACCTCACTGGCCATGTAGGTGTAGAGCACTTTGCCTTTGATGACAAACCAGAGCTTCTTCCAGTGCCTCTTGCCTTTCTTGCACCGGCTGAGATAGCCACTGATGGCGGAGCCCTCTCCAGAGGCGGCCACCTGACAGAAGAGAAGCAGAGCGGTCAGGACACCAGGTGGTAGACATGGTTCAGACAGAGCTAAAATGACAATGCAAACCAGTTGGCAGAGTGTTTATACTACTTTGAAATCTGAAACTCGGATGAGGTCTCAGGATACATCCAGCACCTCAAAAGCAGCAGAACAGTACCAGGCTTTAAGACAGGATTTACTGAATGGACTCAGGAGACCAGGAGTCAAAAACTACCTTCAGGAGTGCCATCCCAAGTGGTGTTTCAGATTCTTGGCTCCCTCTCCCCAGCCCCCAAGGCCTCAAAATATGAAACTGCAGATATCTGGGGGAAAGGTTCCTCCTAAAATTGATTCTTATAAGGGTTAGTATCTATTCTCAAACTATTCCAAAAAATAGAAAAGTAAGGGAACCTTCCAAATTCATTCTATGAGGCCAGCATTAACCCTGATACCAAGCCAACTAAAGACACCACTAAAAAAGAGAACTTCAGGCCAAATATCTCTGATGAACATAGATGCAAAAATCCTCAACAAAATACTAGCAAACCAAATCCAACCATATATTAAAAAAATCATTCACCACAATCAAGTGGGATTTATTCCTGGGATGCAAGGATGGTTCAATATTCACAAATCAATCAATGTGATACATCACATTAAGAAAGAAAGGATAAGAACCAAATAATCATTTCAACAGATGTAGAAAAAGCATTTGACAAAGGACAACATCCATTCATGATAAAAACACTCAAGTAGGTTTAGAGGGAACATACCTCAATATAATAAAGGCCATTTATGAAAAGTGCACAGCTAATATCCTAAATGCAGAAAAACTGACAGCTTTTCCTCTACAGTCAGGGATAAGACAGGGATGTCCACTCTTAACATTTTTATTCAACGTAGTACTGGAAGTCATATCCACAGCAATCAGACAACAAAAAGAAATAAAAGGAATCCAAACTAAGATGCCTGGCGGACTTGGTTGGTGGAGCATGCAACTCTTGATCTCAGGGTCATGACTCTAAGCCCCATGTTGAATGTAGAGATTACTTTTTTTAAAAAAAAGTCCTCCAAATTGGGAAGGAAGAAGTAAAATTTTCACTATTTGCAGATGACATTACACTATATATAGAAAACCCAAGAGACTCCACCAAAATACTGCTAGAACTGATAAACAAATTCAGTAAAATCACAGGATACCAAATCAACATACAGAAATCTGTTGCATTTCTATATGCCAATAATGAAGCAGCAGAAAGAGAAATTAAGGAATCAACCACATTTATGATTGCACCAAAAACAACAAGATACCTAGGAATAAACCTAACTAAAAAGGTGAAAGAAAGATCTGTACTATGAAGAAACACTGATGAAAGAAGTGAAGATGGCATAAAAAGATGGAAAAATATCTCATGCTCATGGATTAGAAGAACAAATATCATTAAAATATCAAATATCTATACTATATATATATCTCTATACTATATTTATATATATACAAATATCTATACTACCCAAAGCAACCTTCACAGTTAATGTAATCCCTGTCAAAGTACTACTAGCATTTTTCACAGAGCTAGAATAGTCCTAAAATTTGTATGGAACCACAGAAGTCCCTAAATAGCCAAAACAACCTTGTAAAAGAAAAGCTGGAGGCATCACAATTCTGGATTTAAAGTTATAGTACAAATCTGAAGTAATCAAAAACAGTGTGGTATTGGCACAAAAACAGACACATATCAATGGAACAGAACCCAGAACCCAGAAATGTACCCACAACTATATGGTCAACTAATCTTCAACAAAGCAGGGAAGAATATCCAATGGGAAAAAGGATGTTTCCTCAATAAATGGTATTGGGAAAACTGGACAGTGACATGCAGAAGAGTGAAACTGGGCCACTTTCTTACACCATACACAAAAATAAATTCAAAATGGATGAAAGACCTAAATGAGAGACAGAAAAACACTTAAAATCCTAGAGGAGAACACAGGCAGCAGCCTCTTTGACATGGGCCATAGCAACTTCTTACTAGATGTGTCTCCTGAGGCAAGGGAAACAAAAGCAAAAATGAACTATTGGGATTTCATCAAAATAAAAAGCTTCTGCAAAGAGAAGGAAACAATCAACAAAACTAAAAGGCAACCTTTAGTATTGGATAAGATATCTGCAAATGATATATCTGATGAGGGGTTAATATACAAAAATACATAAAGCACTTACAAAACTCAACACCTAAAAAACGAAAAATCCAGTAAAGGAATGGGCAGAAGACATGAACAGACATTTCTCCAAAGAAGACACACAGATGGCCAACAGACACATGGAAAGATGATCACATCACTTATCATCAGAGAAATGCAAATCAAAACTGCAGTGAGATACCACCTCACACCTGTCAGAATGGCTAAAATCAACAACATGAGAAACAACAGGTGTTGGTGAGGATGTGGAGTAAGGGGAACCCCTTTGCACTCTGCTGGGTATGTGAACTGGTGCAGCCACTCTGGAAAACTGTGGAGGTTCCTCAAGAAGTTAAAATAACTATCCTATCGTCTAGCAATTTCACTGCTATTTACCCAAAGAATACTAAGATATTAATTCAAAGGGACATATGTATCCCAATGTTTATAGCAGCATTACTGACAATGGCCAAGATATGGAAGCAGCTCAGATGTCGATTGATTGATGGATAAAGAAGAAGCAGTATATACATACAGTGGAATATTACTCAGCCGTAAAAAAGAATGAAATCTTGTCACTTGCAATGACATGGATGGAACTAGAGGGTATTATGCTGAGTAAAATAAGTTGGTCAGAGAAAGATAAATACCACATAATTTAAACTCATATGTGGAATTTAAGAAACAAAACAAATGAACAAAGGGGAAAAAAAAGAGAGACAGAGAGGGAACAAACCAAGAAACAGACTCTTGACTATTGAGAACAAACTGATAGTCACCAAAGGGCAGGTAGACAGGGGATGGGTGAAATACATGATGGGGATTAAGGAGTGCACTGTTGTGATGAGCACCAGGTGTTGTGTGGACGTGCTGACTCACTATATTATACACCTGAAACTAATATAGCACTGTATATTAACTAACTGGAATTTAAATGAAAGCTTGGGAAAAAAACCCCACACATACATGCTCAAAAAATAAATTTGATTCTTACATTTTTAAAATTTTTAAGAAGATTTTACTTATTTGAGAGAGAGAGAGAGCATGAGCACAAGCACGAGCAGGAGGGTGGGGGGCAGAGGGACAGGGAGAGAGAGAATCTCAAGCAGACTCTGCACTGAGTGTAGAGCCCCATGCATGGCTTGATGCAGGGCTCAATCTCGCAATCCTGAATTGTGACCTGAACTGAAACCAAGAGTCACACATTCAGCTGATGAGCTACCTAGGTGCCCCTGATTCTTATACTTTTAAGCTCATCTCTTAGTTTAAGGATGGATCCTCTTTGTAATGTTTACTTAAAAGGTTTTATGATCTTCTTCCTAATGGGGGTGTTAATTCCTATTGTTATTAGTAGATGTGATATTTGTCTGTTGGAGAGTCTTTATGTGGGAGTTCAAAACACAACACAGGTTTAGAGTAATACTAGTCTGGGGTTCCAGGCCAGGTTCTCCCACTTATTTGATCAGCAATGTGTGACCAAATGTGGAATGATAGCTAAGAGAAATTAAGTGTGGAAAAATGTATAGAAGATTCAGTACAACTTCTTATCTTTTGGGTAAAAAATAAAAGGATCAATGAATGTACATCTTTATTATATATATGCAATAAAATTTCTGGAAGGATCCTTAAGAAACTTGATGGTGGTTATCTCTGAGGGTGGGTGAGCCTGGAGGACTTTGGGGAAGGAGAAAAACTCATGTTTCATCAGGTATTCTTTTGTGCTGTTCTTTTTTTTAAGCTTTTGTTTATTCATGAGAGAGAGAGAGAGAGTGAGGCAGAGACACAGGCAGAGGGAGAAGCAGGCTCCATGCAGGGAGCCTGACATGGGACTCGATCCTAGGTCTTCAGCATCAGACCCTGGGCTGAAGTCAGTGCTAAACTGCTGAGCCACCCAGGCTGCCCCTTTTGTGCTGTTTTGAAAAAACATTTTCTTTACCATGTATGTGTTATTCCCAAGCTTTTTAATATGCAAAGGAATTAAGTTAATGAACAGAACTGTACCCCCTTTAAATATTTCATGCCCTAACACTTTTTAAAACCCTTGCCACCTGCTACTCAATAATGAATATTAATGCAGAAACTTGGAAACAGCTGATCACACTTCTTTTGACAGCTTGTATATGCACAGGTACACATTCGTTTGTGGTTGTGTTCAGAATATAGACATATGATCTGACCCTCCATATAGGATGGACTTGACTTCAAACAATTCTGAGGTTTCCTACAAAGAGTCCCATACCCTCTAGGAGGCTCAGCACCTGAGGCCACTTGGGACCTATAGGTTGATTGGTCAGCATAGCTCCGAGGGCCTGCTAGGGAGGGCTAAGGCAGGACTGTGGCTCTTTCAGTCAGAAGAACCCCAGTGATCTGTGCATTGCCCTTGGAGACCAGGTCCAGGCCATGGGACAGTAGAGAAAGTAAGGAGGAAAAAAAGAAAGACTTGGAGGGGAGGGAGGGATGGGAAAGACTTCTAGCACCATCCACATTTCAGGTCTTGCCTTCTGCCACCAAGCAGCCATGTCCTCAGTGATGCCCAGGAGACAAACTCTGAGTCAGTCCTTGTCACTAGAGTGTCTCCCGTTGGGAATTCTCTTTGTCCTGAAGGGCTCAGCCAGGTTGGGGTGGGGGTATGGGTGTGGCATGAGGGGTTCATGGTCCTTCTCTGTCAGTGGACAGAGAAGGACTATGAACCTTCTAAATCCCTTGCCTCCCACACAGGCAGTCCACCTGCCTTACCTCAGTTAGGGCTGAAGGGACCTTCTTCTGCTTCTTGAAGGTCGAGGGGTTGATGCTGTGGAAGACGGATGAGAAGGCACTGCTCGAGAAGCGGGGGGAGGACAAGGGGAAGCTCATGCTCACGGGCCGCTCTGTAACCAAGACAAGCCAGGCAAAGGGAGGTGAGTGTCCACATGGACAGGCATGCACCTTGCTTTGGAATGCCAGTCCCTAAAAAATTAGAGCTCCTAGTACCCTCATGAGATGAGACTCAGCCTCATGATGGGGGTTAGGTGTGACCAGAAAGACAAGCACACTCCCTCTGCTGACACAAAGGCCATGGTGACCAAGAAGAAAGGCTTCTCCTGGGTGCTGGCCATGCCTTCTTCATCTGGGCTGTCCTCCATGATGGCTTCAGGTGGCCTCAGGGAGAAAACTTTGCTTTTAGGCCCAGTAAACACTTGCTGTCCCTTTGGACCAACATTGCCTACACAAAGCCTGTACCCTGAGCACAGTCTCTCAAGGGCCAGCCTGGCTTCCCCAGGCTCTTTTATCAATCAAGAAGCCCTCAGCCCTTGCCTGATCCACAGTTCCTGTGCTGTCTGTCTCAAAATCCTTATCCTGGAAAAGTCCCGCAGAACCTAAGTCTATAGAACATTTTCAAAAAGAGTGCCACCGTGGCAAAGTAAACATGAAGCACCACGCCTGCTTCACAGAGAGGCACAGACCGAGTGCTTCCCAAGCTTAGCTGCCCACAGACCCTTCTTCTGGGAGTGCCAATCGACTTCCCATGGAGTCAACATTTTAGGAAACAGTGCCCCAGGTGTGAGTTTAAACCCCCTTTTCCTCCTCCAGGGCTGCTTTTGTTCTGTGCCTCCCCAGGAAAGTGGCTTCAGGGACCAACCACAGGTCGGTGAGAGGCCTCCCAGAAGAGCAGTGGTCCCCAGGTTACCTCTCATCAAGCCTGGGACATCCCCGCCCCTCTTCTTCAGCTCCCCGTAGCAGCCATCACAGACCTTGGCCATCCGGTCCTTGAGGTACTTCAGAGGGTACTTGTTTCTTGAACAGTTCCGGCACACAATCTGCAAGGCCAGTTGGGGACACATTCTGGAACAGTTCTCACCCTCTGCATGTGCAGAGGGCCAGCGTCCTCTCCCCTCTGCTGGCCACCCCCCTGCCACTTCTCCAGGAACTGTTCTGAGTGCAGGACTGTGCCAGGTCCCCCTGCTTTTCCATCGTAGAGACACAGTTTCTCTGCAAATGTCTTATCAGTTTATCTGATAAGCCCTTAACCAGGACACAATACTTTTTCTCCAAAGACAATAGCCACATGTGCTCTGATTTTCCTTTGGGAATGCACTGGTCTAATAGAACGGGATTTGGAGCCCTGGCTCCAGGCTCTCACTATAATGGGCATCAACAATCCCTATCTGACAGGGTTAGTGTGAAAACACCCTGACCTGGGCTCCACAGCAACTGCTGGGTGCCCCTGAATCCCCACCCCACCCCACACGACCCTATGTACACACTCACCCAGATGAGTGTGACTCACCTTGCCACAGGCATGGCAGTGATGACGCCTCAGGGTGAGGGAGAAGTCACAGCCACAGTTCATGCACATCATAACATGTGTGACAGGCACCAGAGTGGGGGGCCTCTCCCCCAGGCTAACCCCCAGCCTCTCTCGTATCTGGAGC
Organism: Vulpes vulpes; assembly: GCF_048418805.1. Taxonomy (NCBI): domain Eukaryota; kingdom Metazoa; phylum Chordata; class Mammalia; order Carnivora; family Canidae; genus Vulpes; species Vulpes vulpes. The sequence continues at coordinate 58,201,234 of NC_132788.1, read as the reverse complement.
AATGGAATGAGGAGAGCAGTGTGGTCAGGAGATGGCTGGATGGGTGCCCTCTTTCCAGTACAGGGTGTGTACACACACATTCTAATTCTACAACCCCCTCCATCCCACTGCATCCTCCAGAATGCTAACTTTGGGTCAGAAACAGAGCCAACTAGAGGTATTTGGGCTGCACAGTGACTGTGGGGAGTTGGTGGGAGGGGTAGGAGGCGGAACCTGATGGAAGGAGCGGTGGGTACCCAGGGAAACCCAGGGCTGTGAGGCCAGTGTCAAGTGGCTCTAGGGTCCCCACTCACCTCCACACTGTGGTGAAAGGCCGCCAAAGCTTGGGCCTTGTAATCCTCAGGGAGGGCCCTGCTCAGACAGCTGTGCCACTCATCTCGTTCTGCACAGGAGCTGTGGGCAAAAGCTAGTGTGAGCAAGGCATGCAGGCATGCACAGCAGCTTGGCCTCTGTTTCTCAGTGTAGATCAAGTTCCCCCACCTCTCCCCTGGCTGTGCCTCTTGGTGTCTGACATCCCAGCAAGCACCAGCCACCTGTCAGACCAGCCTAGGACTGTACCTCAGTATCTGCCTCTACTAACAGGGTAGCCAGGGCAAGCTAGCTGTCCTCTGGGCCTGCTTCCTTCCCTATAACACGGGACTGTCAGTACCATTCCTCTAACTCCCAGCACTGTTATGTGGAAGAAATGACATGTAGGTTTGTTCATGGTAAAGCACTGTGCAGAAGCAAAGGGCATTTGGGAGGCACAGAGGTTCCCACACTTAGGAGGGACGAGGGGCAGGGTGCCGAGGGCTGTGTACACAGGGATGGGAGGAGTAGGGACAGCTGGAAAAGTTCAACATCCTCGTCTCTCCATCTTCCTCATCATTTTCCTACATAGTTTCCCAGACATTCCCTCACCCAACAAGCTGACTTCCAAATCCCTACTCTGCACCCTGCCCCACAGGTTTCCTGAGTGGTGAGCACGGTCCTGAGGCAGCGGGGTGAAAATTCTCCCAGGGCCCACTAGGTGTCGCTCCCACCCTGCATTAAGTGTGTGGCCTGCCCAGGAAAGCCAGGATAAGGGACCAGATTGGCCAGGGAGGGAGGCACAGGGGGTGATGGGTGACTAGATGCCATCCCCTAAAGGGAGATGTATGGGTGCCCCTGTTCCCTGAAAGCTTCAGCATGAAGTATTTGGGCATGCAGGAAAGTGACTGGCCTGTCAGTGACAGTGGCTCCTCAAGGCCATTGGCCCAAGGACAGTGCCCCTGCCTAGTAGAGATGGACAGCCCCATCTGAAGGGCCGAGTATGGCCACCCACACTGGACAAATAGAAGCCATACCCTTCTCCGGCCTCAGACTTCCCTAGAGATGAGGAGAAAAAACACCATGGAACCCCACCTAGGCATCACCTCCTCCAGGAAGCCTGCCCTTACTTCCCCGATGGGTGGTTGCTCCATGGAATTTTCAAGGTTTCTTCTACCCACTGAGGCCAGTAGACAGCAGTGGATAAGAGCTCTGGCTCACACACTCCTGCATTTGAGCCCCAGTTCCTCCTCACATGGTCATGTGACTTCCCTCTAGGCCTCAACTCCCCAGGCATGGGGGAGGCCTCAAGCTCCACACCCAAGGGTGGCGATGGGATCAAAGGAGCCTGAAACCCAGCAGATGCCCAATGCACATTGCTCTTGTCATCAACACTATTAACTATTACAGCAGTTATGTTCTATGCCCTGCCCTTAATGTGCGCTTCCACTGAGCACACCAAGGTTTAAATCCTGTGTCCTCAGCACAGGACCTAGCACTGAGGAGTGGCTAATACATGCTTGAACAAGTAAACGCAACTACATGAGAGTGTATCAGCGTGTGCACATCCTGTGCCACACCTGGAACGACCTCCTCACACAAACAGTACTGCTGCCACCCCCAGGGTCATGCACCAGCTGAGGGAGGAGACACCTATGCCTTGGGGACCCTGTCCCAGCCCCCACAGTGCCCACAGTGGACCTAGCAGGAACCGTATCTCCCTGGGGTTTGAGCCCAGAGAGCTAGAGCTGGACTTGCCCTGAAGCTCTTTTGCTGCCCAGAGTGAGGTGGGATCCTTGGGTAGCCTAAAGGCCTGGAGAAAACACAGACACTTCTGATAGAAAGGCCACACCTCCAAACCAGGGAAAGGCAAATGATGAATGCTCACTCATTATGTTTTTCTCTTGCTCTCTGGATATGAAAGCCTAAAAGCAGACCACTTTACGAACTAAAGTGCACAGTGTGTTTTTCACTCACCTTAACTTCTTGCATTGCTGTAAAGACCCAATGTTTTACAAACATGAGATACTGTTATTGTTGTATTTAAACACTAGGTTCTAGAACATAAGCCCCTTGACCCAAAACAATACCAAAATAGACATGACACATCCAGCTTGTTATTCCAACCTTTAACACCTATAAAATCCTGCCCCTCCACCCCCCAGGCCCTCCTTCCACCCACCTCCCCATACCTTGCAGACAGAGTCAGGCAGGACTGGGGAGTCTCGATCTTTAGAGCATAGGGCACTTTCTCCATCACAGGGCGACTGACCTGCAAAACCAACAGCAGACTGTCAGGGTAGGACTGGGGAGGGGCAACCACAGACCCCACTCTTCTCTTGGTCTTGCCACCATCCTTCTATGAGCTTGAGTTTCCTCACGGGCAAAGGGTGGTAGACGCTGTGTGCATGTGTGTGCATGGAGGGGGGAGTGCTGGCCCCAACTCCGTGGTCTGTGGGCACCTGCCCACCCCAGGGTGGTGGGTATGTACCCTAAAGAGCGGAAAGCAGGCTCTTTTTTTTTTTTTAAAGATTTACTCATTTATTTATGATAGACATAGAGAGAGAGAGAGGCAGAGACACAGGAGGAGGGAGAAGCAGGCTCCATGCCGGGAGCCTGATGCGGGATTCGATGCGGGACTCGATCCCGGGACTCCAGGATCACGCCCTGGGCCAAAGGCAGGTGCTAAACCACTGAGCCACCCAGGGATCCCCGGAAAGCAGGCTCTTAAGGACATACCTATACACCATGTGCATAGCAGCATTATTTATAATAGCCAAAAGGTGAAAGTAACTCAACTGTCCATCCGTGGAAGAATGGAAAAACAAAATATGGTCTATATGTACAATGGAATATCATTAAGCCATAAACAGGAAGGACATTCTGACACAGGCTGCAACATGGATGCACCTTGAGGACATCCTGCTAGCTGAAATAGGCCAGTCACAAAAAGACAAATACTGCATGATCCTACTTCTATGAATTATCTAGAGCAAATTCCTGGAGACAAAAAGTAGGATGGTAGATGCCAGGGGATGGGGCTGGAGGAATGGGAAATTAGGAAAGAGGTTGGAGTTTTATCTGGGGAGGATTTAAAAAGTTCTAGAAATCACTGGTGGTGATGGTTGCACAACAGGGTAGATACACAACACTGCTGAACTGTATGCTTAAAAATGATGAAAATGGTAAATTGTATGTTACCTGTATTTTACAATTTAAAAAAACTTTATGAAACACCCATTTATTTCCTCCCTCCAAATGTTTCCTTATGCCTCTTCCTCTTTTTAGAAATGTCCTTCCCTTTCCCCTTCCCCATCTGTCCAAATATTATTATCTAGCCTAAGGGATTCAGCTCCCCTCCTCCGGAAAGTCCTCCTTCCCTCTCCCCTCTCCCTGACTACCTATAGCACAAGGCTGCTATAACCCACAATGAAATACTGTTTCCCTGGAGCTGCCTCTTCCTGCTGATCTATGAGCTCCCATAAGTGGGGATGCGGTGGTGTCTTCTCCCCTGAGGTCTCCCTCTGCCCATCCACCCCAGGGTGGCCTAGTACCAGGCATTTACCTTCATGCTGGCCACTGACAACGTGTTCTTCAGCCGGTATTTCCCATCCTTCTGGGGATATGTGTACAGGAGCACATCGCTCATCTGGGGAGAAGGAAACCCCATCAGATGTTTCTTGGCCCCAGAAGGCTGTGTAGGGTATTTGTCTTGGAGGATCACTGAATTCTGGAGAGCAGAGGCATCTTGCCTTTTTCCTCACAGGAAAGCAAAACCACTCTGAGGGAACATGTGAGCCCCCTCCCTGAAATCCCACTCTTAGGTCTATAGTTAAAAGGAATAAATGCAGATGTCCACAAAAAGCCAAGTACAGGAATGTTCATACAGGCTTTATTCATAACAGCCAATAGTGGAAACAACCCAAATGTTACACAACAACAGGTCAATGCATAAATGAACCATGGTACATCCATACTGTGGAGTACTACACAGCAACCAAAAGGAACTGATGGAACACACACAGCATGGATGAATCTCAAAAACATGCTAAGTGAAAGAAGTCAGACACAGAGGAGTATACACTGCTTCACAGCATTTATATGAAGTTCCAAAACAGGTAAAACTAACCTGTAGTGATGGAAATTAGGCCAATGGTCGCTTAGGCAGAGGATGGGGGAAGTGAGTGCTAAGGGGCACAGGGGACCTTTCAGGGGTGGGGGACGGCTAGAAATATTCTATACCTTGACCGAAGCGGTGGTAATACAATGATATATATTAGTCAATGCGTAGGCATGTATACTTAAATTGATGCATTTTACTCTACAAATGGAGCTGCCATAAAGTATAGTTAAGGAAGGGTGATGGGGAGGGACATAGCTCCTTAAGGATAGGGAGCTGCTGAGTCCTGATCACTGGTGTACCTCCAGTGACCACAGTAGGTACTCAATATTTGTTAAATGAGCAATTGAAGCTCCTTGCCCCTATCCAGGGCAGACCAGAAGAACCATAGTGAAAGGCACCTCACTTCCATGGGGGGAGTGTTTCTGTTTGGCTAAAAGGGTTACAGTTTGGAAAAAGGATATCAATCCTCACCCTGCTCTGTAGCATCTATGCGACTGTGGATAAGCTGCCTGACCCCCCCTCCCTGAGCTTCAGCTTCCTCCCAGCAGAGCAGGGAGGGCACTGCTGCCCCTACCTCATCATGGATGCTGAGAAGAATGGACCCCAGTGAGCCCACCATGTGTGGGAGCCAGTATAAAGTAGGGGTGCTGTGAGGACTGAACAGGACGAGGCATCTAAGGAGCCGAAACAGAGCAAGAACTCAGGATTAGCACTTCCTCTCCCCACAGGTAGTCTGCTGTGGGAACAGAATCCTGCCACTAGCTCTTAGGATCCCAACATTGCAGCCACAGTAGCGCAGGACACTTGGTCTGGACACAGAGTTGCTGCATGAGCAAACCTTTCCTCTCTCTGGACCTCACTGTCTCTAAGCAGAGTTGGGGTAAACCAGGGGCCAGCAAACATTTTAATAAAGACCTAGAAAGTAAGTATTTAAGTCTTTGCAGGTCACAGAGTCTCTGTCACAACTATTCAACTCAGCCACTATAATCCAAAAGCATTCACAGACCATCCATGAACGAATGCATGAGACTGTGTTTCAATAGACCTCTAGGACCCCCAGGTCAGAGGAGACTTCAAAGCCTCCTCCAGCTCTTCCCTTCTAATAATGACAAAGAGCTACTGTCCACTGAACATTCACTCTGTACTAGGTGCTGAGGTAAGCACCCTGATCTCAATTCATGCCCCCAACAATCCCATCAGGCAGGCACTATCATTATCATCCTCATTTCACAGAGGGAGAAATTGAGGCACAGAGAGCCTTGACAACCTGCCCAAGGTTACAAAACTTTTAAGTGGCAGAGGCAGTGTCATATGTAAATGAATGCACTTCCAGTATGTTCAGGTGGGGTATGTTGGGGGTGGCCACATGGTAAGTCCTGGCCCCATCTGGGGACAGTGACCAAACCTGGGCACAGAGCCTTGCTCATAAGCCTGCCCATCCTGGGGAATTGGCTTATGTCACTGATCAGAGCAGTCCCAGACCTTGTATGGCTGCCCCTCAAGCACCTGCTGCCATGGCAACTACCATTAGCACCCTGGGGTTTTATGAGTGGTTAGGACCAGGCTGCCTTCCAATTGCCCATAGTTTTCCTTTCCTCTTCAAAGCGGGCAGGAGTTTTCAGACTGATCTGGAGGAAGATAGAGGAATTCTTCATTGAAGAGTGAAGGGGAATCTCTCACAATAATAAGCCACCAGTGGGTGCCCCACCTACCACCTGGGGCCATGGTGGGAACCTCTCTGTAGCATTACCAAAACCCCCGTGCAGTGGTGGGCAGATATCCTTTGTTCTAAAATTAACAATTATTTTATGAAACTGGCACCTTAGGAGGAAGAAAAATTCTTAAGTGTATTCATCATGGCTCTTCCTGGCTCAAGAACCTGTCTCTCTCTACCGGAGGTATTTATGAAGATCCTATACTAATTTAGAGAAAGAATGGGACCCTGGTTCAGCCTGCAGGGAGCTATGGCCTAACAAAAACAAGAGACTAAAAGAGACCCAGGCCTAGCATGGAGATGAGTGAGTGAGAGGCTATGATGAAGGGCCAATTAGATGCTGGAGAGCACATGAGGGAGGGAAAGAGAGAAAGGAGAGGGCAAAGGGGAGGAGAAGAGGGAGGGGGAGGACACTCAGGAAGATCAGGACACTGTGTCTTCCCTGGCACTCAAGGTCCCTGTGAGAGGCAGAGGCACAAGCAGAGCCTGGCCAGAGGAGGTGGCCAGATGGGGAATGGCTAGGGGTTCAAAAGGGAGCTCCCTCTATTCCAGCTGCTGCTTCATTCCCTTCCTTCATAGGCAGGAAGGACAATTATCCGACTCTAAAGACAAGGGCACTGAGACTCAGAGAAGTGATCGATGTGCCATGGGCCTCATAGCCAGTAAGTGTCAGAACTCGGATGTGATCCAGTCTGACTCCAAAGCTCATGCTCCTTTATCACCATCTTGGACCTTATTTTTTCATCCTGAGAAGACATGGTTGTGGGCTCCAACTCTCCCCAGGGCTGTGCTGGAACAGAGGGAGAACCTGTGTCCCATGGGGCCATTGTGAGAGGGAAGGGAAGACACTGTTTCCAAATAAGCTGCTTCTATGTACCTCATTTAATTCCCTAAACCACCTAGTATTTCCACTTTCCTCTTGGAAAAGCCGAGGCTCAGACATGTCTGTGACTTGTCTAAGGGTTTCAGAGGGGCTAAGCGTTGGGTTAGGATCTAACCTGCTCACTCTGGCTCATGACCACATATATCCTAAATTCAAGGCTATCATTTCTTCTCATAGAAGGAGTTTTCAAATATTTAGACTAACACGGAACAAAAGATGGCTTCCGCCTATCTCTCTTTGCTCTTCCTCTTTGTTCCCGTGGCCCTGAGATTCCGTCCATGCCATTCTCATAATTCCATCTTTATGTCAGACTTTGAAGGTTCAGGGGGCAGCATGAGACTTTTCTCTTTATTTCCAGTGCCCAGCACACCAGAGGTGCTCACTTAATATCTGAAACACAGTTCTTAAGACACTTGGAGCCTGTTCATTGTTACTCTGCACACAATTCTAACAAAGTGTAAGGAGGCTGTTGGGGCAGCCACAACTGACAGTAATAAAAAAAAAAAAAAGAAAGCCAATAGTGAATAACAGAGAGAAAATTATACCCAGCAGGTGGGAGAACTTAAAAGGCAAAACAACTTGGAAGTTGTAGGGTTGGGGCAAATTGCTGCTTGTAGCTCAACAGCCACAGAGGTTGATATTACCATGTAACAGGCCTAGGCATTCCCTGGTACCCCAGACTGTGGCTGTAAATCATCAGAACTATTACATTGTACTCTGTCTTGTGCACAGTGGAGAAAGTGCTAGACTGAGGTCACAACCCTGGTTCCCTTCTGGGCCTCTGCCACCAATCTGCTGGGAGATGCAGCCAAGGAAACTCCCCTTCTGGATCTCAGTTTTCTCATGCTTAGATAAGGCAGTCGAACAGTTATATCCAGGGTAAGAACTTCCCAGTGTTAGGATGTTTCAGATGGGGATAGAGGTAATTCAATTTTGGCAAAATTCCATTCAAAATCACTCAAATAATAAATGCAGGAAGGGTTGTGGTTGGCAAGGGTTAAGCTCTCAGCTCTCTGGAAAGCTCAGTTCTGCAGAATGATCCTCATCCTAAATATTTGTCTCTGTTCTAGCAGCCACCCTCTTCCAGCTGTCTTTGAATAATGAGCTAGAAAAACATCATAGAATTGGACAGTCCTGGGGCTTGGCTGGGGGCCAGGTACTTACCAGAAACAGGTGTCGGGGGCGTCTGCTTTTCCCTGTTACTTTCATCAGTGTCCCCTCCTTCAGAAACTCCTGTGGGAAGAGAAGGAGACCTGGAGGGTCAGACTGATGCCCACTGCCATCTTAAAGAAGGATTGGGGAAAGGCTCTGAGTAGGAACCGTTAGTTACGATGCCTCCCAAAGTACCAGAGAATAGCTCATGGGTGAATTCCCAGCTTTAGAGAGATGCCCGTGTTTGCCAGCACAGCTCTGGAGACAGACAACTCTGCTTTTTAGGAACACTCCACCCTGAATTATATACCAAGTCCCAGACACTGTTCTGGCCTTCAAGTGATCCAGACAGTGACTCCTTCCCTGGTTTGCTGTCTTGAGGAGACCTTCAGACTGGACACTCTGAAGGTTTGCTAAAACAGTGGAAGACCTGTGAATAGCTGTTACAGGCTCCTTAATTCTGGAGGATGTTTAAAACAGATGTTTATTCTTTTTAAAATATTTTATTTATTCATGAGAGACACACACAGAGAGAGGCAGAGACACAGGCAGAGAGAGAAGCAGGCTCCATGCAGGGAGCCCAATGCGGGACTTGATCTCAGGACTCCAGGATCATGCCCTGGGCTGAAGGCAGGAGCTAAACCGCCGAGCCACTCAGGCGTCCCTAAAATAATTGTTTAATGTTACCTAAAGTTAAATAAAATAGATGTTTAATAAATATCTACTGAATTGATAATCCTGGGCCAAAACAGTAGGTGTGATTTTATAGAATCTCAGACCAGTGAGATCCCTGCTAATTTTGAATAAAATATCCTGAGCACAACCTCTCATTTGTCTCTTGTCCTTCATGGACCATAGCAGGTAACAAACACATTTTTGACTATTTTTGAGCTGAGTTTTATGTTTTCCATTTGGAAGCTTAAAAGTGGGTAAATTTGTCTCTTGAAGAATATTATTTTTAAGATACTTTGTTGGGGCTCCTGAGAGATGGTTTTCCTGATTTCCCAGCAATGCTGGGCTAAACTAAAAATACTTGGCCATCTCTTCTTCTCAGAGGTGAAAAGAACTACCGGGGACTCTGAACCCAAATGGCGCTGTTCCTTTAAAGATCCTGAAAGTGGAAAACCCCACTGGGAGGCAGCCCATGGGTCTTGTAGCCCAGCAGACCGCCCACCCTCCCTCCTCTGGTAAACAGCACCTGCAGCCAGGCCTGTCTGGGACCAGCCCAGCTGAACAATGGGTCTTATCAGAGCCTCACCCGCCTGCCTAGCAGGCCGCCCTCTGTCCCTGCCCATGGCGGCGGTGGCACTCACCCTTCCTGGCTGGAGGAGATCCCCTTGGCCCCGAACACTGTGCTCAATGTGGACCAGCTTCTGCAGATTTTCCTGTGGGTGGGAGCAGAGTGATGGGGAGATGGTCAGGACCCATGCAGGGGGTCTCATCCCCTTTGCTGGGAGTGTCATTGCTTCTACTTCAGAGGAGGAAAAGGGAGCCCAGAAGGGCCTTGTCCAAAATCTGACCTCTCATCCATGGCAGGGTTGGGACCTGAGCCTGGGTCTGCAGGATGCCAGACCTGTGGGCTGCTCATATTCAAGCTAGTCCCTCTGGGCCTGGGATCTGACACGACCATCTTCTGCGTGCCATGGTGCAAGCCCCCTGCCCTTGCTATGCTATCCGAGAGCCATATTTATCATCAGGCCATGGCCCCTACTCTAAATCTGTGTACCCCATAAAGCCTGGAGCATCCAGACTTCATTAACCCAGAGTAGACAGATGCCCACGACCAGACTGTCTCTCTGGGCTTGCAGCCCAGAATGGGGCCTCTAGATAGTAATCAAGAAAATGTTCTACCTGGGGAAGAAACAGATCTAGGTTCCTTGAAGGAAAAGTAAGTGTGCCTGGGAACTCCTGTTGGTCCCTCACTGGGTTACCGGAATACACAGTGACACACCTCCCTTCCCTCTGCACAGCACCCCCATTATGCTGGAAGTAACCTACCCATGGGGTGGGTGCCCCGTGAAGCCCATGCAGGATCAGGTTCTAAAGTCAACAAATAAGGTGAAAATTGTATATAGGGACATTGCCTTGAAAAGGCTTTTACCCCATCCATAGTTTTAGGCACAAAATCCTGCACGCTAGAAATGTGTGATAATTGTTCCATTTCCACTCGTGATGTAGAATGCTGCACGAGAACAGTGGCCCTAGCCTAACAGTGAGAAAAGGATAATCTACACAATCCTGACTCTTCTTACATCTACTGGAGAGCCGAAGTCACAAGGCAACCAATTGACCCAAGTCCTAAAGATTGACAAGCCCCTTCACAGCGACATAAGGCACGTGTACTGTTGCAACACACAGGAGGAAGAGGCAGCTGCATAAAGGAGGATAAGAAGAAAGCAGATAAAATGTTAATGGATTCTGCAAGGTCAGGTGTGGCCTGATGGGATAGTTTAGAATAAAAGAGAGCCCCAGACTCAAGGCACATCTGCAATCACTGGCAAGCTCTTTTCCAGCAGTTCCCACTAGGTGCTCATAAGGAGGACTAGAGGCAGAGCAGAGGACCAGAAAGGACCCCCCCGCTTGGTGGTGAAGGCATGCTGGCTGCCACTGGGGGGGCTGCCATACAACCCTGCCAACTTCCCCAGTTCCTTCTCTTGTACAAAACCCTCAGCCCCTAAAAGAAGCCAAGAAATCCACTCCCGGAGAACAGGCAAAATGCCACTCAGTGCTTCTGGGGAAAGGGCAGAGGCAAAAGCTGTCTCCCCTAAGAAGAGAGGAGGTGCCCCCTTGGGCCCAGGATTATGCACCAATACAAAGCAGAAACCTGTCCAAGACCTGCCACGGCCACAAGACAGTGTTTGGCTACCATGCAGAGGAGGAGCAGGAACACAGAGAAAGCTTGGCTTGTAGGCCCTGCTGAAGACCGAGGCTTGTCTAGGAGAGCAGAGACTTATGAGCATAGCACTGAGTGACAGGAAACAGCAGTCTACATTTGAGAAGGGGCAAGAGCATAGAGAGAGGCCCCTTCTGTGCTGCAGGGATTGTTAAGAGCTGAAGGTGGGAAGGAAAATGAGAAAAATTCTCTAGCATCTCAGGCCCCACAAACAGCACCAGGTAATAGCAGCCCTCTTCTGAAGGAATGTGAAGTCTAGGCAGCTCTGAAGGTGACACAGCAACAACAAAACCCAAACCCAACTCAACTACTGACTGGACTGACCCAACTCCTACCCCCTACATTAATGACATGATTAAAAAGGAGGCATTCGCACTTCTGGGGTAGATACCATTTCCCTCAGTCTCCACAATTCTTCCAACACATAATATCTGGCATTCAGTCAAAAATTATGAGAGAAACACAAAATAGCAAGAAAGAACTCTAATTAATTTTCAAGAAATAAAGCATTCAACAAAACCAGGAGAGGTGGCACAAATGTTAGTAAAACCATCAGACAGGGACTTTATTTTACTTTATTTTTTTAAAAGATTTTATTTATTTATGAGAGGCAGAGACACAGGCAGAGGGAGGAGGTGGCTCTCTGTGGGGAGCCTGATGTGGGACTTGATCCCAGGACCCCAGGATCATGACCTGTGCCAAAGGGAGATGCTCAACCACTGAGCCACCCAGGTGCCCCAGACAAGGACTTTAGAATAACTATAATTAGTATGTTAAAGGAGCTAGTGAAAAAAGTAGGATGCATGCATGAACAGATGGAGAATTTCCACAGGGATAGAAACTATAAAAGAGAGTCAAATGGAAATGTTAAAAACAAAAAATGTAATATTAGAAATGTAGAATTCCCTTGACAGGCTTAGCAGCAAACTAATCACAGCTGAGGAAAGAATAAATGAACTTGGAGGTAGATAGGTTGCAATTAACAAACTAAAACACAAGGAGAAAAAAGAGTGGGTGTGGGGAGCAGAGCATCTAAAACAATTTTCCAAAATTAATGAATGACAATAGACCCAGGAAGCTTGATAATCACAGCCCCCTAAAAACATACATACTTAGATACCATAGTCAAACTTCTAAAAGTCAAATGTAAAGAGATCTTGAAGGCAGCCAGAACAAAGGGACACACTATGTAAGAGGGATAAATATTAATATTACAGTGGATTTCTTATCGGAAACTATACAGGTCATAAGATAGTGGAATGGCATCTTTAGAAAAAAAAATTGGTCAATCCAGATATTTTCCCCAGGAAAATGTCTTTCAAGAATGAAGGTAAATTGACCAATCAAATAAATGGGCTATGGATGGTGGGACCCAGGTTTCTTAATGCTGGAGTGGAAATTATATAGATAAGCAAGGGGATGAGGCTAGAATGATCCACATGGTAATGATCAGAATTGGGGCTTACTGATAAAGAACTCATACATACTTTAATATGGATACAGATGGTTATGTATAGAAATATTTACAGACATGAGTATACACACAGGTTACTATATAAACACTTAATTTTTTGCTCTGAAAGTAAGAGGAGAGCAGCCCGGGTGGCTCAGCGGTTTAGCGCTGCCTTTGGCCCAGGGCATGACCCTGGGGTCCCGGGATTGAGTCCCACGTCGGGCTCCCTGCATGGAGCCTGCTTCTCCCTCTGCTTTTGTCTCTGTCTCTCTGTGTGTCATGAATAAATAAATAAATAAAATCTTAAAAAAAAAAAAAAAAGAAAGAAAGAAAGAAAGAAAGAAAGAAAGAGGACCTGAAAGATAGGATAGCCTACTTTGTGCCCAGATCTTGGCTTCTAATACCATTATCAGGAACCAGGACTCCTTGGAGAAATGGCTGATTCTAAGTCTGGGGAAGGAAATAAACAAGATAAGCTTGGGACATCTTTGTAGTGCCAGAAAGTAGGAAAGTGCTCAAAAAATAAACAAACAAAACAAAAAATCCCACCCAAATCCATACTGATGGAGGGTACATGGAAAGTACAGAGGAACCAATTGACAGGGCTCCCAATGGCCAAAGCTGCAACAACTTGAGAAATAAATAAAGTGGTAGGAGATCATAATCTAAACATAAAACAAATATCCATGAGCACTTATTTATTTATTTATAAAGATTTTACTTATTCAATTGAGATAGAGAGCATGAGCAGGGGGAAAGATAGAGGGAGAAGCAGACTCCCTGCCGAGCAGGGAGCCCGACTTGGGGCTCGATCCCAGGATCCTGAGATCACGACCTGAGCTGAAGGCAGATGCTTAACTGATTGAGACACCCAGGCACCCCAGCACTTACTGATTTAAATGATTTACTTATGATGAGTAAATATATTAAAAAAAATAAGGAAGAAGAGACAAAGATCCCATGCAGAAGAATTCCAAATAATTTAGGCATCTGCTTGGTCTTCAAGGAGAGGGAATATAACTCCTCACTCCTTAAATGTGGGCTGTGCATAATGACTTTCTTCCAACAAGTATGGACTATGTGGGGAGAAGGGATAACCTTATGAAGTTTAAATAAAATTGGAGAAATCTGACAGACAAAACCTCAGCCAGGTGGTCAAAGTCAACATCAGCACTCCCAAACCATGTTGCCAGTGTGTACCCTCAGTACAATGTCATGAAAGTGGTACTTTACTTCCATGATATTTCTCCCAAAACCTATGAATCCAGTCTGTTCATGAGAAAACTATCAGACAAATTCTTTTTTTTTTTTTCATATACACATATCAGACAAATTCCAATAGGGGGGCATCCTTTAATATACCTGGACCAGTATTCTTCAAATTTATCAAAGTCATCAAAACCAAGGACAGTCTGAGCAACCATTACAGTCAAGAGAGGCCAAAGGAAATATGATGACTAAGTGTGATATACTGGATGGGAACTTGGAACAAACATTAGGCAAAGATTAAGGACATTTCAGTGAACTTTAATAATACCATATCAATACTGGTTCTTTAATGTACCATACTAATACAAAGATGCTAGCTAGTACTAGGGGAAACTGCATGGGATACATGGGAACTTTCTATATTCTCTTTCTCCATTTTTTCTGTAAGTTTAAAATTTTCCTAAAAACTAAACACTGTTCACAAAGTAGGACGGTGATTGCCAGGGGTTGCAGGGAGGGGCTTATAGCATTTAATGGGGATAGTTTCAGTTGGAGATGGTGAAAAAGTTCTGAAGGTGGATGGTGGTGATGGTCACACAACAATGTCAATGTACTTAATGCTGATGAACTGTGCACTTAAAAGTGGTTAAGTTGTCAATTTTATGTAACATGTATTGTAACTCAATAAAAATTTAAGTCTACTTAAAAAACAAACATTAAAAATCGGAGAACCCAGACTTACACCTGTCCTCTCTGTTCTAGAGGGAGACAGTTTACTCTCATGCTATGGGGAAGAGGACAGTCAATGGCCAATTTGATCAAAAGCCTTGAAAGCCTGACCTTACAACTAGATGTGGGATTTTTCTTCTAGGGAATCCTCTGAGGTTTGGTCAGAGTGACTGCAATTAAAAGCAAGGTACATCCACCCTCTGATCTAACCTGTGACCAGTCCTTGAAGGAGCACCCAGGGCTCACAAACCTGGGAGCCAACTCCGAACCTCCATGCCTACATTCATGACATTCCTCATGGCTGGGTCAAGAAAAAAGAAAAAGAAAAACCCAAATGCGAGAGAAAAAAACAAAGGGCCCTTTGTACATTTATGTGTGTCATGTGAGAAAGGAGCAGGTGCCACGCACATGGGCATATGCACATGTTTTCACACAAGAACGTGTGTGAGGTTGCAGGTCTGAACTTGTGAGTGATGTATGCAGCCATGTCTGGCCTAGAGGCTAAGAAAGGTTCAAGTTCAAGCCTCGGTCCCATGCTGAGAGCTGTGTGATCCTGGGTGAAGCAACTTGTCTCTCCAGACCTTAGTTTCCTTGCTTGTGACACTGGGCTGATAATAGTGCCTCTGCTGTTCAGAGGGGAATATTGGCACAATCCCATGCTCAACAGAGGCAGCTATGGTCACCATGAGAAGGATGCTACATGGGAATCTGCTACAGCCTTTCCTAAAATGCTGGAGAAGATGACTTTTCCCACTTCTAAGACGTTCCCATCCCATCTTCACATTGTTCCTATTTATTCCTTGTCTTCCCTCAAGATGTGAGGATCATGGCATAGGAGGGGCTACCCAGGCCCCAGTTCTTAGAGTCACACTTCCCAAAGCTTCTCTCATCACTAACAGTCTTCTGCTAATGGGCTACTCAATGGATTGATAGTTTGGCTTGGCTGCCAGTGCTTTATCCTAGTGAGCTTATCAGGGGCATTTCAGACCAGGTGTCAGGTAGGTATGTGGGCCCCATTTCAGGGTGGTGGGATTTGGCTCTTTCTAGAAACCATATCTCCAGCTTTGCTAACTTTGTGGGGAGTTGTAGCAATGGTCTGATGTGAGCATAAAGGTCACGTGAATGTTGACACCTCCAGGAAGCCTTCTGTGGTTCTTACAACCAGGAAGTACCTCCCTAAAGTACTTCCACTGAATGTAATGTGGAGACACAGAAGGCTTTGTAAAAAAGGGGAATGGCACCATCAGATCTATTTTAACAGGATCACTCTGAATGGAATGGCAAGGCTGGGAGGTGATGAGGCCTGAGGTGGGCAGTGACCATGGGGAGGGAGATGCAGAGCCCCAGCCTGCCCTTTAGCCACTCAAGCCATTGAGCTCTGCCCTGACATTGGGTTTATCTGGACCTGCCTGCCCATGCCCCAGGCAGAGCCCTAGCCTGGTCCCAGCAAGTGTGCAACAGGGGCTGCCAATCCAGGGCAGGCCCCACATGGTGTCCCCAGGCAGCTGGAGATCAGGGCCAGGCTGTGCCAGGCACAGCGTCTAACCCCAGTCTTCGACAAAGCCAGGGGAGTTGGGGTAGAGAGGGGGTCGGCCTGCGGCTACTCCAGCTCCTCCTGCAAGAGGCTGCCGCACATGAGCTCACCCACAGGAGAGAAGACATGGCCCTTCTGACCTAGTTTTCCTTCTTGGAAACAGAGGCATCCCTGGCTGAAGCAGGGTGCAGAGAAGCCAGCCCCTCTGCTGCTATGTCATGATGGGGCATGGGATGCCAAAGCACTTCTGTCTCTGGCCACATTGGAGGAAATTTCACTGTATATATGTATACACTGTATATATGGGATGCTAAAACAACAAAGAACAAGGAGCTCATGAACCCCAGAGCGGGAGGGCAGATGACCTGATGATGACAACGTATCTGATGTACTGATTTTCACACTCACTTGGCTTTAGCCTCCACCCTCAGCACACCCTCTCTTCAGACTCTTGTCCTGCTTCACCTACCCTGCTCCCGTCTTCGGCCAAGCTGGGTGGCTCTCTGAACTCTAATGTGACCTATCCTTCGCCATCTCCATACCTCTGCCCAGGCCAGCCCCTCTTCCTGGCACACCTTTCCTCTCTCTGCTCCCCGTGGGGGCACCTCGCACATCATCACCTCTCATAGCCCTGACTGGGAGAGATGGCTCCATTCTCTGAACCATGTGACATTTTCTCTCTCCCTCACGGTGCTTATCATGTCCACACATTTATCCCTTCACAAGCTGTGATTTCCTCCATGTTGGGATTCATGTCTTAACTCTACCTCCAGTCCCCAACACAAGGCTGACATAGAGTAGGTGTCCAATAGATGTGACTCGCCTCCCCCTTCTGCCTGTGGATGATTCACTATAAGGATGCACAGCAGAGCTGAGCAACCACTCGGCACGTATGCCACCATCACTCCCACCCCTGCTGGTGGAATACATCCCTAATCCATCACCGAACTCTTTCCCACTGGGTGAGGACTCAGCCTCAGAATCCTTCTCAACACAAAGCTCTAGCCTATTTACATCTTAGTGGAGCAGAAAATATGTGGACACAAGTAATCAAGGTAGCCACTTGAACAGAGCTGGTATATGGGATAAAGTTGGCCATGCTTGGCAGAAAGCTAGTAAATACCAGATCAGTGTCCAACAAACAGAGTCACACTCTGGCAGACTGTGTGTGCACTTAGAGCTCATGTATTCTTTTGGATTTTCAAACTTTTGTGAGAAAAACATTTACCTGGCAAACTTGTTAAAAATGCATATCCCTGGACCTTACCCCCAGATATTCTGGCTGAGAAGACCTAAGGTGTGCCGAGGGATTTGTAGCTTACAAGGCACACCAGGTGCTAATGCAGATGGTCCCAGACCACAGTTGGGACATTACTTACCAGATTTGTCAAAGTCTGTAGCCTCCCTCACTATTCTAATGGTGAACCAGAAACCTGGACAGGAACACACAGTACCTGAGGTCACAGCAAGTGTCAGGGCCAGAACCCAATGGCCAAGAACTCTTTGCAAAGTCCTGTGACACAGATGGTTGTCTGTAGCACTCCTAGAAGTGGAGTATCACAAGGCAGACCTGGGCAGGCTGGAGGGGTCCTAGACCTGAACCCCAGAGAAGGAGCCCAGGAAACAGACTTACCCCTTGCTCCATGCTGTCATTGGCACGGTCTGTGACTTTGGAGATGAGGGTCAGTGCACCTGTGGAGGGAGGCAGAGACGATAGTCCCCCTTCTGGGAAGGAGGGCCAGCCCAGCAGCCACCATCCTCGCCTCCTTCGTATCCTCCCCTCTCCCCAACCCACTCCCCAAGATCACTGCAGTTGCAGGGGCCTATGCGTGGGTGGCACCAATTTTTCCCATGGCTGGGTCAGGTCACAGGCCCAACCCTAGCTTTGCTACTACTATCTTAA
The DNA here is from genome assembly GCF_048418805.1 of Vulpes vulpes. Taxonomy (NCBI): domain Eukaryota; kingdom Metazoa; phylum Chordata; class Mammalia; order Carnivora; family Canidae; genus Vulpes; species Vulpes vulpes. The sequence continues at coordinate 58,183,353 of NC_132788.1, read as the reverse complement.
GTGACCTTGACAGTGATTTGACCACTCTGTGCCTTCGTTTCCTCAGCTGTAAACAGAATATGTTAAAATAGAGACTGCCTTGGCAGGTCATATGAAGGGACAGTCACACAGAATTGGGAGGAAACAGACACTGTGGTGACTTTTTTAGCCCTGGCCCATCTCTGATCACCAAATTCTGATCACTACCCTCTCCTTTGACTAGATGGCAGCCCAACCCAGGGAGTCCCAGGCTTGAGGGGGGCGGGGAAATCATCTCAGAAGCCCCAGAGGTTTCCTGCCCCACAGCACATCCAGCTGCCAGGGAGGGGGCTGTGTCCTGCACCAGAGCTGGGAAACAGGGACCGAAAGAGGAATGTGTCGCCGTCCTCTGGGTTCAGGCTGCACTTACCCTGTGTGTTATCATACTCAGCGGAGTCCGGACAAAGGTTGTTTAAATAGTCTGCAGGGAGAATGAGAGCCAGGGTCAGCTTGCCCCAGGGAAGACTGCCCCTCCTGTCCACAGCAGGAGCCCCCCTCTCCAGACTTGGAAGAAACATGCCAGAAGAATGGGGCATCTACCCTCTTGCCCCTGTTAGTTAGCCTGCGATACCACCACACTAGAACAAAACAGGCCCCCGAGCCATCACCAGCATCACTGCCACCATGGCTAGCTATTCACTCATTCAACGTGGATCTATCCAGCGCTTGCTGTGTGCCTGGAGTTGTGCTATGCCTTCAGGATATGGACACAGACAAGGTGAATCCCTGCCGCTGAGAAGCACACTGTCTTCTAGGGGAACAGATGTGACTATCAACACAGCAGAGTGTGATGTATTAAACCTTTAACACATTTATACCCCAAAGCTCTACATGGGCTGGCCTCTCTCCAGCTACCTCTCCACGTCACTCATTCACTCTGGCAATGCTGGGACTCTTACTATTGCTTGAACATGGCAAGTCTGTAATACCCCCGGGCCTTTGCACTCACTATTCCCTCTATCCAGTATTCTCTTCTTCCAGATTTTTGTAGGGTTCATGTTCTCATTTTGCTGAGATCTCTGTGCAATGTTACCTCCTCAGAGAGGTCCTTCCTGAGTGCTGTATCTAATTCAGAGGCCTATTTACCTCCATCCCCTCAGCCTGCTTTATTTTCTTCAGAGCTCTTATTTCTGACATATATTTTTATTTCCTTCTTAGTTTGTTAGCGTAAAAACTCCACAACATCACAGAGTTTCAGCTGTTTAATTCAGTGCTATATCTCTAGCATCTAGCACAGGGCCTGGTACAGAGTAGATGCTCAATAAACACTTGTTGAATTAGATGAACAAATTCTCTGTCTCCCTGGCTTTAACAGACTTTCCTTATGGCCTGGTCACCACCTGGAATTACATACATATCTCTTTGTGTGGTTGCCTGTCTCCCTCACTGGAACAGCAGTTCTCCAGGCCTGGCATCTTTGTCCATTTGGGAGGCAGTTGGGTAAATGAGTCTGGAGCTCAGGACAGAGGTGTGGTGTTTCTGGGAGGTGGAAGTAGGGGAGGGAATGACTTTCCCTGGGGCAGAGTTTGTAAAGTGGGGAGGAAGGAAAGAGGACCTAGGACTGAGCCCCAAGAAATACTGACATTTACAGAACAGTAGAGGAAGGGAGTTGTCAATACAGATGGGAGAGGGGTAGTAGAGAGGTCGAGGGAGGCAGGGGGAGAGAGTACAGAAGCCTCAGGATGAGATGATTTTGAGAAGCAGGAAGTTGTCAGTGGCTAAGCCATGAGATGGTCAGAGCAGGTTTAAGGCGGCCTTTTTTGGCCACAAGAAGGGACTGGTGATAAGAACAGCTTTAGGGAAATGAAGCACTAACTGAGGAAATGCAGAACAGGGGAAGGTATGAGCTTCTGTGTTTTAGGATGGGAGAGGCTGAAGGAAGACAAAGATGGCCACTGAAGTGAGATTTCCAAGGTGGCAGCAGGGGATCCAAAGCTCAGCTAGAGGGAAAGTGGTGGCACAGTCCAGCCTGTCTGGAGGCGCAGTAGCCAGGAACTGAGAGCAATCCTCCTACTACCCATTCCCACCACAATGGGAGGGGAGGGGGTCATCACACAGCTTGCCAATGTCACCAGCACCCCTTCTTAGGTGCCTTCTTTCCCTGCATCACCTCAGTGTACCTTGACCTCCTGTGGGGCCCACCTGTGAGGAGCACTTGGTACTGGAAGAGGCGCTGAACCACCCGCAGCAGCCGGTGCTTCACGTTCTGGCCACCTCCTTGCTGACTCTGCTGCTCCCAAGAGACAAGGGAGGACAAAACTCCATTAGAGACCCCTGTCTTGAGGTACCAGGCTCATGGAATCTCTCATACACTGTCCCATCCACACTACTTCCTGGCCACACCGAGCTTCTCCCCTCTTTAAAACCAGGTCCCCCTCCTCCAGGAAGGCCTCCCAGATTAGCACCACCCTGCCATGACAGTTCATTCCTTAGCCTCACAGTTAGTGCTACATTCAGTAACATGTATCTACTAGTCCCTGCTTTGCATCTAGTGTCAGTAAAAGAAAAAAGCCCCCATTTTCTGTCTAGTAACTGGGTCCCCAGTTGATGGTCCATTTGTTGGTTACTCTAACAGCTGGGGCCCCAGCTTGCTTTGTGCTTTTCTACTGGGACAGGAGAACAGTCACTAAAACCCTTGCCATGGTGGGGGGTCATAGAGTTGTCATCAATCACCCATCAGGGAATGTTCTCAGTTCTAGGTCTTCCCTCCAGCTGGGCCACCCTTTCCTCCCCCATCCAGGCCCTCCCTTCTGACCTTCAGCCTCAGACCTACCAAGAAGCCCCCCTGGTTTGCAGTAAGCCCTTCCATGCCCACCCCACCCCTGTATATTAGAGCAAGTTCTTAGAGGACCAAGGGACCCACCTCAAACTCACGGACAGCAGCTGCCAGCCGTGGAGAATGCAAGCAGGTCTCACTGAGCAGACTCAGATACCTGTCGAACTGCAGGATGTGAGCAGCATGGTGGTCAAACTCCTGCTCCCGGGCCAGGAAGACATCGGCCACCTTCTGCTGGCCCTCCCTGCAGCCGGGGAGGGGGATGGGACAGGGAGAACTCAGCCTTGGGACCAGCACCGTGGTAAGTGGTGAGAGCTAGAGTCACGTTACTGGGTGGAACCACAGCTTGACCCTCTCGTACTCCCACTCGTTTTACTTTGGGCAAATGACCTAACACCTGTGTCTTGGCTTCCACATCAGTCAAATGAAGACACCATTCCACATGGTGGGGTTTTAACTGCCCCCACCCCCCACTGCAGTGGAAGTAGGGAAAGGAGTCCATGGACAGCTCACCAGTGCAACAGCCTCTCCCCCAGCTCCTCCAGGATTCCCTGATGAAGGTCTCGGATGGCTGGGAGTTCGCTTAGGCCACGCCTCAGCTCTTCCCTGGACAACGTGTCCTTGCCCTCTTGGTCTATTTCATCCAAGGCCCTTGTGACAGCTCCATGGAAATCCTGAAACCCCAAAGGCTTGTTACCCAGTTGACAGGACTGAGCACAAGTTCTCCCTGGCAGCTCCCGAGGGGCTCTGAAGCCCTGGCCTACACACAGATAGCATAGGACCTTAGGCCAGCGTTTCAGACCCCAGTGTTCTCACCTGTAAAATAGGGGTTATAACACATACCTGGTGATCACAGGTAACTGATGCCCCAAAAGCACCCAACACAACTGCTGTTACAGCGGAGGGCTTTAAAGCATGGTCATTCCTGAACTTGGGGCATGCTGTTCTTCTGAAAAGTTGGGTGATTCCCTCTCTGAAGAAATACAAAGTGCTCTACCATTATCTATCTTTGAAAAGGTTCATGTACTGTGTTGCTTTAGAATAAAGTCTAAAGAAATCATAGGCAAACCCTCCATGGCTTATTAAGCAATCACTGAAATTGATGCAGATGGTAACTATGTACAGATATTCATGTCTTAGAGCTAAATCAAGAAAGGATACAAAAGTTGTCTTTCTACCCTAACACAGTCCTATAAAACAGGAACAAAGGAAAAAGTAAAAGGAAATGGAGGGAATGTAAACAGTGGTTGTGCTCAGAGATTAGGAATGACTTTTTTTTTCCTTTGTTTTAATCACTTTAAAAAAATCCAACTAAATTTAATGATTTAAACATTAGGAATGATTTTTTTCTTCTTTGTTTTAATCACTTTAAAAAAATCCAACTAAATTTAGTGAACATTAAAATTATGACAAATACAAGGCCCCCTCCTCATGAAAAAAATTTTTTATCTTCAACTACACCCACTCTTGCAAGAGCCATAGGTCTGTAGTTTTAAATACATGGGATACACTGAGACCACCTCGAATTGTGGAGCGCTGCACATTAGGCAGACATCCCATGAGAGGTCTTGTGGTCCAGCCCAAATTAAGAAGGTCCAATCACTTTTATAGCATTCAGGACAGATGATCACAATGCCTTGTTTGATTGCCTCCCTGATGGAGAACTCATGACTGAGCAAGACAGTTAATTCCACTGCTGAACAGTTTTCATTGCTAGAATGGTCTCTTTACATTGAGATCTGAAAGGACAAAATGCCTGAAAGGATGAGCAGCCCCTCCTCCAGGAAGTCTTTCTGGTCTCCGCTCCCCCCCCCGCCCCCCCCAAGTAAAGGAATGCAGGAGAAGGAGAGGGATAGGCAAAAAAGGCAGGGAGGTAGGACAGGGCCAGATGGGGGGACAAGGGAAGAGAGAAAGAAAAATGAGAAAGCAGAGAAAAAGAGAGAGGGAGAAAGACAGAGGAGAGAGAGGGAGGGCTGGAGGGAAGGAGGGACTGAGGAGAGGGCAGGACCCAGAATGTGAGAGGCAGACACTTTGCTGTGCCCTGCCCCTCCAATATCTGTAAAGATGCTGCCTGTGCCGTCAGGCGGAGGACACAGATGTGCGGGTTACAAAGGTCTCTGCTTCCTGAACACCTCATCCTGTCCGGAGCTGACCTCCTGCTACTGCAACCTGCTCTGCCGGGAATTGGCAGGGAGGACAAGGAGACGGCGGCCTACCCTGGCCTGTGGTTCCAAGGAGGGTGGATGAGCTGGTTCCTCCTAAGGCCAGCCCTCATTAGCCCCAGTCTGGTGCAATTTGAAGGTCTCAGGACACCTCTAGCCCCATCACTGAGGTCAGAAACTTGGGGCTGAGTCTTGAACTAATGAACAGATTCTCTGGCTGAAGGCATGTGTGTCCTTAAGTGGAGGCCACATGCTAGAGCTATAATTAGAAACCAAATCCCATTGTATCTAAGCTATCAGAGCCTTTCCTGAAAGCATGTTTCAGAGGGTGGAGAAAGTGTGAACTACAAGTGAGAAGGAACTAGGGGGAGGTGGTGTTTAATCCTTCTTTCTGCCCATAGCTTGCTCTGAGATCCTGGGGTCGCTCTGAACTGGGAGTAGGGGTTTCTCTACCCAGGGCAGGAGGACCCTCCCACTCTTCCTTATGAGTCTCCATGTTTAGGAGCCAGCCTCCAGTCCTGCAGAGTCTTCTCAGCCCTGGCACCCCAAAGAAAGGAAGAAAACATCCCAATGAGGACAATAATCCCTCTTGCTTGGGCAGTTGATTGACAGAGGATTTTTCACACATTGTCATCGGATCTGCACCAGGTTCAAGCTCAGAGACACCAGAAGAGTAGCTGATGACTGTGGGCAAGCTGTCACTTGTCTGAGCCTCAGTTTCCTCATCTGTAAAGTAGGGATAACAGTATCACTAAGTACAGCATGAGGCTGCTGAGAAGCTCATCCTGATGTTTAAACTGCTTTGTAAACTGTAAAGTGCTATCCTCATGGCAGCTGTGATTATATTTTGGGTATGACATCTTTAGAGCAGGGTCACATCTGTTTTTGTTTCCTGCTGTGTTTCTTAACTCCAACAGAGCATGTGACACAGAGGAGTTTGATAGTACTTGCTGACTACTGACTGACTGAAAGACCTTTATTTAACAGAAAAGGACAATAGGCCATAGGGAGCTAAGATTGCAATTTGGTCACCCTGCTGCCCAGATTACCACAAAAAAGGGAAGAGGGCAAAGGCAAGGGAGAGAAGGAAGGACAAGCAAAGACAAGAGTGATGGCTGCATGTGCACTGCACCCCAGGGAGCTAAAATATTAACTGCTCTGCAAGCTAGTTTCTCATCTGTAATTAATTCTCACTAAATTGACTTAGTCCCAACGGGCAGGATGGCCATCATCAACATGACTCATTTTAAAAACTGGAGCATAATTGGACTCGCCACAAACATCCGTTCTTAAAACTCTTGCATTGCCTGGCAGCGCTGAGTGCCAGCCACACCATCTATCACTCCCTGAAAGATTTCTGCTGTCCTAATAATTCTGGCCATCACTGCACTTGGGGTCTGTCAGACGGAGGAAGAGAGTAGGAGATATCCGGCTCTCATCCCCTTATTCATTCAACAAATATTCTGAGTGTCTGCTCTGCACCAAGCCCTGAGGAGAGAGTGGGAGCAGGAAATGTTGTTATGCCCTCAAAGAGTTTGTAATCTAGGAAAAAGAGAGGAGTAAAAACACAAATTCGATGCAAAGGTATAAGTGTTGTGATGGGGAAAAGCATAGGAGCCACAGTTGGTCATAAGAGGGAGACCTGGCTTACCTCTGGGAAAGCATGCCAGGAAGGCAACACCTCCACTGAAAAAAGAGGGGAGTGTTTCAGGCAGTGGGGACAGCACGTGCAAAGGCCTTGAGGCGGAGGAGGAACTAAATTGAGTGTGTCTTGGGTGTAGCGTGTGTGTGCATGTGAGTGTGTGCACCTTGCAAAAAATGTACAGGATTAGAGTATGATGGCCCTGGAGGATCAGAACAGAGAACCCACCCCACAGGGCCCTGTGGGCTTTTAGAGGCACTTGGTTTTCATCCTGGGATCTCTCTTAGAAAATTTACTTTGTTGGGAGAACAAACTGGAGGTGGCCAGAATGAGAGCAAGACCGTTCCAGTCATCCAGGAGAGAGGCCTAGATGGTGGCCTCCAATGGTGGCCATGGGGATGGAGAGAGGGGACAGACTAGAGATAATAAGGAAAAAGAACTGAGTGGTCTCAATGCCTGCTGGGTCCAGTCCGAACCCCTCTGGGCACCAGAGGCCTTTCTGATCTGGTCTGCCTTCTCACCATACTCATTTCCCAGCTCTCTGTGGAGCTCCCGTTCCAGCCTCAGAGCCTCTAGGTCCCAAGTCAAGGCCTAGAGAACAAAAATGAGTCCCTGTCTACCTGGAGAGTTGTGTGTGACCTTGGGAAAGTCACTTCATCCCTGTGGACCTCAATTTCCCCCTCTGCTAAATGGGGATACAAATTCATGCTTCACAGAGTTTGTATACATTGCCTTCTGTTATGTTTTAGGATGATTTGTTCCTGTGCCTTCCTTCTCCCCTAGACTGAGTTTTACTTATCTCTGTATCCCCAGCACCCAGAGTGGGAGCGCTCCAGGGTGCTCCCAGGGAAAGTGAGCAACACATGACAACACCCAATATGTACCAAAAACTTGCACCATGTTAGCCATGTGTGTTCAACACTGTACATTCACTTTCCCATCTAATCTTCAGAACAACCCTCTCACTTTCACACTAATATTATTTCTATTAGCTGATAAAATAACCAGGCCCAGAGGGGTTAAGTAATTTGCCCAATGTCACCAAGATGGCAAGATTTGAGCCCAAGTCAGATTGACTCCAAAGTCCCAGATCTTTCCATTGCTCCACACTAACCTCACATTTACAAATGGGCCCAGACAGGGGACCTGACTTGCTCAGGTCCAGGAGGTAGACTAGAACCTAGTTCTTCAGAGTGCTGGCCGGGCTTGTGCCCACCCTTGGAAACCCTAAGGCAGTCTGGTGGAGAGGCCCGAGTGTAGGGACTGCTTCTCTGCCTCTGGAGCCCAGACATTTCCCGGAGCTCACATGGTTCTTAGAACCCTGTCTTGGGCTTGTGTGCAGTAGAAGCAGAGACCTCACGTACAGGGGCCTGGTCCCTTGGCCCCTTTCTCTCTTCTCTAAACACACTACTGAGTTTTCTGGGCAACACAGCATCTCTGTTCTCTGGGATCAACAGTTGGTGGGTAACCAGGATTTCCTCCTCCCTGCAAATAGTCAAACCACTGATGTTGCTGCCAAAAGTCAAATAGACTCACTAGGATCCCATCTGGCCAAATACGAATCAACCTCAACCATACCCGCCCAATGTCACAAACACGCACTGGCAGGCCCCGACCTGTTCAGTAGACATGGCTTCACCTGGCCTGGTCAGTCACGGGAGGATATTTTGGAACCCTGAAAATAATTCTATGTAGAGGCACACAAAGACTTTTTTTTTAAGAAGAGAGGAAGTTGGGAGGGGCAAAGGGAGAGAGAATCTTAAGCAGGCTCCATGCCCAGCACAGAGCCCAACACAGGGCTTAATCCCTACAACCCTGAGATCATGACCTAGGGCAAAATCAGGAGTCAGACACTTAAATGACTGAGCCACATGGGTGCCCCTATCCTTTTTTTTTTAGGCTTTTAAAAAAATTTATTTATTCATGAGAGACACACAGAGAGAGGCAGAGACATAGGCAGAGAGAAAGGCCGGCTCTTTGCAATGTGGGACTCGATCCCAGGACCCTGGGATCATGACCTGAGCCAAAGGCAGACAGACACTCAACCACTGAACCACCTAGGCACCTGGCACCCCTAGACTTCTTAAACTGTATTAAAAAAAATGTATGAGCCATTCAGAAAAATAAGTAAATTAGATTTCATGTTAACAGATAAATATGGAAAAAAGGAATTTGGTTGTTCTATGTAACTTTTCCTATTCTTGTCACTTTTCTGTAAAGTTGAATTAGGGGTGACTGGGTGGTGCAGTCAGTTGAGGCACTGACTCTTGGTTTTGACTCATGATCTCAGGGTTGTGAGATCAAGCCCCACACTGGCCTCCATGCTTGGCACTCAGTGTGGAGTCTACTTAAGATTCTCTCTCCTTCTCCCTCTGCTCCTCCCACTGTGCTCTTGCTCTGTCTCTCTCTCTCTAAAATAAATAAATAAATCTTTAAAATAAATAGAATTTTAAAATCACTGAAAAAGAAAGATGTAAAATAATAAAATGCTTAGGAATAAATTTAACAAAAGAAGCATGCAACCTGTACTCTGAAAACAATAAAACATCACTGAAAGAAATTAAAGAAGAGGCATCTGGGTGGCTCAGTCAGTTAAGCATCCAACTTTTGATTTTGGTTCAGGTCATGATGTCAGGGTTGTGAAGCCAAGCCCTGTATCAGGCTCCACACTGGGTGTGGAGCAGGTTTAAGAGTCTCTCTCCTTCTGCCCTTCCCTGCTCTCTAAAAGAAAAGAAATTAAAGGAGACCTATGTAAGTGGAAAGATGTCTCATAATCACAACTTAATACTGTTAGAGGTTAATATTCCCTACAGATTCACCTCAACCCCCATAAAAATCTCAGTTACCTTTTTTTAGAGAAACTGACAAGCTGATTCTAAAATTCACATGGCAGTACAAGGGACCTAGAATAGCCAAAATTATCTTGAAAAAGAAGAACTCACACTTCCTGATTTCAAAACTTATCATAGGGCTATAGGAATCAAGACTGAATGGTATCAGGGTGTCTGGGTGGCTCAGTCAATTAACTGTCCAGCTCTTGATTTCAGCTCAGGCCATGATCTCATGGATTATGAGACTGAGCCCTATGTCAGGTTCCTTACTCAGTGGGGAGTCTACTTGAAGAGTCTCTCTCTCTGCCCCCCCCCCCCGCTTGCTCTCTCTCATTCTCAATAAATAAATCTTAAAAAAAAAAAAGACTGTGTAGTATCAGCATTGGACAGAGATAAAGATCAGTGGAATAGAAATAAGAACCCAGGAATAAACGTTTATGGTCAAGTGATTTTTAACAAGGGTGCCAAGAAAATTCAGTGGGGAAAAAAGCCTTTTCAACAAATGGTGCTGAGATATTTGGATATCCATATTCAAAAGGATGAATCTGGACTCCTTCTTTATACCATACACAAAAATCAACCCAGAAGCAAGTACTTATGTGTAAGAGCTAAAACTATGGAACTCTTTAAAGAAAATATGGGAGTAAATCTTTGTGATCTGGGGCTAGGCAGAGCTTTCCTAGATATGATGCCAAAAGCACAAGCAACAAAAGAAAACAGATAAATTAGATTACAACAAAATTAAAAACTTTTATGCTTCAAAGGACACTATTGAGTGAGTGAACAACGACAACCCACAGAATGAGAGGAAATATTTGCAAATCACAGATCTGATAAGGGACTTGTATATAGAATTACAATGAAAAGATAACCCATTAAAAAATGGGCAATGGATTTGAAGACATTTGTCCAAAGAAAATATACAAATAACCAAGAAGCACATGGAAAGATGTCTGACATCATTAGTCATTAGGGAAATGCAAAATCAAAACCATAGTGAGATCCCACTTTGCACCCATCAGGATGGCTATAATAAAAAAGATAATAACAAGTCCTGCAAGGAGGTGGGAGAAACTGGAACTCTCACACACTACTGGTGGGCATCTAAAATGGTGCAGCCACTTTGGAAAACAACTGGTAATTCCTCAAAAGGTTAAAAAACTACCATATAATCCAGCAACTGCTCTCCTAGGTATATCTCCAAGAGAATGGAAAACATATATTCACACAAGAATTTGTCCGTGAATGATCATAGCAGCATTTTCAGAATAGTCAAAGAGTGAAAAGCACTCAAATGTCCATCAACTAATAAATGGATAAACAGAATGTGGTCTATCTACACAATGGAATGCTGGCCATGAAAAAGGATGAAGTACGGACACATACTGCAATGCAGATGAACCTTGAATACGTTATACTAGGTGAAAGACACCAATGACAAAAGACTACAATTTATATGAAATTTCAAGGACAGGAAAATCTACAGAGATAGAATTCAATAGCTGAGTGCCTAGGGCTGAGGCAGGGTGATGGGGAGTGACAACTCTGGGGTTTGCAGTTTCTTTTTGGGGTGATGAGAATGTGCCAAAATTGATTGTTGTGATGACTACACAACTCTAAACATACAGAAAACCACTGCAGTTTATACTTTAAATGGTTGAATTGTATGGTATGAGATTTATATCTCAACTAAGCTGTTAAAAAATTGAAGAGGGAAGTCACAGATTGGGAGAATATTCACAATATGCATATCTGAAAATAGACTTATGTTCAGAATACTTAAGGAATTCCTACAGACCAGTAAGAAAAAGACAGGCAACCCAATTAAAAGGTAAGCAAAAGCCTTTAAATGAGGATTTCCAAATGGAAATAAATAATAAACAGAGAGATACTCAATTTCATAAACCATCAAGGAAATGCAAGCTAAACCCACGATGAGAAACCACCACGTGATCACCAGAATGGCCACAAGTAAGAAGACTGACAATTCCCGTGTGCTGGCAGCATGAGGAACGTTATTCCCAGATGTTGGGGGTGGAAGTAAATATTGCTTCAACCGCCTTGAAAACCCATTTGGCAGTTCCTAATAAAGCTGAATCTGTGCTTACTCTGTGACCAACAATTCCATTCTAGGCAGATACTGAGGAGAAATGAGTACTCACGTTCCCTAAAGATACATATGAGAGCATTCATAGCAGCTTTAGAATAGCCTGAGCTGGAAACAAGCTAAATATGATCATTAACAGGAGGACAGATATACCAACGGTGGTATATACACACAAAAGAATACTGATAAGTATGAAAACTTGGATGAATCTCACATATTATGTTGGACTAAAGAAGCCAGACACAGAAGAATACATAATTCATGATTCCATTCATATGAGGTCCCATGACAGGCTAAACCAATCGAATATGATGGAAAGCGAAATAGCGGTAACCTCTGGAGGGTGACATGGACTGAGGAGGGGCACAGAGGCATCTGCTGGGATGATGAAAATGTTCTGAGTGGTGGTTACAGTGCACATACACACACATATTAAGGATTTAAGCCCTACCCTTAAGATTCGTGCATTTAACTGTATGTAAGTTACAAAACATTTTTTAAAAAGGAAAACAGCTCTCCGAGGTCCCTGGAAGAAGGAAGACAAGCATTGCTTGTCCCCACTGTGTTTGTGTCTCCTCCAAGCTCTTCATTTCAACTCCCTGGGCCTGGAGTTCATGGTGCTTTAAGAGCCTGTCCAGCCTGCCTCTGCACCTCACTGTTCACTCTGCATACCAGTGCTTCTCCAGGATAAGCATGCTTCACAATCATCTGTGGGACTTACTCGAACCCAGATCACTAGGCCTGCCTCCAGAGCTTCCATTCAGGAGGCTGGGGGTGGGGCTGGATAATTTTCATTTCTCCCATGTTCCAGGTAATGCTGCTGCTGCTGGTCCTGGGTCCACGCTTTGAGCACCACTGCTTTATAGGAATCCTCTTTCCCAGCCTCTGTGTCTTTGTTCTGTGCTTCTGGCATCTGATCCATATCTTGCTCATCTTTTAAAGCTGCTTCAAATGCCACCTCCATCATGAAGCCCTCCTAGGTTATTTCATCAATCAGTCTAGGGGTCTTTCAAGTATCCTACAGTCTCCAGAACTCTGGGGTCACAGCCTGAATGAAACTACCCTGATTTCAGAATGTCTCTGAAGTCTCATATTTTAGCTTAAGAATTAAGGCATATTTTACATTATTCTCTAAAATATATCCATGTGTGATTTAGTTTACTTCAAAATATGTATCTAAAGCAAAGCAGATGCTCTTAGAAAATGTGTTCTGTTTATCCCGTGGCCTTGAGTACTCCTGGACACCTACTACATACCTCGAGGCAGCGCTATGTGTATCCCAGTCTTAAAAAGTAATGGCTTTACAATATTTTGCATTATTAGGCTATATATTTACTCTATATGTTTCTGTTATATTTTCTCCAATTATGCAGAAGCAGATTGTGTCTCATTCACTTTCATTTCACCCTTAAATTGACCCAGCTTTGTTCATAACTGTGAAGTTGTTTTTTTTTAAGATTTTATTTATTTATTCATGAGAGACAGAGAGAGAGACAGAGAGAGGCAGAGACACAGGCAGAGGGAGAAGCAGGCTCCATGCAGGGAGCCTGACATGGGACTCAATCTCAGGTCTCCAGGATCATGTGCTGGGCTGAAGGCAGCGCTAAACCGCTGAGCCACTCAGGCTGTCCATAAGTTATGTTTTTTTAACTCATTTTTTAAACCATATTTTTAAAGCCTTCTTAAATATGTGCTATCTGTGCACAGCCCAAGTTAGGGACTAGAGTTGCAGGGGATGCCTGTCTTGAAGGGGCAAGGAATCATAAAGAACTCATGCTGAAGGGACTTTACAGGATCATCTATCTGTGGGTCTCAAACATTACTGTCCATTAGCATCACCTGGAGGGTTCATTAAAACAGATGGCCAGCCCCTTCCCCCAGGGTTTCTGATTTAGCAGTTGTGGGATGAGGCCCAAGAATACACATTTCTTACAAGTTCCCAGGTGATGCTGGTGCCATTGGTTCGGGGACCACACTGGGAGAACCACTCATTTATTTGACTATTTCTCACACTGTGCTCCATGAAGACCTGGAGGTAAGGGAGGTGGAGGCAGAGCCCAAACTTTGGCCTCCACTCACCTTTGAACCAAAGCATCTCTGTTTTCAGCTACTATTCATATTGGGGGTCTGAGTAAAATTCCATTTGAAGATGAGCTTCCATGGCTAAAAACGTCTGAGTCCCACTGGCCATCTCAGGGTGAGGGATTAAAAGAGACTTTCCAGGGCCACATAGCATTTTTTTCCTGAACTGAATGAAAACATACAGGGAAGAGCCACACACCTGGGGTAGGAACCCCTCTACTAAGAACTCCCCAAAAGTTACTACATTCGTACCTCCCTATAAGAAGAGCTCACCCCCTCCCTGGCAGTTCAGGTGGGGAGAAAGCATATTTTCTCACACTGAACCAAAATCTGTCTCTGAGTCCATAAAGACCAATGAGCTCATTGTCCTGGAAGAGCCCAGCAAAGACTTAAAGACAGAACCCTCCCCACTCAATTAAAAGTTACTTCTTAATGTTGTCCGCAGACAGGGGCTCAAAGATAAAAGTAAGAGACAGACACATAATCTTCCTAGCTCCACACAACTTCCCCAGCATGAGGCCACCTGGGAGTCTGGTCTGGGTTAACCTGCTGGTACCCTGGCATCACCCCCTCCCACCCAACCCACCAGACCAACCTTCCCCCAAACTCCTTCATTGCATCTGCCCTGCTTAAGTCCTCAGGGCTCCCAAATTCCTACACCTCCCTTACGAAAGGCCTTGGGCCATGCTATTCAGGCTCTCCCCAAGACCAGCTCTCTAGCAACTTCCTGTATGCCCCATGCCCCCAAGCCCTCCATTCTGTCCACTTGTTCCTGCTGCTCCCATCCACTGGAAGGTCTGTTCATACTCTCTGTCCATCTCAACATCCTTTCTCCCAGGAAGCCTTCCCTGACTGCATTCCTCCTGTTCACATTGATGCTCCCCTCCTAAGGCCCCTTACACCTACACAGACTGTTCTACTTCCACTTGTTTCCTCCCTTTCTCAGGGCTCTGGAGTCAGATGGCCCTGGCCCTACTTCTTACTAGCTGTGTGACCTTGGGCAAGTCGCTCATCTTCTCTGAGACTCAGTTTTGGACTCATTCAACCATCTGAGAAGTATTTATTGAGCAGAGAGTATGTGTAATTAAATGACAGAACATATGTAAATTGTCAAGCACACAACAGATGGTCAACAGATGCTCACCACCACCCCTCCAATGAGAAGGCAGGGCTGTCTGGGTGAGGAAGGACAGGACTGGGTGGGGGGAAAACTGACAGCACCCAAATTTAGATAAACTCATACATTTGATTCTGAGTCCCTCTAGATTCTACACTTGCCCCAGTCATGTCAGCACCAAGGCCACAGTTGAAGTAAACATGTTTGCAGAGTAAGGGAGGGCTTTTGAGTAAGTGTCCTCTTCCCCCAAGCAGTCTGAGAAATCTGGCTCTGTTCTGGGCACTCCTGACACTCTTTCAGGTGGCTACTTCCACTGAGCAAGGTGGGTAGTGGAGGTGCTATCAGCGGGACAGATTTAGGGAGGATCTGAGAAGCCTCTCCTCTGCCATTCTGTACTGTGTCCTCCTAATACTCCTCCTTTAGTCCCTCTGACCTTTTCACAAAAACCTGCCAGGTGGGGGTCCCTGGGTGGCTCATTGGTTAAGTTCTAACTTTGGCTCAAATCTTGGTCTTAGGGGCCTGAGATCGAGCCCTGGGGCCCGGGATTGAGACCTGTTTCATAGTCCTCATCATCATCACTGTCGTGGACTCCCTACTCAGTGAGGAGCCTGCTTCTCCCTCTCCCTCTCCCTCTCCCTCTGCCCCTCCTCCCACTTGTGCACACTCTCTTTCTCTCTCTCAATTTTTTTTTTCTCAAACAAATTTTTAAAAACCCAAAAACCTGCCAGGCCTCAGGCACCTGAGAGCCCTTTCCCCACTGCCCCCAACTCCCTTAGGGATTTCCCGGCCACTCCCGGGGCTTCAGTTGATATCTCCACACTCCATCACTTCTGGTGCACATCCAGTGCCCAGCTGATCACTGAGATGTCCCTCTCCCACCCCTCACACTTCATAAGACCCACACTAAACTCCTCATCACCCCTGCACCTACTCTGATCCCTCCCAGCACTTGATGCTATGATGAGTCAGCAAGCTGGAAATCTAAGGTCAGTGTGGAACCCTCCCTGCCTCTCCTGCACCCCTCAGCCAGCCAATCACCACCTGCAGCACTCCAGTGACCCCTCCTGTTGGAATCACCCAATGGCCTCCCCAAAGACTTTCTGGGGACCAAACCCACCCCTCGAACATGACTCTCACTCACACACACCCTCCAGCCATGCAGCATTTCTTTCAGTTCCCAAACAGCCAATCTCTGGCCTCCAGACCTTAGCACATGAAGATCCCCTTGCCAGGTACAAGCCTTCCTCACCTGGTCAATTGCTCCTCATCCTTCAGGTCTCAGCTTAGACACGTTTCCTCTGGGAATCCTTCTCCAATCCCCAAAAGCCTGGGATGGGTGCCTCCTCTGAACCTCAGGTTCAGTATGCCCCTACCATCGTACTAACATTGTCCCTTTTTGTGCCTGTCTCCTTCCTAGACTGTCAGTTCTGGAAGGTCAAGGACTCAGTACATAGCACATAAGGAGTGCACAGGAAGTATTTCTAACTGAAGAAGTGGTTCAGACTGCTGGAAGGATTGACCCCACCATCACTCACTCATCAGATATTTACTGAGCCCTAAGGGTGTACCTGGCCTCACAAGACACAGGGAATGGGACCAGTCAAGCTCTTTGTCCTCAAGGAGCTCTGAGTTTAGTGAGGGAGATAAAGCAATAAACAAGTCCCTAAAAATACCCCCAAAATAAATGAAGAAAAGTGGACAGAATGGAAGGGAGAAATAGATACTCAATAATCAATACTCCACTCCCAGTAAGGGACAGAAGGAGGAGACAAAAAGCCAGCAAGGATGTAGAAGACAGCATTGTCAATCAGCCTGATCCAAGTGATCTCTACAGGACAGCCACCAGCTAGAGCAGAAAACACATTCTTTTCAAGCACACACAGAACATTCTCCAGGATATACTATATGCCAGTCATAAAACAAATCTCAAAAAATTTAAAACCACACAAAGTATATTCTCCAACCACTATGGAATTAAAAGTCAGCAACAGGAGGATATTTGGGAAATTCACAAATAGTTAGAAATGGAACAACATAATTTTAAATAACTCATGGGTCAAAGAAGAAATCACAAGGGGAATTAGAAAGTACTTAGAACTGAACAAAAATGAGAATACATCACAAGTAAACAAATACATAAATTAGATGATTTTAGATATGAACAGTTCTGTGAAGAAAATAACATGAAGTGTGAGATGGTGCAGAAGAGGAGGCACAGCTGTGGTTCCTCCCCAGCATTCACATCCTTGCCATGGCCTATCATGGGGAGAACAGATCCCTGTCCTGTGTCTTTGGGCCAGACCATGGCACTTGCTCTGGCCATTGGGATGTAGGCAGAAAGAAGTGATGATGTGCCAGTTGTGAGACTGAATCTCAGAAGTCCTCCAGTGCTTTCTGTTTGGTCTCTGCCTTCGCAATGGGGAGAGCCTTCCTTGGGTGCCTGATGTCCCAGTTGTCCCTGATGTCCCTTGCAAGTAGTAGTGCCCAGTGAGACAGAAGCAGGAGTGGTTGAGTAAAGCTTTCAGAGGCCTGGGAGCATGCTTGCTTTGGCAGCACATATACTAAAATCAGAGGGCTGGAAGCATGACCTTTCAATTTCCCCCCTTTCTTGTTCTTCTTGCCTGGGACCTGAATGTGATGGTTAGAACTGCAACATCCTGTTAGTGAACCATCCTGTGTTCATGAGGAACATCGGAAATGGATGTAACAGAAAGATGAAACTTCGGTCCCTGATACTTTGTGGAGCTGCTAAACTTGACATAGATCTCTTATTTCTGGTCTTATTTCACATGAGAGAATCGCCTTTAAGTTATTTAAGCTATCATAACTGGGTTTTTATTGTTAGCAGTTGAAGACAGTTTTTAACTGACATAGAATGATTAGAAAAGGCTTCTGTAGTAGATTGTATTTTCCCCAAATGGCTCATAACATTATCTCCTATCTCACATGGTCATTATGCAATGTAAGCTTGATATTTCCCCCATTGATGCTGGAAACTATATCTCCTCCCTGTGAACTTGGGTAGACCTTTGTGACTGTCTCCACTAACAAAGTATGGTGGAAGTGGTGCTACGTGACTTGAGGCTAGGTCATAAAAATGCCACGCACTTCCTCCTGGCTCTCTCTTGGGACACTTAGTCTTGGAATCCAGCCACCATGCTGTGAGGAAGCCCAAACTTACCCATGCAGAGGGACCACATGGAGAGGCCACAAGTAAGTGTTCTGGCCAACAGCTCAAACAAGGTCTCAGACAATAGCCAGTATTAACCACCAGCCTGAATGATGAAACTTAGAGTGATTCTAACCCTTGGCCATCAAGTTGCTCTTAGTGTTGAAGTCCTCCCCAGACACTGGGGAGCAGAGACACATTCTCCCCACTTTGCCCTGTCCAAACTCCTGGGCCAAAGAATTTGCAAGTATAATAACATGCTTGTTCTATGCCACTAAGTTTTGGGCACCACTTCTTTGAGCTGACATCAGAATGAGAAGGAGGAACTGGATATTAGATCACAGATAGGACATGCCAGCAGCAGGAAAAGCAAGTGCAAAAGCCATGCAATGGAAATGTATTGTAGTATGTAAAGAAGAGTAAGAAGGTCAGAGTGGCTGGAGCAAACAACAAAAGTGGTAGGAGTCAGTACCAGAAAGGCAGATAGCAATCAAATCAGATGGTATAGGACGTCTTAGAGAAGGGAGCTTCTCTCAGGGAATCAGACGGTGATAACCTCCAGGGTCACCTCTCCTAGTTGGCACACTGGCTTCTGAAAAGGCCTTCAATGCCTTAGCCCAAAAGAGGAACTCATGGTAGGGATTTTCAGCTTTTGCTAGGCAGGGATTGTTTTGTAGATGAATTAGCAGAGCACTGAAGGTGTCCACAGGCCATAGCTGTTCAAGGTCTATAACAAATCACATATAAGAAAAAGCATAAAGCCCATGGCCTGGATTTATGCTTGGTTTTTGGACTAATCATTTGTCTCCCCAATTCCACCTGCAACCTGCCTTTTCAAACTTATCCATGTTCTAACCATGTATGATGATGCATCATTCTCCAGACATATCATGTACCTTCAGGCCTGTGAGCATTTCCATGCTGACCACCTGCCTTATGTACCCTCCTCCACTGGGCTCCTTCAAAGTCCATCTTAGGACACCCCTTCTGCCAATCTTCTTAGATACCCCAAAGGGGAATAAGTCTCTATTTTCCCCATGCTCCTGCAGATTTTGCACAAAACTATAATTGTGCAAATTATACTTACCCCAGATTAGCATAACTGACTGTTTACTTATTTCTCCTCCCTACTTCAACCTTTTCCCCTACAAAAAAGAGACCCATATTCAAAGGCAGATTCTGGGCCTTATTTATCTTTGGGGCTTGAAGGCCCATCTCAGTGCCACAGGCACTGTAAAAATCCTGTGATGTCCCATCCAACAGGAGTAAGCCAGAGGGATACAAGGATGGATGGATGGGTAGATGGGATGGTAGATGGATGGATGGATGCATGCATGCATGCATGCCCGGAAGGGAGGATGGGTGGGCCTCTGAATAGTGGGTGAATTGAGGGTGGTTATGAATGGGAGCACAGATGTACACCAAAGGGGGCACAGATAGATTAAAGGACAGAAGAGTGGTTGAAAAGCTGGCTACATGAGTGGGTGAGAATATGATTATACAGATGGATGGGCAGGGGGATGAACGCATTTATGACTGAGTTCCTGGAAGGATAGAAGGGAGTCCTTAACCCAGAAGTCAGTAAACTTTTTCTGTAAAGGGCCACATAATAAATATTTTAGACTTTGTGGACCACATATAGTCTCAGTCATATCTTCTTCACTTTTTTTTCAAATTATGTATTTGACAAGGGTCTAATATCCAGAATATATTGAAAATTCTTACATCATTTTATTTGAAGTATAGTTGATGCATCTTCTTTGCCATTTTTTAACAAACATTTAAACCATATAGGTGTGCCTGGGTAGCTCAATTGGTTAAGTGGCTAACTTTGGCTCAGGTCATGATCTCAGGGTCCTGGGATGGAGCCCAGTTGAGTCAGGCTCCCTGCTCAGTGGGGAATCTGCTTCTCCCTCTCCCTCTGCTTCTCCTACTCGTGCTCCTTCCCTCAAATAAATAAATACAATCTTAATAAATAAATAAATAAATAAATAAATAAATAAATAAATAAGTAAATAAAATGTATCAAATCCATTCTTAGTTAATAGGATACACAAAAACAGGCTCTTGACCACTAGGATTCAATTTTGGATGATCAGAACTTTTAGTAATCCCTGAGTTAGGTCTATCTACCATTTCACAAGCACAGGGTTGAATTCCCAAACAGAGAAGACCAGGCGCTACCCTACCACCCCTCAAAACAACATAATGGAGCCAGAGACCTTTCTAGCCGGGGAGGTTCAGAATGCATGGTCAGCATTTCCCATCACTGAGCAGTCTTGGAATTTCAATAGCACCAAATTTATAAGGAGGAATTCTGAGAGAGAACATGCCACTTTTTGTAATCAGGAATAGATCCAGATTGGGAGTGGTGGAGAATGTCTCAAACATTACAGGTCTCCTTAAGACTCATGTCCCTGGCTAGGACTTGGGAGTCAAATTGGGGGTCTCCTGCCACTTCTGTCCCCATACACACTGACGTCATAAATGTAGCTCTGGACCACAATTTCCCGAAACTAGCTTATGAGTTGTGACTTTTATGGGCTCTTTTTTTTTTTTTCTCCTCAGGATATTATTATGGATTACCAGCGGTTTCAGCATCTTTCCAACTGGCAGGAAGCAGTGCAAACACAGATGGAAGTTTCCCAGTTAAAACCCTCTTAACAAAGTCATAAAACAAAAAGCCCAGCCTCTCTGTCATGCTGCCAGCTCAGAGGCAAGGGAGAGAGAACTAAAAATGGAAGTGACTCTTCCTGCCCTTCCTAAAGAGATCTTTAAGGTGTAAGAGGGTGGTATATTTCATACCAGAGGGCTTTTGGGTTTCATAATGCACATAAAGCTTTCATTCTAAAGTGCAAAAATGAGGGGCTGGGTGCAGAGACCAGAGTAGTGCTCTGTCTTGCTTCTGGGGACCTGAGAGCCCTTGCTCACACAGCAATGTGACACTAGGGTGATGTCACTGACAAGAACCTCAGCTGGACTCAGCAAGAGGCCGGGCTTGGTGCTGGGTGCTCTGTTGCATCCAGAGAAGTTTTTCCCACAAAGAATTCCAAAGGCAGTTGGGAGATGTAGGGTTAATACATGACAGTGCACTGGGAATATAAGGCACCTGGCTTAGTCACCCTCCTGGGGCTTCCATATCACCACAGACAAAATGTCCAGGGTGGACATTCCCAACTCTGATGTTCTTGGATAGACATGGTGAGCAATGCCCAACAGTGTGCAACCAGATGCTAAACTACTAGGGGACTGGAAATAGCTTAGAGATCTCAAGGAACAGGTGCTCTCAATGTTCCCTCACTTCCGACATCTCTGCTGTACCCTCTTCCCTCACCCCTCTTTATGACTCATCCCAAAAGTCACCACCTCAGGGAAGCCTGTCTAGATTTCCCCAGGTTGTCAGTCCCTTCCCCTGTATTCCAGATGATTACTCATTTTCTAATCTGTGTCCTTCGCTGGCCAGGGAGCTCCTGGGAAAGAGCCTGTCTGATTTGACTTTCTATTTTCCAGCTCTTGTCATAGTAAGTGCTCAAAAATGTTTGTTGAACTGAACTGATCTAACTGCAGAGGAAGACCTTCCAGGCAGTTTTGTGGGTTGTAAAGGGTGGCAGTGCCTGATACCCAGGAAGTCCTCAGGTCTGGCCTCCTTTCCACTGAAAGTCCAGAGGATCTCCTCTCCACTGGCTCAGGTGTCATTGCCCCAGTGCTAGGATGACTAAGAAAGCCTCTCTATACTCAAGCTGTTCTGTCATTGTGCTAACATATGTTAGGGTCCATACAGACCTAAACATACATCACATGTACACACATACACACACACACACACTCATGCACCCATACACATACATACACACACACACCTAAACTCACACACAGAGCAATGACCCAGAACAAAAACTATCCTCCTCCTGCTTTCCTCAGCAAGAGAGCTAAGGAAACTGCAAACACCCTTTCAGAAACCTCAGCACATCCCCCCCATACACATGGGCAGGGAGACATATCCATGGAGAGCATGGTGTTATTCATCCCCTGAAGCACAAGAATCAAGAGACAGATGTCCACGAAAAGCCTTGCTGGACATCTGTCTGCTGCCAAGCCTCTGTTCATCGAAATCACCTGTCTCCTCACTGCTTTTCTGTCTCTTATATCACAGCCTTGTAAAAGGGCAATTAGTTTTGGACAATGGAAATGATTAACTCACCAGATATAAGTGCTGGAGCATCTCCACATATCTGCAGAGGGAAAGAGGGTTGAGTTTGCATTAACTGCCATCCTGTTTAAGCCAGGGAGGGGCGATGTTCTGTGAACAAGCTCAAGGCCACAGGCAGCTGCTTGGGAACTCACGCTTTCTCCGAAGACAGCAGTTCCTGTGCGATGATGTGGGCTCTGGACTGTCCTTCCATCTGCAAGAGGGAAGAGTGATCAGGAGGGACAACACCAATTCAGAGAGGGGAAGGGAGACCCCACCTCCAACAGTGTCAGGTTTACAGAAGGAACTCCAAGTTGTGAAATCTTCAACCTCATGGCTTCCTTTTCTGCCAGTGTGGATATTGAGAGCATCTAACTCAGAAGGTTGTTGAGCTAATGCTCAGCACACTGCCCAAAACATAGTAAGTGCTCAATATGTGGCCACAATCACGACTGTGTGATCTTGGCCTCCATCAACAGGCCTAGCAACCGTGAATAACCTGTGGTTCTTGGCGCACAGGGAGCTCTTTTTGCACGTTCTGTCCCCTTGGTGTCCTTTTCTCCTTCTCTGCCTGGCTATTTCTCAGTTATCCTTCAAGACTTACCATGGTATCTATCACCTCCTCCAAGGAGCCCTTTTGGATCCCCTCCCTGAACCAGCTGGTTCAAGTATCCTTTCTGGGGCATCCTACTCTCGGGATGCCAATTATGTCTCTCCTGGAGGGCAGGAACCATAAACTTCACCCCTGCATGGCCAGTGCCTCACATATAATAGGCTTGCTTTTGTTGACTGAAAGAACTAAATGAGTGAATGAAAGAGAGAATGAGTGTTTGTTCCACTTGGGAAGCACTAACTATCCTGGCTGACCTCAGAAGGTGAGCCATTTAAATCATCTAAGGCCCAACTTCTGTACCTGTAAGATTTGGGAATAACTGAGATGATGTCTATAAACAGGAAGGATGGGTGGGGGCTGAGGCAGACACCTGGCTGGTCCTTTTGCCATAACCAGGCCCCTCCTCTGTGGCCCCGAACCTGCCAGATATCAGACACAGCTGCTGGCTGGGACCCAGAAGAGCAAAGACACTGTGAGGTAGCCTGAAAGAATGGATAGTTGATGACAGAAAAGCGCAGGTAAGGCTAGGGGTGGGGTGGCTATCGGTGGAGCAGAGGGCACTCAGATGGGACACCTGGCTTCTGGTTCCAGCTCCACCACTGCCTTTTGGTATTATGTGCACAAGTCACTTTCTGAGGTTGGGCCTCAGTTTCCCCATGTGTGAATAAAGTAACCTCTAAATTCCCTTCTATCCTGAACCTGTGTGTTATTAAACTCTAGGAGCCAGTGGTCAAGTGAATGATCTACTCTAATGACCAGAAACTATTGCGAGAGCAACTATACAGTGTTATGGTCAAGACCCCAACCCATGGGGTTTCAAAAAAAAAAAAAAAAAGACCCCACCCTAGGTTGTGAAAACAAAAATGTCTCTAGACATTCCCGAATGTCCTCTGCAGTGCAGGTGGGGGCACAATCTTACCCCTGGGTGAGAGCCACTTGGTATAACCTTTCATCTTGCTGTGCTCTTCTTTACAGCAGCCACACTACCTGATGCTATCCTTGCACACAGATGTTCAATCAACATCTGAATAATTGAAATGAGATACTGTGCCCGGCACACAGTAGGCATTCAATAAATGAGTTCCCTTCTCTGGCTGCTTCAACCCTCATAGTTTCTTGGCTAAGAAACACAGTGTTTTTGGAGATTTTGTTCTTGCCAGGGCCACCCAAATAGGGCAGAACTTGGGCCCTCAATCATTCTCCCTCCTGTATCTCACTGCTGCTTCTTGGCGGGCTGTCACAGCATCCATGGAGCAGCAGGGGAAATAGTGAGGCCTGTGGAGGCCTCCAGCCTCACCTGGCCTCCCGCCCTCCCACAGGCGCCGAATCATGACTCACTGTCTGCCTTCTGCCTCTGCAGGGCTAGTGTGGGGCTCTGTGGACAAGAGTAGCTCACTCCTTCCAAGCAGGGGCTCCTGCAGAGTCCCACATGCAAAAAGGCTTTGTAAACAAAACCCTTGCAATGGAAAATATATGCTGCCAGGACAGGCCTTAACAGCTAAGAAACCCTTTGGTTATGCTTCCATCAATAGAATGACTTTGTAAAGGATAGGGGTCAGGAGATTCCCCAGCTCAGGTTCTTCTCCAATAAAATGAAGACAAGATGATCTCCTATCTTCCAGGGGCCTGTGATTCAATTCTCACTTGTTATCCACCATGATGCTGAGAGCCTGTGCTCTGGGATCACAAGTCTTGGGTTCAAATCCCATGTTGCACTCCTTCCTACTCCCATGCCCTTGAACAAGTGATTTCTCTTCTTTGAGCCCCATCTGTAACACAGTGGTAATGATGATGATGATGATGATGATGATGATGATGATACCTACTTAATAATAGAACAGCTAGCATTCATTGAACACTTAGTATGTGCTAAGAACAGCTT
Organism: Vulpes vulpes; assembly: GCF_048418805.1. Taxonomy (NCBI): domain Eukaryota; kingdom Metazoa; phylum Chordata; class Mammalia; order Carnivora; family Canidae; genus Vulpes; species Vulpes vulpes. The sequence continues at coordinate 58,158,765 of NC_132788.1, read as the reverse complement.
TTCACATGTAATCTCACTGAATCCTCCCAACAACCTATAAGCAAGGTACTATTTTTATATCTCCATTTTACAGATGAGTAAACTGAGGCACAGATAAGTCCTATCCTTTGCCCCAAGTAAGTCCTTGGCCACTGCTAGTAAGTGGCAGAGCTCAAATTCAAAACCAGGTAGTCTGGCTTCAACAACTAAGCACTTCACCCAGCAGTGTGTCTGGCACAAAGTAAGCACTTGGTAGATGGCATCTCTGCTCATTATGGATGGCAGGGTTTTTCAAATTGGGAAACACCTATTCTTCACCTGTACTGGAAAGGTGGTAGCAGGAGTCTGGCACTCCAGAAGGACCCAGGATAATCCTGATTCAGTTCTCTCTGGTCTCCAACCCTCAGAGCAGTGCCTACCATGGTACACAGGAAAGAGCTATGCTGGAATTCAGGATGCCCAGACTCACATCCTAGCCAGGCCATAAGTGGCTATCTGGCTGAGGGTAAGCCCCTCTCAGATGCCTCTGCGTCCTCATCCAGAAGACGGGGTCAGCACTCCCACCCTGCAAGGACCAGACGATGAGATGATGGATGGGCATGGTCAGGCTCACCCAACTTTCAGAGTTGTCACCATTATCATTGTTACAATCTCAAAGCTGTGAGGGGCAGACTTCTGGTAGGGCTGGGGCACGGGCCACTCTGCACGTCCTTCCCAACCCCTCCTGCCAGACAGGCAGACTCTGGGTGGAACACACGGGGCTGTCCTGCTTTAGTGACTCTGCTGATGATGGATGTGTCTTCACCAGCCGGACAAGAAGGGGGCCTGGCAGGCCATGTGCCTGAGTCTCTCCTCAAAAGCTGCTACTGGGCGTTGCCCAACCGGGCCATTTAATATAGATGTTTGTTTAACCAGGAAATGAACTCTGAGGTTGACGGCAGTGTCCAGGGACAGACTTCTGGGAACAGGGTTCCTCCCAGGAGTGTGGGGGCTGGGGGCGCCAGGGCCTGCACTATCACATTTCTCAGGCTGACGCTGTGGGTGTTATATCAGGCTGCTGCTGGCCCCTCTGCCCAAGGCCAAAGCAGCTTATCTTCCCTGTTCCCCAGGGCCGCCTAGTCCTGCACTTCCTCCACAGGCCTCAGGCAAACCAGCCGGTCAACCCTGGCTATTCTGGGACCAGGTTGGGAGGGCTAGTCCTTCAGGCTGCCCTCCTGGTAGCAGTCAAAGGAAGAGCTAGGAGTCCTAGTCCTCTGTCTCCATGCCTGTTTCTCCAGCTATTATTATTATTATTTTTAAAGATTTTATTTATTTATTCATGAGAGACACGGGGGAGGGGGCAGAGACACAGGCAGAAGGAGAAGCAGGCTCCATGCAGGGAGCCCGATGTGGGACTTGATCCTGGGTCTCCAGGATCAGACCCTGGGCTGAAGGCAGCGCTAAACTGCTGGGCCACCAGGGCTGCCCTCCTCCAACTATTAAATGTGAGTGCTTAGCTTCCTTCTAGAAGAGTTCTCCAAGTATGGCCTGAGAACCTCTGGGGTTCTAGCTCCCTTTTCTGACTAATCTGTGAAGCTGGCTCAAACAATTCCAACAGACTGAGCACAGAGGCAGCTGGGAGAAGCCAGCTGTCTTCTAGGAAGCTAGACATATGAAAATTTGCAAAAATGGAAACCAATGTCACACTCCTCACTAAGTATTTTTGAAAAGTTATTCTTCATAAAAAAAGGCCATTTATGTTAACATCAATTGGACCTATAATTGTTAATTTTAATTGAATTAAAAGACGTTTAAATTTTTTCTCAGTGTTACTTTTTCATGTAAATACTTACTGATAAAACTCATAGAAACAAAAACTCTTTGGGGTCCTCAATCAGTCTTAGGAGGAGAGAGAGGTGTGAGACCAAAAGGTTTCGAGAACGGCTGTTTTAGAGGCTGTTGCAAGGCTCATACAAGACTGTAGGTGGAAAAGCTCTTCTCGGTGAAGAGCCACAGAGGAGGGAGGTATCAGTATCACTGTTTTATTACTAGTAAATTATTACTACTGTGAGAAGTAATTATTCACAGTAATTATTACTACTGTGAGAAGCCCTCAAAATGGCCCCAAGGAGGCCCAGGAGCCACATGGTCCTTCTCCACAAAGTCCTACTTTGCAAAAGAGGAAGAAACTATCCCCAAAGCTCCTAGTTGCTCACCACCTTCTCTGCTTACAGGCCTCCTGGGTTCATACTTGCCTTTAAACAGCCACCTCTTTCTTTCCACACTTGTCTTTGTCAGTCCCTGGCTAAGCCCCATGTCCTGGCTCAGTTCTCCCTATCCGTGGTTACTGGGGCACTCCACTCTCCACACCAGGACCCTTGGCCTCTTAGCTCCTTGACACCTCCTTCTCAGATGACTTTGGCCCACAGGTATAAACACTCCGCCTCGCCTGGGCCCTCTCCACACTCAGTCCTCGGAAGCGATGAGCTGTCTGGTCCTTATCTTGGAGCTCCTAGCATCCCTCCACCCTCAACTGAACTTGTCTCTTAGCTCTCAGGAGCTCCAGTCTCTCACCTACTCCAATCCATCCTCAGTCATGGAAGCTGCCTTCTGCTGTCACTTGTGGCCCTGAGTGGCTCCTGTGGCTCCCTGGCACTTGCAGAAAGACTTATGATCCACCATGATGCTGAGAGTCTGTGGTCACAAGACTTGAGTTCAAATCCTGGCCTCCACCCCTTCCTACACTTATGCCCTTGAGCAAGTGATTTCTCTTCTCTGAGCCCCATCTGTAACACAGTGGTGGTAATAATAATACCTACTTAATAATAGAACAGCTAGCATTCATTGAACACTTAGTATATGCTAAGAATGGCTCTAAGCTTTTTCCATATATTCTCACTGAATCCTCTCAAAAACCCATGAGCAAGGTACTATTCTTATTACCTCCATTTTACAGATGAGGAAACTGAGGCACAGATAAGTCCTACCCTTTGCCTGTGACTCAGCATAGAGACCATTTCCAGACACCACTCCTGCATTCCTCCATGCCCCATGGAACTCAATTTTACACCTTGTTTTTCCCCATCTCTGGCTCCCACCAGTCCCTATGCCAAAACTTCCCTGCAATCTCCAAAAGTGTCTCTAAGTCACATACTAAACCTGGGTGAGGGCAGGGCACCAAGGTAGGCATCCTGGTGCTCCATCTTTGCCAACCTCCTCAGCCACACATGCCACTGAAAGAAAAATTCATCTGGACACAGGAGGGGCTGCCTTCTTTGGCTGTTTCAAGCCCTGGGGAAATACTGTGAGGGTCCCAGGGAGGGGGCTCTCTGGAGAGTTCTCAGGTCACATCTGGAGAAGGGAGAGTGCTCAGGACTCGCAGGTGGCACCAGACTCCTGGAAAGCACAGTCTCTGAAGTTCCTCCAGGGACCACTGTCACAGACAACGTCCTTCCCCTTGGAATTCAGGTCGGGATTTCCAGCGCAGCTTTCAGTGACCATTGGGAAATTCAGAGACAGGAGCTCAGGGAGACATGGTACATTTCTATTCCAGCCATCACCTGTGCTCCCGCAGGAGGCAGAGAAGGGATAAGGATGGTGAAAGAGATGCAACACCTGCCAGGAGGAGGGCAGGGAGAAGGTGGGACCAAACAGAAGTCCCCCGACTCCCCCAGGACCAAGTGGCTGCCTCCAGTTCATGTTGACACCTGTCTAGTTCTAGTTCCTGAAGTCAGGCTAGTGTGAGTCTGGGTTTAGCCTAGATGCTTTAAAAAACTTTTAGTTTTGGAAGGAATCTTTGGTTCTGGATGCAGTTTGTAATACATTCATATAAATAACATGTTATCTGGGAAGGCCTTGAGTGAGAGACCAGGAAACCTGATTTTTACTCCAGACTTTGCCTCAAACCTGCTGAATAACCTCCAGCAAGCAACGGATTCTCTATGAGCTTTAGTTTTCCTTCCTGTAAGACACAGCAATCCCTTGCATACTGGGACACTATACGCATTGAATAGCAACTCTCAATTTCCCTCTCCCTCAGCCCCTGGCAACCATCATTCCACTCTCTGCTTCAACTGTTCTAGATTCCTCATGGAAATGGAATCATGCAGCATTTGTCCCTCTGCAACTGGCTTACTTCACTTAGCACAATGTCCCTCAGGTTCATCCATGCTGTATCATGTGGTGGGATTTCCTTCCTTTTCAAGGCTGAATAATATTCCATTGTACGAACAGACCCCACTTTGTTTACCCATTCAACTGTCAATGGATATTAAGAGGGTAGATTTCATGTGAAGTGTTCTTACCACAATGAAAAACAAAACAAAACAAAGTGACATCAAAATGCTCCTGTCAGCTTTCTCAGCTTCTAGAATCCTAAGAGAGTGGCCATAACTGCGATTGGCAAGTTCTCAGTTTGAAAGGCCAGTACATTGCTAGTACATGGCTCATATATTTAGTCTTCCTGTCCTCACCATCTCATTTGTGAAGAAAGGACCAGCCATGACCTCAAGAAGCCAGTCAATGGCTGGATTCCATACTGTTTGTGCCTCCTATGTACTCTCCTTCTCCTTTCCACTTAACCACATCCTATTCCCCTTTGTGAAGAACTAAGGCCTCACTTCCTCCTGGAAGCCTCCCTGATTGCCCTGACTCTTAAGACTTGGGCCACTTACACTGTTTGGAGCTTAACTCACACAGTTGAGGACAAAGGGGCTGCCCCACAATTGTTCTATCTCACAAACAGCCATTGTTTATAAATGAGATAAAACATTCAGAAAAGAACATAAAACATGAAGTTAAGGTTTAGAGACTATCATGTCAGCAGCTTTTTCATTTCCCACCTTGGCTGTGAGTGCCCCATGACTGGGCACCCCACTGGCTTTTTTCCTGGCACCTCCAAGGGCTGAGGGTCCTATGAGGGCTTCATATAGACTGGCTGGCTGACGTACACAGGCCAGAGCTCAAACTTCAGTGAACAGACATATACCGCAGGGGATCTAGAGAATCGGCAGATCCTGATGCGGTGAGTCTGGGGAGTGCCTGGGGTGCTGCAGGCCTACATGTCCAACTCTGGACGGCAGGGCTGCACACTAGGTATACAGAGTAGCTGCCACGGAGCCAGGAAGGAGAAAGGAAGGATGAGTGTGATGGTGGCCCCAATCCCATGCTGGGGCCAGGGGCACATGTAGACATAGCAGAGAGGAAAATCAGCCACAGAAGAAGTTCTCTTAGGGTACGGGCACCCTAACTATCTCCACACCCAACCTGTTGGCTCCATCAGGACTCTGAATAAGGGGTGTGGGACATGCAGGTGCCCTGACTGCTTCAGGACCTCTGAGTGACTGTATCTCTCATCCTCCCTCTACTCACATTGCTTTGAAACGTCTCCTGTGTTACTCTGCTGAACTGTCACACCTTCTACATGATTACTGGGGAGCTGGTAAGAAGCTGGGTTGGCTCCCAGCTCAGCCTCTTCACTGTGCAAAGTGAATTATATAGGACCAAACAAGTGTTTTCATTTTACTAAACTGTCACGCATCTAAGTTTGTTTTCCTTACTTGACTGCAGGAACTGAGTCTAATGTATTCATTTATTTATTAGTTTCTTTTTTCAGGGATATTTACTGAGCACTATTTTATGTGCCAGGCAATAAGGACACAAATGTGAACAGAAGTGTGGTCCTGGGGGTACCTGGGTGGCTCAGTCAGTTAAGCTCTGCCTTTGGCTCAGGTCATGACCTTGGGGTCCTGGGATTGAGCCCTGCATTGGGCTCCCTGCTCAGCAGGAAGCCTGCTTCTCCCTCTGTCTCTGCCCCTCCCTGCCCCTGCCCTGACACTCATGAGCTTTCTTTCTCTCAAATACACAAATAAATAAAATCTTTATAGGGATGCCTGGGTGGCTCAGTGGTTGAGCATCTGCCTTTGGCTCAGGCATGATCCCACAGTCCCAGGATGGAGTCCGGCTTCAGGCTCCCTGCGTGGAGCCTGTTTCTCCCTCTGCCTGTGTCTCTGCCTCTCTCTCTCTCTCTCTCTCTGTCTCTCATGAATAAATAAATAAAATCTTTTTTAAAAAGACAAAAAAAAGTCTTTACAAATAAAGAAGTGTGGTCCTGCCCTCTTGGAGCTATTCTTACAGGGAAAGGCAAAGGGAATGCAAGTAAAGCAGAAAAAGAAAGACATAATCACAGCTTGAGATAAGTATGAGGAAGGAAGTAGACAGGAATGCTGTAACCGAGCACTGCAGAATGGGCAGGGGAGACCTCTCTAAGGATGTAGAAGAACCCTTGGCCGGCTCTACAGAGGATGGGAGGAGAGCTTCAGGTGGAGGCAACTGCAAATGCAAAGACCCTGAGCTCAGGTCTGAAGAACAGATGAAACCTGTTTTTGAATCCTTCAGGATGCCTGGCCAAAGGCCTTGGAGTTTGTTGAATTCTTTTTGATCTACGATTAACACATGATAATAGAAGATGAAATGCCAGAGATTTCAAATCTTTATTTTCTTATTATTTTTTAAAAAGATTTTATTTATTTATTCATGAGAGACACACAGAGAGAGAGAGGCAGAGACACAAGCAGAGGGAGAAGCAGGATCCATGCAGGGAGCCCGACATGGGACTCCATCCCGGGTCTCCAGGATCAGGCCCTGGGCTGAAGGCGGCACTAAAGCGTTGAGCCAGCTGGGCTGCCCTGATTTCAAATCTTTAGAATCTAGTGCCAACACCCAAAATGGCAGATACAAGAGGAGAAGCAGGCCGACATGATGGGGAAGATGCAGAGTTCAGCTTTGGATATGCTGAGTTGGAGGCACAGTAAACCCTCCTAGTATTGGGGGATATATCTCAAGACTCCCAGTGGATGCCTAAAACCACAGATAGTTCGCCAAGCCTCACATGTGCATACCTTGGAGATACTGTGGGTCTTTCCAGACCATTATAATAAAGCAAATACCACAGTAAAGCGAGTCAAATACAGTTTTTGGTTTCCCAGTGCATAGAAGTTATATTATACCGTATTCTATTAAGTGTGAGTACCATTACTCTAAAAGACATGTACATACCATAATTAAAAATACTTTGCTACAAAATGTTGAGTTGTAATCACTGATCACAGATCATCATAATCAGCACAATAATGATGAAAAGTTCAAAACACTGTGAGAATTATCAAAATGTGACAGAGACACAAAGTGAATAAACGCTGCTGGAAAAAAATGGTGCCAAAAGACTTGCTCGATGCAGGGTTGTCACAAACCTTCAATTTGTGAAGAATGCAGTATCTGTGAAGTATAATGAAGTGGAGTGTAACAAACAGGGTATGCCTGTTTAAAGTATGCTTTATTTCTAGACATACATACCTATGATAAAGTTTAATTTAAAAAGTGGGCACAGTAAGAGATCACTAATAACTAGTAATAAAACAGAACAATTACAATAATATATTGCAATATAAGTTATGTGAATGTGGTCTCCCTAAAAATACCTTATAGTACTGTACACACACTGGTTGTACTTGTTAGGACAATGAGATGATAAAACGCCTACTACATGATGACATGAAGTGACATAAACAATGTGGGCGCTGTGACATGGTGTTCAGCAACTACTGGCCTTCTGAATATATGTCAGAAGGAGGATCACTTGCTTTAGATCAAGTTGATCACAGGTAACTGAAGCTATAGAAAGCAAAATGCAAATAAGGGCGGGGTGGCAGGGCAAGAGTATCTGTGGGACTTCCAAGAAGGGACCAAAAGGTTATCTGGAGGCTGTAGTGTGGGGCTGCAGAGAGGGGTCAGACCAGGAGGTCAGCTCTGGAGGTCACCTGAGTAGGGCTGGCCGCTGGCCTGGAATGGCCTGCCTGAGCAGAACACAGGATGAGAGATGAGGATGAAGGAGCTCAGGCCTTGGGAAATAGACACCTCATGTAGAAGCATAGAGTTGGACAGTCACAGAAGTAGGGAGAGAACCAGGACAGAAGGTAGCCAGTAAAAACCAAGGGAAGAGGGAGCTCCTCAGGCAAAATAACATTAGAGCCCAGGGTGTGAGGTGGACAGCATGGAGACCCTGGCTTATGGAGTTCAGGGCAATGATGGCAGTCAGGGAGGTGGGGGAGTGGGGAAGACATGACTATGTCTGTGGGCTGAGGGAGGTCCTAATGAACCTCTGCGGCCCATCTCCCTCTCCTGTACTCCAGTCTACAGACCTGGTCTAGCTCTTGAGGCTCATTCTCCACCTTCCCACCTTGGTGCTGCTGTCCTCTGTCCAGACTTCTCTGTCCCTAGACCCTCCCAGTTCTTGTTGGCTCACACCATTCAACTCCCTGCTGAGAGGTTTCCTCCCTGTCACATAAAGGCCTTCTCTAAGAAACTGGAGCCCTCCCACACTGCTGGTGGGAATGTAAGATGAGGCAGATGCTGTGGAAAAAGTATGGCGGTTCCTCAAAAAATTAAAAATAGAATTATCCTATGATTTAGTGACTCTGCTTCGGGGGACATACATAAAAGAACCAGAAGCAATGTCTCAGAGAGACATCTGTACACCATGTTCATAGCAGTATTATTCACAATAGCCAGAAAGTAGAAGCAACCCAAGTATCCATCGATGGATAAACTGACAAAATGTGATATGTACAGTCTTAAGGAGGAGGGAAACTCTGATACAAGCTGCAACATGGATGTACCTCGAGGACACTATGCTCAGTGAAAAAAACTAGTCACAGAAGGACAGATTCCATACAATCCCTGGCCTGTCTTGTGGGCTGCTGTATGTTAAGCCCTTGGAAGGATGCCTGGTACATAGTAGGTGCTCAGTAAGTACTTAGTAAATAAATTTCTGCTGAAGAGGAGGGATGGGGAGAAACTGAGTGAGGATACAGAGAGAAGATGCAGACAGGAGGGAGTTCGTGTTTGCCAGGGGATCAGATTGTTTTCTGGGAAGAACAGGCTGCAGCCTGAGGAAGCTTCTACAGATTTAGGAGGGCCTTCTAGAGACTGGGAGGAGTGAGCACATGCCATGGAGCCAATGGTCAGGGCTGCATAATGAGTTGAGAAGACTGGCATGGAGAAAGCATGTGTTGGCATTTAATCCAGGTGGGGGCCTGGCCTAGTGGAAATAACCAGAGTTCAGGGAGATGATTGAGGGGAGGTGGCAGGTGCAAGGCCTGGGGGCATGAGGCCAGCAAGAAGTCCCAGACTAGGCCAGCTGGACTGTGGGTGTAGCCAGGGAGGGCATCAGGACAGGCCTGTTCCAGAGGACAGGGCAAACTTTTGCCTGGGCTCAAGGGTGGACCCATCAGGGCAGTGTGGTGACAATGGGACTCAGGCAAGGGAGGAGGAGATGAAGGGAGGAGGTGGCTCAGAGAGGCCACCAACTCCTGGGCTGGTCTCCAGGGAGCTGGTATTTAGCTTGAAAAGTCTCAGTCTGAAAACTGGGCTCACTGTCAGGGAGGAGTGACATGCCAGGCAGCCTTTGTCTCCTGTCACAGCTGGATCTATTTTTATGTCCTTCTTGCTCTTCCTTTTTTTTCCTTCTTTCCTTCAACCCACACCCCCTGAATATCTCTGAGTGGAAGAGAGGGAGAAATCTGACAGAGGAGTGGACAGCTGGGCTCAGCTTCCTGGCCTGCTCCAAGTCTCTCTCCTGATGTGGCCACCTCAAAACATCTGGAAGAGTGGAGCTCACCACCTTTCATTTATTTTTACATCAAACTCTAGGAAGGGTGGGGCTCACCCCAAAAATGTTTCCTGGGGCCCCTGGGAAGCAATTCCACTATCACTCACATTTTCCCTAGGTCTGCTCCTTTGAGGGGGCTGGACATGGGAAATCTGGCTCCTTTTCCCCCCTTGATGATAAAGAAGCACAGAGGGGAGAGGTCTTTAACTTTTGGGGAAGGAGAATTTTCTGAGAGGGTGGAAGATGAAAGAATGAGGTGAAGCAAATGTTCTTCTCCCCACTTCCCTGCACCACCAAAACTCCTACAGCAAGAGGAAACCAGGAAAGATTGCTCCCTCTAGGAATCCCCCTTCACATCTCCACCAAGGTCCAACAATTTGGGAACTCTCCTACATTGAGGGCTGCCAGGAGGGAGTGCACCATAATGGCCTCTTGGGGGTCACTGCAGTGGCATGTACAAGATTGAAAATGCACACCTCTCTGACCCACCCATCCCTTTCTGAGATCTACCCTAGAGAAAAGTGTTGTGCATAAGGAGATGTGTGAACAAGTGCACTGCAATACTGTTGGTAGAGCATAAAAATTAGAAACACTATAAATGTTCCTCAGCAGGGGGATGGCAAAATACACAAAGGACAATAAATCCATAAATTGGAATACCATACAGCAGTAAAAAAAAAAAATTAGAATGCTATGTAGCAATGTGTGAAAACCTCTCTAAGATACTAGTGAACACAACCAAGTTATGCCAAGTTTCTTATGGTTTGATATGACTCACACATGAAGAACAACTCCACAAACAATACCATCCATGTCCCACTCGTAACGAATGATACACGTAGATCAATACAGGGAAAAGTTCCTGGAGAGATACACACCAAACTGTGTACCACAGCTGCCTCATGGGGACACAGCGACTGGGAATGAGTACCTCAGGTCATCTAAACCTCACCTGTAATAACTTCATACTTTACAAGGACAATCTAGTAGATCATGCCTCGTGCAATGAAAACTTGATTTTTAAAGGTGATTGCCACTATGGTTCATTATGAAAGCCTCAAGGGCAGAAGGGAACGAATGCTCAGTACATTTGGTAGGTGAGAGGGCTGGGCTCCCGAGGGTCAACTGAACTGCTGTGAGGAGTCTAGACCACACTTCTCCCTCTGTGCTCTCAGAATGACAGGATACTAGTGTCTCCAACCATTGCTCCCTCTGTGAGCCCTGCCTTTGGATGGCCTTTGGTTCTACGTGGCTCTGGCCCCAGGGACACATAAGAAATCCCTGTCCCAGGCAGGAGCTGCCTCAGTTCTGCAACCTTGTCATCATCACTGAACTCTACTGGACCTTGAGCAGATTGCTTCCCTGTCCTACCCACGGTCCCACCCACTCTGACCTTCGTGTGTTCTTTTACTGTGTGCCATGTATTCATCTCCTCAGATTTATTTACTCTCAAAACTAAAGTAGGTACCACTACTGTTTTCCCAATTTTACAGAAGGCGTAACAGAGGAACAGAGTGGTTAAGAAATTGCCCATTTGCTGGTCATTCAGCTAGCAAGTGTCAAAGCTGGGTCTGATCCTCTTGTTGCCTATGCTACCCCCACCTCTTACAAGCTCCTGGGGGTGTCCATGCAGCGGCCTGGAGACCCCAAGGCTGGGAAGCTGACCCGGATGATGAAATGTCCAGGGCCCTAGGACTTCATGTCTTTACAATGGTCCTAAGCAAACAGGACCCTCCATTCTCCCTCTCCCCCCCTGCCTCCCAGACAGGAACAACAGATGGCCATTATGCCCCTACTATGCGGCTGGCACTTTTACATCTGTGCCCTCATTCAACCCTCCCACAGCCTAGTGATTATAAATGCTCTCATTTGAGAGATGGGGAAGTTGAGGTCCTATAATGGGAAGTGACTGGCCAGTGGTAACACAGCTGGAGGAGGAGATGCCGGTGGCTCCAGAGAAAGGTTTAACAGAGAACTCAGAGGCTCTGGTGGGGAGCCATCACTAGGTGTGGGACTCTGAGGTACAGAGAGTTGCACAGGGAGCACCCCACTGCTCTGTCAGCCCTTCAGCTCTTCCCAGCCTGCTACCCAGACCCAACTCCCAGCTTCAAGTGGGAACCAAACCCCAAACAACAACTATCTTTATGCCCCCGGGCTCCGTGACCTTGGGGATGCCCAGAACAGGGCAGAAAAGCTGCAATCATCTCTAACTGGCACCACTAACTCAAAGCTCCTCTCCTTTGCCCTCAAGGAGGCAACAGTTCCTTTTGGAGAGAGAAGAAGAAAGAGGGCTGTGAGAGGAAAACAAACAAACAACCCTGGGCTTGGAGCCAACCAGAACTGATTTTGAGTCCAACCCCTTCAATTACTGGCAGAGTGGCCTTGGGCAAGTTACTTAATTTCTGTGTCCAGGCTACACCACAGGGGAGTGGTATTGACCTGGAACGTGTTGCCAGAAATGAAAGAGGCGTGGATTGCAGTGGGGAGGAGCCAAGTGGGAAAACCCCCTTCCACATTCCCACAGCCCTGGGGAGGCAACTATGAAGACCCTGTGCAGAGAGATAAATGAACTGAAATCAAGGGTGTGAAAACAAAATGAAAGACATGACCATAAAAAAAAAAAAAAAGAAAGAAAGACATGACCATTTATACAAAGCTTGGTAAGTGCTAGGCCCTTACTTCTGCTGAGTGCTTCCACAGAAGCAGTCTTTAATCAATGTGACACATCAACCCCAGCCTTGGAAGGAGAGAATGACAAAGAGTGGGAGACAGACACGGACGTGATGCCTGAAGGAGGCCAGTCAGGGAGGAGGTGCTGCTCCTTGGCCTCCCCAACTACTCCTCTGCAGACAAGGGAGGGATCCAGCAGATGGGCCAGAAATGCCAAGCTGGTCTCAACCTTCCTAGCCTGTCTCCCTGCAGTGGGGGTGTCCCTCTTGGTCTAAATTCCTGGCCCCTGGCACCTCATGGTGTTTCCTGGATGACACAGAGTAACAGCTGTGTGGTCCTGGGCAAGTTCTTCACTTCTCTATATCTGCAAAGGTAAAACACGAGACAAACCCGAGCTCCAAGAAGCATGAATGAAAGGACTAGTAAAATCAGCCAGCAAATGGAAGTGAAGCACAGGCTCTCATGCATCCTGTAGCGAACATATATAATTACCACCATGCCCCGATGCCCATTGAGAGGTCTGGGCCGCCACTGTGACTTGGTCTCTACCCGCAGCAGGCACCCCACTCACTGTCTGCCTCCAGAGAAACAATAGCTCTTCCCTCAGCCCCATCCCCTCAAAGCACTGCGGTATAGGTATGGGAAACCACCTTTCATTCCAAAACTATCTTCACTTAAGGAAACTCATGTGCTTCTCTTAATTCAGCCTCATGAGTCCTACTTCACAGATGAGGACACTGAGGCCCAGAAGCCTGAGGTCATTAGAAACCAGGTTTGTCTTGATTCAAATAATGCTGCTCTATTTCACTTCATCCACAGGAGCTCTGGGAAGCCCCAAACTGCCTCAGACCCAAGAAGTCAGCAGGAGCAGTCATCCTGGCATCACCAACACAGGTCCCTGTGTCTGCCATATGTCTTAAAGTTGTGCCATGACAGTCGCTGTATCCAACTTGGGGCCAGCTATTTGCAAACAACTCCCTCCTCACCAAGAGAGAATGCAGTGGATCCTTCACCATCCTTTCTCAGCCTTTACATCTCTGACTCCCCACAACCCATTGGCCCCTTGCCCAGGGAGGGCCATCCTACCTTGTGGGTGAGGCTGGGGTCTCTCAGAACACTGTCTTCCTCCTCCGAGCTTCCCTGCTCTTCATCCGATGACAAGTCTTCTTTGGGGGCTGCCGCCGAGATGGGACAGACCTTATAGGGTTCCGTGTAGGCGCTAAAGTCAGAGCAGAGCAAAGAGAAGATTAGAGCTCCCTGTCCAGCAAAGGCAAAGTAAATACACCAGGGGCCCTATTAATGCCCCAAACCACTAACGAGTGCTCCGTGTGCAGAGCACTATGCCTGCCCTCCATGGGGACCCAGAACTGAACAAGACACAAGCCAAAACCTCCCTACATGCTCCCATCCTGGCCTCCTTGTAGTTTCCTGAACATGCCATGCTCTTTGCTGCTTATATGCCTTTACAGATGCTAAGACAGGCTTGTCTCTAGGTTGGATATGAGGCAGGCTGTGATGCTAGAGGGTTCACATAAGGACTATGAGGGCAAGAGATGTTCAATTTGATTGGTCCAACAATCTGGACTGGCATGGTAAGGCAGCAGGGTCTGTTCCCAAGGTGGCCATGTCCTCTGGGCCTGAATAAGGGATACAGTGTGGTCTGGGGTTTGCATTCTAGACCCTGGTCCCTGCCTTGTCATCAGCTAGATCATGGACAAGACACAACTCAGGGTATCAGTTTCCACCTAGGGGAATAATGATTCCTATTTCATTTTCTTGGCTGATGCTGTAAGAACCAATGCTTAGAAAACTTGCAATGGTGAGATAACAATCTCATATGTATGTGACTATGACTATGATATAGGCATTGCCATTCATTAGTAAAATATATTTATTCAATACATGTTTATTGATTGCCTGCTTTATGCCAGGCACAGAGCTAGGCAGAGGGTAACACGGTGGCAAAGAAAGTAGATATGGTCCCCGTTTCAAAAAAGGAACCACGAATATATGATCATAAATTATGGTCAGTTAAGGAGAAGAAGGAAGTGCTTTCATGGGGAATAACAAGGGGGAAGTGTTTGGACAGGTCAGGGAGGGCTGCTCTGAGGCTGCGAGCAGAAGGAGGAGCTCTATGACAGCATGGGGAAGTCTCTAGGGGAAGCAGCATGTTAAAGGCATGGAGGCAGCCAAGAGCTTGGCCTGTGACAAACCAACCTGGAGCAGAACCCTCCTTTCTCTGACTTCAAAACTATTCCCACAGAGGAGGTCCTAATCCCATTACAACTTCCTCCTTGCTCTGCTTCCTGCCTTCTTCTCCACCCAGCAGAGTGACTGCTCTACAAGAGGGATCAAGTCATGTCCCTCTCCTACTTGGAAACCTTCAATAGCTCCCTCCTACCATTGGCAATGTGGTCCTAGACAACAACTCACAAAATTTCTCCTCACACTCAAAATCTAGGCATTTGGTCTTATTAAATTCTTTTTCTTTTTTTAAGATGTATTTGTTTGAGAGAGAGAGAGAGAGAGAGAGAGAACAAGCACAAGCAGGCGGGGCAGAGGGAGAAGGAAAGAGAATCTCAAATAAACTCCGTGCTGAGCATAGAGCCTGATGTGGAACTCAACCTCATGGCCCTGAGATCATGACCTGAGCCAAAACCAAGGGCCAGATATTCAACGAACTGCACCACCCAGGCACCCTGGTCTTATTAAATTCTAATCAAATATTTATTTCTGCCCTCTGGGAATGCCACAATGAGGTACTAGAATAATGGATGGATGGATGGATGGATGGATGGATAAACTAGAGGAGAGGAGGGATCACCTATTTGCTAGAGGGGCTGCAATGCTAAGCCCAGACCTCATGTGAGCAGGGACACTGCTCTTATCTCAGGCCCTGAGCCAGGAAGAGAGAAGCACGGTCAGGGAGGGAGCATTAGGATCAGAGAAACTGAGCTGTAGGCTACAGTGAAGCTAGGGGCCATCTTGAAGCTTTTTCTCAACCACCGCAGGAGCCAGATATCTGGGCCAGATACCAGGGATACCTATCTCCAGAACACCTGGAGCCCAGGAAACAAGGGGCTGAGTCAAGAGCAGGACAGGTATCCGGTGGTCCACATTAGGACCATGAGGTCAGACAGATCAGGGACATGGTAGTCTGTTCCAGCCTGGCCTTCTGAGGACAAAATGTGTATATGGCAGAGACTATAGCTCTGTTCTTACATGCAGATGCACAAAGTCCTGACCAGGGCTGAGCCATAATTCACTCTACTATCCAACTGGCTACCCTTATGATCAGACCTCTTTCTTCTTTTTCAGAATTAATTTTGTTGTCCTTTCCTTTCAAACTATGAGAGCAAACAGTGGATTTTGCAGCAAGCCCTCTACCAATGATGAGTAAAAAAGGCATGTGAGTACCTCCCCTTCTAGGACTACCCTATACCTCCTTCAATGTCCCTTTCCACACTGCCAGGGGCCACTGGGGAACACCACATTTGCTTTAGTGAGCTCAGAACCTCCTTCAGGAAAGTGACTGCATGGACCAGTCTCCTAGAGTCCTAGCTTCCTTCCCTCCAGGGCTTCTTGCATCAATTTGCCCCATGGGTGTCCTCAGGGAGTGGAGCCTTTGTCCCCCATCAAGAGGAACGGCTACTTAGGCCCCAGCAGGAGCCATCTGTGCTCTGTGGAAGATAACCAGTAGTGGTGAGGGATAGAGCAGTTGAGTGTGCCCTTGGATGGTTCTTATCAAGGAAAAGAAGGTAGGTGCCAGGCCTTTCCTAAAATGCACTGTGAAGGAGGAAAGGATTCCCAGCCAAACCTCCCACGGGTAAAGGGTGTCACCATTGTCCAGGCAGCAAGCTGGAAATCTCAGAATTTCCTTGGATAGCCAGCTACTACCTGAACACAAAACCTCTCCTGAATTTACCTTTAAGTCTTCCCCAATTCCACTGGCATCTGTGTGATAGCTCTGTGGTCCAAGCCATCTCTTGCCTGGACCTTTGTGACCATTGCTTTCCAGTCCCCCCCTCCACCCTGGCTGGCCTCCAATCTGTTCCCCACCCAGCAGCCAGAGGGAACCTCCTCAAAACCCAATCTGATTGCATCACCCTCTTGCTGGAATTGTTCAGGGATAGTCTGGTGCCAATGGGATTCAGCCCCAACAGCTTAGGCTGTCGAGTAAGGCTCTGTTCAACCTGGCATGTACAAAAGTGGGTGCCCTTGGGCCTTGATGCTGCAGAGAAGTTTGAGGTAGCACTGGACACTACCTCAGTCCAAGCAGATGGTTGAATTCCACAAAAGAGCCATGGTGACACTGGGAAGACACATGGAAGCCAAACCCCTAGGGGAGGAGAGGGCTGGCTCAAGGCCACATGGCAAATCTGGGCCAACACACATTGCCTCAAAGGATGCCTCTCCCTATGTCTGATCCCATTTTAGAGATGTGAAAACAGAGGCCCAGTCAGGTTCTCACAGTGCACTGATGTGTGGAGCTGGGTCTCAGTTTGCCAGGGAAAAGGGGGTCTTTGTTTTTGTTGTTTGTGCTATTATTTTATTTTCCATTTGAGAGGCAGTAGTGTGCAGAGATTGGAGCTCATGTTCTCAAGTCAGACTGCCTGCGTTCAAATTCCATCTCAGCCCAGTACTGGCTGTGTTTAACTTCATTAGGCCTCAGGGGTGCCTAATTCACTGAGCTGCCGGGAGGATTCAATGAGTTACATAATGTAAAACACTTAGAACCCGTGCCCACACATAATAACTCACTAAATGGGAGCTCTCTTCATTACCAGCTGAGCTTTAGCTGCATACAGCTGTTCTACTATTTACCTACTGTGGTCTTTAAGTCAACTCATTTTTAACATTTGCTAACACTATGACCTCATCCCAAGTGATAACGTGCATGAAGTTAGAGTGCGTGACTTCATATAATTATTAATCTATAACAGTTTGACTAACATTATGCTGCTCACCATCAAAGACCCATAGACCTCACAGAGATAATAAATATGGTTAACTCTGACCCACCAACCATCCATACACAACCATCCTCAGCTTTGGCCAGAAATGTGGCTCATGATCTTTTATTCCACTTCTTCTTCTGACTTTTGCTTTCAAGAAAGATCTAGAATGGAAGTCAAAAGATACAAAGGTCTGCGTATTCTGATGATATTTCTAATTTGTTTATTTCACTGTCCTGTTTCGGGATTGTGAGCACAACAAATGGAGATAAACTGTTGTTAAAAATATGCTTTCACATATACAAGAGCAAGTATAATTCAATGCGTTTGCAGATTCAGTGGAAGTTGTAACAACAGCCCTGATCTTGGACAGAAGTCATTCATTTAATAAGCAAAGAAAATATTCTAAAACTACAAGGATCAACAGAGCTGCCCCTCCAGAACCTTCATACTTGCTACCAGATCTTCAAATACAGGGAAGAAAACAGTTCTGAGAAATGTTTTGACAACTTCTACCCAAATGCTCCAACAGGCTCTAGTATAACTTGTGTCCTGTGCAACCACTTCTTCCCTTGGGGAAATAGACTTGGAACCATGACATACCCCATCCATCTCACCAGTCTGTCAACATAAATCTCTGAGACGGGTCCTTTGCAAAGGCTGCGAGGCTCTGTATTTTAAGTTGCATGGTTCCTGTCTATTTGTTTTTTAAGTCATTCAAAAAAAAAAAAAAGGCCCACTAAGACTCTTCTGTGTTTTAGACTCTGAACTATAAGTACTGGTGGTACAGCAGTGAGCAAATAGACATTATCTTTGTTCTGTGGAAAATGCCCATTATAATCGTAACTGAGATGCTATCTTCAGATAGCTTGAGTATAACAATATATTACATATGAGAAAGCCTTTTAAGCCACCCACCTATCCATCTACATACTCTTTCATCCACTCACCCATTCATGCATCCATCCCTCTACCCACCCATTCATCTATCCAACCACCCCATCCACTTAGCCATCCATCCATGCATCCATTTGTCCACCAACCCATCCAGCCATCCTTCTATAACCCATCCAATCATCCCTCACTCACTTATTCAACAAATAGGGATTAGCAGGTACTTGAAGGAGCTAACACACAGGCAGGTTAAAGATGGCTAAAGTACTATCTCTGGCCTCGAAGAAAGTACAGTGCAAAGTACTGGTTAAGAGGGTGGGTTCAGAAGTCAGGCTGATTGGTCTGAATCCCAGCTCTATCATTTCAAGCAAGTTACTTAACCTTTCCGTGCCTTAGTTTTTTGTGTGTGTGCTTGGTTTTAAATCTGTAAATCAAAGGAGATGACACATGCTGGGAAAAATCAGCAAAAAGGCCAGGCAGTCAGGACTGTAAGTTTAGAGACCAAGTGGCCTGGAACGTTGGCATCACATCAGAGGAGACTCCCTGTGTGACTTTAGGCAAGTCACCCAATCTCTCTGTTTGCCATCTGCAAAGTGGGGATGACTACATAGGTTCATTGTGGGATTAAATGAGAACACGATGGGGAAAGCGGCCACTGCCTGGCACTCAGTAGGTCCTTTCTGGCCAGCCCACACAAGGGCCAAGTTCTAAACCCCCAGACTAGTCTCCACAGAGCTGTATCCTCCCTCTGAGTTGACTTGTGTTTTAAAAGGAACACAAATTAAAGCTGCCCAGAGCTCATTACCTTAAATGACCCTCCAAAAGAACACAGTCCTTTCCAGCAGCCTAAAGTCGTAAAAGGACATGTGCATCCACGTGGGGGGACGAACAGTTTGTAACCCAGCCCAGGGCTGTCTAACTCTGCCCATTAAATCCCGTCCTAGTGACACTTGCTGGGAGTCATAAACCCTAAGTACAGCCAAAATGGCTTAATAACTCATAAAAAAGGAACCCTTGCCTCATTGAGAATCTGTCGGCGGGCACTCTGGCCCCAAACTCCATTCTTGCTGGTACAATGATATGTGTGAAGGAGGCCAGATTGCAGATGTAACATCCTTTGGCTCATCTGACACAGGCTGGGACCTCTCTCAAGTTAGCCAGCTCAGCGAGGAGGGGCAGGGGGCTTCAGGGCTGCTCTCTGGGAGATGGAAAACTGGAGATGGAGGAGACAGGATGACTACCCTAATTAGCAGAGCAGCTGGAAGAGCTTAGAAGTGGATGGAGGGAAGGGCTGGCTGCACAATCAGGGATTTCCAAACCCTCAGACATTCAATCCTGCCCCCTGCCTACTCTCCACACCCCCTCACGCCCAGGCACCTTCACAATTCATTTGATCCCTTCAGACCTTCCTCAGCTGGCACCTTCTGCTCTGAGACTTCCTTGTCTCTCAGAATTGACCCCTCCCGTGTCCCCCTTCCTCAAAGGGACATTAAGACTCTCACAGATACAGTAACTGTATCTCAGACTGTACTGTAACTGGGAACCTTCAATCTGATAGAGTGAAAATTGCTTAAGATGGGGGTCAGAGACCCAGGAGTCCTGGATTCACCACGAACCCAATGCATGATCTGGGTTACATGACTGTCAGCGTGGGCCTCAGTTTCCACACCTGCAAAATGGAGGTAGAGAATAAAACACCCAGGCATGTGAAACCATGTACTAAGACCAGACTGCATGCACCCCACAGCTTGAAAGCAGCTGCCTGTCTGTCTCCTCACCACTGGAGTGAATCTCTGCTTTGTTCCCTCTTGGAGGGAATGCATCCTGCACCCAGGGTCAGCCAAGGGATAGAGCTTGTAATGGTTCCCAGAAACATGATTGAAGGAGAGGCTTTTTTAAAAATTCAATTTCCATTTTTTTTTTTTGCTAAGTAAAAACAGAAGTACATCCTTGCTCTTCTATCCTATGTCATCCTTAGCCTTCTTGAAATATAGCATCGATGGTTTTGTAGGAATTTTTCTTGTTAGCTCATTAAGAGATATAATTCACATATCATAAAATTTTGCCCTTTTAAAGTATACAATTTAGTGCTTTTTAGCATATCCACAGAGTTGTACAACCATCATCACTACTCAATTTTAGAACATTTTCATCAACCCCGAAAGAAACCCCATACTATTCAGTAGTCAGTCACTAGGACTGGCCCCCAATTCCAGGCAATCACTAATTTACTGTCTGTCTCTATGAATTTGTCTTATTCTGGACATTTCATATAAATGGAATCCTACAATATTTGTCCTTTTGTGTTGGCGCTTTCATAATGTTTTCAAAGTTCAAACAAGCATGTTTTCAAAGTTCATCCATGTTATAACAGGTGTCAGTACTTTATTCCATTTTATAGCCAAATATTGCACTGTAAGTCTCTACCACATTTTGTTTATCCATTCAACTGTGGATAGACATTTAGATTGCTTCCATTTTTTTACTATTATGAATAGTGCTTCTATGAACATTCATGTGAAAGTTTTTTATGTAGACATATGTTTTCATTTCTCTTGAGTATATATATATAGGAGTAGAACTGCTAGGTCATATGGTAACTCAATGTTTAAGATTTTGAGGAACAGCCAGACTGTTTTTTGGCTGTACCAAAATGTAAAAACATTCCCACTGGCGATGCTGAGGGTTTCAATTTCTCGATATCCTCATCAATACCTGTTATTGTCTGTTTTTTAATTTGAGCCTTCCCAGTGGGTTTGAAGTGGTTTTATACGGATTTTCAAGGAATTTTGTTCTCCTTGATTCCATTTCAGCCTCCTCCTGCTCCAAACATTTTTTTTTCTAGCCAAAGGGGAACATAACTGTAACTATGAAGGCTTTCTTTTCAGATCATCCATGAAGGTTCCGAGGTCCAGGTGGGGGAAAATTAATACTTTGGGAAGATCTGCAGAAGCCTCATAAAATAATAGACTGATATAAAGAGGTAACATACTAGAGAAAAATCATAAGCCAGAACCCCAAACTCAGCAGAGGGATCATCTCTCAGGTTCCAGCTTTGGGAAACAGTCACTACCATCCTGTAACTTTGGGTACCGAGAAAGACAACAGAAGAGTCCTACATTTCCGATCCTTAGCAGCAGCCGCACTGCTAGCACATGGGCCTGGCCTTGCTCTGCCACTGACGTCCTAGCATTTCAGCCATCTCCGGGGCCCCAGCAAAGGATAATGTTAAAGGACACATTTCACCTCCTGAGGGCAGGACCCAGTTCTGCCACTTGTCAGCTCAATGACCCTAGGCCAGTCCCTTAACCTGCCCAGCTTCCTCCTTTGTAGAAAGAAGATGGTAACAGTATTTACCTTCCAGGGTCTAAGAGATGATGTCCGTGAACTGCTCAGCACAATGCCTGGCAGTTTTATTGGCTACAATCACCTGAGCTAAGGGCCAGGGCTGAATTAATCAAGCAGAGTTCTTCAAGTTCATACAGACCTGGGTTCTAGTCCTACCTCTGCCATCAGCTTGCTGTGTGACACTGAGTGGGCCCCTTCCTCTCTCTGGACCTCAGCTTCCTCATCTGTAAAATAAGGGAGTTAGAGGACCTCTGAAGGCCCTTCCCACTGTGATGCTCTGTGACTTTATGTCCAAAGGGCTCATCCACAAAGCTGAGGAACTTCATCCCAGTGATTCTTGCACATGTCTGCCTCCACTAGCCATTACATGCAGCCAAACCACCAACTCACTGGCCCATGCACACCTCTGTACCTTCCCATCACTGTAACTCTTCCAAGGCTGTTCCAGAATTCCTGCCCACCTCTCCTGTACTTGCCACCAGGTCTACATACATACCAGCTCTGCCAGGAAGCCTCTGCATCTCTCTTACTGGACGAGGCTCCCATCACATTTACATTGTGTGACCACAATTATTTATGTTCCCATATTAGCCCCACCATCAGCCAAAGCTCTTTGTGGGAGGGGAATCGTCTGCTTGCTATGCATTCTGTGTCTTCCATGAATGGCACACAGTTGGTACACAACAAACGTGTTAAACGACTGCCTACTCCAACTAATTTATCTGACTTCCCCTTAGCCTGTCAGTGAAGGCTTCCTTAATCCTCCCTATTCAGCAGGCGCTCTACACCTCTGGTAGAAATAGCACCAGCAGGTGCTGCCACCACTGAGAATGCTGTGGCTAGCCAAGTCTTAATGAATAAACAGGCTTTTTTTTTTTCTTTTATGGGTTAGGCCATCATTTCATATTACTTAGAAAATGGCTATGGATAGGTGTTGAACGAGGCATCCTGTGGGGTGGATCTGGTTCAGCCATAGGTGCAATGGATGCCAAGAGACTGGTGGCTAGGATTGCCTCAGTTTCCTCATCTGTAAGATGGGCTCCACGGCAGTCGGTCCTAAGGACACAGCCCAGAACAGAAGGAGACTTGGACACATGGTTCTCCTATCACCTCTTTTCTGGGATTCAGAATAAGTGAGGCCACAGGGGAGGTGGAAAGGAGGGGAGCTGCTGCTGCCACCTCAAACAGCTGGAGAGGATGTAGTGGTTGGAAATTCATGAAGAACACTATAATTTTATAACCGCACACCACATCTGAAGCTGCCAGGAGCTAGGAGAGGGGCCATTTGTGGTTTTTTTGTGTGGTGGTCTGAAAAACAATCCTCTTTTCCCACCCCTCCCTTCCACAAGGGCACAGCTAACCAATAATAACAGGAGTAGCCACAATAGTAGTAGAAGTAGAGCCAGTGACTTGGGGTGCTTACTATGTGCCAGGTACTTTACAAATTCTTCCCAACCACTGTCTCCTGTAGGTTATTACCATGCCCATTTTATAGATGGAGAAACATGCACAGACAGGGTAAGTGCAAAGCTGGGATCTGAACACAGGGAATCAGTTCAGAGCCTGCCTTTAGAACTACTAATCTATGCTGCTTCTACACTGCAGTATCACCAGCTAAGGGTTACTGAGTGGTGTGCTAAACACACCTCATTCATTACCCTATGGATCCTCTCAGCCACTTAGCGAGGCAAGCACTGTTATTTATCTTCCTTCCTTTTCATCTCGAGAAACTGAGGCTCTGTAAGGTTAAATGACTTTCCCAGGGTCCACTCTGCTATTCCCCTTCCACCAACTTCTCCTAGACAGAACCACTGGGGACCTTCAGCTGGACCTATTCATTAGACACATTTGTTCTTCTGGTTCACTGCTGCCTTCTCTGTGCTGGGGAGAAGGCATAAGAATGTACAAGAGGTGCCAGGACACACAGGAGTGTCCACAGCGCAACAACACAAGGAGGGCAGAGGGCAAGGGCCTTTCTGACATGTATAAGCACGTGTGACAAGTCACGTGTGGCCAGTGTGGGACATCTGGATGGGGGACACAGCAGGAATCAATCATACAGAGCCAGACAGAAACAAACACACTAAGGCTCAGACCCAGCAGGGAAGGTGACATAGGCAAGGGAAACAACCCTGGACCCAGACACACACACACACACACACACACACACACACATCACATGACTCATCTTGTGGCCTTGCTGAACTACATCTGTCTCTTTTGTCCCAAACAGGACAGAAGCATTTTCAGAGAAATGCCACCTTTTGCCAAAGGCCTTTAAGATTCTATAAATCTACCTTGCTTCTCTAGGGCAGGGACTGCCTTCCAAGAACAGATGCCCGGGAAATGTCTGCTGACCTGACTCCCTCATACTGGTCAGGACCTAGGGTCAGCGGCAGTCTCTGAACTCAGGTCCAACCTAACCTCCCACTCCAGGAAGCCTTCCCTGATCACTGAGATAGCTCTACTGCAAAACTAATGAAGCTTAAACTTCAACCCCCTCACCGGCAGGGGTCTCTTTCAAGGCTCTATAGATTTAATATTCTTCATTGTATATTCTTTTTCTTATAAAGACTCCACAGATTGCATAAGCTTAACAATCTGCCCCTGCCTGGCCACACCTGCTTATAATAGAGACCCTGCTCCCCTCTATATGCCCCTGTACCAACGGACACCTCAATCTAGCTATGGCATTAGCTTTTCACGTGAATCCCAAACTGTGAGCTCCTTTTTGCCAGCAAGAGTGGTGAATTCTGCATGTAACAGGTGCTCAATTAATACGTGCTGGCTTTCATTGGCTCATGGGGATGAGGGAGAGAACCTCCAGCCACGTTTCTCCGGGCATCCCTGAGCAGGTGTGGATTTGAAACAGTCCAAAATCAGAGCTGCCCTACCCAGCACAAGCACAGCAGCGCACAGTGGATGGAACACCCGCTACTTCCACTGCCTCACCTGACACAATCCACATTTGTTGAAGGTTACCCCAAGCCTGGCACCGGGAACACAGAAGTGAAAGAGATCCTTCATCTGCCCCCAAGGCACTCACATAGCCTAGTAGGAAAGCAGACAGATCAACAGGAGACAAGGTGGTGAGTGCCAGGAGGAAGCAGCACAGAAAGGACCCCTAAACTTCTGTGTGTGTGTGGTGAGGAGGGAATCACAGGGGGGTTCCAGCCCAGGGTGAGACCAGAGAGAGTCTAAAGGTTGAGCAAGAGACAAAGAAAAGAGAGTGGTAGGGAAAATTCCAGGAAGATTTATGCAAAGGCACAGGGGGTAGAAATGTTGGGTCCTGTGTGCAATTATCCATTACTTGGTAAGGAGAGCTGGGAGAAGAGGCTGGCAAGGCCACAGAGCTCTCAAATACAGGGCTAAGGCACCTGAACTGTGTGTTCCAGAGGTAATGGGGAGCCAGAGAGAGGTTTTAGCCAGGGGAAGGACCTGCCTAGTTTTACTCCCTGGAGAGTTCACCCTGGCCACTTGTGAACAACAGTGGGAGACAAGCTGGAAGATGAGAGATGAGAAAAGGCTGGGGGGTGGAGAAGACGGAGGCTCCAAGGTCCTGGGAGATCGGCTCAGGGAGACACAGCTAGCAAGTGGCAGTTCCAAGATTAAATTCAGGTCTCCCGGGATCCCTGGGTGGCGCAGCGGTTTGGCGCCTGCCTTTGGCCCAGGGCGCGATCCTGGAGACCCGGGATCGAATCCCACATCGGGCTCCCGGTGCATGGAGCCTGCTTCTCCCTCTGCCTATGTCTCTGCCTCTTTCTCTCTCTCTGTGACTATCATAAATAAATAAAGATTAAAAAAAAATGTTTAAATTCAGGTCTCCCATCTTTAAATATGATCCTTGTTTCTTAAGTATGAAATCAGATATGTGAAAGCAACACAGTACCCGACACCTGCATGGACTCAATGAATGTTAGTTCCCTTTCCAATCCTTCTTCAGGCTTTAAGAACATAGCCTGTACTCCCAGTATAATCAATAACAGAGAGCATTTTAACAAAATTTCAATTTACACACACTTCTTAAGGAGCACCTCTGTGACATAAGTGAAGCCAATCTGAACTCCCTGGGGAGTTGCAGGGTTGAACGGGGCTGGCCTGTTCTTTCCTCACTGTGCTTCACACAACTGGGCTAGGGCTACACGAAGGCAGTGAGCTTGCTGTATGTATGTTAGAGCTGCCTCAAGTGCCCATTTAACAGGTGGGGAAACTGAGGTCCAGGGCAGGAAAGGCTGAAGGCAGATATCCTGTTACCCAGCTTGATGCTCTTTCCACTGCTCCCAGGAGCCTCCCCCAAGAGGAGGGGGTCAGCTGGCCTGGTGTTTTGGAGGCAGGCAGGGTGCGGCAGTCTTGGAGCAAAGAGGCGAGAGGAGGGGCAGGGTTGCCTGGGAAGTGGGACCTTTCCCTTCAACAACAACAAAAAGTCTCGTCCTTGGGGTAGGAAGAGGGACACCCGCCCTCAGCCCTCCCACTAGCGCCCAGACACATCTTCTGGGCTCCCAGAGGTTGGCTACCCCTCCTCCACCCACCTCCCAGGCCTTGTCCTGCATTTCCTGTAAATACCGACACTTCCTCCCTTGGGAGGGCCTGGCAGTGCTGAGGCCACACCCGGCTGGCCTGCCACACAATGGCTGGTCACTCCACACCCCAGGCTGTCCCTGGGACCCAGAGAAATGCCACCCTTTGCTAGAGCTAGCTAATCCCATGCTCCCAAGGCAAAGGTGGGCAAAGTAAGGTTTGGGCAGGGGGAGAAGTTTGCCCCGCGTTACACAGAGAATCTGCCGCTGAATGCAGGGTCACCCCTCACTCATCTCTTCACTCCAACACCGTCTACACTGTCCGCCATAGGTTAAGTTCTGGAAGTGCAAATGCTGGTTAGGAGCAGACTCTGGAGCCAGGCCCACCTAGGTTTCCAAACCTGGTTCTCTGCCACTCACCAGCTATGTGACCTTGGGCAAGTTTTCTGTCCTCATGTATAAAACTGGGAAAAATAACAATACCAATCTCACTGGGTTATGGTGAGGATTTAGTGAGTTGACATACATAAAAAGCACGTGGGGCAGTGCCTGGAACATAGCTCTATGTTATTGTTGCAGTTTTTAAATGTCCACAGAAAACTCCAACCAGGACAGACCCAGGTCTCCAGGCCACAGCCCAGCGGGGATGCATGTAGGGGTCGGATTTCCAACCTCAAAATAGTCTGGGGTTAGAAGGGTTGTTTGGAGAGTCAGGAGACTTTTGTTTTACCAGTGGCTCACCCTGTGACCTTGAGCAAAACCACTTCCTCCTCGTGCCTCAGTGTCCTCAGCTATGAAACAGTGATCAAAATCCCTGCTCTGCCTAGCTCATGGGTTGTAGGGAGATAAAGGAGAAAACAGGGTAGGAAAGCAAATCGGCATGTTAGGTGTTTAAGGTCAGAGCTGGCATTCCCAAACAAATCAACAATATGCTCAACAATAGTCTTCAACAATATGCTCTGAAAGTCTTTCTTGGTATAGTGTTGATATTATGGCTGCACTGAGAGCCTCCTGTGTCCTGGCCCCTGGGCAAGCAACTACCTGCAATCTCTCATTTACTCCTCAAGACAGGTCCATGAGTGGCATGTTCTCAGCCCATGTCATGGATGATGAAACAGGTTGTAGGGTGCTGGAGTCAGGACTGGAACAGATTTCTCTGACTCCAATGCATGCTGCCTCTAGGAGAGCAGTTCTTCAATATAATACCATAGGCTCCAAGACTGGGCTGTGCAGGATTTCCTTACCCCTGGGCTAAGATCTGCAACTGACTCTACATCTACAACCACCCCTGCATCTTCCATCTTGGGTGATTCTCCCCACAAACCTGTAAAGGCAGGCACTAGCCCCTGGTACGAAGAGGACAAAATGAGGCCTGGAGAGGTAGAGTGGCCTGCCCAGGGCCCCACATTATGAGGGCAGAAATGGAGAGCCAGAAGCTGGATATCCGGCCCCATTCCTAGAACTCTCCCCTTTGCAGGACAACACCTGTTTGTTCCCTGTGTGGGCCTCAGAGGATGCCAAACAGTGGTTCCTGACTCCAGATCCAATGTGGAGGCATGTCAGGACCTGGGATGCCATGCGAGCACTTTTTGGGGCCTGTGGCTGGGTATCTGGAAGTATTTAGGAGCTATGCAGCAAAGCCTGCTTTCTTCTTCTTCTCTCTCTCTCTCTCTTTTTTTTTTTTTTTTTTTTTGCCAGTAATTGCTTTGAAATATGGGTTCTGAGAGTTGGGCTGCAATGCCAGCTGGCACAGCCTTCTTTCCACACGCCCAGGACAGAGACTACAACAATGGAACGCTGGAAAACTGCACATCGTGTGAGCCATTCTGCAAACATTTCTAAATCCATTTCTGAAGGAAAGTGCTGGAAAAGAGGCAAGGAACTGGAAAACGGAACCCTTGATGACAGCGTGGCACCCTCCTCCTCAACCCCATCCTCAGAAATCCTTCAGCAACTCTACCCCCACCCCCAGGGAGGAGCCCCTGAGCCCCTAAACTGGTCAGAACATTTTCCTCCACATGAACATCAGAATGTGCACCCAGGCTCAATTTAAATGAGTTTGTTCACAGCTAGTGATTCAGGAGAAAAGTTTTATGGGAAGCAAGCTGGAAGGAAAGATCATCAACTAGGTAAGAGTTTCATAAAACCAAGTCATCTTTACAGAAATAAGCCATGAGCCTGGCTGGGTTAAGCTCTCACCTCTGTATCTACACCCAGCCCCAAATCTGGCCTCCTAGCAGCCCAGCTCCTCCTCCCTTCAGCCTTGCCCTCTACCACAGGCTACCTGGCCCCTAACTACAGTCTTGGCTGCTCTCCATATTCTATCTAGGATTCATTCAGCCACTAGAGAGGGGAGATGGGGGAACTTTGCTCAGTTCCGCAGGATCCGAACATAAAATGTATTAAGGCAGTTCGCAAATTGTAAAGTCTACAAGACAAAGCATGCTGGGGTGCTCACAGCCCACCCGGACTACGCTGTTTCGGATACAAAGCCACCTTGTAACCCTGCTCCAGGTCTAGTCCCTATCTTGATAAACTCTCTCACATCCAGTTACATTAAACCTACCTGTATCACCTGCTCCCAGATGGTTCAGAAAAACTTCCCAAATCTCCCAGAGCAGGAAAAAAAAACTAACAGATAAAACAACAACAGTGTCAAAGCTTTGCATGGGGAGATGAGAACCCCTTCCCTAGAGGTCCTCAAGCTCTGGCTTGTTGAGAACTAAAGGGTCCAGAGAGGGGCAGGGTGTCCTCATCTCCAAAGTCCCTTCCAAATCCAAATGGACTACCCTCATTAGTTTTAATTCAAACTTCCTAGAGTAAAATAAGTTATGAGTTGATAAGACCAGCAAGTGAGGACGACTTCAGAGTGCAGCCGGCTGAAACCTTTCCCACAGGTTCACCTCAATCCCTATGAGAGAGCAAGAGAGCCCCCGCCTGCCTTCAGAACCCCTACACAGGAAATCACCTGGGATGCAGTGGCACCCAACTTTATTGACATAGAGTTACAGAAAAGGGAAAAACCAAGACCAACCAACCAACCAACCAAAAAACAGAATCTAGAAGCTCTAGGTATTTTCTGAGTGAACTGAGGCAGAATTTCTGAAAACTCTCAAATTCCAGGAGGTGCAGAAGTTAGCACCTGAGATGAAGTAGACACTTGTCAGAAACCCAGGGCAGGGACTTCCCTGAGAACCTTGGGAGGTCATGAGGCACCAGTCATGAACTATTGCCACTGACCAGACCCACGGTATTTAGTTATGAGGAGAGGTAAGGCTTTCCAGGTAGGGAAAACAGCATAAACAAAGCCACGAAGACAGGCCAGTGTGGCCTATTTAGAAGAAACCGGGGTTTCTTTTTTTATTCAAACATGACACTATGCCAGACCTTTATATGCACTGCCCGATTCAGTTCTCCCAAGAAGTCTATGAGATAGAAATTATTAACCCCATTTCACAGATGAGAAAACTGAGGCATAGAGTTAGGACATAACTAAGCCCAAACAACAGGGCTGTTAAACTATGTAGCCAGGGTTTCAAACCAAGTTTCTGTAACTGAAAAGCAAGATGCTTTTATATCTATCTGTCCAGTCTGGCTGTCCTACAAGGGACACTTTCCATATCTCTTCCTCTACACAAATACAGGAATGTCTGCAAGGTCTGAAAGCTGCTACCCCACTGGAATGGACTGATCCCCAGGGCGAGGTGATTTCCCCACACAGCTGGTTAAGAAGCCACACCTGCCTTCCGAATTGTTAGGGGAGTGTTCCTCTCAGGATGAACTGGGGGCAGCTGGGGGTTTTGTTACAAGTACAAATTTCTGGGCCACATCCCAAACCCTGTGGATCAGAATCTCTGGGTGTAGAGCCTGGTAACCTGTATTTTTGATAGTTGGGATTTTTTTTTTTTAAGGCATATTAAGATTTGAGAAATACTGTAGCTAAAAGAGTCAAAGAGACTCAGGTTCAAATCCCAGCTGCCCTAACTGTACAACTCTAGGGAAGCTACTCTTTTTTTCTGAGCCTCAGTTTCTCCATCTATTAGGCAAGAATTCCTTTCCTCCAACCCTCAGAGTTGCTGTGAGGATCAAAGGAAGTTAGAAAACACCTTTTCTTACTAGTGTTTTCATTTTCCTTGGGTAAGTATCTAGTAGTGGAATTACTGAACCACATGGTACTTCTATTTTTATTTTTTTGAGGAATCTCCATGCTGTTTTCCCCCGGTGGTCATGGCAATCTAGCAACCTAAGTGTCCATCAACAGATGAATAGATATAGCAGATGTGATGAATATATACATAGTGAAGTATTACACAGCCATAAAAAAGGATGAAACCTTGCCATTTGTGGCAACATGGATGGAATCAGAGGGTATCATGGTAAGTAAAATAAGTCAGACTGAGAAATATAAATACCATGATTTCACTCACATATGGAGTCTAAAAAATAGAACAAATGAATAAACAAACAAAAAGTAGAATGAGACCTATTAATATAGAGAACAACTGATGGTCACCAGAGGTAAGGAGAGTGGGAGGCATGGGCTTCCAGTTATGAAATGACTCACAGCGATAAAAGGCATAGCACAGAGAATATAGTCGATAGTATTGGTGACAGATGATTAACTACACTTGTGGTGAGCACAGCATAATATGTAGAAACACTGAATCATTATGTAGTCCACCTGAAACTAACATAACATTGTGTGTCAACTATACTTAAAAACAAAAATCTTTTTTAAAGAAAGGAAGTTAGAAAAGCAGAGTTCTAAGTTCCTTCCAGACATGAGACTGGTGTTTTGTCCCTGGAAACTGCTCCTTGATGGGGAGTGGCTGACTGTGACTTCTTCAACGGTAGAGGCGGGATGGGGAGGAGGGCAGGGTGGACTCCCCACATCCCACATCAAGGCGGGGTGAGCTGCATGGCATCCAGAGGGCGCTCTGCACACGACTTACTACAACTTACGACACAGCCCTGGGGCGGAGGATTGCCTGCAACCAGGTTTGACTTTGCAGGTGGCCCCCAAGAGTGCATCTACAGAGGGAAGCGGGAGCCCAGTCACAGATTTCAAGGCTAGAAGGAAAAGACTACAGCAGGCAGGACATCTGGCACAGCACATCAGCCCCATTCTCCACTCAAGCTAAAAACTCACTTTTAGCACATGTAGAGAACAATCTCCACGCTGCAGAGACCCCAAGGGTTCCTAGGCTGTTGAGCATAGTGCAATTCAGTTCAGTATTTACAGAGACCCTGCTCTGTGCCAGGTACTGTGCTAAATGCAGGATCAGGACCCTTTCACGGAGAGCCAGAGTCTAAAAAGGGAAAAAATAAATCAAGCAAAATGTCAAACATGAGGAAAAGGAACTCAATTTAGATTCTCTTTTTCTGGAAGAAATATCAAGTATTCAACTCTCAGGATTTTTAAATTAAGAACAAGAAACCTAAGACTTCATTTGAGAAATATAGCAAACTCTTAAAAATATAATTCTGTCTTCTATTTTAATAGCGGAGAGGAAGATAGTAGGGAAGAAGCACAGCACAGACATGTCACTGAGGCAGTCTGTCTTGGGCAGGATGACACCACGGACAACCGGACCAGCGTTTGACACCACCCTCCTGTCCCACTACCTACCCACTTGTGTGCCCACCCACCACCCACCTCTTCACATCCATACACAGTGCTGAATGAGAAAGACTCCTCTCAGACACTGAAGGATTGGGGCTGAGTGGTGCCTGCTTCCTCGGGAGTCTGTGGTCTGGTGAGGAACAACCACACACTACCATGCACACCGCTACAAAACAGGGGAGGCAGACTTCGCAGGGCCACAGAGATGAACTGTGTGCAAATTTCAGAGGACATCAGAGATATCATTAATTGACAAAAGAAGTAACAGAGGCTTTAAGGAGAAGGTATACTTAAAAGAGGCCAACGTGTGCCCCTGGGAAGGATCTGAACCTGCAGAGAGAGAGAGAGAGAGAGCAGCTGGGCAGAAAGCACCACTGGGGCAAAGGCACAGGAGTTGGACCACTCCGGGTGCATAAGAGTACAAGATAGATTTCCACTTAAGGTACACAGAAAGGAGTAGAGAGGTGCTGGGGTCCTGACAAGTATGCAGGGCTAGAGATGGGCTCTGGGACCCTGCCAGAAAGAGCCGATGGGGGAAGGAAGGGAGCACGGACTTCATGAGCCTCACAGCCAGGTGGGCTTGCTGTGGGCTGGCCTCTGTGACCTGCATACCTGCTCCGGTGATCAGGGAGGAGTCCACTCCTAGAGGAGCTCTTTCCAGCCCCCCAGCAGCAGCTGGTCGCAAGCACTGACTGACGGGGCAAGGGGTGGTTGTGGTCCTGTGGTCTGAGGTTGATGGAGAAGCTCCCCTCACACTCCTTGTAGGGAAATGGTGGAGGGGTCTGGCTGGGAATACCGCTAGTTGGTTCGAGGACAACTTGGCATTTTCAACATGGGGACGTGTAGTTCTATTTCTCTGGGTCCCAGAGAACTGCAGTTGCCCAAGCTGGAATGCCTTTCCAGGAAAAAAGCACACCCAACTTTACTGTCAGGCTGAGCACTGTGCCAAGCAGAAATGGAAGCCAAAACGCCCTGATTTTAGCAACTGCCTGTGTCCTCTTTGGGGGAAAAGGACTGCAGAAAGCCAAGGTCTGGAACCCTGACATACTGTGGGGGTAGGTGTGTGTGTGTGGGGGGGTACATCTAAAACCCCAGAACAAGCACTGTCAAATGACTGGGAGCTATGGGAAGCAGGCAGGTTTGGGGGGCAGGTCCCCATCAACCATACCAGTAAGGTCAGCACTGCCTGGCAATGGTGCTTCCTTTCCACAGGAGATGACTTGGGACCTGGCCCCCCCCCAACCTGTGTCCTCTTTAGATAAGGGAGAAAGGACAATAGTTGGGTTATACCCATGCCTCCTGGCATCTGACTTTTTCTGTATCTTTTCTGAAATCTTATCCTTAAAAAAAAGTCCTCTCTTTAACTAAGCCTATTCATCTCCTCCCTCCCTCCAGTAATCCTTTTTGTGTCTAAGAATGTTGAATTATTCACACCATCCCATCTCCACTAGTCAGCCCTCCATAATTTGATACCAACCAGGGCAGAGTAGTGTTTAACCCAGCGGGCTCCGGGCTCTGCAAATGCATGCACACCCTTGCCCGAACAGAGGCAACTGCTCACCCTGCATACGTTGCCACTGTGATTCCCACTGCCTCTGCTTTTATCAGCAATCTCCATAATTATTCCTCACTGTCCATTCACTATACCACAGTTCCCATTTTAGCGAGATCCACTAAGCAGGCCCAGGTGATGGCTGGCAACTCCTCTGGAGAGCCGTTTGGCAACACAAAACTCCCCTTCCCCTGCTGCCTCTCCTATGGAAATAAACCCAAATGCCAAAAAAACTTTAATTATACATATGTTCACCTGAGCACTCTTTACAATGCAGGAAGATATTATAAATACCCTGAACACACAATGCAAGGGAATGAATATATTAATTTGGGCACAACCACTCAAATGGAATACACACAATCACTTGGTACGGCTCTATCTGCAGAGTCTGGCAAACTGTCTCATAGTAATTTTTATTAATTTAGTAAGTTATTTAATAATACAGACAAATACAGCATGCAGTTAAATAAGATAAACAAAGTAAGAGATTTTATGCACAATATGATTACATCCACATTAAACACACCCTAGATACATTCACACAAGAACAAAATATAACTCAATGCTGGCAGTGATTATGTTAGCATGGTGGGACTGTCTTTTTTTAAATCTTCAGATATATTCATAAATATGTGCAAATGTGTATATAAGTTATTACCTGCAGCATTTTCAGAGGAGCATAAGACTGGAAACAACCTAGATATCCATCAACAGGTGACTAGATATTGGAAATTCTTGCAGTCATTAAAAAGAGAGGTGCAGATCCATATGCTTTGTTAGGAAACAATGTCTAAGGTGACAGGAGCAAGGTCCAGAAAAGCATGTTCAATATGCTCCCATTTCTGTTTAGGAAAAGTCAAGGTTCAGGGGAGGGGTGTGTGTGTGTGTGTGTGTGTGTGTGTGTGTGTCCCTACATGTTTGCACATATGTAAAACATCTGGGAAGGGGCTAAAGAACAGAAATTCAGTGGTCCAAGATTTGATTTTTCCCTGCAGACACCATTTTTGGAATGCATGTTACCTTTTACAAAACATTTTCAAAAGGGTTTTTGAACCAAAATGGACTGGTCAGATTTCTCTCCCACTGGACTATCCCAACAGCATGATTTCCTCCTCTGTGGCCAGAATTCTGGCCCTTGTAGTGACCTCTGTAATCCTGCATCTCTTGTCCTCTAAACACTCATCAATTAATCAGTTAGCAGAATGGGGGTGGGGTGTTCCAAAGGAGAACGTGTCATGGCAGTCAAATATCCTGGGACAGGAGGGCACAGCAGGTGGGCACAGCAGGGCTCAGACCACAAACACAGTCAGTCACTCTCTGCAGAGGTGAGGAGGGCCCTGAGGGGGCTGTTCTGTTGTGTTTTTCCCCCCACAGTTTGGGGAGAGGAGTATGAGGATCCCCAGAAAATCATCTGACTTCATTTTCCATCTTCTCCCTGTTTGAACTTGAATGCCTACTACTGGTTCCATCATTGTATCTTGGGAGCAGATAACTTGTTTCTTTAGTTTCCCAGGTTCACAAAAGGAGAGGAATTATGCCCTAGGATGGATGATAGAGCCTCGTCCATACCCACTTAGATAATTTAGATGATAAGATTTGGGACTTCTGAGCTGATGAGATTCAGATGAAACTTGTTGAGGTGACACTCTAATGGGATAAGATCTTTGGCGACCTTGGAATGCAATAGATTTTGCATTTGGGTGAACATGAATCTTTGGGTGTCAGAGGGGGAACTGTCATAGGCAGAATGATGGCCCTTCAACACGTCCATATCCTAATCCTGAGACCTATGGATATTCTGCATTACATGGCAAAAGAGACCTTGCAGATGTATTTAAGATTAGCAGATGTTATGAGACAGAGATCATCCTGGGTTACCTGGGTGAGCCAATCTAGTCACACTGGTCCTTAAAGAAAACCTTCCTTGCCCAGAGGCAGAAATGCAAAGTGTCAGAAAGACTTTCTTTTTCTTCATTGCTGCAGGGGGCTCCATGAAAAGCATGAGAAAGGATGCAGGCAGCCTCTAGGTGCAAAGATCAGTCCCTCAGCAGGGAAACAGAGTTTTATCCCATATCCTATTATATCAGTCCTACGTGGAACTGAGGTCAGACAATAACCTGAATGCACCTGGAAGTGGATCCTCCCCCAGAGCCTCCAGATAAAAGCCCAGGCCAGAGGATAGCCTAGCTTTTGGCCTTGTGTGACCCTAAGCGGAGTACCCAGCCCAGCCCACTGGACTTCTGACCTACAGAACTGTCAGATTAAAAAATGGATGCTGTTTTAAGCCAGTAAGTGTGTAGTATACTGCTACAGCAGCAATAGAAAAATAATATGTCATCTCAGAAATCACTTCCCTGAACCTTTCATTTTGCAAATGGGGAAAGTGAGGCCCAGAAACTAGAACACATCAAAAAGATTATACAGCAAGAGACACAGAGCCAAAGAGCCCAGATGTTCTGGGCCAATTCTTGCTCTCAGAGGGAGACTCAGAGCTCTAAACCCAAACCCAAACTGTGGAACACAATGAAAACCTTTGTGAATGACCATAACGAATCACTTTAGACATGGTGATTTATAGAGAGCCCTTAAGTAATTCTCAGCCTGCTTCCATCTCTGTGGGAGGACAGTCTACCCAAGGCTGGACTT
This sequence comes from Vulpes vulpes, assembly GCF_048418805.1. NCBI lineage: Eukaryota > Metazoa > Chordata > Mammalia > Carnivora > Canidae > Vulpes > Vulpes vulpes. The sequence goes on along the minus strand of NC_132788.1, from coordinate 58,122,932 downwards.
TATTTATATAAAACCCAGCTGTTCCTCAGGCCAGAGAAATAGGGATGGGATGGGGCAGATGCCAACTCAGATACCACGATTTTGAAAAGCCAAGTCTAGAGAGAAGCCTAGTCCCCCGGCTGAAGTCACCTAAATACATTTTTGCCCAGCAATTACATCTAATTGGCCTATTCAAAGGGAATTAATTTATGCCTGTCACCAGGGCATCATCGATTAGAAGCAACTTGAGAATGAAGCCCCCATGAGCTGAGTAGTTGCCTCTCCAGGGATAATTGGGAGGCAGACAGACCCCAGCCTCAAAGACACTGTTAGATTCACACCTTCCCCTTCTCCTGCTGGGGGAGGGGAGTCTCATATAATCCCAATTTTGATGGAGGCTGAAAAAGGCAGGGAGGGGCTCCACCGAAGGCAGCAGGGACAAGCAGAGACCCAGGTTGGCAGTCTCCACCCCACTGCAGACCTGCACCCTCAGCCATGCTGTCTATCCACTGCATTCCTGACCCTCAAACTGGTGGCTTTACACCCTCAGTGTAATCACTCCCTGCCACATACAGTCTGGCTACTGTGCACCTGCCCACAGTCTTTGTACACTGTGTGCCTTTGTGCATGCCATCGCTTCTGTTTGGAATGCCCTACCCACACTTCTTCACCTTGCAAACTTTTACTCACCCTCCAAGCCCAGCTCAAATGCCCAATCTGAATCCTGCCAACTTCTCAGGGAAGCCTTTTCTTCAATGGATTCGGCTGCTTCTTTTGTGCTTGCTACCAGAATACTGTTTATTTTCCTCTTATACTTATAATTGCACCCACTCAGCTGCTTATGGATCTGCCTGAGGCTGACCTGAGGGCTGAGCTGCAGCTATAGTTCTCAGCTTCTGATCCTATAGGGGCTGGCACTAGCAGATACCCACTGAATGCTCCTTAAACTGATTTGCACATTTCCTTCTAGATGTGAGGCTCAGAAGTGTTTCCCAAGGTCAGAACTGTATGTAGAAAAATCCCAGACTGTCAGGAGCCTAAGAAACTCTGTTGCCTGATCCCTTCATTGCAGAGCTGAGAAAAGGGAGGTCTGGGTCACATGTGATGCCGAAACAGATAAAATGCTGAGTGAGTCTGAAAAGGAAGGAGCTCCCAGGTACGGGGAGGGAGTAAAGCAGTGAATGTGTGGAGTCCAACCTTCCCAGTGGGAAGTGAGGGCTTTGGCCCAATACACCGTGATGTCAAGATGGCCAGCTTGGGCTTCCTGCCTCATCCAGGGCAGGGCCAGCAGGAGAAGAGGCACGGGCTCTGGAGGCCTGAATGCAAACCCAGCTTCTCTTCATACCTGTGTGGCCTCAGGCAAATCACATCCCTGCTCTGAGCCTTGGTTTCCTCATCTGGAAAGATGACTGTACCTTTTCCACAGGGTCCTTCCTGACCTTCTTCCTCTATACGGTTGACTCCTCATTCTACTTCAGGACCAAGCTGGAGTCTCATTTTCTCAGAAGTCTACTCCAGCCACAAATAGAGCACCTGTTAGAAGCTCTTAGAACTGCACTTCTTTGGAACACTCAGCACAGCGGAATTTAAATAATTAACAGTGCAATTAGGCATTTCATAGAAGCCTACCTTGTTTTTCCTATAGTTCCAGTACCCAGAACACTGATGAGGCTTGGGGAGAATCTGTACAAAGTCCTGTTCGGTTGGGGTGTGTCCCTGAGATAACACAGTGCCCTAAAGCCTCCAGAATACAACCACTTATTTAACAATTTTTTTTCAGTTTTTTTTTTATTGGAGTTCAATTTGCCAACATATAGCATAACACCCAGTGGTCATCCTGTCAAGTGCCCCCCTCAGTGTCCGTCACCCAGTCACCCCAACTCCCGCCCACCTCCCTTTCCACTACCCCTTGTTCGTTTCCCAGATTAACAAACTTTTATTGAGCTCATCTGGGTACCAGGCCCCGTGCCTATTGCCAGGGACAAACCAAGGGGTTGTAGGTGCAGAGCCTCAGAGAGGGTCTTAGTGAGGTAAGGGAGACGGTTACATAAACAACATAGGTGAGCAGATTCTACACAGAGGTATGAAGGAGAAAGTAATTGATCTTAGAGTGAGGTCAGCAAGGTGATGTTTACCTGCTGGGGTCTGAAGAACACAAAGAAGACTTTCTATTCCAGAATATTTTCCCAAGCATTTAACACAGTCCCATGTCCATCCTCTTTTGCCCTTACTGTCCTCTCCACCATTTCACTACGTATATATGAAGGTGGCAGCTTATTCAGTGGAAGGAGGAACTGAGGAACCAAGTCCCCTCTCTAGGCCCACTTTTCTCCTCTGTAAAGGTGAGGTGGTTCAGACAGGTTCAGTGGTATCTTAAAGATTTTATTTATCTATTTGAGAGAGAGAGAGAGAGAGAGAGAGAGTGTGTGTGTGTGTGTGTGTGTGTGTGAGTGCACATACCTGTGAGTGGGGAGAGGGCAGAGGGAGAGGGAAAAGAATCATAAGACTCTATGTGCAGAACATGAAGCCTGACATGGGGCTCAATCTCACAACCCTAAGACCATGATCTGAGCCAAAACCAAGAGTCAAACACTTAACCAACTGCACCACCCAGATGCCCCTAGGCTCAATGGTATCTGGAACCTTCCTCCTCAACATTGTGTATAGGGAAGTCAAAGAAAGATGAGAAGTCTGCAGGGGTCATAACACACAAATATCTCTGGCTGGCCTTGGATGGAGACCTCAGGGCCTCCTGGAGGGAGGTAGGGAGTATAAGGTGAAAACGGAAGGGCCTCCTCATTCCAGAGGCTGAGCAGCACCTCAAACTCTGAAGTCCATTAAACCACTGACTCACCCTATGGCTCTGAAGCCAGCCTTGATCTCTGGCCTCAGGCCAGTAAGGCAACTTGGGTTTGGACCAGGGACCTCCCTGGAAACTAGATGCAGCATCTATAAGGAGTGTCCCGGGAGGGGAACAAGGACCCAGAACAATCCCTAGCTGTATGACATCACCCTCCTTTTTTCTGTTATCACGAAGAGCAACTCCAGGTGTGGCCTGGGTCTTGGCCACACCCTAATTCCAGGTCAGTCCTGAGACCCAGTTTTGCTCACCTCCATTCCTCATGGAACACAAGGCTCTGTGGCAGACACTCTTGAGTTCCAGGTCCAACTCTGCCGTTGGCTGGCTATGTGAGCTTGGATGAAATTCTTCCCTTCCTTGGTATTCTCCAAACCCTCAGTCTTAGAGAGCTTCTCCTCCTGCCCATTTTCAGATCCCTTCTTCATAATAGGTAACAATAATAATAATAATATCCATAATTATATTCACTAAGAACCTGCTTCATGCCAGGCCCTGCACCAAGCACCTGGCATGGGTTACTTTAACCTGTCACTATCTATGATCCCCATTTTAGAGCTGAGGAAACTGAGGCATACCCCAGGAAAACAGCTTACCCAAGGCACCAGAGAGTAAGTACTGTGCCTATCTCCTAGTCTTGTTCAGGTGTTTGTTTGCCTACTCCAAATGGTGGCTGTTGTGAGAATCAATGGAGCTAAGAGGCACAGAAAAGCTTTGTATAATGTCAAGTGCAGTGCACAGTTATGCAGCTGCCACATCAAGGTTTCATGACTTTCTGGGTTTTCCATCCCAGCTTTCTGGCCCACAAAAGGAATATCCAAGACAGCCTCTCTGGCAGGGGTTCATCCAGCCCCTTTGCACATACCCACTGCAATAGTGAGTCACTGCCTCCTAAGGTGGAGCAACTCTTGCCAGAAGCAAGAGACCTGCAGAGCTGGGACCTGCCTCCTTGAGCCCCATCACAGGTCCTGACTCTGTGCTCCAGGTTCTCAGACCCTGTCTGTTGCCTCCTCTGCCACAGATGTCTCGGAGCCTCTGTTTTCTCACCTATAATATCAGGCTGATAATCAAGGAGGTAACATATATAAAGTAGTGGAGTGTGCACATATGTATATAAAATACTCTCATACCATGCAATCTGCTGGGTGTTGCTTTCTTACCCCATTCATATCCTTAATTTCACTTCATTCTTGTACACAGAGGGTGAGGAGGTTACTATAATCCAAGAGTTTAAGATTCAATAGCTATATATCTCTAAACTACATCTTAACCTGCTATACCTTCTCCCCCTCAACTGAACAAAAGGCCTATTTTTTTTTTAAGATTTTATTTATTCATGAGAAACACAGAGAGAGAGAGAAAGGCAGAGACACAGGCAGAGGGAGAAGCAGGCTCCATGCAGGGAGCGCGATGTGGGACTTGATCCCAGGTCTCCAGGATCACACTGGAGATCCTGGGCTGAAGGCAGCGCTAAACCGCTGAGCCACCCGGGCTGCCCAAAAGGCCTATTTTTGAAAGACAGACAGAAACCATCTATCCACTTCCCCTAATGTGTCTGGCACAGGATTCTGTAAACTACTGATGAAATCATTGATGAAAACAACTTATAAATATGTATAACCAACAGATCACACTTATTAAAAGAAGACTGCCCAGATCATATGAGATCAAGTGGGGTTTCAGAGTGTTCCTTAGAAACCCCACACTCCTGTGGGTGAGGATTCACAAATGTTTGCTTCCCATTTTGTGGACACAGACATTGCTATGGTGTTAAAAATAACAGCTAAAGTGTACTAGGCATCTAAAAGGCACCCAGGCCCAAGCAACATTCCTTGCAAGTATTAACTAATTCGAACTTCACAACAATCTCTTGAAGTAGGCAATGTCATCTTCCCTGTTTTTACAGATGAGGCAGTTAAAGCACAGAATGGTTAAGAAATCTGCCCAAGGAAACACGGCTAGAAACTGGCAGAGCTGAGATTTGAACCCAGCCATCTGCTCTAGAACACAGGCTCTCAACCCCCCTAATACATCCCTTTGTATAATCATCACCCCTCATTAGGCTGTAAGAGCAGCATTGCAATCCATAACTCCCAGTTTCTAAGATGTCTATTCATCATGATCATCTCATTAACTGATTTCCAATGAAGTATTTAAAAATTTGTACTTTTGAAAGAGAATTACAATAACAAGCCCTTGCCTTCTTTGTTGGAGCTCCAAGTCAGATTTCATTAAAAGGATCCTGCTACAACATAAAGTTTGAAACCCACTGAGATGAAGTCCATGAGGGAACTCCCAAGAAGCATCAAATAACCAGTCTTCCCATCTGCCTCAGTGCAGTTGGGCCTCTGCCTGCAGGAAGAGGACTTCTGTCCTCTCCCAAGGCAGGCCAGAGGACAGGAGCTACACCTCCCCAAGCGCAGCCTTTTCAGCACTTCAGAAGATTCAGATGCAGTGGCAAGGGGCATGAAAAACATGTTTCATTGTACCAGGGGATGTCTTCTGAAACTGGGTCCAGAGCTGATACTGAGTCTTCCCATGGTCTTCTGGGGCCTTTCCGACCTTGGGGCCTGGACAGTTCAGGGACTGCTGAAGCAGTACCTACAGCAGCCCACCTGCTTCCTTAAGACTCTAATCTATCCAGCCAAAAACAATCCCACGAGTTCAGATTGCCTGGCCTCAGCAAGTTACAACAGCCTCGTGACAGATTCTGGTATCCTTCCCAATTGTGTTTAATTACTGATCATGAATGAGAGCTCACTACCTCTCGAATCACTGCTGGACATATCTCTCAGTGTAAAAGTCTGATCATAACAGAGTACAGATTTTAAGATCTCTGTGAGGCAGTGTGTGTGTGTGTGTGTGTGTGTGTGTGTGTGTGTGTTGTCTTATTTTCTTAATTAAAATCATGCAAACAAGTCTGAAATTTCAAGTGCTTGGGTCATGCCTTGACCTGGAGAAACTTCTCTTGGGCTCTAGACCAAACTCATGCACGAAGAGAATGGATCTGTTTACATAGAGACCAGCCACACCATCCCAAAAAACAATCCCAACCCTGAGACATTCATCTTGCAGGAAAATGGCCAAAGACTCAGGCTTCTCCAAGACAGGGAAACACTACAATTCTCAGGGGCAAGCTCAGAATTCCCCAGCACATGGCTCAGCGGCTGCCTTCATCTCTTGGAGCCTGGACAGTCTTGGGGCATTCTCAAAGAGCCAGATGAAACACATTAATTCATCACTCAGAAATTATTATGAGCTTTTTGTCCTGTTGACCTGGAGTACTGTGAGCACGGATGATAAATTCCCCAAGGACCCTTCCTGAGCCTAGCCAGGCGATCTAAGGAAGCGTTAACCTCCAGCATAATATTATGCCTTTGATTATTATTGCACTGATGTGTGCTGTTCCGTCTATATATAGTTTTTACATCATCCCCTGGTCATGTGGATCTAAGCAAGTGGACAGCCATTATAAGCTGTCCATTCTGAACGCCTATAATAAGGACATTTCCGTTCTGAAGATTCATACTCCATTGTGTGACCTCACCTTTGACAGCTGGAGGGCCGATTCCAGTTGGGAAGTTCTCAAAGGGGGTGAACCAGCAAGAGGGAAGAAGCTATACCTAGATAGAGATACCTTCCTTCCTGTCCTAGCTCCGTCACTTAACTAGCTTACAAATCATGTCACCACCCTGAACCTCAGTTTCCTCTTCTATTAAAAAAGTAAAACTGGTTAACTACTGCCAAAGGGACATTAAGCAAATTAAATGAAGCGATGCATATCAAATGACAAAGAACTTCACAGGTAAGATGACAGCACAGGCGTTGGAAACTGCCTGGGTTAAAATTCTGGTTCTGCTGTGACCTTGGGGCCTTAAGTATTGCACCTTAGCTGCCTCATCTGCTAAATATAGATTTTCTTAAAAAGCATCTATGCAGCAGGGTGGTTTTTTGGATTAACTGAGTTAAAACATTCAAGGATCTAAGACAGTGCCTGGCACATAGTGAGCATGCAGTAAAGTCTCACATGCTGTGGGCACAGTAGTGTATATTTGCCTCAGCTCCCAGCAGCAAAGTATAAGACTGACAGTATGATTTTTAAAGACCTGACAAAGCCCATGTATGTACACCATCTCTGACTCCTCAGGATAGCTCAGAGATGAAGGGACCATCATACTATGTGAACAGGTGAGAAAACAGGTGTACATCAGATGACAAGGTAAGGTACAGAGCAGACCTGCACTTATCCTCTCTTCCTGCCATGCCATGCTGCCTCCATGCTTTCGTCATCTGTGCTGCCTGCCTAACTGCCATCAACCACCCTAAGAAACCCTATGCTAGGGGAGCCTGGGTGGCTTAGCGATTTAGCGCTGCCTTCAGCCCAGGGCCTGATCTTTGAGATCCAGGATCAAGTCCCACGTCGGGCTCCCTGCATGGAGCCTGCTTCTCCCTCTGCCTATGTCTCTGCCTCTCTCTCTCTCTCTCTCTTTGTGTGTGTGTGTGTGTCTGATTAAATGAATAAATAAAATATTTTTTAAAAAAAGAAAAAAGAAACCCTATGCCAGGGAGTTCCAGAGTGGTGCGAGCTCTGGTTTATTCTGCTTTCCATGACTGCAGTAGCTGTGGCTTAGAGACCGTCACCCTTCAGAGGACGAAGAAGCTAGGTCCTTTTGCCATGCCTGAATCTCTTGGCCTTGACACACCTTATTGTGGTGGCTTCTTTCCTCCACTCTACCACACATCTGACAATCACTGTGCTAGAGCACCAGCTAATCATGTCACTCTCTTGCTCTACAACCTTCAATAGTTCCATATGGTTCACAGATTAAATCAAGTCACATAGGAAGGACAAGTGCAGGTGGCCCGGGTGGCTCAGTGGTTTAGCGCCGCCTTCAGCCCAGGGTGTGGTCCTGGAGACCTGGGATCGAGTCTCACGTCAGGCTTCCTGCATGGAGCCTGCTTCTCCCTCTGCCTGTGTCTCTGCCTCTCTCTCTTTCTCTGTCTCTCATGAATAAATAAAATCTTAAAAAAAAAAAAAAAAAGGAAAGAAGGACAAGTACAAATGCAACATGTATTCATTCATTTTCAAGAACCTCCCAGCCTTATCACCACACACCCTTCTTCTACCATGGCTGGGCCAGTCCCCTCTCAGTTCCCTGGGCCACTATAGTCTTTGGTAAGGAGCACTCAGAACTGCTAGTCCTGAGCAGTTTCAGAGCAGTCACAGGTGGGAGAGACACCTGAGACCCAGATGCTCAAAATTCACATAGTCAGGAACAGAGCCAGGATCTAAATTCCAACTTGTCTATACTCCCAGAACCATTCTGAAAAGCAAATTATTTGCTGATCTGACCCTAAATGACCAAGTCCTAGGAAATGGTCTGAAGAGTTCAAATAATTTAAACATTTTTGGATCTTAACATTTCTTTCCAATAGTGTCTCATTGAAGTAAAATCTAAATCTTTTACAAAGGCTCCTGCTCACCCCACTCCCATCACTCCCTCTGTTTTGTTCTGCACTCCAGCCATGCTCGCCTCCTGGCCTCTCCAAAAACCTTACCAGGGTCCTCTAGCCTCAGGGTCATTGTCTCTGTTGTTCCCTCTGCCTGGAATGCCCTTCCCCCAATGCCAGTCTGATCACCATTCAGGTTTCACCCAAATATAACCTCCTCAGAGAAGCCTTCCTTGTTATCCTGTCTAAAAAGTCCCTTGGGCAGCCCCGGTGGCGCAGCAGTTTAGCGCCACCTGCAGCCCGGGGTGTGATCCTGGAGACCCGGGATCGAGTCCCACGTCAGGCTCCCTGCAAGGAGCCTGCTTCTCCCTCTGCCTGTCTCTGCCTCTCTCTCTCTCTCTCTCTCTCTCTCTCTCTGTGAATAAATAAATAAATCTTTAAAAAAATAAAAAAGTCCCTTCCACCAGTCACTTTCTATCATGGTACTCTCCCCCGCCCCACAAAATAATCTCATCACAAAAGAATGCTCTTGTTATCTATGATTATCTTATTTACTTCTTAGTCTGTTTACTCTCTTCCTCTCCCTAGTAGAACACCACATGCGCCTGAGCAGGGACCTCATCTGTCTTCTCCCTACTGTATCTGACGCTCAGAGAGCACAGCCCAGCACACAGTAGGCTCTTGATGAAATGGAGAGATGACTGTTCTCTTTGGCTGCATCCTATGCATGATGTGGTCATCCCCCATCCACCGGCAGGGGAGAGTAGGGTCTAATATCTCAAGCACCACCCAAACTCAGGCTGGAACAAAGACTTCACTCCTCCTCTGGGGCTCAGCTGGTCAAGAAGACCTGCTGCTGACATTTTACCAAAAAGCTTGTGCCACAAGACCATCTTCTATTAGTGAGAATTATTTTCACACCTCCCACAGGGGGAAACCTTGATTTTATGAAGGCAAAACCACATTGTGATTAACAGTTAATCAAGATTTCGTCTATCTTATAGCTCTGCAAGGAAAAAAAATAGTTGGCGGCCTTAATATCGTGCTAGTAAATGTTACAGTAAGTGTGTTTCTGACACGATTTTCTTATTAGGGTCCTTCCCTGTAAATTTTATTGCATTTAATTAAAAATTATTGCTAAAAGAAACAGCTGCAGATGGTCTTATTTTAAGTCAGAAAATTAAAAACTGAATATTCTCATCAGTCAATTTCAACAAGAAGCACAGCCGCATGCATTAGGAATGTGATGGTTTTGAGATTATAATAATTTTTATGGCATTTCCAGGTCCTTTCAATGAAACTTAATGAAAGCTCTGCATGAGTTCATTTGTCAAAAACATAATAATAATAGGAAGGCTCCCAGCTTACAGGCAGATATAAAGATACCCATGAATACTATGGCTGGGATGTGCCAAAAATCCAGGCAGGCAGCTCTCAGCACCAATGGAATTAGTCAGCGGGAGGTTTAGTTGCAGCTCTGCCGTGCACCCACCCAAGGATTTATAGCTGAGGCTGTAAATCACCTTTGTATTACAATGATGCATGTATTTCTTGTGGTAGCAAAATAAAAATCAGGCTTCACTCTTTCAGGGAGTCCCCTCAGCAAAATATTTCCTGCATTCTAAGGATGGTGAAGGCACACTAGGGGCTGGGGAGGAAGAAGGGAGATTTTGTGTTGGCTTTAGGAATTCTAGCCGCAGTCGCTGTCCTTGGTCTGGACTGCCTGCACAATTATCTCTCCCAGCTTTATTACTTGGCTTGTGTCCTTTAACTTTTAAGGACTGAATTCTTATTACTTCTTGCTTGTCTTTTACTGGAAACCAACTCAAATCTTTTATTTATTTGGGCCCAAACAGGCTGTAACAAATAAATAAAAGGATGAGGAAAGTATAGGGAACCCCAAGCTAGCTCTGGAGTCAGCACCGGAGGAGTGAGTGGCTGTGTTCATGGTAGCACCCTACTCCTCCCCTTCCTGCTGCTACAGCTCAGTCTGGTCTTCATGCTCTCCAGAGGGGACCACTGCAATGGCCTCTTGACTAGTCTCTCTGCTTCCCCTTTCTTCATCCCTCCACTTCACCCTGCCAACAGAGTGTCCATGCCAATACACCATCTCCATTGTGGGTCTGTCCTGCTGAAATCCCACCACGGTCCCCCTTCTGCCCAGGGGCGATGTACTCAATCATCAAGCTGATATTCGAGGGACTTTTCGGCTGGGTCCCAAATGCCTTCCCAACTTTATCATCCAGACATGTATACTGAGGTCCATTTGAGCACTTCGTGGTCCTTTCTTACCCCCCCCCCCCCCCCAGACTCATGCACAGGCTTGTTATTCCTCCCGGACTGTTTGTCTCCATCATGAACTCCTATTCCTCCCCAAAACCCACCTCAAGTGTCTCCCAGATAGTCCAGGCTTCCCACAGCCCCTTCTCCAGACATGAGGAGCTTCTAGTGAAATCTTTATCACATGGGTTCTAATGACCTCTCCCCATAGCTGGGCTGGAATGCCTTGGGGTGGGAACCTCTAGTACCTAAAACAGTAGCTGATGTTTGGTAGATGCTGAACACGTTAGCTAAGTGAGTGATGAACTAGCTGAGCTGGTGCAACATACTACTCTAAGAACTGAAAATCAGAAAAATGTGGTGAGTTTAGTCCTTAGTCTTTCAACCCAATCTCTTCCATATATTCTCCATGCCTGCCAATGATGTGAGCTGTTTCCCAGAATAAAGATATCAAAGCTCTTCCTGACCAAGATTAAATCATGTTTACTGCAGCTTCACCTGCTTAAACAACAGGCCTGTGTTTCTCCACATGTCCTCACATGTCTCTCCTACCTCCATGTGCCAAGAGCCCACTTTTCCTGCAGTGTCCATGAAGCCATCCTACCCTCCTCTAGACTCCTCCCTTTGGATCCTGAGCATTTTCTACCTTGCATTCCAGGGACTTGGGTAGAAGTCCTCTTGCTATCTTCCAACTATAAGCCCACTGAGGCCAGTGATGGTACCTACCTCCTCCACCTCCCATCCATATTTTACTGGGCATGGTTCCTCAAGAATCAATCATTTCTCAAATGGCCATCATCAGCCAAAATACTGAATTGCCAAGATGTTCCCACTCCTTATCCTCATATGAATGCTGGATAATATGGCCAGTCCACAAACTCTTGAACATGTAATTCAAGCTGCATTCCAACAATGAACAGCTCTGTAAGAACCCTGGGCTAGGAGAAGAGAGTCCCAAAATGCTGGACCTCAGACCTTTCACAGCTTTCCCTGGAAGGCATGAGCACTCATGAGCTGCTGCTCCTGGGTGGGCTGAATCATCTGAAGCTCCCCTAACAAGCAGTACAACCCAAACAGATGGCCTGGTCCGAACACAGAGTTCCTGGTGGCTCTGAGGGAACAGCTGGCCACAGGAGGGTAAGGGTCCCCCACTGTGGCCCTGAAGGAGGGCAAGATGTCTGAGTAGCTCATTAGCAAGTTCCAGGAAAGCTTATCAGCCTTTTTTTATGAGCTGCCAACAGCGCAGCAAACCTACCACCCATCAGAAAGGAAAGTGTCCCTCCACTTTTCCTTGAGCCCTCTGGACCAATAAACAAAGCCAACACTTTCATGGTGACTGTGCTACCCCATTTTCTGCAAAGGAGACACTACAGCTATTGAAGACCACCAAAAAACATGGCATTTTTTTCAACTACAGGAAACAGGTGGTAGTGGAAAAAGTACTGGATTCAGCGTCAGAGAGGCCTGGATTTGAATTTTGGTTTGGCCACTTACTACTTGTGCAACAGAGGACAGTTTATAGCACTTGAAACTAACGTGCCTAACTAATCGTGAATTACAAGTGAAATAACAGCTATAGTCAGAGTCATAGAGATTATGGAAGGATAAAAACTTTGGTCCTGCTGTCCTTGGTGTAAGAGGCTGCTAACAACTCCAAATCACTATTGCTCAGGCTGTTGTCTGCAGCCCTGACCCCAAACCAGGAGGAAGTTAGAGGGAATTCTGACACCACACCCCATAGCTGAAGCTTGCAAATTCATTGTCCCAGTTTTATTGATGTGGAGTCCTGAACACTGAGTCAAATTCATGCAGAACCATCATATGGAGAGAAAGGGAGAGACAGAGAGAGACATCCCCACAAAGGGACCTTTCTCAATCCATACCTCTGGAATCCAATTCAAATCCTGCATCCACCACTATGTGACCTTGACCATATCACTGAATAATAGCTAATACTGATCATTTCACTATGTGTGATATTAACTCCTTCAGTCTTAACAATGTTATAAGGCAAGAACTATTATGATTGCCTATTATGGATAAATCAAGGCATGGGCCTTGTTCCAGGTCACACAGATAGATAGTAAGGGGTGGAGCACAGACTCAAACCCCAGGCAGCCTGGCTAAAGCCCACATGCTGGGACCCTGTACTCTCATAGGCTCTCCCTGGGCTCCATTGTCTTCATCAGTATACATAAAAAGTCACCATAAATGCATCAAGAACAATATGAGGACTGATCATAACAGCTGGAGAGAACAGAGAAAGAAAGAGATGAGAAAAAGCCAGTGTGGCAATATGTAAATGGTAAATCTAGGTGGTGGGCAAATGAACATTCATCACTGTAAACGCTCTTTTAACTTTTCGGTAAGTTTGAATATTTTCATAATGAAAGGGGAAAAGCAGCTTCAGGGATCCGTGTTGATGTATAATGCTGAATGATTAAAGTAGGCTCATCATCACGCAAAACATAAATACACAATTACAGGATTTAAATGAGACACTTATGACAAACTAGTAGTCTATGTAGTGTTCTGCATCAAAGGGATATTTATTGAGTGTTTACAAAGCACCCAGCACTGTGTTGCTGAAGACAAGTGCTTAATAAATGATAATTATTTGACCCTTGTGAAGTTCAAAATCACCAACTTGCATGGAATCATAAAACTCCTGATCATCAGCACACATGTATTAAGCTCCTAGCACATGACCAACATCCTGAGGGGCTATGGGATACTCAAAAGTAAAGACTTGGTTCCCACCAACCAAGAGTCCCAACTAAGGACATTAAACAGCCTATTTGAAAAGTAAATATTAGACTCAATCTCTGGTCCATTTTTTTCTTTTTTGCAAGGGTCAATTCAGGGGAGAAAAGTAGAATGTTCTGGGGATATGCCTTAAACTAAAAGATGATGAAGCTTTTTGTATACCATGGGGAAGATGTACATAAATAACAATTCATACAATTTTATTTTACAAGACAGAGAATTGTTAATAAGATTATTGCGGCTCCTAAAATGTTATTATCTGGGTATATAAATCTCAAAGGAAGTAGTCATATAGAAGAAACTTTACAATCATCCATTAGATCCCGAGCTGCTACTCTGATTTAGGAGTCTCTAAGGGCTCTCTGAATTTTCTATTCTATACATGTTTTTTGAAGGGAGGTGCTTTTAGTGGAAAAAGGGCTTGGATTTAAATAACAGTGAATCACACCAGAGAGAGAGTTATTCCCTTTTCAGTCCTCTTGAATCCTTCTGATTATGCCAAGGAGAAAGTCTCTGTGTGGTGCCAGGACGTCTTTAACACCTCTCCCTGTTTAACAAAGGGACCAGGCTTCCAGCTCCAGCCTTGGCAAGTAATAACCTCAAGCTAGAATTTATCCGTTATTTTCCTTTCCTTTGTATCTTATTTGTACAACTGCCTTCTATTTATGGCAACCAATAGTGTTTTTCCATTTCCCAACCATGACATAAAATTTCCTTTCTAAATATTTTTGAAGTAAAAAAGAGAGGCTGATTGGAAGAAAAACAATAAGTAAGTGATAGTATAGATGGCATAACAGAAATGGCAAAAGTGCTACAGGTAAGGCAAATGGTTGAGGAATACAGATCTGCTCCAATCTTACCATTTTACAGATGAGCAAACTGTAGCTTAGCCTTTTCCAAGATCCCACAGCAAGTCAGTGGCTGAGTGGGCTTTGAACCCACATCGTTCAGGGGTGTTAATATTTATTTTGGCTTCTGTCCCTGATCCTCACACTGAAGCAAGGTGTGGGGCAGGACAAGGAGCGGAAGGAGGAGGCACTGGCTCCCTAGCCTCTTGCCTCATCCTGTCCTGCCCAACCTAAAGCACCCCAGGCACCTCTCGGCACATGTCTCAGATCAGCAGCACCCTGGCCACTAGATTCTCCAAATCCCTGCTCAGGCGAAGAAGAACTAGGACCTCCCCCTCCCGCCACGGCAGTCCCTTGTGCCTCTAAATTTGATGTGTCTGAAGCCTCCCTTGCCCAGACCTGTTCCAGCCCAAAGTGAGGATTTTTCTCCCCCTTTGCTTCCATCTGTTTCATGCAGGAAAACGGAAGAGAGCTTTGCTCACTGATTGATGTCCAAGAGGATGTGGTTCCTGCATGGGAGATTTATCTTGGTCACTCTGAAATAGCATCAGAGTAGGGTAACAGCCCTCTGAGTCTGACAGTCCAGGATACTCAACCATGGCCCCAGGCTGTAGCATCAAATGTGAGAAAATGCAGGGAAAGCACCCAGCACAATGCCTGGCACACAGGAAGCAGTCAATATATGGTAGCATTGACATTTTCTTGGGAAATTTTCCCTTATACTCATGTTAATTTGGATGAAGGGACCTTTATTGGGTTTTGGGCACAGTACAGATCAAGGCAACACAGACTCTGCAAATGGCCAAGCCACCTATGCACTAGACAACTTGGGAGAAGGGGACGCGTTGAATGTGAATGTGGCCCTGGAGCAGTGCAGTGTAGAGTCTGCACAATCAGCTCTGGCATCCCTTAGTGTAAATTCACTAAGAACGCCCGAACCAGGTACCAGGAAATCTTGAGTCCTAGCACTGATTTCTCCACTAAATTGCTTCCCTCTCTGTGCCTCAGTTTCCTCCTCTGTAAGAGGACCAAAGGTTGTCTGGAGTTCCCTCCCAGCTATAATATTCAGCAATTGTACAGAAGCAGATTTCAATTGCTGAAGGGCTGTCATACAAAAGAGGAAATGAGCTCACTTGCCTGGCCTGAGACGGGAAGAGCCAGCATGAGTGAGGTAGGGATATTAAGAGACAGCTTTTGCCTCAGTCAGAAAGGAAATTTTAATCAGAATACCTAGCAACAGATGAGGCAGCTCTGGGAGGTGGTGAGTTCCCTGTGGCTTGAGGAATTCAAGTACAGACTGGGTTAGAGAAAGGCCTATCAGAGTGGGAGCCTTGACCATATGCCCTTTGAGATCCTTTCTAGCAGGGTGATTCTGGTTTCAGAGCTTGGATCTATTTTCATCAATGCTAGGAAGCACTCATCTAGGCCTGGATCTCGTCAAATCCTGCTGATAACTATTAATGCAATGAACTGGTCGGCTGTGCAGCTCTCACCCTCTTAGAGTTTGCACACGTCCACACTCTCCAAATTAAACTCAGTCCCTCCAACAGTGTTAGTGTTTACCCTTGCCCCAGCAAACAAACCGTTTCATTCTGGAAAGAACTAATTAATGGCCTCACCCAGACTTGGGGGAGGGAGAAGATGGAGAACCATGTAAAAAACTCAGGAGAATAAACCACATAAACACTTTTAGCATCTACACTCCAGCGACAGCTCATGCTAATTGCAAATCATCTTATCTATTCATTACTGCAGGCGCCCCGGGAACTCCTAGCAGCAGCAGCTGTGTGTGACTGGGTGAAGTCATTGCACACGAGGGGTCAGAATCAGGATATCCTTTAACCGCCATTTTCACTTGTATTAATTCCTATCAGGCACTCCCAAAGAGAGTCAATGGTTGAGGCTGAACTGCATTGCCTTTAAGTTGCATTCACGAGGTACAAAAACTGCAGGATTTGGCAATTATCCATTTGGAATGATCAATAAGGGCATTCAGTCAGTCTTGGGAAGGTGGGGTCAGAAAATCCCTACTGTTGTCAATAATTTCAGTGTTTCACTCTTATTTCCAAGGTGAATGACTCCAAAAAAAAAAAAAAAAAAAAAAATCAAGTTGGATGTACCTCTTAAAGGCTTCTATTCAGAAATTTAGCTTAAGGCACCCTTAGCTCTTTAAACAATTTAAACAGATTGTCTTTTCTAGTTCCCTTGAATAGAGTGCATATTTACACAGTAAAAGAGTATCAATCTCAATTTAGGGTATTTTCCTGATGGTGAAAGATATTTAGTTTGGCAAGATACCAGGGCCTTCTCTCTTGGTGACTTTCCTGGAGGGAACTAGCAAACCCATCTACCTAGATGAGAAATGTCTCTCAAATAATGGAAATACAAATGCTCACATTTACACTGTATTTGGCATTTTAGACTGATATTCTCACACAGGTGATCATCTCTGATCTCTTCACTCTGCTGTGAGGCAGCAGGAATCCCATTTCACAGATGGGCTCAGAGAGATAAAGCCACTCACCTCCAGTCACACAGCTAGAAATAAACAGAGCCTGGGGCTAGAAAGCAAGTCCATTCTGTCCCCTACATCTAAGCTTGCCTCTCCGATAGTTACATTTGCCCAACAACAAAGAAAATATAATTTCACAGTACCTTTCTGCTTCTTGGTCTGTGCTCTGCTGTTTGCTCTCAAAGGCATTGAAGCTGCTCATGTCCACATAGCCATCATTCTCATTTGCTGTGGACAGGGCTCTGCTCTGATCTTCAAACAGTTTCGTAAATGTCCCAGCCCTCGCAGGCCTCCGCGGCGGAATCTGAATATTTTCATAGTCTGAGTTCATGGCTGGAATGTTCTCATAGTCTGAAGTATCAGCATTGGGGAATGAGATGGACCGTGGCTTGGTCAGGGGCAAGGGCAGAAAGGGGGGCCGAGAGCGGTCTTCGAAGGACTCCACTCTGGACACCGTCCTGCTGAAGGGGACACCTTTCCTCTTTCCATCCCTATAGAAGATGAGGGAGGAAGGGGATTCGGAAGCCCGGAGCTTGCCAGTCCGAGCCTTGAGCTGTGGGGAGTTGCTGAGGCTCCTGCGGTCAATTTCCAGAAGCCTGGCAGGCCCGTGGTAGCTGGATTCTGAAGATGACCTGGAAGACGACACGTTCACATCCACGTGGACTTTGTTCTCTGACTTCTTTTTAAATGTCAGTGCCAGGAACTTCTTGAAGGATGACTTCTTCTTCTTGGTGTACTTGTCTGGGGGCTCAGTCTCAATCAGCAGCGAGGGAGAACTCTTTGTGATGGGCTTTTTGGTGATGCAGGCCAGGTCGAAAGGGGGCGGGATGTCGACCACAGAAGAGGGTGTTGAGGTGCCACTGGAAGGAAGGTGGTTCCTCTGGGAGAAACTCCCAGAGGAGCCAATCACACAGGGCAGAGAAAGGTTGTCATCTTTTCTTTTGATCCTATGATCGTCCAAGCTAGATGCCTCTGACTCCCGGTACAAGGAGACTGGAATCTCTCGGCCTTCCACAGAGAACGATCGAGGGTATAAAGTGAAGGCTCTGGGCTTTGCTGGCAAGGCCCTGCTGGCTTCCAGCGGTTTCCCCTCCAATGACAGAACCATCTTTCTTGCCTCCTTGGTGGCACCTTTTATGCCAATAGCCGAAGAGCCAGCTTCTGGTCCGATTTCTTCTGGGACAGTTTCTGGGACATAGCCAGCCACCTTCCCAGAGTGGGGCCTGGCCCTTGCAATGATGTTCTTCCTATCAGTGGGGACCAGGCCACCCTCAGCATCAGAGTTCATTTCTTCTTTCGTGCCATAAGCACTCAGAGTGTCAGATGCAGCCTGTGTCTCAGGCTCTTCTCCTTCCCCAGGGACAGTCCCTTGGTCCAGGTCAACTCCCATCTCATAGGGGTTGGTGAGTGCATCGTCTCCAGCATCCTCATCCCCTGCCATTACCACCACATCAGGGACAGAGGGGCCCTCCCCAGCGCCATATGAAGCTCTGACAATGGGGTCCTGCTCTGCACATTCTGCAGACTGTGGTTCCTGCTGTGACTCTAAGCCTCCTGCTGACTTAGAAAGAGAAGAGTAGCTCTCGCTACAGAAGGAGGTGCTCTCAGTCGGAAAGAACTCGTAGGGACTTCCTGAGAGTGAAGTCACAAAGTCATCCACACCATCATTCTCAAAAGGAATGATTTGGCAGCTCTCCTCGGCAGGTTCATCCTGCACCGGGTCTCTACCTTCTCGAGGGTCTTCTCCCACCTCCTGGGTGACTGCTGCCATTTCTTCTTGGTCAGTTTTCTCATTTTGGTCAGGTGGCTCATCCTGGTCACCGCTGGCCATGGTATCTTCACACTCCTCCTTGGAGACTTCAGGGTTGACTATAGCCCTCTCTGCCTCCTGGATACTTGAGGCCAAGCCCTCATTCTCTGTGGGTTCCTTGCTGGCATCTTCGGCATCCCCCTCGGGGGGTCTGTCAAAACCCACACATTCATCTGGAGCCCCTAGTTCTGTGTTGGGGGAGCCTTCCTCACCACCCTCCCCTTCCTCCCTGGGTGTCCCAGGGGGCCCAGGCTCCTCGCTGGGAATTGCTGGACCCTCTAAATCAACTTGAGTTAGAATGACATCACTTGGAAGGATTGCCTCTCCATCCCAAGGGCCTCCGTCCTCCAGGTTGTACATGTTGTGCTCTTCCACTAGCTTCTCTTCCTCCTCCCTTGTGAACGTCTGCTCCTCTGCCCCCAGGTCACAGGCACTGTTCTCTACCCCCACATCCTCAGGAGTGGGGGCTGTGCCTCCATCAGCCTCGTCACTTAGCACCCCTTCAGCTGGGGCTGCCAAGTCCTCAGCAGCTCCCATCCCCTCTGGGTCACTCTCCTCGCCTCCCTCCTGGCACTCCTCTTCCCCAGCAGCTGGAGACATCATTACTGCATTCTCTGCAGAGGTGCTATCCCTGGGTTCATCCTCTTTTGGTGGAGCCTTGGGGACCACGATGTAATCCTCATCAGCCTCAGACTCGGAGCACTCCAAGTTGGACCGGTGCTCTTCGTACAGTCCCCTGTCGACGCAGAGCAGTTTCCCGTTGCTGCATTTATTCAAACTGTTGATCACGTACACACTGGCTCTCCACTCACTGGGGGTCGACAGCCTGGGTTTAGGGGCAATGGGGGGTTTTGGCCCCCTTGACATGGAGTTGGGACTGTGAAGACTATCAGGCCGGGGTGATGAAGTAAATTTGGGTGTTGTCATTGGCGTGAGGGGACTGGTAGTCTTTGGCTTGGGAGCAACTGGTGGTTTTGGTGAATCTAAAGGATGAAAATAGAGAAAACAAGGACACAAAAAGTATAGTTACCTTTATTTCCATTCAGGGTCTCCCACTTAGCATTTTCAAGAAAACACTGAAGACAGTTTCCCAACCTCTGTGAGCCCAATCTACTATGTTCTATCTTCGGGTTATATCCTCCACCCCATCTTTAAAATCCCTGGACCTCTACTGATGATGCATCCTGTAAACAAAGTGATGTAAACAAAGATCTTTCTTCTGTACATAGTCCAGCTAACAAAACTCAACTCAATGACATATTCCTCAAATAAAGGTGTCCAGATCATTTTAATCATTCATCCAACAACTATATATTAAATGCTTTGTAGGTGCCAGGTACCCATGAGACAATGCTGAACTTGATAGTCACCATCCCTGCCACCCTCATGGAGCTTATATTCATTCTATAGTTAATTCATTGGATACCTACTATCTATATGCACCAGGAAGAGAAGAATACCTCTGCTGAGTACTTGCAGTTAGGTCGGGGAGACAAGACTAACCGAACAATTGGAGGACAGAGCTGCAGACCCTTGCAATATTATGACTGAATAGCCATTATCTCATTCCCTCAAGAGCAATACACCAAAGGTCTGTGACAGTGATGCATGACTCTTCTAAGGGTCACCTTTGAATTCTACGTGCCTTAAGACTGGTGTCTAGCTAACTGCCCTGCATCCAAATTTCATGGGCACCCAAATTTCATAGGAAAAACTACATGGTATTTTCCAACATGGGTATTTCCAAAAAGTCCCCTCCCTTGTGGATGTGGAGGATCTATCTGACCATGTCAGAATAAAGGATGTGGTACAAACTATACACTGTACAACAGGAGTCAGAGAAGCAAGAGTTACCATGACTAATGAAGACCTCCTGAAGAAGGTGAAATTTCAACTGTATTCTTCAGAATGGGAGGGATCTGGATAAGTGCAAGGGTCAAGAGAATAGCTGCCCACTGCCAAGTTCATCTGTCTTCACAGCATGACTCCATGCCTCCAAGTCCCTGGCCACACTGGGCAGACTAAGGAATGAAGATTTCCAGGAAAGTAACTCCATCCTGACATCTTGGCTTCAAATGCACTGCTTGGCTCCCCACTGCCCATAGATGATGACATACAAATCTCCCCTTGAGCCCCACCCCATCTCCCAATCCCATCCCCCCTAAGGCCTAGGCCTAGGTTTGACACAGAACAGCTTCAGAATGCCAGCCTGGCTCATGACATAAGGGAGATGGAGCAAAGGTCCTAGAGGTCTGTCAGCAAACTCTTCTCCTCCCCATGCATTTGACTCCCAGGTAAACCCCTGTAGCACCTAATCCCAGTCATCTGTAGTCCAGGGCTATCTGGCAGAGATACAATGTGAGCCATGTTATCACATATGTAATTTTTCATTTTCTCATAGCCACATTAAAAAGTAAAAAAGAAGCAGGTGAAATTAATTTTAACAATACTTCCTTTTCAATTCAATATATCCAAGGTATCATCATTTTGGCTATCATCATGTAATCAATGAATCATATCTGGGTCAACATGTCATCAATTTACAAAATTTATTAAGGAAATATTTGACATTCTTTTTTGTACTAAGTCCTTGAAATCTAAAGTGTATTTTATACTTTTCGGCATATCACAATTCAGATTAGCCACATTTCGACTACTCAGTGGCCCCATGTGGATGGTGGCTATATTGCTGGCCAGCATAGTGCTAGCTGGTTTTAATCCATCTCAGTGGGGCTGTTCCACTGGCACCTCAATTTCAATACATCTGAAGCCAAAGTAAGTATCTCCCCTAAACTGGCAGAACTATGTAAAATTTAGCTGAGGAGGCCCCAAAGGAAATTAAAAAGGCCTGGAGTGCAAGAATGTAGGTGCCCATGCACCCTGTTCCTGAAAGGGCTTCATTTCGGAGCCTCATTGTTGCACTTTGCACATAAACCTAATGAACTTAGTGGTCTGGTTTTCTAGTGCACAGCTAACTAGGAGGGGGAAGGACTGGCAGTTAGAACAGGAACACTGCCAGGTGTAAAATGTGGTAGCTGCCAGCAAGAAAAGGAGAAAAGAGACACAGCTGTCAAGACTCTAAAGGTGAAAGCACGCACTGCACCAACCCCTTAACCCACACCTATATCCACCCACATCAACACCCAGGCCAGCTACTGGCATTCAGATAATAACAGAAAGTCTTCAAGATATAAGAGGCCTTCCAACTCCTTGTTTCCATAAGCAAATATACCCTACTTTAGAAAAATACCTGTCCAAATGAGTAAAACACAAAACAAAAAACCAACCACACACAACAATAAAAACTCATCCAACTATGTGGAGTTTAAACAGCTAAGCTTTAGCTAATCTGTCATTGTAGAGTAACAGAGTCTTTGGAGCCTGGCTGATTTGGGTTCAAATCCTGACTC
The DNA here is from genome assembly GCF_048418805.1 of Vulpes vulpes. Lineage (NCBI taxonomy): Eukaryota > Metazoa > Chordata > Mammalia > Carnivora > Canidae > Vulpes > Vulpes vulpes. Next base: position 58,101,019 of record NC_132788.1, on the reverse strand, counting down.
TGCCACTGATAAGCTATGAAACTGAGCCTCAGTTTCTTCATCTGTAAAATAGGTACAATAGTAACACCTGTTCTCAAGAGGTTATAAAGATTAAAGATATATATTAAAAGTGCCCAGCAATAGGCCTTCACGTAGGAGTACTCAATAAAGAGAAGCCATTATTATCTAATAATGTCAGTCTCTGCCTACCCCATATCTTCCTTCTCCTGCTACAAGTCTTCCTTCACACTGATACATAATATTAGCTTCAAGCTCCCAACATCAGGTGTCAGGCACTGGCATGAAATTATTCTTTGGGGGTGAGGACTCTCATTTCTCATCCTTAACGGGTGGTATTTCATGTGAGTGCCATGAGACCTGACAAAGGGACAGATGGGCCATGAAAAACAACCACACCTTGGCTGCATCACCCCCACCCCCACTCCATCCTTCATCCAATCAAGCTATTGATCTGTGGGCGCCAGCTCCTCAAGAAAGGTTACAGTGGGCGTCTGAGGCGTGATCCTGCAAGAAAATGCCTTCCCCACAGGATCCCCTAGGAATGACAAGTATCTAGTGTCCACGTCCTACTTCCAGCTCTGAGGTTCAGGATGTTTCACCTGTATCCCCTCTGTGACCAAAGGATGCCAGAATCAGAAAGGCTCTGACTCCACAGGGAAAGATGAGGAAACTGAGGCACACGGTTCTCAGCAAGTTTGGAGCAGGACCCAGGTAGAATGTGGCCTTCCTGCTTCCCGGTCTAGTCACTTGAACCCTGCCTTCACCCTTTTGCCCTTGAGCTTTCTTCTACAGCAGAAACTCAGGGCTCCCAGCTTCTAGTGAGGCAACTAAGGGTAAAATTCAAGGAAATGGAAGCCAGAGAGACCAGAGACAGCTAGCCAGGTGTCAAATTTACATAAGGCTGAATCCAGAGTTCAGAAGTACTAACTGACCATAAGGTGAATGACTGGCTTCATTTGCTCCCATCCAATTTCTATTAATCAGATTCCATTAAACAGATATTTACTGAGTTCCTACTATGTGATAGGCATCCACTTAGAATCTTTGGACAAATCAATAAACAAAACAAAGACCTTGTCCTTGGTGAACCTTATATTCTAGTAGAGGAAGATAAGCAATAAAAAGGAGAAGCATATTACATTATTGTATGTTAGATGATCATAAAGTCTATGGAAAAAGATCTCTCTTCTTTTTTCTTTTCTTTTCTCTTTCTTTCTTTCTTTCTTTCTTTCTTTCTTTCTTTCTTTCCTCCCTTCTTTCTTTCCTCCCTCCCCCCCCTCTTCTTTCTTTCTCTCTTTCTCTTTCTTTCAATTTTAAACCAGGATAGGCCTCACTGAGAGGACATTAGAGCAAAGACTAGCAAGATGTGAGGGAATGCAGGACTCAGATGATGTGTTCAAGGAGGGCCAGAGTAGTTTGAAGGGAGGGATGAGTGAGCAAGCAACAGGAAGAAGCAGGAGATGAGGTCAGAGAGGTCACAGGGAAGGTGTAGATTATGCAGGGACCCAAGCAGAAGGAAGACATGCATACTCTGGCTCATGTGCTGAAATAAGTTGAAATGGTGTGGATGGATTCAGCGAAACCCATGAGGAGGCACTCGCAATCATCCAGGCAAAAGATGAGATGGTGGAGACTTGGACCAGGTTGGCAGCAGTAGAAGTGGTAAAGAGTCAGATTCCCAATATGAAGACAGAGCTGGCAGGATTTGCTGACAGTATGAATATGGGGTGTAAAAGAAGGAGAGAAGTCAAGGACAACACCAAGGTTTTGAGTCAGAGGAACTGGGAAAGTGAAGTTGCCACCAACTGAATTGGGGAAGGCTGTCGATGCTGGGGAGGAAAATCCAGAATCTCAATTTGCACATGTTAAATCTGAGTTCCCACCACACACTTAGGTGGAGACAGATATCAGGTGCGCTCCTAGATATACCAGCCTGGGTTCTCAGGAGAGGCCTGGCTAGAGGTATCCAGCACAGAGATAGAATTTAAGGCCTGGGCCTGGTGAGATCATCAAGTAAAGGAGTGTGAACAAAGAAAAGAGAAAGGCCCAGGAGGGAGCCCCAGTGGCTCTGAGGTTATGAGAAGGAGCCAGGGAAAGACACCAGGGAGGAAGAAAAAAATAAAGATTGTGTGAGAACTTTGGCTCTGCTCCCTCCCGGCCTTCCTCACAAAAAGGAATCCCACAGAGCCCCTATCCTAAGTACAAGGTTATCTAGGTCCCAGACCAATTCTGCCTAGAGAAGATGGATGGAAGAGGTAGCTTTGGGGTGCATGTGGAAGGACAAGGAGGATTTTCATAATCAAAAAAGAGGCTGGGCATGCCAGATAGAGGGAACAGAATGTGCAAAGGCCCAAAGGCACTTAGATGCAAGCCCTTTGGAAATCTGGTAGAGTCCAGTACAGCAGGGATGGGGGGGGATTACAGGATAAATAAGAGCTGGGGCTTCCTCCTCTGGGTTAAGCTTAACTTTCTGACTAACCGGAACCCAGCATGCTTGGGACTGGTGGAAGTTCTGCTGTCTCCTGAGTTCCCCGGGCTGTGGTGTGAACCTTCCTTCTCCTAGTATCACAGAGTCCAGGGTTCATACTCTCTTTGCCCAAGACCTCTTGGCAATTTGCTGTAGCATAAGGTTAACTCCAATGCAGAACACCCTTTGAGCCAAGATGCCAAGAGTTAACTGACAATGGGGAGAACCACAGTGACAGGAGAAAGAGATTTTTAACAGCCTCTGGTGATAGAAATCATCCCCAGCCAGCCCCCATAACTAGTTTATATTTTCTCCCTCTATTTTAATTAAATAGCTGTCACTCACACATTCATGCTGCGGCTTCCTTGTCAGTTACATAGAGGTTAAATGAGAAGGGATATTGGGAGGAGCACTGGGCTGGGAGTCAGGAACTCTGACCTCCACTCCTGGCTCTGACATTGAACTGGAGGTGTGTGGCCTTGGGCAAGTCCCTTTCCCTCACTGAGCTTTGGTTTCCCTATCTGTAGAGTAAGGGCACTGCAACAAACAGTGAGTGAGAGTGCCTTCTGCTCCAGCCAGCTACAGCGTATTTAAACTCATGGCTCTTCTGGTGTCCCTATATCCCCTTGTTCAGACCCTGAGTCTGTTTCAATTGCAGTTCACTATATTCCCCCTGGAACTCTCGTAGCCATATGTTCCAAGAGTAATTATCTTCCAATTTCACCTTCCAATTGCATCTTAATTTAACTTTCATTCCTGGGTGCCTGCTGGAATGTCCAAGCCAAGCCTGATGATTTCTAATTAGGCTGCTGTTAAGCTAGTCCAGTGATCCACAACAGGGCACATACTGGGAAGACTGCAGGGACAAAGTGAGAAAAGCATGGGCCCCAGGCTCAGATAGACCCGGGCCCCAATCCCTGCTCCAATCCAGATGATGGCACATCATCTGTGTCATCCTGGGCACATCACTTTGGCCTGAGCCTGTTTCTTTCATGGTAAAATGAAATAAATACTTTCTTTTTCCATAAGGCTGTTGAGAAGTTCAAAGGAAGTAAAAGACATACAACAACTAACAAACTCAATTGGCTAAAATCTCTTGTGTACCTACTATGTGTTCAGAAGGTTCTGAAGATGGACAATGTGTGTTTGAAGCCTATCTTGGCTGAGTGACCATAAAGTCGGTGACAATAAAATCCTTGCCACTCAGTTTTCCCATCTATAAAATGGGGATAGTAAGAGCACTTACCTCATAAGGTTACTGTGAAAACTGAACTGAAGTAAAACACTTAAAAGCAGCACCTCATTCGTAATAAGTGACCAATAAATACTAGCTAGCCAGTATTCACTGGTAGCTTATAACATGACAGACACTGTTCCAGACACCTTAGAAGCTTTATTTAATCATTAGAACTCAATGACAAAGATCGTACTATCCCCATTTTTCAGATTAAGAAACTGAGGCACAGAGGTGAAGTAACTAACCTCCTCAAGGTCACATAACGAAGTATATGGTGGTCCCGAAATTCAATCGCATGGAGTCTGTGAACAGCTATGTTACATGATCAGGAAATTCAGAGCATGGCACACAGAAATCATCATGTGAGCTTTCCATCATTGCCATCACACTGAAAAAGTAACCAGGTTTATGCTTGAGGCAAGTTACAGGACGGCTAACCCCAAGAGTAGCAACTGCTAAGGTTTCCTGGGACCAAACCTCCCTCTCAGTTTATTCCGGCTCATTCCATCCCCCAGATTCTTAGAAAAGGGAGGGCTTGCCCAAGCCTCAAGCAGGGAAACGTGGGAAAACTGGAACAGCTCTCACCATTGTTTTAAAGTGAGTTTTATTAGGAGTGTAGGAAAAAGCTAGCCTGGCTCTGTTCAGACTGTGCCAGAAGCAGGCAGGAGGCGAACTTCTTCCTCCCAGGCGTGGCTGGCTGGGCACTGGGACCCTGCTCCAGCCCCTCCCTAAGTGGCACCCCTGCTTCCACCGCCCCCCATGCTGAGACCCAAGCTCCATCACTGTCCAGGCGTCCACATGCCCAGCAGACAACAGGGCCTGGACACAGGAGGGCAGCTGCCCCACTCCCAAGTCCCCGCTTGTCTCCTTTGTCAAATCAGTCCAGCCAAATGTCTCCTGTCTGCACCTCACTCCTAAGACAATGACTTTTTTCATTAAAAAGACTTAAAAAAGAGAAAACCCCACAACACACACAAGGCAGCAGGATATGCTTCTAAGACAGCCAAAATGGTGGCTTCCTGTTTCTTTAGGGATGTGTGTTTTGGAGTATGGCTTCGGACAAGGGTGTGGGTCCGGGAGAGGGCTGCCTTCTGCTCAATTTTCAGACGAAAAGAAAAAAAGAGTGACTATCCCTCCTTGGCAGGGAAATGAAGTTCGCTGAGACTGCAAACTCTTAGAGGGAACTTTCTGCCCTTGGAGTGGATGGAGTCAGGCATCGCCCATCGGGGTCTCAGTCGCTGAATCTGCTAAATGGCACTCCTCAGCAGGGGCTGCTGGCATCCACCGCTGACCGCACTCTGGATTTCCCGCAATCCCTGACCCCGCAGAGTCGGATCCGCCAGGCGGAGACTCGAGGGACGCGGGACGGAGGGAACGCCTGGAGCGCGCTCAGCCTCGGGGGGCGCGTCCGCGGGGCGTCGGGGCTCCTGGGGGAGCCACAAAGAGCGCCCCAGGCCAGGGCGCTGCCGGGGGGGGGGGGGCTGCGCTGCGGGCGCGAATAACGCAGGGCTCTCTCGTCTCCTCGGGGGCTGAGCTCCAAGTCGCGGGGTCCGGGGGGGCAGGAATCCTCTCGAGGGTGCGCCGCCGGGTCCCGAGGGGCCGGGGATGGACCCGGGGTGGGGAAGAGCTCCGGAGGACGCCGGGGCGCAGGAGGGCCTGGCGGGGACCCCGAGGAGCCGGGCTGGGAACTCGGGGCCGCCACCAAGTCGCCTCCGCGGAAGGGGCCCTCCCGGCCGCCGCGCGGTGCCCCGGGGTCGCGGCCAGGGTGCGGCCTCGCCCGCTCCAGAGGCGTCCCTCGGGCCGGGCGTCCCGGACAGGGCCCCGACGATCCTCAGCCTCCCGGGCGAGGGGACGCCGGCCCCGCCCAGGCCCCGGCCGCAGCCCCGCAGAGGGGAAGCCCGGGGGGTGGGGGGGTCCGCGGCTCGCCCCGGCGCCCCGTGGGCCGCACCTTGGGGCGCCCGGCGTGGTCCCCTCGCGCGCGCCTCTGCGCGGAGCCCAGCGGAGCCTCCTACCTGCTCTGTGCATCTTCCAGCCCGCGCAGCCCGGGGCCGCCGTCGGTCAGGCAGTCGGTCGGTCGGTCCCGGCACGAGTCCGCGCGCCGCCTCACTCCATGGCCGCCCCGCGGGGCCCGCACTCCCGGCGCCCGCCCCGCCCCCGGCGCGCGCTGGACTCGGCGCGGCGCGCAGGGCCAGTGGGGGCGCGGGGCGCGGGGCGCGAGCCTGCGGGCGGGGCGCGGGCGGGGGCGCGGGCGGGGGCGCGGGGCGCGGGCGGGGGCGCGGGGGCCGGGGCCGGGGCCGGGGCCGGGGCAGCGCGGGGCGCGTCCGCTCGAGCGTCCACGCGGAATGCCGGGCAAGTGGGGGGCGCGGAGCGCGAGCCTCCGGGGGCGGGGCCGCGGCGGCCGGGGCGGGAGGGGCGGGGCGGGGCGGGGCGGGGAGGGGGCGCGTGGGGCGGCGGCCGGGGCAGCGCGGGGCGCGTCGGCTCCCGCTCCCGCTCCCGCTCCCGCTCCGGCTCCCGCTCCGGCTCCCGCTCCGCACCCGGCTCCGCACCCGGCTCCGCACCCGGCTCCGCGCCCCGCGCGCTGCGCTCTGGACGCCGCGCCTCTGCCGCCGCTGCGCCTCCGCCCCCTCCTAGACGTTTCCTCCCGCTCTGAGGAAGGCTTTTTTTTTCCCCTTTTTGCTCAGTCAGGGATCGCTGGAGACGAGGGGCGAGGCGTCCCCGCGCACATTTAAAGGGGCCGTGGTGACTCGGGCAGCCGCGCGAGGTTCAAGGGACTAGGATCCGTGGAGGGGAAGGAGGGAGCCGGCGAGTGGCCTTCCAGGGACCTCCTAGTGCCCTCGTCCGTGGGACCGAGCATCTCTTCCTTTTCAGCCTTGGGTATGCATTCGGCCCTGTTTCGAGATCAAGCACAGCTCCCAGCTCCTAGATCAAGAACTAGCTCCCAGTTCTTACCCTCATGGAGCTTCGATGGGAAGTCAGTGAAGACACAAGACAGATGCGCAGGATCATTTCAGAGAGAGTGATAAGTGCCTTGAGAGCGATAAACCAGGGTAATGGGGCAGAGCACGGACTCTCAAAGTGTGCAGATCAGCATCGGAATTGTTAAAAACGCAAACTCCCAGGACACTCCCCCCCCCCCCACCCCTCAACTTCCTGAATCAGAAATCCTGTGTCTAACAAACCCTTCAGGTCCCTCTGATGCGAGCTGAAGCTGAGAACCACTGTGTAGAGAAAGGATGGTCAAGGAAGATGGTGACGTTGAAAGGGAGACCTGGTTGGTGAGCGGGTCTCTGTTCACTCAGCGCACCCTGGCCAGCACCTCCCAGGGGGACCAGGCCTGCGGCTAGATGGTATGGATGACTCTGGCCAAGGCAGATAGCTCTGCTTCCCCGCACAAGCTGCTGAGATGGGGACAGCAGTGCATAGAAGCTTGTGGGAACTCAGAGGTGCCCCCTCTCCCTGCAGTGGAAAGGGTTCAAGCAAAGGAAAGGCCTTTCGGGGAAAGGAAATAGCTTAAGCAAAGGTGTGAAAAGCCATCACCTGTTGGAGGAGCTCTAAGGATTGGCTTGGCAAGGAACTAGACAGCTGATGGAAGCGTCCCAATAGGAAGAACAAAGAGGCTGGGATGAGAGGTGGGGTTTTTTTGTTTTGTTTTCTTTTTTTTTTTTTTAAGTAATCTCTATGCACAACATGGGACTCAAACTCATGACCCTGAGATCAAGAGTCACATGCTCCACGGATTGAGCCAGCTAGGTGCCCCAAGGGTTCTTTGAATACCATACTAAGGACTTCCTTCCATCAGCCATTGAACGCTGAGGGCAAGGACTATGTCTTCCATATATAACTGGCTGCTAACATTCATGGAGCACCTAATGTGTGCCTGGCACAATGCTAAGCTCTGTATATGCATTTAAGCTTCATTTCAGCTTCATTACAACCTTATAAAGCTGGTGTCAAAATTCTTTCCATTTTAAGGGTGCCCGGGTGGCTCAGTCGGTTAAGCATCTGACTCCTGACTTCAGCTCAGGTCATGAGCTCATGGTTCACGAGATTGAGCCTGGTGTCAGGCTCCACCCTGAGTGGGGAGTCTGCTTGAGATTCTCTCCCTCTGCCCCTGCCCCCACTCACAGGCACTTGCATACTATCTCTCTAAAATAAATAAATCTTTTTTAAAAAAAATTCTTCCCATTTTACATTTGAGGAAACTGAGTAAATTGCTAAAATGAAATTTCCTGATTCTGTTCTTATCCTTGCTGCTCCATAGCTGCATCTCCAGAACCACCCCAAGGTGTGGCTTGGTCATTTAGTAGTTTGGTTGTGAGTCTGCTATACCAGGGTGCAGGCATTAAGCAATTCCAGCCCTCTGTGGGAAGGGCGGCAGGAGGTGTATGTATATGCACGGTGGGATGTCTCAATTCATATGGAAATTGGGGGAGGAACATGGAACATACCCCTTCCCACTAGCATCAGCGTTTCTTCTTGTCCATCAAAAGGGGAAGAAAAGCCCAGAAATGACCCCTTGCCAAGGTGATGGCTCCAGGGCAGGGGCTATGTCTGCCCTGCTCAGCACTTTAACCCGGGCATCTTACATAGAACCCACCACTTAGTAGGTCTTCAAAAAATATGTATTGTCCTCAAGGATAGGGTCCAGAACAAAGGTTCATACTACTGTTCAGGATCAGTTTGGTCTTCTGGGATTGAAGGTGGTGGAGGCTAGAGTTTTTGTGATTTTGACCAGCTGTGTTGGGAGCTTGCCAGAAGGCAGAATTCCAAGTGGACACGCGGCATTTTACAGCCTTGACTTTGTCTCCCTGAACCTAGATACCTGTGGTCCAGCCTTTGGTCCACGTGGTCCCAGATAACCAGATGTTTTCATTACATAGACGAGACACCTTATTGTTATAAGCATGGCCCATGGAGCAGCAGCAGCAATAGCCCTAGGGTGCTTCTTAGAAAGGCAGGACCTCGGGCTCTACCCCAGATCTACTGAGCCAGAAAGAATCTGCATTTTAACATGATCTCCAGATGATCTGTATGCACAGTACGGTTGGAGAAACACTGCCCCAGATAACCCACCCCATTTCTTTTGGGTTGTACTGCCAGAGCATACGAGAGTGAGAAAAGACATCACAGTTTCCCCAGGTTCTCACTGGGGTGAGAACTTAATCCCCTGACCTCTTTCTCCTTATTAATGCATTATTGGAAAGCTGGTATATTTCTGGGTATCTGGGGGCTTGTACCCAGCAGAACTCCTGGCACATATTAGGTGTTCACTTAAAATATATGAAAAATGCAGGCACGGAGGTGTGATTTGAATTGTTACATGAGCTCTTTGGTGCCTGGCACACAAAAGGTGTTCGATGCACACATACTGAAGACAGGAATGAATAAATTTCAGTTAGGTAATGTGCAAAGGCTCTGAAGAGGTTACACTCTTTTTTCCTCAGTATTATGAAAAATCTTATATAGTGTCTTTGCACTCAGCAAGCACTTTCATACACCTAACCAGGTTTTTAGGTTTTTGTTTCCATTTATTTTTATTGTTTAATGACCCCAGTATAGAATTAGATAATGTACACTTTCAGGCAAGGGCATAAGGTGTACCACAATTTCTCTAAATTAGAAATGGAATTTGATCCTTTCAAAGGACCTTTGCATCTCTGAACTTCCACAGAGTCCTTAAGCTTCCAGCCTTTTGTAGAGAAACACGTGTGCCTCTGGAATAGAAAATCTACAGCAGAATTTGTGTTATGTGGACAGGCTCTTAATAAACTTTATAGATCCCTGCATAGAAGTGCTGGAGAAGGGGATGGAGATGGTGATGGTGGAGGTGAGAGAGGCGATGTTTGAGGCAAAGGAGTTGGAGGTGGTAAGGTGCCAGAAGTAGCTGTGGAAGTCATGGTGAAGATGGAACATGTAATGTAGCTGGTGATGGTAGAGGAAATAGAGGTAGTAGAACTGATTGATGTAGAGATGATAGACTTGGGGAAGGTGATGAAGGTGGTGGTGGAGTTGATCAAGGTACTAGAGGTGATGGAGTTGAGTGGAGTGATGAAGGTGGTGGTGGAATGGAAAGAGGTGATGGACGTGGTGGTGGAGTTGGGTGAGAGGATAGAGGTGGTGGTGGAGTTGAGTGAAGTGATGGACAAGATGATGGAGTTCAGTGAGAAGATGGGCATGGTGGTAGAATTGGTCAAGGTGATCGAGTCAGGGGGGTAGACATGGTATAGCAGATAGTAGAGAAGGTGGGAGATAAAAATGAGTGAGTGGATAAATCACTTCAATAGTTGATGCAGAAAGAAATGTGGTTAAAAGTTGAGCTTGTTTCTGGGAGTTAGCAAGAAAATGCAAATAACCTAGGACCCCAGGGTAGGAGCTTGAGAGGGAGGCTCAGATAATTCAATCAACAGCCTACGTCACCCATCGCTGTAGGGCCTGTGCAAAGAAGGGAGGGCAGGAAGAGACTTCATGCTTTGCTAAGCCCTTTCCACAACTGTTGAATTTGGGATTTGAGGCTAAGCCAAGTCTACTTAAAAAGATCATAGCACCAATGACAGTTGGGAAAAAACACAGGTTGAAACTTGTTTAGCTGAAGCCACATATTGGTGTGGAGTGATGGACTATAAAGTGGAAGCACTTATTCCTGTGCTTGCCTTTCCTAATAAGAGAAAATGGATGTGAAAAACCATAAGGCTTTACAAACATCCGGTGCAAATAGTGGTGGTTGGACTTGCTTAGTCCTTATGGAGCTGAGCCATAACCACTCACTGAGCTAGAGGGATGGCTACGAATACCCACAAAGGGCATGGCCATGTGGGGTAAGGAGCCCTTCACTCAGGGATTCTTCCCAAGAATTCTGTAAAGGGATGATTATATCTCCATTTCACACAAGGGAAGATTGAGGCCCAGCTGGGGGAATTGATCTGGCCTACAATCCAACCAGGACTCAACCATTCACTTCAAGAATATTGTCTGAGTTCTTAACCACCAAACTACACTATCCTCTCTGTGATGGGCGAGAAGTCTGCCAAGATTTCCATATTTTCCAAATCACTCCTACCATCTCAGTCCTCTCAGTAGACCATGAGCCACCTAGGGTAGGTGTCATACCCACCCAACACAATGGGAAACTGAGGCCCAGAGGGGAAAATTTGTGGCCTAGAATCACACAGCAAGTTAGAGGAACAAAAAAAAAAAAAAAAAAAAAAAAAGTTAGAGGAACAGCCAGTGCTAGAGTCCGCACCTCCTGTTATCCAGGCCCAAGCCAGAACTGCAGGGAGCCTGAAACCACACACCTTCTCCTCCAAAGCTAGTCTCTGGCTTTGTCTTTTGAGGGCAGTCTGTCTTCGCTTTTCTGCAGAAGCCTGACAGGACAGGGGCATGACACCCATGACCCATGGCAGGAGTCAGGCTTCCCTGACCAGCCCTTCCTTCTCTCTCCCTCTTTCTTTTCCTCTCTCCTGTCTTTCTATGTGCCCTGGATGGTCAGAGTGGCCAGCAACAACTTGCTCCAAAGTGATGGCCCAGCCCACGTCTGCAGGAGCATGGGAAGGGGCATTCAAGGGAACCAATAGTGTGGTTCTGATACGTCCAAGGAACAGCTGGGTGGGTGCCTCAGAGCCCAAGTAACCGGGGGTGCCAGGGACATGGCCAACCAGCAGGTTGTGTTGCCAGATGAGTCTGTGGCAATGCAAGCAAACAATACTAACAAGTGCTGAGAGCTAACATCTACAGAGCACTCTATGCTTCTCGGGGCTGTGTGGAGATTTCATCATTACCTCCCTTTCACAGTTAAGAAAACTGAGACTCAGGAAGGTAAGAGACTTACTCAAGGCTCAGAGCTAGTGATGGAGTTAAGACTCGACCTAGGATTTCTGTCCCCAAGGCCTGTGCTCTTCACATTGCCTCATATTTGTCCAAGAGCACGGTGGCAGAATCAGGAACAGAATACTTGGTGGCCGGCCTACCTTCCTTCCTTCCTTATTTCCTTTCTTCCTTCCTTCCTTGCTTTCTTCCACAAAAATGCACAGAGTGCCTACTCTATGCCAGGTACTGGGCTGGGTGCTGGATAAACAGGCCCGACTCACTTCATGCCTTCTGGAGCCCCCAGGCCAGCTGAGGAAGCAGGACACCCAGTGGCAAATTATCCACCAGTTTGATGGCAGCACTAATGGGGGAGACACCAACCTCCTGACTCCCATCAGATGCTTTTAGACCCTCAGTAGACGGCTGACCAGTTCCTTGGGGCCTCTGAAATTAAAGTTACCCCTCATTGGATCCTTTAAGGCTCCCAGGCCCCTTCCTCACTGAAGCCTCCTCCCTCACACCTCACACACACACACACACACACACACACCACAAACGTGTGCAATACGGCCTGAAAGATCAGGATCCTCCGAGTAAGCAAATGTCTCCCACCTTTTTTATCCTTGGACCTTCTGGGGCAAATTACCTGCTGCCTGCACACAGCTTAGGTAGCGTCAGGTCAAAACAGCTGAAGAGCAGCTCCCATTTCCCGCCTGCCCAAAGCCCCTGCAAAGTGCACAGCTAGCACTGAAGCTGGATGTGGCCATGTTCTAAGAAACAAAGAGCACCCAGGCCCTGTGACCTCATAGACAAGCCTCCCAGATAGGCAATAACAACACTGACTTACAGGCACAGACCAAGCCTCAGTTTCCCCATTGGTAAATCATAATAGCTAGTATTTGCTGAGTGCTTATTTTGTGCACTCCATAAATGTTCCGCATATATTATTAACTCATTTAATCCTCTCAATAAACCTATAGGCAATGCTATTACCTTTGTTACAGATGGGCCTACCACGGCACAGAGGGGCTGAAGCATCTGCCCGGGGATACTCAGCTAGTAAGTGGTCCTATGCTGGCTCTGGAGCTGGCTTTCTTACCTACTTCAGCACACAGCCCCCTATCAAGTGGACATGATAACAGTGTCTGCTCATTAAACGAGACAATTCATCTAAAGCATTCAGGAGCGGGGAGAGAGACATAGGAAATGCTCAATAAATGATCGTTATTACTTAAATATCTAGTACACAGTTGATGCTTAATAAATGTTTACAAAGTATACCAGGAAGTGGATGTGAAAACCCCACAATCGGAGCAGGAGAGAGACACAAGAGGGCATTTATAGAGCAGCCACTGTATACTGGGATTGGTGAGAGGGGGCAACATGGGAGCCCCTCAGGAAGCATGAGGAGGCAGGCCTAGGTTCTGCTTTCTGTGCCAGTCCAGAGAAGGTGACAGTCAGGGTTTTGTTTCCATAAAGCTGGGACCCAATTCCAGCACCTTCTCCTCCCTCTTTGACAGCAGAGTGCCCCCTGGGTTTCAGTTTCTCTACTAGCAGCAGGTATGCCTTTTGTCTACAGGGACAAAATGCATGCTATTAAAATGGAAATGTCCTGCAGCCTCCCCTGCCTGCCCTGCAGCCTCCCCTGCCGCTGGCCCTCAGGTCCCCACAGCCTTGGACTGCTTACCCCGCAATGCCACAGCTGCAGCATCATCAGCTTCCAAGGCTTATCTTCCCCTGGAAAGTCATTGAATTGCCTTCCTGGCTCCAGGGGCAGCAAATCTGAGTGGGACACCTGCTGGGGTGAATGGAGTTTTAGCAAGGCCGCACTGCCCTGCCCTGCCCTTCCCCTGCCCCGAAGGTTGGTAGGGGGAACGTCAGATAAGTTTCTACCCCTACCCCCACTGCACACACTCAGGCTAGGCATGTGAACAGAGAGGAGCCTGGGGCCTAAAGAGCCTAGTTCTACTAGTCACTGGCTCTGTGGCCATAGGCAAAATACTTCACCTCGCTATGCCTCAATATTCTCCTCTGTAAAATGGGACTGAGACCTTTCTCTTGAATCAGGATGAGGACTAAAGGAAAGGTAGTTCCCCTCTCTCTTCACTTTCTTATCCTTGACAAGCTCAAAATCTAGTCCTAGAGAAGGGCTAGGGGTCAGCTAACTGTGACATAGTGGAACTGGGGGTGACAGCAGGGGACTGAGTCCAGCTGAGGGGCAGGGGGGCACGGGGGAGAAGAGGTGACATTGGGCTGAGCTTTCCAGGCCAAATGCTATTTTCCAGGTGGAAAAATAGGGTTGCCATTCCAGGTAGGGGAACAGCCTGTGGGGATGGAAGAAGAAGGCAAGGTTGGGGCAAGGTAGGGCATAGTCATAGCAACAGGATGGTGCAGGGGAGTGAGAGGTGGTGGTGGGGGAAAGCTCTCCAATGGAGGGCCAAAGAGTTTGGGCTTTCCCCTCTGTAGGTGATGGGGAGCCACAGAGTGTTCCCGGTGGAGGGAATGACACGGTCAGAACTGTATGGTAGCAAAGCTGGTAGGCAGAGTAGTAAAGTAGTAAGAGGGGCAAGCCTAGAGGTGAGATGACCTAAGAAAACTGGAATAGGGGCCCCAAGAGAGATTAGGCCTGAATTCATGAATGTTCCCGACCCACGGGTGTGAGGGCTCAATGCGTGCAGGAAGACGAAGACGTCCAAGAGGAGGACAGCTTTGCTCTGCACCCTGAAGGAGTCATACAAGCAAAAGGGAGGGGGCAGGACAGGCAGTGGCTGAAGGTAGGAACCGAGGGCCAATAGCCCAGTTAGGCCGAAGCGTCTTGTGTGCCAGGTAGGGAGTACATTCAGGTGCATTCAGGTGACAGGCAGGGGACAGGCAGGGCCTCAGAGGCCATTGTCCAGCAGACCTGTGGCTCTCCAAGGAAGGGCTGAGCTCTGGGGGAGGGGAGTGTGGGGCTGGGCAGGGCCAGCTCGGAGTTTTTATCACCACTGGGTGGGATCCAAGGTCTGTGGAGGAAGTGACCACCCTCTTCCGGCCAGCCATTTTTTTTCCTTCTGCTGGCCTGTTTGGCTTTTTCCCCGAGGCTGCATTTCCACAACGCCCCTCCTGGCTGGCTGGGCGTGGGTATGGCTCCACCACACACCCATCAGCAGGGGCAGCCCGGCCCTGGGCTTCCTGCCCCTCTCTGGGCGGGCTGATTGGCGGAAAACAACCCTCGAGCCTTCTTCAAAACAGGAAACTGCTCTCCCTGCTTCCTGAAGGACAGGAACTGTCCCCATGGCAACCATGGGACAAAGAGGCCAGGTTAACCCTTCCAAGGGCGAGGGCAGACCAGCCTGAAGGCCCTTCTTAACCAATCCCATGTGGGTGTGGCAGCGTACAGGTGACAGGGAGGGTCTGCTTCAGTGACACCCTCAGTCTCGGTGCTATCCTGAGGCAACCGCAGGTACTCGAGGAATTTTATACCCATTAGATGGATGACCGTGTGGAGGCTAACTCAGAGGGTGAAGGCCTGGCCACTCAGTAAGTCAGATGTGAGGTCTGACGCTGGGCCGTCTCCATCCAAGTCTTTGGTTCCTCACTTGCTGGGTCCCTCGGGTGAGCATCTTGACCTTCTCCAGCCTCATTTTCTCTACCTGTGAAATGGGACAATTAGAGCGCCTGCCTCATGGGGCTGTGGTGAACATCTCGTGAGGTCATTCACTCATCCAATACATAGTTGTGTTGTGCCAACTGTTGCAGGACCCTTGGATACGGCAGTGACAACGCTGACAAAAACCTCCTGCCACGTGGGGTGAGGGTTGGAGTTGGGGAACACAGGCAGGCAGTAAAGAAATCCACAAACCAGTGCAAATGAGAGGCTTTGCGAGTGATCTGTGTTCTGAGCCATGAGAGGGGAGCGGAGTGTGGAGAGGCCGGTCTCTTGCTGGTCCAGGAAAAGCGAGGACCCTGGGGAAGAGAGGGGCCTATTGTGCCAAGTGCCTGGGGGACAGCATGGAGGCAGAGGGGTGCACAGGAGGAAGGCTTGTGCCACCTGAGGAATGGTGGCACGGTGGAGGGGAGGGAGAAGGTGGGAGAGGCTGGCCATCGTGGCCCTTGGGCTGTATCCCAGAGCAAGGCAGCACAGCCAGGAGAGCGTCTGACTTGCGTTTGTAGAGTTCATTTCCCTCTGACTGTCGGTGCCCATGGGATCCAGCTCAGAGACAGGGACTCAGACCCCGAAAGGCATGTTTTCTGTGCTGTGACCCTTGAGAAACCTGACTCCTGGGGAGGGGCCGTTGTCTGTTGTTGTTGGGGGGGGGGCGGGGCAGGGCGGGGACCCTCTGGCCCAGATCCAGTGCTGCCATCATTCAGGAGAACCCAGCCTTTTCCTTGACTGCCCACCAGGACACACCCCTCCCAGCCTCCCTCCTAGTCTCTGGATGCCCAAGGGCTGCTGTGAGGAGGCCATGAAAGTAGCTCCCAGAATGGTGGCATATGCAGCAGCTGCTCTGGTTATAATACTCTCTGTACAGGCCTCCAGTACCTGGCACCTCCCCACCTCATCATGCCCCCCTCGTCTCCTGCCCCCCTCCCCTATTCTCTCAGCTCCAGCCATGCTGGCCTTCCTCTCCATCCCTGACCCTGCCAGCCCCCTGCAGCCCCAGGGACTTTGCACCTGTCATTTCTGCTCTCTGAAAAACTCCTTCCTAAAATTCCACATGGCGGGGCTGGCTTCCCTCAGCAGTGAGGTCTCAACTATCACCTCTTCTCAGAGATGTCCCTGACCACCGCCCACCCCAGTCCCTCACCATCCCAGCACTCAGTGTGTCTTCTTCTCTTGCACTTACCCATACCTGAGATCCTCTTGTTTGTCTGCTTCCCTGTGTGGTGTCTGTCTCCCCACCTAGAAGGCCAGCTCCCAGAGGGCAGGGCTGAGTCTCTCCTGTTGGCCGCTCTCTCCCAGCATCCGGAACAGAGCCTGGCATGCAGTGAGTACTCACTGTATTTCCCATTCCCCACCAAGGGAACACACATAGACAGAGACCCCCATCCTGGGCTTAGTACCAGGCTTCCACTCACCTGCACAGTCTGAAGAGACTGGTGGTCTCTCTGCCAGGAAGGTGGCTCTCAAGAGGAGTTAGATGGAGATGAGGGAAGCAAGGCTGAAATGTTTGCCCTATGGAAGAACTTACATATATTTACTGACATAGATTCACTATGTCACAACTGCCAAGAGCTGTGTTGGACGCTAGTGCACTGGAAGGCATGTATTATTATTCCCATTTTTCAGATGAGGAAACTGAGTTCAGAGAAGTAAAGTTTTGTGCCCGGGACCACACACCCAGAAGTGGTGGAGTTCAGGGGAAACAAGACTGACTACTCAGAGCCTGTGCTTTCTTCTTACCCTCCCGCCAAGCTAAATGGGGAAATGGGGCCTTGTGCACAACAGACAATGAGAAAAGGCAATTGACTTTCTGAAAAATCTCCAAGGGTTTGTCAAGGCCAGTGCCACCAGCCACATCTTTGGGGTGACACAACATCCTGATCTGAAGAATCTTCTGGGCTGTTTAAAATATGAACTCCAAAGCCCCGACGAGTTAAGATTCCCTAGAGTTGGATACAGGATCTTCATTTTGGCTAACACAGGCTTAAGGCTTTGGAGGTCCCATTGGATGATGTGTGGACTCATTTCTAGACAAAGCACCTGAGGTCCCAAGTGGGTCATCAAACAAGAACCTGACCACTAATAATTCACCAAGTTTGTAGTAATTCCCAAAGGGGCAGGAGCACGTTCACCCTGTCCTGCTGAGCTGGGGAGTAGGGCAGCCCCAGGCAGGCCCTGCCAAGCAATTGATAACAACTTCCTACCTTCAACAGGCACAAGTGCTTGAGATCCCCCACGGATAGGGAGCTCATACCTTCAGAGGGCCATTTTCCCCTCATGGGATAGCTTTGCAGAATGGAGGTGGCCATTTCACCTTCCCCGATGTACCGGGAATGGTAGCAGTTTACAAAGAGGCATTTTGATAAGCTGCAAGGCCCGACTCCTGATTTATTTTCCCCATGGAGCTCTAGAGTGGAGACTGCATCTCTCTGCCAGCTCTGGCAGAGGGTGAGGGAGATAGTGGCTCTGGAAAGACCGCATTAATTAGCTTAATAAGAGCATGTGCACCCGTGTGATTGTGCTCAGAGAGGGACCTGGGAGGCAATGTGACCCTCTGTCACGGACACCATCAATTGCTGGGGTGAACCTCCTCCCACCTGAAACCCAGACACTTAAGAGAAATTAATCAAGCCCACTCCCAGAACACCATTAAAATGCAGGGCTCCTGCCAGAGATGTTTCTAGGCTGCCTCCCAGCAGGGGGGACTGTGAACTGGTGCCTGCCCCTCTCCAGCTGGGGGGGGGGGGGGGGAGAGTTCCTAGTGAGGGGACAAGGGGGCATGAGAAGGGAGGGGAGAGCACCTTCTAAGTCCTGCCTGCAGGAGCCATGCGTGAATCCTTCTGATGATCTCAGGGTGCACTGGGAACAGAACTTTAACAGCTCAAGGTTTGGGATGAGGGTGTGGACAACACGATGGGGTTTGAGCCCCAGCGCCACCACTTCCCAGCTCTGAGCCCTCAGCAAGTCCCTTTCCCTTCTGGGTGTAGCTTTCCTCATCTACCAAATGGGGTATTTTGACTACACATGCCCATTAGGAAGACAAAAGTGCTTCTCGGGAGCCTGACCCATAGTAACTGCTCAGTAAATAGTAGATATCATTACTAAGAATTAATGAAGTAGCTGGCGCATAGGAGGCAATCAAATAGAGTCAATGTCTTTTAGCAGGTAGACATTCGCTACTGTTTTGTGAAAACCTAATCTACAGGCCATTTCTCACTGACTTGCAGTTTGGCTAACTGCTTTTTAAGTGTTCACGAATACAATTTGTTTGCATTTCACTTGTGAACAGGGTACAGCACCTGCCGCTTGCTTTCCAGGACTTGTCCCCTGGTTGAGCCAAACTCTTAATTTTACAGCCTGAGAACGATTTGCCTCTAGATGTAAACACCTGCCTCGGGATCCAGATTCTTGCCATCTCTGTAGATGCGGGCTTGGCACCTCCTCCGACAAGTAGCACTACGGTGCTTTAAACATTATCTGTTTAAGCTCCGCAAGCACTCTATATGGCAGGTATGATTATACCCATTTTACAGGTGATGAAAACAAGGCTCAGAGACTTGCTCAAAGGTACATAGCTAGCAAGCAGTGGAAGGCTATGATCCCAGGCCTGCTGGAACCACACAGCTGGTGCTTTTCCCACTGCAGTCAACTCATGACCTTCCCAACTGAAATGGAGCTGTTTTTCCCCAAAACAGTGGCAGTTGTAGCACCTATAAGGGCTTGAGGGGTTCCTTGTGTCCACCGGGAGCAGGCAGTAGCACAGTATCCATAACTACTAGCTTTTGTTGTCACATCCATTTCAACCCCACTGATTGGCCCCCTTTGTGCCAAGTCTTGGAGGGATCCCAGAAGGGCCCAGCAGACTCAGTGAACAATCTAAAAGCATCACTCGTTCTTGCATCACACGAGGACCAGCTATATAATTTGTGGGGCCTAAAGCAAAATAAAGATGCAGCACCTGTTGTTCAAATATTGAGGATTTCATGATGGTAACAACGGAGCATGGGAGTTTACATCAAGCAAGGGGCCCTTCTCAGTGTGGGTCCCTGTGTGAGCATACTGGTCTCACACTCAAGAAGTTGGCCCTGTGCACACCAGTGCTAGGAAAGCAGCAAGTGTCTCGGGGTGTCTAGCCCCCAGCTCATAGCCTGGCACAGAATAGGAGCTAAATACACATTTATTGAGTAAGCAAAATGGCACATTCCCCTCGAAGTCTGTGAGACAGACACAGGATTGTGAATTCACAGATGGGTAAACTGAGACTCGAAAGGCTTTGCCTTACTCAGTCTCACCCAAAGCCCAGACCCTGCCTTTGACCTGGCATGCTTGCCCTCTGTTCCCACTGACCCCAATCCTGGCCTTTGTTTTCCTGATTCCAGAAAGAAGGGGTAATGTTTACCACAGGCTGAAGTTTATTTTATTTTTGTGTTTTCCAATCATTGATTCCAACGGTTCCTACAGACGTCCTGCCAAAGGAAAACATGTTTTGCTCACTCAACCTTCCACTTCCTCATGGCACTGCAGTGGTGGGGGCCCACGGCTGCGAGGAAAGCGTGGGGTGACTTTTCCCTTGGTTTTCTATTTTTCCATCTCACTGTCGGGGGACAACAAAACATGTTTTCCTTTTTCTCCGAAGGAAATCGGAACTTTCTTATTGACTACTTGTTGCCTAAAATTCATCTTCCTTCTCCTGTGATTATCTTGGATTGCATGAGTTGTGTGACTGAACTTCAAAATAAAGAAATGTCCTTCATTTTACTGAAAGGACAACCACCAAACTGAAATTTTCGCTCACACAAAGCCACTGATACCGTTGAAATTCACCACGGCTTCCTAGTCAGAGCCTGTGCCCACATTTGAAGTGGACTTAGAGCAAGTTCACCGTTTTCAAAGTGCAGGACTAGGTAAATGAACACATAGCCAATACTCTGGTCAAGGTGAATGGCTGCTTCAAGTTCACTGAAACAGATCTGGATGTATGCTATGAGGTGGGGGTCATGACTTCCCTCCTCCATGTGCATATCCACTAATCCAGCACCATTTATTGAAAGCGTCATCCTTGGGGTGCCTGGGTGGCTCAGTATGCGGAGCGTCTGACTCTTGATTTCAGCTCAGGTTGTGATCTCAGTGTTGTGAGATCAAGCCCCATGTCAAACCCCACATTGGGCCCTGTGCTCAGTGGGGAGTCTGCTGGAGATTTTCTCTCTCCTTCTTCCTCTGACCTGCCCCTCCTTCACTCCTGTGCTCTCTCTCTAATAACTAAACCTTAAAAGAAAAAGAAAAGAAAGAAAGAAAGCATCATCCTTTTCTACTGGGCTGTGGCATCTCAGTTGTCATAAATCTGGTGATTCTGCACATGTTGGTCTAGTTCTGGACTTTCTATCCTGTTCCCTTCATCTATTTGTCCTTCTTTGCGCCAAGACCACGTCTTAATTACTGTTGTGTCCACTGAAATCGATAAATCATGGCCATTTAATAACACCCCTACTGCTGAACATTCAGGTTGTTTCCAATGTTTTATTATTATGACTTGCATTGTACTGAGCCATAGTAATAAAACAAGCCGTAACAGCTGAGATGATGTGCTAGGATCTGTTGTAAATACTTTCCATATATTCGCCCGTTTAATCCTCACAACCACCCTTGGAGGAGGTGCTATTGTGTTCCCCTCTTTGAGAGATGAGGAACTCAGGACATGGAAAGGGTAAGTCATTTGTCTTTGGTCCCATAGCTTCTGTGTGGTGGAACTGGGACCTGAACCCAGGCAGGGTGACTCTGGAACCTGCACTTTCATTCACTCTCCTCTGTAAGGGAGCGTGGATAAAAGTGGAGTACATAAAGCAAACAGAGTGATGATAAGCCTTCTTTATCTCTTTGAATTACTGACTGGCTCAGTGGCTGTGGAGCCTGAGAACCCTGGGATCCACCACCCACTGGCCATGGAACTCTGGGCAAGCCAGTATACCTCTTTAAAGCTCAGTTTCCCTGTCTGTGAAATGAAGATAATAGGCCTATTTGCCTGGGTCATTGTGGGGCTTCCGAGGCCAGCAACAGTGCCTGCTGGCTCAGGAGAGATTCCCTGTCCTGTCTTAACCATCTGGACTGATGGGTCAGGGACCTTAGTGGCCTCAGATGGCCCTTCCCAAAGGGGTCTTTACTTTGCAAACATTCTCGGCTTCCTGCAGAAGCTGGAGGGACTTTCTCATATGGGGAAACTGAGGCCTAGAACAGTTGAGGGCATGGATGATGGGATCCCAGAACCTACTTCTCATGGCCTGTCTCTGCATTTGTAGGTCTGAAGGTCAAGGCTTTCCTGATCAGCTCACCAGGGTGGATGCCCTGCCTAACACCTGCCCCTCCCTTTCCCCATTCACTGGACAGCAACTTCTCCTTCAGGGGCAGCCCCCACCTCACCACCCAGGATGGCTCTCCTGCTCTTGCAGGCCCAAGCAAGCTTCTGATGATATTGCCCGCATCCTGTGAGCTCTGTGAGGATGGGAACCTGTTGTAGCTCTAATGACAAAGACTGGCACAGAGAGACACCAGGAGGTATTTGATGAATGAATGAATGAATGAATGAATGAAGCCTACCAGCAGTTACCTCCGCTGACCAACTGTCCTGGTTTGCCCAGGAGAGGTTGGTCACCCTAGGTCACCACTGTATGGCAGGCACTGCGTTCAGCCTTTATAGTCACCATTTGATCTAATCCTCATCTCAGGTTAGGCCCTTAGTAGCAGAGCCTAAGTCAGGGGGCATGGGAATTATGTCAAAGACATGCTCTCAGCAGGGAGTGAGGGATGCAAGGAGAACAGGAGCGAAGCACCAGGCAGGGCTGGAGACAATGGTCCTGGCTGGAGACTGGCCCTAGCCTGGCCTTGCCACGACACCAGGGAGCTCTGGCATGCAAAGCACACCACAGATTTGGCTCCAACTCGAGGCCAGGGGGCCCACGTGGGAGAAGAGTGACAGCCAAGGACAATGCTCAGGAGAAGGGGACAGCTGTCAGCAGTCAGCAACCGGTATCACTGCAGCTGGGAGACAGGAGCACTGTCCAGTGATGCAGAGTGGAGCAGGGACCCCAATGTCCACTACATTTCATAATAGCTATGGAGGGAGGTGACCTTTTGCACCAGAAACTACAGCAGCTCCCCACTGCACCAAAGTCTTTTTTTTGTTTGTTTGTTTGTTTGTTTTTTTGAGAAAGAGAGAGCACGTGTGCATGCGTGGGGGAGAGGAGCAGAGGGAAAAGAAGTAGGCCCCCCACTGAGCAAGGAGCCCTATGTGGGGCTCAATCCCTGGACCCCAGGATCATGACCTGAGCGCAGACACTTAACCAACTGAGCCACCCAGGCGCCCACAAAGTTGATGTCTTTACAACAATTGCTAGCCTCCCATTTCTCTCTTCTTCATCTCACTTAACTCAGCTGCCCTGGTTCCTCTCTGGTGGCACCCTGCAGCCAAGCTCCGCCTGGCCCATGGTCCCCCTTCGTCCTTGCTGTTTGTCCCTCTGCCTAGACTCCCCTTGGCCCAGATCTCCTCCTGGTGGCTCCTTCCCATCTTTCAGGTCTCAGCTCAAATGCCACATCCTTGGAGAGGCCACCCCCGGGCACTCCCAATATCACCTCCTCATGCCCCTAGTCACTCTTCCATGTGACTCAGGATTCTGTTCTTCATCACACTCACCACTACCTGAAATTACTAAATTACTCTCTGTATTTTCTTCAGCTGCCTTATGTCTGTCTCCATCTCCAGAACTCCATGAGGGCAGGGGGCTTTTCTATTCTTTACTGTAGGTGCTCAATGTCTATTTGTCAAATGAATGGGTGCATCCCCAATTTATAGATGACAAAATGGAGTCTCTGAAAGTCACGGGGCTTAGTTGCAGCAAGGGCACCTGCTGCTGAGTGGCCAAGCCTGAAATCAAACCAGAGAAACCCCAAGGTGGTGCTCCTCCCCACCAGACTGCCTCCTTCATCTCATGGCCACCCTCCCCCCCACACACACACCCCAGGGTGAGGGGCTTGGAGGTGGTGTCTGTGCACTCAGGGCTCCCCAGCTCTTGGCTCAGGGCTTGGCCCAGAACAGGGGCTGGCAGATGGAGGGGAGAGGATGTCAGGGCCATGGATGAGAGAAGGGGCAGCTGGGGCCGCTGCGCCTTGCCCGCATTCCCTGAGGACGCTGGATTCGCAGGCCCCTTCAGCCGCCTCCCGTCCTGCGATCAGAATGCGCTGGCTGGCTCCGGAGGGTGCGGTGGCGGGTGCTGTCTGCGAGGTGATCAATGTGAATAATAAACGTTTAGAGTTAATAAGCTGGAGTTAACTTCTCTCGCTTGGGTGACTAATGGGCTTCCAGGAGCCCATAACTCACGCTGTCGGAGAGCCTCCCTTTTCTCTGCTGCCGCCCAGACCCAGCCTGCTGTGAGATGTGGCCCAGGGAGGAGGAGGGGCCTGGCTGGCCCAGGCCTTATTTATGGCAGTGAACATGGGCTTTCAGGGAGGCGCAGGGTCTTTCGGGATGCTTTCTGGCTCCAGAGAAGAGATGGTTGGGGGTGTGGGAGGTGGGCGACGGATCTGTCATCCAGGTGGCTCTCTGCCACTGGTAGCTGGGGGCCGCAGGCCAGTCCTTTCCCCCTCGGACCTCCAGGTCCTCACCTGTCAGGGAAGAGAATGGGAACTTGGGCTGTGAGAACCATAGGATGTGAGGGGTATAGGAAGTGCTGCGCCGTGTCAGGGGTGGGTGGGGGATGATTGGTTCTGTCTGCAAGTATGTGACACGTTAAGGGAGAACAGACGTAGAGGGGAATGGAGATCTCAAATATCCTTGCCCCATGCTCCTGCAAGGGTGGTCCTCCGACCGCAGCATAGGCACCCCCCTGCCCCCTCCCCCTCCCCCATGGCTTGCTAGGAATACAGAGTCTTCAGCCCCACCCCAGATTTGTGGGTCCTGAATCTGTTAATAAGATCCTCAGCGATTTTTCTGTGTATTTCAGACTGAGAATCACTGACCCAGAGCAAGCATGGCTGTGCGGTAACTGTGGTGTTCGTGGTCACCAGTGCTGAGAGCAGACACCCATAAGCAATGCAGCACTCCTACCCACGGAGCCTAGAAGTGGCCTCTGCCACTGTTCAGGGCTGGTGTGCGAGATGGGAACTGTGTCTCGCCTAGACTCGGTACCCCTCAAATCTTTGACCAAGATTAGGAAACTCTGCCCAGTCCCTCCTGCAGTTTCTGGAACCAGTGCCACTCACAGGACAAGGAAGGTAGGATGAGCTACGAGAGAAGCAGATCTGGGAAACTGAGGCAGGGGAAACCCATGGGGCTTAGTAATCAATGGGATTGCTGCTGCTGTGAGGGTGAATATCCCTCAGAAGGCCCCAAAAGGGGGTCCACGGTAAGATGGGCCCCCACCCCCATCCCCAGGTCAGCAGGCAGAGGGTCACCTTCCACCCTGCTGCCCTTCATGATGATGACACGATAGGCAGATCTCCAGTAAGGATCACTTAGCAATGACTTTTAAGCAAAAGTATTTGCTACTTAAATTATTAGAGCTATGAAAGCTTATTGTTAAAATTGAACAATACAGAAGTGACATAAAAAATATAATAGTCCTGCCCCTAGCAATCCCCTTGCCTTGTGGTAACCAATATTAGCAGCTTGGTAAATATTTCTTTCTGGCTTACTTTTTCAGACATATTTACAAAAATAAGACCATGCCATATATGTGACTTTGCAACTTTTTTTTGGGGGGGGGGGGGGGTTATTTATTTATTCATGAGAAACACAGAGAGAGGGGCAGAGACCCAGGCAGAGGGAGAAGCAGGCTCCATGCAGGGAGCCCGAAGTGGGACTTGATCCCGGGTCACCAGGATCACACCCTGGGCCGAAGGCAGTGCTAAACCACTGAGCCACCCGGGCTGCCCGCAACTTGGTTTTTGTCTAATAGTATATCCTAAATACAGTTCCAGATTCATCCACATCTATGGACGTACATACAGACCTGATGGTTTTTATCAGCTGCCTAATATTTTATAGAACAAATGTCTCAAAATTCATTCAATCATTGTCCTAGGGATCAACATTTAGTACTTTCTTTTTTTTTTTCTTTTTTTCCTTTTGCAACAAACGCCCTTGTATGTATCACCTTATGTGTCTATATGGTTTTGCAGGATAAAGTCTCCACAGTAGATTTGCTGGATCAAAGGGCAGACACATTTTAAACTTTAATAGAAACTGCAGATTACTGTCCCAAAAGATTGTGGCAGTTCACCCTCCCACCAGCAGTGTCAAAACTGCATGACTGCCCCCCTCCTCGCTGGCACTGGATGTCATCAATATTTAATACTTTTTTCCAATCTGATGGGAGAAAGATAGCATCTCATTGTTCTTTTAATTTGTGTTTCTACAACTGCCTGAGATGCTGAGCGTCTTTTCAGGTGTTTATTGGCCGTTTGCATTTCTGCATTTCTGATCATATTCTTTGCCCGCATTTCTCTATTCTTATTGTGCATTTTCTTAGAGATTCTTAGGCACTCCTTGTACATTGATATTAACTCTTTGTCTGTCTCATATATTGTCCATTTCCATGCCAAGAAGATCTCTGCAAGCTGCCTGGACAGAATTCCACAAGATGCAATAGTAGGAATACATGCAAATTCTTGTCTTGGGTCTGCAAGTCCATTCTACCCTTAGAAGGGGGTGCAGTGATGGAGGGCCATGGGGAGCATGGGGGTCAGTGAACCCAGCAGGAGGCGACAATGGGCTACAGCTGTTAAAATAGCTACATTGGGACCTTATGTGCATTCATAGAGACAGAGGGTTCAAAATGTTCTGTCTACCTTTCGGAAAGGCATTCAGCTCTGAGCTGCTAGAGATGCATGAACAGGGGGCTGGAGTCTCTCCCCCATGCGTAGCTGGCCCCGCTCAGCCTGGAACAGCAGGGCTGTTCCAGGACAGCGGGTAGCAGGTGGGCTATGGGCCCTGGAGGCAGAGCAAGGCCCTACAAGAGATCCCAGGGAGCTGGGTCCTAGCTGAGAGTGAAGAGAAGTTTTTTCCTTCGCTCCTTATTTTTAAAGTTGTTTCCCATCCACTTCCTACACCTTTCCTCCCTTTATCTTCTCATAGTGCTTGCAATTTCTAACATACTATAAATGTCATTACTTTTGTGCATGGCCTGGATCTCCACACTAGAATGTCAGCTCCATGAGCACAGGAGATTTTGGTTTCTTCACTAATTTGTCCCCTTCCAAGGCATAGTTATTGTTTTTCCCAGTCCAGGCTGTGCAGAAATGGGTTGGGCTGCCCAATAAGTAATGAGCTCTCCATTGGGAGAGATGAACAAGCACAATGTGCCCAGCCACCCAGCAGGCTTTCTGTGCAGGGGATACCAATGTTCATCTGTGGTGCTCTCATCCAGGTGAGGTCTTTAAAGGCCTTTGGATCAACAGGAGACTCCCACCCCCACCCCCACCCCCACCCCCAGCCTTCCAGGGCTTCGAGGGGCCTGTAAGTCAGCCAGCTGGGACACTAGAGCTCTCCAACTGGGTCAGCTTCTGTTTATGTCCTCGTCCTGGCCCATCCTGAGCCCCAGCCCCACCTCCAGTCAGCCCTGTCCAACCTCAGCTCTCCCCCCAGCATGAGGCCCTTATGTTTTGGAAAATCAACCGGCATCACACCAGACTGAAAATATCTCAAAATATCACTTGTGACTTCCTCCGGCTCCCTGAGGCCCCCTGCCTGGGCGGGCAGCAACCTTTCCCTTGCTATTGATTTTTAAGAAGGGCTCTTCCATTGCTGGGACACAGGGAATTTCCAGTATTTTTCTTCCTCTGCTTTTTTTTTTTTTTTTTTTTTTTTTTGCCTTCAGACGCCCACATTGTGTTGTCCTGACGCAGCTCCAGGCAATGTTTGGCCCCAAAGGCCTGGGCTGGGTCAGTGAGGCTTGGACCAGCAGCAGCCCCGGCTCCTTGGGTGCAGGAACAATGCCTCCATAATTCATTGAAAACTCCCCTTGGATGACTTTTTCCTGTTGCTGATTGTCTCTGCGTTCCAGGCCTGCACAAACTGCTTTTTCCTGCAGCTAAATTTAAAAGGGCCAGACCCTGGAAACGGTGCACTGGGCTGGCCTCACTATGAGGGCAAAAGTAGGGAGGCTGGGTGGAAGCAGAGCCCTGAAGCCACCACTTCCTACCAGCCCTGACACACACACAGACACACACACACACACACACACACACACAGATTCACACAGAGGTGGCTGTGGCCTTGCCTGCATTTTAATTTCCTAGACCACCCTTAGAACCCCTTGGGTCCACCATCACAGATGCTGGAATTCAGAAAGACCTATGGGGTCTGTAGAGGTCAGAGGGGGCTTGGTGCTGTCCCAAAGCAGGAGGAAGAGGCAGGGCTGGTGATCCACAGGGCAGTACCAGACCCCACTAGGTGTTGGATTCATAGGGTGAGGAAGAGGAGGTTTCTCTTGTTCAGAACAGAGCAGGGAGGGCACAGGTGGCCAAGGAGTGAGCTCCCCATTACTGGGGGTGTGCAAGCAGAGATGGCATGCTCACATACCAGGGAAGCTGTCAAGGGGTGACCTCTCAGGGGAGAGGTAGATGCCAATGGCCCTTCCAGGATTCTGTGGCTCTGGCCTCCACCCCGGCCAGAGAGTGGGGGCTGGGTCTGCCGCATCAGGGGGCCTGGAGGCTCCAGCAGTAACAGGCACCACATCTTTGCCCCCTCTGCTCACTTTTGACAAGTGTGGCATCAGATTCTCTGGTCTGCCTCTGACCTGCTGTGTGACCTTACACACAGGTCTCTACACCTCTCTGTCCCTCAGTGTCCCCATCTGCAAAATGGGAATAATAAAAGTACCTACATCACAGGGCTTTTTGGGGAGGGAAGAAAGTTAATACCTGTGAAGTATTCTGATAGAATATGATAAAAGTTATTGTAATTATTATTATTGAGGGATTCTGAGGAGATTTCACCTTTCACATGTCAGAAATGACAGCTTTGGACAGCCTGGGTGGCTCAGTGGTTTAGCGCTGCCTTCGGCCCAGGGTGTGATCTTGGGGACCCGGGATCAAGTCCCACGTCGGGCTCCCTGCATGGAGCCTGCTTCTCCCTCTGCCTGAGTCTCTGTCTCTCTTTCTGTGTTTCTCATGAATAAATAAATAAAATCTTTAAAAAAGAAAGAGAAAGAAAGAAAGAAAGAAAGAGAAAGAAGAAAGAAAGAAAGAAAGAAAGAAAGAAAGAGAAAGAAGAAAGAAAGAAAGAAAGAAAGAAAGAAAGAAAGAAGAAAGAAAGAAAGAAAGAAAGAGAGAGAAAGAAAGAAAGGGCAGCCTTTGGTGATAAGCATGGTCCTCTCAAGGGTCCGAGTTCAGCCTCTCTGAGAGAGTCATAAATTCCCAGTGTCTGGGGGACCTGGCTTTGTGGCTCACAGGCTGGACCTGTGGCGGGGCAGCCGTGGGTCTGGCTGAGCTCCCATGTGAGGAAGAGGCCCCCTCTGCTCACTGCCAGGCAGGGTGTGGGGGCCCACCCCAGCATCCACCACATGCATCCTCCTAGATCAGCTGCTCCTCGTCCAGGTGGCTTCACCAGCTTCTCTACCTCCCAGAGCTGGTCCTCATGTCACAGGGCTGCAGGGAGGCCAGGGAGGAGGTGAGAATGTGCACGGAGAGTGGAGTGTGATGTAGAAAACCATGGTGGACAGAAAGTGAAACTTGCTGCTGCTCCTAGGCCCTGAGGACGCAGGGGGGAAGGTGTGAGGTCAGCTCCCGAGTGGGCAGATCCGGCCAGCGGTCAGTATGGGCACGCCCCCCAGTGGACTGGAGACCCAGGGATGCTGACCTGGCTCCGGCTCTGCAGAAAGAGGTTCTCAGACATTCCAGAGCTGGGAAGGGTGGGTGGGGCAAAGGTTAGATCCCATCCGGTCTTACTTCCTCAAGGAAAAGGTCAGGCCACAAGAAAGAGGAGGGGAGCAAATATCACAGAGAGGGGACAGACCCAGTGAGCCCCACAAACAAAGGGACTGACACAGGCCAACCTCACTGCAATCCTACAAACACAGTTCTCAGGAGACTGCCTCCTAAACATCGGTATTTATGTGTTTATGCATCATCCCTGTGATGTTTGCCACACTTATTTAGGGAATATCTTTCATTAAATCCATTCACATTTTCAAGTTAGAAGTATTTGAGAGAAATTTCTACCGCTGTCATGATTTGCCATAAATGGAAGTTCACTGTGAAATAGAAAGATGGGACATAACTCTCCATCATTCAGTTCAAGCCAAACATGGTTGCCTGCAGGGCTCTGAGCTTAAGAACTGCTTGCTCCTCCATCGGTTACCGGAGATTAGTAGGGGCCAGAGAGGTGTTAGGTGTGGAGTAGCACCCACCTGAGACTCTCTTTGAGGGAGAGGGAGGATGAGAAAAGAACAGGAAGGAGTACTTTAATTAGTCTGGGTGCTGTCTGCTTCCACATTAAAGAAATCGCTTATGGCTAGTGAGGCAGATGAAGAGAGTCCCTGGAAAGTGAGAATTCCAGCCATCCCTGGGGAGCCCCCCCCCGGCCCACCCCACCACGGGACCCCTCAGGCCAGCTGGGGGAAGGGTCCAGGACCTTAGGTTGGAGTAGCCCAGGATCGAGGCCACATCCTACTCTGGGGAGGCGTGGGCCTTTCTGGCACCTCCTTTACAGCTTGTGACCCTTCCAGTGTTCTTTGTTTCCCCTAGAAAGCCCCTACCTGAGCTGAGAGGTCCACTCCTTTCCTCTTTCACCTGCAGAGGAGACACCTGGGGAAGGTGGCATTAGCCCTCTCTTTCTGGGAGCCAAGTAGGCACCCCTAACATCAACAAAACACAGGTCCTAATGCCCCTTCCCAAGCCACTCCTCTTGCAGCCTCTCAACTCAGGAACGGCAGCTCCATCCTTCCAGAACATCAGAGTCACTCCTGCTGCCTCTCTTCTCTCCCACCCCAAATCTGATCTGTTAGGCAATCCTTTGGCTTGATCTTCAAACCACATCCACATTCCTCCTGCTTCCACCTTGCCCCCAAACATACTGTTATTCCCCGGCAGCTAGAGGGATCCTGCTAAAAACAAGCCTTATCTACTCCATACCGCCCATGGCACCCATCTCACTCAGGGTAAGCCCTTCCAGTGATCCACAAAGTCCCCACTCCACCCCCCACCACTGGCTGACCTCGACTATTCCTGTCTTCACATTCTTCCCCGCTGCCCCCCCAGCTCATCCACTCTGGCCCCCCTGGCCATAACTATTCTTTCAACACCCAAATCATGCTTTGTGTTGTGCCCAAGATTGCGAATCTGAGAAACCACCAAGGAGCCGACACCGATGCAAACACATGAGGGTTTATTTACAAGCTCGAGCTTGGGTCCAAGTATACTCCATACAGCAGAGCAGGGACTTGGACCCCGAGACTAAGAAGCATAGTAGTGTTATAGGGGCCAGTGGCCAATGAGATTGTAACATACACAGAAAGTTGCACAGTCATGTCGGTCCACATGCAGGTGGCCAATTGAATCACGATTCACCCTATAGTGACCATTTGAACTAGCCTATTATTCTGGTTAGAATTGGCACGCAGGTCTGGCGGGCAAAAGAGGGGTTTTCATTCGTTGGCGGTTAAAGGTCAGAGGTCCCGCATTCCTATGTGTGCTAGTTTCTGATAAGGGTGTGCTTAATAGCTAAACTAGGGTGAAGGAGTGCCTTAGACAACAGGCAGGTGTCGTGTGGGGAGGTTTTACATGAGATGGCGGGTGTAGTACAAAATGCAGTTAGTCCTGCTCTGCTTGTCCAGGGTAGGGGATTTTTGTTAGATTTCCTGAGTCCCACATTTTGCTTCAGGGCCTTTGCATTGGAAGATCTTTCCTTCAGACATCCACATAACTCATAGCTCATCCTTCACCTCCTTTAGGGCTTTAAAAATCACCTTCTCCATGAGGCTCTCCCTGCTTTACTTTCCTAAAGCACTCATCACCATGGGACACACTGAGCATTATACCTGTCAGATTTGTGTCTGTCTCTCCTCTCCCTGGAGAGAGAGAAATTTTGCCTATTTTCTTCACCACTGTGGCCCTGTGGGGGTCAGGCACCAGGAGTCAACACATACTTGTTGATGTGTTGAATAGATGAGTGGCAGGTGGGGAGAGAGACCCTTGCTGCCCTGGTGACGTTAGTTGGCACTACTATGGCCAGCCCAGCATGCTCCCCACTCAGCTCTAGCAACAGACTAATGGGGACAGAGCAGAGTCTACATTGTGTCTTGGGGCTAGTTGTTACCAAGGGCTCCTGGAGCAGTGGGAAGCTGGGTAGCCTCTGGGCTGGACACAATACCCTGCAGAACAGCCTTTGCCTACCAGTTCAGTAGGCATCAGGAGTAGTCCATGGTGGCACCAGTGGAAGGAGGGGGCTGCTGACCCCACTTGTGTCCTTAAGCAAATTTGTCACTGATGCAATACTGGGCCATGTCCGCTGACTGCCAGGCTTCTTGCACTGGGTAAAGGAGTTAGTTCCTCATTCTGGATGGCACAGACACTCCTCTTTGCAAAATGGCCTCATAGGAGCACCTACTCCTGAGGCCTTCAGGAGGTTTCAGGGAGATGGCCCATGTGGGGCTATCTGTACACTGTCCGTCCCTGAGTCAGTTGGAAAAACTATGCCAGCTGAGGGGAACCTCTTGTCAGGAGGGCTCTCATGAGGGGTTTCATGCACAGTGCAGTCCAGGAGGAAGAACTATTGGAGAATGGGAGCCTTGGGCTGCCTCTAAATGGAGGTGAGAGATGAGCCAGGCAATGAATGCACTGGTGCTCTTGTTACTGGGGTTACTGGGGGAAGAAGGGAACCTTGTTGGGTATATTGGGGTCCTCTCTGGGGCATGGAGGTGTGCTGCCAGGTCAGGGGTGATCAAAACCAAAGCCCTGTGGTTGTCACCCTCTCCCACCCTCCCTCCCAGCATGCCCCTTTCATCCTAGTACTCAGTTGGTCACACAGTCATTCAGCAAACACTCCTTGGCAAGAGCAGGGGCATCAGTGAGAGTTGAGATTTGGGTGCTGTCCAGAGGAGTGCAGAGTCAACAGGAGAGGCTGATGCAGACTGGCATTCATGACATTGGCATGTGGGAGGAGGGATTTGCAGAAGCCCAAAAGAGACATGGAGTCCCCCCAGGCTTGGAGAGGGCTTCCTAAAAGAGGCAAGGTCTGAGACCTGAACTATGAGGAGAAGTAAAATAGTTGAAAGCACAGGGAGAAATAAGATATGGGAAGGAGCATTTGCAAAGGCGAAGGGAAGCCGGGAGTTTTGAACAGGGAGTGCCAGGACCAAATTGTGCCATTACTAGAGAGCGGATGACTGTGGTCGTCCAGAGGAGATCTGATGGGGGTCTGGGCCACCACGGAGGCAGCAGGGAAGGTAGGAAGGGCTGATCTGGAGGCCTAGGGAGGAGACCTAATGATTTCCTCTTCTCAGGGCCATGCTGGGCTCCCAAATCCACACTGTGGCCAAGTGTCCATGGCCCGGGGACCTTGCTGGCTAAAGTACTCACAGTAGGGGCACACAGGCGAGGAGCACCCATAAACCAAGGACACTGTGATGCCAGCTGGAAGCTCTGGGCACGGGACGGAAGTGATTATGGGTTGCCACCCCTCCTGATCCCCCCCCCCCCCACCGTCTCTTCCCCAGGCACCTTGGCACATGTTCACTCTGGAAAGTTGGGAACTGGGTCCTGGGAGTCAGAGGTCCTACTCTGGTACCATTTGAGGCCCTTTCACTCCAACCCACTTTCCATCATGCCTTCTACTGCTCCCCCCTTCCAGAGACCTTACTTTCCAGCAAAAACTCCAGTTTGCCAAGGCTGTGCACATCTGCAGTGCCCTCCCTCTGCTCCACCTCTGCCAGAGAACATCCTCCCTGATTCCCTATCTTGGCCCCACCTCCTCCAAGCTTTTGAGCTTTCAGGAGAGACCCACATTTGCATTCCTGGGAGGAAATTGTTGCTTTTTCTTTTTCTGACATTCTCTTCTCCTCCCCCCACCTTTTCTTCTTCTTCCTCCTTCCTTCTCTCTTATTTCCTTTGTTTTAATCTCTGTCTTAAGAACAAGCTTTGTCATCAAGAGACTTGAGTTCAAATCCTGCCCTGCCATTTACTGTGTGACTTTGGGCAAGTTACTTAACTTCTTGATGCCTCAATTTACACTTTTTGTTTTTAAAAGGTATTATTTATGTATTTGAGAGAGAGAGATAGCAAGAGGGAGCACAAATAGTAGGAGAGGCAGGTTTCCTGCTTCAGCCTGATGTGTGCCTCTATCCCAAGAGCCTGGGATCATGACCTGAGCCGAAGGCAGGCACTTAACCCACTTAACGGACTGAACCATCCAGGCACCCCTCAATTTACACTACTTTTTTTTTTTTAAGATTTTATTTATTTATTCATGAGAGAGACAGAGAGAGAGAGAGGCAGAGACACAGGCAGAGGGAAAAGCAGGCTCCATGCAGGGAGCCTGACGCAGGACTCGATTCCGGGTCTCCAGGATCACACCCTGGACCCAAGACAGACGCTCAACCCCTGAGCTGCCCAGGGGTCCCTCAATTTACACTTCTAAAAAAATTAAGAGACTGGAAGAACAAAGTCGGAGGACTGACACTACCCACTTCAAGTCTTGCCATAAAGCTACAGTAATCAACATGTGGTACGAGTCAAAGAATAGGCAAAAAGGCCCTGGGAGGGACACCTGAGTGGCTCAGTGGTTGAGCATGATGCCTTTGGCTCAGGGCATAATCCCAGAGTTCTGGGCTTCCTGCATGGAGCCTGCTTCTCCCTCTGCCTGTTTCTCTGCCTCTCTCTCTCTCTCATTCTGTGTCTCTAGTGAATAAATAAATAAAATCTTATAAAAAAAAAAGACCTTTGGAACAGAAGAGAGAGCCTAGAAATAGACCACAAAAATATTTACTGGTCTTTGACAAAAGAGCAAAAGCAATATAATGGAGAAAAAAACCAATCTTTTCTACAGTCAGTTCTGGGATGACTAGACACCCACATGCAAAAAAAATGAATCTAGACCCAGACCTTCCACCCTACATAAGAATTAACTCAAAATGGATCACTGTCAGGCAGCCCTGGTGGTGCAGCGGTTTGGCGCCGCCTGCAGCCTGGGTTGTGATCCTGGAGACCCGGGATCGAGTCCCATATCGGGCTCCCTGCATGGAGCCTGCTTCTCTCTCTCCCTGTGTCTCTGCCTCTCTCCCTCTGTGTCTATGAATAAATAAATAAAATCTTTAAAAAAAATGGATCACTGTCCTAAGAGTAACTCTTAGAAGATAACATAGGAAATACAGGTGCCCTTGAGTCTGGTGATGCCTTTTTAGATGCCACACCAATGAAATAAATGAAAGATATCATTGATTATCTAGACTTCCTTAAAATTAAAAACTTCTCTGTGAAAGACAATGTCAAGAGAATGAGAAGAAAAGCCACAGATTGGGAAGCAATATTTACAAAAAACACATCTGATAAAGGACTGTTATCCAAAAAATATAAATAACTTAAAATTCAGCAACAAAATGAACAAGCCAACTGAAAAATGGACAAAAGACCTGAAGAGATACCTGACCAAAGAAGATATACAGATGGCAAATAGGAATATGAAAAGATGCTGAAAATCATATACCACTATAAAAGTATACATTAAAACAACAGTGAGATAACATTATACACATATTAGAATGGCCAAAATCCAAAACACTGACAACACCAAATGCTGACAAGACTATGGAGCAACACAAGCTTTCATTCATTGCTGGTGGGAACACAAAATGATACAGTCACTTTGTAAGACAGTTTGATGATTTCTTACAAAAATAAATGTACTTTTACCATATGATTCAGCAATCAAGCTCCTTGGTATTTACACAAAGGAGTTGAAAACTTAAGTGTACACTAAAGCCTGCACATGGATATTTATAGCAGCTTTATTCATAACTGCCAAAACTTGGAAGCAACCAAGATGTTCTTCAGTAGGTGAATGGATAAATAAACTGTGGTACACCCAGACAATGAAATATTATTCAGTGCTAGAAAAAAAAAAAAGAGCTACCAAGCTGTGAAAAGACAGGGAGGAACATTAACATATTACTAAGTAAAAGAAGTCAAAGGGGTATTGGGGAGGGAAGGATAAGTAGGAATGCAGAGGATTTTTTAGGGCAGAGATACTACTTCATATAATATTATAATGGTGGATACAGAGCATTATACATTTGTCCAAACCCACAGAATGTGCACCACCAAGAGTGAACCCTAATGTAAACTATGGAATCAGGGGCTCTTGGGTGGCTCAGTGGTTGAGGGTCTGCCTCTGACTCAGGTCATGATCCCGGGGTCCTGGGATCAAGTCCTACATTAGGCTTCCTGCATGGAGCCTGTTTCTCCCTCTGTCTATGTCTCTGCATCTCTCTGTGTGTCTCTCATGAATAAATAAGTAAAATCTTTAAAAAACAACAACAACTATGGATTCAGGTGATAATGATGTGTCAGTGGAGGCTCGTCAATCACAACAAATATATCACTCTGGTGGAAGATGTTGATAGTGAGGGAAGCTATGCTTGCCTGGGTGTATGGAATTGCGGGACAGGTAGTATGGGAACACTTTGTGCTCAATTTTGTTGTAAACCTAAAACTGCTCTAAAAAATAAAGTCTATTTTAAAAATTGGAAAGAATGAGAGTCCCTTCCTCCGAGAGGGTTAACATCAGGCC
This sequence comes from Vulpes vulpes, assembly GCF_048418805.1. Taxonomy (NCBI): domain Eukaryota; kingdom Metazoa; phylum Chordata; class Mammalia; order Carnivora; family Canidae; genus Vulpes; species Vulpes vulpes. The sequence goes on along the minus strand of NC_132788.1, from coordinate 58,065,099 downwards.
CAAGCGAGAGCATATAAGGACAGCTCTTAGTGCAGAGTCTGAAAGAAGAATTCATTAGTTTGGAAACCAAAGGAAACACAGGGTAGGGCCTTCTGATGGGCCTACGTCATCCTCAAAATATGACACATTTGCAGATTCTGCAGGTTGAAGGAGGAGGAGTCATTAGAGACTCTTCCCTTCCCTCTGGCCCTAATCTCATTTTTTATAGGTATGGAAACTCCCTCAGTTTATCTTCTGCAATGAAAGGAGTGATTGCTCCCAGCATCCCTAAATCAGTCTCAGGGAAGGACTCTGATTGGCTCTTCCTTGGCCCCATCACTGTTGCTACAGAAAGAGAGAACTCTGATTGGCCAGGCAGGGCCACATGCCTGGCACCATGTTGGGGGAGTCTGAGTTTGACACCAGGCAAAAGGGGACTAGGAAAACTTGATGGAAGGAGAAAAATAGTTGCCGTGCTCTCTTTCCTGTACTGACTGTGTGGCTTGCAAACATCACCCAGCTCACTGTTGGTCCCTGGGGATGAGGGGGGGATGTGTGGGGCTTCCCAAGCCCCCTGCCCAGCTGACTGCTATCCCTAGCCATGGAGACCTTCCTGCTGCTTTCTGGAGTAGAAGGGGCAGGATGGGGGTAACTTGTGCAGAAGGAATTTCTGCAGGAGGGAGGAGACTGCAGGAGGGAGGGAGGTAAAAAGGGAGCGAAAATGCAGAGAAAGAGATGGAGGTAGAGAAGACTGAGAGGTGGCAGTGTCCTTCACCCTTCCCTCCTTTCCAGCCCAGCCCCCCAGCTGCAGGTGAGTTAGCCTCTCCCCATGGCAGTGTCCCCCCCCCAAGGAGCTCCATCTGCCCCTATTTTGGCCCAGCCCCCATTACCCCTCCACTGCCATGCTTGGGACATGGTTCCCACCAACTTGGGTACTACCTTTTCTCTGTCTTTTGTCTTTAAGGCTTCAGGGCCTCAGTTTCCTCATCTGTGAAAGGGAGAGCTGATAGCACACATTATAAGGATTAAAGAAGGCAGTGGCTATAAATTTGCCTGCGCTGGGTTGTAAAACGTAGTAAGTGCCCATGATGGGCTGGCCCAGGGATGCTGAGAATGCTTCTTCTTCCTTCCTCTTCCCCACCTGGAGAGAAGCCATTTGGCCCATCTGGTCTGAGAAGAATTCCATTGCCCCCTGCTTTATTATTGTAACTGGCCATTCCCATGACACCCACAGACTGGAAACCAAGGCACGGTTTTATCCACCCCCCCCCCCCCCGCCTTTTTTAACAAGTCTTGTTTTGTGGTGGTGGTGGTAGTGGTGGAACACAGCATTTAGAATGAATCAAAATCCAACCCCAGGTCAGAACCACTAAATCTTAGATGAAGAAGCAACTGGGGACCTGCCCTCACCTCCTCTCACCTCCATTCTTAGAGGGAAGCTGAAACCCAAGGGCAGTGAGGCTGTGGCAGGCACTTGCCAGCTCTGAGCCTCACTTTCCCCACCTGTCAGGAAGTGCCAGTTTCCAGGGCCCCTTCACGAGCTTGCCAGGAGGTGGAGGGAGCAAAGCTTTGTTTGTCACATAGAAGAATTCACATCCAAGCCTAGTTGTCAGCTGGCTGCTGGGAAGTTGCTGAAGCCTCCCTGACCCTGTTCCTGCCTCCCACCCACCCCCACCCCAATGACAAATGAAGGTGATAAAAATGGCTAATCTCAGAGGAGGAACTTTGCCCAGCACCTGATGAGCCAGGTATCTAAGAAATAGTGGTTCTTCATCTTGGGTTGTTAGAGATTACAAGGGCATATACTCTAGGCATTCTAATATCTGTCTAGGTGTCAGATAGAAAAGTAGCTAAGAATATGGCACTGTCATCTGACACTAATGTAACATCGTGTGTCAACTATATTCAAGTAAAACAGCAACAACCACAGCAAAGATCCTGGCCCGGGGGCTGACTGCCTGGGTTCCACTCTCTCAGCCTCCCGTGACTAACTGTATGATCTTGGGCAACTTAACTCATCTCTCTGTCCCCGAATGTCTGTAAAATGCCACTAACAAGAGAGTGTTACCCCATGAGGCTTTTTTTTTTTAACATCACATCCAATTCACCCACGTAAAGTGTACAGTTTGGTGGTTATCAGTATATCCACAGAGTTGGGCAACCGTTGCCACAATCAACTTTGGAACATTTTCATCACCCTCAAAAGAAACCCTGTACTTACTAGCAGTCATGCTCCACATGTCTCCACCCTCTAGCCCTGAGCAACCTCTCATCTATTTCCATCCCTATAGATTTACCTATTCTGGCCATTTCATGTAGATGGAATCATATAGTGCAGCCTTTGGTATTTGGCTTCTTTCACTTAACATAATGTTTTCAATTCCATCTGTACTGTAATATGTGTCAGCACTTTGTTCCTTTTTTATGGCTGAATAGTATTCCATTGTATGAACATATCACATTTTGTTTATCCATTCATCAGTTGGTGTATGTCTGAGTTGTTTATGCTTTTGGGGTTTTGGTGGGGTGTTTTGTTTTAAAGATTTTATTTGACAGAGAGATAGAACCAGAGAGCACAAGCAGGGGAGGGGGAATGGCAGAGGGAGAGGGAGAAGCTAGACAATGTGGGGGCTCTATCCCAAGATGCTGGGATCATGACCTGAGCTGAAGGCAGATGCTTAACCAACTGAGCCACCCAGGCACCCCTGTTTTTTTGGCTGTTATCCATTATTACAAATATTGCCACTATGAATATTTGTGCACAGTTTTTTGTGTGGACATATGCTTTCCTTTATCTGGGTCTATACCTAGGAGTGAGTTGCTGGGTCACATGGCAACTCTCATTTAACTGTTTGGGGAACTGCCAGCCCATATTCCAGAGTGGTGGCACTGTTTCTCATCCCCCCAAGCAGTGTATGAGGGCTCAGGTTTCTCCACACCCCCACCAACACTCATTATTGTCTGTGTTTTTTGTTAAAGCCGTTCTAGTGGGTATAGAATGGTATCTCATTGTGGTTTTGATTTGTGTTTCTCTCTGGCTAGTGATATGGAGCACCTGTTCATGTGTTTCATGGCCTCTCATGTATCTTCTTTAGAGATATGTCTATTCAGCTCATTTGCCCCTTTCTTAATTAGGCTATTTGTTGTGTGCGCTTCTATCACACCACCAACTGTGTGACACCCACCTACTATGCACCAGACATCACACCATCATCCCACTGCACCCTCACCAACATGCTGAGAGGTAGGTGTTGGTACTCTCATTTTATGGATGAGGAAGCTGAGGTTGATAGAAAAGAAGTGATTGACCCAACGCCACTCTGCATTGTAGAGATAGAACTAGAACCTGAACCCTGCTCAGTGAACCTGCATCACCATTAGGGAGACAGACAATACACAGCTGAACAAAAACCAGGTAGTAATAGGCATCAAGAGGGAAATAAAATAGGTGATGTGCTGGCAAGGCCCAGGGTGGTGGAGGTGGAGGACGACATAAATGGGGAGGGGAGGGGCCTCTCTGAGGAGCTGAGACTAACCTTCATAGGCTGCTGACCACATGAAGATCCAGGGAATGAGCCTTCCAGGCAGAGGGAATGGTCGTGCAAAGACCCTGAGGTAAGGCAGATAGTGGCATGTTTGAAGGACAGAGAGGAGGGCACCAGAATGGCAAGAGAAGAGTGAGGGTGGAGAGTGGAGGAGAGAGGAAGCAAGGTGGGTTCTTGTACACTTGGCTGGCCAGAGAGCAGCCAGGGCTTCTCCAGCTCAGGGAGGATTTCCGAGGGCAGCGGGGCAGTTGCCAGAGCATGGAGTCCTGGATCCCATCCTGCTCCCCCACAGACTGGCTGTGGGGTCACAGGCCAGGTCTTCTCCCCCTCCCAGCTTTCAGCTTCCCATGTGGAAGCAGGGAGATGAGTGTGGGAGGCACTGAGGTGGGCCTCAAACAAGCTAAGGCAGGTAAGGGCAGTGCCTGGCACAAGGCAGGAGGACAAATCTGATTATTTCCTCATTTGTAATTTCAGTAAGCGTCACTCTCTGCCTGTCCTTTAGCAATTAAACCGCCAAGGCCTGGAATATAGTAGCTGCTCATTAAAAATCAGTTGAATGGCTGACCAGGAGGCGGTTCTCATCAGTTGGTGTATGTCTGATTTCCTGTGAGGTTTCCTGTGAGGATCAGCTGTGCACATGATGCCATGGTGCCCAGTTCTTGCACCCACAGGCTCTGAAGCCTGCGTTCTGGTGCTGCCTCAGCCTCTGAGCCTCAGCTTACCCATCTGTAAAGCAGGCATCATGGAGTCTTGTGCAGGATTAGATGCACAGATGCAGATCAAGCACAAAGCCGGGCCCATTGCAGCCACTCCAGAGATTCAAGTGTCATCACTGGGATCGTGGACAAGCTCAGCCCCAGGGAGTGTCCCCTCTCCGCTGCTCTGTCATCCAGGCCACAGCAGAGGCCTGGTCAGTGGAATCTCTGAGCTAGCAGTGCTCCCAGTGAAGGCCAGTGCTAGCTGAAATATAGGACCCCCGGTGGGTTCCCGGGGGTCGCTGGCAGACTCGGCTGCCCTGTGGGAACCAGCTTCGTCTGATGCTTTATTCTCCTACAAACCTGGTGCCAGAGGATGGCCAACCATGTGGGAGGCCAAGTTTATCTCCTCCCTTCGGGTACCAAGTTGTTGGGAAATTAGGGAAATTTCTATCATTTCCATATCCCCCAGCCCCCAAAAAGGAGAGCCCTGTTGCGGTGGGCTTGAGTAGCCGGTGCAGGGCAGCGTCCACAGTCAGGCCTGCAGTCACCAGTGACCACGTGAAGAACGCCCTCCACCCAGAGTCTCTACTTTCATTTGCAAAATGGTCACAATGGTACCAGCGGCCATAGCAACTTGACCACCCTGGGGCAAAGGAGGCTGGCAGGTGGTATAAACTGGAGAGCTGTGCACACGCAGACCTGCCCCTGGGAACTCTGGCTTTTCCTTTCTCCCCTCTGGATTCTCTTTTCTAATTTGCTAAGAGCAGCAACCTCCTCCCGAGGGCTGCACCTCAAGTTCTCAGTGTGAGTGGGTCTTGTACCTAACCCTCGAATCCTTTCAAAGAAGCTTTTGTGACTACACTCCCAGGGAGGAAATGCCTGTTACCCAATGAGGACAAGAAAGGAGCCAACACTCATGACAGTTCCATGTTCACTGAGCTCCTCTGTATCCCTCCCTCGGTCCTCACAATGATCCATGATGTGGGTGTTGATCTTGTCCCCATGGACAGATAAGGAGACTGAGGCCCTGAAGGTCAATGTGTCCGAGGTCACACGCTGGGCAGGTAGGCTCTGGAATCTGTTTTTAGCCTCTACACTCATGGTGAGGGAAATAAAGCTTGTCAATTTATAATACGCAATGCACCCTGCTTTCTATTCCAGTTCTCTTTTTTAAAATGCAGATCACAACCCACTCAAAGGATTTCACAGCTCACTAATGGGTCGTAATCTGCAGACCGATGGTAGGATGGATTAGTTCTCTGAGACCCAGGGTGCCTGGTCACACCAACTGGGTACTCCCGAAACTGTCAGCGCTCCCGGGCTCCAGGACCCCAACCTAGTGCTCCCCCACCCCATTTCTCTTTCCTCCACCCACAGAGCCAGGAGCCAGAAGGACTCAGTCTCTCTCCCACTTGCAAGCTGATAGCTCCAGGGCAACTCTGGGGTCCCTGTAGCCCCAAAACCCTGGGAAGCAAGAGAAAGCTGCAGGGCGGGGGAGGAGGATGGAGGGCCCACCTTCTCCCTGGGGAAAGTCATTATGATGCAGCCAGCGAAGGAGCCTCAGCCTAGAGGGGCTTTCATTTCCTAAGGCCTGAGCTGGGAGGCGGGAGGAGATTGCTCTCAGATAGAGAGAAGCTGCTGGGGTTGATGCTTCATTCCTGCTCCTCGGCAAGCAGCCAAACTCCTTAACCCTTGATGGAACTGGAGGCTGGGAGGCAGCCAGCAGCCTGGTGTGGGGGTGGATAGGTGGGGGCTCTTTAATTGCCTTATTAATAAATACTTATTCTCAAACATGTTTACAAGTCCTTCCTCTGCATTATCCTATTTAATCCACTCACATCCCTGGAGGCTTTATTATCATCATTCCCACTTTACAGATGAGGAACTGGAGATCCAGAGGCCAAAGTCCCTTGCCCATAGTCTCAGGGCCTGAGCCTGAGGGGGAATGCAGGAGAAGCAAGCTTTGATTTTTGAAGGGGGATACTCGAGGGTTCTGAGTGAAGGGTGTCTGGGGCTCAGCAACTGTTGGCTTTGAATTTATTCTGTATCTTCCTGGGCCTAGGAAGAGCTCTTGGCCCTTCTTGGCTGAGAGGCCCCATCTTCTCTGGGGCAAGCATTCTTGCTTTCTCCTGCCTCAGCTCAATCCTGGCACTCGTGCCACTGTTACAGATTTCATTCAGTTTCTCATCCACCTGTGCTGTGTTTAAGGACAGCGGGCTGCTGTTCCTGTAACCCAGCCCACTGCTTCTCACGGTGAGAAACTGACTAGATGGTTACTCTCGTGTCCAGCACCTCAGTGAATCCATACTGGCTTACCCAGCTTCTCTATTGATTCTTGGAAGGCTTTTCTATGTAAATGATTAATCCACCTGCCAAGAGTGACAACATTATAATCATGGCTCCTTGCTATAGACTAAACATTTGTATGTTTGTGTCCCCACCCCACCCCATATTCATATGTTGAAACCCTAACCCCCAGTGGGATGGCATTTGGAGGTGGGGCCTTTGGAAGGTGACTGGGTTTAGGTAGGGTCCTGAGGGTGGGGCCCCATGCTGGGATTAGTGTCCTTATAAGAAGAGGAAGAGACCAGGGATCACTCTCCAGGAACATACTCCAAGAAAGGCAATGCCCAAGAAGAGGGCCCTCACCAGGAACCCCACCGTGCTGGCACCCTGGCTCTCCACTTCCAGACTCCAGACAGTGAGACATGAATGTTTGTTGCTTAAGCCACCCAGTCTCTGGTGTTTTGTAATAGCAACCTGAACTATTTCTATTTCTTTCCATAGAATGTTCAGGATTTCCAGTATTTTTTCTATAGTGGTGTTGATGGTAGTACTCTTGTTTCTAACTTTACAGAGAATGCATTTAAAGTGTCTTCATTAAGAAAAATGTTTGCTGCAGGGCTTTGAGAACATTTTTTAAGATAAAATACTCATCAGATTTGCTATCTTAAGCATTTTTAAATGTCCAGTTCAGTGGTATTAAATACATTCACATTATTGTGCAACCATCAACATCATCTGTCCCTGTAAGTCTTTTCATCTTGTAAAATTAAAACTCGCCCCAGCCTCTGGCAACCACCATTCTTACTTTCTGTCTCTATGATTTTAACTTCTTTAGGGATTTCATACAAGTGGAATCATACGTATTTGTCTTTTTATGACTGGCTCATTTCACTCAGCTTCATGTCCTTAGGCTTCACCAATTCTGCAGCATATTGCAGAATCTTCCTTTTAAAGGCTGAATAATATTCCACTGTACGTATAGATCACACTTTGATTGTTCATTCATCTGTCAATGGATACTTGGGACTTCCTTTCACATTTTAGCTACTGTGAATAATATTACTATGAACATGGGTATACAAGTATTTTTAGAGACCCTGCTGTCTATCCTTTTGGGTGTACACTTAGAAGTGAAATTGCTGGGTCATCTAGTAATCCTAGTTTTAATTTTTTGAGGAACCACCATACTGTTTTCCACAGTAGCAGGACCATTTTATATTTCTGCTGAGTGCACAAAGGTCCCAATTTCTCCACATCCTCAACAACATGTGCTGTTTTCTTGGTTGTTTTGGGTTAGTTGATAGCAGCCATCCTAAAGGGTGTGAGGTGGTAACTCACATCACATTTGATTTGCATTTCCTTGATGATTAGTGATGCTGATCATGCACATGTATGCACTGGCCATTTGTATATCTTCTTTTGAAAAAGAACTTTTCAGATCCTTTGTCCAATTCTGATTCGAGTTTAGATATTTTTCTATATACTCTGGATATTAATCCCTTATCAGATATGATCTTCAAATATTCTCTCCCATTCTCTGGGTTGCCACTTTACTCTGCGGGTAGCATCATTTGATGCACAAATTTTAAAAATTTTCACAAAGTCCAATTTGTCTACTTTTTCTTTTGTTGCTGTGCCTTTGGTGTCATATCCAAGAAATCATTGCTGAATCTAAAGTTCTGATTTTGTCTGATGTTTTCTTCTAAGAGTTTTATTATTGTAGGTCTTACATTTAGGTCCTCAATCCATCTTGAGCTAATTTTTATAGAAGGTGTTAGGTAAAGATCCAAGTTCATTCTTTGCATGTGGAAATCCAGTTTTCTATTTGTTGAAGGAGACTGTCCCTCTCCATTGAATGGTCTTGGAACCCTTGTCAAAATTCACTTGATTATATATGCAAGGGTTTATTTCCAGGGTCTCTATTCTATTCCATTGATCTGTTATGTCTGTCTTTATGCCAATGTCACATTATTTTGATTATGGTAGATTTAGAGTACGTTTTGAAATCAAGACATGTGAGTCCTTCAATGTTGTTCTTTATTCAAGATTGTTTTGGCTATTCCAGGGTCCCATGAGATTCCCTATGAATTTTAGGATGGATTTTTCTATTTTTGAAAAATAATGCCATTGGGATTTTGATAGGGATTGCATTGAATCTTAGATTGCTTTGGGTAGTATTGACAACTTGGCAATATTAAATATTCCAATCCATGAATATGAAATGTGTTTTTCTGTACTTATGCCTTTCATTTCTTTCAGCAATGTTCTGTAGTTTTTATTGTACAGGTCTTTCACCCTCTTGGTTAATTCCTAAGTATTTTGCTCTTTTTGTTCTTATCGTAAATGCAATTGTTTTTGTAATTTCCTTTTCAGGTTGCTTACTGTTTGTGCATGGAAATGCGATGGATTTTTGTGTATTCATTGTATCCTGATACTGTGATGAATTCATTATTAATTCTAAAAGCTTTTTGTGGAATCTTTAGGGTTTTCTACATATAAAATCATATAATCTGCCAACAGAGATCATTTTACTTCTTCCTTCCAATTTAGATGATTTTTATTTATTTTTCTTGCCTAATTGCTCTAGAACTTCTATTACTCTAGAACTTCCAGGACTGTGTTGGATAGAACTGGTGAGAGCAGATATCTTTGCTTCATTCCTGATCTTAGAGGAAAAGCTTTCAGTCTTTCACTATGGAACAAGATGTTTGCCATGGATTTTTCATATGTGACTTTTATTACGTCCAAGTAGTTTCCTTCTATTCCAAGTTTGGTGAATGTTTTTATCATGAAAGGGCATTGAATTTTATCAAATGCTTTTTCTGCCTTGAGATAATCATAGTTTTTTGTTTTTTTTTTCCTCTTCATTGTGTGGTGTATTACATTGATTCAATTTTGTGTTTTGAACCATTCTTGCTTTCCAGGAATAAAACCCACTTCGTGTCATGGTGTATAATCCTTTTACTATGCTGCTGAATTCTGTTTGGTAGTATTTTGTTGAGGGAGGGTAAGTATTAATGTTCATACGGAATATTAGTCTGTGGTTTTCTTGTAGTATCTTTGTCTGGCTTTCGTATTAGGATCATGCTGGCCTTATAGAATGAGTTAGGAAGTTTTTAAAAGATTGGCATTAGCTCTTTAAATGTTTGATAGAATTCACCAAGGAAGTCATCAGGTTTGGGTGGCAAGATAGATTTGTGTGCTTCCTAGTCTGCCTTCTTCCACCTGTTGTCTCCTAATAATTCTTTACCATATCAATATCTACTTTACCTTCTAAAAAGCTAAATATTTTATGACATCATGTCTTTAGTTTCTCCGCCCTCCCCCTTATAGTATTTTACCTTCAATTCTTTAAAAAAAAGATTACTTCATTCTTTCTGCATCTGATGTTGCTATGAAAAATCTTATGTTAGTCTGATCCTTACTTCTTTTAGGTGCTCTGCTCTATCTGGTCTTTTGTAGAATCTTCCATTTGATTTTCTTAGATTTCACTCTAATATGTCTGTGTGGGTATTTTTCCCCATCTCTTCTGTTTAGCACTCTGATTTTTTTTATTTTAAAGTCTTTCATTTTTAAAAAAAATTTAAAAATTTAAAAAAATTGTGACTTATTAATCTTTATTATTTCTTCAGACAGTTCCCCTTCTCCATTCTTATCTTCTGTCCTTTCTGGGATTCTTATAATCTGGATTTTGCCACATTTCTCTTTCCTCCACATCTTTTAGTGTTTCTTTTATATTTCATATACTGTCAGCTTTTCCTGATATTTTTTTCAGAGAGCTCCACAGTCTGATCTCCCAACCATTAATTGATTCTTCAGCTTTTATTTCATAGGTTTGATGTTCTTAATTTTAACTATTTCCTTGTCTTCTTAGGTGTATTGACTGTACTTATTTAATTTTTTTCTGATCTTACTAAAAGTTCTGCTTCAGGTGTATTTCTTGGTCAGTGTCTCTCTTTCTTTTGCAGTAAATGATTACTTATTTTGGCCTTTGAGCTCATATTTTCTTGATCATGCCATCTACTGTTTCTCCAGGGTTGATTTGCAGGGAAGGAGCCAGTAGTCCATGCTAGTTGCCATGTTGGTGAAAACCAGAATTACTCTCAATGGATGTTTCTATCTTATGGAGCAGACATATGGATGTTTCTATCTTATGGAGAGACATTGCTGGCTCTAGCTCTGGCTCCATTGGTCTTTAGACAAAATGGTCTTTGTGGAGATTTCTTACTATGGTTTTGGGTTTCAGCCTAAGAAACTCTATCTTATTTCAATGAAAACATGCTGAAACCTGTCTATAAGTTCTTTTTTTTACCGTCTCAAGTGCTGGATAGCTCTGTTGAGATGAAGACAGTGATTGAGACTCCTTGAGGCTTTGTGTTCAGGCTGAGCCATCCCAGTATCTCTAGGCAATCCTCACAGAATGGGGTCTGCAGATGCTCCTCAAAATGGCTCCTTCCTCTGGTCATATAATAAGTGTGACTTTAGGGGCACTTGGGTGGCTCAGTTGGTGGGGCATCTGCCTTTGGCTGAGGTTGTGATCCCAGGGTCCTGGGATTGAGCTCCACATCAGGACCTACTTCCCCTTCTCCCTCTGTTGCTCTCCATACTTGTGCACTTTCTCTCTCACACACACATAAATAAAATCTTAAAAAAAAATAAGTGTGACTTTATGAGAAACCACTAAAGTGTCTTCCAAAGTACTTGTACCATTTTAGAATCCCACCAGCAATGTATGAGAGTTCTCATTACTCCATGTATTTGCCAGTAACTGGTATTTTCAGTTAAATCTTTTTAGCCATTCTCATAGGCTGTCTAGTAGTAGCTCATCTATGGTTTTATTTTGCATTTCTTTAAAAGACTGATGATAGACATCTTGTCATGTGGTTTTTTTTTTTTTCATCTGTTTTCTTTTACCAAATGTCTATTCCAATGTTTTGCTTAGTTAGAAAAAAATAGGGTTGTTTGTCTTCTAATTCAGTTGTAAGAGTTCTTTAGCCATTGTAGAAATTTGTATTTTTCTCCCGGTTTGTGGTGCACCCTTTTTTTGGTTAAGCGTTGTTTTCGTTTTTAGGAACAAAAGTATTTAACTTAGGTGAAGTCGAATCCATTTTTTTTCATTACTTTTTACTATTGTTGTAGGAAATCTTTGTCTGCCTTAAAATCACAAGTATTTTCTCCAGAAGATTTATTTTAGCTCTTAAGATCTGTGACCCACTTTGAATTCATTATTGTGAATGGTGAAAGGTAAACATAAGTTTTAATTCTTCCCCATATGGATATTCAGTTGTTCCAGCACCATTTGTTGAAAAGATTTTCCCTGCTGAACCATCTTGTCCTTTGTTCAACATCAGTTGGACCATTTGTACAGTATTCTAATCTTGGACTCTATTCTATTCCATTTATCCATATATCTATTCTTCTGCTATTGCCATGCTATCTTAATTTCTGCAACTTTATAGTAAATCTTGAAATCTGTAGTATGTTTTCCAATATTGTTTTCCTTTTTCAAAAAATTTTTGGCTATTCTAGGTCTTTTGCATTTCCATATAAATTAAAACTTGAAATACATGAAATGGTGTACCTACTTAGCATTTAAATTTTTTTCAGCGATGGTTATGGCTTTTTTAATGGTTATAGATTTTTTAAAAGGAGATAAAATTTAACCATTAAAAAAACTCTTTTAAAGATTTATTTATTTAGAGGGAGAGTGAGGGGCAGGCAGAGGGAGAAAATCTTCAAGCAAACTCCCTGCTGAGTGTGGAGTCCGACATGGAGCTCCATCCCGTGACCCATGAGATTATGACCTAAACCAAAACCAAGCATCAGATGCTCAACCAACTGAGCCACCCAGATGCCCTACAAATTTAACCATTTTAAAGTATACAATTTAGTATATTTCAGCATATTCATAATATTATGTAACAACATCTGTTGCCTTTTAATTTTGTTTCCTTTGCTGTGCAGGAGCTTTTTAATTTGGTGTAGCCCTAATAGTTTATTTTTGCTTTTGATTCCCTTGCCTCAAGAGACATATCTAGAAAGAATTTGCTATGGCTGATGTCAAGGGAGTTACTGACACGTGTCTACTTCTGACTGGTTGGAACATGAATGTCTCCCAACCATCTGTGTACTGTCAGTTCACAGCTCACCTGTAGTTCTTTACCTGGCCTCATGAAGCCACACCCTAAACGTGTACAGTTTAGCACTCAGCTGAAGACACAAGGAGATCCCTGTGCAGATTGCTGGAGTTCTCTCTGCATAATTCTCTCTTCTCTGATACCCTGAGCCACAAATTCCAGTCACCACTGTCTCCAAATTCTGATCTCTCTCCTCAGGTCAGCAAGACTGTCATACTCTGCTTGAATTCTTCCCTGCATCATGATCCAGAAAGTATCTCTGGCAGAAAGCTAGGGATTTGTAGAACTCACTTTGTTTCTCTTGCCTTATTTTCAAGAGACCCACTCCAGTACCAGTTACTCCAATGTGTTTGGAAGCAAAATTCAGGCCATCTCTTGTTTGGTTATATCTTGTTCTTTGCTTATGTTTGTTGTTGTTTTTGTTGCTTATTTAAACTTTAAAAACATTCATTTTATACTGTCTGACAAGTCCAATATCCAAAATCTTGGATGTCTAATTTAATGTTTGATATTTATTTTCATTCACTTCGGCTTATACTTTTAAGTTTTGGATTGTGAGCTCATGCTCCACTGGATTATCTCTGTGGGAATCCTATGGAGTCTAGGTTGAGAGTGAACATCTTCAGAGAGGCTTTGTTTGCTTCCACCAAGCGTTCTAAGTGTTTCCTAGACCTCATAGCATATATATACATGTGAACCCAAAATCTTTCTGAGGAAAGACCTGGGTTATACATTCACAGAAGGTTCCTTAACCAAAACATTTTTTTTCTTTAAGGCAGAGATATGCAAATTTCCTTATCATATTGTATCAAGGGTCCCGGATTTATATTTGGGAGTCTTATTTAAAGTTTGGTATTTTGTTCAGGCCCAAGGTTTTGTTTCATATCTCTACAACCATTAAAACCCAGGTTCTGGGTCATTGGATTAACGAAACAGCCTCAGGGCAGCTGTGGTTTTAGTTAGTGCTAGCTTACTGCTTGGTTTCCTGAGTCCTCTTTTCAGCACCTGTAGATTTTCCTTACTCTCATGAGTTCCAACAGGCAATTAAAAGGGTATTTGATTTATGTTATTTAATATTTCTATGTGATTTTTTTTCCAGGCCATTTAATCCATACTAATGTTGGAAATGGAAGTCTGATCTAGGTCTTACTGCCCATCTGGTTCCCTCTTCCTTTGGCCCTGGGTGGAGAAGACAGGATGGATTCAGCACCAAGGACCTTGCCTAATGCAACCATATGCTGATTGTATGACCTCTGGCAATCCCTTCCTTTCTCAGGGCCTCAGTCTCCTTCTTTATAAAGTGAGAGATTAGGTACCCTAATCACTGGTTTTCCTTCCAGTTTTAATTTTCTTTGAGTCTACTCATGATAGTCTTCCCCCTTTCCTGGGCCTTCTACTGGGGTCAACTTGAAAAAGATTTGGGGAAAGAGTGCTCAGTGATAAAGGAATCCTGCTCCCATTTCCTACAGGTGCTGGGGCTCCTGACCATTAAATGTCCCCCTGATAGATGAGTATATAGGAGGTGAATAATGGGGTCACTCTTTACTTCCCTGCTGGCACAGATAGCACACAGCAAGGCCTCCTAACAAAACCTAACTTCTAGGCTCTGGCTCTAATTCCACCCTCACTTCCCCCAAGAAGTCTTTCTAAAACCTGAGGATCAGGTAGAGAAGAGTACTACTCCATGGATGGCCAAGATTGGTAATTAATTGGTAGTAGCTGTCTGGACCTTTGTGATAAGATGTTCCTGAAGCATCACTTCAGAGTGTTGTGATTGATTAATGATGCCTGCAAGGAACTGGGGTTAACAGCAGTGCCATGTGTGTCATGTGTTTGTCATGTGTGGAGTGTCCACTTGAGTTATGCTATACTTTTTTACTTTAGAAAGTCTTGGACCGGGATCCCTGGGTGGTGCAGCGGTTTAGTGCCTGCCTTTGGCCCAGGGCGCGATCCTGGAGACCCGGGATCGAATCCCACATCAGGCTCCCGGTGTATGGAGCCTGCTTCTCCCTCTGCCTATGTCTCTGCCTCTCTCTCTCTCTCTCTCTCTCTCTCTGTGTGTGTGTGTGTGTGTGACTATCATAAATAAATAAAAATTAAAAAAAAAAAGAAAGAAAGTCTTGGACCTAGTTCAAGGAAGAAGATGAGAGGAGGTATACTGAAGGACAAGTCTAGCTGATCAAGTCAGATGAGAGTTTATGATTTCCAGATAATTTTATACCTTCACATCATACCTGGTTTATTGGGGGCATTGTTGGGGGGTGAAGCCTTATCCCTCTCTCCTGGTATTTCTATGAAGATAGGGGCTCTCCCTTTTCTCCCTCCTCCTCAAGGGACAATTTGATTATGTAGCACTGGACATTCACTGGACCCTGTTTCACCAGTGAAAGACATGCCTGCTCAAGTTTGCTCATCATGGGCCCATTTTCAGTGCAGTGAGCACCCGGAGTTGGGCTGGGGGCCCTTTAGAGACAGTTCTGTGCTCCCTATACACGCAGCTGTTGAAGTGCACAGCCTAGCAAGCAGGCCCAGGTGTCCAATTCAGGGAAGAAGGTAGGAGGGCCAGAGTCTCCAGTCCAGTCTTTACCAGGGTCCTGCCTGAGGGGCTGGAGGGCACCTGCACTCCAGGACAGAGGTAGGGCTTGATTCCCCTTGCCTTCTAATCCTTGTATGCCCTTGTGCTTAGAGAGGGGCAATGGAGGGGAGAGTAGTTAGACACACCCCTAGCAAATATCAAGCCCTTAGGTATCAAAAGGTGGAGGCTTAAGAACATAGCACGTCATTTCAAATCCATTTCTAGGGGAATACATGTATAATTCAAAACATACCTTTGAATGATACAAAGGATAGAAAGTAAACCTCAAAAAATTCAGATTAAAAAGTATCAATTATAATGGGGCACAAGGAGTTAAATATAGAGCACATCACCAAATACTGCCCATAGATCAGGGTCTGCAGTCTTTTCCAAGTTTGCAGAATTAGGGAGACCCTCTGGGGTCTAGGCCCTACTCCAGGAAGTGGCTCTTGGGCGCCTCCGACAAATAGGCCCAGAGCTGGTGACTACCAGCAGGGGATAGTCAGTACATGAGCAGGGAGAGGGGGCTGCTATCTCCAGGCCTGAGAGGCTGGTAAGGACTCTTCAGGCCTGTCAGCCTGGGAAGGGGTCTCTAATCCACCCAAGAGCACTGAGGCTGGGCTAAATGAGGGCATTAACACACACGTGGTGGCGGAGGGGGCGGGTGGTGGTGGTGGTGCACAGGGCTCTGGCTTTCTGGGTGCCACCAGAGGGCCCCCAGGAGTGGCCTGTCACCATCTTCTCCAGCCTGTTCCATGCTCCCTTCCCTCTCATTCCACCTGTCCCTAATTCTCCCTCTTCCCTAGTTTCCTCCTCCCTCAGTCCTCTCCCTGCCCTCTCCCGAGTGGCTCTCCATCTCTCCCCCCATCTATTCTCTCTGCTCTTCCTCCTCTCCTTCTCTGTCTCTCTCCTCCCTCTTCTCTCCCACCCCCTCTTTTCCACCTGGGCCAGAAGCAAAGCCCTTTACACCCAGTTAAGGGTAGGGGGGCACAATTTAGTTCCATCCAAGACCTCCCCAGGGTTAACAGACCCTTTGGCTTGGCCCCCTGGGAGTGAGACATCCATTTCCTTGGGAATGGGGGGTTATCTGGCTGATTTAACTGGCCACAGAGGAAGCTCTGGGTCCGAGGAACCAAGTTTCCAAGGACTCAGCCTAGAACAGGGCTTGGCGGGGGAGGGTCCTTGTAGGAGCCAGCCTACCCCATGGCCTCACCCAGATGCTGGAGACACACTTATTTATTATGCAGAGGCTCAGAGAAAGCGGGTGGGAGACTTTGGAGGCAGGGCTGCAGTGGCTGTGAGAGGAGCTGTGTCCAGGCTTGGAGCCCTGGATAGCCATAGGGGCATCATCATTTCTTGGAGGACTGTTTTTTCCAGGAGGCCACCTTCTTACTGCCCCTCCTGGTTTTGCTGAGAGTAGGCAGGTCCACTTCAGGTGGTTTCGTTCTAAAAATCAAAATAGAGAGAAGCAAATGCTGGGAAATGGGTGGAGAGAACTGGTGTGGACAGAGCTGAGAGCCCTACCCTGGCCTGGCCCGAGCCAAAGTGGGCCTGGCCCTCTGCCTTGCACAGCTGAGGCTCTCTGGGTATTGCTCCAACCTGGGGTCCCAGCGGCACCTGTGACCTTTCTAGGTGCTCATAATTTTGCTTTTCTATCTTCATAAGAATTGTGTGATTTTCATGCTCTTGCAGAATACATAATTCGCTTCAGTTAACATGGCCACATTAGTGGACTTTTGACAGGTCTAGAAAGTTCCTTGCAGGGAGACAGCAGGCAGCCTCCACCCTTCTCAGACTGATGGTCTGGGTTGTAGGGTTTCACTACAAAGTCTACAAGAGGCCTCAATCTCCACCACCCAGACCACTGCCAGTAACTCCAGGGAACAGGCTTGATGCCCAGTTGGACCTGGGCAGTTGTTTAAGTGAGTCAGATGTCAGGGATGGCCCGGGGGGTGGGGTACTGTAGGAGGGTGGGGGGGAAGTGACTTGCCCAAGACCACTTAGCCCCACATGAACTCTGTGGCCTATGGCAGAGCCAGGGGCCCTGCTGTGAGCCACACCCATTCTGTTGATCACAGGAGGGCCCTGCAGCCCCCAGGCCAGGGTGGCCACCTACTTCTTCTCAGCCTCAGGAGGGGACTCCTCCATCTTGTCCCCCAGGGCCAACGAGGAGAAGCTTCCTTGGGTGTCTTCTGATATTGCCTTCTTGGCTGAGTCAGGGTCTTCCAGGCCCGGGTTATAGGCTGAAAGGCTGTAGGGGAGGCAGGGAAGGGAGGGCAAGGTTCAGCAGAGGCACAGCCAGAGGGAGCCCGGAGTCAGCAGCTCTCACTTGGCACCGCCAGCTAACATTCCAGTTCTGAGAGAGAGGAGAGTACAGGGCTTCTCCTCCCCAGGGTGGGTAAAGGGAGAGCCTGACCACTGGAGATCCAGAGACTCCCCAGAGGTCGGCTTCTCTGGCTTCTGTTTGAGGAGGGGATCATCCTAACTCTGTGTCAGTGACCCTTGTGCACCCAGCACTGACCACCAAAAAGGCCTGTGGGGGTGCCGGGGGCGCCACAAGGTGGGCACAGGAGAGAGCATAGGAGGCCAAGGAAAGAAGCCATCATGTATAGTCTTATGGGCAGATCGTGACCCCCTCCACAAATCCACTCCCCAAATCCCCTCTACCCCAGAATGTGACCTTATTTGGAAATAAAGTAGGGTCATTGCAGATGTCATGAGTTAAGAGGATGTCATACCAGAGTAGGGTGGACCTCTAACTCAACATACCTGGTGTCCTTATGAAAAAGGGGACAAGGTGGACACAGACACACAGATGGGGGAACACCATGTGAAGCCTGGAGGAATAACGCTGCCACAAGCCAGGCAGTACCAGAAGCCAGGAGACCAGCCTGGGGCAAATCCTTCCTTCGAGCCCTCAGGAGAAGTGAGGCCTGCCCACACCTCTGTCTCTGGCCGCCAGAACCAGGAGACAGTACATTCCAGTGTCGGCCATTCAGTCTGAGGAACTGTTGCAGGAGTCTTAGGAAACTAATGAATACAGAGGCAGGACAGGCCCTTTTATTCATTATTTCTTCATATTTATTGAGTCCCTGTTATGCCACTTGCTTGAGGGCAGGGCATTTCAGGGACAAGAGATAAGCAGCGGAGGCGAGAGGAGGGCCTCTGTCATAGAAAAATGACAAATGGAGGTGTGGACTGGGCTCTCCTGTTGGACAGAGGTGGCAGGAAAGTAGATTGTGGGAGTGCGTCTCGTGAGACCTTCTGAGCACCACGGGGGTGCAAAGAGTTTCCTGTGCCCCCACCCAAGCTGCTCCTACCTGCCTGCACGCCCCCTCCCCAGGGACAGGTCACAGCTCAGCATTTCCTAGGAACTCAAAGCACAGGTAAATGAAGAAATGGGAGTCCAGCCGAGTGGGGCCCCGGAAAAGGAGCCCTAGGTGGGAGCTGCCACTAGCAGGTTACATGATGTGAGAGTCATGGTGACCAGGACGGGGAGTATCGGCCGTGCTGTGCAGGGAGGCCCTCCATCGGGCCTGGGCTGTGTTGGCAAATGAAACGTTCTGGCAGCTGCGGAGACGCTCTCCTCTGCCTGGGCCGGGGCTGATGGAGAGTGGGACCTGGTGTTACCAGAGCATGGAGGGTGGGCTTTGGGGACCCAGTCAGGCCTGGAGCTCACTAACGGGAAAACAGCGCCTCCCCTTCCCCCTCCCTCAGCTGTTAGCACCTACAGAGCATCTCCCCCCCACCCCCACCCCCACTTTTAAGTTGTGGTTAAAAGTATAAAACATAAAATGTACCCGTTCTTCAGTGCACGCTTTGTGGCGTTAAGTACATTCACATTGCTGCGGATCACCTCCATCTACCTCCAGGCTTCTTCACCTTCCCGAGCTGAAACTCTGTCCCCATGAAGCACTAACCCCCACTGTCCCTCCCCAGCCCCTGGTAACACCACCCTACTTGCTGTCTCTGTGTTTGACTCCTCTAGGGTCCTCATGTAAGTAGGACCGTGCAGTGTTTGTCCCCTTGTGACTGGCTCATCTCACTGAGCATAGCGTCCTTGAGGTGCATCCATGTTGTCGCGTGTCAGAATTTCCTTCCTTTTTAAGGCTGAGCAATATTCCACCATATGCACAGACCACAGTTTATCAGTTCATCCCTGGATGGGCACTTGGGTTGCTTCCACTTCTTGGATCTTATGAATAATACTGCACGAACACAGGTGTACTAAATACCTCGTCGAAACTCTGCTTTCAACTCTTTCAGGTATCTACCCTCAAGTGAAATTGTTGGATCATAATTCTATTTTTAACTGTTTGAGGAACTCCCAGACTGTTTTCCATAGCAGCTTGCACTATGTCACATTCCATTCCCACCAGTAGTTCACGCGGGTTCCAATATCTCCACAGCCTCGCCAAAACTTGCCATTTTTGTTTTTTGGAGAGTGGCCATCCTAATGGGTATAAGGTGGTATTTCACTGTGTTTTGGCTTGCATTCCTCTAATGATCAGTGCTCTTCACTCATTTTTTTAAAAATCAATTTCTGCATCTTTGGATCATTGAAGGTAAAGCATGTGGAGATCGTGTTCACTTCTGAATCCCCAGGGCTGAGCATGAGGCCGGTCACGCAGTAGTTGCTCAGAAACGAATGAGTGGCATGACTTTTAGGTTAAAAGCAGGGGCTGCGGGGATCCCTGGGTGGCTCAGCGGTTTGGCGCCTGCCTTTGGCCCAGGGAGTGATCCTGGAGTCCCAGGATCGAGTCCCACATCAGACTTCCTGCATGGAGCCTGCTTCTCTCTCTGCCTGTGTCTCTGCCTCTCTTTGTGTGTCTCTCATGAATAAATAAATAAAATCTTAAAAAAAAAAAAAAAAGCAGGGGCTGCTTCTGAGGAGAGGAGCCTCCCATTCCTGAAGGTAGAGGAGGGGTGGCCGGATGACCATGGCGGCTGCTCATCAGTGGACACTCTGGCAACCAGTCCTTCCTCAGTCTAACCTGACCTCTACCTCCCAGGGATAAGATCAGCTCTAGATCATCATTCAGCGAAAATGTCCCAAGGGGTTCTATGTGCTGGGCCCTGGGGCTGAGCAAAGGACACACAAGAGGAGAGAGGTGGGGCATGAGATGCAGGACACCTGGCCCTCTGGGCTGGCACAGCTTAACAGGTGCACAGAGACCCGCAGCTCCTTCCGAACCCATGTCTGCTCCTCAGGGCAGAGCTGGCTCTTCAGGCCTGCATGAATCTCCGGGCAGTTGTCCTGCTCTGTCACAACCAGGCTACTCACCAGTGGGCACCCACTCCATCCTCTGCTGGGGCTTGGGGGGCCTCCGTGGGGAGCCCTCCGTCCCTGGGCAGCCAAGCTCCTTCATTGGCCACAGTCAGACCCAGCTCCTCTTCCTGCTCAGAACCCTGCTTCTCCACGGGAGCCTCACAGACTCGAGCCCAGACGGAGGCCTGTCTCTGTGGCGGGGTCTGCCCTCCGCTCTGCCCACCTGCCTGCATTTACTCTGCAGACCTGTCTCCCCTTCCTCTCACCTTCCGGCCTCAAATCCTCCCACTGGAGCTGTACAAAACCGGGCGGATTCAAAGTCATCTCTGGCAAGGAAGAAATGACTCCAGCTCCGGTTATTTTCTGACTCGACCACACGAGTGACCCCAAGCAGGCCCTACCTCGCTGGGCCCAGCCAGGCCTCAGACCTTCAAGACAATAATACAAATGGCTGTGTGGTTTTGTATCATCAAGCTTGAGGTGGTGGTTCGCTTCATAGATGTAGATAAGAGAACTGTTGTTATGGCAACATTTGCTTGTAGAATTTCATTCCCTTTTTTCTCTAAGTGCTTTCAAACTGCCAAACTAATAGGCCATTCTAGAATTAAGAGGAGTCCTACTGATTTATAGTCTCAGGAATCCTCCCCTTTCCACTTCCAAACACCCTGACCGTGCATGCGCGTGTGAGTCTGTGTTTTTGTCTGTGTGTGTCTCTGTGTGTCTGTGTGTCAGTGTGTGTGTCTGTGTGTTGGTGTCTGTGTCGCTTGTTGATTCTTTCCCCACCATTTCTCAAAAACTTACTGAAATCTGTTGTAAGCATGAGGTCCTTTCAGGACCCTTGCGTACAACAAATTAGGAGCCTAGAATTCACTTCAATAATAGTAGCAGGACTAACAATTGTAATTTGTAACCTCGCAATTGATGTTAGTGATGCCAGAATTTCACACATATCTGACTCACCTAATCCTCACAACCCAGCACAGTGCAAACCATGCTCATGCTTGCCTAATAGACAAAGTAGCTGAGGCAGAGGGTAAGTGGTCCTTTTAAGGACAGTGGAAGCCTGATAAAGAGCTACATGTTCTGGTAACTAGCTTTTGGCATCTTCCACTCCCCATCTATGACCTGCCCCTACCCCCAGCACCTCGTCTGTTAAATGTCTCTGAAAAAGCCTCTGCTTGCTGTCTCTGGCACCTTCCAGTGGCCTTGGTTCATCTTCAGTATGGGCCTCCTGGATGTCATCCTCCCCATCACCTGTTTTTGGTATAGTTCTTTCTTGAACCTGAGCAGACCCAGAGCCTCCATTTCGCTTTTTCCCTGGGACTGTCAATGAGCTAGTTGGTCTTGAAGGACCCCCAAGCCCTCCTTGAGTCTCAGGCCGTGGGGTCTCGGTGACTTTCTTCTCTGCACCTGGCTGCATCTGCCCTGCCCGATGTCCACAGGGTCCTTGGGATCCCTTCTCTATTAAACGGTCCAGATGCAGGGCTCAGGGCATGACCTCTATGGTTCATCCCAGAGGAACCTCTTTAGGGTCAGGCCGACATTCTGGCATGGCTCAAACTCGGCGCACTGGGGAGTGCGGGCCCAGGTAGCCCATGTGTGCAGGCAGGTGATGCTTTTTATGTGTATTTGCTCCTCACTTCATGGTATATGGCACCTCAGCAAACACACTTTCCTAAGAGGTGGGACTTAACATTCTCATTTTAAAGGTGAGGACAATGAGGATTAGGGAGGCAAATGGTCCCCCGGCTTACAAAGAGCAGAGTTGGGGCTCCCACCTTGTCATGGGACCTGGCCCACAGTACAGCGCAGGCATTCCAGAATCCACTCTTAACACAGCCTCCAGCAATGTCGTAAACTGTGGGTTCTTTCCCTGGACAAGCCTCCACGCTTCTTGAGCCAAGAGACCTACCTCTGTTTGCCTCACCCAAGCCGGGCCTGGGAGGCGCTCAATAGATGAGCATCACCTGGTTGAAAAGCCGGCACTCAGTGGCCAAGAAGCAGTGGTAAGGCAGCACCATCCCACTTCCCTTCACAAGAGCCTGGCCTCACTTCATGAGGGACCCTTGTCTATGTGGCCCTGCTGGTAAACAGAAGCAGCACTGGGATTACACACAGGATGGGGTGGGGTGTAATGGAACAGAAGGTGGAGGTGTCCCTAGGACCCCTACACAAACCTGTCTTCATTATTTCCCCACAGAAACCAGCATTGTGCAAACCATACCATGTCCCCCACTCTCTAAGAGGGACCTTCCCCCAACTTGTATCCCAAAGAAACCAACAGCACGGCCTCAATCCCCCTTGTCACCTGCGAAGTCTTCTGCTTGCTGCCAGCTTCTGTTCCCACCAGTGTCCCTCCTATAGCAATGTCTCCTCCCACCCCGTGCCTGCCCTGCATCCCGAGTTTTTCCTGTTTTACCTAAATTTGTAGTTGTCTGGCAGGAAGTAGCCCATCTTGCAGTCTTGTCGAGCCTGGAAGATCTGTTTCAGCAGATTCTGCTTGCTGAAGCCATATCCATTCAAAACACAGCCTCCAAAAAGAAGCTTCCCCCCAGCAAACATCTGTCAATGGACAGAAGGGATGCAGTGGAAGAGGCCCGCAGCACACCAGCACTGAATCTCAGGACAGTGCCCTGGGCTCTCAGAGCTTGTGCCAGGAGCCAAGCCTCTCTCTGTTGGTGCCGGGCCCTCCCTAACCCACCCAGCCTGTTCCCAAGGAGGGCATCCCCACCATCCTAACCTTTGCCCCCTGCTTGCCCACCTCCTCAGATGCCACTTCACACACAAGTGTTCCAGGGCCCTGCGGCCAGAAGGGTTTCTTCCTGCTTAGAGGGCCCTACCACACCCGCCTACAGCCAGCTGGCTCCACAGGATGGGAGCCTCTGGAGGGTAGGGCTCTTGTCCTACTACTCTCTGAATCTATATTCAGTCTCCAGCAAGTAGACAACCGTCCAAGGGTTTCTGTGCAAGGATATCCATTATAATGTTATTTGTTATGTACCTCCCCCCAAACAAAATGGAAATAACATAAATGTCCAACAAAAGACTCACAGGTAGAGAAATCAAATGACAGATTCTTATGCAGTGGTTAAAATCACAATTTAAAAACCTGGACCCCAAAGTCAGAAAAAAGACTGAAAAAGCCAGAGGCCAGAATGTTAGCATGGTCATGCCCTGGCACTTCCAATAGTGCTGGATCTAGCAGGTGCCTGGTACGTACTTGTTGCATGAACAAATGAGACAATCTGGGTAATATGGGGAAGTAATTATTTTCTAAATTGTATATTCTAAATTTTCTACTATATATGTGTGTGTGTGTGTGTGTGTGTGTGTATTATTTTTTACAATGTCCTGTTTTTAGTAAAAAGTTATTTAAAAACAGATGAAGAGGAAGGCACCCTGGGCGGCTCAGTCAGTTAAATGTCTGATGCTTGATTTTTACTTAGGTCATGATCTCAGGGTCCTGAGATTGAGTCCTGCATGGGGCTCCATGCTCAACAGGGAGTCTGCTTGAGGATTCTCTCTCCTCTCCCACCACCCTTCCCCCTGCTCACACTCTTTCTCTCCAATAAATAAATAAATCCTTAAAACAAAACAAAACAATAAAAACAGATAAAGACAATTTGGTTCTCTAGGTTAGCTGTCCCCCAATCCCTTGAGCCTTCCAGGCTGAGGGATGCATGGGGTCAGGCTGGGAATAGGAGACTGGACTCCAGCCCTGGCTCTATGTGCTGAGTAAGTCTCAGCCAGGCTTTCTGTCCCCGTTCCTCAGATCCCACAGACTCTCTCTCTTCTCTGCTCCCACAACAGTGAGTCCACAAGTAAGGCTGTAGGAGACAATATTGGCAGGCAGTTGGCAGTTGGTGCCCCTGGGCCTTGCTCACCAGAATCATCCCCTGCACCACAGCATACTTCTTCACCAGTAGGGGTGGTTCCCTCTGCAGGGGGCTGTCCAGATCATACCGCAGCAGGCGGTAGGGGTCATGCCGGCACTGCCAAGACAGAAGTAAATGCCCATCAATCCTATGCCAAGAGGATGCACTCAGATTCCTGCATTGTCAGGCTGGTCAGGTTCCCATGGAGTCCTGGAGCTCCATTCAACACTGCCCCCTAACTCTTATTCAATGGACTCTTCAGCCCTGGCACACACACCTCCCATGACCATTGCCATGACCGTTTGGGCATCTGGGTCCATCTAGGGCCTTCTTCTGGTGAGGGCTGTCATGGAGATGACTGCCTCCCACCACATGACAGCCACTAGCCCCACCCTTGAGGGTCTACAGGACTTGACAGTCCCTTCTGCCTGGGAGAAGCCCTGCTGGAGATTTGAAGTATACCATATTCATGGATGTGTCCATTTTCAGGGTTCCTCCACCCTCTACCCATTGCTGGCTGCTCCTATGGACACCACCCTAAATCCATTAAATCCAGGGCCAGGACCTGAATCAAACCTACATCTCAAGGCGAGACCTTCTCAATCCAGAGTAAAGCTTGTCTCTTTCCCCTCTTTTCTTCTGGATGCTACAAATCCATTAAAATGGCTAATGAATAATCTTTTCTGGTTTTATCTATTTTTTATCCCAGGTGCCTCCAGCTGTTCTGCCTGATATTTCAACTTAAAATGAGAAATCCAGAACTGTATCTGGTGTTCTAGCTTTCACAGCAAGACCATGTTAGGGAACATTTCTGCCTTAATCACACACTGATGCTGATGTCAGAGTCACTGTGAAACTTGACACCTTCCTCCAGATCTGTCCTCCGCACCCCTCAAATCCCACCACCCATTCCTCCAACAGATTCAACCACTTCAGATCAGGCCCTGTCCCCATTCATGCTGCTCACAGCTGGGCTGGACTGCCATGCATCCTATGCTTACAGAGAATTATTAATGAACAATTAGGAGGGACTTTGGTTACCTCAAGTTCCCATGTGGGCAGGGATCCTATCTGTCTATACATGAATAAGCACAGAGCAGGACTCAGTAAGTGTTCACTAAATTTATGTAAATTGGGGTTAACTCCAGAAAACATACACAGCTTTGATGTACAAGACTAGTAAAAAGGCTTTGGTGTCTGGTCAGAAGGGTTCTGACACTAAGCTCCTGGCACTGGGCAGAGTGCAGGCACAAAGGTGGACACACGGGGTCAGGGAGGCCACACTCCTGGGAGGAGAATGGAGAAGGTGTCCCAGGGAAAACACAAAAACTTGGAATTGGGACTGCAGTAAAGGGAGAAGGGGCAGATAGAGGATAAGAGGGCACAGGATGAGAGGATTTGATGGAAGTCACCAGATGGACACAAAGCTGACATGCTTATGTGGCATCCTCTGTTCCGGTTGGGGTGGGGACGGGGCCACCCTTGCACTGTGTTAACCCTGCTAGGGATGGCTACTGGCTAAGGATAATGTTGAGACTCAGGAATGACCCTGTGGCCAGGACAGGACCAGGGGGTTTTCAACGTGCCCCTGATGGACAGATCCTTGAGACTTCAACCACAGTGAACAAGGACCTCAAGCACCTCTTTTTCCGACCACCTTTGCACAGGCTGCTGCCTCTGATGGGAACATTCACCCATCTGCCCAAACCCTCTTAACCTGGGAGATTCTCACGGACTCCCCGGAGGTGGCAGGCCCTGTTCCCCACTCCAGAGCTGGCCCTTCATGGCCCTGTTCAGGGCTGCTATAACTGCTGCCCCACCATACTGGGAGCCCCTCTGGGGCCTGGCATGGGGCCAGCACACAGTAGGTCCTCGGTCACAGTCTATGAATATTTGTGAGCCCATCTCTGCTCTAAGTACTCACACAAATACATAACCACAAGCTATGGTGAGTGCTGTACATGAAAATGGCAGAAAAGTTCTCAAGGTCAGAAAAAGCACTTGCTTCGATGAGGTGACATCCATCTCAGGACAGGAGGATGAATCAGAGGGAGAAAAGACAGGCAAAATAAGACAGACAGTGTGTGGAAGAGCGTGTGCAAAGGCCCCGAGGAGAAAAGGAAGTGAAAGAGGGCCCACGTGCTGAGGTCAAAGGGCAATCTCTCAGCCAGATGCTCAGCCAGTCCTAGAGCCTCTGTGGGGGGTCTTCCCCACAGGGCTCTTGATGCCAAGACCCTGGGGCCTCCTCAGCTGGGCCCAGGACCAACCTGGATACAGGGTGAGGCTCGGCCCTGTTGCCGGTGACTGTAGAGTGTGTCGAGCAGCCACTGGAGCTGTGCAGTACTGGTGGGGCTCTGGCTTGAGACTATGCCGAACACCAGGACCTGGCTGGGATCACGGGGTGCAAACAGGAAGCGCTCTAGCTCCACATCAGTTACCAGGGGTGCCTTCACCATGCACTTACAGCCAGCCCGAATGTCTTCCTTGCGAATGAGCTTCCGCAGCACCAGTGGGCAGTCAGAAGGTGAGGCCGCCCACCTGGTGGGGCTGCGCCCCTCTCGAGCCTTCCTTCTGCAATGAGGAATAAGTGGGTCAGTGCTCAGTGGGCCGGGCTCAGGTCCTAACCTCTATGTGCCTCAGTGTTCTCAGGTGCAGAACTGGTGACTCCTTCATCCATCCAATAAAAAGTGTGGAGTCAACTTGAAACCCTTTTCTTTCTCTGACACCCCACATCCCATTCAATCTATCAGTAAGCCGGTCTGCTCTATATCCAAGAATGATCTAGAATCTGACCACTTTCCTGACACAACCCCCTCCCACCCCACTCCTACTGACATGGCCCAAGCCACCATCATTTCTTGCCTGGATGCCTGCAATGGACTCCTAATGGCACCCTGTTTCCTTCCCTGGCCCCTCTTCAATCTATTCTGCATACACCAGACAGGGATCCTGGCTGGCAGGGTTCATGTCATGTCACTATTCTCTTTGAAACCCTCCAGTGGTGTTCCATATTTCACAGAATAAAAGCCTAAGTCCCTATGGTGCCTTCCAGGCTCTACATGATCTGACCTCCTTCCTCAGTCCCTTGCCCTCTCTTACTCTCCAATATTGTCACCTTTGCTTATTGTGCTCAGCTGCTCTAGCCTGTTTATCTCCAGCCTCAGGGCCTTTGTTTTTGCTGTTCCTTCTGCCTGCCTGGCTCTTCCCCTGGGCAGCCACACAACTCACTTTCCTTCCCATCTCCTTTATGTTTTTGTGCAAATGTCACCTTCTTAGTGTGGCCTTCTCTAACTGTTCTATTTGGAATTGCATCCCTTAGCCCTCAAGGAATGAATAAAAACTATCCCTGAGGAAATCCAGCTATTGGACTTACTAGATAAAGATCTTTAAATCAGCTGTCCTAATTATGCCCAAAGTACTAAGGAAACTAGGAATGAATAACTAAAAGAAACAAGGAAAACAATGTCCTACCAAATAGAGAATATCAAGAAGAAATAAAAAGCATAAAATAAACCAACTAGAAATTTTAAAGTTGAAAGTACAATAAATGAAATGAAAAATTCAACAGCAGATCTGAACAGTCAGGAAAAAGAATCCGTAAACTTGAAGACAGACCAATTAGGATTACCCAGTCTGAGGAACAGAAAGAGAAGACAACAGCAAATTAATAGAGGCTAGTTTCACGTGGGACACCAGCAAGAATGCCAAGATACACACAATAGGAATTCCAGAAAGACAAGAAAGAAAGGAGCAGAAAGAATATTTGAAGGAATAATTGCCAAAACTCTTCAAATTTATATATCTCTAAGAAGCTCAACAAATTCAAAGATATCCACAGTGAGACATATTATAATACAATTGTTGAAAGTGAAAGACAAGAGAATCTTGAAAGCAGCAAAAGTGGTTAATCACATAAAAGCGATCCTCAATAAGATTAACAGCCAATTTCTCATCAAAAATCATGGAGGCTCGGGATCCCTGGGTGACGCAGCGGTTTGGCGCCTGCCTTTAGCCTAGGGTGCGATCCTGGAGACCCAGGATCGAGTCCCACATCGGGTTCCTGGTGCATGGAGACTGCTTCTCCCTCTGCCTGTGTCTCTGCCATTCTCTCTCTCTCTCTCTCTCTCTCTCTCTCTCTCTCTCTCTGTGACTATCATAAAAAAAAAACTTTAAAAAAAGATCATGGAGGCTGGAAGGCAGCAGAATGACATATTTAAAGTAGTAAAAGAAAAAAAAAACCTTTCCAACAAAGAATTCTATATTGAGCAAATTTATCCTTCAAAAATAAGAGAGAAATCAAGATAAAAGCTGAAGGAGTTTGTCATTAGTAGACCTGCTACAAAAGAAATACTAAAGTGCCTTTAAATTGAAATGGAAAAATACTAGACAGTAGCTTGAAACTATATGAAGAAATAAAAAACAAAATCAAGATGCATAAAATGTAGTTTTTGACAACAACATGGCAGAAGGATGAGTTTCTATAGGAGCTGAGATTTTGTACACTTTGAAGCTAAGTTTGTATTAATTCAAGCTAGATTGTTATTGTAATCCCTAGACTAACTACCAAGAAAATAACTAAAAACTATACATAAAAGGAAATAAGGGAATCAAAATTGTATGTTTTGGGTGGCTCAGTTGGTTAAGTAACTGACTCTTGATTTTGGCTCAGGTCATGATCTCATGGTCACTCTCTCTCTGCTCCTCCCCCCACCATTCACACTCTTTCTTTCTCCCTCTCACCTAAAATAAAACAAGTAAAATCTTTAAAAAAAAAAAACTGTATGTATTAGTTAGGGCTCTCTAGAAACAGAACCAATAGGATATATGGATAGGATATATAGGATATATAGATAGGATAGGATATATAGAAAGATATATCAGAGAAAATGTATTACAGGAGTTGGTTCATGTGATTATAGAGGCCAAGAAGCCTCACAATCTGCTGTCCATAAGCTGGAGAGCCAGGAAATCCAGTAGTTTAATTTAATCTGAGTCCAAAGACCTGAGAACCAAAGGAGCCAATGGTGTAATTCCTAGGCTTAGGCCAAAGGCCCAAGAACCAGGAGGCTGCTGTATAAGTCCTAGAGTCCAAAGACTCAAGAACCAGGAGCTCTGATAGCCAAGGGCAGGAAGAAATGGACTTTCTAGCTCAAGAAAAGAGAGAAGGAATTCACATTTCCTTAGGTTTTTTTTTTTTTTGTTGTTGTTGTTGTTGTTTTATTCAGGCCCTCAGTGGATTGGATGGATAATGCCCACCCCCATTGGTAAAGATGGATCTCTTTACTTAGTCTACTGAATCAAATGCTAATCTCTTCCAGAAACACATTCATAGACACATCCCCAAATACTCTCTTCCCCTTAGCCTAGTCAAGTTGGAACAAAATTAAGCATCACACCACACACTAACATATATAAAAAGAAGAAACAAAAGAAAAAGTCAACAATGGATGAATTGAGGAACAAAATATAAGA
Source organism: Vulpes vulpes (assembly GCF_048418805.1). Classification (NCBI taxonomy): domain Eukaryota; kingdom Metazoa; phylum Chordata; class Mammalia; order Carnivora; family Canidae; genus Vulpes; species Vulpes vulpes. Next base: position 58,035,263 of record NC_132788.1, on the reverse strand, counting down.
TTTATGGAAAACCAATAATAAAATGGGAGAAGTAAGTCCTTTAATAGTAATTACTTTTATATGTAAATGGATTAAAATCTTCACCAAAAACCAAAGATTGGCAGGATGCAAAAGAAAAAACAACTCAAGATCTAAGTAAATGCTCTCTATAGGAGACTCAAAGATACAACTAGGTTGCAAGTAAAAGATAGAAACAAACTCCAAGCAAATAGTAACCAAAAATGAACAAGGGTGGCTAAACTAATACCAGACAAAGATATAATACTTTAAGTAAAAAAGTTATTTCAGGAGATAAATAAGGCATTATATATTAATAACAGGGTCACTCTCACTAGAAATACAACAATTATGAATATATATTATATATATATGCAATATGACAATATAACCTCTAAATAAATGATGTAAAAATGGAGAGATTGAAGGGAGAGACAGAAAATTCTACTCTAAGTCTAGTTGAGGATGTCAACACCCTATTTTCAATAATGAATCAAACAACTAGAGAGAAGATAAACAAGAAAATAGACAATTTAAAGAACACTGTAAACCAACTTAACCTAAAAGACATGTATAGATAATTTAACTCAACTATAGCAAAATATACATTCTTCTCAAGTACACATGGAACATTCTCCAGTATAAATTATATATTCACCCATCAAAAAGTCCCAATAAATTAAAAAATAATGAAATCATACAAAATATTTTCTCCAACAACAGTGGAATAAAATTAGAAATCAGTAACAGAAGGAAATTTGTAAAACTCATAAATATGTGGAAATTAAGCAATACATTCTTAAACAATGGATCAAAGAAGGAATCACAAGAAAAATTAGAAAATACTTTGACATTAAAGAAAACAAAACAACTGGGGATCCCTGGGTGGCTCAGCGGTTTAGCGCCTGCGTTTGGCCCAGGGCGTGATCCTGGAGTCCCGGGATCGAGTCCCACGACAGGCTCCTGGCATGGAGCCTGCTTCTCCCTCCTCCTGTGTCTCTGCCTCTCTCTCTCTCTCTCTCTCTCTCTCTCTGTCTATCATAAAATAAAATAAATCTTAAAAAACAAAACAAAACAAAACAACACCAAATACCAAAGCCTATGGTATACATTGAGAAGAGTACTCAAAGGGAGATGTATAGTATTAAGAGAGAAGAAGGAGCTCCAATCAATAACCTAATCAAACTTTACACTAGGAAAACAAGAATAATCTAAACCCAAAGCAAGGAGAGGGAAGGAAGTCATTCTCAGTAGAGTCAAGATAAAGAAAATAGAAAATAGGGATGCCTGGGTGGCTCGGTAGTTGAGCATCTGCCTCTGGCTCAGGGCATGGTCCCGGGGTCTTGGGATTGAGTCCCACATTGGGCTTCCCTCAAGGAGCCTGCTTCTCCCTCTGCCTATGTCTCTGCCTCTGTCTCTGTGTCTCTCATGAATAAATAAATAAAATATTTTTAAAAATAAAATAGAAAATAGAAGGCAATATAGAAAAACAAACAAAATGTTGGCTCTCTGAAAAGATCAACAAAGTTGACTAATCTTTAGTTAGATTACGAAAGAAGAGGGAAGACTCAAATTACTAAAAAAAATATGAAAGTGAGACATTACTACTGATCTTACAAAACTAAAAAGGATTATAAGAAGTTATTGTGAACTCTACATGAACCAATTAGACCTAAAAGAAATGGATCAATTCCTAGAAATGCACAAACTATGAAAACTGACTGAAGGCCTCTAACAAGTAAAAAGACTGAATCAGTAATCAAAAAACTTTCCAACAAAGAAAAGCCCAGGACCATATGGTTTCCCTTTTGAATTCTACCAAACACTTGGATAACTAACACCAGTTGTCCTCAAATTCTAAAAAATAGAACAGGAAAGAACACTTCCTAACTCATTCTATGAGGCCACCATTACGCTTATACCAAAGCCAAAGACAAGAAAAGAAAAGACTACAAGTGGATATCCATTATGAATATAGATGTAAAAATTCTCAATGAAATAAATAATAGCCAGCCAAACCAACAGCATATTAAAAGGACTATACACCATGACTAAGCAGGATTTGCCCAAGAAACATAAGGGTGGTTCAACTTATGAAAATCAGAGTAATACATCTCCTTAATAAAATAAAGGTTAAAAAACCCACAAGATCCTCTCAATTGATGGAGAAAAAACATTTGACAATTCTAACACCCTAGTTCAACAAACTAGGTTTAGAAGGGAACTTCCTCAACATGGTGAAAGGCATATATGAAACACTCAACAAGAATATCATACCCAATGGTAAAAGATTGAAAGCTTTACCTCTTAGAGATCAAGAATAAGACAAGGATGCTCACCTTCACCATTTCTATTCAATATTGTACTAGAAGTTCTAGCTAGAGCAATTAGACAAGAAAAAGAAATAAAAGCCATCTAAATTGAAAACTATTTCCATTCACAGATACTACGATTTACCTATGAAAAATCCTAAGGAATAAGCACACACACACACACACACACACACACAATAAGAACTAATAAACAAATTCAGTAAAATGTCAAGATAAAAGCTTAACAGGCATGAGTCAGTTATATTTCTATACACTAGTGAAGAACAATCTGAAAAGGAAATTAAGAAAATGATTTCACTTATAATAGCATCAAAAAGGATAAAATACTCAGGAATAAATGTAACCAAGAAAGTGGAAGACTCACACAATGAATACTACAAAACATTGAAAGAAATAGTTTTATTTTGTTTTGTTTTTCTTTTTAACTTTTATTTAAATTCTAGTTAGTTTACATACAGTGCAATATGGTTTTCAGGAGTTGAATTCAGTGATTCATTACTTACATACGATACCCAGTGTTCAACATAACAAGTGCCCTCGTTAATACTCGTCACCGATCTAGCCCATCTGCCACACATCTCCCTCCATCAACCCTCAGTTTGTTCTCTATTATTAAGAGTTTCTTATGGTTTGTTTCCTTCTCTCTCTCTCTCTCTCTCTCTCTCTCTTTTGAAAGAAATTTTAAGACATAAATAAATGGAAGGCATCCCATGTTCTTACATTGAAAGACTTACTATTGTTAGCTAGCAGTACTATCCCAAATCAGCTGCCGATTTAATGTGCTTCTTATCAAAATATCAACAGCCTTTGTTTCAGAAATGCAACAGCCAACCCTCAAATTCATATGGAACAGTAGGGGGCCATGAATAGCTTAAACTATCTTGAAAAAGAAGAACAAAGTTGGAGTTCTCACACATCCTGATTTCAAAACTTCCTATAAAGCTACAGTTATCAAACTGGTGTGATATTTGTATAATGGCAGACATATAGACCAATAGAATAGAATAGAGAGCATAGAAATAAATCCTTATATTATATGGTCAAATGATTTTTGACAAGGTTGCCAAGACCATTCATTCAATAGGGAAAGTGCAATTTTTTTCAATAGGTAGTGCTGGCAAAGTTGGATTTCCATATGCAAAAGAATGAAGTTGGACACCTTAAGCAAAGATTAACTCCAAATGGATCAATAACCTAAAATAATATAATTATTAGAAGAAAACATTGGATATAAGCTTTACATTGGGTTTGGCAATGATTTCAAGGATATGACAGCAAAGGCACAGGTAACATGAGAAAAAAAAAGACAAAAAATTGCACTTTATGAAAACAAAAATCTTGTGCATCAAAAGATACTATCAATAGAGTAAAAAGACAACCCATAGAACAGGAAAATATATTTACAAATTATATATGTGATAAGAGCTTAATATCCAGAATATTTCTTTAAACTCCTAAAATCAACAAAATAACAAGAACTTGATTAAAAATGGGAAAGAACAGTCTCTAACTGCAGCAATGTGGATGGGAGTACCAGGTACCAGGCTTGGAACGGAATTTCATGGATCACTTTAAGAAAATGGCAGACTAACTTGATATGAAGGAAATGGCCAGCTTCAATAAGGTCAAGCTAGAAAAAAAATAGAGACACAGGAGAACACCTGCTGACCAAAGACACCATTGAGCAGGAGAAGCAGTCAGCATCACTCACAACAGCTAACATGTGGAAGTAACCCATGTGTCTATCAACAGATAAATGAATAAACAAAAGTGGTCTATGTGTACAATGGACTACTATGCAGCCCTTAAAAGGGAAGGAAATTCTGACACACGCTACAACATAGATGAACCTGGAAGACATTATGCTAAGTAAAATGAGCCAGTCACACACACAAAAATACTGTATGATTCCACTTACATAAAGGACTTAGAATAATCAAAGTCACAAAAACCAAGTAGATTGGTCATTGCCGGGGGGGGGGGGTGCAGAAAATTGAGGGCTAGTGTTTAGTGGGGACAGAGTTTCAGGTTTTTTTTTTAATTTTTTTTTTTATTTATTCATGATAGTCATAGAGAGAAGAGAGAGAGGCAGAGACACAGGCAGAAGAGAGAAGAGAGAGAGGCAGAGACACAGGCAGAAGCGGGCTCCATGCTGGGAGCCCGACGCGGGACTTGATCCCGGGACTCCGGGATCGCACCCTGGGCCAAAGGCAGGTGCTAAACCACTGAGCTACCCAGGGATCCCCCAGAGTTTCAGTTTTATAAGTGGAAAATAGTTCTGGAGATGATGGTCACATAACATTATGAATGTATTTAATACCATGAAATAAATATACTTAAATATGAAAGAGTGATAAATTTTATTTTATATGTATTTTACACTACAATTTAAAAAATTGAAAAAAGAAATTATGAAAAGATGCTTGACTTCACTTACAATAAAAGAAATGCAGAAGAGAAGAGAGTAGGAGGACCCTGAGCTCATCTGTCCCACAGATACAACTAGATAACACCCACATCAGTGTAAATAGATGTAACAGACTCAGAAAACAACCTGAAGAGTGACAGGATAGATTCTCCACAGCTAAATGTGAAGAAGAGGCCATCAAAGAGGATAGGAAGAGTGGAAACATGGTCAGGAACTAAAACCATCTGCAAAATTGCTCTGGGAAGGAGAGACACTATAGAAGCAGAGAGGGGGAAAGAAATAGACCCTCACATCAGGCACCCCAGTCACAGGGAACCCACACAGGGAAGATGACTCCCCATAATATTTGGCTTTGAAAACCAGATGGGCCAAATTTTGTGAGTTCTTACAACCAGTGGGGCTTAACACCTGGAACTTTAAAAATCAGTGGGCTCACCTCTGGGAGAACTGGGAGGGCAATAGGAAACTGAGTCCCTGTCCCTAAAGAGACAACACAACGAATAGGCCCATGGAAATACAGCAGAGAAGCAGACATTTGAAAACTGCGTAGGATATATGGGAGGGAGATCTGTCTACGAATCTCAGAGTGTGTGCTAAAGGAGCAGGCATTATTGGGAGACTTCTCTAGGAACACAGGAGCTGGTCAGTGCCATCTTCCTCCCCTACCCCCAGCCTAGACACAGATACCTACAACCAGCACAGTGCCAACATGCTGACATTTGTTACTTGCTAACAGTGCACCCTACCCCACACACTTCTGTGGATACACCTCCTCCAACCTGGCAGGCCATGGTTTCTAGGGGCTTCAGGTCTCCTCCCACCGCAAACCTTCTCAGACCTTGTTAACACATGTTCTACTCCTGTGTTATCCTTCAGACAGGCCTCCTCCAATACACCCTTGGCTGGAGCCCATCCAAAGTGATGCCACAAGTCTGGCAACTTGTAAGTAGCTCCAACAAGGCCCAGTACCACTCCAAAGTGACTATTGCCCCAGGTTGAGGGGAAGATAGCCACACACACCAGTCCAAATGTGGTCTAGCAGTAGGCTGGGAGCAGACATCTGGTCTGACTACAGGCCCGCCCACCAACAAAAGCTTCTCAGGGGACAACACAAGGAAAGCATCCTGTACATTAGCGCTATGGCATCTCTGGAAAACACCTGGTCTGACTTACCTCAAGCCCAAGGAGGCCCCACTAATCCATTAACAGCACAGGAATCAAACCCTGCTTACAACAGGTAAAGAGGGCCATGTAGATGACTGGACTGAAGGCAAAAGTGGCTTGGCCACAACAGCAGCGTCCACAGAACACATATACAAAACAGGCCTAAAGTGCCAGTTCTGGTGAATAGGGACTACTGCTCAGCAGGGCACTATAGGTAGGACCTCTCCTTCATAAGGCTACTACTTTCAAGAGCAAGAGATGTAGCTGACTTTCCTAACACATTGTAACAAAGAGTTAGAATAAAGAGACAGAGGAATAAGTCCCAAATGAAAGAATAGGACAAAATCACAGCAAGAGACATAAACAAAATGGAGGTAAGAAATACACCTGATCAAAAATTTAAAGTAATGGTCTACAAGAGTCTCATTTCAGACCTAAAGACACATGTAGGTTAAAAGTGAAGGAATGGAGAAGCATTTATCATGCAAATGGAAGTGAAAAGAAACCCTGGGTAGCAATACTTATACCAGACAAAGCAGATTTTATTTTATTTTTTAAGATTTTATTTATTTATTCATGAGAGGGGGGTGGGGAGGAGAGAGACATAGGCAGAGGGAGAAGCAGGCTTCATGCAAAAAGCCTGATGTGGGACTCGATCCCAGAGTCCTGGGATTATGCCCTGAGCCAAAGGCAGATGCTCAACCACTGAGCCACCCAAGCAGACTTTAAAGCAGACTTTAAAACAGTCCCTAAAGTAGACTTTAAAACAAAGACTGTAACAAGAGACCAAGAAGAACACTATATAATCAAAAAGGGAAAAATACAACAAGAAAACTTAACTATTTATTCACCCAACATGGGAACACCCAAATACATAAAGCAGTTAATAACAAACATAAAGGAAGTAATTCTTAGTAGTGCAATAAGAGTAGGGGACTTTGGGACACCTGCGTGGCTCAGTGGTTGAGCAGTCTGCCTTCAGCTCAGGTCATGATTCTGGGGTCCTGGAATCAAGTTCCATATTAGGCTCCCTACAGGGAGCCTGCTTCTCCCTTTACCTGTGTCTCTGCCTCTCTCTCTGTGTCTGTCATGAATAAATAAATAAAATCTTTTTTTAAAAAGAGTAGGAGACTTTAACACACCATTTGCATCAATGGATAGATTGTCCAAATGGAAAATCAACAGGAATCAGTGGCTTTGAATGACATATTGGACCATGGATCTAACAGATAAATTCAGAACATTCCATCCTAAAACAGCAGAATATACATTCTTTTCAACTGCACATGGAATATTTTCCAGAATAGATCACATATTAGGCTACAATAAACTCTCAATAAATTAAAAAAGATTGAAGTCATACTATGTACCTTTTCTGACCACAATGCTATGAAACTAGAAATCAACCACTATGAAAAATCTGGAAAGACCACAAATACATGGAGGTTAAACAACATGCTCCTAAACAATGAATGGGTGAACTAAGAAAGAGGAAATAAAAAAATACATGGGAACAAATGAAAATGAAAAACATAATGGTCCAAAATCTTTGGGATACAGCAAAAGCAGTTTTAAGAGGGAAGAGTATAAAAAAAAAAAAAAAAAAGAGGGAAGAGTATAGTAATATAAACTTAAGAAACAAGAAAAATCTCAAACAACCTAAACTTACACCTAAAGGAACTAGAAAAAGAACAACAACAACAACAACAACAACAAAACAGAACTAGTAGAAAAAGTAAAGATTAGAGCAGAAATAAACAAAATAGAAACTAAAAAAATAATAAACAGATCAATGAAACCAGGACCTGTTTCTTTGAAAAGATCAACAAAATTGATAAACCTTCAACAAACAAACAAAAACAGAGAGAAAAAGGACTGAAATAGACAATATCAGAAATGAAAGGAGGGGTATCCCTGGGTGGCTCAGCAGTTTGGCACGCCTTCAGCCCAGGGCGTGATCCCGGGGTCCTGGGATGGAGTCCTGCATGGGGCTCTCCGCCGGGAGCCTGCTTCTCCCTCTGCCTATGTCTCTGCCTCTCTCTCTGTGTCTCATGAATAAATAAATAAAATCTTTAAAAAGAAAAAAAAGAGGGATCCCTGGGTGGCGCAGCGGTTTAGCGCCTGCCTTTGGCCCAGGGCGCGATCCTGGAGACCCGGGATCGAATCCCATGTCGGGCTCCCAGTGCATGGAGCCTGCTTCTCCCTCTGCCTATGTCTCTGCCTCTCTCTCTCTCTCTCTCTTTCTGTGTGTGACTATCATAAATAAATAAAAATTAAAAAAAAAAAAGAAAAAAGAAAAAAAAGAGAGAGAAGACCCAAATTACCGTTAAAAATAAAAAAAGAGGATATCACATAAAGACCTTACACGTTAAAAAGATAAGGGAATACAATAAACAATTCTATGCATATAAATTCAATATGTTAGATGAAATAGGTCAATTCCTTTAAAGACACAAGCCATCAAAATTCACTCAAGAAAAACAGATGTCCAGAATAGTCCTGTATTCATTAAAATTAAGTTTGTTTTAAGGAGCTTTCTAATAAAGAAAATGTTAGGCAAGATGGTTTCACTGGTAAATTTAAGAAAAAAATACTAATTCAACACAAAATAGAAGAGAAAGGACTACTTCCCAACCCATTTTATTAGGCCAACATTACCCTGATAAAGCAGACAAAAACATTACCAAAAAACTACAGATGAATAACTCTCATCACTATATATATATATAAATTCTCCCCCAAAATATTAGTAAATTGAATCTAGCAACAGAGAAAAATAATAATACTTTATGACTAAGCAGAGTTTATCCCAAGAATGCAAGGCTAGTTCAGCATTTGAAAACAACATAGTTCACCATATTACCAAAATAGAAAGAAACCCACACATATATGGCAAATTGATTTTTTATTTTTATTTATTTTTATTTTTTATTTTTTTAAAGCTTTTATTTATTTATTCATGAGACACAGAGAGAGAGAGAGGCAGAGACACAGGCAGAGGGAGAAGCAGGCTCCATTCAGGGAGCCGGACACGGAACTCCATCCCAGGTCTCTAGGATCACACCCTGGGCCCAAGGCGGTGCTAAACTGCTGAGCCACCCGGGCTGCCCACAAATTGATTTTTTTAAACAAGTACAAAGACAACAGAGAAAAGAACATCTTTTCAAAAAATGGTCTGGAACAACTGGATATCCATATGCAAAATAAATAAGCTTCAACTCAAACTTTGTACCTTAAATAAAAAGTAACTCAAAATGGATCATAGGTCTACATGTAACATAAAACTATAAAACTTCAAAGAAAAACTTTGTGACAACTGGGTTAGACCAATTTTCTCGAAGAAAAACTTGTGACAACTGGGTTAGACCAATTTCTCATTACTGACATTTTGGACTGTATAATTCTTCTGTGTGGTGGTGCAGATCATTTTGTGCATTGTAGGATGTTTAGTGGCATCTTTGACCTCTACCTACCTGATAGAGTAGCAACCCCTCCCAAGTTGTAACAATTAAAAAATGTCTCCCAATATGGCTAAAGGTCCTCTGAAGATCAGAACAATCTGTGATTGATAACCACAGGGTTAGGCAGAGTTTTTAGATATGACACCAAAAGCACAATCCAGAAAAGAAAAGAAAATTATAAATCAGACTATATCAAAATACACTTTGCTCAAACAACAACAAGAAAACCATGTTAAGAAAATGAAAAACAAACCACAGAACCTGGGAGAAATATTCCAAGTCATGTTTCTGATAAAGGACTTATATCCAGAATAAGGAACTCTCAAAACTCAACAATACAAATACAAATAACCTACTTTAAAAATGCACATAAGATCTGAACAGACATTTCGCTGAATAATGGAAGGATATTCCATCATTCCAAGCCCATGGAAGGATATTCAACATCATTTGTTATCAGAGAAATGTAAATTAAAATGATAATGAGATATCACTACACAATCTATTAGAATGGGTAAAATATTTTTGAAAAGCTGACAATACCAATGACTGACAAAGATTTGGAGCAACTGGAACCCTCATACACTGTGGATGGCAATGCGTAACAGTGCAGCTACTTGGGAAAACAGTTGGCAGTTTCTTACAAAGTAAGTATATATTTATATACAACCCCGCAATCCAGCTCTTAAGTATTTACCCAAGTGAAATGAAAGCCTATGCTCACATAAAGTTGTTGAGTATTTACAGGAGTTTTATTCATAATCACCAAAACCTGAAAATAATCCAAATGTATTTTAATAGATGAATGGATAAATAAATTTCTGCCCATCCATGCCATGTAATATATGCAGAAAAGAGTTAACATAGAAGGCCTGAGGCTGCTATCTTTAGAAAGACAAGCTTACAAGGTTGGCATTTCACTGATGTCTAGAAACTTGGCCACTTGAACCATTTCCTACACTAAGCCCAGACTCTTTGTTATAAACAATGTGATTTATGTTGAACACCTGCTTTCCCTCTAGCAGTCTGGAATTGTCTGGAATTTTGATATCTGCTAGGCAGAGAGTGCCTGTGTAATAATCACACAATAAAAACCTTGGACTCGGGGATCCCTGGGTGGCCCAGTGGTTTGGCGCCTGCCTTTGGCCCAGGGCGCGATCCTGGGGACCCGGGATCGAATCCCATGTCGGGCTCCCAGTGCATGGAACCTGCTTCTCTCTCTGCCTGTGTCTCTGCCTCTCTCTCTCTGTGTGACTATCATAAATAAATAAAAATTAAAAAAAAATAAAAACCTTGGACTCTGAGTCTTTAATGAGCACCCTTGGGCAGAAATATTGCATATATTACTATCTTTTTCACTGCTAGGGAAAGGAGCGTGCTTGGTACATCCCTTCACAAGAGGGAGAGAACATAAGGAAGTCTGTGTATGGATTTATCCAGATTCTACCTGCATCTCTTACCCTTGCTGATCCTGTTATGTATCCTTTCACTATAATAAACCTAATATATTAATGAAAATATATACTAAGTCCCTTGAATTCCAGTAAATCTCTGAATGTGGGGATAGTGTTGGGGCCCCCTAAAATAGGATACTACTCAGCAATAAGAATAAATGAACTGTTGATATATGCAACAACATGGATGAATCTTGCGTGCATTATGCTAAGTGAAAGAAGCTAGACTCAAAAGGCTCTACATAGTATAATTCCATTTATATGACATTTTAGAAAATGCTTTAGAAATAGCTACAAAGAATAGGTCAGGGGTTGCTAGAGATTAAAGGTGAATGAAGAGTTTGACTACACAGGGGCTACACAACGGACTCTGTGGGGGGAGGGGGGTTGGTGGGAGGTGATAAAACCATTCTGCAGTTTGGCTATGGTGGTGGTTATACAACTCTATGCAGTTATCAAAACTCGGATTTTACACCAAGTAAAGTTCACTGTAAGTAAATTTAAAATAAATTTAAATTGAGATATAATCAACTGCCTTTCTATAGCCAGCAACAAATAGGATAAATTAAAAGCATAAGTTATAGGGGCACCTGGGAGGCTCAGTCAGTTGAGTGTCCAGCTCTTGACTTCAGCTCAGGTCATGATCTTGGGATCCTGGGATCAAGCCCCACACTGGGCCACACTAAGCAGGGAGTCCGCTTGAGGATTTCTCTCCCTGTCCCTCTGCCCCTCCCCTAGCTCGTGCTCTCTCTCTCTCAAAATAAATAAATAAATCATTAAAAATTTAAAAAAACCCATAATTTATAATAGGTACAAAAACTATTAAATACTCTAAAATAAGACTAATGAAAGACACATAAGACCTCTCTGTTCAAAACTACAAACTATAGGGAGATTACAGAAGACATACATACATAAATAAATAAAGTAAGTAAGTAAATAAATAAATAAAAAGATATACCATGTTCTTGGATTGAAATACTTCAATATTACAAAGACATTAACAATTCCATTGAAATCCCAAGATATATTTTTTAAGTTGACAAGGTGATTCTAAAATTATATGGAAATATAAAATATAACAGCCAAAAGCTTTAGAACAATAAAGTTTGAGTACTTAGTGTGCTGTATATCAATACTTATCATAGAGTTATGATTAATCGGACAGTCTGGTATTGGTAAAAGGTTGGACAAATAGGAAACAAAATAGGGAGTCTGGAAAATGTGCCCTGATTTATATAAATAGAACCCCTTAATTTGTGACAGAGTTTGCACCAAAGAGCCTTGGGGAAGTTACAATCCTTTATATATGTATGGAAAAAATTAAAACTTGATTTCTATTTCACATCACCACAGAAATTTCCAGGTGGAGGACAAACATAATGTAAAAGTTAAAAAAATTACTAGAAAAGTTACTTTATTGAACACTGTCATGCATAATGTTATGTCAAGTTCTTGAATAGGATATAAAAAGCTCATTATAAAGAAAAATATTGAAAATTTGACATTAAATTCGCCAGCTTCTGTTCCTCAGTAGACATAATTACCAGAGTAAGTGTAAGATCATTCGCAACATGAAGAAAGTCTTGTATCCACAGCATACAAAGAACTCCAAAAAATAAATCAAGAAAAGGTAAATAACCAGTAGAAAAATGGATGAGAAAAAAAGAAAGAAAGAAAAATGGATGAGAGAGCTAAACAGGCCCTTTACAAAGAGAATATCCAAAATGGTCCATGAATGAGATATACTCATACTCAAAGGTACTCAACCTCTACAGCCACCAGGGAAATACAAATGAAAACCCGTATCATCATAGAATGACTATAATTAAAATGATTGGCAATTACAAGCATTAGTGAGGATGTGGAGTAACAGGAGCTCTCACTGTTGCTGGTGGGACTAGAACTTGCCACCACTCCAGACAATGGCCAGTCCCTACTACAAGTGAGACATGTACCATCTCACACCCAGGCATATACCAACCATAAATAAGGATATATACTTTCACTAGCACAGTTGATCATTACCAAAACTGTAGACAACCCAAATATCCATGAACATTAGAATGCATAATTTTTAGTGTATTCAAATAATAGCTTATACAATGAAAATGAGCAAACTATTGCTACACACAACAACTCACAATTATAATGTTGAGCAAAAGAGGCTAGAGGCCAAGAATGCATGAGGAATAGTTCATTTCAATAAAGTTAAAAAAAAACCCACTAAACTATGAAGTTAGAACTCTTCCTTTGAGGAGCAAGCCCTTGAAAGGGGACAAGAGGGCACTTCTAAGGAGCTGGTAATGTTCTGTTTCTTGGTTTAGTTATAAGGTATGTTCACTTTGTGATATGCATTGAGCTATATGCTTAGGATTTATTCATTTTTCTGTGTTTTTATACAGAAACATTAATATTATATTAAAATGCTTTAATGGGCCCCCAAATGCTTTTCTTCCAAGCATTTTAAGATTATATTACAGTTTATATAATTAAATATTATATAAAATTAAAATAAAAAATATAAAAGATATTCTTTAAGTTAAAAAACCCATGAATCAGATGATATCAGTTCCTGTCTTAAAGTTATGGAATGGCTTCCTACAACACTAACAAGGACCCTTGATCTGGCTCTTGCCTACCTCTCTGTCCTCAATTCACAGGGTCTCCCCTCTTTATCACCATGTTCCACCCTGGTCGTCTTTCTTTCCCTCACATATACCAAACTTGTTCCTGTCACAGGTCTCTGCTTGCTCTACCCTCTGCCTACTGTTCCTTCCCCGCCCTTCTCTATAGCTGCCTATTTCTTATCCTGGGTCCCCACTTAAATATCAGCTCCTCAGAAATGCCTTCCCTGACCGTCTATCTCATTTAGCACTCCCACCTCACTTCCTAGTCCCTCTCCACCCCTGGCGTTAGTCAACATTTTCTATAAAGGGCCAGATAGTAAATATTCTAGTTTTTGCAGGCCAGATGGTCTTGGTCATAATTACTCAACATTTCTGTGGTAGTGGGGAAAGTAGCTCTGGGCAATATGTAAATGAGTGGGAGTGGCTGTTCTAATAAAACCTTACTTATGGATCCTGACATTTAAATTTTATAACATTGCACATGCCATAAATTATTCTCCTTTTGATCTTTTTCCCTCAAGCATTTCAAAAGGTAAAAACTCTTCCTACTTAGTTCAATCATAAAAAGGCAGGCAATGGGGCCAGATTAGGTGAATGGCCCTAGTTTGCCAGCTTCTGCTTTAACCTGTGACCCTGATTTACTTTCTCCCTAGACCTGATTTACTTTCTTTGCTACCTAAAATGACTTCATTCCTTCATGTGTTTGTTGTCTATCTTCTCCCGCCCCTAAAATTTCAGCTCCAAGAGGGAGGGGCCTCATCTGTTTTGTTCTCCACTGTGTGCCTACTGTCCATCACCATGTCTGACACATGGAGGCCAGAAGAATTGAAGGCCCAAGCCCACCTGGGTGTGACCACAGCTTTGGGTTGGATCTTGATACTCTTCTTCCGAGTGGGGCTTACAGAAACAGACCCATGTTCTTCCTTCGAAGACTCTCCAACTGAGGATTCCAATCGGGCTGACTGAGATCGTAGTAAAAGGGCTTCTCCTGAGTATCCAATTGGCTTGGTGCTCCGCTCAAGATAGAGACTTGATTTTACCCTGGTTCGATTGATTTCTGCCTCTTCCTTAACCGGGTATTCTATGGTGAACAGGCCTGTTAACAGAAGACACAGCTGTCACTCTCCCTCGTGGCCTTCCCTGCCCTGCTGTGGGGCTCTGCCTATCAGCAGCCCTGCAGCTCATCTTCCATGCCACTCCTCCACTCTTGCATGTTCTCTGGCCAAGCTGCCCCCCCTCTGGTGTCCAGCACACAGCTCCAACCCTAGTACAGTTAGTGGATCAGTAATTGTTGGCTGAATGTCAGAACAAATCAATCGCATTTCTATTCGTTCGTCAAGACTCAGCTGGGATCCCTCTTTCGCTATGAAGCCCATGTTTCATTCAGCTCTGTGTCCTCCATTGCACTCTTAGTGCCCTGGGTACACAATGTCTCCATACTGTTCTCTTTCCTGAGAATGCTGTTGCCTGTATCTCCAGAGATAAGTAATTTCCACTACTTTCTTTGTTGTATTTATTCGAATTCTTGTTTTAGTTTCTCTACTAGACTTGACAACTTCTGAGGCCTGGGATTTTCATTTCTTATTCACTTACCAAACATTTATTGGATGCTGGGAATATATAGATGACCCAAACAGGGTTCCCTACCTCTGAGAACTCCTAACCAGGGTATGAGGGGGATGGGCAAAGAAATATTCACAATGCTATGTAGTAAGACTTATAATTAGAGCATATTTTTTATGTGGGAACCCAGAAGAGTATGAAACTCATTCTGTTGGGGGAATCAAGGAAGGCTTTCTGGAGGGATACAGTTTAATTGAATCTTTAGGAATGAGGAGAAACTCCTTGGAGCACAGCAACCCCCCCTGCCCCCCGGTAACCAGCCAGGGGGTGGCATGGAATGGAAGTCACTGTTCCTTTGTCCCCAGGCTCCTCAGCGAGACAGCCTAGATTTGAGAGGGGTCCTGAGGTCACCATGCTGGCCCTGGGGGGAGCCCTTGTGGCCTAACAGGGACAGCCTGGTGAGCTGGCTGCTTTTTTCCCTTCTATCAAGGTTGTCCACAGAGAGGAACAGGGTCTGCAAATGGATGACGGACTATATGGGAGACAGAACTGAAAGGTGAACCAGCTGTAGGAGTGGGTCAGAAAGTCGCAGAATGACGATGGGAGGCCCAGGAGAAATAAAACAACCACTGGAGACACTGAGGACACACGGGGCGGTGCTCAGAAACTGAAGGCTGTGAAGGCCACCACTACTCCTGACATGGCCCTGAGTGAGTATCTTTACTTCAGCGGCCTGGGCCTCATCACTCCATCTACCAATGAGGAAATTGCCCTGCCTGCCCACCTCCCTGGGTGGCAAAGAGCTGTCCTCAGAGGTGCCTTGTAGGTGACCCAGGATTTAGGAAGTTATCAAATAGGCATCACCCATCTTTTTGCCCCTTACCTGCTGTCAGCAAGACAGAATTCATAAACTGTGACACTGTCTTTTGAAATCGCTTCCTCATCTCTGCCAGAGCTCGGTTCATCTTAGCTATCTTGTCGTCCATGCGGGCCAGCAGCTGGGGAGAGGCCAAGGAGGAGAGCATTGTTGCCTCCCTGCCAGGAGCCACGGGCCCAGCCCACCAACAGCTAGGCCTTGCTCTAGCTGGCGGCCGTGCTGTCCCCTCTGCCGTGACATGCCTCTCTCTTGCCCTCTGCTCAGTGAATTCCTGCACATCAGCCCAACTTGACTCAAAGTTGACTCAAAACCTCGTTGGAGGGTTTCCCTGACTCTACTGGGCAGAACTGTTCCTTGCTCTCCATGTAGCCTGAAGTCAGAGTTAACCCTTTATGAAGTAACTGGATGCATCTGAGACTATCTTGCCTGCAGGACCGTAAGCTCTTAGAGGGCAGGGGCCAAGTCTTGATCTCTTTGGTGTCCAAGCACCTGTCATGCAGAAGCCGCTCAATTAATGCTTGCTGCATTATGAATAGCTAGATAGACAAAGGCCTCTTTGGGATCTCTGCTGTTAGGCCCCCTCTATATGCATCCCCCGTTGCCCCCGTGCTCCCTACAGCTGCCAGAATATCTCAGATGAGAAACTGTTCATAGCCAAGGTTACATAGATTGACTGGTCCCTGTTGGGATCAAAGGCCCAGGCCTCCTGCCTCAATTCAGAGCCATGCTGAAAGGCCATTCTGGCTCTGAGGCCCTCACAGGATGGCAAGGTTTCTGTGGGATTCAACCTCTACCTCTGCTGGAGCAGTTCAATGGCATACAGACCTAGGCTCAGATTTTAAAGTCCAAGGCAGTCAGAGCCTGACCTTTCCTCCAGGAGGCCTTTGCTGATTTCCTCAGCTGGGAGCAATGCTCCCCATGCTAAATCCGAGCTTTGGCCCGTGCCTGTCCTTTCCACCCTGGACCTGACCATGTTTTACCTCCTTTGCCCATAAACTTGGTTGGCCCCAAGAAGGCAGGATCTTTGCTTTCTACATCTCCCACTTAACACAGAGAAGTTGTGGAACAATTTTCTGTGGAATTGAAGCCTCAGGTAGAGAGAATGGGATGGACAGTGGGCAGATTTTCGGAAGAATGATGGTCAGTCTATGTGTCCTACTTTACCCTGTAGGCAGGACTTCCATAAAGGATGCCTCAGTTAATAGCAAAGCCTCAACTATCCTTCTGGGTTTAGGCCACAGCTGCTGCTTCTAGGCTAATTTTATTTATTTATTTGTAATTTATACTCAGCCTGCTTCCAAAAAGGATTTGAAGTGGCACTGTGGGCTAATAAAGCTTTTAAATTGAGGTGTTGCCTCACTTTCAAAGTGCTGCCTTGATAGAAATATTTAGTGAGGAGCCTGGCCTCAGGGCTGTAAAAGCTAGGACTGCCGTTCTGCATGTCGCTCTGATAGGTGGCTCCTTCCAAGGTGATGGGAGTCTGGGGAAGCCATTTAACAAGCTTGTCACTGACAGGAACTTAGCAGGAGGAGGCCACCCTACTTCCCACCCTCAGCTTTTCTAGACTGCCATGGATTTTGCTGATGAATGATAACCAGCCCCAAACACACAGACATAGGAAAAAGTTGAACAGATTGTGTGGAAGCTGGGCAGGCCCTTACATATCCCTCTACAGATGGGGACACTGAGGACTAGAAGGGAAGGGGCTGGCCCAAGGCTCTATGTCTTCTTCCTAGTCTTGGCCGGCCTGCACATTAGCAAGTCTTCTCAGGGGCCCCTTGCAGCTCTGACAGTCCAAGAATCAGAGAGGAGACAATTTTCTGAGTCTCAAGATCTCATGTACAAATATTTCAAGATGCTTAACCTGGCAGCTAAAACCAACATTTGGAAATTGTGTTTCCTACAATAAAACCCATATTTCCTCATTTGCTGTTGTTTATCTAGTCTGAAATCTGTGTTCTCAAACAGAAGGGTTGATGACCTTGACGCTTCTGTGGCAAGTCAGTCTTCTGGGTCAACATCAATAACTACTGACTAGAACCCAGCACTGTTTCCAGAAGCTGTTTTAATATACTGATCTGCTTAGCCCTTTGCTAAGTGTCCCCGAGACAGCTATGCTTTTTGGGTTATGATGTCCTTTCAAATAACTTTCCAGCTTTCTACCACACTGGCAAACTCCCTCTGTGAGCTTCCCTGATAAATATGCCATCTTCAAGATCCACACGGCCCAGTATAAAGAAAATGCAAGCTACACATGTGGTTGTAAACATTTCTATAGCCACATTTTAAAAAAGCTCTTAAAGGTGAAATTAATTCTGGTAACAGATTTATCTAACCCAACATATATATATATATATATATTTTTAATTTATTTATGATAGGCACACAGTGAGAGAGAGAGAGGCAGAGATACAGGCAGAGGGAGAAGCAGGCTCCATGCACCGGGAGCCCGACGTGGGATTCGATCCTGGGTCTCCATGATCGCGCCCTGGGCCAAAGGCAGGCGTTAAACTGCTGTGCCACCCAGGGATCCCCCAACATATATTTTTAAATGATTATTTTAACATGCAATCAAACCATTCATGAGAAATTTTACATTTTCTCTTCATGCTAAGTTTTTGAAACACAATGCATATTTTCTCTTGTGGCCGATCTCCATTTGGACTTGTCACATTGCAAGTTCTCAGTAGCTGTTTGTGATGTGTGACTACCATATTGGGCAGCACAGCTCTGGACTTCTCCTTATTCCAAGATTGCATTCAGGTAAGATAAAATAAGACTTGAATTACTGAGGGGCTTTCCTCAGCCCAAAGGGCATGTTTGGTGCATGGACATAGAGTGACCTCTTTTGGCTGTTCATGGGGGTCTTTAATTGCTTACATCCTGGTTCTTAGCTGTGAACCAGACTCCAGTGTTTACCAGATAAGAGGCTGTCAGGAAAACTAAGCATTACTACAATTTTATGGGAAAGAACAATTGTCTAATATCTCTTGCCTTTGGTAGGAAAAATAAGCTCACATTTTTTTACACAGTCTAAAAAGGTTTTTAAGAAATATAGGTATATGACTTCATACATCCTGTGTACTTAGTCACATAACAGCAATTTTCAGAGTAATAGCATGGAACCAAATGGGCAGGGTGGACTCATCAGTAAGCATGATCATCATCTTAGCCCACATGGAGTCAAACCCAGGGTTCTTTTGCTCTTTGAAATAATCAGTGCAGCTTGAAGTCACAAGTATCTGAGTTTCCTGGATGCTCCAATGCTCCTTTAACAAACATTCTCTCCTGGTCCCCCAGGGGCTCCCATGGTGCCTCTCTCCCCTACACACTGCACCAGTCCAGCTGGATTACAATTGATGTTGATGCTGTTTCCCCTTCCATTAGATGGAAGGTATTTTAGAACTAGAGGGAATGAGATTTCTTCCATTTCTACATCCCCAGAAGCCAACTTGGCACACTGTAAGTGTTAACAAATGTTTATTGAATTACTTAATGAATTAATGAAGTTGAAATGCTGCTGAAATAAAAAGGTGGTGGGAAAACAGATGGAATGCTCTCTTCCAAGAGAAACACAGGTGTTCTCTATCTTGTTCATAGAGCATGGGTCCCTAACAAATGCCTGCCTCCGTGTCCCCGATGTAAAGTGAGAATGTTGGGCTGGCTGCTCCGAATGGGTTCTATCAGCTCTGTGAGTCTATGAGCCTGTGGCATGTTGGTGGCAAGTACCCCTGCAGTACCAGAGCCTTGCTCAGCTCCAGATAGGAACACAGGGAGGGGGAACTGCCCTCTGGATGATCATATAATTAGCATCCAAACCAGGACACTTTTGAGAGTGAAAGAGGATGCTATTAATAATTCCTCTAGGCTGATAGGTATAAGCTGGGACTGGGCCCATGGAAACTAGGAGGTAGAGTCCCAGGAAGTTCCAAGGAGTCTTCCCCAATGAACCAATCCCAGCAAAGCACCCGACCTGCAAAGCAAGTAGCCTGTTCCATCAATGAACCCTTGGTTACCTCACTCTCATGGTGTATGTCAAGTGTTCTCCACTAGGCTATAAACATAAATATAAATATAAATATAAATATAAATATAAATATGAATATATAAATATAAATATAATCCCTCAGGGATTGGGGATGTGTGCCCCTCATCCTCCCCATCTCTCTCCATGATGTTGACTCGGGACCAGGGACACAGGAGGACCCATAAAGACCCAGAAAATAGAAGAACTTGGCTTCTAGTCTCCACTGTTTTCTTACCCACCCAACAAATATTTAGTAAGCACTTAATTTTAAGCAGTCCCATGCTATAGCCCTGGGGAAATGTCAATAGGCCTCACAGGGAATTCTCAGTCTGGTAGAGAAGATAGGTTTATAAGTAAAGGACTGCTACAATAGAGATGAGTCATAGCTGGGAAAGCCAAGCAAAGGGAGAGGCAGACTCTCCTTGGGATGGGAAAGGGGGTAGTGGAGAGGGTCATCAACACACCTTGGTAGTTATTCTTTCCAGTAACACCTCTCACTCTTTTGGTAACAGCACCATGATGTTCCTGTCTCATCCTTCAACAGGGCAGTGTACCTGGGGCTGATCATGCCCTTTGGCTCTCAGGATGAACATGATACTCAAGCCTGGGCTGTGAGAGCAACATGTGCTCCTGGCCATGGGGTTCAATTCAGGGAGAGGTGGCAATGTTGGGGTTGGCACTTTTCCTTGATCGCTAAGGAAAGAGAAGCCCTCTTTCTCCTAGGAAGAGCAAAGCTGGTAGAATAATGAGTCCAGAGATGCTTATGACCATCTTGTCACCATAAAGAGAGAAACTCTCTGAGAATGAAGGCAACAAAGAGGAAAGAAGAGCCAAGAGATGGGAATATCTGATGGAATCATTTGAGGGCCTGGATCCAGCCATGCCTAAAGCTGCCTACTGATAGACTTCTCAGTTTACTGAGCCAATACAGTTTCTCTTCATGCTTAAGCTAATCTGTTTTGGATACTATCACAACTGAAAGATTCCTAACAGACGGATGTTTCACAGAGAAGGTGATTAGGAGTTCATTAGTCAGAGAAAGAGGGAGGGCCCTGCATGGGACAGGGGGTGGAGAGGTAGGAGGAGCACACACACTGAAATATAGAATGGCAACCCACACTGAGACGCCTGGGGTCAGGCCTGGGGACCTGGTCTGCTTTGGCTTACCCGTTTATCATGTGCTACCCCATGGGGACAGTTGTTGGCTGATACAGAGAGTGTTATTGTTTCATTTAGGGAAGTAAAGGTGACTGTGATGGAGTCCTGGGCCAGCACCATCAGCTTCATTTGCTCATTCACCTGCAGATGAAGAAACAGTGCTTAGGGGATCTCTGCTTCTATTATCCACCCTCCCCCTATTACCATCACCACAAAGCACAAAACCTGGCTTGCAGCTAAGAAAGCTGTAAGGTCCTTATGTTGGAATTTAGCTTTCATAGAAAAGAAAGGATTCCAGTCTCTCTTTGGGGGACTGGCAGAAAAAGTAACAGATGCCTTCCTATTCCTGCCCCTTCCCTTTCCAGCGGAAGCTTAGAACCAATATGAAAGAGACACAGGAGTCTGGAGGCAAATCAGCTTTGGTTCCAGTAGAGCTGGATGGAGATGTAGCTTGGCTCATAAGTATACACTATGAATCAGATATGTCCACCCAGGCAACAGGCCTGACCATGAGCCTTGCTCTAGAGCATGCAGAGATGCCTTGGGGAGCTGACAACATGGCAGGAGATACCAGAATGCACCCTTCTGTGCATGGGTGGGCAGATGACAAAAGGAACCCAGCAGGGGCTGAGCCACATATGCTCAGTACCCTCCCCACAATCACGAAATATGTCACTACTCTTCTCCTAAGGAGGAGCCAAAGGAGCTTTAAAAAAAAAATCACTTCCAAAGGGGGTGGGATTGCAGATAGGAACAGGGAGCTGCCTTTACAGCAACTCAGCAACTCAGTCCTGAGAATTCTGTGTTCTAGAAGTAAGTTCCAGTTCAGCCTCTATTAAGCAAGCCAGCTTCTCTGAAGCTCAAATTCCTCAATAGTAAATAGTTCAAAGTCTAGTATCAGGTTCAAATGAGATAAAGATTATGGAAGTGGCTTCACAAGCCACAAAGGTCCATAACACACATGAGCAGATATAGTCAGGGTGTGGAAGCACAATCCTCTGAGGTCCCTGAATGGTTCACATGTGCAGAGAGTTATGTATGCATAGTAGCCCTACACAAGGGCCTAGGAGTCTGCAGCCCTACTTGCTGTGTGGTGATGCTTTCTTCCACCCTTCATGTCTCTGACCTATGTGTATCTCAGGACTCCTCTGAACTAAGGAAATACTCTTCATTTCACTCCTTCCATTGCTTCTGCTATTCCACTTATTGGCCCCAAGGTCTAAATTCAATTCTTTCTCATACTCTTCAGTCTGGATGCTAGTGGTTTCCAACACCCAGAAAATATTTGATCCATGGCTGTCTTTTTACCAAGTCTTTTGACATCTTCATACTTGTTGATCACTCCCACTTAAGAAAAAACCCTACCCTCCCTCTCCTGTTCTTCTCCTGGTGGGTGTAGTATAGAGCTATGGTTGAGAGCTCAAGTGCTACAGTTGGGCAAGGTTCAAATCCCAGTGTTGCTACTTACCAGTGGAGCAATTTTAGGGAAGTTGGTTAGCTTCTCTGAGCCTGGGGACAGTAACAGAAGTTTTTTTCCTATGGCACTGAGCAGATCTCACGGGGTAAAATATGCACAGGGCTTAGCACAGTATAACTGTGTTTTATTATTCCTGTTCCCTGGGTGGTTTCTCTTCCTCTCCCCAGTGCTCCAAATGTGGGTGCTCTACAAGCTCATTCACTACTCATCTTCTTGAGAATTCATGAGCCAGCCCATCACATATATGCATCATCCCTAATCTCTCATCCTAAGAGAGGATTATGTCACAAAAGCCACCAAGCCCAATCAACACATCTAAAACATACTGATCTCTGACCCTCTCAGAAACTTGTTTTCCACCCAGATATATACTCCATTATGGAGTCATCTATACTTCCCTCTCTTCTCATTTATTCCCTACAGCTGATGCTTGAATGCCACTGAATTCTTCTCCTGAAATGGCTCCTTTAAAAAATATTGCTGAACCCCTTCATCATGTCAGATCTGGCTAGTTACCCCCATAACTAGTCTTTGTACTAGCCCATCCACTGATCTTTCCCTTTCTAGTCAACTTTCTATACACATGCTGGACCAAGCATGCCAGCCCTCAACTTAGAAACTAACCAGCTGGTTGTACTTCCAGCATAGCTGAGTCAGTTCCTACTAGGTTGACCCTCCTACAGACCTTGGCACAAATACAATAAAACAACAAACCAAAGGCTCTGAAGAATAAACAAAAGCAGGCAAATTTTGAAGAGTCAAAACTTAAAAGAAAGGGCCAGCATGGGATGAATTTCTACTTTATAGTTTTGGCATGAAGGCAAGCCACAGTCATGGCCAAAACACCACCATCTTCCTGACCCAGAAAACCAAAGGACTGAACTACAAAGGAAACTACAATCACAGAAAAGTAAGGATAAAATTCCAGAAGAGACAGCACCAAAGAAATAGAGACCCAAATTTTGTGAATAGGCCATCCATATCCCTGGCTAATCCCTGAGCCATGGATGAGCAGGGGAGACTCAGGACAGCTTACTGCTAGGGAAACAGAAAAACTGAGATGTGAGTTCCTGCCCATTGCAGGTAAGACAAAGTTTGTGGTGTGAGTCTAATCAAGTTCTCTGCCTGCTAAAACAAAAAATGTTAACACTCTTCAGAGAAATACATCAAAATTCAGATTCTACAGTCCACAGATCCACAGATAACACACATAATGTCAATAATCTCAAGTTATCCATCATGTAAAGAACCAATGAAGTGTGAGCCGTTCTTAAGGTAACAGATAACCAATCCTGTGTGGTATGTCCCAGATGTTGAAATTATCAGACAATAACTCTAAAGCAGCTAATTTAACTGTACTCAATGAAGTCAAGGAAAACATAGTAATAAATGAAAAAACAGACAATCTCAGCACAGAAATAGGAAATGTAAAAAAAAGAACTAAATGGAAATTCTAGACTTGAAAATATATATGGGAAACTTAAAAAATTCACAGGATTAGCATAATAGCAGAATGAAGATATCATAATAGTCAGTGAACCTGAGAGTTAGATCCATAGAAATCATCCAATCTGGGGATCCCTGGGTGGCGCAGCGGTTTGGCGCCTGCCTTCGGCCCAGGGCGCGATCCTGGAGACCGGGATCGAATCCCACATCGGGCTCCCGGTGCATGGAGCCTGCTTCTCCCTCTGCCTGTGTCTCTGCCCCTCTCTCTCTCTCTCTCTCTCTCTATCATAAATAAATAAAAAATTAAAAAAAAAAAAGAAATCATCCAATCTGAGAAGAAAATGAACAACAAAAAAGAACGGAGTTGGGGTGCCTGAGTAGGTTAGTCAGTTAAACATCCAACTCTTGATTTTGGCTCAGGTCATGATCCCAGGATTGTGAGATCGAGACCTATGTGGGGTGCCAAGCTGAGCATTGAGTCTGCTTAAGATTCTCTCTAGGGGCACCTGAGTGGCTCTGTCAGTTAAGCACCAACTCTTGATTTCCACTCAGATCATGATCTCAAGGTCATGAGGTCAAACCCCATGAAGAGATTTACCCTCAGTGGGGAGTCTGCTTGAGATTCTCACTTTCTCCCTCTCACTTTGCCCCTCCCCCCATTCACACTTTCTTTCTCTCCTTCTCTTTAATAAATAAATCTTGTAAAAAAAAAAAAAGGCATTGTCAATTTGAATGTCCACACAAAGTATCATTAAAAAAAAAAAAGATTCTCTCTCTCTCTCCCTCTGCCCCTCAGGCTGCTCATGTTCTCTCTCCCTCTAAAATTTAAAAAAAGAAACAATAGAGTCTCAGAGACCTTTGGGACAATATTAAAAGTTCTAAAATACATGTAATTGGAGTCTCAAGAGAAAAAGAGAAAGGTTGAGCACATTTTTTCCCCTAAAATAATAACAGAAGACTTCCCAAATTTGGTGAAGGACATGAGTGTACAAATTCAAGAAGTTCAGTAAACCCCCAACAGAACAAAGACAACCACATCCAGACACATCATAGTCAAACTAATCAGATTAAAGATGAAATCTTGAAAACAGCTAGAAAAATAAACAATGACTTGATAACTACATACTTCTCATCATTAACTTTGGAGGACATACACAGTGGAAGAGTATCTTTAAATTGCTAGAAGGAAAAAACCCAGTAAACCCAGAATTCCATACCCAGCAAAGATATCCTTTCATAAAAACATTTTTAACTGGGTAATGGGCACTGAGGGAGGCACTTGGTGGGATGAGCACTGGGTGTTATGCTCTATGTTGGCAAATTGAATGCCAATAAAAAAATAAAAATAAATTTAAAAAAATTTTAACAATAAAGCAAACAGAATTTGTTGTCAGCAGATCTGCACTTCAAGAAATGCTAAAGGAATTTCTTTACTGAAAAGAAATGATACTGGAGGAAAACTTGGATATTCAGAGAGGAATGAAAAACACTGGAAATGTAAATATCTGGGCGAAAATAAACTGGCCACTGCAGCCTACAAAACGATAAGCAAGTTCCTCCGCCTGACATACAATACCTCTTACCTCCACCCCACAGCATATATACCTCCTGCCTCCTTTCTTTCACAAGTTGCACCTATGAACTTTTAAAGATACCGCACTGAGTCCCAACTCCAAGCATTTATAGGTGCTATTCCTTCTTCCTGGAATCCTCTCCCTTCCCTCTTCTAGTTACATGAATCATATGCACACATGCTCCTGTTGTCTTCCAGGCCACTCTTGACTGCACTGGCAGCTGTTGTGAAATTCTGTATGCAGCTCCAGGGGATAGAACAATGAACCGAACTATATTGTCAAAACAATTTAGTGTTGTCAAAGCAACTCCCTCCCCCCAATTATTTTATTTAGTTCCTGCAAAAGCAGTGTGAGGCAGGGCTGATCTGGTGAGCCACTTTGTATTGACCAGACAACCAAGACTCAGAGAAGCTGAGTGATTTTCCCAAAACTTAATAGTCAGAGTCTGGCTAGCTGGCATTAAACAAGGCTTCTCAGGTTTTCATTCCAGTTCTCTGTCCACTTGGTCACACTGTTACATAACATACGGTGCCTGTCTGCAACAAATTTATAATCTTCATGGACTATAAACTTTTCAAACATCTACAAAAAGCTTAATATTAAGACAATAGCTCAATACACTCCTAAACTGATGATCTCTGACCTGGCCAAGAATCAGGAGTACATGTGAAAACTACAGATATCTAGTACTCATAACAGACCACCTGAATCAGAATCTCTCCGGGGCTGTGCTTGGGTATCTGTATTTTTAAGGTTCCATAAGATTATGATATGCAATAAGAATATGACTGATTACTAACCCAGACTGTG
The DNA here is from genome assembly GCF_048418805.1 of Vulpes vulpes. Lineage (NCBI taxonomy): Eukaryota > Metazoa > Chordata > Mammalia > Carnivora > Canidae > Vulpes > Vulpes vulpes. The sequence continues at coordinate 58,008,864 of NC_132788.1, read as the reverse complement.
GGTACTGTGAGAAAAGAGAAATGGATGTGGATTGCAATGCCATGATAGAGAAGAAGTATGAGCAGGGCTGCAAAAGAGAGGAAATTTGGATTGACAGAGAGAGGAAGGGGCACATTTCAGGCCAAAGGGATGGGAAGGGTAAAATATGTTCAAGGGATTGAATGTTTCTGAGCAGAGGTGTGACCTATAGGAATTAGGATATAAGGATGAGAATCCAGCAGCCAATGCAGAGGAAGAACAGGAATAGCAAGAGACAGACAATTAAGGGTAAGGTACCTGCCACACACTCCAAGAGCATCCATAACCCTTACCCTTAGGCTCTTAATAGCAGGCCACCTTGAATAGATTCTGTGTTCTGTGATCTTTCTCTGAATCCCAACCATATGGGCTTGTCCCTCTCTCATTGCTCTTATTCTTCTGTATCTTGTGTCCTTATTACTCTCCTGGACTTTGGGATTCCTTGAGGGGCTTTATTTATTTTTCTACCCCCTAGATCATTGATTCTCAGTCAAGAGCAACTATTTCCCCCAGGGACATCTGACAATGTTTGGGGATATTTTTGGTTGTCACACCTGGGGAGAGGATACCACTGGCATCTGATGCGATGTTGCCAAGTATCCTACAATGCATAGTTATTATCCAAAGAATTATCTATCCCAAAATTTAATTTCTGCCAAGAATGAGAAACTCTGCCTTAAATTAAATAACGAACACATTTAGCTACTTTATTAATAAATTCAATTTATCACCATTATTTAATTTTAGTAATTCCACACTAATTTATTACTTAATAAATCTTTAATGAGTGACTGAACAATCAAATGAATAATAAAAAAGAGTTTGTCAGCTACCTGTGATGTGCAGGTTTTTTATTTCATGACATAGTAAAGTTATAAAAACAAACTGGGAAGACCAATATAGAATTGCTAACTTTTCTTATTGCCATGTATAGACATTAAAAATAAAGCTATCAACTACTATAATAGTTCCTTCATAAAATGAAAGGCATTTTAACCATTAAAATGTAGTAATATTAACAATAAAAATAAAATGGGACATACATTACTAGGAAAGGTCAGTACCACACCCAACAGTTGCTGTAGGCTGGTGAAAAGTTTACTTCAGTAAGCTCCCAACCACCACTCACTCTAAATGAGACTATACAGCTCCCAAGGGCAAGGCAGTTGTCTTACAGGTAGCCCTCTTGACTCTTACTGCTGGGAAGCCCAAGGAAAGCTGCTGAGGCCACCCCACCTATGCTGTCCATGCCCACCTTATACTCCAGGGAGAGCAAAGTCTCCGTCTTGGAAGTCCAGCTCCATTTGTGGACTACGTAGCCCTTGGAGTCATTGGCAGTCCCACCTTCCTCATCCAAGACCAAGACGTAGGGGCAACTAGGAGAGATACAAAGGTCAGAAGTTGATGCCAGGCCCCTGAAGGAAGTCCAACTCACTACAGACAACAGGCAGGCAGGGTTCTGAGGCTCTGTCATAGGTTAGAGGTACCATGAAGTCCAGAGGGCAGCCTCACTTCCTCTGCCTATATGGTCTGAGGCCTCTTCATCTGTTGATGCTACAAGAATGTCAGTCAGAAAGGGCATGTTTGACAGAGATAATGGAGGCTCAGGTCAAACCCAAGAGGGAAGAAATGGAGCATATGCCCAAAAGTCTGCACATACAAGATCTCAGGTGCCAAAATGGGAATGGGAACATCTATAACACAAGAGTAAGTTATTCCCTCTGAAAACTGATAAGTTTCATAAGTTCCTTATGAAACTGACTTTTGGCTGACAAGAATATGTGCCTCTCTTAAAAGCCCCCACAAAGTGGTACTCATAGCCTCTCCTTCACTTACTGCTGGTATAAAACACTCTTATCCACTAAGTAATTTTTCCATGAATCCAGCCAACAATCCAGATCTTAGGGCTCTGGGGGTACAAGTGGAGTGGGATGGGGGGATTTGCCCTTCTCTTTTACTGTGACATACATCTAGCAAGCGAAGGTCAGCCCTCAAAATACCTACATCCCTGCAGGCCCTACTTTAGCCTTGCCTCACTGTCTTCCTAGACCTCTGGACACTGGTGGACTCTCCTTTTCCCATGGACTACTACCTCAGTGCCTCCCTTTGTCACCATCAGAAACACTTCCATGGGGCTAGGATTCCCCCAAGCCACTCACCGGGCCTTCAGGTTGTAGTAAACATAGCCCTGTCCTTCAGCATTGAACAGAGCCAGAAAGAAGTTGGGTGTGTCATTAAAGAGGTAGGTGATGGTTCTCCCTCTGCAGCACGTGGGGATCTGACACATGGCGATGTTTCCAGAGGGATAGCTGGCAAAAATGGTCAAGGAGAACTAATAGAAAACTCTCCAGGTTCTGCTTTCAGATGCTCCATGGAAAGTAAGTCTACATGTCAAAATGATAGCTATTTGGTGCATCATTCCTAGTCTTCAAAGACCCTTCTTGCACTTTGGAACATAACCATGTCTCGGGTGCCTTCCTGTATCTTCTTTCTATTTCTCACAACCACCCTGTGGTAGGTAGTATTATCTCCACCTCACAAATGAGTAGGGTTTTCTGGGCTGTGGGACTTTTAGTGCTAAATCCAGGAAAGTCTCAGGCAAACCAGGACAAGTTGCCCATCCTACAGATGAGGAATCCAAGGTGCAGAGAAATTATCTTCCTCACATGACACCACAAGGAAGTGGCAGAACCAGGACCTGAACTCTGAAGCATATTTCTAATGTTGTCAGGCTGCCTCCCATTATGATCAATCTATGAGTAGAGGCAACATCTCTCTGCTCATTTCCTACTAAGGTGACCCCAAGAAACACTGGTCCCAGCTTGAAGGAACACAGTTTGGGTAGCTACTGCAGGAACTTAAGTAGTACCCCAGACAGAAGAATTTCTAGAAAAGAATCTTTCCTTGCCTCTCCCTAGTTTCTGGTGGTTGTCAAGAATCTTCAGCATTGCTTGGTTTATAGATGTACCATTCTAACCTCTGCCTCAGTCATCACAAGGCCTTCTTCCCACTTTGTATGTGTCTGTTTTCTCTTCATTGGATTGGGCCCAACCCTAAGCTAATGTGACCTTATTTTAATTTAATTATATCTGCAATGACCCCACTTCCAAATATGATCATATTCTGAAGTTCTACATGAACATAAATTTTGAAAAGACATTATTCAATCTATTATATCAGGATAACCACTAAAAAAATGACTAAAAATAGGGATAAAGAAAATGAGAAGGGAATAAAAATGGCATGCTACAAAAAAAGTCAATCCAACACAAAAGAAGGTAATAACAGAGGAACTGAAGAACAAAAAAAGATATGATGTATAGAAAATGGATAGTAGGGCAGCCCCGGTGGCGCAGTGGTTTAGTGCTGCCTGCAGCCCAGGGTGTGATCCTGGAGACCCAGGATCGAGTTCCACATCAGGCTCCTTGCATGGAGCCTGATTCTCCCTCTGCCTGTGTCTCTGCCTCTCTCTCTCTCTCTCTCTCTCTCTCTCTCTCTCTCTGTGTGTGTGTGTGTGTCTCATGAATAAATAAATAAAATCTTTTAAAAAATGGATAGAAAAAAAATTGATAGTAAAATGACAGAATCAAGTCCTTCCGTATCAGGAATTACACTAAATGAAAATGGACTAAATTCAACAAAAGGGTAGAGATTGACAGAAGGGATTTTAAAAAACAAAAAGAAAAGATCCAAAAAAAAAAAAAAAAAAAGAAAGAAAAGATCCAACTATATGTTGTCTACAAGAGGCTTCCTTTGGATCTTTAGATCCAAATACACAACTAGGTTGAAAGTCAAATGATGGAAAAAGATATTCCACGTAAATAGTAACCAAAAGACAGCAGAGGTGGTTATATTGATATCAGAGACAATAGACTTTTAAAATTTTTACAAGATACAAAAAAGAGCATTATATATTGGGAGAAAGGCTGATACCTCAAGAAGATATGACAATTATAGACATATACACACCTAACAACAGAGACCCAAAACATATAAAGCAAAAACTTACAGGAATAAAAAAAGAAACAGTTCTACAATAAAAGTTGGGAGACTTCATTACCTTACATTTAATCAGGGCGAGAATAACTACACAGAATATCAATAAAGAAAGGAGAGAATTTGAACAACACTATAAACCAACTAGACCTAACAGAACACTCCACTCAACAATAGCAGAATACACATTCTTTCTGAGTGCACAAGACCATTCTCTGGTAAAGATATGATAGGCCACAAAACAAGTCTCAATAAATATTAAAAGACTGGAATCTTAGAGAATATCTTCTCTGACAACAGGATAAAACTAGAAATGAATGGCAGAAGGAAATTTGGAAAATTCTCAGATAGGTGCAAATTAAACAATACACCTTTAAACAACCAATGGATAGAGAAGAAATCACAAGGGATATTAGAAAAAGTTGAAGGTGTGAAAACAAAAACACAATATATCAGAACTTATGGGATAAGGCATGGGAATGAGGTCAGAGGGCAGAGTCCAAGGGAGCAGCCACAGAAGCCAGGATGGCTGCTGACATCTGACCTGGGTCAGTGAGGAGCCCTGGGGATCTGGCCCAGGCTGGTGCTCCCATTTTCATCCATGCTTTCGTGCTTCTCACAGGGGATGACCCCCAACTAGGTGATTGTACCTACATTCAAGGTGGACCCAGCAGGTTTTCTATCAGGTGTTCCACCATAATAATGCTGGAGTTAGAAAGTCTCCATTTCTTTACTCCAAACTGGAAAACTTTGTTCCCTGTATATAGAGTAGGAATACTGTTGGTTACAAACTAGCTGGTGTTTAAAACTGAAGATTGTCATGACTGTTTAAGATAAGCTCTCTTCTGAAGTATAACTAATTGACTTGGAAATACTAAGTCAGTTTAATTCCGAGTGCTCAAAGAATCATCCCCACAGGAACACAATATACTGGTAACTCAAGTTTGCTTTTGGAACCATGAAAATTTTGCTTATTTCTGACTTTGAAAATACAATCATTCATGACAACAGTGACACCTGGATTGTATAGTGCACTCCAGAGAAAAAGCTTCTACAAAATTCTTATAAAAAAGGATTTGGGGCAGAATTTATGGGCAGAATCTTTAAGAATATGGGAAAGGGAGATGTAAGAGAAGATGAAACTAATAGAGCAATGACATCAATATATTTCACTCTAGGGTTGGTGGAACTTTTGAACTTTATAAGAAAGAACCAAGGATAGGGCAGCCCGGGTGGCTCAGCGGTTTGGCACTGCCTTCAGCCCAGGGCATGATCCTGCATGGAGCCTGCTTCTCCCTCTGCCTGTGTCTCTGAGCCTCTCTCCCTCTCTGTCTCTCATGAATAAATAAAATCTTTAAAAAAAAAAAAAGAAAGAAAGAAAGAAAGAAAGAACAAAGATAAATTTGACTGCATAATTATTTCAGATTCAAATTCAGTCTTCATATATTGGGTTTTAGAAGCTACCAGTTTTCATGATGTGTTTGATAAAGTGTTTACAAATCCAGCAGCTTTTGATAGCAATAGTCATCTCACTGAAAAATTATCACGCTCACTCTTGCAATAGATATCCAGAGAATCTGCAAAACTGTAGTTTTGGTAGAATTTGTAGATTCAGTTACAACAGTTAAAATTTATGAATTATACACAAATTGTTTATATAGGTGATGGTGGAAATGATGTCTGTTCAATAACTTTTTATTTTTTTATTTTTATTTTTTATTTTATTTTTTTGTCCAGTAACTTTTTAAAGGAGAATGATGTTGCCATGTCATGGAAAGGATATATTTTAGAGAAAACTCTTCCCTGAATGTCTCAAAATCTAGAACCTATGGAATCTTCTGTTGTAGTTTTATCTTCAGGTGTTAAAATAATTTCTCACTTACAATTTCTAACCAAGGAGTAATATGCCAACAACAACAACAACAACAACAACAACAACAGCAACAACCTATGGGATAAAGTGAAACCATCACAGGAAGAAATTTATAGTTATAAATATCCACATTAAAAGAGAAGAAAGATCTCAAATCTGTAACCATAATTTCCACCTTAGGAACTAGAAAAAGAAGAGCAAATTAAAGTTACAGCTAGCAGAAGGGAGGAAATAATAAAGATCAGAAGAGAGAAAAATAGAATGGAGAACAGAAAAACAATAGAAAGCACCAAATCCAAAAGTTAGTTCTTTGAAAAGATCGACAAAATTGAGAAAACATTAAGACTGACTCAGAAATAAAGGAAAATTCAAATTCCTAAAATCAAAAAATGGAGACATTACTACTGATTTTACAGAAATTTTTAAAAATATCATAAGAGAAGTATATGAACAATTGTATACCTACAAGTGAGATAGTTTAGTTGAAAAAACAAATTCCTAGAAACATGCAGAAGGAAATTGCAGGATACAAGATTGACACCCAGAAATCAGTTGTACCTCATGAACATGGGATGTCTTTCCATTTATCTCAGTCTTCTTTAATTTATCTCAACAATATTTTGTAGGTTTTAGTGTACAAGTCTGACACCTCCTTGGTAAAATTTATCCCAAAGTATTTTATTCTTTTTGATGCTATTGTAGATGACATCATTTCCTTTTGTTTATTGCTTTTTTAAAAATTGTTGTTGCTGTTCATACAGCATTTCAGGTCATTTGTTGCTGGTATTCATGGATTGGAAGACTTAATCTTGTTTATGGCAAAATGCCCCACAGTGATCTATATATTCAGTGCAGTCCATATCAAAATTTCATCAGTCTTTTTTTTGCAAAAACAGAATATTTGATTTTAAAAATCATACAGATTTGCATGGGACCCCAAATTACCAAGTAATCTTGAGAAAAGAACAAAGTTGAAAGAGTCAAACTTTCCAATTTCAACACTTTACTACAAAAATCAAAACACTGTGGCACTGGCATAACAAAAGACATACAATTCAATAGAATAGAATTACAAGTCCAAAAATAAACTCATATATCAATGGTTAACTTTAACAAGGGTGCCAAGACCATTCAATGATGAAAGAATAGTCTCAAGAAATAGAGGTGGAACAACTGGGTATCACATGAGAAATAATGCAGTTGGATCCTGATCTTACACCATATACAAAAACCAACTGAAAATGGATCAAAGACCTAAATATAAGAGCTATAACTATAAAACTCTTAGAAGGCAATATAGGTACAAGATAGTTTCTTAGGCATGAAACCCAAATTACAAGGAAAAAAAAAGAAAAATTAGACTTCATAAAAATTTAAAACTTCCATATATCAAAGGATACTCTCAAGAGAATGAAAAAACACCCCACCTGCAGGATAGGAAAAAAATTTGCAAATCATATATCTGATAAGGATCTAGTATCTATAATATACAAACAACTCTGGCAACTCAGTAAGTAATGGACAATCAAAAAATGGGCAAAGACACATTTCTATAAAGAAGATATACTAAGAAGGCACATGAAGATGCTTGAAATCATTAGTTATTAGGAAAATGCCATTCAAAGCCACAGTGAGATATTACTTTATAGTCCTAGAATGGCTAGAATTTAAAAACTGGAAAATATCAAATGTAGTTCAAGAACGTGGAGAACTTAGAAGTCTCACATATTATATAGGTGGGACTATAAAATGGTATAGCCATTGCAGAAAACATTTTGAAAGTCCTTCTATAAGTTAAACATAGAATTACCATATGACCAGGTAATTCCACTTTTGCAATAGATCCAAAAGAATTGAAAACAGGTATGCAGACAAAAACTTCTATAAGAATGGTCATAGCAGTATTGTTCACAATTGCCAAATAGTGGAGAAAACCTAATGTCCATAAGCAAATGAATGGATTAGAAAAAAACTGGAATATCCATATAATAAATTATTATTCAGCCACACAAAGGAAATTCTGAGATGTGCTAAACATGTTATGACCCTTGAAAACATCCAATGTGAAAAAAGCCAAACACAAAAGGCCACATATTACACGGTTCCATTTATATGAGATGTCCAGAATAGGCAAATCAAAAAAGATGAAAAACAGATTGGTGGTTGCCAAGGCTGGGCTAGGGGAAAAGAGAAAGTGACTGCTGAATGGGCATAGGGTTTTCTTTTGGGGTGATGAAAAGTTTGTGGAACTTGATAGAAGTGATGGTAGCACGACACTAAATAGCACTAACTGCCACTAAATTATATATATTATTTTTTTTTTAATTATATATATTAAAAAGATTTATTTTATATTATGTGAGTTTCACTCCAGTAAAAACAGGAGGTACTGATGTATATTACAACATGGTTGAGCTTTGAAAGCATTATGGTGAGTCAAAGAAGTAAGATACAAAAGGCCACATACTGCATGATCCCATTTATATGAACTATCTGGGGCAGGCAAATGCAGAGGCAAACAGCATGTTAGTGGTTGCCAGGGACTGTAGGGGAGAGGAAATGGGGAGCATCTGCTTACAGACATGGGATTTCCTTTCAGAGTGATGAAAAAGCCCTGGAACTAGATTGTGGAGATGGCTGCACAGCACTGTGAATGTACTTACTGCCATTGAAATACACTCTAAAATAGTTAAAATGAGAAATTTTATGTGATGTACATTTTTCCGTATTAAAAAAAATGTGTACCTCACAGAGTATTTCTGAGTGCTCCACCAATTCCTAAGGGAACAGTGCTAAGGTTTATTTTTAATGTGAGTTTATTTGTGCACAGGGAAAAAGGCCTCGAGGGAAGTTTGATGGGAGAATCAGCAGTTGAGGGAAGACATCCAGGAGATGCTGACAACGAAAGAAATGAAACCCAAATGAAATGAATACTGGGGATGGTTCTGGGGTCTACTACGGACAAAGGAAACCAATCAGGGCTGGGAGCTATCTGGCACCTCCGGGGCAAATGGACCATTTCTACCTGAGAGCTTTGCCCAGCAATCTCCATGAGACTAGAATTAACTGCTGAGCCCAGAAAATGTCTTGATGAGTCAAGCATGCCAGGAGCAGTGCCTGTGGGTTTGGGTGGTCCCACCCTGGAGGACCTCAGGATTCTGGGACAGAGGAAAGAATGAAGGCTGCGCTCTAGCCCACCCCCTCTGGTCGTGCTGGTAACAGAATTCACAGACACATCTTCCCAAGCTCAGGGAGATGATCTTACTCAAGGAAATGAAGAATCATTTCTTCATTTCAGGAAAGGGGGAAGGGAGGGCCCATGACCCACAGCAAGCAGCAGCTCTCCTGGAAGGGAGCAGGGCTGAGTGGAGTGTGATGAATGGATTCATTTACAGTCAGAGAAACAATAGGACTCTTTTGACAGGATGCTTAAATTCTGAATTCCCAGTTCAGTTAGAGAGGAGGCCAAATGAAGTGAAGGGGGCTATAGCTGGGCAGGCCTGGCTGGGCAGCCTGTGGGATAGTTCAGAGAGCTCCCTCTCCTCCTAAAGCACGGGACACTGTGACCCACTGGTTTTATTATTAAACAAGGCCCCTTTCCATCCCCATCTCCTGCTCTCTGCTGCAGGGAACAATTCTGGAAGGCATGACAATTGTGCCAGAAGGAGGGCTCTAAATAGAGGTGAAATGGCCCTGAACCCAGGCCTGGCTCTGCCACCAAATTCCTTTTGTGACACTGAAGTGAGTGACACCATCCATTCCTAATGAAGGGATGTCTGGCTTAGTGGCTCCTCTCTTTGATGTCTCATCTGGCTCAGACTGCAGAATCTGGAATAAGTGCTTTGCCTTCTCTGGTCTCAGAGCCTTGCCACCAAATGGACTGGGCATCTTGTCCAGCCCCACTGCCTATTGGGGAGTAGGTGACAGGACCCCTGCAAGGAACACAGGGGTCCAAGGCAACTTCCTGATGCATTGCTTCCCACCCAGACATTCCCTAAAGGGAGCCTTCTCTGACCTGAAAAATGCTTAATATCCTGGAGAACCTGTCACCAGGCTTCTCTGGTCAGTTGAAAAGCCAAACTAAATACCCAGGTGTATTCAAGCCTGGGACTTTTCTGGGCTGAGTTGCTGGGGAGAAGGGGCAGCATCAAATAAAAGGATACTACACAAAGGAGGACCCATCATAGAAGGTGTAATGCAACTTGATGACCTTCTTGGATACCTTCCAGTCCTGAGAATGCCAGCTGAAGTGAGGATGGTGGTAGACAAGAGGCTGGTGAGGGGTGGGAGTGGATGTCTGAGCACCCGGAAGGTGAGAGTGGTGGGAGCTCAGGGTCTGAGCGTCCCCTTTCGGGGTTGACATTAGATGAGAGGGCACCTTTGCCCTGTAGTTGCGAAAGATCATGGGGTAGGAGAAATTCCTCCCTTTCCACGAGGCCCTTTCAGCTTCTCTGCAGGGAAGGAGACCAACATATCTTCTAGCCACTTGGCTCCTCTCACCAGGGACACTTTCTCTACAGCCCCTGTCCAGTTCCCAAGACTCTCATCCCAATTTCCTGTCTTCAAAGTACCGGTGCCCATCCCCATTTTCCCTTGTCCTTAAAGGCAAGAATTTTAGGAAGAACTGGGAAGGTCCTGTTGCCCCTCTGAAACCAGTCCTTGCCTGACTTCCACCTTTAGCAATGGGGTGAGGACCCATGCAGTGGGACTGAATACAGAAGGGGGACCCAGTAGGGGGAGGTGGAGGCTCTGCTCAATCCCCACTCCTGAGGTTACAAGGAAAGAACTTCCTTCCAGAATATTACAGTAAGGGGCAAGCTGGGTTGCTTCCTTCCTCCCATGTTCTATAGCTGCAGTAATGGCCCATGGGAGAACAAGACATATCCCTTAGATGGGGCTAGGTTTTAAATCCTTAATGGCCCATGGTCTGAGCCTTTGGAGAAATATAGACTATCCTACTAGAACTTGTGAGACCCAAAATCATTAGATATCATCACCCATGTCAGTGTTTTTTTGTTTGCCCCGAAAGGACTTTTGCTGCTGTTACAGGAAAACATCTGACAAATTATGTTAAGAAATAAACTTTCAGGGCACAAAGCCTAAAAAGTGTAAGGAGCCCTGTACAGGGTGAGGAGGCAAAGATCAATGCCCTTGGGTCAGGTCCACAAAACTATGGGACCTCTGGTAATGGCTTACCCGTCTGCTCGGGCTGCCTCAGTTTCCTCATCCGCAAAATGGGCATACCCCGTCTTCCTCATCAGGTTGTAGTGAGGACTGAAAAGGACTGAGTGGGGAGAGATTGGGGATGGGAGTGTGTGTGAGGGACGGCCATCACCCCTGTCACTGTCGTTGGGGGCACTGTGTAGCTGGCACTTCCTGGCACCGCTCAGACACTTCTGTGAATTCCCCCCTTCATGCACACAGGTGGCTGGTGACCATACCCAACTCTCACATCCACCCCCAGCCACTGAGGCGCTCACATATGGCGACACATCTCCTGCAGTTTCTCCCGGGCCTCAGGGCAGGGGTCGTTGAACTCCATACTGTCAGAGGCAGAGATTCCAGCTCCTCGTTGTAAGGGTGCTATGGTTATGTCTTCTAAGATTTTTGATTTACCTGTGGTTGGAGAGGAAGAGCTTAGGGGGGAGGGGGAGGTTAGAGAATGATTTCTTAAAGATGTCATGTTCACATGGGGGTGAGGCAGCAGGGAGAGCAGGAGAGCAGCATCTCCTGAGGATCAAAATAATTGGGGGCATCATTCATGCTTCCTAGGGACAGGAATCCCTGGCTCTCGCTCTGCAAGTCAACTAAACATGCATTAGGAACAGACATGTGCAGAGTGACGAACTCAGGAACCTGTGCACGTGACTGCCATGGATGCTGAAGTGGTTCCCTTCTGGCACTTCTGATTAAAGAACAGAAAGTCTCTGGGGCACCTGAGTGGCTCAGTTGGTTAAGCATTCAACTCTTGATTTCAGCTCTGGTCGTGATCTCAGGGTAGTGAGATCGAGCCCCACATCAAGCTCCGTGCTATGTGTAGAGTCTGCTTAATGCTCTCTCCCAGGGTGCTTAGGTGGTGCAATCAGTTGAGCATCCAACTCTTGATTTTGGCTGAGGTCATGATCTCAGCGTTGTGAGATCAAGCCCCACATGGAGCCCCGTGTTGGGCTCTGGGTCAGTGGGGAGCCTGCTTCTTTCCCTCTGCCCACTCATCCCCCACCAAAAAAAAAAAAAAAAAAAAAAAAAAAAGTCTCAGTTCCAACTCAATCAGCTAAAACACTTCTCTGATTTATTTCGACTGAGATTTGGACTGAAATGTTTTCTTATACATTGTGGTAAACTACACATCACAAAAATTTATCATCCTAACCATTTTTATTATAGATGGTTCTGTGGTATTAAATACATTCATACTTTTGTGCAACTGTCACCACCATCTATCTCTATAAACCCTTTTTTATCTTGTAAAATTAAAACTCTTACCCATTAAACAATAACTCCCATTCTCCACTCCCCCAGCCTCTGGCAACTACCACTCTACTTTCTGTCTTTATGAGTCCAACTACTCTAAGTACCTCATATAAGTAGAGTCATGTAGTATCTGTCTTTTTGTGCCTGGCTTATTTCACTTAGCATAATGTCTTCAGTGTTCCTCTGCATTATATCATGTGTCAAAACTTCCTTCCTTTTTAAGGCTGAGCAATATTCCACTGTGTGGATAGGCCACATTTTCTTTACCCATTTATCCACTGACAGACACTTGGGTTGCTTCCATGTTTCAGCTATTGTGAGTAATGCTGCTACGAACATGGGTGTGCACATATCTCACTGAGATCCTGCTTTCAGTTCTTCTGAGTATATATCCAGAAGTGGAATTACTGGATTATATGGTAATTCCATTTTTACTTTTTTGAGGAAAAGCCACAGTTTTCCATTCCAGCCACACCATTTTGCATTCCCACCAGTAGTGTATAAGCATTCCAGTATCTCTATATTCTCTCCAACTCTTGTTTTCTGGTGTTTTGTTTGTTGTTGTTGTTTTTATATAGCAGACATCCTACTGGGGATGAGGGAGTATTTCATTGTAGTTTTTGGTTTGCATTTCCCTAATGAGTGATGGTGAACATTTTTTCACGTGCTTGTTGACCATCTGTATATCTCCCTTAGAAAAAAGTACATTCAAATCCTGTGTCCATTTTTGAGTCAGGTTGTTTCTCTTTGCTGTTGTTTTTAGAAGTTCTCTATTTGGTTTGAATTATAATTATAGATATATGATTTGCAAATACTTCCTCTAATTCTGCCTTTTTACTCTATGGATAGTATCTGTTGATGTACAAAATTTAAAAATTTTCACAAAGTCCAATTTGTTCATTTTTTTTTGTTGATGTACCATATCCAAGAAATCATTGCCAAATCCAGTGTCATGAAGCCTATGCCCATGTTTTCTTCTAAGAATTTTATTGTTGTAGGTCTTGTATTTAGTTCCTTGACCCATTTGAGTTAATTTTTATATGTATTATTAGATAAGGATCCAATTTCATTCATTTGCATGTGGAAATCCAGTTTTCCTATGCTAGTCATTGAAAAGACTGAATGCCCCATTGAATGGTGTTACATTCTTGTCAAAAGTCATTTGACCATATATATAAAGATTTATTCTTGGGGTCTCTATTCTAATCTGTTGGTCTATATGTCTATCTTTATATGCCAGTATCACGCTGTTTTGGTTGCTGTATCTTTGTAGTAAGTTATGAAAAAAGGAAATGTGAGTCCTGCAATTTTGTTCTTTTTCAAGATTGTTTTAGTTCTTTGGGGGCACTGAGACTCCACATGAATTTTAAGAGGAGTTTTCCTATTTCTGCAAAAAAATATCATTAGGATTTTGATAGGGACTGCTTTGAATCTGTAAATCCTTCTGGATAGCATTAACATTTTAACAATTTTAACTCTTCCAACTCATAAATATAGGATATACTTCCATTTGTTTGTTTTTTTCTTTAACTACTTTCAGTAATGATTTGTAGCTTTCATTGTACAAGTCTTTCATTTCCTTGGTTAATTCCTAGAGTATTTTGCCCTTTTTTTCTGCTATTGTAAATGGAATGTTTTTGTAATTTCCTTTCCAGAGTGTTGTTTGTATATGAAAATGAACTGATCCGCGTATTGTTGTATCCTGCTACTTTGATAAATTCATTTATTCTATTGGGTGCAATATTTATGGTTTTTTGTATATAAGATCATATTATCTGCAAACAGATAATTTTAATTCTTCCTTTCTAATTTGAATGTCTTTTATTCCTTTTCTTGTCAATCTTGCTATGGCTAGAACTTCCGGTTCTATGTTGAATAGAAGGGGTGAAAGTGGGCATCTTTGCCTTATTCCTGATCTTAGAAGAAAAGCTTTCAGTCTTTCACTATTATGATGTTCGCTTTAAGTTTTTCATATATGACCATGTGAAGGTAGTTTACTTCTATTCCTAGTCACAGAGTGTTTTTTTTTTTATCATGAAAGAGTGTTGATTGCCAAATACTTTTTCTGCGTCACTTGAGATGATTGTATGTTTTTTTTTCCCCTTCATTCTGTGATTGAGTTTTGTGTGTTGAACCACCCTTGCATTTCAAGAACCTGCTCGGTGTCATGGTGTTAAATCCCTAATGCGCTGTTGAGTTGTGTTGCTAATATTTTGTTGAAGATTTTTGCATCAATGTTCATAAAGAATATTGTCTTTAGTTTTCTTTTATTGTAATGTCTTTGTCTGGTTCTGATATCAGAGTAAAGCTGGCCTCACAGAATGAGATGGGAAGTGTTCTCTCTTCTTTTTTGGGGAAAGCTTGAGAATGATTGTAATTAGTTCTTTAAATATTTGGTAGAATTCACCACTGAAGCCATTAAATCTAGGGCTTTTTATAGTTGAGAATTTTTTTTTTAAGATTTACTTATTTATTTGAGAGAGAGTGTGCATGTGTGTGTGAGTGCCAGGAGGGACAGAGAGGGAGACAAGCAGACTCCTGCCAAGTGGGGAATCGATGCAGGGCTCAACCACAGGACCCTGAGATCATGACCCTTGCTGAAAACAAGAGTCAGATGCTCAACTGACTGAGTCACCCAGGCACCTCTTTGTTGGAAGAGTTTTTATTACTGATTTAATCTCCTTAGTATTCATAGGTCTACCAAAATTTTCCACTTCTTCCTGATTTAATCTTGGTTGATTTTGTGTTTCTAGGAATCTGTCCATTTCATGCAAGTTATCCAATTTGTTGGTGTATAATTGTTCATTGTACTCTCTTCTCTCATAATCTTTTTTATTTTTATAGAATCAGTGATAGAGTACCCACTTTCAATTCATTTTAGTTATGAGTCTTTTTTTTTTCTTAGTTTATCTAGCTAAAGGTTTGTCCATTGTGTTGATCTTTTCAAAGAATCAACTTTTGATTTCACTGATTTTCTCTATTTTTTAAATTCTCTTATTTCTCTCTATTCTAATCTTTATTTTTTCCTTTTCTAGCTTTGGTTTTAGATTCTTTTCCTAGTTCTTTAAATTGTAAATTTAGGTTTTTAAGTTTGATGTCTTTCTTATCTTTTTTTTTAAGATTTTATTTATTTATTAATGAGAGACACACGGGGGGGGGGGCGGGGGGAGAATGGCAGAGACACAGGCAGAATGAGAAGCATGCTCCATGCAGGGAGCCTGACATGGGACTCAATTCCAGGTCTCCAGGATCATGCCCTGGGCTGAAGGCGGCGCTAGACCAGAGCCACCCAGGCTGCCCATCTTTCTTATGTTTTAATTAAGTATTTGTGACTGTAAATTCCTCCTAGTACTACTTCTGTTGCATCCTGTAGGTTTGTAGCATCATATATGATACTCTCATTTTCATTCATCTCTAAGTATTTTTTAATTTCTCTTGTGATTTCTTTGTTAATCTATTGGTTGCTTAAGAATGTGTTATTTACAGGGCACCTGGGTGGCTCAGTTAATTAAACACCTGACTCTTGATTTTGGCTCAGGTCATGATCTCGGGGTTGTGAGACTATGCCCTGTGTCAGGCTCTGTATTCAGCGTAGAGTCTGCTTGAAATTCTCTCTCCCTCTCCCTCTGTCCTTCCCCCTGCACTCTCTCTAAAAATAGATAAAATCTTTAAAGAATATGTTATTTGCTTTCCACAACTTTGTGTTTTTTTTCTAGTTTTCCTTCTGTTATTGCCTTCTAGCTTCAACTCATTGTGGTCAGAAAAGATACTTGTATGATATCTATCTTTTTAAATTAATTGAGATAATCTATGGCCTAACATATAACCCACCCTGAAAAATGTCCAATGGCACTTGAGAAGAATGTGCATTGTTCTTGTTGTTTGTGTTCTAATTGGTTAATTGTGTTATTTAATTCCTCTATTTCCCTACTTATCTTCTGCCTGGTTGTTTTTCCATTATTATAAGGGTACTGAAAATTCCGACCATTACTGTAGAACTCTCTTGTCTTTTTTCTGTCAGTTTTTGCTTCAGAGAACTATATATTTTATGCTTCAGATATTTTTATGGTCTGTCATTAGGTGCATTAAATATTTACACTATCTTCTCGTATTGAAACTTTTATTAATACACAGTGTCCTTTGTCTCCTGTAGCTTTTTTAAAATTTAAAGTCTATTTTGTCTGATACTTGTATTGTAACCCCTGCTCTCTTTGCATAGAATTTCTTTTTCCATCCTTTCACCTTCAATGGGTGCCTCTGGATCTCAAGTGAATCTCTTACAGATCATGTGTTCTTATCCATTCTGCTGATCTCTATCTTTTGATTGGAGAATTTAGTCTATTTACATTTAAAATAATTACCAATGAGGGACTTCTACATTGTACTTTTTGCTTACTATATGTCATATGACTTTTGCCCCTCATATCCTGCAATACTGTTTTCTTTATATTGATTGTCATGAAAGGTTTAAATTTCTTTCTCATTTGCTTTTTTGTATATTCTATAGGTATTTTCTTTGTGGTTACAATGGGAATTACATTTAACATCCTAAGGTTCTAACACTCTAATTTGAATTTTTACCAGCTCAAGTTCAGTAACACACAAAAACTCTCCTCCTTTACAGCTTCATCCCAAACCCTTTCAGTCATCATAAGATTATATCTTTATATGTTATGGGCACCAAAACATAAATGTATTAGTCTTTTAAATTACATAGAAAACAAGATTTGTAGTTACCAACCAAAGTTACAGTAATACTAGATTTTACACTAATTATTTTTCTTTAAATGTATTAGTCTTTTAAATCTTGTGAGAAACAAAAAGTGCAGTTACAAACCAGTTACAATAATCTTAGCTTTTATAATTACTCATGTCTTTACTTTTATTGAGATCTTTATTTCTCCATACAGCTTCAAGGTACTGTCTAGTGTCCTTTCATTTCACCTTGCAGAACTCCCTTGAGCATTTCTTGAAGGGTATGTCTAGTGGTCATGAACTCCCTTGGGTTTTGTCAATCTGGGGAATTTTTAATATCTCCCTCACTTCTGAAGGACAGTTTTGCTGAAAAAAGGATTCTTAGGGGATCCCTGGGTGGCACAGCGGTTTGGCGCCTGCCTTTGGCCCAGGGCGCGATCCTGGAGACCCGGGATCAAATCCCACATCGGGCTCCCGGTGCATGGAGCCTGCTTCTCCCTCTGCCTGTGTCTCTGCCTCTCTCTCTCTCTCTCTCTCTCTCTCTCTCTCTCTCTGACTATCATAAATAAATAAAAATTTTAAAAAAAGGTTTCTTAGCTGACAGGGTTTTTTTTTTTTAAAGATTTTATTTGTTTATTCATGAGAGATACAGAGATAGAGAGAGAGAGAGAGAGAGAGAGAGAGAGAGAGAGAGAGAGAGAGGCAGAGACACAGGTAAGAGGAAGAAGCAGGCTCCATGCAGGGAGCCTGATGTGGGACTCAATCCTGGGTCTCCAGGACCAGGCCCTGGACTGAAGGTGGCGCTAAACCGCTGAGCCACCCTGGCTGCCCTGACAGGGTTTTTATTTCCCCTTTAAACACTCAGAAGATACAGGCCCAGTGCCTTGTGGCCTCCAAAGTTTCTGATGGGAAATCTGCTGACAATCTTATTGAAAATTCCTTGGATGTGATGATTTACTTTTCTCTTGCTGTTTTCCAGGTTCTCTGTCATTGTCTTTAGAAAGTGGTTATAATGTGTCTTGGTGTGGATCTCTTTGAGTTTGTGTTACTTGGTGTCTGTCAAACTTCTCCGATGTTTATACTCACATCTTTCACCAAGTTTGGGAAGTTCAGCCAACATTTCTTCAAATATTCTCACTGTCCCTTTCTTTCTCCTTCTGAGCCTCCCACAATGTGCATGTTGTTCTCTTTGATGGTGTCCCATAGGTCCCTTAGACTCCATTCATTTAAAAAATATATATATATATTCTTTCTGTTCTTCAGATTCAATATTTCAATTGTTGTATCTTCAACTTTGCTTATTCTTTCTTCTACCTGGTAAAATCTGTGGGTGGTAATGTTTTGTGCTAATTGCACTTATTTTCAGTTATCCCCCTGTGGCAGGTGTTAGTTGGAATAAGAAATGGTGACATGAAATTGTGGAGGTGGCCCTCCATGACTGAAATTCCAGAGGCATCTATTCAGGATCACATGTTTCTAAGCCTCTGCCACCCACCCAACTGAAGCCATATGCTCTCCCTTAATATATGCAGGCTCAACTTCATGCATGAAAATTGGTTCTAAGCCAAACCCACTACTTAGGCCCCAACTGAGCCCTGAACACTTCAGAATGAAGTCTTCCTCACTGTCAGCAAGTCTTGGGGTTTCTGGCTGGTGCTTGGATACCATCTCTGGTATCTACCACTATGAGTGGTTCCTGGTCCCTTACCCCACTTCTTCTGCCACCAAAGACCAGAGACTTGGCTCTGAGTCTCAGCTAGCAGCTGGCTGACCTCCTGAAAAATCTTCTAGTCTGACCATTCATGTCTGGCTTGGCCCTAGGTGCCTTGGGTCCTTGAGGGTGACAGCCTCTTGCACTAACCAGGAACCATTGTTGACAGGTTTCTCTCAGTTCTCCTTCTATAATGTTGGCCTACTTTCCACAAATAGCTGTTGTTCCCTCAGGGAGTAGGCTCAACTCCTGAAGCCTCTCTGCTCCAAGTCGGCCTGGCCCTAGAACTGCAAAGGGGGCAGTTGGTAAGGTATGATAGCACATGTGTATGAACAGATAACAGAGCCTAATATCCAAAGTGGACTATAACCATAATAACTCTACAATATGTCCAAACTGGAAAAGTTTTTAGAGTGAAAGGGAGCATCATTAATTGTTATGTCAGGAAAATAAACATAAATTGGGACATTCCTGTGCAAGATGGGTCACATAGTTACATATAAACTATTAGGGAAAGTTAATCATCCATTCTAGCATGCATGTGTGAGACTAATTTCCAAATATCTCAAGAACCTATAAAAAATGCAGCACCATGAACACACATCTAGTGAGAACAATGCAACATCATGACAAATCACATCTCGGTGGGGTAGCAGAGTGAAAAAACAGCCAGACAGACAAAGAGACCAACAGAAGGCATCATCCTCAGGGTCATTAGGAGGGAAAATCATGAAATCACTATCTTGAAGATACTTTGTTTTCTCTCAAAGGGATTGTGTTTAATTATGGCCAGTTTGGGAATGGATATAATAAAACCAGGAGCACATAAAGTGGGATGCTAGAAACAATGCTGTGGGTTACTGAGAGAAAGCATATCAACAGAGGTAAAGGAACTGTGGAAATGACACGGGGCAGCTGAGTCTACTTCAAGCAAGGTTGCTGAAGACATCAGCTCCATTAGGGAAGGTATTCTTTGTCTTAGAGTCCACATGTGTACCCCCAGGATTTAGGACAGTGAATGACAACCAGCAAATGCTCACTGAACATTTGTTCACTGACTGAAAGGATATAGGGTCAGCTTGATATGGAGAATGAGGCCTGGAGGAAAGCAAATCACACGGCCAGCCAGGGGCAGGGTCAGAAATAAAATCCAAACGTCTCAACTTCCAGCCTTACCTCCAGTGTCTGTGGAAGTCAATTAGACAGTCTTTGAGCATTCCTCCTTTATGTTGATCCTCCCACCACCTCTTTGCAAATATAGCCCTCCCTCATCTACCCCATTCCACCATCTGCCATCACAGGGTGCAGGAAACCAGAAGTTCCATAAGATCTTGCCCTGCTCTCTCCAGCAGCAACTTCTTTCTCCTCTGAGCTTTTGGCTGCAAAATTGCTGCTATACTGTTTGGCCTCGTCTACCACCTCTTTCTTTCTGTTGTGTGTCTTCCTCAGTGGAAATAGCAGGGCCCTCTATTCTCTCCTTCCTGCATGAACTGGCCCAACTGGGACATTCTGTTAGGTCTGGTATCCAAATACCCCTCTGCAGATACTAGTTGCCCCACTTGGTGTGAGTAGGAGCAACACAGATCTCTCTCTGAGTAATGCAGATGAATTTGGGTTTCTGAGGGGTGGAAGATATGGGTTTGATAGGGATGTTGTTCCAGGTGAACCAGGGACATGTTTACATGATATAATGCGAATCATATCCTCACGAAGGGAGGGCACATAAACAAATGATGAGACTGCATTGTGGAGTGACTGGGTTGAGAGGTGTCAAATTGTGGTACATATATGTCAGTAGCTTCTACCAATAGCCGGGAGAGCCATAAATCCTTCCAATCAGAAAACTAAGTCAAACCATCTCATCAACCTACCTTGGGAATCCTCTATCCCCCTCTCGAACTCCACCCCCAAAGATGGGTTAAGAGGTCTTGATGGGATCCTCTATTACCTGTTTTCTTCTTAACATCTCTTCCAGTTGAGAGGGAAAAGCTTAGACAGCCAGTAGAGGACTCATAGACAAGCTGGTAAGGTGAGTTCACTCCTATGGCTGGAGTGTTCATAGAGGAATCTGGAATGGAACACAGATTTTTTTTTAACCAAAAATGTAATATGGACTTTTGTTCTAGTAGTATGGTAGAGTAGATATTTATTTAGATATTCTAAAGTGCCCTGGTTGTTACAAAACAACCAGATCTTGGAAGAAAAGGATTTTTTAATGCATGAGCAGGCTCAAAGTAATTAAGGGAAATCTTTAAGATTTCTTTCTACAGTACCCTGTCCCCCATGCCACTACAATATCCCTTAAAAGAGAAATGACTCCCTGCTCCCCAGTGCAGGGAACAGGAAGCAACAAGCACAAAAGGCCATGGTATTACTGTGAGGGCAAATGCAGATATATGTGCAAAACTAGGTGGAAAGAATAAACATTGGGCCAACTATTCTCTTATCCAAGGCACAGAAATCAGATGCTTCTTCAACAGATCAGCCCCTTGCAGAATCACACTGTCACATGTAGAATCATTTGATATTTGACCACTTAAGAATTAAAACTTAGTACCCGTGGGGCTCTTGGGTAGCTCAGCCACTTAAGCATCTGACTCTTGACTTCAGCTCAGGTCTTGACCTCAGGGTCATGAGTTCAAGCCCTGCATTAGGCTCCATGCTGGTTGTGGAGGCTACTTTAAAAAATTAGCACCCCCATCACGAGTGGAAAATCTTGATCATACTTACATAAATCACATCAAATCATTTGCTCATTCTTCCCCCCAAACATGGTCATTTCACTGGTTAAGCATGAAATTGTTAGGAAATGTCAGGCACTGTGAATGTTTATCACAGGTCAACCAAATTCATAAAGAAAATGGCAAACTTCACCTCTTAAATAGACAAAGACTATAACCAAAAACTGGATACTGGATAATGCACACACACAAACAATACCCTTTACTAGTGACCCAAAAGTTGAGATCAGAACAACTTTCAGTACTTTCTAACTTAGCAGAAATGAACTAACAACAACCAATACTGGTAAAGATGGGATGAAACTGGTCAACTATCCTGGTGTAGACAAAATCCATCTAGGAAACAGTATTTAGCAAGAGCTGTACACATACTGAGACTTTCTGCCCCCAAAAATCCCTCTCCTGGGAAATCAATCTTGATAAGCAATAGAAAATAAAGTTGCATAATACGATGCATATTATACTAAGAAACTTGAAAACCTAAGCATTTGGTTAATTATAGAACATGAACATTATAGTCTACATCCAGGGGTGCCTGGGTGGCTCAACTAGTTAAGCCGTCTGCCTTCCGTTCAGGTCATGATCTCAGGATCCTGGGATGGAGCCCCATTGAGGCCTCCCTTCTCAGGGGAGAGTCTGCTATGCCCTCTCCCTCCGCCCCTCCCCCTGTTCATGCATGCACATGCTCTCTCTCTCTCTCTCTCTCAAATAAATAATTTTTGTGTGTGTGTGTGAGTAAAGGGACAGAAGTTTATTAAGTAAAGATACAGAAAAAGCTTTCAGAAGTGAAAGGGGTCCCAACAGGGTTGCCCACAAATAAAATCTTTTTAAAAAGTCTACTTCCACTTAAAATGACAATTATTAAAAATATATAACCATGTTGGCAAACATTTGTGTTTCAGTAAAGGAAACTGAGAAACAGGAAAATGGCAGTATTGTTAAAATATATATGGAGAGGGACGTCTGGGTGGCTCAGTCATTGAATGTCTGCCTTTGGCTCAGGTCATGATCCCGGGGTCCTGGGATCAAGTTCCACATCAGGCTCCCTGCATGGAGTCTGCTTTTCCCTCTGCCTGTGTCTTTGCCTCTCTCTCTCTGTGTCTCTCATGAATAAGAGTTTTGCACAGGCAGAGGGAAAAGCAGACTCCATGCAGGGAGCCTGATATATATATAAAGAGAGAGAGAGAAAGACAAAACAACAAGGGAGATCTATGACAAAAGTGAAAAACAGCTCTTACGTAAAGATGGCAAGACTTTGTTTTCTTTCTTTTGTATATGTTTTACTTAATAATAATGCCATCAACTAAAAATCAAGGAGCAGTCTAGTTTTCTTTCATAATAAAGCAAGACTAGTATGTACTAGAAAGGAGAAAAGGCAGTAAACAGGCTTAGTGGTAAAGCTATCTTAGTAAGGAATATATTCTGGCTATAGCTTTAAGGGAAGACTACTCCAGATTCAGGCACAGCTTTGGTCTATCTCATGCAATAAAATGGTCCAGAAAAGCAAAAGTCATGCAAAATAAGTCAACAGGGTTTGAATCTTCTTTTTAATGCCCTGTGAGAGCTAATTCAAGTCCTTCTAGGATCAAATGCCTTTCCAAAAGAAATGGATCACTCCTTCATTTGCATTTTGTTGGTTAGGTACCCACCACCACCCTGCACTAGGCTGGTTTATTTTATTTTTTTTTTAAGATTTTATTTATTCATTCATGAGAGACACACACAGAGAGAGGCAGAGACATAGGCAGAGGGAGAAGCTGGCTCCCTGCAGGGAGCCCGATGTGGGACTACATCCCAGGACCCGGGGATCACACCCTGGGCTGAAGGCAGATGCTCAGCCGCTGAGCCACCCCAGCGTCCCTCTAGGCTGGTTTAAAGAGAGCGACTGGAACAGACATGCCAACAAGTGAGAGCTTCCCTAGGGAGTGTGGTGGCATACTCTGCTGATGCAGCAAGATGCAGAAATCATCAAAGCCTCTCCAGAGTTCAGCTTAGCTGTCTGCAAATTCTCCTCCACTAGATTGACCACAACCCACAAGGCACGCAGCAAGTTACTGTATCACAGGTAAAAGCCTGTGATCCTGCAAGAATGCTCAAACACCTTATGAAGTGAAATGCTAATGGTGACAACCATTTCCTCTTATAGGTGAGGGGACACTATATTCAGGTAGGAGAGCACCATGGGCAGGTGTGAGGGTGAGCAGTTGGGCCAGGTGGGACGTTCCTATCCCTGCAACAGACCATCAGGCAGTGCACCCCTCCAAATGAAATGGATCTCTAAGCTCTACGCAGAACACAAAGTGCAGGAATCCAAGTATGCTGGTAACCATCTGTGTAAATAGTTACAGCAGAGTTAGAGAGCCTGTGTTACTAGGGCATAGCTGACCCTGAACAGAATGGGCACAGAGGAAATTCCCATAAAACAAAGACCTCCAGTAGTTCATGGTAAATAGTGGGGGGTGAGGGTGGGGGTGAGGGGAAACCCACTGGAACTTGATATGAGAGAAGAAAAACAAATTCAATGCTCAAAAAACAAACCGATTAAAAAACGAGCAGAAGACATGAACAGACATTTCTCCAAAGACACCTAGATGGCCAACAGATACATGAAAAGATGCTCAACATCACTTATCATCAGGGAAATGCAAATCAAAACCATGATGAGATACCACCTAACACCTGTCAGAATGGCTAAAATCAACAACACAGGAAACAACAGGTGTTGGCGAGGATGTAGAGAAAAAGGAACACTTGTGCACAATTGGTAGGCATGCAAACTGGGTGCAGCCGCTGTGGAAAACCGTATGGAGGCTCCCCAAAAACTTAAAAATAGAATTACTGTATGATCCAGTAATACCACTACTGAATATTTACCCAAAGAATATGAAAGTACTAATTCAAAAGGATACATGCACCCCAATGTTTATAGCTGCATTATTTACAATAGCCAAATTATAGAAGCAGCCATCAATAGATGAATGGATAAAGAAGACATGAGATATAGATATAGATAGATATATAGATATAGATATATAGATACACACATATATGTGTGTGTGTGTGTGTGTGTGTGTGTGTGTAAAATATATGCCACCCAGGCGCCCCAAGAAAAACTTTTTTTAATATTTTATTTATTTATGAGAGACACAGAGACAGAGAGAGAGGCAGAGACACAGGCAGATGGAGAAGCAGGCTCCACGTGGGGAGCCCAACGTAGGACTCGATCCCGGGACTCCAGAATCACGCCCTGGGCCAAAGGCAGTGCCAAACCGCTGAGCCACCCGGGCCGCCCAAGAAACAGACTTTTAAATACAGAGAACACATTAATGGTTACCAGAGGGGAGATGAGGGGTGGGGAGGAGTGAAACAGATAAAGGAGATTCACAGTACACTTATCATGATGAGCACTGAGTAATGTACAGAATTGCTGAATCACCATATTGTACACTTGAAACTAATAGAGCACTCAATCACAGCAGAATTAAGGTTAAAAATAGCAGAAAAAATTTAAAAACTAATAAAGTGTAATAAAAGGAAAAAGAAAAAAGCATACTAAGATTGAGGCTCAAAAAAAGGAATGAGAAAACAAAAGTTATCCAAATAGGGGCACCGCGGAGGCTCAGTTGGTTAAGTGACTCTTGATTTGGACTCAGGTCATGATCTCAGGATCATGACATAAAGGCCACGTTGGGCTCTGCTCTGAGCATGGATCAATTTGGGATTTTCTCTCCCCCACTCCCTGTGCCCCACCTCCCCACTCACATACACTCTCAAAAAAAGTTATCAAAACAACTTTCTTTTATTTTGTATTCAACAAAAATTTGTTGGTATTGTAAACACGCATTAATTCTCTCTTTTTTTTAAAGATTTTATTTATTTATTCATGAGAGACACAGAGAGAGAGGTGCAGAGACACAGGCAGAGGGAGAAGCAGGCTCCATGCAGGGAGCCGGATGCGAGACTTGATCCTGTCCCACAAGATCATGCTCTGAGATAAAGGCAGATGCTCAACCGCTGAGCCACCCAGGGATCCCATCACACATACTAATTCTTAAAAGCAATAAAAATGGTCATTTTTGTGAGGTGGGGTGATTTTCTTTTTTCCTGAATGGTTGTACAAGAGCGATAATACTCATATTGCCTTTGCAAAAGCATCCAAGGGCTTTAGCTGCTTTCCTTTTAACCCTTTGATACCCAAACCATCCTTTCTCCATAAAGTCACTGCTCCAGACAATTTTCCTGTCTCCAGTCGCTGACTAGTTTTGCTCCACTGAGCCATCATCAGAGGCTCTGTGTGGGAACTGAGTAGCCTTCCAACATTATTTCTACTGGCTTCATGAAATTCCACATTTTTCCCCCAAGGATGGCAATTTTATTGTGTAATTTATTTGTACTGAACATGTATATTATCAGATGTTTAACCTCTGACCATCAAGGGAAGCCTGACAAACATCCAGTGGACATGGAGAGATGCTAGGTGGGAATGGATTTTACAAATGAGGGTGAGTGGTTAGGAGATAAAATTTTTTACACTTCCCCACAAAACCGCCTACCAGTGAGGATGAGTTTTAGCCATTCAAAACGAACACAGGTGACCTTTGAACAACATGGATTTGAACTGTGTGGGTCCACTTCTACGTGAACTTTTTCTGATAAATACAG
Organism: Vulpes vulpes; assembly: GCF_048418805.1. NCBI lineage: Eukaryota > Metazoa > Chordata > Mammalia > Carnivora > Canidae > Vulpes > Vulpes vulpes. The sequence continues at coordinate 57,982,697 of NC_132788.1, read as the reverse complement.
TAAGTACTGTAAATGTATTTTCTCTTGGGATTTTCTTAATAACATCCTCTTTTCTCTAGCTTATGTTAATGTAAGAACACAGTATATAGCACATATACGTACAAGGTATGTGTTAACCAACTGTTGATGTTATCCGTAAGGCTTCTGGTCAACAGGAGGCTATTAGTAGTTAAGTTTTGGCAGAGTCAGAAGTTACGTGTGGATCTTCAACTGCTTGGGCGGTCAGCACATGTTGTGCAAGGGTCAACTGTACTTATATCTATCACACTCAAGAGATACATTAGATACAACTGAATCACCATTGTCTTCCAGACCCCACTCCCCCCACCCCTCTCCAGAGCTCACTTCTCCAACTTTGCATCTGGCATTTCCCTTCATGCTTTTTTACTTGCACTCTGCATAATGTACTCATAAGCAATATATTACTTGTGTTTTTTAGAATTCTATTTAGTAGTATTATACCAAATGTATCCTTCTAGAATTTGCTTTTATTTGCTTAACACTATTTTTTGAGATTTATCTATATTGATATGTGTGTTTTAGTGCTTGTTTCATTTTGTATTTTTTTCCTTTTTAATTGAAGTACAGTTGAGATTCAATATTAGTTTCAGAAGTGCAATATAGTGAGCCCACGTTTGTGTACATTACAAAATGCTCATCACAGGGGTGTTTCACCTGCTTACTTGGTGGAGTGCGTGACTCTTGAGCTTGGGGTCATGAGTTTGAGCCCCACGTTCTGTGTGAATATTACTTAAAAAAATATGTTGGGGCACCCCCAGGTTGAGCCTCTGCCTTTGGCTCAGGTGGTGATCCTGGGGTCCTAGGACCTAGTCTCATATCAGGCTTCCCGCAGGGAGCTTGCTTCTCCTCTGCCTATGTCTCTGCCTCTCTTTGTGGCTCTAATGAATAAATAAATAAATAAATAAATAAAATCTTTAAAAAATATATTTTAAAAGATGCTCATCACAATAAGTGTAGTCACCATATAAAGTTGTTACAATGGTGTAATCTATAGTCCCTATACTGTACAAGTGCTTGATTTTTACTTCTCACTATGTTCCATTGTCTAAACAGACTATAAATCATATTTCTCCTGTTGAAGGACATTTAAGTTGCTTCCAATTTTATTTTCCTTTGCCCTTCTAAACAGTGCTACAATAAACATTCTGGGGCAACTTGTACCTGTGTGCCACGTGTGCCTCTCAAGTGTGGCCAGGGGCCTGCTGTGAACCCACACCAGGCCATGATCAGATGAGCATGGAAATTAAGAGTAAACATTTAGAAAGCTCTGTGGAAATTTGACATCCCTGTGACATCATATTTTTGAAAAGATTGGCAATTTTATACACTGGTCCTTCACCACAGATAGTTTGAAAGGCACAGCTGTAGGGAATAACCTAGAAGAGAAATTGCTGGGTTGTAAGATGCTAGAACATCTCCCGTCTTGCAGATACCATCAAACTGCTCTGCAGGGTAACTGCACCACCTTATATACTTACCTGCAGCATTTGAGGATCTCTGTTGCTCCAGGATCTTTCTGTTTGAGAACCCACCTCAACTCTTAGGGATGTCAAATGCTTAAAATGGGGATTTGACTCTCTATCTTGCATTCTTATTGGCACTATTTGAACTTCTACCTAAGGGCTGAAGCTTGGATACCCACCTTTCCCAAACTGTCCAACACTTTGACCACTTCTCCCAATTGTGCCAATCAGGTAGTCAAAAGCCATCTCCTTGGCATTGAGGTGGAGGAGCTGGCTGGCCTCCACAAAACGCCTTGTGATATCCAGGGGATTGGCACCTAAAAAGAATCATTGAAGTAACTCATTTTTTTCCTGGTGCAGGGCTAATGCTTCCAGAAAAGGATCTCTGTAAATGCCCCAGGAAATTAGGGTAGAGGGAAGACCCACTCCTAGGGTAAGCAAGTATGAGGGTCTTCCTCATGGAAGGGTCTCAAACTCTGAAGACTTGTCAGGTGGCATTTTTCTCTCTGCCCCCCTCTTCTCTCTTCCAATCCATAGGCCAGGGTACTGTTGATGCCATTAGTATCTAAAATAACATCTAGAAGGCTCTAGAAGCATCTAGAAGGCTCAAGTACTGGTAAGGGTCTATCTCTCCTCCTTGATCTTGGGGTTACACCCTTACCATGGATGGTCTTCCTAACCACCAATCGGCCCTCTCAATTTACCTCCTTCTTCATAGATGCTGCCTCTCTCCACCTCTGCATCATTTCCACAAACTCCACCCTTCAGTACCTCTGGCCTCACACTGTTCTCCACAGCCTACCTCTTCCAGTCTGGACTCAGCAACATTGGGGAAATGGGAGGAAAACATGGATAACAGAAGGGGTGAGAGGATGACTCTTGAGAGGGCTATAGGAAGGGGTTTTTTTTTTTTTTTTATTTACTTATGATAGTCATAGAGAGAGAGATAGAGAAGCAGAGACACAGGCAGAGGGAGAAGCAGGCTCCATGCACCGGGAGCCCGACGTGGGATTCAATCCCGGGTCTCCAGGATCGCGCCCTGGGCCCAAGGCAGGCGCTAAACCGCTGCGCCACCCAGGGATCCCCAGGAAGGGGTTTGATTCCTATAGCAGACCCGTGGCTGCCACCTATCCCCAGCATATCCTTATATACCTGTCTGGGGTGGCTGTGGTGGACACACACATCAGTCTGGGCAGATCCTTCCAGGCTCAGAAAAAATGGAGAAGAATCTGGCGAGCCAGCCTTACCAGACACGGACTCCACCATGGCCTTCATCTTCAGGGCGAGCAGCTCTGTCAGCAAGTGAATGGACTGCCGCTGGAATTTGTGCAGGGTCTCCTGGCCAGAGTGCACCAGATAGCCATGGGTGGTGAACTTGGCTGGCCCAGTGGGCAGCAGCTGTGGCGGTGGTATTGCTGGTGGTGCTGGCTTCTTCTGGACAGGGACCTGCATGGGGGCTGATTCCATAAGCACTACGGGGGGAGCTCCAATGCTGATCTCCAGGCCCATGATGTCAGATGGGGTAGGCACCATGGGGTCGGCAATAAGCTCCTCCCAAGTGAACTCAAAGATGTTCCTGATGCCCTTAGGTACAGAAATGCCTGCGTTCCGGCAACTGATGAGCAGTTTGGAGATGCGGGCCAGGAGCCTGGGAGCCGAGGCTGTGTATTGCTGGTACAGTTCTCGGTTGCTCTTGATGTCATTCATGTTGCTACAGTATGCATACTGCTAGGTAACACTGTCCATCTCGGACCAGATGGACCTGCAGCTATAGAAAGTCAAAGCCCCTGAGAGGTGAATGAGAGTGACAGTTCTTACCTAAGGTGAAGCCTTGGAGACAGACAATATGGAAGTGCTGAAATGGACTTTACAGGTCATTGAGCCAGCGGGTCCTATCCAAGAAGGATAAGGAAATAACTGATGGCTCCTCATACAGTAGGGCAAAGAGATGTCCCTCCTCTTCCCCTTTATTCCCCGAGACAGGATCAGATAAGCCCACATTAGTGGGTGAGTTTGGGAAGGGCCTTTGGAATGACTGGATTCCAGAAATGGTTTCAGGGACAGTTATACAAATTGAGACCTCTTGGAGGAACCCTAGGTGCTGGAGGAGTGGAAAGGATAGGAAAGGAGAAAGGTTCCACTGTACCTTTTATAGTTAGAGACCTGAGGGTGGAAGATCTGCCTGTGGTCTATTAATAAAAACCTGCAAAAACAAAAACAAAAACAAAAAACATTTTATTGGCTCTCTGGAGGAAGGTGATGTGGAAGTTCCAGGTGGCAATGCAAGGATGGGCATGCAATTATTCAACATGAACATCCAAGGGCAGACAGAAAAGAATGAGGAGAATAAATTTTCTCAATTCAATGATTAATATTTGCCACATTTCATCAAATCAAGTTTTGATGTAATTGGTTACAAGATATACCATCTTACAAGAAAGAAAAAAATCAATGTAAGATGCCATTGACCGTAAGACATATCACAATTTAAGAGATGTTAAAATGGAAAAAAATGCATACCTTAAAATCAATGAACTGTAATAAATATTTTTCCCCATTTTTTTAAAAAAAATTTCCCACTTTAATAGAACTTCTTGAGGGCTCTGAGTCCTCATCAAGTAGACATATAAGGGTTAGCAGATCAGCATACTCGTGTCTGGGTCAGCTGAACACCATTAGGTACTGTAGTGGTTTTTACCCTGACATACTTCTAAACTGTGTTTTATTCTTGTCTTCTTAATACATATCAAAAATAGACCACTGGTTGAAGTGAGGGAGTGTGAAGAACAATTTGATAAACACAAAAATGGCCGGGAAAATCTGCAAATAGACTTGTAGAGCTTTGTAATCAGATCTGAAAGTTTCATTTATCTGATCAAAATGAACCCCAGAAGGACATTCTTCAGTAATATATCAATCTAAAATACATTGGCAATAATGTAAAGTCACTTCTTGATCTTGAATTACACAAAAATGATGATTTATTTCTTTTCATTTCTGAGGGGCTGTGTGAGAACATGAGCCTCTGCAAAAGATGCTCAAGAATCCAGAACACAGGGGTGCCTGGGTGGCTCAGTCAGTTAAGCATCCAACTCTTGGTCTCAACTCAGGTCATGATATCTTGATTCTGGGATTGAGCCCTGTGTCAGGCTCCACTCTCTGTACAGAGTCTGCTTGTCTGCTCCTCCCTTGCTTATGCATGTGTGCATGTTCTCTTTCTATCTCAAATAAATAAATAAAATCTTTAAAAAAAAAAAAAAAGAATCCAGAACCTGTAGGAAAGGCTGACCTACGGGAAGCGTAGGGTAGAAGAGGGTGGGGTCCACCCCCATCACCTTTGCTGGCATTTCCATGCAGTGTAGTCCAGTTGCCCTGTTGTGTGCCTTTAATGGCCCCAAAAGCACACTAGTAATATGCTAGAGGGCCTAGTAATGTCGGCCCTTAGACCAGAGGAAAGACTGTTGGCCTAGCCTGACAATTCTTGTTACCACAGCCTTCCAACCATCAATTTTACCTTCCATCCTGACAATCACTCCCCACAATGTCCATGGTGGTCTTCTCCTGCCAGACAATCCTCATTCTTTTACCTCTCAAAACCGTATCCTTTGGAGCCACCCCAAGTTCACCCCTGGGGTGCACCACCAGTGTTTACAGAGGAAGTTAACAGGCACGATCTGCTGTGATCACCCTGGGGCGAAATGATTATCTCTCCCGTGTCACTGATGAGGAATCCGAGGCTTAGGGAGACAGAGTTCCAGGTCAGGCGGGAGTTGCCTATGTGTTGACTCCTGGCACAGAAGCTTTCCAAACACAGTATGATTTCCTCACAGCCCTTAAGCTGCTCCTGCCCATCTATCAGCAATAAAACCTCTAAGGAACAAGAGTTGCACAGAGCAAACCCTTTTGACATCCTGGTTTGCAGATAAGTGGCTTCCCAAATCTATTTGCCTGCCCCCTGGCATCCCTATTACTCAGCTTTGGAGACTCAGAAAAATACTTCATATTTAAGATGATAAGTCTGCAAGACAAAGAAACCACTCAGAATCTCAGTCATCTGGGCAACCAGCCAGAAGGATCTGACCCTAACCAAGAAGGGCAGGATTTTTTTTTTTTTTAGCCAAGGACTCAAATGAAGAGAAGACAAATACAGTCCTTGAAATCTTAACTGGTCTGAGGAAATTCCCCTCATCCCACCCCTACCAGTTCATTTCTTTTGAGGTTAATTTTGAAGAGATGTCTTACAAACAGATAAAGGCCTTTTAAAGCAGTTTTATTGAGATGTAATTCACATATTATACAGTTTGCGCCTTTTAAAGTGTACAATGGTTTTTAGTATATTCAAAGCTGTGCAACCGACACCACTATCTAATTTTAGACCATTTTCATCACCTCCAAAAGAAATCCATTAGCAGTCACTCCCCAGCCCCCCTTACTCCTAGGCAACCACTAATCTAGTTTCTCTATAGATTTGCCTGTTCTGGGCATTCCACATAAATGAAATCACACACCATGTTGTCTTTTGTGACTGGCTTCTTTCACTCAGCATGTCTCCAAGGTTCATCCATGTTGAGCATGTATCAGTTAGGTCATTCATTTTTATGGCAGAATAATAACCCATTATGTGGATATACCACAACTTATTGATCCATTCATTATTTGGTTGACATTTTGGTTGCTTCCACTTTGGGGGCATTATGAATAGTAGTACTATGAACAGTCATGTACAAGTTTTTGTGTGTACAGATGACCTCACCAAGATCCTCCTGAGCGTACATCTAGTAGAATTGCTGGGTCATATGATGACTCAGTGTTTAACATTTCAAGGGACTGTCAGACTGGTTTCCAAAGTGGCTGTACCATTTTATAGTCCCACCAGCAATATAGGAGAGTTCTAATTCTCCCATGTCCTTGTGAGCACTTGTATGTCTTTTTGATTCTAGAGCCATTCTAGAGGGTGTGAAATGATATCTCACTGTGATTTTGATTTGCATTTCTCTAATGACTAATGATGGTGAGCATCCTTTTGTGTGTTTATTGACAAATTTATGACTTCTTTGGAGAAAAGTCTGTTTGGATCTAAAAGCTGTTTTTTTTTTTTTTAAAGAAATGTCATTTAAAATTAAACACTGTCATATATTTATATTTACATTTAATTATATATAAATATTACAATAATCAACATAAATATTTGTTATATTTATAATTTATATTTACCTGTATTTTAAAAATATTTTTAATTAATTAATCTATTTACTTGGGAGGGGATGGGACAGAGGGAGAGGGAGAGAGAAAACTCAAGCTGACTCCATGCTGGGCACAGAGCAGGACACAGGGCCTGATCCCATGATCCCATCACAACCTGAGCCAAAATCAAGAGTCAAACACTTGACTGACTGCACTACCCAGGTGCCCCAAACTGTATTTATTTCCATATATTTATCTCTTCAAAATTCAGCTAGAGGTGCCCCTGTGCCTAAATCCTACCTATGAGATGAAAGTAGAGTTGCTTGGTAGGGACCTGAGACATGATTTTTAAAGGAGGCTACCTTCATGGACAGAACGCTCATTCTTTCCTCTCAAGCTACCCTCTTTCCTTTCATTTGGAATAGATGATTTGGCTGCAGCTCCAGTAGCCATTTAGAGCCATGAAATGACCTTGGAGAAGGAAGCTATGCACTAAAAGTGGCTGAGCAGAGTGACAGAGCCTGGGCTCCTGATGATACAGTAGTACCCCCACACTAGCACTTGGCCACCTACTTCCAAACTTATTTTACAGAAGAGAATGAACTCCTTTATTTAGATCTCTGTCCTTAGCAGTCAAGTGTGATTCTTGACTGACCACCAGCCATGTTGAAACACCATCCCACCCTTCGTTCTATGTATCCATTTTTATTCTGTCATTGGTTTTCCATCACTGAGACATGGGCCTTGCCCTCAAGCAGCTCAAAGCTTAACAGGCAGGGCAGCCCCGGTGGTGCAGTGGTTTAGTGCCACCTGCAGCCTGGGGTGTGATCCTGGGGATCCGGGATCGAGTCCCACGTCAGGCTCCCTGAATGGAGCCTGCCTGTGGAGCCTCTGCCTGGCTCTGCCTCTCTCTCTGTGTGTCTCTCATGAATAAATAAATATTTTAATAATTTTTAAAAAAGCTTAACAGGCAGATCAGACTTACAAAATTAACTTATAGACAATATGATAAAGGTCATATTAGAGGAAAATGTACAAGGGCTGTGAAAACCCAAAGAAAAAGGTCTAATGGAAGTAGAACTGAAGATGGTTATAAAAGATGAGCAGAACTGGGCCACCTGGGTGGCTCAGTGGTTGAGCGTCTGCCTTCAGCTTAGGGCGTGATCCTAGAGTCCTGGGATCGGGTCCCGCATAGGACTCCCTGCATGGAGCCTGCTTCTCTCTCTGTCTATGTCTCTGCCTTTCTCTGTGTGTCTCTCATGAATAAATAAATCTTTTTTTTTTTTTTTTAAGATGAGCAGAAGTTGCCATTCTAGGCAAAAGGAAAAGGATGTGCAAGGGAGAAGCGGCATTTAAAGCATTGTGGGCTTAGAGAACTGCAAAACACATCAGTATGGCTGGGGTCTGTGGGAAAGTAGCGGATGAAGTTGGAAAAGTGGCCTTAAATCAGATCGCAAAGGGCCTTGTATATCATGCCAAAGAATTCACAAGTGTTGTATGATCAAATATTCAAATGTATGGTCTCTAATCACTAGTTGTGTCCCATGTGGTAAATCTCTGCAACTGGACAGCAGGGGCCAGGTTTTCTCTCCCTTTTATAGTGTCAATATTACTAAATACAGTGCTGGGAAATACCATAAACTGAAAAATACTAGTGGCATCAAAGTCCCATGAATAGCCTCACAGACCCATGCAGATGGCCATAAGCAAAGTTTCAAGAAACACCTCCCATAAAGAATGGAAAGATTGTATGAGAAGTTTATAAAGCATATAGAAGATGACAACAGGCCCGGTGCCGCCTTCATTCGATTTGCTGCCTGGTTGTTCTGTCCCAGAGGACAGATACAAGGGGAGAAACACTCAAAGCTACAATGACATGTCAGAGTGCTTTCTGCAAGGGAGAACAGAAGCCCAGAGAAGGCAGCGTGGCTGGGCAGCTAAGAGCTCAGGCAACCTGACTCCGAGCCTGGCATTTGATCTGTGTGAGAATCTCAGGGGCCCTAGTCTCCATCTCCCAGGACGGTGAGGATTAAGTGAGGTGATGCATGTACAGGGCTGGCGCAATGCCTAGCACAGTCAAGTGCTCGGCGGATGCTAAATAGAAAAAGGAAATTATCTGGAGTGGTCAAAGAAGGTTGTGAAATGGAAATGACAGAAACTGCCCAGAAACAAATTGACTAGCAAACAAGGAGAGGAAGAGCCTTCCAGGTGGTGGGCAGAACACCTGCTCAGGGTGGAGGCTCTAAACTGCCTGGCAAGTTTGGAGAATGAGAAGCAGAGCATGCTGTGGGTTAGTGTTGGGTTGCGGAGGGGCCAACCACGGGAGGGGCAATAGGGGCCAGTTGTGAAGCAATGAGCCTGGACCTCATCCTGCAGGTGATGGGAAAGCATGGAAGGAGTGCAAGCAGAGGCGACATCTGTATTCTAGAGTGCTCCTCCCAGGGGCTGCCAGTGCGGTGGGCAGCGGGCGGTGTGAGCAGCCAGGTGCCCTAGGGATTCACCAAGGGGAGGAGCCGCACCTACAGCACTCTGAGTTCTGCCTACAGTGAGGAGGGACTTCCAGCCTTGATGCACCCAGAAGAGTACTTAAAAAGCACAAACACAACAAACTGCCAGGGGTGCAGTGGAGCACAAGTGGAACAGGAGTGAAAAGTGGGAAAATTCTGAACAAGATATAGGAAAAGCAAGTGCACATAATCAGAAGGAAGCTGGGTGGTAAAATTTGTCATGGGTTTATTTTTTTTATTTTTATTTTTAATGATTTTATTTATTCATGAGAGACACAGAGAGAAAAGCAAAGACAGGCAGAGGGAGAAGCAGGGAGCCCGATGTGGGACTCGATCCCAGGATCACGCCCTGAGCCAAAGGCAGACACTCAACTGCTGAGCCACCCAGGGGCCCCTGGGCATAGGTTTAGAAGAAAAGAAAATGGCATCCTTCCTTCCCATTACTGGCACTGACCCAAGAATGTATTTTTTAGAAGTACATACAGCTGGTGGCATCTGGGTGGTTTAGTCGGGTAACGGGCTGCCTTTTGGATCTGCTCAGGATCCCAGGATCCCAAGACAGAGCCCCCTCAGCAGGGAGTCTGCGTCTTCCTCTCCCCCATCCCTGCCCCTCCCCGCCCTGCTTATGCACTTCTCTCAAAAAAAAAAAAAAAAACATTTTTTTTTAAGTACATAACAGGGCAGTCCAAGTGGTTCAGTGGTTTAGCACCGCCTTCAGCCCGGGGCCTAATCCTGGAGACTGGGTATCAAGTCCCGCGTCGGGCTCCCTGCACAGATTTTGCTTCTCCCTCTGTCTGTGCCTCTGCCTCTCTGTCTCATGAATAAATAAAATCTTAAAAAAAAAAAAAAAAAGTACATAACAGCACACTCAAAAACAAAATTAAACTTAGCTCTTTCAGGTCATCTGGTCCTGGCTTTCTTTGCTATTATCTCTAGTTTCTGGCTCTCTACGGTTTTAATCAGAAATGCTTTGATAAAGACAGCAGAGCAGATGTCACTGTGTGCCTGCAGTCTGTGAGCAAGCCCAGCTGTAGGCTAGGACAAGCATGAAGGTGAGCCCTCACTCAGTGCACCAAAGAAGTGGAGATGAGACTAGGAAATTTAGCAGACACTGTCCTTTCTGTTGCTCAGTATATAAAGCATGTTCTGGACAGATGCTTGAATTCTCTACACAGATGAGAGGAAGAAAGAAGGTGAGCTAGATAGAGCAATCATCTGAGAGGAAGGGGGGGCATTGCTTAAAATTAAACTTAACTGCCTACCACCAAGGAAGGTTTACACAGGAGACTGAAGCCTCAGGGTCACTCACTCCTCATCCTGGAGCAGAATTCACTTGCAAATCACCTGCATCCTCTACATGGGAGATTTATCAAGGCATCAAGGGCCCTTATTAAGATGGTCTCCCAGCAAGGCCCACCAAGAAACATAAAAAAAACGATCATCCCTTTGACCCAGTGATCTCACTTCTGAAAGTAATGCCCAGAGGGACGGTTTAAAAGGGGGAGAGAGGTACTTGGATATAGATCTATGCTGGTTGAGCCAAAAAAAAGATGCTTATAGCCTCTTCTTTCCTAATAGTGAAATACTGCAGCCAAACAACAACTGAGGGTTAAATGATGTAGATTTGATGAACTATTAGGCAATTAAAAATTTCTGAGCAACTCAGTTTTAAAGATGTTATTTTAAAAAATGGTATGTTTACACTGATCACACATCCCTTAAATCTTGTGCAAATCCTAACTGGAAGTAGAGATATAGAGCCTTTTCCAAGGTAAAGATGGATCTTGCAAATTAGGAAAAAATGCTCAACATCCCTAATTATCAGGGAAATTGAAACCACAATGGGACATCATCTCACACCTGTTAGAATGACCACCAAAAAGATAAGAAATAACAAGTGTTGGAGAGAATGTGGAGAAATTGGAACCATCACACACTGTTGGTGGTGTTGTAAATAGGTGCAGCCACTATGGAAACTAATTTGGAGGTGCCTCAAAAAATTAAAAACAGAATTACTATATAATCCAGGAACTCCACTTCTGGGTATTTATGCAAAGAAAATAAAGCCACTATCTGGAAAAGATATATACACCATGTTCATTGCAGCATTATTTACAATAGCCAAGATATGGAAGCAACCTAAATGTTTATCAATGGATGAATGGATTGAAAAATGTGATTTTTATATATAATGGAATATTACAGAGCCACAAAAAGGAAATCTTGCCATTTTCAACAGGAATGGACCCTGGGGGCATTATGCTAAGTGAAATAAGTCAAAGACAAATACCATATGATCTCTTATAAGTGGAATCTCAAAAACCCAAAAAACTAAAAAGCCAAGCCCACAGAAACAGAGAACAGATTGGTGTTGTCAGAGGGAGAGGATGGGGGTGAACAAAATAGGAAAGTGAGGCAAAACTGCAAGATTCCAGTGATAAAATAAACAAGCCATGGGGGTGTCATGTACAGCATGGTGACTAGTTAATACTGTGTATTGTATATCTGAAAGCTGCTAAGAGAGTAGATCGTAAAAGCTCTCATCACAAGAAAAAGAATTCTCTATGTATGGTGATAGTAACTAGACTTACTGTGGTGATCATTTTGTAATATATACAAACATCAAATTGTTAGATTTTACAAATGAAACTAATCTATGTAAATTAAACCTCAATAAAAAAAATCAATTGTTTTTGGAAGAAAGACAGCAGTACTGTCTTGGACAAGTACTTTTCTTGGACATTCTTGGGACCTGGGAGAACTGGGCTGTGACCAGGGCCTATTTTTGTGTTTCTATTTTTCATAAACAACCTTGAACAACATGTGTGGAGAGGTGTGCAGCAGGGAAAGGGTCACTGAGGGATCAAGTCTCTAAAACTAATGTTCAAGTTCATGGTAATTGCTGATAACCATGAGAAACAGAAATAGAAAGCAACGTACCCCAGTGAAAATATTTGTTTCCACCAGGCAAAACTGCCACCAGTCGAGCTTTCAGAGATAGGAAGAATGTGGCAGTTAGAAATGTGAACTGGGTGATGGACATTAAGGAGGGCACATGATGAGATGAGCACTGGGTGTTATATGTTGGCAAAATGAATTTAAATAAAAAAGAAAAAAAGAAACATGGTGGAGAAAGAAGCTATTTAAATTGAGAGTGAAAAAGAATATTTCTGACTGAACAAACACGCATTTACCATGTTATGTGTATATAAATGCAGCCCAGGATTTAAGAAACATGGTAACAGATCAATACTGGGCCAGAGTGACAGGTTTTCACTAAAACACCTTGCTTCATTAATTTTCCAGTTTTTCCAGACAATAATCTACACCTATCACATCATTCTCCCCCCACTCCCAAACATTAAGCTTGATGTCTAGATCCTACGCTAACAAAATGCCTCACCAAGGCAGCTCACAAGGGCTGGGTGAGAGGCCCAGGGGGTTGATTCATTTTCTGTTTTCAGCAGGTCAACAAATTCTTTCTGATTATCATCACTTACCTTAGCCATATAGTTTTTTACAGGAACTGCTTGACATATAACTTAGTTCAATTCACTGGCTGAAAAAGAGACTAAACACATATGGCGTGGCTACTCTGTGTTGTACTAACTGTAAAGACCAGTACCCACCCCTGTTCCAAATTCCAAATTCTACTGCCTCATCTCTATGTCACAACAAGGTTAGCTGAAAACCATCTTGCAGGCTGCACTGAGGCTTTAGGAGGAAATAAATGATCCCACAAGTCTTTGGTAAATGTATGGCTAAACATAGCAGGAATCTCATGTATATGGATTTAAAGTTTCTCCTTCGGGAATTTTGCAAGCAAACAAAATGATTTATTTAGCCAATTCAAAGGAACTGTATCAAAACAAAGGCCTAGAGGAAAGATTACAATTAAAGCAAACAATTCAAAGCCATTTCTGATCCAAAACATTTCCCTTAGCTCTACAAAGATATGAGTAAGGTGTGGTCATGTTCTCTGACAGGAGAGTTCACCACTCCTTGCCTCCAAGGTTAAACACTGGTGTAAGAACATCCTGAATGCTTAATGCATGCCTGGAAGAATGTTTATCAATCCTTTAGTTACTAATGTGGGGACTATATGTAGTTAGGCCACAGAGCATATTTAAAAAAAAAAATTTCATTCAGAGTTGTGCTATCCAAGACAGTAGCACTAGCCTCAAGTCTTCTGAGCATCTGAGATGTGGTTAGCATGACTAAGGCAACTAAAATTGTATTAAAAATTGCTATTTGATTTGGTTACTGGCAAACTTAGAAATGTTTGTGTCTGGAAAAACCCAGGTATGTGAATATTTTTCACTGTATATTCTAGGAAATATAAACACAGATCAAGTATTCCTGATGAAAATTTAGCAACTGAATTTAAATGTATCATCAGTGGATATACAGATTTCTTAACACTTGGTGTGAAAAGAAATACAAAAATATCTTGATATTTTTAATGCAATTAAATGTTGAAATATTTTGGATACACTGGATGAAATAAAGTATACAATAACGTTAATTTCACTCTTTTAATATGGTTCCCAGAAAACCGAAAATGAGGGCTTATGTCATATTTCAATGGGATAGTGCTGTTTCAAAAGTCTTGAGAATGTTCACGCCATCTGCTGGTTACACACATACGAAACAGGCCCGTGAGAAATGGTGAAACCGGAATTGTTTAACACTTGAACTCTAGGTCTGAAAGGCAAGAGGATGTAACTGGGCTCACAAAACACTGGACTACCTGTATGCTAAGAGAGGACGAGAAATGTTTATACAGTCTTGAAATCCCAGAGAAAATCTGACTTACTAAGACTTGACAGTGACCATGAGCAGATATGCAGACTGTTTCGTCATCCTAAGTTGGGCCACCCTGGCCCACAACAAAAGGTTATTTGGGGGTCCCTCTCATAACCAGTGACCACTGGGTCCTACAGGCCTGGGCTTACTGCTGCCTTAGACTAGCCTTCCCATCCCTTCTCCACAGACTCTCAAGTCCTTCTGCCCTACCTCATAAACATACCTTCTTTCCATCTTTCTCATTTGTCAGTTTTCTTCCTTCTCTTCCATCTTTTTCTTATGATTCTGGTATAACTAATAATCCTATTTTTTCTTTCTAGTATTCCAATTTTTTTTTCTGTCTCCTTTACCTTTATTCTACAACTGTTTCAGTTGGTTTTGTAGCTTTAGTTCCTATGTTTAGGTCTTCGATCCATTTTGACATTGAGTTGGCTTTGTTTATGGCCCGAGTTATGGGTCCAAATTCATTCTTTTGCATGTGGATAGTCAGCTGTCCCCAAATGATCTGTTGAAGAAATTATTCTTTCCCTATTGGATGGCCTTGGCACCAATGTCAAATATCCACTGACCACAGAAATATGGATTTCTTTTTGGACTCTCAAGGTTAGTCCATGGATCTAGGTGCTTATCCTATGTCTGTACAACACTGCTTTGATGCCTATAGCTTTGTAGTAAGTCTTGAAATCAGGAAGGAGTCCTCCAACTCTGTTCCTTTTCAAGACTGTTTTGAATATCCTGGGTATCTTCAGTTCCATACAAATTTTATTATCAACTTACCCTAAATTTCTGCAAAAAAGGTGGCTGAGTCAGTTGATTATATTTTTAAAGAGAGGTATTTGCCTGATCAGGCTGACAGAATGACCCTTAAGACGGGCAACTTTGCCTTTGACATGGAGTTAAGAGATTAAGTATGCAAGAATTTGGGATTTTCATCCAGTACTACTTGATACTGGAATGACAAGACTGAGAGCAGAGGACACTGGAAAAATCAAATTTGGAGCAAACATGAGCCTAAAGAAACTACATTTAATTCCCAGACTGCTGCTTGGATGCTACATTATCTTGGACAAGTCATTGACCCTCTCTAGGCTCCAGTTTGCAATCTGTAATGGGCACCCCCATCAGTACCACTGAGACCGTGTGGATCAGAGCCCACAGGAGGGCAGGCTCCTTCTGGAACTTGGAAGATCTGCTCTAGCATGTTTCTACAGGATTCACTGGCCTGGGAGGCAGCCATAGGAACCCTATGGGCCAATTCCCCCTGTTTATCTGGACCTGTGAAATCATAGGTGCAGCAAGCAGATGATGGGATGTTTTCAGGCACAGGAAATGCTTCTGGAGCTCTGCTCACTAACTCATTTGTTAGTAAAGATGAAGGGATCTCCCTGCCTCACTCCAGCCCAGGTCTATTTCAATTAGACTTCTGAGGAGACATGGCTCCTGAGAGTAATGAGGGCCTACAGTGGGTGCAGCAGAGAGGCAGGCCCAGCCGAAAAACTAACCCTTCAACTAAGGCATGTCTCCCTCTCTGACTAGGCCCGACAGCCTCCACATGGGCCCTGAGCAGTCCACACACTTAGTGAATGCCCACTAAGCATGCGTGGTGGCAATCACCATTTAAGATGGGATGACAAGAGAAGTCACTTCATCTTCTACCTTTCTGGATTATGAAGTTCTCCTCCCTTATCTTTCTCATCATTTTAAGTATTATTGCTTAATAGTCTACCAGCTTCAGGGTCCTCTTGGAGACTAGATCACCCTGGTCCACATAGTGTCCCCTCATTTGCCATTCTGACAGGCATACATGCTTCCTGACAGATACTCCATCAACTTATATGGAAACTGAATCCTTAGAACAAAGAGAGCTGCATGTTAGTATTTGCAAAAGGAAAGGAAAGGAACCTTTAAGGAACCCAAGGGAGTGGGTGCAAAACACAGTTACAAGCTCCTCAGGGTCATATATGACAGCTCACACATAAATCCAGACAGGTCTTCCTATCAATTAGAAAGAAATGAACAGCCAAGTGGCTACAGAATTCCCACGGTACCATTCACTTTCTTCCTTGATGACAAATCCAACCTGAAGTCTGTATCTTCTAGGGAAAGAACAGGAGGAGAAAGGTATAATTCAGTCTCTAAAGTTGTATTTTCCTCAATGTGGAAGGGGAAGGCACCATCAACAGTGTAGACCCAAGTCAGAATGCTTTTGAAGTTCATGTCACTTGTTTATAATATGATATCATATCATCCAGAGTTTCAAAAGTAACCGTAGGGGCTTGTGGTGAGCTGCTGGGGGCAGGAGTTGAAGGTGTCTGTGAAGAGCTGGGGCCATGGTTCTGGCCAGAGCACTGTCCTGGCTCACTCTGTGCTGGTGCAGGTCTGCTCCATGGCTGGCTACCAAGGGAACCAGTTCTCTTTTGACCCACAAAGTAATCTGATGGTGGGGCAAACTCAGGATCTCTCTCGGCCCGGAGATCTGACTGCCTCTTTGACCAGAACCCAAAGGAAAAATCTAATAAAAATAAGAAAGAATATTATCAGAACTGATTACTGAACCAGCTGAATTTTTACTGTTATTATTTTTCAATTATTATATACATTTCTTTTTTTTTCCTTTTTTTTTTTTAATTTTTTAATTTTTATTTATTTATGATAGTCACAGAGAGAGAGAGAGAGGCAGAGACACAGGCGGAGGGAGAAGCAGGCTCCATGCACCGGGAGCCCAATGTGGGATTCGATCCCGGGTCTCCAGGATCGCGCCCTGGGCCAAAGGCAGGCGCCAAACCGCTGCGCCACCCAGGGATCCCTTATATACATTTCTTAAAAGCCAACTCCCGTTCTCTGGAGAATAAGGATAGCAATACCATAATACAAGCTCTACATAATGCCTACAAAAATATAAGGAAGCAGGGTAAGAAAAGGGAGTGTCTACTTCCAGATGGGGAAAAATTCAAGGAAGGCTCTGTGGAGAAGGCTGGTAGGTTCTGGAAGTATTGCCAAAAAGGCACTAAAATTGTTTTTGAAAGATAGAGAGGACAGCCCCAGCGGCGCAGCGGTTTAGTGCCGCCTGCAGCCCAGGGTGTGATCCTGAAGACTGAGGACTGAGTCCCACATTGGGCTCCTTGCATGGAGCCTGCTTCTCCCTCTGCCTGTGTCTCTGCCTCTCTCTCTCTCTCTCTCTGTGTTTCTCATGAATAAATAAATATTAAAAAAAAAAAAAGAAATATCAAACCCTCAAATCATTTGCTTGACATGATGCAGGTACTTCACAAGACACAGATTTTGGCCTTTATTGAGTTTTAGAAGACACAAAAAAGTACCTGTCGAAATCTCATTTGGTATTTCTTTTTTCTTTCCATTTGGTGTTTCATCTCTCCTTCTAACAGCAGCACTAACCTAAGGCACTCGCCTTTCTGCCTATCTTTACCTGTGTTGGATCTTATCAGCTCTAACAGCAATAGCATGAGCTAATGTACTATTCTAATGATCTCACTTGAAGAGATATAAATCACAACCTACTCCAACAAGAAGCTGCTGTGGGCACAACAGTGTATTTACAGAAAATTTTGCGTGACCCAAAACAACCACATGCAAATCCACGTTAATAAGGCGGCACACAGACTATCCTCAACTGAATGCAAAAGAGACTGCTAAAGACTTTAAAACACCAAACCTTCTAAGATTTTTAGAAGTGGCTCCTGATAAAGGGCATTCCAAAGCTGTAAAGCCACATGAGGGCAGCACGAATTTTAAAAAACTTCCCTTGGTGCTTCTAAAAAAAATTGTTCTTTTGAAATGATGTATTTTGATCTTGGTCTTTCATAATCACACTTTCTAGTGCTCCTGTTTACAAACAGCTAGTGTCTGGGGACTACGAAGAACCCAGCTGGAAGATCTGGAGCAGTCCTTAAACCTCAAGGGGACACTAAGACTCATGAAAATGATATTCTGAGATGAACTAGAAAAATCTCCTGTGTAAGGCCCATCACTGGAAAGCGTTTATACCTTGGAGCTCACCCCCCTTACCTTTTCCTCTGTCCCACTCTCGGACATGGGGCACTCCGGGCCTGGTATCCTTCCTCTCCTGAACAATGACTTCTACTTTGCTACTCTGGGCAGCAGTACGTGGAGCTGGCACAGCCTCTGGTTCTGGTGGCAAAGATCCAATAACATCTATTTTTTGCAAGTGAATAAGACATCATTATAATAAAGCTTAAAGCTAGTTTAAAAATAAAAATTAAATAGAACATGTTAATCTTGAGAGTACAAGTAATAACCAGTATTAAATGAACACCTACCATGGCCAGGCAGTGGACTAAGTATACAACAGTGTATAATTCTTGTCATAACCCTAACAAAGTCAGTACTAGAATTCCCATTTTATAAATGAGGAAAATTAAGCTCAGAAATGTTACACAGGTAGAAACTGACAAGAGCCAGGATCAAACCCAGGTTGGATGGATTTCAAAGTCTGTTTCCCACTATGCCACCTCGCTTCCCCAGACCACCGGCTGAAGGACCAGAAATCCCTACTCAATTAAAGTAAGAGTCTCAGATAAAGCAAGGGGACCTAGGGTGATAAAGAGCTGAAGCATGGCAACAGGCTGTAAGCTATTCACCTTTGGCCAGATTTTTAAAGAAAATGGGTTTTTTTAAAACAGCTGTGGTGGCACTTCACATGTTGTGAAAATGACAAATGTTCAGGAGTAGAGCAGAAACAAACGGTATGCAACGCTTAACATGTTTCAGGGACCTAGCATTATACAAAACAGCAGAGGTGATTTCTCAGCTCTTCAATGTTTCTGGTCTCCTTTCAGAGCTAAACGAAGCTGTGTTCAGAATCAGAAGGGGCTTGGCACAGGTTTCTGTGAGGGCTGGAGACGCTGGCATACGCCCCCGACACCCATACCCCCTTCTCCTTTTGGAAACAGAATGCCCCCAGTTTCAGCTGGGGGTGTGGCCACCTCACACAGGACAAGCCATTCTGCAGCCCCCTGCAGCTGCATTCAGGCCAGTGGGATGTAAATGTGGGTTGTGTGTGCCTTCCACTTCAGATTGCTATGTAGCTGGTTCCTCTCCCCTCTTTCCCCTTCCCTGGGACAGGACCACAAACAAGTGCTGGGGAGTAATTGTCTGCCCTGTAGGGAGAACAACACTCTGGGAATGGCAGAAGCAGGAAGAAAGGAGGAAGCTGGGACTGGGTGACCATCTGGGGCAGAGCTACCATGTGCCTGGAAAAACACCAGCTCTAAAACATTAAAACAGACTTCCATCTTGTTTGAGCCAGTCCATGCAGGGGTCTCAGTCGGGACAGCTAAGCCCAGACTAGGGTAACTCATACGGCATGCAGGAAGCCTGTAGGGGGACAATATCTAACAGTGTTTCCACATGTTGTGACCTCTCATAAGCCGTCTAGACTCATAAATTCTTTCTTTTGACTTTGTGCATATATTTATTCTTTAAAATAAGTTAATGTATAATAACCAAAAAACATACATCCATAGCAAAAGAAAATTGGTCCAAAACATGTATGCACAACTAAACTTTATCTTAAAACATCTCTTCTCTAAGTCTCAGTTACTAAACCACACCATTCTATGAAGTAACACAACATCCTGTTAATATTTTTGTCTATATAAAAAAAATTCCTTGGAGTGTCACTCTTTATCACTTTTATTATAAAAAACTGCTCCTGGCAGTACCTTTGAGGGTACCCTGCTTGCTTAGAGAATAAAACTAAATGGCTCATTTCCATATTGCCAGTCCTATTCGTTGGGACATCAATGGAACTAAAATTTTTCCTTTTGAAGGTCAGACACATGAGCCACAATATACCTTTATTTTCTTCCTCTGCTCCATCTTCTTTTGACTTTTTCATCTTTTTTTGTCGGAGTTTAGCAAGTCTTGCTTCTAACATAGCCTTTCGCTTTTCCTTTATGTTCTCTCGTTTTGTTCTCTGATCTGTTGTCTGTATGTAACAGAAAATTAGAACATTATTTACTGTAAGCCAAATTCACAATAGTTCTGTTTAAAGGGATGAAATAATTTATTTTAAAAACAGACTAATTGACTTTCAAGCCACCTCTAGCCAGCTAGCATTGAGGTCTCCAAAACACAGACTTATGAGGTCTTCTTATACAAGCCCTCTGGAGTGTTTTCTAAGTTTAGCGACTGTTCACAGAGCATCCTGGAATGTTTCACATTCAAGGAAACCAACCAATTCTGTTCTCCTCCTTAATCTCTTAAATAAATCCCTTAAATAACTCTCTATTTTCTTTCCCAGGCCACTCCAAAAGTACCATATTTAAAACATCAAAGTTACATAAGTTACTTCTGAGCAGCTATAATTTTAAAGTCTGAAACACCAAAATAGAATAGCAATTACCTTCATGAAAGTATAATGGCATTGATACTGATAAATAATAGTGATAAAACTGTCACTATTTGCAGAAGACATGATATTACATATAGAAAACCCTAAGGCAAAAAAAAAAAAAAAAAAAAAAGAAAACCCTAAGGCCGCCACCCAAAAACTACTAGAATAAATGACTTCAGGGAAATTGCAGGGTACAAAATCAACATCACAAATCTGTTGCGGTTCTTAAAATTTTTTTTTTTTTAATTTTTTTATTTATTTATGATAGTCACAGAGAGAGAGAGAGAGAGAGGCAGAGACACAGGCGGAGGGAGAAGCAGGCTCCATGCACCGGGAGCCCGATGTGGGATTCGATCCCGGGTCTGCAGGATCGCGCCCTGGGCCAAAGGCAGGCGCCAAACCGCTGCGCCACCCAGGGATCCCCCTGTTGCGGTTCTATAGGCTAATAACAAACTATCAGAAAGGGAAATTAAGAAAACATTCTGATTACATCAAAAATAAAATGCTTAGGGATAAATTTAACCAAGGGAAACTATAAGGCAATGATGAAAGACACTGAAGACACAAAGAAATGGAAAAATATAGCATGCTTATAGAGTGGGAGAATTACTATTGATAAGGTGTCCATATTACCCAAAGTAATCTAAAGATTCAATGTAATCTCTAACAAAATTGAAACAAATGTTTTACAATAGTAGGAACAAGCAACCCTAAAATTTATGTGGAACCACAAAAGACCCTGAAGAGCTAAAGCCTCCTTGAGAAAGACGAACAAAATTGGAAGCATCAGGCTCCCTGATTTTGAACTATATTATAAAGCTATAATAATTAAACAGTATGATATTGGCATATAAACAAACACAGAGATCAGTGGAACAAAAAAAGCCCAGAAATAATTTATGACAGAAAAAGCCAATAATATATAGTGGGAAAAGGACAATTTCTTTAATAAGTAGTGTTGGGAAAACAAAACAGCCACATGCAAAAGAATGAAACTTGACCGCTAGCTTATACCATACACAAAAATTAACTCAAAATGGACTAAAGACTTGAACATAAGACTTGAAACTATAAAACTTTTTTGAAGAAAATATAGGCAGTTAAGCTCCTTAATATCAGTCTTGGCTATGATATTTTGGATTTGACACCAAAAGCAAAGGCAACAAAAGTAAAAATTAACATGTGGGATTACACTGAACTCAAAAGCTTCTGCACAGCAAAGGAAACCATTAACAAAATGAAAAGACAACATACTGAATGGGAGAAAATATCTGCAAATCATATATCTGATAAGGGTCAATACCCAAATATACAGAGAATTCACACAATGAATAAAAAAAAAAAAAAGACAAAACCTACAAAAACAATCAATCCAATGAAAAAACAGGCAGATGAAAAAAACAAAAACAAAAACAAAAACCCCGCAGAGGACCTAAACAGACATTTTCCTAAGGAATACATACATACAGATGGCCAACAGACACATAGACGCTGAACATCATTAATCATCAAGGGAATGCAAATCAAAACCACAGTGAGATATCACCTCACACCTGTTAGAATGACAATTATCAGACAGAAAACAACAAATACTGACAAGGATGTAGAAAAAAGGGAACCCTTGTGCACTATCGGTGGGAATGCAAACTGGTGCAGCCACAATGGAAACCAGTAACGGAAAGTCCTCAAAAAAGTGAAAAACAGAACTACCATAATGATCTAGTAATTCCACTTCTGTGTATTTATCTGAAGAAAATGAAAACGCTAACTCAAAAAGATATCTGCTCCATGTTCACTGTAGAATTATGTACAATAGCCAAGATATGGAACAACCTAAATGTCCATCAGTGGATAAATAAAGGAGTGTAGGTATGTGTGTTTATGTATATGTGGGATAGGGTATTAATTACTCAGCTATAAAAAAGAAGGAAATTTTGCCATTTGAACTACATGATGGATCTTACGAGCATTTTGCTAAGTCAGACAGAACTTATCATCATACTGTATAATCTTACTTATATGTGGAATCTAAACTCTACCCTCAAAATAAATCCCAAAATACCAGCTTATAGATAAAGAGAACAGATTGGTGGTTGACAGAAGTGAGGGTGGGGGGTGGGCAAAATGAGCGTAGGGAATCAAAAGGTATTTAAACTTGCAGCTACAAAATAAACAAGTCATGGAGATGTAATGTAGAGCATGGCAAACGCAGTTAATACTATAATGCATATTTGAAATCTGCCAAAAGTGGACCTTAAGTGTTCTCATCATAAAAAAAAAAAAATCTGTAACTATGTGATGATGGATATTAACTAAACTTAATGTGATCATTTCCCAATATACACAAATATTGAATAATTTGTTGTACACCTGAAACTAATATAATGTTATGTGTCAATTACACTTCAATTAAAAAGAAATAATAAAATATCTGGTTTATGGCGCTATCAGTATTTATTAAATATCAGAAATATCAATCTTTAATAAAATTTAAAGTTTATTTGACACACTTTTGTCCATCACTGCTCTGAATATTAACTATTAATAAATATAACATTACTTTTAAAAAAAGCCATTCTGAGTATTAATTTAAAAACCAGATTATGGGATGTCTGGTGGCTCAGTCAGTTAAGCATCTGCCTTTGGTTCAGATCATGATCTCCGGGTCCTGGGATTGAGCCCTGCATCAGGCTCCCTGCTTAGCAGGGAGTTTGCTTCTTCCTCTCTCTCTGCCCCTTCCCCACTTGTTTTCTCTCTCTCTCTCTCGTTCAAATAAGATCTTTAAAAATTAATTAATTAAAAAATAGATTGTTTTTGTAGTATGGTCCAACAAAAAAATAACTGCTCAAATACTTTTTTTTCTCAAATACTTAACATCAATTCTGAATTTAATTTGTACCTGTTCACGCAGCATCTCTAACGTTTTCATCTGCTTGTTTCTCAACTCCTTATCTCGGGCAAAGGCAAAATATCCAACACCAAGTTGCCGGGCCTCTGAAAGAAGTCAAAATTATTCAAAAGATTAGAGTTCCCTGATTAATAAATTAGACTCAGGCTAACTTCCTGCCAAAACAAAAGGAAATAGAGTGATATTTGGCACAAGTTTAAAAACAAACAAAAAAAAGGCAGCTAAACCAAAAAAAAAAAAAAAAATCCCTTCTTTGTGATTAATACATCCTTTGTTAGAAAGATATCCCCAATATAAGTAATTTTTAGGCTATGAAGTGAACAACGGGGATATTTTCAATTTCAAAATCAGCATCTTTTATTTCTACATAAGAGCTGCTGTTTTATGAATTTTTCCCTTTATGCTTGCCATTAGTTCAAGATATATAAAAAAAATTTTAAAGCCTGCAGGATGATCATACCATTTTCACGAATGTCTTCATAATGTATGGGCCCCATTGGCCTTTTCAAGGCCTCTCTTTCTTCTTCCTCCCACTGCTGGCGCTGAAGTTCTTTTCTCATATCTTCAGATAATAAGGTTTTCTCATTAGCAGGACTAACAAAACTAGTAGGGGAACAGAGCACAACTCTCTTTAGATAAGAACCATAAGATAGCAATGCTTCAGTTCAGTAACTGGATCATGGACAAGCAATTCTAGTTGATAAAGAAGACAGTTCCTTACAGAGGTTTCTAACAATACCACTGGGAAACTATATAAATGGTTTCCACCTTTCTTTAATCAAGCAGCCAACTTGTTACATTAGCACAACAAAATCTTGCCTAGGCACTTGAGACAAATCACTTTCCTTCCAACCCTGGTTCTGAGCTAAACGGGAGGAGGAACCAGAGCCTCCTTTGCATGGTCACCTGTATAGGGCCAAGGAAGCTGCATAATGCTGCAGTCTGGGCAGTGCCATCTGTCCTCTGTCAAATGGCTCAGGGCTTCTACACTTCCTTCTTTGGGTTGAGCCCAGGCCTATCTGAACCTGAAGGACCTGGACAAGGTGGATCTTCTCCCAACATTTTCCTCATAAAAACTGCCCTCAGTAAAGGGAATTTTATTCCCTGGAGCATGTGAGCAAGTTATCTTTTAGAAGTGTCTTAGGCCCTGTAGAAACAAATCTAGCTATAAGGCCCTTACTTCAAAATACAAAAATGTATAAAGAAAAAGTTAATAAACTAACCACCTCTCTGCTCCCACCTGCTGTGGGATAATCAAGTATATATTCCTAAATATCTTCTCCACAGACGTTTGTTTGCTGGATGGGCTCCTTCTATATTTTTTACTGTGATATCAGACACTCTTCCAAGTATTCAGATGTAGCTTCAATTCATCCTTTTTAGTAGCTACACAGTATGGATGATCAACTCTTTAGGCTGTTCCCTGAGTGTGGATTATGTGTGTATGTTAGCCATAAAAGAGTAGTACTTCAGCAAATATTTTTATATGTTAAGAAAAAACCTCCTTACCATATCATCGAAGATAATGAACTAAAAGCAGCCTCAATCGCAAAACAATCCCCATGTCTGCATTTCAGACCTGGTCAAACCTTTACATATCACACACTTACAGCCTCCCTTGAAGATTTTTGTCCATCTCCAGCAAATCTGGCAAATCCTTTTTCATACAGCGCCGAGATCGCCCTAAGGAATCCACATAATCCACCCTGAAATAAAAATGGAAACATGTGAAGAAGTCTTTGTACATGACATATGGTTCTCTAAGTTAGGGAATTGGCGCACAGTAAAAAAATTAATATAAGACTCACTACCAAGAAAAACTCTCAACCTGAGAGACCATTACCACCAATAAGAACATGCTTTTTAGGGATCCCTGGGTGGCTCAGTGGTTTGGTGCCTGCCTTCGGCCCAGGGCATGGTCCTGGGGTCCCGGGATCGAGTCCCACATAGGGCTCCTGCGTGGAGCCTGCTTCTCTTCTCCCTCTGCGTCTCTCATGAATAAATAAAATCTTAAAACAAAACATGCTTTTTAAAGTTAAAAGCTGACAATCAGCTCATTGTGCCCTTTTTCCAATCTTAGGTTCAGACACTGCAAAAAATGACTGATCATGTTTGTCTCTGATTTCAAAAACAATACCCCATCCAGACCCTTGCTGCAACATCTCAGAACTTAAACTCCAACCTAGTTTAGACAATTCCACATATTTTGTCAGCATCAGAATAACTTTGCTCTGTACCATTCTCAACTTGTTCATCTTCTCAGTCTTCCCAAATCTAACTTCTTATTCTTTCCTTTATTTCTTCTAATTGGTAGTCCTTTCCAACTAGAACATATTTTGAGGACACATTAATTAAGAGGAAGCCATGCAACACACATTTTGTACTGCAAAAGCATCTTGGGAGTGGACAAGTCTATTACCTTTTACTTAGTTCCTCTCTCTTCAACTTTACCCAAACTAGACAGCCAGGGGAACCAGGCAGACAGCAAGGCAAAATGAAAGAATCCAACTTCCCACAACAGGAAATATGCACAGATTCTCGCAGAAAACATTTCAATTGCACTATGATGCAACAGATTATTTTATTGCTTAATTATGGGTAAGGAATGTCCCAGCCTTTATCAGGGTGCTAAAAACACAGAAAGGGGTCAGTACTGCTAGTGCAACTCAAGGTCAGAGTCTCACGTGTGTGTGTGTGTGTGTGTGTGTGTGTGTGTGTGTGTGTGTGTGGGTGTGCGTGCTTTGCTTTTGTTAGCAGTTTCTTTCCTCTTACACATGCTGATTCCAATTGTTAGCCCACAATTTGAAAGCTAAATATTTGAGAATCTATTACTATAGTCCTAATGCTGCTTACCATAAGAAATAAACCTCCAAATGCAGAAAGCAGTTTCTTTCTTCCTCCCCTCCCCCCACCCTTTTTCTAATGAATAGAAAAAGAAAATCAACTAGCCAGATGGTCTGAGTAATTATTTACAGTATTTTTGTGGAAAGACTTTCCACCACCTGGAACTTAACTACTAAAAGGATTTTACAAGTAGTTACGGTTCTGGAGCTTAATTTAAAAACAAAAAAAGTGTTAGAACTGCTTGCAGTGCGTCTTCCTTCACCATATGGTGGCATGTGACACCTTCAATTGCCCTCCAAACTCTTCAAATCACTGACAAATTGCTTGTAATCATACAGGCATTAGTAAGAAAAAAAAAAAAAAAAAGACATTAAAGCTTTCAAGATGAGATTTCTGCTATGAAAAGCAATCATAGGCTATTCTGTTTCTGAAGAAGGTCTCTAAAATGTACAGATCCCATCAAAACAGAAGCGGCAAGACAGTAGTCAGCAAGTGCTCTATGTAATCAGCAATCACTGAGCAAGCTCCAAGGAAACAATTACTTGAGGTGTAAGTAATAAAGGGGGGCTCAGAGTCATGCCATCTTCAAAGAGCTCCAAGCTAAACCACGTGTCCATGAAACATTTCCTGACAACAGCAGGGAGGATATAGAAAGTACCTAAAGTTTTTCTCAAATCTTTTTTCTGGTAACGAGGCCAGTTGTGTGTCAACAATAAGGAAAAGGTAAGACCTAAAGGAGCTGGAAGTGTATCTAAGTGCTACTAGAGTCCAGATGAGGGAGAAATCACTCACACTAGAAATGATGAGGAAAAGCATCAATGGAAGAGACTGCATTGTATGTGCTTCTCTTTGGGTTGCTTGTAGCAAGTATGCAGCCAGAAAATCTTGCCAAAATATTTATTTTTAGAAAGCAGATAAGAAAACAGCTGTTCTATCCCAATGTGAATGTTATTTCTGGACCACTGTGGGCACCCTAAGTAGTATGAAGATGTGCGGTCCCTGTGATGCTCGTAGCTGGCACTGCTCCTCTTACATTCATAAGTGACTCCTGCCAACAGGGCCAATAGCTGACAAAAGTGCTACAAACCACCCTCAGCAGTTCCTAACAAAGACCCCAATAATGAGGATATCTGAGCCTGGAAGGGAAGATGGGTGGGCTCTGCATAAGCAGAGGGTGGGCAGGTAGGGTTATTCCCAGTCTGAAGACAAGTGTTAAGTACAGAAAATCATTAGAAAGGAATTTCCATTCTGTTCTCTTTATACTTATTGATGTATTTATTGGTCTCATAAGGAAAAGACAAGTTTGGCTTCCCCATCATTCACCTCTACGTAGATAAAATTTGGGACAATTTCAATAAAAGTTTACCAAATATCTGCTTATACTCCACAGACAGCAGTTTCTTGGGTAACTTAGAATACTCTTATTTGCTAAAGGGAGTTTAAGGCAAACAGGGAAACCAGGCTTCATTATCTGTTTTACAGGTGAGGAAACTGACCCTTAGCAAGGATGGAACTTGATCAAGGTCATACTGCCAGTGAAAGATGGATCCAGGGCTATGCAGGTCCAAGATCCACAATGCCTGTATCACGCTGCCAGAAAATGTCCCAGCCAAAGTAAGGTTTCCTGGACCAGCTCTGTCTGCCTCTTCTCTGGGAAATGAACATTACCACCAGCTAGACAGTGACTCTCCACAATGCCTGAATAATGACATAGGCAGCAGCCTGGGTAACAAAGGAACATGCTTCTGTCTAAACAACTCTTCCACACCAACAAAGCAAGTGTATTAATGCCTTCTGCATTTGGCTCAGTCTTATAACTATTTCTTCTTTGGAGTTACTGTTTCTGTATCTGTAAATCCAATATTAAAAGAAAGAAAACTGAGGAAGAATAAGGAGAAATGGTTTGATATACTTTTGGAAAGTAAACACAAGTCAGGGCTCCTGGCTGGCTCAGTCAATAGAGCAAGGGACTCTTGATCTTGGGGTCATGAGTTCAAGCCCGTGTTGGGCGTAGAGATTACTTAAAAAAAAAAAAAAAAAAAGTAAATGCAAATCTTAGAATGTTCACATGACCAAATTGTATCATTACTACCAACCATTCTTCACTGGGGTCCTGGGGAGGAGGTATATCTTTTTCAAAAAGATTTTCTTCATCATCGTCTCTTTCTCCTGCCTTTCCAGAATCTCTATTGGCACCAAACACCTCCATTTCTTTATGTTTGTCTATGATCTTCTGTGTGAAATCCACAAGGTACATATCTTCCACTTCTTCATCTAAGACAGAAAAATCAATTTTCAGATTTTTCACATTATTTTCAAAGAGGTAAACCACATATGGAATTGATATGAAGCAGTCACATTCACTGCTGGGCAGCTACACTGTCCCTGGATGGTTCACTAGTCGATGCATCCACCACCCCCAGCATCCCCTGAACAATTCAAAAACACAGAGCCACCACGGGACCTGACACGGAAGCTGCAAATAGACCATCAGAAACACATGACCACACAAAAAAGTCTTAAAAGAGCTTAAAGTTTTCTATTGCCTCGTCAATATAATGAGTGAGCAATATAGTGTCAGAATGCAATTTTAAGATAAAACCATTTGATTTCAAGAGACTCACACAACCAATGACATAATGCAGAAGGAGAATTGCATTGCTCATGTTGCCAGACTAGAGCAATAAACCTTTATTGCTATATATACCTCCTTAATCAAGGGACTACTGTTGTAGTATGATGTTTAAGGATCATAATATAGGGTAAAAGAAGTCATCTGAATTCTTTTCAAACCAATGAACACCACTTTCAGGCAAGGCATGGTGCCAGGGATCTGCGGGGCATACAGAGACATGTGGCTTGTGATCTGCTTGGGCTAAAACATACACTGAGGAGAGGGATGCCTGGGTAGCTCAGCTGGTCAAGTATCTGCCTTTGGCTTGAGTCATGATCCCAGGCTTCTGGGAACAAGCCCTGCATTGGGCTCCCTGCTCAGTGGGAAGCCTGCTTCTCCCTCTCCCTCTGCCCTTCCCCATGCTTGCGCACTCACTCTAATAAATAAAATCTTTAAACAAATAAATAATACACTGAAGGTTAAGTAACCATCCACAATTTTAATTTAACCCAGGATAGTTGACCTACTTACAATTACATTTACATGAAGTTTCACTACACTGGGTTTTATAGTCACTTCAGTTTTTCTCTGAGAACAGCAGTAATCTGTATGGAGTAGATACTAGGCTCCACATCACCGGGTACTGGTGGTAAACCCCAACACAGAGTGGAGAATAACTGAGGCTTCAAAACTCAAATTGCCCAAACCCGCAGGTCTATCCTATCAGGAGGTAGGCCTGCCATTCTGGATAGAACCAAATCCCCAAAGCCACAGGCCTTTGGACCTGATTTCTAGGTGAACAATAGAGTCAAGTTTGAATAAAGTAGAAGGCTTTAATTTTTCTAAAGCCACAAAATAACTCACATGGAAAAGAGATGTATTTCCCAGAGCAAAGTTATGAAACCACATAATAGTGAGGCCTTCTGGTTAACAGACACCCTGCTGCTTCTTCAGGAAGAAGACATGACCACTCCCCATGTCCCCCAGCTTTCAGAGTGACTGACTCTCCTACACTGGGCTCCCTGCCATGCAGGAAACATGCTTCTGCTACCCAGGAAGAGGGAGTTGGGACTGTCTGGGGAGCTAATGACCAGGGTTCCAGCCCTGCCTCTCTTCTACTGTCCCACTGTCCCCTCCCCTAGCCACGTAGTCTGTCCTGCCAACACTGGCCCTCTACTTCCTCTGCCGATCTGCTCCCACCACACTCTCCCTGCAGAATCCCTTTCTCCAGCTATCCAAAGCCTTTAAGACCCTATCAGAGCCTACCTTCTCCCTAAAGACTTCCCCACATGCCTTTTGGCGATGAATTATGCACTGCCTTGTAAAATCTCTTCTAATGTCATCTAATTGTAGGCTGGATTTTTTCTGGAGAGTGTGAGGAAAGGGGGATCTTTTTATTATTCTAGAAGCATTATAGGCACATCACACACAAAAAAATATAAAATAGGGAAAAGGAAACATAACTTGATATACCCCTTGATATACCCATAACTTCCCTGTCTTCTTTTCCACATAGCCATAATGGTTTATAATGGTAGTCTATTTAAGATCTCGTTTCCTACCTTTGCGTTGTTCTATGCCATTGTTCTCCATTGATGACAATTCCCTTGAGGGCAGAGGCAGAGACTCTGGCTTATACTGTTCTTGTTTGTTCCCTCATAGCACCTAACATGTGGCCTGGCACACACTGAGCAATCAACAATTATTGTGGATTTTCTTGTCTCTGTGCCAGCACAGAAAGTAACCCATATTAATCCTTAAATTTCCTCCCCCATTCTTAGTTATTCTAACAAATAACAAAATACTACAGGGCTGTAGGAATTTGAGAAAATAGAAAAGTATAAATAAATTATTATATTTACCTATAAAGTCTCCTTTAGTCATTTTTTCATATAATTTGGCTTTTTCTTCCAATTTCTCCCTAGGAGAAAAACAGACAGCATTAGAAATGGTCTAACATTAGCTACTAAGGCTGCCTGACTGCTGTAACCTGCACAATAGGCCTAGTCTGATGAGGAGGTGGCTGTAACTGGAGCTGACCACCCCACTCTGAGGGGATCCTCAGACCTAGTGATGCCCACTTTGCTGACTAAATATAAGTTCCATAGGAACAGGCTCATGTCACACGATAAGATGAACACTGGGTGTTATACTATATTCTGGAAAATCGAATTTAAATAAAATTTTTAAAATTTAGAAAAAAAAAACAGGCCCATGTTTCTCTTATTGATGACTGTATCCCAGTGCCTAAAATGATACCTGGCACAAGTTCTCACTCAATCAGTATCTGAAAATAATGAAGTAAGATTTTGAATGCAAATGCCAAGTGCAACCTAAGTTTAAAAAGAGAGAGAGAAAGAGAGGTGCCTAAACAAAAACATTTTCTGTATACAACCTTCCAAATGGATCACCAAATTCAATGTAACTCTGCATTACTGTTTTCAGACAAGGGTCCCTGGTCATCCATGACTTATTAGGCTTCTCTAAGGAGGCTAAAGACCAACTTCTTAGAAGTCTGTTAAAAATATGTCTGTTTTGGGATCCCTGGGTGGCGCAGCAGTTTGGCTCCTGCCTTTGGCCCAGGGCGCGATCCTGGAGACCCGGGATCGAATCCCACATCGGGCTCCCGGTGCATGGAGCCTGCTTCTCCCTCTGCCTATGTCTCTGCCTCTCTCTCTCTGTGACTATCATAAATAAATAAAAATTAAAAAATATATATGTCTGTTTTATACAGAACATGAATAATTTATTCATGACACAAACTAACAAAAAACAAACATCAACCCTGGTATTTCCATAAAGTAGCCTCTCTGCTCACATTAATTCTGGTGACATTTATTTTTTAGTGGGCACAGACCAAGTAAGACAGCTGGTAATTCTTTATTCTAGAAATACTTAATGATGGTAAAGAAAAGTCCCAAAGGGGTCATCTGAGCTTTTGCTTGTGAAGAATCACACTTAATCATAATGGAAAATTTCATATCTAATGGTGTCCTTGGACAATAAAGTCCCTTGTCATATGGCTGTGTGTTCTGGAACAGATTACTTCACCTCTCTTGTATCTCCCAATTTCAAAATTTGTAATAGATGAAAAAAACAGCACTGCTTCCTAGGGTGGTCACAGAAAGTAACTAGATCACAAACGAAAGCATGCCATCGGTTATGTCATCTGCTTATTGTCTAGGTCAGAAAGATTCCTCTCCCATTTTACACATTCATTCAACAAGTACTGCTTCCACACCTCCTCTGCACCAAGCATGTTTCAGGTGCTGAGGGCTCAGCAGTCAATAAGACAAAGTCCCCAGGTTCACAGAGTTTTTGTTATAGAAAGGGAGAAGGATGGATAATAAATCAATGAGAATGAGGATTTTAGACAAGTGCTGTGAAGGAAAGGAAATAAAAGCAGCTGTCATCCCTGGAGGCCCTTCCACTTCCAAAAGGTTAATTTGCTCTATTTCAGAGGGGGCTTAATGTAATAACCTGTGTCATTATAGAATCTTGCTGTGTTAATGAAAATACAACTTTAAAAAAATTAAAAAAAAAAAAACACAAAAAGCAGGCATCAGGACAGAGTAACCAAGAGGACACTAAGCTAGAAAAAGTAGCTTGCAGAAACCTCTTCGAAGGTGACATTTGAGCTAAGGCTTATAGAGCAAAAAGCCAACCATGAGAGGATCGTGGGAAGAAAGCAAGTGAGGCAGAAAAAAGAGGAGGCAGGAATGAACTTGGTATGTTCAAGTAGAGACCAGAGCAGCAGAGGATGCTGAGCAAAGGGGAGAGGGGCACAAAGTAAGGACAGAGAAAGACAGGTATAAGAACAGGTGAGAAAAGGGTAAAGAGTCTGGATGCAGGAACAGAAAGAAGAGAGCAGAAGAGTCTGCAAACCGGTAATGGAGATCAAGGAAGATGTCAGAGAAATGGCCACTGGATTTAGCAGATGAGGAAGTCGTTAGAGACTTCCGAGAAGAATTACTTCAATTGAATAAGAAAGAATGCTGAGGGCAAGAGTATGGGACACTTATCTGGAACCACTAGGTGCCAGACACTATGTATCTCCTTTAATCTTCTGAAAAGCTCCATGAGCTGAGTATGAACCACCTCACTTCATAGATAAGCAAAGTCTCAATGGAGAAGTAACTTGCCCAAGGCCATACATCCTCATGGGACTGCCCCTGCTTGTTTTGAGCTCTGGGGAGACACAGACCAAGGAAAGACTAGACTCCTCACAAGCACAGTGAAGCCCAAGTATTATGTAACAGACTACTGGATAGAAAAAAACCACAGCAAAGTACCCAGGAAAACTGTTATGCCGAGTTTATACATTTATAAAAAATAAAAAATTACAGTACCCTTCAACAAATTGGAATTCTGATAATATGTCCAGGAGGTGAGAAAGAGGTCTCAAAAATTAACATATTTTGTATGCTAAATATGTTTATTATATATTATACTGATATATATTTATTACATTATTGTAAATAACATAATGTGTGTCTGCTGGGAACAGGTCAAATGCCAAGAAAAACAATCCCCCAAATGCACTAATATTCTGCCTTTTTTTTTTCAGACCCAGAAAGAGCTGAGAAACCTTAATGACCACTGTCTGCAACTGCAGAGTTTTTATTACACAAAGATCCAAAAGCAATGAGTCATGACAGATACTAAAACTTGGGATTCTCTCTCAGTCGAGGGTGATACTGCAAATAAGGGAGAGTTCCTCTTTATGGAAGAATGCCACTTAATAAATAGAATGAAAAAATTAAGATGGATAGTTTAGAAAATAATTAGAAAAATAGTCACTTTGAAACCACCAACGTAGTAAGTATGTGGAAAGATATTAGTGAACAAGATATGCATAGTCTCAGAGTTTCCCTCCTTAGATTATCATTAATTACAAATGAGGAAGAGCATCTTTACAGTGGAAAAACCTAGCAGGCCTATCTTAATCGAGTGATCACGCTTCATCACAAATAACAATTCAAACCGACACTGTGAACCTCTTGCTGTCATCTAACAGGAACAACACATCACCTACATCATATTCTTAACCAAAAGCAGCTAATATGACTCTAATCAGATTGTGGGACACTGCAGATCAACAGGCCTAAGCTCTTCAAGAACAGATATGGTATAACAGACAACAAAAAGGCATGAGAATTATTCTAGATTAAAGGAGGCTAAAGAAATATGCCATCTGGCGTGCCTGGCTGGCTCAGTCAGAGGAGTATACAACTCTAGATGTCGAGGTTGTGAGTTCGAGGCCCACAGCGGGTATAGAGAGAACTACAAAAATAAATAAATAAATAAACTTAAAAAAAAAAAGTCATGCTATAAACAAAATTTCTCCCTGTTAAAAAAGGAAAGAAAAATATGAAAACTAAATGCAACATGCAATCTTTTAATTCTAGATTGAATTAAAAAAAAAAAACTATAAAGGACTCAAATGTACCAGAATAATTGGTGAACTCTGCCTATAGACCATATAATAAACTATTTAACACTATTTTATTAGTGTTAAATTTCTTGGGTATGGCAGAATACGGTTATGTAGGAGAATGTCCTTGTTCTTAGGAGATACATAGTGAAACATTTTGAGGCATGATGTTTAACAAAATTTCTCTACATACATACAAAGAGAAGAGAGAAAGAAAAAAAGAAAAAGTAAATGTGGAAAATCATTAATTCATGAGCTTAGGTAAAGAATATTAGAAGATTCATTGTACTCTTCTTTCAATTATTCTGTAGTTTTCAAGTTTTTCAAAATAAAACGCTAGGGAGAAATTTAGTTTCTAAATGCTACTGTCATACTACCTAGTAGCCCAGAGCCACACCACCACGGGACACTTCTGAAACACTTGTTGATAATTTTAGTGCCTAACAAAGGCTCAAAGTGGGACTGTTCCATCTTTCAGACTGAGATTATGTCTTCCCTTCTTATAAGACTATAAATACATCTACAAATTATATTATTTTTAGAGTCTATTTTATGTTTGTAGAGTATTTGACTGAAAAGATGACAAAAAAAATTTTTTTTTAATTTATTTATGATAGTCACACAGAGAGAGAGAGAGAGGCAGAGACACAGGCAGAGGGAGAAGCAGGCTCCATGCACCGGGAGCCCGACGTGGGATTCGATCCCGGGTCTCAGGATCGCGCCCTGGGCCAAAGGCAAGCACCAAACCGCTGCGCCACCCAGGGATCCCAAAGATGACAAAATTAAAACTGTAAATCCAGAAGCATAAAAAGAGAACTATCTTTGCCTGGATAGCCTCAGAAGCAACTACAGTGAGTAGAGCTTAACATTACCTTGCTTTGTCTAAAGTCTTTTGTTCCTCAATCTTCTGTTCTGCATCCTTCTCAGCTCGATTTGAAACTCCTGCATTCTGTTTGCTCCAGATGCTTGGTTTCTGCAGCGTATTTATTTCAAAAGACAAAACAGAAATACCAAGTGATTGCAATAAAATCCTTTCAGAAGAAAAAAAGCAGATTAGATCTTATGAATCAATGGAGAAAACTAGATCCAACAGCCAACCTACGTCATGCAAATAGACTGTATAAGAAGAAGCTGGAGCTAAAGGGAAAAAAATCCCTAAATTATATAAAGAATTAACAGGGAATTAACAGGGTGGTTCAGTGGCTGAGTGCCTGCCTTCAGTGCCTGCCTTCAGATCCTGTAGTCCCAGGATCAAGTACCACATCAGGCTTCCTGCATGGAGCCTGCTTCTCCCTCTGCCTATGTCTCTGCCTGTTTCTCTGTCTCTCATGAATAAATAAAATCTTAAAAAAAAAAAAAAAAAAAGAATTCCTTTACATAACTGTACAGTTACATATCTTTTATCCCCTGAATGATTACAACTAATTCAAGAAATGTTATAATAGAAGTGATAAACACCATTACCTATAAAATTAGCACACCATTCACAGCTCTTAAAGATCCTGATATTTTCTACTATACTACTGTATCATCTAATTGCTTATCTGTTTGGATTAATAATATACAGCTGATCTTCCACAAGAATGTACACAAACCATCAACTAAAACATGCACTTTCCAAAAAGAAGTGCTGAGTAATTGTATTAAAATGTGCTTTTAGGGGTACCTGGGCAGCTCAGTGGTTCAGCATCTGCTCAGGTCGTGATCCTGGGGTCCTAGGACCAAGTCCCACATCGGGTTCCCTTCTCCCTCTGTCTCTGCCTCTCTCTGTGTGTCTCTCATGAATGAATAAATAATAAAATCTTAAAAAAAAAAATTTAAAATATGCTTTTAAATGCTCTAATTTCTATTCTAATATAAAACACTTTATGCAGATGTTCACCTACAAGACAGGGATTTTCCCCTAAATTTTATATGTAGCAGAGGCCAGGACACTTTCAAAAAAGCTAAGTAGGGTACAATTCCCCCATATTTGGAATTGATGGAGAAAACTGTATCTTATTTTTACCTTAATAGTTGTTTTTGGTTTTCCCAAAACTCCAGAGTCTTTCAGAAGCTTTTCTTGTTTGAATTCTTCTTGTTTTCGGAAGAGTTCAGCTTTAAGGTCTACCAACTAGAACAAAACAAATAAGCAAAGACATGTAATTAATTCTAACAAGTGACTAGATTTCCAAGTTATTGTAATTCTCAAAGCAAGATTTAAAGTTCCCATTAATGGACAAAAATAGGTAGAAAATTAAATGTCTGTAGAATCCAGTACAAAGTAAAACCAAGTCCTACTGCATTCCAGCTCTGCTGGTAATGTATTTCTAATCTTCAACACTGGACTAAGGGGAAAGTGATTGGCAAAGTAAATGAAGTCTGCATCTGTTGGATTCAGATTGAAATTACAACACTGAACAAACCCCTTCTCTCTGCCTGACACCGTACTTGGCTTTTTCATACTGTAACCTCTCTTAATCTTCAAAATTTATTATTTCTGCAGAAAAATATCTTTGCCCAGTAACTGAGCGCTGAAGAACAGGATACAAACATGAAATAGATACACTCTTGCCTCAGTTACAATCTAATAAAAAAAAGGTAACTTATAATACCAGTAAAATGTAATAAAGACTTTAAGAGCAGAAGAAAACTGGGGCACCTGACTGGCTCAGTCAGTGCAGCATGAGACTTGATTTGGGGTTGTGAGTTCCAGCCCCACATTGTGTGTAGAAATTACTTAAAAATAAAACCTTTAAAACAGGGGTGAGGGTGGAAGAAAGCATCATAAAAGTTCAGCTACAGGAGCATTTCCTTCTGTCCAGAATGATCAGAGACAACTTTGAGCTGAGCCTTAAAAGGTGCAAAAGAGGCTCCTGGGTGGCTCAGAAGACTCTTGATGATTTGAGGGTCGTGAGTTTGAACCCCATGTTGGGTGTAGAGACTACTTAGTAAAAAAAAGACAAGATTTCAACAGCTAGAAATAACATGGTCTGAGTGAATGAGAAGAACTCCAAGTTTATGCATGTTCTAGAAATTGGAAGTTTAGCTGAATCATACAGTTCAAGAACAGCAAAGGCCAGGGCAAAGCGAACAGGGAAGTTGGGGTGAACTACCTCTCACTTGTACCAATCAGCACTGTCTACTCTGCAGAGAAAGATAAAATAAAAAGTCGAGATCCAGCTCCCTATAAATTAGATACTTACAAAGCACAGCATCACAGACTGAGTTTTAAGGGAAATCAAAATGACTGAGTTCAATGATTTCTATTTTGGAAGACATCAATCTAAAAGCAGCTGTTGTAGGGATTTAATAAGGACAGTTTCATCCCAGGACCTAATATTTAATATTTTAAATTTCTAAACACAAAAACTTTAGTCCCCCTTCTAAGCCTTCTTAACCACAACAATTTTCTAGCCACACATTTTCCTCTTCTATGACTATTTTTGAATTTTAAAATGAAAATGCTGGGATCCCTGGATGGCTCAGCAGTTGAGTGCCTGCCTCTGGCCCAGGGTGTGATCCGGGGTCCCGGGATCGAGTCCCACATCCGGCTCCCTGCAGGGAGCCTGCTTCTCCCTCTGCCTGTGTCTCTGCCTCTCTCTCTGTCTCTCATGAATAAATAAATAAAATCTTTAAAAAAAATAAAAGGAAGATGCTCTGAAAACTGCCCATTTCCACATGGCATTTCCACTATGGTTATTACTAATTTTAACCTGTGAGGACAGAATAACTTTTATATTTATAGCTTTTTGGTTTCTTATACTCAACCATAAAAAGCAGTACTGATTTTCAATATTAGACGAGGAATATCAGGACTCAAATATTGGAACACGTAGTTTTCTTTTGCACTCTCTTTGCATCCTGATACTTTACAGCAAATTGAAGATCAAATCAAAGATTAGGCAATTTGCTCCAATGTAACAGAAAAGGCAATGGTTTGGAGACAAAGAGCCTCGAGTGCAACAGTTCTAACACTAAGAATTCTGTATGTCAAGCTGGGGAAAGCCACGCTCCCTTACTGGGCCTGGATTTATCAGCTATGAAACAGGGATCTGGGGCGCCTGGGTGGCTCAGTGGTTGAGGGTCGGCCTTGGGCTCAGGTCGCGATCCCAGGGTCGAGTACCACATCGGGCTCCCTGCACGGAGCCCGTGTCTCCCTCTGCATGTGTGTGTCTCATGAATTATAAAACCTTAAAAAAAAAAAAAAAAAAAAAAAAGAACCTCAGACCAGGGCTATTAATAGCACCTGCTCTTTAACGAGCTGAGACGACTCGCTGAGTAGCGCCCAGGATCTTCCTCCGAGCAGCTAGTCTCATGACACCGCTCACCCCCGGCTGGACCTGCCAACCGCAGGCGCCGTAACCCGCGGGTGCGGTACCAACTGTTAACTCCCGGCCGGGACGCCGGGCGCCCTCGGATCCCGGGGAGGGCCCTGCTGGTCCCCAGCCCGGAAAGGAAGCGAGGACGCGCGCCGGGTCTGCGCAGCAAGCGGGGGAGACCAGGCTGGCCCGGACGCCGGGCACGGCTGTCGCACAGGGGAGGCCGCGACATTCTTAAGGGGGGAAACACCCGTTCAGGGCTGGATCTAAAGAGGGCCTCGTGGTCCAAGTGCACGTCCGAGCGAGAGGCCAGACACAGGGCCTGTAGGTAAGGAAGCGGGCCCGGGGCCCAGGCCGGGAACAGCCGGGTCCGAGCTGTTTGAGGGAAGGCCGGGTTGGGTCTCCGCACGGAAGAAACAAGGTCGAGACGCTTGTCTAGTGCAGGGGAGGAGAACTCGGAGCCCCGCGGCACTAGTGTACCCGCACTCACCGAGGAGGCCGTAACATCCAAGGGCTTTTTCCTCCGGTCCATCCCGGCGCCCGAGCGTCGGAGCCAAAGCGCGACCCGGAACGGCCTCCCGCGGGCCTCAAATGCCCAAGATCGGCACCACCGGAAGTGCCTGTTAGAACAGCGACGAGAGTTTACGACTCTGGCGCCATCTTGGAAAGGTCCGGATGTCGTGCGTCGTGCGCCTGCCACCATTTTGAGAGAGTCAAAGAAAGCCCAGTGTTAAGGTAAGACCGTCCTGAATAGAGAGGAAGGTTAACAAGGACTTGGTGTTGGCGCCATCTTGAGAAGGGCGGAAGTGGCTTTCAGCGCAATGGGCGCCATCTTGAGTGGTATGGATTGGGGGCGGGGAGGGCGCCATCTTGGGGAGGGCGTAATGAGCCCAAACCCTCTTCGTGATGAAGGGAAAGGTGGATTGGCAGGACTGGAAAGACCTAAATGACGTTTGAAGACCCGCAGTACGACCGGCGTTGTGTGGCGCTTCTCACGTGTTAACTTATTTGATTCTCACAAGAGCCATGTGTGATCAAGATTTTTATATTAATCTTGGTAGAAATAACAGTAATAGGTAACATTAATGTAGTGCTCACCACGTGCCACCTTACAGAGCTCAGCGGGTAAGAGCAGGAGCTCCAGGGGCCACTTTTCGGGCTACGTGACTTTGGGAAAGTCTGTGCCTCATGTTCCAACGGGGAATAAAATGGTATCTACTTCGTGAGATTTAATGAGAGTGAAATGAGTTAAGCGAGCTAGTCTTGGTAAAAATATTAATGATATTTAAGTAACTCTCCCTGCCAAAGATGTCCACCCCTTAATAATCCCCGGAACCTCTGGATATGTTACGTCCTCTGGCAAAGGGGAGTTTGCAGACATGATTAAATTAAGGATCTTCAGATGGGAGATTATCCGGTGGCCCAATGTCCTCAAGAGTCCTGGTAAGGGAGGCGGAAGGACCAAGACCTTGTGCCAGGGAATGCAGGCAGCCTCTGCAAGGAGGAGACAAGTCCTGCTCCAGAACCTCTGGAAGGGGTGCAGCACCATGATACCTGGACTTGGCCTTGTGGTGTTCTGCACCTCAGTTCAACGTGTGTGGGTTTTCCCACACCACCAAGCAATTCTCCAGTGGCAGCTGTGTCCTACAACTCAGATCAATCTGACATTATCTAACCGGAGCTAGCCTCGGATCCCACAGGTTAAGGGCTGGTCCACACGACTGCCCCCACTCGGAGTCCAGGCTGTCACCTGTGCTTCTAAATTAGAGGTTCCAATGCGCCCCTCCTTGGGTTTGATTAATTTATTAGAGCAGCTCACAGAACCCAGAGAAACATTCTACTTACTAGACCACCAGTTTATGTTATAAAGGGATGTAACTCAAGAATAGTCAGATGGAAGACATGCATTAAGGCAAGGTATGCAGGAAAGGGGATGGAGATCCCATACCTTCTTTGAGGGAGCCACAAATCTCCCCAAATCTCTACATGCTCACCAACCTGGAAATTCTCCGACCTCTGTCTTTCTAGAGCATTTTTCTAGAGCGTTTTATGGAGGCTTCATTACATAGGCACAATTGATTAAATCATCAGCCGTTAGTGATTGAACTCAATCTCCAGTTTCTCTTCCCTCAGTGGAGGTCAGAAGGTGGGAATGAAAATTCCAACCCTCTAATTATACCTTGGGTTCTGGTTCTTCTAGCAACCAGCCCCAATCCTTAGATGCTTTCCAAAAGTCACTCATCAACGTAACAGAAGACACCTTTATTGCTGTCTTCCCTTAGAAACTCCAAGGGTTTTAGGAGCTCTGTGCCAGGAACTGGGCTGAAGACTAAATATATATTAATTATGAATCAATACATCACACCTTGTAAAGCTCATTTCAGACTTCCGACCTCCAGAACCAAAGGAGAATTTTGTTGTTTTAAGCCACTAAATCTGCAGTAATTCATTATGAGATGGTTTTAAAGCACAAAGTTGAACAAAAATTATAAAATACCACCCCCAAAGACATGACAAATGAGGCTGACAGCACATACACAATTCCTGTCAAAACCAGCTAGATCCTGATTTCCCTGTAAAATATCCAAGGGAGCCTAGGTGGCTCAACTGGTTAAGCGGCTGCCTTCTGCTCAGGTCTGACCTCAGGACCCTGGGATTGAACCCCGAACTCCTTTGGGCTCTCTGGTCCCTCCACAGGGAGCCTGCCGCTCCCCTTGCTTGTGTTCTCTGTCAAATAAATGAAATCTTAAAACACTCCAGCCCTGACCTTTGGGAGGGCTTGCAATCTTGAAGGCTTTGGGTTGCTGCAGCCTCCTTTGCCTGGCAAAGCAATAAAGCTGTTGTTCCTCTTTACCCTAAACTCTGTCTTCGTGTATTATAGTTTAGCTCTGGGGCAGAGGTCAGTTTTCAACAACCGTTACCATAGGAGACTGACAGAAATGGTGACTTTAGCAGGAGTTCTACTGGATGCCAGGCATGTGTGTAATTCTTTTCATGGGTTATCTATCTGGTTTAATCCTCAGAATAATCCTAGAGGTAGGGGCAAGTATCCCCATTTTATGGAAGAGAAAAACAAGGCCCAAGGGGTCAAGTGACTCACCAAAGGGCCTTTGCCAGCTAGCAAGTACTGGAGTCAAAGACTAGCTCAAAGATACTGAGTTAATTTTTTGCACGCTACTTAATTATAAAGAGGGGAACCATCTGAAAATGGGTAAAAGAGGAATGACATAAAAGAGGGAAGAGAGGAGAAGGAGAAGGAGAAGCCAAAAACAAACTTGAAATCATAAAGTTTAGTTTCCTTGCCCAGCTGGCCGCTGGCAATGATGCCATTCAGAGGGTTCTGATCTCACGTAGCTAGAAAGAAACTAACTTCAGTGGTTTATGGATGCCCAGAAGACCTTGAGAGTTGAGTTTTCTTTGTGTAATGCCTGTTACGTCCTTTGGTATCATCTTCGTGTTCATGATGTAGGTTATACCATCACCTTTACCAGAAGTTCTCACTAGACTGGCAACCAGCTGATTTTAATTACCTTCCAAGCCATTCAAATTACTAAGAAAAAGCCAAGGAAGCTCCTTTTATTCCCCCCAGCCTCATACACTTCAAGGTCTGGAGAAGCAGGGAAAACTTAATCACGGATTGACCGAAATGCCCTCAAAGTGCACCAGAGATTTTTCACATATCCTGCTTCTTCAGATTCTTCCTTTGATGTTTTCCAGACATCTGGGTCCATCTGGAATTGCCTTCTGCTACCAAATACAAAAATTGAGGCCACAGCCCTTATGTTCTTTAGCAGGCCATTCTCTTCCTAGGGGGTCATCTCCTCCACCAGATCTCAGACCTCAGACCTGGACCTGGGTTCATTCTGGAAGAAGGAGGCAGACAGGGGTACTGTAGCCCGGTGAAAGAGAGCACAGGTTTTCCTCCAAGGATCCTAGGACTCAGTCCCAGCTTCACCCCTTCAGCTACCTCGAGAACACTGTCTCACCCCTCTTTGCCTCCGCTGTGTTCCCTGGTTGGGCCCACAGGATGTCTGAGATCCAGAGCACAGAAATGGTTTGAGAGCTGACAGGTGCTGTGCATGCATCACT
This sequence comes from Vulpes vulpes, assembly GCF_048418805.1. Taxonomy (NCBI): domain Eukaryota; kingdom Metazoa; phylum Chordata; class Mammalia; order Carnivora; family Canidae; genus Vulpes; species Vulpes vulpes. The sequence continues at coordinate 57,940,150 of NC_132788.1, read as the reverse complement.
TGCAGGATACAGAAGTTTTGCTCAGCGCCAGTTTTCTCACAGCAGAAGGCACACGGTTGAAGACAGTCTGTGTTATGACGCTGCATATTTTGCAGTGTTCTGAGGTTCATTTAGCTCCCCCCCCCCCGCCCTGCTGGGTCCCCAGGGGTTGGGACTGGGTGGGAGACCAATTAATTATCTTCTACCTTCTCATCTCTTGCTGGATTTTGTCAAATCTCCTAGGTGCTTTAAATAAGGGAGAGGGAGGAGAACTTCTGAAACAGCAGCTATTTCCCTGTGGACATGGCCACCAAGCCATGCTCTTATTTTTAAAGGGGGCCCTGGAGTCATTTTTCCAACACGAAGTCTCAGCAGCTTGGCTGCAGACTGTAGCCTGTGCTGCTGCTGTAATGCTTTAATCGGCAGTTAAGTCAAGAGGCTTAATTTCATCCAGGCCCCCTTTTGGCATGTGTACAGTTTTTCTACATATCCTGTTTCCTCAAACTAAAAATGTGTCTCTCCCTCATGCATCCAGCCCATAGCATCTTAACCTTTGTTCTGTCTCCAGAGCACTGTCTGTGATAATAAATTACTCAGCCCTGGATGAATTAGCCAAACCCAGTGGGTGGAAAAAGATTAGGTTGGACCTAAGGAAATTAGGTTCTAAGCACAGACACAGGATGAGGCAGAAAGATACTGAGACTTGTACTCGGATAACAAAGAAGCTAACTTTGGTTGGCGTCATGCGCAAAATCTGTTGTTGGCAATATCTCCCTGAATCCCCACAAGGTCCTCAAGAGTATGTGTTGTTAGTGTCCTTATGTTGATGAGGAAACTAAGAGAAGTAACTTGACCAAGGTCACACAGCTAATCTTGGTCACAGGATTTGAACCCACACAGTCTAGTTCCAGAACCTCCTCCTCTAGTAGATTTCCATTCATTCATTTATTCATCCAGCCATTTAACTCTACTGGGGAAGGGAAAACATTTTCTAAGAGCTGACCCCAGAATATTTCTGCAGGAGGCACCTGTCATTAGGTCATTGTAGGTAGCAGGGCCCAAGCAGGTGAATGCCAGGAGACCCGAGGTACAGGCTGGGGTGTGACAAGGATCATTTGGGGGCCTGGAGCTTGCAATCTGGAGTAACGGGATGGTGAGCGGGGCTTGTCCTGCCACCTGGGAAATTGGTGCTTGAGGCTCCAGTTGAATACAAGAGGTACTAAGAGTTCTACAGCCTGGAGAAAACGGCTCATCACAGGGGCCTGAGTGTCCCTCCCAACCTCAAACCAGTGAATTTGAAGAGAAGAGCGGGGGAAGAAGCCTTACCATGTTCAACCCCACACCAGCCTCACTGCAGGGAGGGAGCAGGGGAGCCTGAGGCCAGGTGAGGGGTTCCAGGGAGGGGGCACAGAGGGCAAGGCAGAGACCTGGCAATGATGGAATGGGGGCATCCCTCAGAAGATGTTGAAAGCCATGAAGAGGTGAAAAGCAGACCCTTCCTTCTGCCCTGTGTTAGTTTCTCAGGCCCAAGCATGGTGGCTTAAGACAATAGGACGCTGTCTCATAGTTCTGGGGGCTGAAAGTCTGAGATCAAGGTGCCAGCAGACCACACTCCTTCTGCAGTCTGTTGGGGAGTCATTCCTCACCTCTTCTTACCTCTTCTTAGCTTCTAGTGGTTTGCTGGCAGTCTGTGGTGTCCCTTGGCTTGTGGATGCATCACTCCAATTGTCCATCTTTGCTTGGCCGTCTCCCTACGTCTCTGTCTTCATGTGGCTGTCTTATAAGGCTGCTGGGCATATTGGATTGGGGCCCAGCCTCCTCAATATGACTTCTTCTTAACTAATCACACCTGTTAATGACCATATTTCCAAATAAGGTCACATTCTGAGACACTGGGGTTGAGACTTCAACCCATCATTTGATGGCAGGGACACAATTCTTTTCTTTTCTTTTTTTTTTTTTTTTTAAGATTTTATTTATTTATTCACGAGAGACAAAGAGAGAGAAGCAGAGACATAGACAGAGGGAGAAGCAGGTTCCCTGCAGGGAGCCCAATGCGGGATTCGATCCCTGGACCCTGAGATCATGCCCAGAGCCCAAAGCATCCGTTCAACCACTGAGCCACCCAGGCATCCTGCAGGGACACATTCCAACCTAAAACAGGCTCCACCACCAGGCTTGAAGAGGACAGCTTGTGCATCCACAGCACTGGCTGGGAGGAGGGGATCTAAAATCTCCACCCCAGAGAGCCCTGGGGTTGTAAACTGCCTGAGGTGTCATTAGTAAGTGCCAAAGAAGGGTGGCCAGAGAGCCTGGCTGCAGAGATGGGGCAAGAGAAAACTGGTTCATCTTAATGCACCCCTATCCAGGTCAGGCTGTTTGGAGTCCAGCTTATGAAGCTGAAGCTTTAGTGACTCTACTGAAGTCACTGATCACTGACATTAACTTTGATCACCAGACCTGAGGCCAGGTTTGTAGATTTCTCTACTATTAAGGTATCTTTAACCCTTTGCATACCTACTCTTTGGAAGCAAGTTACCTGGGTCAGCCAAGGTCAAGTGGTGCTGTACAAGTTTTACCCCATTTGCTTTTCATGATAACCTAACCTGGCAGGGCCTGTTGCCATCTCCTTTTACAGCTGAGGGAAATGAGACTTAGGGAGGTTCAGTGTGGACACTGAAACCAGGTGGGAGCTCCCAACTTCACATTCCTGTCTCTCCTATAAGATGGGGCTTCTGCACCCATCTCTCCCCCAGTTCACCACCTTCTCTGCGTCCTGCCTGCCATCCCCACTCTTCACACACCCAGAGGTAGAAACGATCCAAGTTCCTTTAGGGCCTCATTTTTGCTACGAGACTCTTTTTGAAAGAAAGAGGCCCTGAATCATATTCATTTTTGCAGACATCACAGGGAATCACAGAGCTCTTTATTGCAAATGATCTGCTGCCTACTTTCATTTCCTGCATGGTCTAGATGGACACAGATAGAGGCAGGGGGTGGGAGACACCCTTAGGGAGGGGCTATGAATCTCACTAGAGAGACCCTAATGATGGCTGCATCACTCCTGGATCCTGCAAGGCAAAGGCAGACTGCAGGAAAATCCACAGCCTGGGTCCTTTGACTTTGGGAGAAGGGACCTAAGGTCATGGTCTTGAAGGAGGGGGTGGGATCACTGATAGAGAGAAGCAGAAGGTGCTGGATAAACTGGGTTCTGGCATCCCAACTTCATCTGCCAACCTTCCTTCCCAGCTTTCGCCTTCAAAATGACAGCACACAGGGAAATGTGTTTATCTGTGCATTTGATATTCAGCGCACAGCTTACAAGTGCTTATTCTGTGCTGGGAATCATGCCGGTACTCTGCATTTGCTGTTTTCTTTCATCCTCATAGTAGCCTGGGAGATGAGATTCTTACGTCCATTTTACAGATGAGCAGATGGAGGCTTGGAGAGTGACGATGACTCACAGCTGGTGGTGGAGCCAGAATTCAGTCCAGGGGTGTGTCCGACTGCAAAGACTCTGCTCTTTCTACCCATTACTCATCTACTCATTCATTCAACACATTTATTTTTTACTTTTGCATATGCACCAGCTATTGTGCCAGGTGCCGAAGAGACAGAAATAAATGACATAGGCATGGTGCTCTCCTCATGTCCTCACACTCCATGGGGAAAACAGCTCTCTCCCCTCCTGGGTAACCAGCATGTTACCTCATTATAAATCAGGCTTGTTGTGATCGCTGATAATGGTAATGTGGTGTGATAACAGAGAATCACTGGGTGGTAGGGGATCTAATACATACTGTGTGGTTAAGGAAGGTGTCTCTGAGCTAGGGACATATAAATTGTACCTGGATAATTGGAAGAGCAGGAGGAAGTGCATTTAAGATAGAGGGAACAGCAGGTACAAAGGCCCTGAGGTCTAAAAGAGGTCAGATGAAGGCAACGGTACTTGGCATCAAGTGAGGGAGGGGGAGAGGCTAGGATGTAAAGGTAAGAGAGGTGGGCAGGATCCCCATCCTGCAGAGCCTTGTAGATCAAGGGGAGAGGTCCAGAATTTATCCTGGGTGTGATGGAAGCCATTGGAGGATTCTAAACAGGGCCATAACAAATCTTTTCTCTCACAGTGCTCACATTTAGAGCAGAGTTTCTTAACCTTAGTGCTGTTGACATTTTGGGCCAAGTAATTCTCTGAGGGGGGCTGTCCTGGGCATTGTAGGGCACTTAACAGAATCCCTGCCTTCTACCCACTAGATGCCTCACCCCATCCGACCTCTCACTGTGACAACCCAAATGTCTCCAGATATTATCAAATGCCCTCTTTGAGAACCACTGACTTAACATATCAAAGGTTTGGTTTTTTGGTTTTTTTTTTTTTTAAGATTTTATTTGTTTATTCATGAGACACACACAGAGAGGCAGAGACATAGGCAGAGAGAGAAGCAGGCTCCCTACGGGGAGCCTGATGCAGGGACTCAATCTCAGGACCCCAGGATCATGACCTGAGCCAAAGGCAGGCACTCAACCACTGAGCCAACCAGGCGTCCCTCAAAGGTTTAGTTGTTGGTGTCACAAAGTCCAGTGTACCTGGATCCAGTTGACCTCCTGGGTGGCTTGCCTCCACACAGTGACTGAGGTATTAGGGCTTATTCACAAGATGGCTCCAGTTTCTCAGAGCACTTTGCTTCCGCTCTCCAAGACTAGAAGGTGGCCAGGCCTGGATGTCAATATGTATGCCATTCCCATCCAGAGTCCATTGGCCAGAACTCAGTCCCATGGCTCCAATCTTCCTTACAGGGAGGTAGGAACATTGGAAATGACTTTGGTGGCATAAAGCACTGCCTCCACACAATGAGCTAGGCATTTACTTATAGTGACCTGTTGATTGCTCACAACACCCAAGCAGGTAGTGTTAAGTCCATTTTCCCAACACCTATCTGAGTCATGGGCCTGTGGCCAGAGCAGGGACACTGGGTCCCAGGGGAATACATCAATGAGAAGGCTCAATGCTGGGCTCCTTGGACCACAGCTTTAGGCTGACACAGGTAGTAGATTTCTGCAGTTTGTCTTGCCAGCATCCCATGCTGCTAGCAAGAACCCTCAATTTTGGGGGGAGGTAGCTTTGCACACTCTTTGTCCAAAGTAATGTCTCTGAGCCTCTTCACCTGATGTCTAAGAGGTATTTACTTCTCAGGATTGTGGTCAAGGCCTGCTAGGTTAGTGATTCATATGCTGGAAGCATTGTTGGATATTATTTTCTTTATTTGAACTTCTAAGGGTGGCATGTTAGGGCAACTTTGTCCTGATATTAGAGATATTATGAACCTTTTCTAGTGAAAAGGTGTGGCCTGGTGTCAGCCAGTAAGTGTGGTTGCATTCCTTGGGCCATGGTGCCGGGTTCATGATCTCCTTACCCTGCTTAGTCAAAGTAAATCTCAGGATTTGCTAAGAATGCTGGGACAGAGGCTCACCTTTTTCACATTGAGTGTGAACCAATATTGCTGGCAACTATCTTGTGGCCATTAGGAAAATCCTGACAGTGGAGCCAACCTGGAGAAAGTGGAAAAGACAGAGACCAAGTAAAATCAAGTTCAGGTGGTCCATTTGTGCATTGTGTCCAACCTCAGGAAGTCATATAGAGGGACGCCTGGGTGGCTCAGTGGTTGAGCATCTGCCTTCAGCTCAGGTCATGATCCTGGGATCGAGTCCCACATCAGGCTCCCCACAGGGAGCTGCTTCTCCCTCTGCCTATGTCTCTGCCTCTCTCTCTGTGTGTCTCATGAATAAATAAATAAAATCTTTTAAAAAAAGGAAGTCAGACCCTTGAACTTTCTCATTAAACAAATATGTTCCCATTTTCCATCACTTGCAACCAAAAAAGTAGTGAGCAATATAATACATTTTCCCCTCAAACAAGGGGACGGAGCTGGATCTGCAGGAGAGAGTATCTGTAGAGCTACCCCCACAATGCACAGGAATGCGAGAGTTAGGGACAGGAAGCTGAAAACCGGAGCCAACAAGAAAAGGTTCATAATATCTCTAATATCAGGACAAAGTTGCCTTAACATGCCACCCTTAACTTAGAAGCTCAAATAAAGAAAATAATATCCGACATTGCTTCCAGCTTATGAATCACTAACCTAGCAGGCCTTGACCACAATCCTGAGAAATACCTCTAAGACATCAGGTGAGGACACTCAGAGAGGCTAAGCAACTGGCCTAAGCTCACCAGCAAGTTAAATGGTAGAGTTAGGACTCAAAACCAGGTTTCTCTCACTCCACAGCCCATATGTTGTTTGGGTTTTTTTTTTTTTTCTTCTATATAATAAACTCTAACATCTTCCTGAGCTTGGTTTTTGAAAAAATAAAGCCAGGATAGCCTTTTGTTTTTATCCGTGGCTGGGATTTAACAGGCTACCCACCCAGGTCGTGCAGACATAGATTTGGGGAAGCCAGAGCAATGCCCCCCACCCACTCCTCCTCCCTTGGGTCCTGTGTTTGAGTAACAAACGCCTTCGTTAGAGTACATATTTAAGCATTCCTAGGGCACACAACATCTGCTACAAGCACACTCGTGTTCCCTTCTGCAGGTGCATGGTTCGGCGTGGGCGAGACGGAGTGCAGAGAAGATGCGTGAGAAATGTCAGACGATATTCACACCCTGCCATCTAAGAATTAACAAGCCTTTGCAGAATGGTTTCCGTCTGCAGCCCCAGGCGTGGGGGGACACACCCCCTTCAAGCATGGTGCATTGTGCCCCTGGCAGGTGTGTGTGTGCATACTCATGCACCCACATCCCCTAACCAGAACTGAGTGGCAGTGCCTCCTGGAGCCTAGCAAGTGAGTCAGCCACCCAGGAAGGGAGGCATGCTGATGATGATTTTTTCAGATGGAATGATGCTTCCTGCCACTTAAAGGGAAAAGAAAAAAAAAAAAAAGCCTTCCTGGTAATTTAGAGGAAACAAAAAATTAAATCAAATTCCAACTCTTACAGGCTCTAGGGAGACTCATTAGTGTGAGAGGTACTTTGTCATAAATAAATTGGGTTTCTCTTCATATAAGTGAGTCAACATACAAGCCTGTTTATTTTTCACAACCAATTCTGGCCAATGAGCCAAAGAGTGTATGAAATCTTCTGTTTGTTCTTCCCCTGGACCAATAGGGGAGCCAACGCTTCACCTGCACTAACTGGCCTCACCTGAGGCACCCTGCCAGTGATACGTGACCTTAGCTGGCTGATCCTGACTAGTACAATTTCATGACTGATTAGTAAATGTCTGCCTTGGATGTTGAGCGGTGAGGAGAGATTCATATGTCAGATACTTCCCATTCCTGCTTAAAGGTTTGTCTGAGACACCGAACAAGTCTCATGATTAATATTCTTAAAGCAATGAGAATATTACTTATCAATCCATTAATAAATATTTATTGAGCCCATACACATGCCCAGTGCTATGCTAGGGGCTGGGGGCGGGGGTGCATAACATGAGAAGGGTGAACAGAATTAGGATAGAGCATCTTCTATGTGCTGGTTGTTTTCTGTCCATGTTCTCAAATTTCATTTCACCATCAAAATACCAGGTCTGAAAGGTTTTTATCATCCTTGCTTTCTAGAAATCGATTTGAGCATCAGAGCTAGTCAGGGACACAACCTGGACTCAAATCTAAGCCTTAGGTCTCTGATCTGAGCCTTTTCCCACCACACCACTCACTCATTCTGTACATCAATTCTGGTTAATTACAACATAGCAACATGACAACATGAACAACCGCGGCTGACACTTCCATATTCTTTACTACGTGTCAGGCAGGGCTCTAAGAACCTTGCAGAGTTAATTCCCTTTCCAGTTCCTATGTTAAATAGTAGGGCAGAAAAATGGATGAATAAAATGTTTCCTGACCACAAGGAGCTCATAGTTCAATCAATGAGACAAAGACTTAGGTGGGTAGTTAATAATTTCACGTTCATGTCCACACTCTCAACCTAATGAAGGTCAAGACTCAGCTCAAATATCTGCTCCAGGACGCCTCCCCTGAGAGCCCCCAGCCCCTAGGTGCTGGGGACCCCATTTGATCCATCTCTAACATCTAGTTCCCAGCACAAGACCTTTTCTAGGGTATGTGCTGGGGAGTATTTGCTTCGCACTTGTGCACATGGAATCTCTGGGGATGGATGGATGGGGGAAAGAGAAGCTGCCTCTTCTGGGTCAACAGGGAAGTATATCTCTGGGACTTCTCAGAGCTGAGCGACTCTGGGCCATTTCCATGTTTGGGGGCTCCTGATAGACCAAATAATGAAGAAATGGTGTAACAAAGTGATATATTTTGAATGGCACAAATCAACGAACAAATGATTTGAACAACACAAGGTATATGTGAGGGAAGTGTTCCCGAAGACCTTGTGTAATTTAAAACTCTCATAATTCAAAGACCAACAAGGACCGGACAGTGGCAACTTCCGTTTATGGCTGGCGTGGCGCCACCGTGTGGCAGTGGTGCAGTACAACTTAGAATTTTCTTGGCCTGCCCTCTCTGAAAATGTGTCTCTTGAATTTCCTTCCACTTACTGGGTGTGTGTGTGTGTGTATAGGGGGAGATATTTGTATTACTTCCGATTTTGCATTTAAAATTAGATTTCATTAACATTTTTACAAAACACTGCCTGAAATTCACACAGAATGTGACCTCCCTGGAATGTCTCAAATCTGAATGTGTGAGGCCCCGGGTAAATGTGAGGATGGGACCCATTACTACTCCCCAACCTGTGACAGGTCCCATGAGTCACCATGTTCACTCGTTCACACCCTTCTCTCACTGGGCCCAGTCCCTGAGACATGGAGGCATGAAGCCAAGGTGGTTGTGTTTGGCCGTTCAAGCAGTGTGTCAGCCCCAGGGGGTGCCGTCCACACCATAGCAATGACTATGGTCCTTCAGAGGTAAACCCTTTCCTTCCAGGCTCTGGAGTGGCCCCACACCCGTCTTTAGTTTGGGATCCAAGACATCACAGACCACCTAATCGTTCACCCAGCCAGTAAATATTTATTGAGCATTTATGACACGTCGGCTGCGTGCTGGTGCATGCTGTCCCTGCTGGTGCTGGTCCCGGTCCCTGCTGTCACTACCCCAGAGGGTTACTTTCCCACCAGATCACTTGACTGGCATGCTGCATCTCACATCGGGTATTCATACACCCCATTTGGGCGGTGTTAAGGCAATTCTAGGTTTTGCACTTTCTTGGGGGTGAAGAGGAAGTATTCAATGTCGAACAGTACTGCAACAGCACCTTCCATGGTGCCCGTCCTGTGTGCCAAAGACCCAGCACTCAACAAAACAGTCAGCAATCCTGTCCTCATAGAGCTGCCAGTCCCGTGGGGAGAACAGAAAAGAAACCACACAAATAAGTAAAATACATCATATTTCATCCAGTCTATGATGTGGGTTTTTTCCTCACATTTCACATGTCTGAAATCAGGGTGTATCCTACATTCAATGATGTCCCAGCATTGTTCTACAGTTTAATTGGTGGTATTTTTTTTCCTTCTTTGTGCTACAAAGCTAATGGCTCTTCTTGCGTTTGATGATGTGTGAATTTGATGAACTGTGTACTAAATTATACAGTGCTAAGTAATGAGAAGAATGAAGAAGGGAGCAGGATGGGGAGAGCAGCAGAGGGGGGGCTACATTCTCTAGACCTGGCAGATACGGAGAAGGTGAGTTTCAGCAAAGACATGAAGGACGTGAGGGAGAGAGCCATGTTACCCAGAGTTACCAAGATCCCAATCATCTTCCTTCTTCTTTCTCTTCTTCCCTTCCTTCCTGGAGCAAGGCTGAATCTGCCAATTTGAAGACCCACACGACTCAGCTGTGGATAGTGGCAGAGGAGATAGACTGACCATTCCAGAATACTTCCCTTTCATAGTAGATTCATTGTATTAATGGCCTCCCTGTCCTCACTCCCTTTGCAATGTGACTTTGCAGCCCCTCTCATTGAGAGGTGAGTCTATTTCTCCACCACTTTGAATCTGAGCTGAACTCATGACTTGCTCTGGCTCGTAGAATGTGGCAGAAGTGATGGTGTGCCAGTTGTATTTGCACACTTTCTTTCATGCTTGTGAACAAAGGAGGTCAGTCTGCTGGATGATGTAAAACCACTCAGAGGAGAGTCCAGGTGTCCCAGCTTACACCCTGGACCAGCTGACAGCCATCTGAGCCCTACCAGTATAAGAGGGCCCAGAGCCGATCAGAAAGCTCCCTACATGACTCTCACCTGACCTCAGACATGTGAGTGAGCCCAGCTGAGACCAGGAGTATCACCCAGCTGACCTGCAGTCTCGCGAACAATAATGTTCATTGAGATGGTAGTGTTTGTTACACAGCAGTATCTGACATCCCTCTGTTCTTTTTTTTTTTTTAATTTTTATTTATTTATGATAGTCACACAGAGAGAGAGAGAGAGAGAGGCAGAGACACAGGCAGAGGGAGAAGCAGGCTCCATGCACCGGAAGCCTGACGTGGGATTCGATCCCGGGTCTCCAGGATCGCGCCCTGGGCCAAAGGCAGGCGCCAAACCGCTGCGCCACCCAGGGATCCCTGACATCCCTCTGTTCTAAAGCTGTTCCTGGGGCAGCCTGGGTGGCTCAGCAGTTTAGCGCCACCTTCAGCCCAGGGCCTGATTGTGGGGCCCCGGGATTGAGTCCCATGTCAGGCTTTCTGCATGGAGCCTGCTTCTTCCTCTGCCTGTGTCACTCATGAATAAATAAAGTCTTTAAAAAATAATAATAATAATAAAGCTGTTCCTGATGGGGCTGGGCACTGTGACTTAGGATATAAGGTCTTTTGCCTTTTTTTCCTTGGCAGGAAGGAGAAAACAGAAATCGAGAGTTTCTGGAGGAATGTCAGGATATTTGGATATTACTGTAACAGGATAAAAATGACCAAAGATTACCATGACAGGAAAAAAATCTAACTAGATAAGTGTGTCAGGGGACAGTGTTCACTGACATGAAGTTCATGCACATGTTTTACCCCCCCCCCCCCAACACACAATGAGGACACCTATGTAAGCAAATAAATGAATATTTCCATTGGAACAGACACATACTCACTCATGAGCTAACCTACACAACGACCCCTCCTAGAATATTGGGAAGTGGGTATCCTTGTATTTGCTTGCTGACAAGTCTTGAGAAATGGCCAGCATTCCCTTTGCTCATTTTTCACTAAGAACTCTATTGTGCTAGAAACATTGTGAGTGAAGATTTCAGTCACTGAAAGAGGAAAAAAGATGGAGGCTTTTCAGGCTCATCAAGAAATGCAATGAAACATTTTGAAAAAAAAAAAAAAGGCAATGACCACCTACGTTCACCCATCAGCTCACTTTCTCCCTAAGGTCGGTACTGCCATGATCCCCATTTCATAGATAAGGGAACTGAGGCTCAGTGAAGTGACTGTGCAAGACCACAGCTGAGAAGGGCAAAGTGGATCCTGGAAGCTCAGGCTCCTGCCTCCACATCTCTAGCAGGATGGTGTTTCTTGAAAAAATGGGATCAGCTGGATATGGTCTACTTCTTAAGCTTGTGCGTGGGTACATGGGTGTTTGCTACCTAACTGTTCCTCCACCTTGTGTGCCTGACTTATGCTATCATAGTTTTCTTAGGAGAGATGAAAAAGAATTACCCTGTGTTGTTTACCAAACCCCAGGCACTGCATTTCAAATCCTCAGGATGTTCTCTTCAGGAGCATCTTTGTGTGACATCCGTTAAAACTTGAGGGAAGGGGATCCCTGGGTGGCGCAGCGGTTTAGCCCTGTCTTTGGCCCAGGGCGCGATCCTGGAGACCCGGGATCGAATCCCACGTCGGGCTCCCTGCATGGAGCCTGCTTCTCCCTCTGCCTGTGTCTCTGCCCCTCTCTCTCTCTCTCTCTGTGACTATCATAAATAAATAAAAATAAAAAAAATAAAAAATAAAAAAGCCTTGAGGGAAACAGCAAGGAAAGAAAAGTGAAGGGAGAGCAGGAAGAAGAAACAGCCTGAGGAAACACGGGCTCGGCCCCCGGGTCCGCCTCAGGCCTCCCCCGGCTCTGGGGAGAAGGCAGGCGCCCAACGTGCTCCACCGTTAAGGATCTGGAATGCCTCCAATTTAAGATATTTTGGCCTGTTTTTCGGTTGAAGAGCAGTTTCCAGCGCGGGAGGCCAGGAGTTGCAGCCGACTCCGTCGGCGCCCCACGTGAGGCCCCTGGCCTGTCCATCTGGCGGGGCCGAGGCCTTTTTCTCACAGTTGGACAGGCTGGCGAAGGCTCGGCCCCCGGAGCAGCCCCGACCAATAGCTGAAGAGAGTCCGGGCGAAAGCAGGCCGGAGCCGTCGCCCCTCGCCCCTCGGGTGGGCCAACTCTGAGCTCCGTTCCTCGTGACCCTGGCTGGCCGCCCGGCGCCTCACATTCCACGCCAGTTGCCACAGCGGGGTCCGCGGCCGCCTTCCGCTTGCGCCTCCTCACTCGGACGCCGTCGGGGCAGTGCACCCCGATCCCGGTCCAGGTGAAACGCCGCCGCACAGGAGTCCTCCCCTCAGGGCTCGCCGCTGAGGGAAGCCAAGCGAAGGGAAGTATTCTCAGAGCCCCCGAGGTGCTTCCAAGGTCCTTCGCGCGCTGTCCCCGCCCGCCCCCCCCCCCCCGAACCCCTGCAGCGAACCATCAAGTCCTGGGAAGGTGGCCTGCACCGTGCGCTCCGGCAGCTCCAGCTCGCCGGCCCCTGTGCCGCCTCCCATAACCCAGTTAGGGCGCTGGGGCCCCTCCAGGTTCTCGCCGTCAAGGAGGGAGCCCTCCCTTCAACAGCCGGTGAGGATTCCACGAGACCCCCACGGACTCGCCCTGTGTGGACACCGACACGAGCAAAAACTCGACGGATGACTTTGAAAGTGCCAGGAAGCATTACCTTAATACACGTGTGTGTGTTCTTGTTGGTAGATTTTACTTATTTATTGGAAAGAGAGGCAGAGACACTGGCCGAGGGAGAAGCCGGACGCGGGACTCGATCCCAGGACCAGGGATCACGCCCCGAGCCCAAGGCAGAGACGCTCGACCGCTGAGCCACCCGGGCGCCCCTAATGGCCAGAATGTTCTAGAATTATAAATTAGACAGACCCTCGCTCCCTACCAGCTGGAGGAGAGAGACACACAAGTAACACAGTGTGAGAAGCGCCCTACCAGCCGCCCAGGGGGCACACTTCGGGCGCCAGCGCCTCAGCGCTCAGCCTCTGCCTCCAGAGCCCCAGCTTCCCTCCGGGGTCACCCCTCCGCGCCCCAGCACCGCTTGCTCCGGAGTGGACCACGTGACTCAGGCTGGGCCAATCAGGGCTGCTGATTCCCGCGGCCATAGTGATTGGCTCGAGAATTGGCAGGTGACCAGGCCGGACCAATGAGACTCGATTCTGGGGCTTTTGTGGGGCTGCTGAGAGCATGAAGTCGTGCGTTGAGCCTGAAGTAAGAAGGGTCGGGTGTGGGGCTCTGAGGGTCTTCTGGAAACTGCTGAGAGGGAGGCTGCCCAAAGGAAGGCAGAGCCTATCCAGAGCCGGAGGCAGGGTCCCAGAGGCACGGTTTAATCCTTTGTCCCAGCTATGTCTGAAGCCAGCTCTACCACCCGGACTTTCCCACCACAAAAAACCATTAAGTCCTGCCCTCCGTTTTTTCCTAAGCCACCTGCTACCAAGTCATGCCCTGTGTCGGGTCCGTGCAAGACAAAAGGAGGCGCAGGACAAGAGGTCAGCCACTGCAGGAGAGGGTCTGGAAGGCTCCTGAAGAAGGAGACCTATGATTTAGGTTCTGAGGGATAAGTTGACGTTTGTTCTTTGACGATCAAGGTGGGACAGGGCATTTGAGACAGAGGAAGTGACTTGGCAGTGGCAGGACAGTGGGACCTGGGAACCCTTTGGAGTGGCTGGAGTGTGGGTCAGAAGAAAATGAGGCTGGGAAATAACGAGGGATCAGATCATCGAGTGTCGAGCACCAGGCTATGACCGGGTGCTTTTCCACTGTGGGTGCTGGGGAGAGGAGCAGATGCTGTGTGTGGTAGGCAGAAGAGAGATAGAGCAGGCCTCCCTAGAGCTGTGGGGATTTAATGCACGTCTCTTACTGAAAGTGCCCCCCTCCCAAGCAGATATCTTAAGGGTTTAATATGCTAAGATTTTAGCTGGGAACACGCTCTGAGGACAGGGGCACAGCTGAGACCCGAAATCATATAGCCCAGCTAGGCAGCCGAGATTAATGAAATCCGTGTTTAGCATTCACGTGGATGAGAGGCAGGCATGATGGGAAAAAGGGAATGGGAGATGTGGGTGGCAGCTTCGGTGTGCGCTCCCTGCCCTGAGCAGTTCCACTCTGGTCCTGGTAAGATAGAGTCCTGAAGTTACTGGGCCACCCTCCTTAGCCTCCAATGGGGCAAGCTTCTCAGGAACCTCACCCCTATCTCAATGGCTTCTCAAACCCACAGAGTCCTCCCGGTGACATTTCAACAGTGTTTAGACATGTGTGCCTTAGACACCTCTTACTGTCAACAGGGGACCCCATAAGAAGCAGGACTCATGAACTGGATCAAAAGGTGTGAGTGGATTGCCTAAGGCCACACAGCCTGGAGTTGACCTCATCTCCGTGTGGTTGATCGCATGGTCCAAGACCAGCAGCAGCATCTGTGAGCTTATTAGAAATCCCTGGCTCTGCCTCTGACCCACTGAGTCAGAATTTGCATTTTAACAAATCCCTTGCTGATCTGTAGGTATGTCAGAGTTTGAAAAGTATGGGCTGTACACTGGATGGAATTAGCCAAACAAAAAGACAGAAGAAAAATACCCAAAAAACTAACTTTGGTTGGGTTGAAATGAGGGAATTATAAAGAGTTTTTTTTTTTTTCTTTACTGCATATCCTGAAATGTGGTTATATTACTTTCATAATGAAAAAAACCAAACACTTAACAATTAAGAAAATCTGAAACATAAAATTACACAATGTTATAAAACTGGTAAATTAAGAAACAGTTATTTGCATTTGAAACAGGCCCCATTTCCAGTCTCTTATTACTTTTTTGTTTTAATTGCCCCTTCCCTTAAAAAAAAAAACAAAAAACTTCTGCCTCCAAAGCCAGAAGCAGAGGTGCTTCAAAGGCAGGCGTGGACCTTGTCCTCTTGGGAATGGCCAGTGCAGGGACAGACATCTTCCTGTCTGCAAAAGGAGACAGTGGTATAATGTAGGTAGGTCTTATCAAAAGTGGATAGAAATGAGCATGTCCATCTCTATTGAAATGAAAGACAATGAGTTATTGAAGCATTACATATCATTTGTGATTTGCCTTTGCCCCATGATAATCGCCCTTTGTGAATGCCTTTTCTGTGCACAAGATGAGGGCCCTCCCCTTTCCTAAATTGTTCAAGGTTTTCAAGCCCCAAAACTGCTGATTTCAGACTTGGCCTCTTTGCCTAGTTTACGCTTACTCGTCCTTCAGCACTCAGCGTGAATGTCACTTCTCAGGGAAGCCTTCCAAGACCCTTTGGTCCTGTACTAGGCAGAGCTTTCAATTGCAAGTGGTGGAAAAACAAACTTAAATTGACTTAAGCCAAAAATGGTGACTGTTGGTTCAGATAACAGAAAAGCTGAGGGGTAATGGCTTCAGATAGAGCTGGACCTAGGGTCTCAAATGACACCTCCAGGAAGCTGCCTAATGGCAAATCTCTCAGCTTTCTTCTGTGGGGCTCCAGGCTTAGATAGGCTATCCCTGGGGGACCCCCATGGCAGAACCAGATTTTCTACATTTCTAGTTTAGAAACCCCAGTGCAGAGAGAACTTGGTTCCTTAATTAACCCATTATAAAAATCCCAGAGTTAAATCTCATTGGCCAGACTTAGGTCACATGCAAATCTTTGACCAATCAATGAAGTGGGCAGGAAGTGGAATGTTCTGATTGGCCGGGGTCATGTGCCTACCTTCAACTCATCCCCACCTGAATCACATGGACTGATGAGAGAGAAACATGGTCCCCAAATGAAAATTAAGAAAATGAGGGAATGAGGCTGGGTGGGAAACAGCAACAGCAGTTTACAACAGATGTCCTGTTACAAATTTTCATCATACCCTGCAATTTGCCTTCATAACATTTGCTAGATTAAAAAAAAACTATATATTAATTTGAGTGGTTACTTGATTAATGTCTGTCTCTCTAACTAGACTGAAACTCTTTTTTTAAAGATTTTATTTATTTATTCATGAGAGACAGAGAGAGAGAGAGAGGGAGAGAGAGAGATGCAGAGACACAGGCAGAGGGAGAGGCAGGCTCCATGCAGGGAGCCTGGCATGGGACTCGATCCCAGGACTCCAGGATCGTGCCCCAGGATAAAGGCAGGCGCCAAACCGCTAAGCCACCCAGGGATCCCTAGACTGAAACTCTAAGGGGAAGGATTATGCATAGTCACAGAAAATGGGATTCACAATGCCTGACATATGGTAGGTGTTCATCAAATATTTATTGAACAAATGGACTCTTTCTAACTGCTTTAACGACAACTATGTTTATTCCAGAGGTGATTCTGGAATGCTGGCAATCAGAGTCCCCATTTTAAATCAAATTTGGCTATTGACACAGCCAGAACCTCTGTTCTAGCTGTGCCTTGAGATAATCTGTGCCATGGAAATGCTGCTCTGCAGGATTAGGGACATCTGCCATGCAGCCAATGGCAACTAGAGATATTGCTAGATAGTACAGCCCTGGGGTGGGTTGGCAGTAAACAGGATCAGGATAAAGGGTGGAGATTTTAAATTCTGCTGCATTTAGCACCTGACATCTGAAAGTGGACTATCTCAAGCCTCACAGCCTCCTTGTATGGCAATATAATCACATCCACTTATTTCAAGGGAGAGATTGAGGCTCAGAATAGCCCACAAGACCTGCCAGCTCATACCCAAAGACCAGTACTTAAATGCGAGTCTTCCAGACGTTAGCTCTGCCATTGGTTTTCTGTAAGTCTCTACCTCTGGGAGTCTCAGTTTCCTCATCTGTGAAGTAGGCACAGTTATTCTCACCTGAAGGGAGCTATGTGAGATGATATGAACTCTTGTACAGTATGTGGAAGTCCTAGGCAAGTAGTGGGCATTACCTTCTCCTCCCTTTAGATGTTGCTCTAGCAGAGCTGAATATTCCAAGTGCTTCTCTAGCTGTAATTGAAGCAGAGACACGAGCTAATGGTGGAAGGCCTAGGGGAGAGGGACCTTCTTTGGTTTCATTCAGACAATGAAATTCACACCTGACCATGGGACACACTTGTCACTAAGGACACAGTCTGAGAATTAGCCTGCCTAATGGGAGCACCAGGACTTTCCTATCCCCAGAAGTCCCACAGCATTCCAAGAGCTAATCGTGTTTGGTCCCTAGGTGACAACTTACGTCTAGGAAATGAGATGTACATTGGGCAGGTGTGGGCCTCAAGACTCATGCCATACTCACCAATATGTCTTATAACAACAGCTCCATGTACAAAGCTTCCAGGGTGCCTGCAAAGGACACACCCAGTTATAGGAGTCTTTGTACATAAGAAAGCTCAACATTATGGCATCCCCATCAGGCACTTATAATTCATTCATGATCCTTCTAGTCTAGATGCAATACACTGGTCAAGAGCCATTTTTAACATAAGCAATGTTGCCTGGCAACACAGCCAACATTCTTCCTTTTTTTTCTGGTTTCTAGGGTTAACAGAGCTAGTAAGTTAACCCAAGGTCAAATCTGTTCTTAAGAGAAGGAAAGAGTTTTGTTAACCTTTTATCCACTGATGTTTCCACCATACATGTGAACACACACACACACACACACACACACACACACACCCTTACCCTATCCCTGAATCTTATGTCCTCTCCCCATCTCCTGGTGCCATTCATTCAGTTTTAAAAGTCTAGACTTTGGGGTTTCAAATGCCAAGAATTTCAGAAGCTAAGACTTTTTAGTTTGAAAAGTTGAGACTTTTGAGTTTCAAATGCCAGGAACTTTAAATTCCAAGGCCAAGATTGAGAGGTTTCAAATGCCATTTTGATTTTTCTGAGTCTGGCCTTTTAGGTTTCAAAAATTGAAACCCTGAGTCAGAGCATAGGTTCATATTCTAATCAATGGATTTGAGAAGAATAGCTGAAGAGCCAGGTGACCTGGGCCTCAGAATATTGAAGTCTTCTGAATCAAGGAAGAGGGAAGGTGAGACCATGATGAGGGATGAGATCAGCAGGATCCACAGAAGGCACCCAAGACTGAAGGGATCTGGCTGTCCTGACTGGTACCCTATGAGGACCATTGCTTGAGAGTGTAGCAGGAGGTACACCATCTATTCTCTGAGGCATCTCTTGGCTCTATCCGACTTACCTATGGGTACAGCCTCCTACTTGCCCACTCCATCTGTGGTGGTGAAAGTTCCTGCAGCCTGGCAAGCTGCTTGTGGCCTGGAGGGAAGCCAGTGGCCTTGTACTTGGGTGAATCTGAGCAGAGCCCACCTGTGGTTTCCTTACCAGTTGGAGCAGTGGGGAAACCTAGTCCCACCCTCCTGGAAGTTCACACCCCACGAAGATGAGAGCAGATGAAGCCTGCAGCGGTTGTATGTCTGAGGAAGGGGGATGGGCCATTCTAGTGAGGAGCACAGTTCTTCTGTGTGATAGGGGCAAGGTTATCGATTCATTCAACAGATTGTCCTACCACTCTGAGCACAGGTTCTAGGGCCAGACTGCCTGGGATTGCCCAGGCAATGCTACTTCCTGGGCAGGATATTTCATCTCTTTGTGCTCAGTTTCTTCATTTATAAAACAGGGACAAAACAATACCCACTTCCTGGGGTCATGTTGAAGTCTAAAAGAATTTACCAAAGTGTCATGCAGCTAGTAACGACCCCACAAGTGTTAAGTACTGTCATTACTACACATCAGACATTTCTCTATGCACCAGTGGTATAGGAGTGAACAAAGGATTAGCTTCATGGAGCTTATGTTCTAGTGAGGAGACAGATGCAACCCAATATCTTTCTTTGAAAGAAAGATAAAGCTAAAGTGCCTCTTATCTCTGAGCACTGGCCCCTCTCAGATAAATCATGACACCCACACAACTGCAAGTGCCTTAGTACAGGCCTGACATCCAGTCAGTGCTCACTTTTTTTCCCCCCTCCTTGCCAGCTCTCCTCACTGCTGCCCGGGTGACTGGATGTGACCACCCCTTCCTCCTTGGAGAATCCTGGAGCACCGGGAGAATCAATAGAATCACAGATACAAAAGAAATTCCCAAAAGCACTGTTCCCACCAAACATGTTCCTACGCCTTTCTCAAACAGATTAGTGTCCTAGCAACTGGAAAGGAGGGATACAGTCTGTTTCTCTCTGGGAAAGGAATGGACAAAAGACATTTGTGTAAATTCACCCTTCTGGGAAAGTCCCACAGCGGGGAAGGCATTTAGTGAAGAGAGCATTCAGTTCAGGACGTCCCCTTCATCACCGTCACTAGGTCACTGGTCTGCTTGGAGAGCCCTTGATGACTCCCTGTTGTCATCAGAGCACTTAGAATGGGACTTTTGATCTTCTCCACCAGACCTGTTCACTTGCTCGCCTCCCAGGCTTTCTCTTCCTTATCTGGATTTAGGGGACCCTGTGCACCCAGAAACCTGGGCATCCTCCTTGACCTCTCCCTAGCCCTCACTCTCACATGCATACCATCAGCACCTTCTGTTGACTTTGCCTCCAGTGCACTCCAATCTCTTTCCTTCTGTATCAGCTGCCTAGTATGATGATACCGCTGTGTAACAAACAGCTGGTAACAATAAACACTGTGTCTAGGATAAGCTGGGGGTGGGCTAGGCAGTTCTGCTAACCTTACCTTGTCTCACTCATATGTCTGGAGGTTGCTGGCTGGCCAGGATGTCTAAGTTGGCCCTGGCCTGGGGCAACTCTGCACGTCTCTCACCTGCCACCAGGCTGGCCCAGTGTATGGTGATGGCAGAGACACAGGACACAGGGCTAGCACACCCCAAGAACATGGGCCTGTCTTGGCCTCTGCTAATGCCATGTCTGGACATTCCATCCATCAGAGCAAGTAACATGGCCAAGCCAGGAATACAGGTGCAGTCTGCCACAAAGGGTGAGACTATAGGAGGGGTGAAGAATTAGGACCGAATGGTGCTGGCTCCCACCTTCTCTGCATCCCTACTGCCACTGCTTTGCCCCAGGCCACTAGTTTAGTTCTAGGCTCCTACCCAGCCCCAAACTGCCACCCCAATTTCATCTCTCTGGAAGTCTACTCCCTTGCAGAATGGACCCCAAGGATAATCCCAAAGGAACTTCTAGAAATAGAAATCTGACCATGTCTCTTCCCTGTCTAAAACCCTTCTGTGGCTCCTGATACCCTTAGAGTGAAATCCAATTTCCTCATGGGGGCCTCCAGAGTCTATGGGATAAGGCTTCACTATTTTTTTTTCAGCCGCATTGCTGACCACCATTTCTTGCCCCGTGGTCATCCAGCTGCTAGGGCCAACACTCAGTGCTATGTGTCTCCTGATGGCTTTCACGTCAGTCAAATCTCAGCTTAAATCCCAGCTCTGCAGAGAGTCCTGCCCTCATTGTCCCCTCAAATTTGTTTTCTCCTCACTACTCATTGTATCTCATATATTTTAACTTTTCCCCCATTTTCTTCCCTCCTTCTGACTAGAATGTAAACTTCACAAGGGCAGGGACTATTGTCCCTCTTATTGGCTATTTATGTCCTGAACCAACACATAGTAGATGGTGGCTGTGGACTGAGTTGTGCCGCCCCAACAAAATTCTTAAGTTAAAGTCCTGACCCCAATGTGATGGTATTTGGGGTGAGGACTTGGAGGGGTAATTGGGGTTGGATGAGGTCACGAGGGTGGGTCCCCATGATGAGAAGAGGTAAACACCAGAGCACTCTCTCTCCATGGGAGCTATTAAGGATGGCCATTAAGGATGCAGTGAGAAGGTAGCCATCTGCACCCCAGGGAGAAAGCCCTCAGCAGACACTGACCCTGGTAGCACCTTCATCTTGGGCTTCCAGTCTCCAGAACTGTGAGAAAATAAATTTTGGTGGCTTAAGCCATCTAGTCTGTGGCATTTTGTTGTGGCAGCCCTAGCTGACAATGATAATGATTGCAGTGGATGAAGGACCAAAGTAACATGTTTTATTCCAGAGCTCAATGCTCTTAATATCCTGTTCCTGCAGAGACATGAGGAAGAGAGTGGGAGCAGGGTAGAGAACAGCTGAGGTCTGGCATTAGGCCTGTCCACTGGGGTCAGGGCCACAGACAGGATGGCAGCTCTGAGGTCTGAACAGACACATTCAGCTAACTCAACATCCAGCTTAGCTAGGATGGATGAGTGACCAGAAAGCACAGTAATTTCTGAGCTCAAATGCCTCCCCAGGGACATCTGTCCCACAAATTTCTCTTGAGCAGCCTACTCTGTGCCAGGGACTGAGCTAGGCCTTGGGGACCTCTTCTTCATTCAGTAAACACCTAGCACCTATTCTGTACAATCATGAGGCCAAGTGCAGGGAACCCTCTTGGGGAGATTCCTGCAGCAGTCCTATCTTGGGCTGACCCATTTATGTAGCTGTCTGTGTCCGTCCCTGTCTCCCAGCACCTCCCCCTGGGGGCAGGGACTGTGTCTGAGAGATTCCGGCACCTGTGGGCCCAGCATACAGTATGGAGTTGGAGAAAGGGGAACTGACTGGAAGTGAAATGGACCCAAGCTTGCCCTCAAGAGGCCACAGTCGAGGCAGTGAGAGTCTGATCATTAACGTACAGTATGACAAGGCTGTCCTGAGGACAAAATGAGCTCAGATGTGAGGAGTGTGCTTATTATTTCATAGTAGGTGTCAATATTTAGAAGTCCCCACTCTTGGAAAACTCTGGCTTATCTTTCATGCCCCTGGTTCAATGCTCTCTGCCATGGAAGCTTTTTCTTTCTCTCTCTGGTTGCAGGAGACACTGCTGGTGCTCCACCCAGATCCCCATCACCAAAGTGGCGCACCGCCTCCTGGCTTCTGGAAGTGTTGGCTGCTGACAGCTCCCAGCTGCACCTTTCCACTGAGTGTGGCTTTCAGCCAACAGGAGCCTCCCTGGGGGAATTTCTGGGATGTTACACTCTTCCCGTGGGATGGAGAAACAACCCCTCCAGTGTTGCTCATGCCCCAGAGCAACTTGTAGACTTTTCCTGAAACCACATCCTTGGGTCAATTTCTTTCCTGCCTCATCTCGCTACCCTCCCCCCACCCTCTAGTTACAATTGAGCTCTCCCGCAAGAGTGAGGCTAAGGCTTTGCCTTGAGGAAACCTAACCTAAGGCAATGCATGTATGCGCTTCATGAGATGGAAGCTTCTTCCAGGCCTGGACTCCAAAGCCCTCTCAAACATTCCTGCCTTCTGTTTACCTTTTCACCAGCTTGACACAAACGACCAAGTGGAGATAATGGGGTCACAGCATGGAAGAAGCTCTATCTCCGAATCACTGCCTGGAGGAGATGGTTTTGAATTTCACATGAGTGAGAAATAAACCTAGATCATGTTTGAGCCATGACACCTTTGGGGGTCTGTTTGATACAGCAAAAAATGTTACTGTAACTAGTGCATGTGGGTTTCCCATCATTTGGTTATTTGTATGCCCTGGCTGATGCTGTGGGAGGAATGCCAGCTTTGGAGTTAGACAAACTTCGAGTTCCAACTCTGCTACACTTTACCTCTCTGAGACTCTGTTCCCTCATCTCTGACAGAAAAAAAAAAAAAAAAAAAGCAGACCCTCATCTGAGGATATTTTATGAGCACCAAATAAGGCCATGCTTTAGCCCTGGTGCTTTGCCTGGCACGAACTTGCCAGGGATTGATAACTGCTAGCTCCTTTCCCCAAAAGGTTCACAATGTCATCACCCCAAGTTCTAGAGGATGCTTTGACACTGTGTGGTTTGGGCCTAGGCCTGGGCCCCTCCCTGAGCATGCTAGCTAGAAGAGCCCATGGCTAACATGGCATGATGGTCAACATGGCCGGCCATGGGTTGTCCACATATTTAGTCAACCATTATTTTAGGAGTGGTCTGGGGGTGTTTCTAAATGAAATGAACTTTTCAATCAGTAGGCTGAGTAAAGCAGGTTGTCCTTCCCAAGATGGGTGGGCCTCATCTAACCTATTGAAGATCTTTTTTTTTTTTTTTAAGATTTTATTTATTTATTCATGAGAGATACACAGAGAGAGAAGCAGAGACACAGGCAGAGGGAGAAGCAGGCTCCATGCAGGGCGCTCGACGTGGGACTCGATCCCTGGTCTCCAGGATCACACCCTGGGCTGCAGGTGGCGCTAAACCGCTGTGCCACCAGGGCTGCCCCCTATTGAAGATCTAGATAGAATAGGCTGAGGAAGAAAGAATTCTTTTTCTCTGCTTGATAGTCTTTGAGCTGGGACATTGGTCTTCTCCTGTCTTTGGACTCAGATTGGAGTTCACATCATTGGCCTGCTTTGGTCTGGACTTCTCAGCCTCCATAATCACATGAGCCAATTTCTTGTTCATATACATACATATATATATGTATATATATATTTTAAATAGACATGTATACATACATATATAAACATTTATATATGTATATATAAAATAAACACATATACTTATATATAAAATATACATATACATATATATGTTTTTATACATATATATGTACATAAAATATACATATATAAAATATGTATGTATATTATATATATAAAATATATATGCACACACACACACACACACATCCTATTGGTTTTATTTCTTTGGGAAATCCTGACTCATACACATGGGTTTTTTCAGCCAGCCTTCATTGCTAGAACATAGCCACATCACACAATGTCACCCATATACGCCTCTTTCTCTATAGCTATCTCTGTGGTCACCGCCCCAAGACACACCTTATGCTCACTTGGACCATCATACAAATCCCTCATTGGTCTCCCTCTTTCCCATCTGCCTATTCAGTCTATCCTTCCCAAAGGCCACAAGAATGAGCTTTCTAAAACCCATATCAGTCCATGTTACGCTTCTACTAAAAAAGTTTCTCTTTGTATCCAAGTGCCAATTTTCTCATCTGTGAAACAGGAGGGTTGAGAAGATGAACTCTATGACTCCTTGGTATTTGTTTTCATGATATGGAACGTGGTCCTCACTACTTGGGTTAACAGCAAAGGTATGCTCCTCATCTGGCCCAACAGGTCTGCGTTATTTTTCTCCCAGGACATGTGTGTGCAAATATTCTACTCCACTCAAACTCTTGTGCTCTCCTGACTTCCACGGGCCATTTGGCCATTTTAACCATGTCCTCCTAGCAGGCTGCTCCACCTCCTATGAAAACGTTTCCCATTTTTAAGGGCCCAGCCCAAATACCATCTTCCTCATGAAGCCTCGCCTGAATTTCAACAGGATACAACAAGATTTCTCCCTCTTTTTCAAATCCCTACTAAATTATGTGGTGCAAGGGACTGTGACACCCTTATCTGTGTATTGTGCTTTAGGCACAGTCCTTACACTTAGTAAGTACTTTAAAAATATTTATTGAATTGATTTCACTTTATATTAACAAACTTCCTGTGTTTCCCATCCGTACCCCCATTATACATTCTGTTTCCTGTTTTCTTTTTGTTTGTTTGTTTCCTGTTTTCTTCCTTTATCTTAGACTCATCAGAAAAAAATTTTTATTATTTCATTTCCCTCTCTGCTAGTTGATTAGTTTTACTCTTTGATAATTTGTGGTTACTCTCAATATTACAATATGCCTTTTAGACTTATGACAGTCTACTGTAAATTGGTTCTTTTATCATATTATAGGCAATGCTAGGATCTTATACTACTTTAACTTTGTATTTATACTTCCCTTGTTGTCACGTATTTTAATGATATATATATTTTTTAATCCTCAGAAGACATCACTATAGTTTTTTGTAGAGTCAAGTTTCATTTCAATTTACTCCAAGGGTACACTTCTTTCCTTTCTGCATGTTCCTATTTCCACCTGGTGTTTTTGACCTTCTGCTGGGGAACTCTCTACAGAATGTCTTTTAGTGTGGTCTACTGGCAATGTTTCTCTAAGTCGTCAGTAAGCATCTTTATTTTACCTTCACTGTTGGAGGATGTTTTTCTCTGAGTACAGAATTCGGGGTTGGTAGTTGTTTTCTTTTAGCACTTTAAAGATGATGTCTGTTATCTTCCACCTTACAATGTTTCTATTAAGAAGTTCACTGCCAGGGCACCTGGGTAGCTCAGTCAATAAGGTGGCTGACTTTGGCTGGAGTCATGGTCTCCGGGTCCTGAGATTGAGCCCCATGTGGGGCGCCCTGCTCAGGGGAGAGTCTGCTTGTTCCTCTCCCTCTAACCCTCCTCCCCCTGCTCATGCTCTTTCTCTCTCTCAAATTAATACATAAAATATAAAAAAAATTTCATTGCCAATGTGACTGTTGTTCCTTTGAAGGCCAAGTGTCTTTTCCTCTGACTGCTTTTAAGTTATTTATTTATTTATTTATTTATTTATTTATTTATTTATTTACCTTCGGATTTTAGCAATTTTACTCTTCTGGGCATCTGGGTGTGGTTTTCCTTAGATTTCTCCTGCTTCAGGTTTATAGCATTTATTGGAATTATAGTTTGATTTTTTTTTTTTTTTTACTGATTTTGGGAAATTCCTGGTCATTGTTAGAACTATTGTTTCTGCTATGCTACCACCCTTCCTTTCTGCAACTCCAATTCCATGTGTTAGACCTCTTCACTACATTCCATGCACCTCTTTTCTGTATTTTCCATTATTTTTCCTCTTTATTTTGGAGATACTTTTCTGCATATATTTAACTGACCTATCTTCCAGTTCACAGACCCTCTCTTCAGATGTGCAGAATCATCTGTGAGCCCATTGACTGAGCTCTCAATTTCAGTGATGTTATTTTTCAGCTCTTGAATTTCCAGTTGGTTATTTCTTACAGATCTCGGGTCTGTGATAAAATTTTTCATTTGTTACATCTTCTTGAACATATCAATCATAGTTGTTTTAAAGTTCATATCTGATAAACACTCATATTTGGGTCAACTTTGGGTCTATTTCTATCAGGTGTTTTTCATTTTGGTTCTGTTTATTTATGTGCCTGATTAAAGATATTTTTCTGGTTCTAAGTTGAATGCCAGATATCACGCATGAGAAATAGAAAAGGATCTTGGTGTTGTTACCTTCCTCCAGATAAGACTTTGCCCTTTCCTGTGACATAGCTAGAGTTGGGGCATATTGTCTTAATCCAATCAGAGGCTGAACTGATTCAAGTCTCAGTTGCAATTTTTGTTAAGTCCTGGTCTACCTGTGGTTCCCCCCTTACTCCTGGGCTACATAACCCACCATCATTCCAACTAAAAGCTTGGGATATATATGAAGACTCTTCGAAGTAGAGACCTCTGTGGATTCTATGAAATTGTCCTTTGGTGAGCCCCTGTAGCTGGAGGAAGGGTGAGACTTCTCCCAGCATGCCAACTAACTGGTCTTTTAACAAAACAGTGGGGTAGGGTTCAGGCTTTTGTTTTGTTGAGTAAGATGTGCAGGCTTATGGCAGGAGATGAACTTCAGAGGATGAGAAGAGGAAGACTGGTTCTGGCCCCTGCATGCTTCTCTTCACCCTTCCCCATGTACTGGGCCTTTCTATTCATATCTGTGACTGAATTTGGTAGGTATTTAAAGAATAGTCATTTGGGGGTACCTGTGTGGCTCAGTCAGTTAAGCATCTGCCTTCCACTCAGGTCATGATCCCAGGGTCCTGTGACAGAGCCCCAGATCAGGCTCCCTGCTCATCGGGGAGTGTATCTCTCCCTCTCCCTCTGCTGCTCCCCTTGCTTGTCTCTTTCTCTTTCTCTGTCAAATAAATATATAAAATCTTTAAAAAAGAAAGTTTATTTATTTATATATATTTTTTAAAAGATTTTTACTTATTTATTCATGAGAGACACACAGAAAGAGACAGAGACACAGGCAGAAGGAGAAGCAGGCTCCATGCAGGGAGCCTGATGCAGGACTTGATCCTGGGACTCCAGGATCACGCCCTGAGACAAAGGTAGATACTCACCCACTGAGCCACCCAGGTGCCCCTAAAAAGGAAAGTTTAAAGAATAGTCATTTCTATGGGACTCAGACCCTAGTCTGCCTGGGGCTCCCAAGGCATTGTTCTGATCCAGACACTAAATCCTGCTATTTCTCAAAGGGAGCTGGGGGATATTCCCCACCCACCCTCCCCGGGCAATGACCACTTGGTGGTGAAGTTAGTCAGGAGAAACCTGACTTCTGGTTTTGGGGACTGGCACAAGATAGAGGTAGGCTCTGGAGTCAGAGTGCTTTCTTTCTACACCAGAACATGCTGTACCCCTCAACCCTGGCTGGACCATGCAGAGAGCTTCAGACTTGAGGAAAGAGGAATAAGAGAAGATCTCAGGACTCCAGTTCTTACTCTGCCCCACCTTGGATGAGTGGCCTTGGACAAGTCATTGCTCCTCTTTTGACTGCATTTGTCAAAAGCTGCAGAATAAGGGGGTTGACTGAGGTTCCTTCCAGGTCTAGGCACCTGGGATGCCTTCCATTGAATGCCTCAGGCCCCAGGACTTCTCTTATCACAGCTTGCCCTGCAAGATTGGGGGTTATGAGCCCCACTTCAAAGATAGGTAAATGACACTCAGAGAGGTACAGTGACCTGCCTGAGGTCATGCATCAAATAAGCTGTCCCCATAGGGTGTAAGCCGTGTAAGAGCAAGGATTTTGTGTCATGCTTCACACATAGTAGGTGCTCAGCAAATAACTGTTGAGTCAATGAATGAAACAGTGGAGTTCAGGTTTGAAGCTAGACCTGAGTGACTCTGAAGCCGTTGCTCTTTCCAGTGCTCGATGCTGCTTCTAGGCCGTTTTGAATTATTTGGAGAATGTTCTTGGAGGAGCAAGGACCTATAAAAATGTAGATTACCGATTGTTTGATAGCAATAATCAGGGGAGGAGTGAAACAAAAGCTCAGGATGATGTGGAGACCAATCCCACACTCGGAGCTTGAAAAGCAAAGCAAAGCGTGAGGTCCTGTTCAGGAGCTCAGACCAGAACACAGAGACCTTTCTGGCGCCCTGCTGGGGTCCCCCAGTAATTGCAGAGCAATTGTTAGTGGATGATTGCTTGTCAGTAACCCTCCCCTGAAGGGCTGGCTTGTGTGGTGTGATTACCTTTGCACAGGGTTCTCTGAACTTTTGTGGTCTCACACGCTGTTGGTAAAACAATTGGGGAGCACATACTCCCAAAATGTGTACATATGTAAAAGTTTAATGTATGTATCACACTCAATCTGTATATTAAATACCAGTAAAGCTTGTTTTCTTTATTAATAAGAAGAAAGAGAAGTAGTATTAGTTCCTTCCCACACCCCAGTGGTTTACTCAGCAGTCATATGTCATTAGACCGGGTTGTGTTTGCTGCCCTCCCAACCAAAGGCTGTTAGGTTTCCATGAAATGCAGTCAGAGTTGGGAGTCAAGAAGGTTCCAGTATACCAGCCTGAAACACCCCTTCTCCCCTGAGAGCTCTGGGAAGAGGGGAGCCCAGAAGCCTAGGTGCAGCCCAGATCCAGGCACTCTGTGGTGAGTAATCTTGGCTGAGTTCTATCCCTGCTTTGGTTCTTGGTTCCTGCCTGTGGCAGGGCTTATAGTCCACACCCTATGTCTTACACAGGGATCTGCTCAGAGGCCATGGGGGTTGCGTGCACCATGAACCAAGTGTGCTGGGTGATGGGCTGGGTCTTTGAGGGGGGGCCACATTCTAGTCACCAGCAGGCAGCAACAGGCCAGGCAGGCCTTTGAGTCAACTGGACCTGGCAGTCACCTGCTGCTGCTTCTATTGCCCAGGGGATCGCTCCCACTTCTAGGGTATCAATAGAACTGGTAATGGTATTTAATGCCTACATCGGCCCTACCATGAGCCAGGCACTAAATGCTTTAATGTATTAACTCATTGATCCTCATGATAACCCTATCAGGGAGATATGATTGGTTTCCACATTTTACAGAGATGAAGGCTGAGGCACAGTTCAGAAACTCACCAGAGGTGCCGTATGGAGGTGGATTTGAAAGCAGGTACCTGGTTCTGGAGTGTTCTAGGCCCTAAACCACTCTGCCACACTCCCTCCTATTAGTCCTGCTCCCACCATCATTCATTCATTCATTCATTCATTCATTCATTCATTCATTCACATCTCCCCCATTCTTGCTCCCTTTCTTTTTCCTATTCCTCTGATAACATCCCCCTGCTGCTTTTCCCATTTTACTGCTACAACTCCCCTGCCCTATGTCATTGCCAGGTTGCTCACGTGCTGCCATTCTTCTTACTATTTCTTTCCTGTTACTCCCCAAATTGCTCTTCTGTTCGTGCGCTCTCTCCTCCCTGCTGTAGGAGGGCCTCTCCTGTTCCCACTGCCGTTCTTTCTGGCTGGGCTGCTATTACGTTTCTTACTCTTCTTCATGCTACCTCTGCACACAAGGCTTCTCTTCTCTTCCTGCTACTATGACTCCTTTCATCTCTCCTCCTAGTCAGGGATTTTTTTTTCTCGGACTCTTCTACACTACTGTTTTTCTCTTACTTCTTCTCTTCTCCAGTAAATAGGACTTGCTCTGTTACCCTCCCTCATCTCCTTTCCTCTCTCTCTACTTACTCCCTTCCGTGGGTTTCAAAAATACTTAGATTCTTTGACATTCCTCCCATAAGAGGTGGTCTGTGCGGCCTCCCTGGGATTTGGGAGGCTTGTGACTGTTTCGAGCAGAGCCAACAATGATGCTCTGGGATTTCCAGGGCTGGCTCAGCAAAGGGGATGAGGCTTCCACTTCGTGCTGTGGCGCACCTACCCTGGCATGCCCGCTGCCGCTCACTCCCAGTGAGCCCCGTGTAAGAGGCTCAACTGCCCTGAGGTTGTCATGCTGTGAGGAAGCCCAGGCCACACGGAGAGGCCATTGGCAGGCACTTGGGATGACAGTGTCAGCTGAGCCCAGCCTTTGAGTCATGCCAGTTCAGGTACCAGTGGGTGATTCCAGCTCCAGCCTTCGAGTCTTCCCAGCTGAGGCCCTGATATCACAGAGCTGAGACAGCCCCTCTGCCCTGCCCAAATTCTTGACCCATAGAATTCATGACCATGATACAATGTTTGTCTTATGTCACTTAAGTTTAGAGTGGCATGATTGACAACGGATAACCAGAACACTCTCTCAATGATGCTGTCCCTCCTCCCCACGTCCCTTCTCTTGCTCTCCTGCCACCGCCACTCCTCTCCTGTGCCCTGCCCTCCTCACTGCCCTCCTCTGCCAGGGCCTCTTGACCTTGGTGCTGGTGTGTTTGCTTCGCCTTTCAGCCATCCCAGCCCTGTCATCCTCGGAGCAGCGGGCAGCCTGGCTGTGGAGCTCATCAATCTCAGGGCAGACAACAGTGATTCACAATTCTGCTGCTGAGGAGACTCACTCCCTTGTCAGAAGCTCACAGCCATTAAGACAAGTTCTGGAGTCAGCACTCTGCAGACTGGGGCCTGGGTGCAGATCTGCCCCTCCCTTGCCCTCACCCCCCCTGGGCCTACTTACTGAGGTGATTGACAATTCAGAATTAATACAGGGCTGGGATATGACCCATTTGAGGGTCTTAGGAGCACGAACAGGGGATAACTATATCCCATGGTCTGTGTGGGCAGCACTGTCTGGGGGTGCTTGGAGCTGGGCAAATCTGGGTTTAAAAGTCAGTTCTGAGAATTCCTGTCTGTGCGAACTTGGGTAAGACAGTTAACTCCTCCGAACCCCACTGCCCTCCTTTGTCAAATGGGGCTAATTATACCAACCTTGCTGAAGTATTAGGGATCTAAGATCACATTAAAAGCTTACCTCGGGATGCCTGGGTGGCTCAGCATTTGAGCATCTGCCTCTGGCCCGGGGCATGATCCCAGGATCCGGGATCGAGTCCCACATTGGTCTCCCTGCATGGAGCCTGCTTCTCTCTCAGCCTCTGTCTGTGTCTCTCATGAATAAATAAATAAAATCTTTTAAAAATCTTTAAAAAGGGGGGGTGGGCAGTTAGCGGTTTAGCACCACCTTCAGCCCAGGGCGTGATCCTGGAGACCCGGGATCGAGTCCCATGTTGGGCTCCCTGCATGGAGCCTGCCTCTGCCTCTCTCTCTCTCTCTCTCTCTAATAAATGGATTAAATCTTAAAAAAAAAAAAAAAAGCTTACCCTCACCTTACAAAAGGGTTACCTCTGAAGGTCAAAGTTTTGGTAGCTTTGTTGATGGGATCAAGATGCCAGGGATTGTCACTCATTGAGCTACCTTTTGGAATACAAGTATCTGGCTCCAGCGTTACTGGACTCTGTCAGGACAATATGATGATCTCTGGTTTGCAGGTGAGGAATCTGAGGCTTAAAATTGAGGTGATTTTCCCAAAGACAGAGCTAAAAATTAACAAACCCAGGATCCAAGCAGAGGATGCTTGTTTTCCTCCCAACACTCTTAAAGGGTAGAAGTTTGGTGATCTGCACTAACCACCACATTCATATTTTGCTCTGCGGATAACCATGAAGCCCTTTGCCCTCCCTGAGCTAGATGCAGGAGAGGTATCCAGGCAAATAGGCTGACTCGTTTGGTCAGGGAGGAAACAGCTTTTACTGAGGTATAGATTTTTTTTTTTAATTTTTATTTATTTATGATAGTCACCGAGAGAGAGAGAGAGAGAGGCAGAGACACAGGCGGAGGGAGAAGCAGGCTCCATGCACCGGGAGCCCGATGTGGGATTCGATCCCGGGTCTCCAGGATCGCGCCCTGGGCCAAAGGCAGGCGCCAAACCGCTGTGCCACCCAAGGATCCCTAGATTTTTTTTAATATTGTAAAAATTTATTTAAAATCTTTAGCTTATTTTTTGTTTATTTCCAGGGTTCAAAATTTCAAGAGGCACTGAAGGGGATTCAATGAAAAGTGAATCTCTCCCACCTGCCCCTGGCCATATGATTCCCATTCTGGAAGGGGCCAGTGTTTCCACTAGAGACCATGTTCGATATACTTGAGCAAATATGAATGTCCAGCCTTCCCTCCTGTTTTCTGCCCATATTATAAACACTGTTCTTCATTTTGTCCTCTTCCAAAGAATGTCCTCCTCCTTTTTTATGGCAGTGTAGTACTGCTTTGCCTGGATTCCACACATCCCCACGCCCTCCTCATCCCCATGGTGGGGGCGAATCTGACTTCTGAGGATAGGACCCTCCAGTGCTCCTTCCCCTGGCTGTTCTTCCCAGAATCTGAGACCTGGGGAGCTGAACCGCTGCCAGGCAGAAGGAGGAAAGCTCTGATTGGGTGCAGCAGACAAGGCCTGCACACAGACAGACCTCTTGCTGCTGGCCTCCAGCCTTTGCTGTGTGTCCATGGACAGGCCCCACCCTCTCTGGGCCTCTCCGGCCTCCTCTGCAAGATGCCATCCAAAGGCCTCCCTTCCAGGACAGGGGTAATGGCTTTTTTTTTTTTTTTTTAAAGATTTTATTTATTTATTCATGAGCCACACAGAGAGGGGTAGAGACATAGGCAGGGTGAGAAGCAGGCTTCTGCAAGGGAGCCGGATGTGGGATGGAAGACCTTAGAACCTCACTACCTGAGCCAAAGGCAGACGCTCAACCACTGAGCCACCCAGGTGCAGGGGGGGAGGGCTTCTGTGGAGGGACCCATGCTTCTCACAGGCTTGAGGCCAGGGTGCCCTCATTCATTGATTCATCGGCTCATTCATTTATTCGCTCATTTTTTTACATGTTTCTTCACTCGTTAGTTTTCTCATTCATCAATTCACTAACTCATTCATTCATTCATTCAGCCACTCATCTTCTCACTCATCTCTGCACCTTATTATTCACTCATCATCCACTCCCTTCTTCCCCCATTTATTTACGCATTCATTGTTTCCCTCATTCATTCATTCATTGACTAATTGGCGGTGACCGGGAGTACCAGGCTGTGACTCGGAGAGCGCGGGGCGGGAGGGGCGCGGCGGGGCGAGAGCGCGCGGGCCCGCGGGGTCGCCCCGCAGCCTGACTCCCGCCCCGGCCCCGCCCCGCCCCGCCCCCGCCCCGCCCCCGCCCCGCCCCGCCCCCCGCGCCGGGGAAAGCGCGCGCTCTCGGGGAGCGTCGCTGCTCAGCCGCGGGCTCGCGAGCCGAGCGGAGCGCCTGGCGGCCGCCCGGCCACCCCGACCCTCGGCGGCCGCCCATGCCCGCCGCGCCCCGGGTCCGCGGCCCTCCCCAGCGCTGCGCTGCGCCGCCCGGCCCGGCGGGGGCGGGGTCGGGGCCGGGGCCGGGGCCGGGGCCGGGGCCGGGGCCGCGCTGGCGAGGCCGGGCCGGGCCGCAGGGCGGCCGCCGGGATGCGGGGCTGGCGGAGGAACCTCGCGCTCTGCCTGCAGCGGCTGCCGGACGAAGGTAGGACGCGGCCGCTGCCCAGGCCGGGGAGAGCCGCCGCGGCGCGGGGCGCGGGGCGCGGGGCTGCGGGAGGCGGAGGCTCGCGGGGTCACCGCAGGACACGCGGTGCGGAGCGGAGCGGGGCCTGGCCGGGAGGACCGCGGGGGGGACCGCGGGGGCGCTCGCAGCGCGGAGCGGGGACCGGCGCGGCGCGGCCGCAGGAGGCTGACCCGCCCGCGACTCCGGCCCCGCGAGTCCGCCCCGCGAGCCAGCCCGGCCGGCGCGGGCACCACGTGCCTCCCGGCTCCCGGCGAGTTCGCGGGGGCTGCGATGTGCGGGCGCTCGCGGCGCGGGGCTCCGGGGCCGACGCCGCGGCCGCTGGGACCCAACTTGGCCCCGCAGCGCCCCGCACGCCCGCAGCGCCCCGCAGCACCCGCGCCCGCCCCGGCCCGCAGTTGGTCAAAGTTGCGGGGACGCGGGAGGCGGGAGGGGCGCGGGCGGGGGCTCGGCCTCACGGCCCCCGCCCGGCCCTGCCGCAGCGCTGCGGCCCGCCCCCTCCGCCGGGCCCCCCCTCCGCCGGGCCCCCCTCCGCCGGGCCCCCCCTCCGCCGGGCCCCCCACCTCGCCGGGGCCCCCCACCTCCGTACCTGTTGTCCGAGCCGCGGGGGCGCGGGGAGGAGGAGAAGGGCCCCGCCCGGGCCCGCCACCGCCGAGGAAAGTTCGGGTTCGGTGCTAGTTAGGACTCGCTGGGCCTGAGAGTCCGGGGCAGACCGAGCTCCTCTGCCCACCTCGGGGGGGAGGTGGCGGGCTTAGGGCACCGAGAGCCTCCCGTCTGCTCCTTCTTTAACCTTCACAGCCACCCTCTCGACAGGGCGCTGTCATTCTTTCCACTTTACAGGTGAGGACACTGAGCCTCAGAGAGAGAAAGCCTCCTGCCCAAGGTCACTCGGCCGGTAGATGGTAAAGCTGCGGCATGAACCTGAGTCTGTGTGACCGGCAAGATTTTGGTAGTGTCCAGCCCCCCCCCTTCCTATCTGCCCCCCAAGGTGGGCCCGGCTCAGTGCATAGCAAAGGATCCATTTTCAACCCAAGCCAGAAGCTCCTGTGTGGGGCATGGGAGAGGGGGAGAGGAGGAGAGGAGGGTGACAGCCAGGGCCCATCCCTGCGCTTCCTGCCCTGGCCCCAGGGTTAAGTCAGATCTGTAACCTCTACCCCACTGTGGACCCAGGTTCCCAGGACCCGGAAGCAGAGCCTGTGGAGAGTCTTGTTTAGACCCTCAGGGGGCCTTAGCTGATGTCCCAAGACCCTGGCAGGCTGACAGCTCTGCCCAGCGGAGGGGGCGGACCTCCCACTCCTCCTCCAACCTGAGTGGATAACTGATGGCACAGCCATAGGGCACAGAGAGCGCCTGGGTTTCCTTCCCTGGGGTTGAGGGAGGAGGAAGATGGATAAGGCTACCAACAGGGAGGAGATCTTGGAGGAGTGCCCCTAAGAAAAAAATCTTGCAGAGCCAGGTGCCCACGACCAATGTTCAGCCTGAGCTTGGCCCTTCAGAAAACAGGGCAGCTCTGTGATCTTGGACAAGTAAGTCATTCCCTGCCTCTGAGGCTCACCTCTGTATCTGTAAGGGGAGAGCCTAGCCCTGTGTCCTGCTGGGTTCCTAGGGCGGTGAAATGAGGTCTTGGCCCTGGCATAGCACATAGCAGAGCAGGCTCAGAAGTGGGCGCTGTGATGTCCTGGGAGAGAGGATGTTGCTCTCTTGCTCCTGAATCACACTCCCCAGCCTGTGTGTGTATATGGGAGGGGGGGCATGGGTGAGACACGTAGGTGGTATATGTGTATGTGAGGTGTGCATAGAGAGAGGCACGTGGGCATCATCTTTAAGATGCATGTGAGTGCCAGTGAGTTTCACATGTGACATGTATGAGGCATGTGGGTCTTGTGATTTCTACAGTCTTTTTGGCTGCCCCTGGCCACATCTTTTGCGAGGAGGCCACTTCTCCCTTCATCAATGCCAGGAGGTGCCCAGCATTTAAGTTTTCCTTGGAAAATCTGACTTGAGATTGATCCTTGAGCTCAGCATTAAATCAGAGGGTGGCTGGCTGGTGCATCCACCCTCGCTGGCAGGAAATTACTGTTTTAAAAAGACAAAAATCCCTTTCTCTGGGCCACAGGAACATTAGTTTCTGTGGGCTGGATCTCAAATGAGAGGCTTTGATATATGTGTCCAGCTTGATAAGAGGCTCATGGTAGGAGGTCAGTTAAGCCCAGGAGTGACAGAGATGCAGAGACAGGACTATAGACCTGACATCCTCGGTGAAGAGTTAGTGAGAAGGACATTTTGAATAAAACCAGCTTACCTACTTATTCTGTGGTAGTATTTCAGGCCCTGAGGAAAGAAGACCAGACTCATGTCCCAGACTTAAGCCTCTCCATTTGCCAGCTCTGTGACCTTAGGCATACTACTTAATTCTTCTGGGCTTCAGCGTTTTTGTTTTTTGTTTTTTCGATCCATAAAGTGGGAAGCGTAGCCTTGCAGGGTGGTCTTGAGCAATCAGTGTTAAGATATTTTACTACAAACCTTAGCATATAGTAGGTACTCAAGAAATGCTAATCCTGCTCTTCTTTTCTTGGTCTTTACCTCTGCTTTAACTTCATATTTGGAGAAATGAATTGGTGCGTTGGTCAGTGGAGTAACTCAGGACTCGGTGGATTTCTGGCTGATGAGCAGCCGCCTTTTGAGGCTCTCCACTCCTAGGGTTTGGGGGACCCAGTTGGGTTGTATCTACCATGTGCCTTCTTGACTCCACCATCTGGCCTTACCCAAGGAGGTTGGTCAAAAGTGGAGTTATGCTCCCCGCTATGCCACCCCACACATACACACACACTTGCACATTACATCTGTCCACATCTCTCTGCAGGTTTTGGAACTGGAAGTAGTAGTCATGTCTGTTGAAGAGAGACACGGGCAGCCACTGAGATTGGAGAACTCTGATTCTAACTTCATGATGCTTCTGAGTTTATGTGTGTGTGTGTGCGTATGTGCATGTGTGGCTTGTGTAATGTAATTCCACCTTAATGCTTATGGTCCTGTAGACAGTGACACATTTGCTTGTATTCGTTGCAGTAAAATGCTTCCAGAGGACTCCCCTCTGCCCCTCACCACCTCCAGGTTCTTGCTGGTCTCTGTGTGGGATCGAAAAAATGAAAGCCAGGCTTCAGCTTTGCCTTGCCCCCAGACCATCAGATAACAAAAGTTCAAGGTGCCCAGTGCTTGGGGAATGTGAAGTTGAAAGCAGCAGCAATTCCGAGTGGGCAGGCTGCTTGCAGGAGGGGGGCGCTACAGCCCGGGGCAGGTCAGCTTTCCACTGGCAGATCCTTCCCATGGTGTGGCCTGATTAATTTTCTTCCTTATGCCAGTCCTTTCTGCTCTCTAATGGGCTCTTGGAATGTGAGCCAGGAGGGTTAATAGAAGTCATCTCGTCTTATTAGAGAGATGGGAAATTCAGAAGCAGTGAGGAGGAAATGACTTTTTATTCATTCAACAAATATTTATTGGGCCCTGTTCTGGGGGCCGAGGATATGGCCATGAATGAGACAAAGACCGTGCTGTAACAGACTTCAAGTCCTAGGGAGGAGGGACAGGGGCGAGGAAATAAAAATAGGAATGGGACAGTACTAGAGTCATGAGTGAGATGAGGGTTAACACAAGAGCAGAGGGGAATGTTGTGGGGAGTTCCAGGGGAAGGGACTTCTCCAGATAGGCTAACCAAGGGTGGTCAGGGAAAGCCTCTCTGAAAGGTGACTTTTGAGCTGAGACTAAAGAGCAGGAAGGCTCAGACATGCCAAGAGCAGAAGGCAGAGCTAGTAGGCGGGGTAACAGCAAGTACCAAGAAAAGCCCTGGTCTGCAGGGTGTAGTGTGGAGAGGACCAATTTGACCTGTTGGAGGAAGAGCAAGGAGTGAGAGAGAGGGAGAGTGACGAGCAGTGAGGCTGGAGGAGCCAGATCATGAAAGGCCAGATCACTGTAGGCGCAGGAGCGTGGATAT
This sequence comes from Vulpes vulpes, assembly GCF_048418805.1. Classification (NCBI taxonomy): domain Eukaryota; kingdom Metazoa; phylum Chordata; class Mammalia; order Carnivora; family Canidae; genus Vulpes; species Vulpes vulpes. Next base: position 57,902,643 of record NC_132788.1, on the reverse strand, counting down.
TATTCTGTGTTGGGAGCTGTTGAAGTCTTGACCAAGGACTTGGGCTGGCTCCGAAGATGAGCAAGGTTTGGAGTGATGGAGATGGCAGTGGGGAGAGGCACGCCAGGCAGAGGAATGGCATGAGTAAAGGAGCGGAGGTGGGAAAGCTGTAGGGGCTGAGGCTGCCAGACAGGCAGGGACCAAAGGCATTGAATGCCGCTCCGGGGAGCTGTCTAGAGTTCTGACAGGCACATCCGGTGTCCCTGCAATTATGGACTCGTGTGTGTGTGTGTGTGTGTGTGTGTGTGTGTGTGTGTCCGTGGTACCCAGCTAGCTGATGTGTCCCTGTGCCGGTTACCTAGGAGACAACGGGAAGACGATGGGGCAGGATCTGATTGGCTACTCACTCCCGCTGCTCATCTCTGTGTCAGAACTGCAGGCAGAGGTTACAAATGGTCCATGCGGGCATGCCAAGTGCTAAAAGGGGAGCTTGGGAATGTTCATTGCCCCGAGTCCTGTGTGTATGTGTGTGTGTGTGTGTGTGTGTGTGTGTGTACGCGCGAGTACGTGCATGTGTGTGTGTGGTTGCCGGTGCATGTGTGTGCCCGTCTTGAACAAAGCGGCAGCATCTGGAGCTAATGCACTTCCTGCTGTGAAACATCTGCTCATTGCCTTAAATCAGGTAGTGGGGGCCCAGATAAATTTAAGAAGAACCAGCCAGTCTTGGGAAAGGCTCTTTTGTTTGGTTTTAATAACTGCGATGTCAGCCCTGGAGCTGATTTTCAACGTTTCCCTCTATCTCTAAAAATGCAAATAAAGCTTTGAGTGGCAGAGGTTATGTCCTGTGACATGGACTGTGATGTCAGTTTGCAGAATTGCCTCCTCCACCCCGCCAAGAAGGTTGGTTTGAGATTGTAGTTCTGTTTTTTCCCCTCCCCTCTCCTTTAGAACAGTAATGCTCTCTCTTTCTTCTACTTTGTGGGTAAAAGGACAAGGAATCCACACTTTAATTTTGCTGAGGAAGGGATTGGGGAAACGATAAACAAAACCCACCAAAGTGTTTCCTTTGCAGTTGACTTTCTAAAGCAGCAGCCCAGGTGGGCTTGGGAAGAGACAAAACATGGCAACAACAGCAACCAGCTCCAGGGCTGCAGAAGCTTTCTTAGTCTCTCTTTCCCTACTCCTGCCTACCCCTGTGTGGGGCTTGGCAGATGAGGCAGCTGGTGAGGAAGGAAATGAGGATTTCCTTGCTCCCACCCTTGGTTTCTCTGTCCTGTGCTTAAGTTTTAATGTTCCGTGTATGATGAGCCTCCTCTGCCTCTTTGTCTTTGGAAAAAGAAATCATCCTGTTTCCTGTTGGAAACAAATCATACCGTGTCTTCCATTTGTGTCTCTATTTCTCCATGTCTCTCTCACCGCTGGTCAGAGGTATTTTACCTGAAACATACCTTTGGCAGTGGTTTCCATCCGTTTATAAATTCCTCATGTGCTCCATTACTTAAGGAGGGGTCTTGCACTTGCATGCCTCAAGGGGCAAGGCAAGTGACCCAGTAGATGAGTGAAGAAGGCTTCAGGGCCTTTGCACTTGCTGTTCCCTCTGCTGGGTTGATCTTACATGTACACAATTCACTCACTTCATTTAGATCTATGCAACTGTCTCGTCTTTAGAGAGGACTTCCCTGACCCTCCCAGCTTTTTAGTCCATAGCTTTCTTTTTCTTACCAGAGTTTGCACTTCCTGACCTTATGTTATATCCTTGTTCATTGCCCTTCTCTCTCACTATATGCAAGTGCCATGAGGGCTGTGGTTGTGTGTCTATCTTATTCTCCATGTTATCCCTGGTAACCAGTACATTGTCTGGCACTTGGTAGTTGTTCAGTAAACATTAGTGGATAAAGGGAGTGAAATGGGTCTGGGGGACAGAGACTGTATGTAGACTTTATAGGAGCTTTGGCTCAGCATCCCAGATCTGATTTTTCTAGAGAAGCAAAAAACCCAGAGTTTTACATGCCACCTCCCAACTGCAAAATGTTAAACACCGATTCAAACAAAGACCTTGGGAGTCCAGCGGTGCTCCTTTGGAGTTGGAGGGCTCTAGTACCCCAGGCCCTTCACCATCTGGCTGCAGTGACCTTTCTTTCCTCCTTAGTCATATGCCGACCATGTTCAGCCCCACCTCTGAGCCTTTGCTCAGGCTGCCGCTCTGCCTGGAGTGCTTCTTCCACCCGCTCCTCCACCCAGAAAAGTATTGTTTCCTCTGGTTCCAGCCCCAGGCCAGGCCAATGTGCAGTTTCCCGTGTCCTCCTCCTCCCAACATGGCAGTGTTAGCCTCTCCCTCCACGTATCTGTCCTGGCCCCTTTCCTTTTTGGAGCACAATCATGTCATCTGTCTCCTCTACTATACACAGAGCTCCAGGAGCAGCAGCCCTGTCTATCCCTCTGTAGGTCTGCAGCACTGGCATACAGTTGGTGTCCACTAAGTGAGTGGTGCATGAAATAGAAAGAAAGGGGAGGAACACACCTTTCTGAGCATCTACTGTGAACTGGGCCCTCTACTGATCATGTTCACATCCTTCACTCACAGTGGCCTAGTAATGGGGACGTTGAGGCTCAGAGGGGCTGTGGACTTGGCCTGAGCTCCTGGTGTGTGCGGGGCTCCCCACTGAGGTGAACTGCCTCTCCCTGCCTGGTATGCAGTCCCCACCTCATTCCATTCCTTTTCGAAAGATTTTATTTAATTATTTGAGAGAGAAAGGCTGAGTGGGGAGCTTGATGCAGGGCTCAATCCCAAGATCCCAAGACCATGACCTGAGCCAAAGGTGGACGCTTAACCCACTGAGTCCCCCAGGTGCCCCTCATTCCAATATCTAAACAAACCTCTATGACCAGGAGAGCTGTTGTGAGGATCCAGAGATGACAGATAGGGGAGGGCTTTGCCAGCTATATGGAGTAGGGTGTACTAGTGGGATGGTGACTGGCACAGTGAGGGGGCAGTGCCCAGTTACTCACTGAGCAGGACCACACCTTGCCTGTGTGTTCAAGCGTTCTGAGGAAATATTTATTCTCCTTCTCATTTATTCTTTAAGTCTCCAATTTCATTATCAAGCCCCTACTATGTGCCAGCTACTTCTCTTTCACTTTATATTCTGGGAAACCTGACCATGTATAGGTCTTACTGTCTCCATCTCACAGCTGTTAACCCAAGGCACAGCGGTTAAGTCACTTGCCCAAGGATGTGCTGCTAGGAAGTGGCAAAGCAGATTTCTATCCCAGGAATCTCTTTCTCCCAAACCAGGGTGCTTTCCTTGACCTCAGGCTGCTTCCTTTGGAGTTCTGTTTCCAAAAGTCACAAGCAATGAGGTACCCAGGAATTCTCCCTGGGGTTGGGAGTTGGCACTGACCTCTGACCTGAAAGAGCACGAGTGAGTGGCCAGGAAGGGAAGGGCACTTACGGCCAAGAGATCAGTGTGTGCAAAAGCACAGAGTTGAGAAAAACCTGGTGTGACCACAGTTGTGCAGTTTGGCTGGCACGTCAGCTGTATGCACTGTGTGTGGGAGGAGTGGGCACGATTCTGGCTGGGGAGAGATTGTGAGGGTAGAGATGGCCACACCCTGGTCACAAATGGGTCTTTCTTGACCCTGACAATGGTGCAAAGAAATTGGTTGTCATTAAACTTGAGTGTGTGTGTGTATGTGTGTGTGTGTGTGTGTGTGTGTGTGTGTTGGGGGGGCAGGGTGGGATTGACATTAAGAAAATAAATAGAGGGCAGCCCGAGTGGCTCAGTGGTTTAGCACCACCTTCAGCCCAGGGTGTGATCCTGGAGACCTGGGATCGAGTCCCGCGTCGGGCTCCCTGCGTGGAGCCTGCTTCTCCCTCTGCCTGTGTCTCTGCCTCTCTCTCTTTCTCTGTCTCTCATGAGTAAATAAATAAAATCTTAAAAAAAATAAATAGATCTGCAGCTTTCTTCAGAGGACCTGGTAACCCTGGGCTTACATTTCTGCTGTCCCGTGTGGGCCGGGAGTGTATTCCCATGCTCCCTGTCCGGCCCCCGATGCGTTCACTCACTTACTTGGCCTTAGTGGTATTTCTTTTTGAGATCTTGAACCTACTCACTAATAAAGTTTGAACTTCGTCATCATCAAGTAGCTGAAGGGGTTTTAAGCAAGAGGTGGCACGTTTAGGAAGCTTCTGCTGGCTGCTGGGGCATGGAAGGCAAGGTGAGGCAGGGAGACTCCCAAAATGACCATGTTAGGAGCATCTGCTCAGCCTTGCAGGGTGCCTTATTCACATTGTCTCTGTTCCCCCTAACAACCCTGCAAGGTCGGGTTATCAGCATTCTCAGAGGAAATGGAAGCTACAAAAGTAGATGCTGTGAAAGAAAGGATTGAAAAATTGGACTACTTAAAAATATAGAAGTTATGTATGACTAAAGGCATTTTTCACAAGGTTCCAAGACAAGCCACGGATCGGGAGGAAAAGTATTTACAACATACATCACAGGTAAAGACTGATATCCAGTGTATATCAAGATCTCCTGCCAATAAGAAGATATACACAGTTAATAAGAAAGGTCAAGAAGTCAATAAGAAAAGATAGTCTAGGAGGAACATCATGGATTCAAGCAGGATGTTACTGGAAGACAAACGGCCAGAAAGTGAATGAAAGACGGCCAACCTCAACATTTTATGGGATTATTCTATTAGCGTGAGGAAAATTCTCAGAGAAATAATAGCACAGTATCAATTTTAAGGAGAAGTTTAAAAATTCATAGTGTTGGTGCGGTCACAGGGGACGCTGAAGCTGACGTGCAGGAAGGAGAGGCAGATAGGAGGGCAGTTTGATAAGTTATCTGGCAGTTTGGAAAGCTCGTAAACCCTTTGACCCAACTATTCCTTTTCTAAGTGTAAGTACTATAAATATTTTCTAGTCTAGAGAAAAAAAAAATCTAGCACAGATGCATAAGGCACCATGGACAGAGACATTTGCTGCGGTGTTAGCAGAGGGGGAAAAGGAAATACACCAACTGTCCATCAGTGGCAGACTGGCATGGGAACACAGGGCTACGTGGTTCTGATGAAAACCTCCAACCACATCAGTGGTCTTTCTGGAACCTCTGCTCCCATTTGCCAAGTCCCCACCCCTTCTGCCGACGGGAACTGCGGTCACCTGTTCCTGGCACTATGCCCAATTTTCCTTCTTTTTACACAAACAGCAGCATACTGTCGTGTACTTCTGCACCTTGCTCTTTTATCATGAGACATATTGTCCCTGAAGAGGAGTGATTAAGACATTTGTGCTTTTTGAAGAGCAATATAAGACCGAGGGGGTAAGAAATAGATCATTCTCAGCTCCCGGTGCGACATGGCTCTCCAAAATGGCTGTTCAGATTTCTAGTCCCCTTTGGGATTCATGTAATTTTACAAAAGAGGAGAAAAAAAAAACCTTGAGGTGGGTGTGCTTGTTCAAGGTCCCAGGGCTGATGGTGACTTTGGTTTGGCCTCTGGCCTGTCTGCTCCACAGGGCAGAGACTGCAAGCCCAGAGTAGGGGGACATAGGCAGCAGAATGGGCCAGATGTGGCAGTGGACAACTGTGGAGGGCCGGGCCTGGATGACACTCAGTTTCCTGCCTGGGATTTCTCCTGGCCTGGGGGTAGTATGCTAGTGCCTTTCACTGAGCTGGGGGGCAGGTAGGGGTGGATTTTAGGGGGCTGAGTGTGAGAGACCTGCCAAGAGGCATCTGCCCTGGAGGCCTCTGGATGGATAGCTCTGGCATCTGGCAGCCCAGCTGGGGAACCCCATGGAGGGGTGCCCTTTGAACAACCATTTTTCAACTGTATGATCAAATGCTTTTCCTCTCTAGTCCAGCAAGGATAATTTATCCTAGGGTGAAAGATGAATTCTCCCAGGAAGCTCCACTGTCAGAGACCAGGGAGCCTCAAATTTACCGCTTGCCTTCTGTGCTGATGGAGCTGGGCCTCAAGATTTATATCTGGGGGCTCATGGGCAGCTGGCGGTGGTTGGCAGGAGTCCTGGTGGACAGGCAGGGTGGGGAGAGCTGTATTTTATAGTGAGGCTGGGCCCCAGGAGGCTGTAAATCTCTATGGTCTCTCACGGCCTCCCAAGAGAGGCTGCCTTCCTCAAGGGAGTGGGAAAGGGGCTCAAGGGGATGATGCCTGGAGAATGGTGGAGAGTCCCCTCCCTCAGAAGCCACATGGTCCAGCTCCCTCAGCTTCTGGGTGGGGAGACTGTGTCCAGAGAGAGGGAGAGTGCAGGTCCCAGGGAAGGCCAGGGTTCTTCAGACTTGAAGGGGTCAGACTCTGGTTTGTGTAGTTTTCTTTTTTTTTAAAATTTTTATTTATTTATGATAGTCACACAGAGAGAGAGAGAGGCAGAGACACAGGCAGAGGGAGAAGCAGGCTCCATGCACCGGGAGCCCGACGTGGGATTCGATCCCGGGTCTCCAGGATCACGCCCTGGGCCAAAGGCAGGCGCCAAACCACTGCGCCACCCAGGGATCCCTTGTATAGTTTTCTTTTCGCTGTTTTTGTTTCTTTCGAAGATAAGCCAGCCTAAACCACAGATGTCCCTCTGAACTACTCTTGATTGAGTGCTGGCCATTTGCTGGTACCATATGCTGACAGAGACCTCAGGGGTCTCTGCTATCCAGGACCCCACAGAGTGAGGTAGGGGTGCCTCACCCAGGACCATCTTTTGAAGAAAGAGATGGAAAAAAAATACTAGGAGTTTTAGTTTACGTTTGTTTTCTATCACATTTTAGTTTTTTTCTAGTTTGGTGTACACTTATAATTGAGTGACACGTGGATATGGAAACACATGGGTAAGTCATAAATAATATGCAGGGCAATGCGCAGACATTTTTATACAGATGAGGTGCAAGAGCAAAAGGATTTGAGGACCAGTCCCTGCCTACTTGTTGGACTATAGTAGTTGGAGGGACCCTGGGATCCTGGGCTGAGATTTCCCTTGATTGGAGGGCAGAGGGCAACATTTACTGAGTATCTACTAAGTGCTGGGCACGGGAAACCTTCGCGATGCCCAGCACACAAGAAAGATCTTGAAATCCTTCAAGAATTGGATTCTACAACAACAGTGGGGGATACGGGTGGTTAACACCATTTTACAGACGGGGATATGGGGGCCCAGAGAGGAGAAGAGATTCGCCCCACTTTGTGGCTGAGCTAGGACTTGTTTCTCAGCCCTCCTGTGGGCCAGTTTCATGGTTTGTCCTTTTTCTATCTCCAATTTAAAAAAAATAAAACATAAAATGGTCATTGGGCGTTTGAAATATTTTAAATAATTAAACACAGAGTTATCAGTAAAAACAACAACAACAAAAAACATTGTAATGTCCCTTCTTCTCCATACAGCACTGATATGTACACATTTTCCTGGCCTCTTGCAGTCATTAAAAAGAATATCCTTTTCTTTAAAAAAGATTTTATTTGAGGCACCTGGGTGGTTCAGTGGTGGAGGGTCTGCCTTCAGCTCAGGGCGTGATCCCTGGGTCCTGGGATCGAGTTCTGCATCGGGCTCCCCATAGGGAGCCTGCTTCTCCCTCTGCTTATGTCTCTGCCTCTTTCTGTCTCTCATGAATAAATGAAATCTTTTTTTTAAAAGAGAGAGAGAGAGCATGTGGAAGCAGGGGAGGGGGGGTGCAGAAAGAGAGGGAGCAAGTAGACTTCATGTCCAGCGTAGAGCCTGATACTGGGCTCTATCTCACAACCCTGAGATCAAGACCTGAGCCAAAAATCAAGAGTCAAATGCTTAATCGATTGAGCCACCCAGGTGCCACAAGAGTATCCTTATATATTAAGTTACTTTCTCTCTGATTAAGTATGCAGTTATTGTTAAATGTAGACCATTCTGGAAAGAAAGATAAAAAAACAAGAAGAAAGTTAAATCATCCTCCATCAACCCACCATCCAGAGACAACTTTGGTGCATCTCCTTCCAGTCTTCTTTCCCTCGCTATTTTTGTTGAGATCGTATGAATATACCATTTTGTGGGGTTTTTTTCTTTGTTAAGTTTTATAGGATCAGTTACAGAATGCCCCCTGGGGTGTCTGTAGCAGATGGAGTATATCCACCTGCTCCCCCACGTTTGGGGATCAGGGTTGTTTCCAGCATTGTGCTGTTATAAACAAGGCTGTGGCGAGACTCAGCTTTCCTGTGGTCGCCATCAGCCTTGATGTCATTCTGCATGGCCTTTTTCCCCCTGCAGATGTTATTTCTTACACTTGTCATTTTTAATGGCCATGTAACCTCCTGGAGTGTTGCTGTTCCTCATGTTCCAGGCCATTTCCCCCTCTCTGGATCCCACCAGGCTTCCCCACTCCCTCTGGGAAGCCACCCCCTGCCCTAATCCCTCCCTTCCAGCACCTTCGATGCAGGGAACCAACCTCCAGTGGGGAAGGGAGGGGAGGGCTGTCATCATCTTGCCCAAGCCCCAGGCATTTGCTGCCTCCCTCTTGCCCTTGTCCTGGTCCTGGCACTCAGACCCTTTGTGGCTTGATTCCTTCCTTTCTTCTCTCCTTCTGTGGTTGTTTAACTATGACCTACCATATACCAGCCACTGTTCTAAGTGCTGGGATACAGTAGTAAACAAGACAGTGCTTGTCCTCATGGTACAGGGGAGAGAAACCATAAACTGGTGGAGAAATGAATACAAGTTCACAGGGAGAAGTGCCACTCAGAAGACAAGAAAAGGGGATGAGATGAAAGAGGGTGATGGGTGGTCAGGGAGGGCCTCCTGGAGGAGGTGATGTGTGCTGGGACCAACCAAGGGAGGATCTGGGAGAGGAGAATTCCAGGCAGAGGAAAAGCAGGGACAGAGGCCCTGGGCACTCTCTGTATGTTTGAGGAGCAGAAGCCGGTGTGGCCACAGTGTGGTGGTGGAGCAGGAGAGTGGAATGGGGTGAGACTGGTAGGCCAGCAGGTGGGTGTCTTCTTCTTTTTTTTTAAGATTTTATTTATTCATGAGAGACAGAGAGTGGGGGAGGAGGCAGAGAAAGGAAGAAGTGGGTTCCCTGCTTGTGGGACTCGATCCCAGGACCTTGGGATCATGACCCGAGCCGAAGGCAGATGCTTAACCAACTGGGCCACCCTGGCGCCCCTGGGTCTCTTCTGAAGGTCATGGGAAACCTTCGCGATGCCCAGCACACAGTAGGTGCCTCATTGAGCTAGCCACTCTTATTGCTGCTCCCTTCTTCATGAAGAAGGTCAAGAAGTGAGACTGGCTTGCTCCAGAGTACACTGGGGCTGCTGCCTGGCCTCCTTGGGGTCTGACCTGTCTCCTTGCTGTGGCTCATGCCTGTTCCCTTGGACAGCTGCCCTAGCACAAGCAGGCTCTGTGCATCAGTGGTCCCCCCACCACCTCACTGGGCTCCAGAATTGGGGGTCTGATAGGCCCGTGTTTGCTCTGAACTGTCCTATGTGAAATAGGCTCCTTCTGCCTCCTGGGGCTACTAGGAGGTTTTGCTGGCATGTAGTGGGGGCTTACTCACGTCAGCATCGAAGACACTAAATCAGACATCCTATAAAATATTTCATCTAGAGAGCTCTATAATGTTTGTTTGAGGGGTTGGGTGAGCAGCCTGCAGCAGCTCTGGTGCTGCAAGCTCCCTGAAGGGAGGTGGCTGGTGGCCCCTCAGGGAAAATCCAAAGCAATTGCATTGATTCTGCACTTAATTTAATGAAAAGGCCCTGCAGGGAGGCAGAGGCAGTGAGGCAGGGCTTGTGGGCTTGGGCAGGAGCCATTCTGGGGAGATTTATGATGCTTCATGAAAGATTCAGATCCACGCTGAACTTAGGAGATGCTGGGCTCAGTGCTCTGGGCTCTGTCTCTGTGGCCTGAGAGGCAGATAGTCTGAGGCTCCTAATGGCCATGATTGCTGTGTGACCCTGGGCAAGTCATGGCCCCTCTCTGGGCATTCTAGGTTCCTTCCTCCCCCAAGGTCCCTGACCCTAGCCTGCCCCCTGCTTCCCACCAGACCTGCATTTTACAAACCTTTCCACACTGTGAGATCCTCCTCCTCACAGCCTGCGCCCTTCCCCCACCCTCACCAAGTTGTTTTTCCATTTTACAGCAGAGAAAACAGAGGCTCTGAACAGTTCCCTGGTGTTCCCAGAGTCACACAGCAGGGCAGGGGTGGGGTCTGGCCCTTTCAGCGGGGGAGTCCAGAGCCTTCATGATGGGCTTGAAGGCCACTCAGGATAGGTGGCAATTGGGTTTTCCACACAGCCCTGTGTGGAGTCTGTCCTGTTGTATTTTACTTTCCCATCCCCCAGAGGGGGGTCAGGAGAGTTAAGGGACCAGCGTGGACCCCCAGGCAACTGACATCAGAGCCGAGAATGTAATCAGGTCTTGGTCTGGCCTTTCTCCCCTGCACACTGTGGAAGTCTTGGGGCCCTCCTGGCTTTAGCTCAGCCTCTCCACTCACTTGCTGTGTGACCCTAGATGAGTGACCTAATGTCTCTGAGCTTCTGTGTCTTCATCTATAAAAGGAGGATGACAATATGCCCACCTCCCAGGTTCCTGGGAGTGGGGGGGAGGGGGATCGGCTATGGGGTAAATGGCCTACAGTAGTACTCAATGTCCATTTTCTCAGAAAAATTGTAACTCTAGGGCTGCTCTAGCCCTGGAGAAAATCATACTAAAAGAAGGGCCCCTTACTTTCCAAGCCCAGGGCTTTGCTGGCATGGCCCCTCCCAAGGCAGGAAAGGAGGGAAGAAACGTATCGTAGGCTGGTGGTTGCAGATGGCAGGCAGCTAATTTATTTACCTCTTCCTAATAAATATGCACGACACATAAATAAAATATTTCACTTGTACTGCTCCACCCGGATCCAGGCAGGCAATGACAGCCAGCAGTGTAGCTCTGAAGCAGGCTGTGTGTGTGTGTATGTGTGTGTGTGTGTGTGTGTGTGTGTGTGTGGAGTCTGGTGAGAGGGTTAATGAGCTGATTATTCCTTCTTTAACCTAATTTCTTGTCACATTTCAGCAGCACTCAGAGTTTCTCCTCATTCTGGAGGTGCTGGGCTTCCCTTCCAGACCTCCCAGCTAGGCCTTAGCACCCATTTGCTTCCCTTGGAGCTGGGCAAGACTGGGCTGGACTGTCCCAGGAGGTAGTGAGCTCCCCATCGAGGCTGTTGTCAAAAGGGTTCCTGTTCTGCAGAGGGGTTCGGACTAGTTGACTCTTGGGACATCTCTGGAGATGGTTTGCTCACTGTGGTGAGCCTGGTTTTTCCAGTTCATGCACTGGTGCCCTGGCAAGGGTCCCAGCCTCTGCAACTGTCCCTGCCGCAGTCTGTTCTCTCCTGTACCTTCTCTGACCCAGCTCATCCGGGGGCCCAGAAATCCAGTCATAAGACAGAGTGATAATACCTGGACGGCCACCCCCAGAGAGCTAGAGTGGGGCAGGAGACCAGGGCCAGCCTGTGGAGTCACAAGGACCAGGTACCATTGCTGCTCTGCCACGTTTTCAGAGACCTTGGACGAGTCACTTCACTTCTCTAGGTCTCCTCTGTGAAATGGGCCCAGTGTTGGTGTTTATCTGACGGGGTTGCTGTGAGGCTTGTTCATTCATTCACAGATGAATCATTGTGACACAAATCATTGCGTCAACATCATTGACAGATGTTCACCGAGCAGCTGCTATGTGCCAGGCACTGCCTTAGGCCCAGGGGATATTGTGGTGCCTAAGAAAGATGAGCGCCTTGTCCTGATGGATCTTACATTCTGTGTGCAAGCCAGCCAGGCACCATGTCAGCAGAGAGGTGTGCTGTCTAACAACGGCCACGAAATGAGCATCAGTGAAGCAGAGTTGGGTCACAGAGATGGTAGAGATGCTTCCTCAGTTGCGACACTCAGGGAAGGCTTCCCTAGGGAGCTGACAATTGAACATGCACTTGAATGATGAGAAGGTGCCAGCTCTGCAAAGAACTGCACAGGCAGAGGGAATAGTGTGTGCAATGGTCCTGAGGTGCATACAAGTCTGGTGTTGTTTGGGGAAGGCCAGGGCAGCAGGAGGAGTGAGATGAAGCAGCTGACACATCTGGCACAGGTCTTGGCCTAGGGCAGATACTTATTGTCTGTCTTCCTCCTTCCCACTGCCCTCTGCTTTCTTGCTCTCCCTGAACTGTGCTTGAATACTCCATGTAACCTTAATGTGAGGGTCAGAGATTCCTATAACATCCAAGATGGAAATGCTTCATGATTTGTTCAAAGACACCTTTTAGACACATCCCAAGTACACGTACACCTAAGCCTATGGTTTCTGTGCCCAACTTGTAACCATATTCAGCATATATAGTCAACAAAGGGTCATATCCTGAATATATAAAGAGCTCCTATGAATCAACAAGAACCCCCCCCCCCCCCGGACAGCAAACTGGACAAGAGACTTGAGTAGGTGCTTCACAAAGGAGATCCCAATGACCAGTAAACATATAAAAAGGTACTCAACAGCATCTTACAAAGGGAAATGGAAATTAAAACCACAGGGAGATACCCACCAGAAGGGCTGACATTAAAAAGACTGACAATACTGAGTGTTTGCATGGAGGTGGAACAGCAGGACTTTCATGCACTGAGAGTGGGAGTGTAAATGTCACTTTACTAAAGATTCCCTGGAGGGACAAGGAGCAGCTTACATCACACCCCACAGAGCAACATGGAGTCACATTCACCCGGCCATCCTCTCTTCTGTCTTCCAGCCTGTCCCCTGGCAGCCCTGGTGCTGGGTCTCTTCTCCCACTCCCTCTCCCTCCCCTTCACAGCCTTTCCTTTGTTGCCCTGCCCATCAGCTTTGCTTCCAAGCTTGCACACCAGTGTCCAAAACAGAAGCCAGGCTCTTTCCCAAGCCTGCTGAAGGAGGTGGTACCAGGTTATAAAGTACAGAAACCCAACCCCAACTGGCCCAAGCCAGGAAGAGAGCTTACATGTTTACATCAGCTTCAGGAAGGGCTGAATCCAGGGGCTCAAAGGAGGACATCACAGCTTGATCTTTTCATTCCTTGCCTCTCTTTCTCTGTTTTGCTGGCTTTGCTCCAGACTCCTATCATTCTACATTCTGATGGAGAAAGAAGGCACAGATGGCTCCAGCAAAAGTCCTGGGGCTGTGTCCCATTGGACAGTATTGGGTCACATGTCCATTCCTTAGCCATTCCTGTAGCCTAGAGAATGGACTATTCTGACTGGCTAAACCTGGGTATTGGCCCACCTTGGAAGCAAGATAAGCCCCATGAAATACACGGACAGAGCATCTCCCCACCTAGAGCAAAATCAGGGTGTTATTACCAAAAGAAGGAGAGCTGGATGTTGCATGGCTAGAAACAACTGATGTCTACTCTGGGAGCCTCCATTCACTTGGATGAGGAGAGTGGGCTTAGAGTCCATCAGTCAGGGTTCTCTAGAAAAACAGAATCAGTATGAGATCTATGTATCTATCTATTGAAAGATTTTAAAGAATTGGCTCGTGTGATTGTGGGGCTGGCATACAGAAACCTGTAGTGCAGCTTGGGCAGGCTGGAAACTCAAGCAGGGGGCTTCTCTTCTGCAGCCTTGAGGCAGAATTCTCTTTCTTCCTGGGGGAACCTCTGTCTTTGCTATCAAGACCTTCAACTGATTAGATGAGGCCCACCCACAACATGGAGAGTAATCTGCTTCACTCAAAGCCCGCTGATTGTCAGTGTTAATCACATCTACAAACATAACTTCACAGTGACTTCTAGACTGGTGTTTGACAAAACAACTGGGTACCATGGCCTAACCAACCTGACACATAAAACAAATAATCACAGAGCGACAAAGATGTTTATTTATTTATTTATTCATTCATTCATTCATTCATTCATTCATTCATGAGAGACAGAGAGAGAGAGAGGCACAGACACAGGCAGAGAGAGAAGCAGGCTCCATGCAGGAAGCCTGACGCGGAACCTGAACCCAGGTCTCCAGGATCACACCCCAGGCCAAAGGCAGCACTAAATGGCTGAGCCACCAGGGCTGCCCCAAAGACGTTTATTTAAATAAGTATTATATGATAATGTAAAAATGTGTTTGTCCCCTTCCCACCTAAGGCTGGGAGAACCACTTGGGGAAGGACAGGAGAGGCCACATGGCCTCAGCACAGGGAGAGGAGAGGAGAACTTTCAGGGGCCACCAGAACCTGGGTGTGGTTCTCGCTCACTATCATGGAGTGTTGGCTCAGTATCTGCTCTAGGAGGTGAAGCACAGGGGTGGCCAGACCAAGCCTCTGTCCTGCAGGGTCCCCAGGCTGGTGGGGAGGCAGCCCCGGCATCCAGCATGATGTTTCACGGTGGGATCAGCAGCTCTCCCAGTGCCCTGGCATGAGGTGGTTTAGCCGTCAGCTGCTGTGCTGAACGGAGTGGGGTGCTGGTCTCACTGATGGAAGAATCACAGTAATTAGTGCCAGAGGCTGTTACACATGCATCGGACAGGCCTGGCCCACTTCCCAGTCCGGCGCTGACCACAGCCCAGAGGAATGGTGAGGAAGAGCGTGAGGTTCCGGCCACCTCTGCCACTGTGGAGTTGTGAGTCCTGGGAGCTGCTCCCTTCTTGGTGCTGCTCTCTCCATTGGTGGGACCCTAGAGAAGTCCACGTTTGATGAAGGCTGATTGCATGCCTTGTGTGCAGCCCAGAGCCAAGGGTTTTGCTGACTTTGAGTCAGAGGGATATTCCAGAAGCTGAGATTCTGGAAGGGAAACTACCTCTTTGTCCCTGGTTGCACTGCGGGTTGGTGAGGGTGGGAGGCTGAATTGCAGCCCCGGTCAGCCTGGCTCCAGAGCCATGGCATACTTACCTTCGTGGCAGAAGGAATCTCAACAGAATCCCAAACAGCTGCTGGGCCATTTCAGTACCACCCATAAAATAACCACAGTCCCTTTCACTTGTGGGACACCTGGGTGACACAGTGGTTGAGCATCTGCTTTTGGGTCAGGTCGTGATCCCAGGGTCCTGGGATGGAGTCCCACATCAGGCTCTCGCGAAGAGTCTGCTTCTCCCTCTGCCTGGGTCTCTGCCTCTCCCTCTCTCTCTCTGTGTCGCTCATGAATAAATAAATAAAATCTTTGAAAAAAAATCCCTTTCACTTGTAAAGTACTCTTCAGTTTGACAGAATTGTCATGTCTGTTGGTATGTGAGATCTCACCACCGACCAGCCTTGGGAAGTGTGCAAGAAGGTTGTCTCGGGAGCGTGAAAACAAAACAAAACAAAACAGAAACAACCCTATCAAAGTGTAACTTATGCACAATAAAATGCATGCATTTTCAGTGTATAGTTTGGTCCATTTTGACAGAGATCTGCACCTGTGTGACTACCACCACAGTTTATGTATAATTAGAACATTACCATCACCCCCCAAAGTTGTCTTGTGTCCTTCTCGAATAGTTCCTGCCACCCTTTGTTCCTGCCAGACCCTGGCCACTACTGATCTGCCTTTTGTCCATGTATCTCAGATTTGTCTTTTTTGGAGTTTCGTGTAACTGGAATCATGCAGCATGTAGTTTTTTTTCTGCCGTGTTCAACTCATGCAACATGTTTTAAGATCCATCCAGTCTGTTGCGTGTGTCAGGACCTTGTTCTTTTTCTTGCTGAGTGTCCCCAGGGAGTGGGTACACCTCAGTGTCTTTATCCAGTCTCTTCTTGTTCATGGGCGTTTGGGTGGATTCTAGTTTGGGGTCGCTGTGACTAAAGCTGCTGCACACATCCATGTCCAAGTGTTGATGTGAGCACGTTTCCATTTCTCCAGGCTAATTCCTCAGGAGTGGGACATGGGGCTGCACGCTAAATGTTATGGTCAACATTCTGTAAGAAACAAGCCCATTTTATGGATAAGGAAATCGAGAGTCAGAGAAGGCAGCTGGCCTCGGTCACCCAGTACAAAAACAATCCAGCCCAGAGCTCTTTTACCTCGCTATCGACTCACCTCATAAATAAGGATAGAAAAAACCTCATCCATTCATGAAATTTTATCAATACCGACAAATACACCATTTCACTTAATCCTCACAAGGGTCCTGTGAGATAAATCACAGTATTCTCCCCATGTCTCAGGTGAGAGACTGAAGCTCAGGGAGGTAACGGGACTTGTCTGAGTCACTGGCATGCAGGGGTGTCGCTGAATCTCGAACCCAGTCATCTGGGCTCTGGGTCTTTGCTCTGTACCAGCTAAAGATGCAGAAAACAAAAGCCAGGCTCTCCAGCCCAAGGCCATGGCAGATATTGCTAATTGATTGTCACCAACTTTCCTGCTGACTCAGCCTCAGAAGCTTTTTTAACACCTGACCTCACGTAGCCACTCATGATGGATCGGAGGCAGCAGGCAAGGGTCCAGCTGTGCGCTGCAGAAGTTCTGCTCACCAGCCTGCAGGCTGAGCCAGGAGGGACCCCGGCTCAGGCCCTCTTCACCGCAGAGACCCCAGAGTGTGGGTGGGGCCATGTGCACCGTTGCGAGTCACCAGCGCTGAGAGCGACTGCCCCGTCCTCAGCCAGCCCGGCAGTGGGGTGGCCAGAGATGCTGTCGGGGCGGAGGGGCCTGTTATGCGCGTCCCACATGGAGCCCAGCTGCACACGCGCACCCTTGCAAGCTGGGTGTTTATCCCCGGGTCACGGATGAGGCAGCGGAGATGGAGGTGGAGAAACTACTGAGAGTCAGAACCGGAGCCCGGCTGGCCCCCCGCCCCCCCAAGCGCCCTGCTCCCTCTGCCACGCAGCTGCTCTGGTTTTGCTGGGAGTCCCCTGCTCCAGGCTGAGGGCTGGGCCTGCTTTCACTTGGGCCTGGGGCTGTTAGCTAGTCAGTATCTGTCCGGGGCGCCTGTCCATCTGCTGGGACACAATCTGAGGGACTTTTTTCTTATTATTTTGATAAAGCTTCCCTGAGTGATGGAATGAGCAAACCCCAAGCTGAATGCCAAGAAGCGAAGGGCCTTCTGGGCCGGGACAACGGTCAGGAGGTAGGGATGTCCAGGCTTTGATTGGACAGGAGGCAGCGCCCACCAGTTTGGGCATTGCCCTTTGCTGAGTGGTTGGGGGTTCACGGGTCTCTCTCCCCATCCGTATCTCTGTGTCTTTGACTTTCTGTCTCTCCTTGTTAGCCTGTCTCTGGATCTCGCTATCTATCTTTAGTCTTTTCTTTTTCTGCTCACAAACACGTTTCCATTTTTCACGGATTGCCTCAGACACACAAACTCTTGGTCTCTGATCTAATCCGTATGAACGTCACTGGTGGAAAGAATCAACACAAAATAAAACTGACATCGACTAAAACTGTGCACAGTCCGAGTAGTTATTGACCTAAAAATTGACGGAAGAATCCAATCCCCATGCCGACACTAACATCTGCAAAAATCTGACCCAAGAGGATTGGGGTTGACAAGAGTCAGGGCCAGAACATGACACCGCAGGTGGCCGTGGTCCACAATTGGTAGCACGTATGATGTGCAAAGAAAGTGGCTGATGAGTGAAATCGTCATTACAAACTTTAATTAAGAAAGACTTGATCTCCGTCAAAGCGACCTCAATAAAGCAAAAATGGCAACGGAACCATGTGGAAGTGGTTTCACTGCGCTTAGCAGGGAATTAATCAGACGTTTAAGTGGGGTCTTTGGGGCTCATGCCTGAACGCACTTTCTCCTGTTCGTCGAAGTAGAGTGTATTTGAGATGTCCTTGCCGTCTCCCGGAGAGTCAAAACGAACCAACCTTCTGGAGAGAATATCGTGATGTTTGAGGTGCTCAGTAAATGGGAGCTGCAGGGGGCGCTTCCTGGTACTCCTGTGTTGCTCCATTCTTCAGCCGCATCCTGGCCCCGGCAGCATCTGTAAAACACATATCTGATGACATCACTTCTACCTACCATCACTGGCTCCCCCTGCTGCCAGGACCAAGTCGTTATCCTCCCCGGGGGGCCCGGTACTGCTGGCCCCCCGCCCCCACCCCTCACTCTCTGGGCTCCAGGCACACTGGCCTCCTTTCCTTCCTTGGGGGGAAAGAAGCTGAATGGGAGGTAGGGTAGTGCCTTGGGTTCACATCCAGTCTCTGCTGCTTATGAGCTGTGTGACCTTGTGTAGGTTAATTATCCTCTCTGAGCCTCGGTTTCTTCATCTGTAAAATGGGAATAATAGCACCTATGTCAGGGTGTCATCATGAGGATGAACTGAGTGCCGCGTGGGAGCCCTCAGGGCTGTTCACTCTAATTCCCACCTCAGGACCCTTGCCCATGCAGCTCCTTCGGCCTGGGGGGAGAGGGGGCCTTGTACGGTTAACTCCCACGAATCCTGCAGACCTCACCCCATGCATCTTTCCTCCAGGGAAGCCTCTTGGAGCTCCCTGTTATATAAATCTGGGCTGCTGGGGGATAGCTGCCCTCCCTCCTGCGATGGCCCGTGGGTTCGAGACATGAACGCCAGCCTGTCCTGGCCAATAAGGAGACATGACGTCTGCACAGCTCCGTGTTTTCTCTGGCTCGTCACACACAGGGTGGGCCTGATGGTTCCCCGGTCCCGTCCCCCTGCCTGGGCTCTGGGGAGACAGAACAGTCTTGGCAGATGCCTGAGCAGATGCCAGCTGCCTCCCTGATGACAGACCCTTAATTGCTTCCTCTCATCCTTTTTGTTTTCCTTAAGGGGCTGTCGGCCTGGCCTGGTATCCAGGCTGTTACACCGGGCTGCCAGTCCTTCTGCAGTGGGATTTCAGTGACCAATGAACTCCGGCCCACCCTCCCTTTGAGTTACCCCTGCATCAAAGTGGCATCTCTAGAAATTCCCTCCTGGAACCCATGACAACTCCTGATACAGCAGGCAGCCCACAGGGCCATTCTTTAGGGCATCAGCTTTGACTGAGGACCTGACCAGGTGGCCCCTGTGCTGGTGGCCCACTTGGCTCTTCACTCAGGGCTACTCACCACTCAACAGCAGCGCTGGCCCAGCTTGCTTTGAGACGCCAGACCTGCCAGTTGGAGGCTGGCTGTCTGGGCTTCTCACCCCCGCACATGCTCAGCACATGTGGCCCTAGAACCTTGGCAATGAGAATCTCCTGGGAGTGGAAGTGGGGGTGTGTTTAAATGCTCATTCCAAGACCCCAACCCAGTGAGGAAACAGCTTTGTTGGGAGTGACAGAGACACTTTCTTCCCTATTTATTTAAAATTTTTTTAAAAGATTTTATTTATTTATTTATTTATTTATTTATTTATTTACTTATTTATTTGAGACACAGAGAGAGAGGCAGAGACACAGGCAGAGGGAGAAGCAGGAATGCCTCTTTGAGCCCAATGTGGGACTTGATCCAGGCATTCTGGGATCACGCCCTGAGCTGAAGGCAGACACTCAACTGCTGAGCCATCCAGGTGTCCCCTCCTTTTTATTTAAAATCATTAAATATACATGCATGACAGAGATCCTTTATCCTCCTTTATTTAAAATCATTAAATAGAAATATATAACATGGAGGTGTAGTATAACGAACAACGAAAAGCAAACAACCTTTAACCACCCTGGTTGACATAGGACATAGCCTCCTGAATGTTCCCCTTGGGTTCATTTCAAATTGTGTCCTCCTTCCTCCTCCACCCAAGGGTACCGCCATCTTGACTTTTTTTTTTTTTTAATTTTATTTATTTGTTCATGAGAGACACAGAGAGAGGCAGAGACACAGGCAGAGAGAGAAGCAGGCTCCCCGCAAGGAGCCCAATGTGGGACTCGATCCCGGGTCTCCAGGATCACGCCCTGGGCCGAAGGCAGGCGCTAAACTGCCTAACCACCCAGGCATCCCCTCATCTTGACTTTTTGATTGTTCTCTTGGTTTTCTTTCTGGTGTTACCACCTCATATATAACACTGCACAATACTTTGTTTTCACCTGTTCTTGAACTTGATATAAATGAAATTTTATAGTGTGTACCCTTCTCTGTCCAGCTCTTGTCACTCGATGTCAGGTTTTTGAGGCCCATGCTTTGTGCTGTGTGTAGCAACCTTGCATCCTTTTTCACTGGTACGTGGGATTCCATTTCATGAAGACGCCACCATCTTTATTCATCTTTTCTACAGTTGGTGGACTTCTAGGTTGTTTCCAGTTTTTGGCTCTTATAGAAAATGCTGCTGTGAATATTGTTGAACATGTCTTTTGGCAGCCAGGTGCATGCATTCCTGTTGGGTGCAGTTGCTGGGCTGTAGTGTATGCATGTTTTCTTTTAAGAAAAGATTTTAGGGATCCCTGGGTGGCGCAGCGGTTTGGCGCCTGCCTTTGGCCCAGGGCGCGATCCTGGAGACCCAGGATCGAATCCCACGTCAGGCTCCCGGTGCATGGAGCCTGCTTCTCCCTCTGCCTATGTCTCTGCCTCTCTCTCTCTCTCTCTGTGACTATCATAAATAAATAAAAATTTAAAAAAATTTAAAAAAAAAAGAAAAGATTTTATTTATTTGTTTGTTTGTTTATTTATTTATTTATTGAGCATGAGTGGAGGCAGGGGCAGAAAGAGAGGAGAAGAGGAGAATCTGGAGCAGACTCTGTACTGAGCAGGGAGGCTGACGCGGGCCTTGATCCCACGATCCTGAGATCATGACCTGAGCCAAATTTAAGAGTCAGACGCTTAACTGACTGAGCCACCCAGGTGCCCCAGCATGTGCCTATTTTTTATGTTATATTGAAGTACATTTTAGGGTATATTTAAAAATTTCAAAAGATCTTGCCAGACTCCTTTCCAAAGTAATTGTACCATATTACATTTTCTTAAGCAGTGCATGAGAGTTCTAGTTGCTCTGTGTCCTCATCAATACTTGGTGTTGTCAGACCTTTAAAAAAAGTATTTTTTGGCCATGAATCTGTATTTTTATCCAGTTTCCCAGGGGATTTTGATCCACTCGGGGAGGTCTCAACTCTTGCTGCACATCAAAATCATCTGATGGGCTTTCCAAACCCAGACCCTGAGGCCCCACCAGGTCATTCGGAGTCAGTATCCTCCCAGGTGGGGATGTGGACCCTGTGGTTTGAACAAGCTGTGTGCTCGCTGATGTCTCCTGTTAGGAGCTTCTGCTCCACCTGCCTCCTTGCCAACGGTGTTGACTTGAGGTTCTTGAAGACCACTTCTCTCAATCTCAGCCTGATGTGCTTCAGGCAACAAGCCCCTTCCTTCTGGCTGGAGGCTGTGGTTTCTGTCCACCTGCTGAGCTTGTCTACTGACCCTGGTGCTCTGGGACTTTGAGGTGGGGATAGGAGGCATTGAAGGTGGCTTCAGCCTTGCATGGACTGCAGCTCTGAGAGCCCTCGTTCCCATAGCAACCTTAGACCGTCCTCAGTGATAGCTTTGCGTCTTCTGTGGGCCAACTTTAGGAAGGGGAGATCCAGCAGGCATCCCTTAAGAGTAATGAGTAATATCAGAGGTTGCAAACTACGGATTCCTGGCTGTGTGAGTGAGGACGGTGGGCCAGCGATAATACACACACACACACACTTCTGTACATACAGACACATTCACTTGGACACACGCACACCTTCCTACAGAGTCAGAATACCTAAGCCAGCAGTTCTCCACAGAGGGTAGGGGGTTGATTTTGCCGTAGAGACCACCAATGGGGACACTTGTGGTTGCCACAGCTGGGGTGGGAATGTACTGGCATCTAGTGGTAGAGGCCACGGATGCTGCTAAATATCCCCCACAGCAAGGTATTATACAGTCCAAACTGTCAGTAGTGCTAGAGGCTGAGAAACTGTGATCTAAAAAAAGTTACTTCCGCTTCAGCACACATAAACATTTTGTGTCATCTCCAAAGCTACACTTTTATTTCACAGCTTTATTTTATGTTGAATTGCATATTGGGCCAGGTACCAGCTTCTTGTCACTGGTTAGTTCCTCTAAAGCAAGGCTTCTCAGACTTTCTGGTGAAAGGCCAGTATTTTCTTTTCAAGTTTCAGACTCTTGGAGGCTGATACATGTGAAAAATATACCAGCAATGAACTATTGAAAAATGAAATAAGACAACAAAGGCATGAAAAACAGAAGCCACTGGTCAGATGCTTGGATGTTGTAGCGCTATCAGATTGCTCTGTCTCTAACCATTGATTCTATGTCTGAACTTCCCTGCTGCTGTCCACTGAGAAATAGTTCGAGAAGGGCCCACATCCACGGATTGCATTCTCTGCAGCTCTGCTCTTAATACAGCTGAGGCTGTAATTGTCTCTGACTCCCTAATCCAGGCCCCAAGCAGCTCAAACACCTTCCAGGATTTCTTTGTACCCAAGGCAGCCCCCCACTCCCTCTGACTTTCTCCAGCAGCCACCTCCCCTGCTGCCTTGGCCCCTGGTCCCACTGATCATCACATGCTCTCTGTCTGGGGTATCCCCAGATAGTCTCTTCCTTGAAGGGAAACCTGGAACCAGCTGTTAGGCAGGGCTGATTTTGCTCTCAAAATGTGTGGAGGCAGAGCCTGGACAACAGGGCCTGGGAGGGGTGGGGGAACCTGGAGGCAGAGACCCTTGGGAGGCAGTGCTCCAGAGAGGGAGGCCCTATGGTAAAGGCTAGAGTGGCAAGAGGTCAGGCTTTGCTGTCAGGCAGTCCTGGGCTCAGCCCCCACCTCTGCTGCTCACCAGCTGTGGACCTTGGACAAGTCACTTCTCCCTGCAAGTGATGGTCATTAACACCGCCCTCCACCCTCATGGGCTGGTCACGAGGACCTGGAGGGATTATGCATATAAAGGTTGCATCTTGGAACCAGATCCTAGGAAGGAACTCCACACGTCTGGGAGGAGGAGGGGGGCAGAGGAAGCCCTTGGGCCCCGTCAGAGTGTGGCCGGGTATGAAAATGATGAAGTACTTCCCTGTTGGTTGGGGAACAGCTGCTTCCCCAAGGCCCCCTCCCCTTGAGTGTCTCTCCCCCCAAGACCCCTGGATCTGTCATGGCTCAGGGCTGGTGCGGCAGGATGCTTGTCTATCCTACTGGCCAACACCATCACCCAGCCTGGATCTGGGAGTCTGGTGGCTCAGCAAACATCCCCTCCCTCCTGGGCATCAGTTTCCGATGAATAAAATGGGGGAGGTACAGTGTGGACATGGGATGATTCCAAGAATCCAAACTTAAAACTCTGTCAATCTCCTGGTTTCAGAAGGGCCGTTAATCTTTTTTTTTCTCCTGAAGTCATAATCCCAGGCAAGCAGGCACGACGCAGTCATGGCTGTCACTCCCGAATTAGTGGCAGGGAGAAGGCCCTGAGTCCACTGTAAAGGATGGGAACAGGTGTGAGGCAAAGCTCCAAAGGTGGGGTAGTGGGCACTGCCAGCAGTGGAGTGAGGAGGCTCTCGCTGGGTCCCCTGCTGAGGATCCCGATGGCCTGGTTGCTGCTGGTTGGGCACTTTCCATGTGTTTGCCTCCACAGCCACTCCATTTGGTAGGGGAGGAGCTGAGGCACAGAGAGGCTAGATGCTAGGCCACAGGTCACACAGCTACTGAAGGCAGAGTTCAGATGGGAACATGGGTCATCTGATTGTACCCTGCTCCCCACTGCTTCCCCTCTGTGTCCTGTGTTGTGCTCACTTTGCACTTCACAAACAGACCTAGGGAGCTGGAGATACCTCCCTGGCCACCTCCTCTCTCACCTGTCCAATCTCCCCCTCCCCTGCTCCCACCCGAGCATCCCTCTGATCCTCTTCCCAGCTTTGCTTTGCAGCAGACCCAGGAGCTAGTGATGGGAGAGGGATGTTTCTCTTCTGACCTCAGACCTTGGACCTCCTGCCATGAGAGTCAAGGCATAAGCCCCGAGGAAACTCCTGACAGTCATGTTGAGAAAGCACAGGCTTTGGAGCCAGGTGGCTGAGTTACAATCCCAGCTCTGACACTTCCTCATTGTGTGACATTAGGCAAGTGACTTAACCTCTCTGGGCCTCAGTTTACTTCCCTGCAAAGAAGATGTACATCTCCTGGCCTCACAGGACTATGTGTGCCTGCAGTGAATCATCAGTTTTCTCTAAAACATACCCTGGGTTCCCCATATCTCACCCCCTGGTTGCAGTGGCCTCCTTACTGGTTTCCCTGCCTCCATCCTCACCATCTGTTCTTCCTCAGCAGCCAGAGAAATCCTGTTAAAACCTGAGTCGGATCACACCCCTCTGCTCCACATCCTCCCGTGGTTCCCACTTCCCTCAGAGGGAAAGCCCAGGTTCTCACTGTGCCCAACCTGGTCATCTGTCACCTGCCCCTATGACCCCGTTGACATCCACAGAGACATTGACTCACTCAGCTCCAGCCACACCGGCTTCCTTGACAGTCTTCAACATGCCATGCCAGGCATAGTTCTACCTCAGGGCCTTTGCACTGGCTATATGTCCTCTGCCTGGCTTGGAGATATGCAGGGCTGAGTCCCCCAGTTTCTCCATTTGTGTAAAGACTTGCTCAGAGAAGTCTCTCCCACACACAATTCTCTCAGCCCACTGTATTTTTCTTCAATGTACTTATTTCAACCTATATTCTGTTGCATATTCTGTATGTTGTCTGTCTCCCCTAGCAGAATTTAAGTGTTACATATTTTATTCTCTGCTGGAGCATAAGAGCTGCTCAGTGACAGTGGGGGAGTAAATGAATGATGGGGTATAACTGAATGCATGGAGTCTGGGAATAAATGGTACCAGATTGTCACTGCTGTCATCATTATTACCTTTCTCTCAATGCCTCTATTGCCCAAGCCCCAGGCAAGACCCTGGTGTGGGGACAAGAAGATCCGCCTCCCCTTGACAAGGGTAGTGACCCCACTCAGGTATCAGCCTGAAACTCTTGCTGTCTCTCTCTTTAAGATTTTATTTATTTATTCACGAGAGACACACAGAAAGAGGCAGAGACACAGGCAGAGGGAGAAGTAGGCTCCCTGTAGGGAGCCTGATGTGGGACTTGATCCCGGAACTCCAAGATCATGCCCTGAGCCGAAGACAGGTGCTTGACCACTGGTCCACCCAGGCACTTTTCTTTCTGTCTCTTGATTCCCTGGATGCCACATGACATAGCAACCCAGAGGCATGCAGTGTCCCCAGGGAAGGCCATGGCACTTAATAAACTCATTTAATCTAGCCATGATGGATGGTTGGCTTCACTCAACTGGAACCCACATGATAGCAAGGACTTTGAATAATTTGTAGCCAGGATTCTTTGTGAGGGCCTGCCCTCTTCTTCCCTGTAAATATTTTGTCAGTGTCCTGGAACAAAGATAAAACAGTTCTTGGAGCCAAAGGTCCCGGGTTCTAACCCCAGCCCTATCTCATTGCTGGGTGACCTAGAGCAAGCATTTGTCCCATGTTGAGGGGGAATCGAGAGGAATGGAATGTGTCTCCTGAACTAAAGAGTGTAGCTGGCCTCAGGCAGGACCAGCAGCCAGCAAAGAGCAGGAAAATGCCTCACTGAACAAATAGATGTTGAGCCTCTACTCTGTGCTGGAACTGGGCACAAGATGCATGTGGTCTCTGTCCTGATGGCGCTGACACTCCAGTGGGGGAGGGAGTCAGCTAATAAATAAATACAAGTGGAAAGTGGTTTGTCAAATGATAAATGCTAAGGAAAAAAATAAAGCAGGGAAGAGGGTAGGGGGTGCTGAAGAGTGGGGTCTGTGCCTTTCCATAGTCACGGAGGAGATGAGACAGAAGGAGCGAAGGAACTCCCCCTGAGGCCTCCTTTTTTAGGACACTGATCCCATTCATGGGGGACTCCACCCTCATGACCTAATCATGCATGGCCCAAAGGCCCCACCTCCCAATACTGTCATCTTGGGCCTTGGGTTTTCAACATATGACTTTTGGGAGGACACAGACTTCCATCTGTAGTTGCCACTAACAGCCGTGTAACCTCGAGTCGCCTCCTTTCTCTCTCTGTACTTGAGGTTGGGGTTTTTTGTTTGTTTTTAAAGATTTTATGTATTTGTTCATGAGAGACAGAGAGAGAGGCAGAGACATAGGCAGAGGGAGAAGCAGGCTCCTCACAGGGAGCCTGATGTGGGATTCGATCCCAGGACCCCGGGATCATGCCCTGAGCCAAAGGCAGACGCTCAACCCCTGAGCCACCCAGGTTACCCTATGGTTGGGGTCTTGAGGGTGAAATGCTTGGCATGCTAAAGGTTGTGCTGGTGATGAGGTGGATGGGGACAAACCCCGTTCCCCCACCGTGTATGCTCCTAGTGTGCCATACACCAGGATGGGGGCACACACACCTGCTGAGCACCGCAGGAGGGGGCAGGGTGCTGCTCTGACATTGCTCTGTCCCTGGGCCTCATAGGCACCTGCTCCCCCAGGGCAGTGCTGTGATGGTGTCCACTTACAGCCTAGGATTTGGGGCCCAGAGCAGTGAAGTGTCACACAGCCCCTCTGTGTGGGGGTTGCTCTCCTGCCTCTCCTGGTCTGTGGGCCTTGGGGCACAAGGTCCACCCCTTTAGGAGGGGAAGGAGCAGGCAGGCCCTCCAGCCAGTCCCTCTGTTGAAGGATGGACCCAGCCTTTGCCCCTTTCTTTCAATTCTTGCCTCAGCTCCCAGATGTGGGTCTCACTGGCTAGTGCCAGGGGGAGAGAGTGGATGTGATACTAGCTCCTACCCCTGACCTGGATGAACCTTTGCAACCCCGACGTGCCAGGCGGATTTCCACGGGGAGAGGAGCCCTGGGTCGGGGAGGGGTCCTGTCCCGTCTGCCTCTATGTCCAGGCACCTGGGCTGTGCTGCCTGCAGAGACAGCTACATGGTGGAAAACAAGGTGGAAGGGCCCCCAGGCCAGCCCTTCGGGAAGCTTGCCTGAGCCTGGCTGTGGGCTGTGCTGTGCCCCCCAGGGCTTATTCTGCTACATTCACTGTAATTCATCACACCCACCCACACACTCACGCAGAGACCGTAACAGAGGCGTCTGTGTTTAGAAAGAACAGCAGAGTGGGTATGGAGGTGGGCTTGGGGCCAGCTGCCTGGGTTTAGGCTCAGTGTCGTGTGACCTTGGCCCCTGGCCCTGCTCCATGACCCTTGGTCTTCCTGTTTCTAACATGAGGCTAGTCATCATCCCCACCTCATGGGGTGACAGAGAGGGTTATTGTGTGCAGGAGCTGGAACAGTGTCTTCTGCGGAGCAATACTTAATAAATGCTAGTTTTTTAAATCCCCATTTTGCAGACAGGAAACTGCAATCTGAAAGCCAACACCGGGTGCATGATTAGAAGATAGGTCTTGTTCACAGAGCCCTCGCAGGCCTCAGACTTGTGTTATTTCATGAGGCTGTCACAAGCACCTGGTGCCTGGGTCATGTGTCCCCCTTTAAGGACACAAGAGCACCTGGGCCAAGCAGCGCAGGATTGGAACCCAGCTCTGGCAGACTCTAAACCTCCCCACCAGGCCGTCCTCCCGCTAGGACTGGGTGGACAGCTGTGAGGAGTGAGGCCCAGGAATCAGGAATCAGGGTAGAAGGGGCAGCTGGTGCTGGCCTGGCCATAACGGAGCATTTCTGTAACCTCTGCCCAAGTGCCCCACCCCTTAATCTGCATACTCGTTAATGTGCCTGCCCAAGCATTTGCTCCTAATTATTGCGCCGTGAAGGCAGAGCCAGGAATATTCACAGGCATGCCACCTGTTTCCTGGCAGGTGGCCCCATTGGTACACCTGTCAGACAGCCGCCCTGGCCCATGCTGAAAATGCTTGGTGGCATTTTATTTCTTGGCTCAGAAATGTCTCAGAACTCTCAGACAGATGAGCTGCTTCCCCTGGCAGGGGTTGCATTCTGGCTTTTGGCCTGGGAGGGAGGGTCTGATGAAAGTGAGGGTCTTTGGAGAAGGGAGGGTCTTTGGAGAAGGGAGGGTCTTTGGGGCTGGGCTCTGTTGGAAATCTCTCCTCTGCCGCTCAGAAGCTGTGTGATGCTGGAGCAGTCACTTTCCCTCTCTGCACATCAGTGCCCCATCTGTGTTCCAAAGGCAGCAAGGAAGCTGTGATTCTCTACCCTTGTACCCAAAAAGTTTCTGATTCAGCCACAGTTGTTTTAAGCTCCCCAGGAGATATCACCTGGGATAGGGTGGGGCTGGATGCCTGTAGAGGCTTGAGCTCTGCGCCTGGCTTATAGTATGCACCTAATAAAGGCTGATTCCCTCTTGTGACACAAGCCCAGCCCTTACCAGTTTATCGGACGTTCTTACCTCTCTTGTCTCCATAGAGCAGCCTGATGATTGTCTGAGTTCTTTTTTTTTTTTTAATTTTTTTAATTTTTATTTATTTATGATAGTCACAGAGAGGGAGAGAGGCAGACACACAGGCAGAGGGAGAAGCAGGCTCCATGCACCAGGAGCCCGACGTGGGACTCGATCCCGGGTCTCCAGGATCGCGCCCTGGGCCAAAGGCAGGCGCCAAACCGCTGCGCCACCCAGGGATCCCCCGATTGTCTGAGTTCTTAATCATGATCCTCATTTCCCAATGGGAAACTGAGGCCCCGAGTGGAGAGGGGACCACATGGAGAGCAGGGGCTGGCATCTCAGCTAGCCTACTCTTTCTTGACCCCAGAGCTCTTGCTCCGGACCTGAAGAAAAAACTGTCTGCCATTGTGCCAACGTGTAACCCTGACCGAGGAAGGCCAGAGGAAGGGGGATGGACCTTCAGAAGAAACCAGATTCTGCCCATGGCATCACTGCTTCTGCCCCCCACCCCGGTCCAGTGGCCTCTGGTGCTCCCCGCCCTCCAGCAGGGGCTTCCTCCCTGCATCCAGCCTCCCCCACCAGCAGCCAGAGGATGGTGCTAAATCACAGTCAGACCATGTCTCTCCTTTGCTCCAAATGCTACGGTGGCTCCCACCTCCCTCAGAGGAAAGCCAGAGTCCTTAGGAGGCCCTGCATATGCCCCATCTCCCATCTCTGGTGTACCCCCTCCTTCCTACCCCAGGCCAGGTCTGCTTCCTCCCTCCTGGAGCAGCGCATATCCTCCCCCGCCCCCCTTTTCAGAGTTTTTTCAAATGTTGACTTCTCAGTGAGGGCTTTTATGACCCTTCCCCATTTATTTTTATTGTATTTGAAAATTTTATTTACTTCTAAGTGACACATATAACACAGGAATACCCCTGGGAGCATTTTAAAGGCAAATCTCAGGCTTCTTTTTTTTTTGTTATTGTTCCATCTATATCTTCAACAGATAGACTTTTCCCTAAATAAAATTGCAAGAACAGCATCAACCCAGCAGAATGAAGCAGGAGTCCTCCAAGTCAGCGGATACTCTGGCCTTGTACGGTTTCCTCTGTTGGCTCCCAAATGTCTTGGCACACTGGGTTTATTCATATCAGGGTCCAGCTAAGGTCCCCAGGTTGCATTTGGTTGCTGGGCCTCTTAATTCTCCTTTAATCTGTAATAACCTCCTCCCTTCCCCCCTGCCCATTTTTTCCCCCACTCTAATTATTTGTTGGGGAAACCGGGTTGTTTGTCCTGTGGAAATGCCTCGTGGTGTCATTTCATACATTCTTCTGTCCCCTGTACTCTCTGTCAACTGGTATTTGAGTCTAAAGCTGGATTTGATTCAGGTCTAATTTTGTAGGCAGGAATATGTCACGGATGGTGCTGTGGGCTTCCTTCCACATCCTATCAGGAGGCACATAATGCCAGAATGTTCCACTTTTGGTGATGCTAAGATTGGTCCAGGGGTTCAAGGGCTGTCTGCTTGTCTCTCCATCATAGGATCTCTTTCAGCCTCCCACTGATGGTCAATAGCTTACCCTGTATCTCATTAGGACCGCAAAAAGGTGGTTTTCCAATTCTGTGATTTCCTCTGCACTTACTTGCAGTGGTTTTTCTGCAAAGAATGACTTTCCCTTATTAGGGTTCCCCCCCAAAATACCATTCATACGGGAGGACAGGATAAATGCTTTATTTTTTGCCTTCATTTTCTGTTTATAGAATAAGGAACTGGTGCCATAATGACCTCCAAAGGGGCCAGTGAGGTTTTTTTTTTCTTCCGAGAATCACAAGCACATGGATTTTTACAGCTTTGCAGTCATTATTCTTTCCGATGCTCAAAGTGACCCAGAGTCGGCCAGTGGGAGCCTCCGCGAAGCTGGCTGGTTTCTGTGTCCTGTCAGCCTTTCCCCTATCAGACTTTGAGCATTTC
This sequence comes from Vulpes vulpes, assembly GCF_048418805.1. Classification (NCBI taxonomy): domain Eukaryota; kingdom Metazoa; phylum Chordata; class Mammalia; order Carnivora; family Canidae; genus Vulpes; species Vulpes vulpes. The sequence continues at coordinate 57,872,555 of NC_132788.1, read as the reverse complement.
CTTACTTTCTGGCGCCACGAGATTTTCCAGGATCATCTTGTACTTTCCCCTTCACAGTCTTGGAATCAGCCACTTCTCCGAGGAGCCCTGGGGGGCTGTCTTAGTGGGACAAGGTGTATAGAGACCACAGTCTGGATTCCGGGGAGACCACCCCTTTATAATCAGCAGCGTTTTTCTCTCTGTACCCCGACACCCTTCACCCTTCTCTGTTTATTCCTAGCATGTTTCAGCTCTAACATATTGCAACATTTACCTAATTATTACATTTGTCATTTCTTCTCTGCCTCTCCTGCTAGAATATCTGTGAAGGCTTGATTTTGTTCATGGCCGTACCTCTGGGCTTGACACACAGAAGGTGCTTAATAAATGTTTGTTGAATGAGTGAATGGATGGTTGGTGGCCCTCATCCTCTCCCTCCTCCAGCCTGGAGAAGTGGTGAAGAGGGGTCTGCCCCCCTACACCCCCTCTTCTGCACGCAGAGCCTGGAGGCCTCCGTATTATTCAGATCCGCAGAGCTGGGCGGCAGAAATGTCACCACTTGGCCCACAGGGAAGAAAGGGCTGGCTGAGAAGATTAAAGGCATGTCTGATGAGATGCTAATTTGTTTCTGGAAGCAGGTGGGGTGGCAGGAACCCTAGAGTCTGGGGCTTTGTGAGGCTGAGGCAGGAATGGAAAAAGCAGTATCTGAGGAATAGAGGCTGGTCCGCATCCCTTTGTGATTGGTGTCCTTCTCTTAGCCCATCCTTGAGTCCTGTCAGCTCATTGTTGAGAGTGGTCAATGCCCCTGTCTTTGAATCCCGACCTGGCTGCCTCACAGTGGCTGTGTGACCTCAAGCGATAGGAGGAACCTCTCTGGGCCTTGGGACAGAGGAAGCAGGATGGCACCTGGCGGGTGAGCACAGTGGGGATCCTGGAGTGTAACTCAGGGAGGGCTAGAGGATGGCAGAGACTTGCCCAGGCCCACACAGTAGTCCAGGGCCGGCCTGGACCCAAACCCAGGCCCCCTGGCTCTCCCTCTGGGCTGATCTGCTGTTCACCCTGGTTGCATCTCCTCTAAGAGGCTCTGTGCTCTCCCACACTCTCCCTGCGGCTGCCGTTTCTGTGAAGGGAGCCCTGTGAAAATCCGGGGACCATGGAAGAGGGGCCCGTGGCAGGATGCAGCTGAGATAACAGACAAGCGTCAGGTGCCTGGAAACCAGAGCCCCACTACTGACTGTGCTGTGTGCCGGGCCTGCCAGGCAGCTGCTCGCTGGAGGCTAGGAATCTGTCACTCCCTTTGTGCTGAGGCGCAGGGGCCAGGGGCTGCCGCTGAAGGCCGCTGGGGAGCGTGTCAATCCATGCGTGTTCTTCATTCATTCGTTCATTGTGCATTTGCTGAACCCCTGATTTGTGCGAGAATCTGGGACTCTGAGATGAGGAAGGCCCTGGATTAGCCAGGACTCCTTTGGGTCCAAGTTACCAAGAACCCAACCCAAACTGGCTTAAGCCAAGAAAGGAATTTATTGTTAAAGCAACTAGAAAGGGGTATTACCAACTTAAGGTGTGGTGGGTCCCACCCAAGTGCCTGATGTCGAGAGCCTTGCTCTTCCCTCCCCTCTCTCTCTGCCACCAGTAGCTCCAGACTGACACCCCTTCTCTGCATCCCTGTGCCACCACCACCACCCCCGCCCTGCCACCAGAGGAAGGAATTTTCCTGAGTCCCAGAATAGTCTTTCATTGGGTTGACTTGGGTCGTGTGCTCATCCTGAGCCCAGTGCCATGGGTGGGGTGGGAGGGTGCTGTCAGCAAGGTCTGGGTCAAGGGCTCTTCCTGGAGCTGAGTTCTACCCAGACCAAGTGCAGGGGGGCAGCAACTTCCCAAGGAGAATGAGTGATGCTGCCAGAAGAAGAACAGGAGGTAGAACCACAGAGGTCCACGCAGGTGCCAGCTGTCAGAGGCCTCGCTGCTTGGAGGAGTTGGGCTGCATGTGGGCAAAGGAGGTGCATATGGAGCACCTACTGTATACAGAAGGTATGCAGATGCTATGATATGTGGAATCATCATAGATTCCCATCTCCTGCGTTCAAATGGGGTCAGAGACTCAGGGAGAAGCAGTATCTTCAGTTAGGAGCTCCTAGAGTACAGAGACCATGTGCTCCTCAGCTCTGCTCTTGGGATGGCACTCAGCACAGCACCAGGGAGCTTCTCAGTAGGACCTGGGTCTTCAGGGCCCCATGGGCCTGAGTGACTTCTGGGTATATCCTGTGCCTCTAGACGAGGGGCAACCCATGACCCCTTAAACCTGGGAAGAGATGGGGAAGTAAACCTACTCCTTCCCATAGTCCTCCCTTTTGGGCCCCCACAGTGTGAAGGGGCCCACTTGTAGGGACCCTTGGGTTGGGCTCATCCCCCTTGGCTCCTTTCCTGTAGGATTAGTTCTTTCCCAGGCCGCCACTGCAGCTCACCTGCCCTGCTCATTTGCCTCAGGCACCGAGGTCTCTCTGAATTCCACTCAGACTGAAATTGGAGCTCTGCTACACCTCACAACAGCCATCTTAGTAATGATGCCTATGTGTATCACCTACTGAGCACTTACTCAATGCCTGGTACCATTCCAGGGGCTTTATGTTCACTTTAGCTCATTTCATCCTTACAACATGTGAAGTATGTACTGTAATTATCTCCACTTTGTGGGTGAGGAAACTGAGGCTCAGAGAGGTTAAGTGACCTGCCCTGCCATGCAGCCTGAAAGCAGTCGAGCTGGGATTTGAACCCAGGCGGGCTGGTTCCACAGTCTGTGCCCTCTAGCACTCTCGTGACTGCACTCCATGGCCTTTCACATCCTCAGGCCCTCTGTGCCGGGTGTCGTGGACGGCCCCATCCTGCCCTCGGAGCCTCCTTTCTTCATTTGACCCAGGGCAGTCCTGGGGGCAGGTGAAGCAAGTTACTGCGTCCATTTTACAGCTGAGGAAACCAAGGGTCCCCTCCCTAAGGCCACACAGGTGGGGGGTTTCTGAGCTCGTTCCATCCCCAGGAGTGTGTAACCCCAGTCTCAAGGCTCCAGCTGTGGGCCTTTGAGCCTGTGGGGGGTGGTGGTGGTTCTGAGGTGGGCAGAATGGAACCTCCAGCTGGGCCCACCCACATCGCCATCCATATGTGGGTCTGACCCTGGGGACGTCCTCACCCCTCGGGTTGGAACACTTGCAGGGCGTCCTCCAGGAGATACTGGTGACGGGAATCCCTCCTAGGCCAGGCCACTGGTTCTCTCCCCGCCTTGATGGCCCAATGCTGCCTTACTGTGCAGCCTTATTTATTTCTGTACCTTCCACGTGTCCATTTCAGCTGGTCCCAGAGATTGCTGGGGCCATTTGTCTTCTCACCAAAGGCATTGACGGAGGTGGGGAACAGCCTCATCCTTGGCCAGAGTTCTTGCTCTGGACTCGGATTGTCTGGGCTCCCGCCCCAGCTCTGGTGCTCAATAGTGCGTATGATGCTGGGCTGGCAGCCTCACTTCCCTGGACTAAGTCGGCAGGGTGCTCAGCATGGAGCCTGGCACACTGTAGGGGTATAACAAGAGCCTCGTTATGGCCTGAAAGTGGCAGTGGCATAGTCTGGTGGTCATAACAGCCCCTGTTTGGCTACTTGAGTGCTGGATGAGCCCGCGGCTATCTTGTACCTCTCTCAGCCTCAGTTTCCTCATTTGGAAAATGAAGATGACCCTAGGACCACCCTGGTGGACTATGATATTCGTGGAAAGCACTGGATTCCTGACTTTCTTGTCTGACTTCAGCCAGACCATCTCCTCAATTGCTTTCCCATCTCCACTCACACACAAGGGTTGGGCTCCCTGCAGAATAATCGTAGTATTAATAATTGTTACTGGATGCCTGGGTGGCTCAGTCGGTTGAGCATCTGCCTTCGGCTCAGGTCATGATCCCAGGGTCCTGAGATGGAGCCCCACACGGCTCGCTGCTCAGTGGCGAGCCTGCTCCTCCCTCTACCTGCTGCTCCCCCTGCTTGTGCTCTCTCTGACAAATAAATAAATAAAATAAAATCTTTAAATAAATAGTTGCTATTTATTATTTATTAAGCACCTACTGTGTGCCAGACTCAACTAAGCACTCCTTGCACAGGATTTCATACAGACCCCACCCTATCAGAGACAGGAGCTAACTGTTAGCCCCATTAGTCAGATGAGAAAACAGGCTGAGAGGGGCGCACCGAGTCAGGATACAAACTCAGGTCCGTCCATCTCCAAAGACTTGTATCTTGGGATTCTTCCCCTCACTCTCTGTTTGCTAGGTCAGAGCTTTTTCTGTTCGGCAAGAGGAAGGGACACCAGATGCATTTATTGAGTCCTTGCTGAATGCCCAGAGTTCTCATTGGTACTTCCATCCACTCCACTCCATCAGCCAGCTGGGTGGATTCTCTCGTTATCCCATGTTTCAAACAAGCGTCATCGTAGAGATAAGAAGTGGAGAGGCAGGGCCTAGGTCTCATTGTTTTACACGATGACTCCATCAGATGTCTGTGCTGACTGTAGGGGGCACGGGACAAGCGGACCCTATCCTTTTTCTGGGAGCTCCCGGTTTTGGGGGTGGATAGACCATCTTCACCTGGTATGAAAAGCATTATTGAGATCCAGCAGGCAAGGACTTCCAGCATGCAGGGATCTGTGAAGGCTGAGCAAACATTCTAGGCAGAGAAGTTCAGTGGAGCCAAGCCAGACAGAGCAGGTGTTCCAGGTGGAGGGCCCTGTGAGTGCGAAGGCCCGGGGGCATCGTACAGCACAGCCTAGGGAGGGCGGGAGGGGGCGATTGGCAGATTTTGGCAGAGGAAGGGGTGGACTCGGTGAGCACCTTGGGAGGAAGAGGACTGCGGGTGGGGGCGGGTACCCTGTGAAGGCTGGCCGCTGTGTTCAGAACGCCCTGGTGCTTCTCTCCCCAGGCTGGGGCTGCAGTGGAGGAAGGGACTTGCTGCCACAGATGCCACTGCCGATGCCACCGCTGCTGGCTCTGGGGAGGATTATCTATTTTAGCAACTCGGGAGGGTGGAGGCTGGGAGCGCCCAGACTGCCAGTTAGCACAGGCGGCTCCGGAGCGCGGAGGAGCACTGGGCTCCAGGAGCGCAGGAGGCTTGGGCAGGTGGTGTCCGGCCCTGCGCCCCGAGGGCCCGAGGGGGGCGATGCTGGCTGTGTCTCTCAAGTGGCGGCTGGGCGTGGTGAGGCGGCGTCCCAAAGGTACCGAGGGGGCCGGGCATGGGGCCACCCTGCTGCCTGCCCAGGGCTGGGCAGCTGGACCTGGATGTGGTTATAGGCAGAGGCTGGGGGCCCCTGGGTGGGGGGGACCTGGGGCCTCCCTCCCTGCCCCATCTCTGCCTCCGCCCTGTCTTCTGGTGCTGTTTGGGCTTCGTTTCGGTGCTGGGTCTCTGCATCTGTACGTGTGTCTGGCTGCTCCCCGCCCGGCCAGGTCTGCCACCTTCCGTATCTCTCCATCTCTGCATCTCTCTGTCTCTGCGTTGTCCTCCCACTGCCCCTACCCCCTCTCTTTGTCTCACTCAGTGTTTCTAACTCTCTGTCTGTCCACCTTTTTTCCCCCGAATTGTTAATCTAATTTATGGGCTATATTGTCTCCTAATTGCTGTCCTGTCTCCCCATCTTTCTCTCTGCCTCTCTTTCTTTCTCTGTCTCTCGCTGTCCCTCTTTGTCTGCTTCTCTCTCTCTCATCTTTGGTTCTCTCTGCCCCAGCCTGTTTTTCCTTGTCTTTCTCTTCCCCTCCGTCTTGCTCTCACCTGTCTCTCTCCCTCTGTGTCTCTGTCACGGTCTGTCTCTGCATCTGACTGTCCCTCTCCCTCTCTGCTTCCCTGGGCCACTGTCCCCTTCTTTGCCCCTCTCATGTGGCATGTCCCTGACAGTCTTCTCTTTCCCCTCTGTTTGAGGCATGAGGCTGTCCTGGTGGAGCTGGGCTGGCAGGGGTGCTATGTGTGTATGTGTGTGTGTGTGTGTGTGCACGCACGTGTGTGCACACGTGTGCACACGTGTGCATTGAGGGCCAGCCTCTGTATGTGGGCATTTGGGGCAGGGGATTGATGGGTAAAGGCAGAACTTGACCCTGGGTGAGATGGAGTGTATGCTGAGCCCCATTGTGTACAAGGTCCCATCCTGCCCCGACAGCCCTGGGAGGAGGCTCAGGATGGGGGGAAGGCTGGGGTGGGAGTCGGGGTAGAAGGAGCCTTGAGCTGGGCGTCAAGCTGCCCGGACTGTGTGACCCTAGGTTTCACCTGCAGCCCCCTTGTGCTGCCATCGCTCCATCTCCAACATGGAGGGGAGGTGGGAGATTGTGAATTCACAGGTCCTATGCTGCAGGCCTCAGAACTAAGAATAATCACGCTGCTAATATAAACAACAGTCACTGACATTAATTCAGTGCCACTGTGTGTCAGGCAATACATTAACTTATTAATTCCTCACAACAACCCTGCAAAGTTGGTCCTGTCCTTATCCTGATGGTGCAGATGGGGAAACAGGCACAGAGAGGTTAAGGAATGTACTCAAGGCTACACAGGTGACATACAGAGGCTCTCTCGAGCCAACTCTCATATGTGCCATGAACATCTTCTAGACACGGAGGAGCCTACATAGGGAGGGGCTTCCCCAGGAATGGTCAAGGGGTAGCAGGGTCCTTGGGGCCTCAGGGACTCTAGGCTCTGCACCGGCCCATATGCTGGTGGTCTGACATCCCAGAGGTCTTTGGAAGCCTCTTTCACACAACAAAGCAGTCGAAGCTTGGAGAGTATCAGGAACAGAGTCTCCCTTGGGCTTCCCAGGGACTCCTATGTTGGGAGCATCTCCAGGGGAGAAGTCCCTCCCCCTTCAAGGCTGTTGTCCTCTTCAGGTCCACACACCCTGAGAACCTAGTGGGATTCTCCCAGGCTGGAGGGATAGACAGATACATCGATGAGGACTGCTCCAGATTTGAGCTTCCCCAGGATTTGGAGAGTAGCCAACTAAATACTGTGGCTCAGGTTCTGACCCTTTGGAGACTCAGGAAGTTCTTGTATTGTCTCCAACAGACTGGATTCACATTCTACCCTGGCTCTTCACTTCCTGTGTGGCCCATTAAGAACCTATGTTTCCCATCTGTAAGATGGACCCAAGAAAAGCCACCCTCCTGACATTGCAGTGATGATTGGGAAAGACCAGGGCAAGGCCTGGCACACGAGACACCTGGCAATTTTGAATTCCTTCTTCTCATCAGAGGCCTCGCTGCTTCCTCCCCTCGCCCCCCACCAGGGTGGTGGTGTCTGGGACCAGCAAACCCCTAACAAAACAGAGGAAGGCACATCCTGATTGGGGGCACGCCATGCACTGGTGTGTACCAGGCTCCTGTCTGACATCGCTCTGCTTCTTTGTGGGCTGGGGTGGAGGGGTGAGGGTGGGAGTGGGGCTCTGATGGTGGCACAGGGAACTTGTTTGCCCTTATAGTGAGCCTCTGCATCCATTTATAAAATGTAGAAGCTCAAAGGAGAAGGATTTAAGAGATTGGGGGAAGGAAAGGTGTTTCTCCAGTCTTCATTTTCAAAATATTGTTGTTGCTGTTGTTTTTTTAAAGATTTATTTATGGGGCACAGGGACACCTGGGTGTTGCTCTCTCTCTCATGAATAAATAAAATGTTTAAAATAAATAAATAAAAGATTTGTTTATTTCAGAGAGAGAGAGAGCGCACAAGTGCACAGTGAGAAGGGGCAGAAGGAGAGGGGGAGTCTTAAGCAGATTCCCTGCTGAGCACAGAGCCAGATGTGGGGCTAGATCCCATGACCCTAAGATCACGACCTAAGCGGAGAGTAAGAGTCAGAAGCTCAGCCAACTGTACCCCCCAGGCTCACAAAATATTGTTTTAAATGCCTGAGAACACATCTTCCCATTTCTAGCCCATTATTTTCTAATAGGCCCCTCTGCTTCCCATCTTTTCTGGGTAAGACTCTTAAATTCCTCACCCTGTGATTGCTTGAGAGGGGGGTCCCCGGGCCACCTGGCCAGATGAGACCCGTCCTGGGTCTCTCCGACTGGGATTTGAGGCTTTGCTCAAGTCTGGGGGCTGGACTCCCCCTGCAGGGTGAGACTGGGGGAAGGAGATGTTCAGTCCTGATTCTACTCTCCCGATTTGAGTCTGGGGTCCAAGAGGAGGGGGCACACCTCCTGCGCATGCACAGATGAGAGCGCACCTCTACATGGTCAGGGACAGCCCTGACATGTCATTGCTGCCCATACCTGTGCAGTGAGGAAATGCTGGTCTGGGGAGGAGAGGGGCCTGTGGCACTGGCCTGGTGGCAACACACCCATGCTAGACCCCAGACATTCCCAGGACTTTCCCAGGGGTGGGGAAACCAGCCCCTCCCCGCCTGGGCCTTCCTCCCTAACCTGGGCAAAATGACACCCCCACCCCCCAGAAGATTCCGGGAGGTCAGATCAGTGAGGTTTCCTTCAGGGCTGCCTTGGGCCTCTGGGGGCATAAGATGGTCATGTTGGATTCAAAGAGTGGGGGATTTAATTTGATGTGTGTTGATGTGAGGGAGGCAGGATACACAGAGCACAGGCCGTGGAGCCAGATGCTGGCTATAAATCCAGCTGTGCAGCTGGGCAAGTGCCTTCATCTCTCTGGACCTCAGTTTTCCCATCTGTAAAATAGGTTAATATCAGAACCTTCCTTGCAAGGCTGCAAGGACAACTGAGGTGAAACTTTCAAAAGGACTTGGGGGTGAGGGAAATGACATGTTGATGATGTTGGCACTTCAGTGGGGTGAGGTATGGATGGGGATGGATGGGTCCACTTGTACCTGGAGAAGAAAGCAATCTTCTTGCTTGAGGGAGGTCAAGGAAATCTCCCAGAGTGGGGTTTTTAAGGATGAGTAGGAGTTTGTGAGGCAAAGGGACTAGCTTGTACAAATACCTGGAAGCTTCAAAGACCTGCCTCAGGGAACTGAGAACTTTAGTCAGTGTGAAAAGTGTAAGGAGAGAAGGGAGCCAAGGTGGAGGAGGCAGGAGACTGGGGGGCTTGGACTCTGTCCTGAGGTCAGTGGGAGCCATGGAAGGTCCTTGAGCAGGAGAGAAGGGAGGGCAGCTTTGAGTGTTAGCACAGGCTCTGGCTACAGACTACAGGTGAGGATGTGGGGAGGAAGCTGGGTTGGGGTCCAGGTGAGAGGTGAGAGGTCTAGGGCGACAGTGGGCAGAATCGATGGATGTGGAAGCAGAATAGCCTTTGCCATTCGCTCACTCAGCAGATGTCTGTTAGCACCTGTTATGTGCTACGTACTGTTCTGGGCTGTGGGGGCACAGTAGGGAACAAGACCAACCTGACCCTGTAGAGCTAACATTCTGGGAGTGACAGCAGCTGAGCAAGGAAAATGCATGGCAGTGATGCATGCTGTGGAGAAAAATGAAGCAGGAAGAGGGAATGGGGTGTGTGGGTAGTAGTGTGCAGTTTTAAGTGGGGTGTCCAGGCAAGGCCACGCTGAGAAGGTGACCTTAGAGCAAAGCTCTTATGGAGGTGAGGGAGATTGTGTGGCTGTCCAGGGGAAGAATGTGGACAGCAGAGGCCACAGCCAGTGCAAAGGTCCTGAGGTATGGACATGTTGGGTGTTCCCAGGCTGGCAAGGCTAGAGCAGGGGGGCTGAAGGGGGAGGATGGAGGAAATGGGCTCAGTGAGGTTCTGGGCCAAGGTGGGAGAGTTGATGTGTTGGAGGAGCAATGGGCAATTTTAGGGATAATGAGGTTATGCCAAGGTTAAGGATAGAAATCCTCCTGCCGGCTCCAGGGCGCCTCCTGGGCATAGGGAGGGGCTGTGCCATGCCCTCCTGAGCTCTGTGTGCCTGTGCCCCCTCCATGGGACGCATCCGTGATGAATTATTTACTCCTTTCTTCCTTCTGTAATGAGGCTCTCTCGCCTCCACATCCGGCTCCCGGCATTTCTCAGTGCAGCAGCTGCACTGGGGTCGCACATCTGACTCCAGTGTGGAAACCAGCCCCTCCCCCCCGTGCACGAACAGCACCCAGCTCTGCCCTCCTCGGTTCCGGGGCGGAGGAGGGCAGCAGAGGTTCAGATCAACCACTGAGTCTCAGAGACCTCGGCATTTCTTCTTCTTCTTTTTAATCAAGAAGGCAGAGATAGGTGCCAACCTCTGGGCCTGTGCTTTGTTCCCCAAGTATTTATTGAGCACTTACTGTCTGCCCGGTGCCATGCCAGTACTTCACATGTACTCCCTCATCCTCACAATAGCCCTGTGAGCTGTGAACTAATTGCCCCACTTTGCAGGTGAGGAGACTGAGGCCCAAAGGAGATGTGACCTTCCAAGGTCACGCAGCTAGGAAGGAAAGGGAATCCGTGCGCTGCCCGAGCCCTGCGGCCTGCCCGCCCGCCCCCTGTCTCACCACAGGGGCATTCCTCAGGGGCCTGTCATGGGCTGCCCGAGTGGGGCTGCTGCTCTGTGTCCCCAGGCTCCTCGAGGTGCCCCGCCCTCCCGCTGCTCCCCGTGCGTCAGGACAGCCCCGCAGCGGTGCCCCGTTTCTCAGGGTCTCTCCCGCCCCCCACCCGGCCACCACTGCCTGGGTCAGCGCCCTGGCCCGTGAGGGTCGCTCCCGCAGCGCACGCCCCCAGCTGACCCCGGGCCTGGGGAAGTCAGAGCGGCCCTCGGATAGCCGGGCCCTCCCGCCCTGCGCGTGTCACCCCTGGAGCCAGGGCTGGTTTTGTCACCTAATATCCCAGCACCGTCTCCACTTGTCAGCTCGAATGCTCGGTCCAGACGGAGGACCTGCCTGTCTTAATTACCCGGATAATTGTGAGAGCCGTGGGCCTGTCTCCCTCCCCGAGCAAACAGCCCGATGGAGCGGAAACAACATCCCTTAGATGGGAGATCGCAGCTGACCGCCCCTCCGTGGTCCTTGAGCCTGCTTATTCCTGCCCTCAGTTTCCCTTCTGTGGCCCTGCTGGGCTCCCCGGGGGCCGGGAGCCCCCTCGCTGCCTCCCCCCCCACACCCATTGGATCTCCTTGCGCTGACTTTCTCTCCAGCCCCCGCATTTCCCTGCCTTGGCCGAGGTGACGGTGACTCATAAGCAGATGTGTGGGCAGGTGGGCGGGCCTGGAGGGGGGGCTCTCATAGCCACACAACTGGGGCAGCTGGGGTCCCCGTGGGTGACCTTGGGCAAGGTCCCTGCCGCTGAGTCTTGGTGCCTGTGTGCGGAACGGGTCTGTGGAGGAAGGTTTGTTTGAGGTTTGGAAGAGGCTAGGGGTCATTTAGAGCCTCCACCGGGGACTAGGTGAGGGGCCCCAGACTACCCGGGGTCGGAGCTGACACAGCCCCCCACACACACCAGAGATCACAGGTCCAGCTCTGGCTCCAGCCCACATGCATACCCCTATTTTACACTTGAGAAGGTTGGGGCCACTTTTGCTCAAGGTCACCCAACCAGTCAGAGGTAGAGTCAAGACCTGACCCCAGGACCCCGCTAAGGCTCCCATGGCACTACTGCCGGAAGAGGGAGTGCTAACAGGCTGGGAGGGGACAGTCTAGAATGTTCCTCACCACTTGGGTGGCAGGCTCATCTGGGGGTAGATGGGCAAAGGAGAGGGTGTGGCATCTGGTGAGTTGATAGAAGTGGGATTGAGAGGTGCCTGAGGCTGTTGGGAACCCAGATGAGGCATCCAATCAGCCGGCTGGAGGATCAGGGAGGGCTTCCTGGGGAAAGAGACGGTGGGCCGCACTGGGGGGACTTGCAGCGCTTGGTCAGGCAGGTGAGGGATGAGGGAGGGGGCATCCCTGGGGGACCATGAGTGTGAAGCCAGGAGGTGGGAGGTGGAAATGGCTCGGGGTGCGTGGTGCTGGGGATGGGGGTGGGTATGAAGCCGGAGAGGTGGGTAGCCGGTTCTGGACTCGGGTTGGCAGCCTCCCAGTGGTTCTTCCTAAACAGCGCTGAGGGGCCGTGCGGCGTGAGAGGCCTCAGCTGGCCGGCAGCAGGCACTGGCCTAGAAATCTCAGGGTCAGGCCTTGTCCTCAAACAAGTGGCCTCTGCCGGGTTCCACCCCCAGCCCTGCAGGGCCCCTCACCCTCCAGCTCCACCAGTGGGAGCCCTGTGGCCCGGCTCTGTGGTATACTCATGAGCGGTGCGGGGACCCTTGCGTGGACCTTCCTAGTTACCACCCTGATGCCTAGTTCCACATCAGCCCCTGACTCTAGGGCTCCCTGTCAATACTCAGGTCTACCAGGAGGGCACGAAATAAAATGAGGCTCTCGCACCAAGCCCTTCTGAGAATGTGTGTCTACTGGACTGTGATTATTATTATTTTTTTTTTTTGGACTGTGATTAAGGCTTTGGAGCTAGACACCCAAGCTTCCTCTTGTAAATTTCCGACTGTAAAAAGAGGTGATCATCCCAGCCTCCTGGGCCATGGCCTGGGTCCAGACGTGGCATCTGACTCTATGCAGGGCAGTCCTGGGGCCCTGGGAGGATAATCATCCTCGGGATAATGGAGTGACTTGACTCATCTGTTAACTATTCAGGAATAGGATAGGGTGCTTATGAGGTGGGGAGCTCCCCATTTGTGGAGGTATACTAGCCGTATCAAGCAGCAGAAGGAAAAAAAAAAAAACAGCAGCAGAAGGGACTTCTATGTTGGGTTGAGGTGTTAGAGGAGATGAATTGTTGGTTTCTTTTCCAACATAGCAATCTAGGGATTATGTATAATCATCATTTATTTCTCATTCATTCATTCTAGCACTTACTGCATGCCAGGCCCGCCCCTGGATATAGGGTTGAAATCAATGAGCAAGATAGTCAAGGGTCCCCTATGGAAAAGAACAGGTCAAGGTGGGCTTCTTGGTGGAGGCAGCATTTAGGTTGGGTTCTAAGGATTTTTATCCTTAGATGGGGACCGGTGGGAGAGTTCCACAAGGAGGGAAAGGCCCATCTGGAGGACTCAAGGAAGGAGCACCTGATTTTGACAATCTGACCCTCAGCCCATACTAGCTAGAGGCCTTGGCCAAGTGTCTTCTCTTCTCTGGACCTCAGTTTCTCCTCATCAAATGGGAGAGCAGGGCTTTTGAAAGATTCCATAAAACACTAAACATCAAGTGCTGGGTACCCAGTAGGCACTTTATCCATGTTTTTTATCCATGTTAGCCCCTTCTCTTAGGGGCCTATGCATTTGGACAAGGGTTAATTCTTGACCTAGAGGATGGAGGGTGGGCTTCCAGGCATCGTGTTTGCCACAAGGGCTGAATCTGGGCCCAGGGCCAGTCTCCCATTCCACTTGGTCACTTGAGGGCACAGGTCGAGGGCTGTGCCCACCCCTCCCAAAGCGTCAGCCATTGCCAGCTACAATGGGGTGTCATTGTAATCAGACTCCACTATGCGGAGGCCCCAGCTGCTGCTCCTGGCAGCTTGGTCCCAGGCTGCTGCCCTCTGTGCCTATCCCCCTGCTCAGCATCTCATGGCGGGCGGGGGGGCTCAGGAGAGCCCACTCTTCCTTCAGTGTCATGCGCGTGATGGCCACAGTGCCAGGAATGCTCCGTACAGTGCATTCCCTCCTCGGGACCCAGCCGCACTTGCTGGGCCAGCCCACCTGCTCTTTGGGGCCTTCTGACCCCAGCCATGCTGGTTGGTGCCTTTCCCCACACACACTGTGTACCTTTCCACCTCCCACCCTTTGCCTAGGCAGTTCCCTCTGCCTGGAATGCCCTTCCCACCTCATCCTTGAGTGGTTGGTTCTTTTGTCCCCCTGGGCTTAGCTCAGACACCACCTTTACCAGGCAGCTTTCCCTGACGCCTCCTTGCAGCAACCCTGACTCTTGGGCCCCCTTTGTGGTATTTGGGCTTGCAGCAGATCCTCTTTGGGTATAGTTCCTTCTGCCAGAGATGCTCGTGTTCTGACATCGTAAGTGATGATCTTGGCATGGAGGAAGTCCTGTGTGAGCAGCTGCTGGTCCTGAACCCAGGGCTCTCTCCAGGGCAGGGCAGGGCAGGGCAGGGAGGGCCGCTGCCAAGGTGGCATTGACATCCTGAGATGGGAATGCACAGCGCTGCTCTTTCCCAGGGCTGCACCCTGACCACTTGCCCATTCCTTTTCGTGTTTTGCTCTTTTTGTTTGAAAGGCAGTGAGAGGGCAGGTGGGCAGAGTCGGAGCAGCCCCTGTCGGGGGAACACGGCTGAGGGTTGACTGGGGTCAGCTGAGGCCCTCACCCCCATGCAGGGACTCTCTTGGCATCCACTCAGGTTAGTTTCCTAAAGCACCTATCCTTTTCTTCCTCTAACTCTTCCATGGCTCCCCAGTGTCCTCAGGAGAGAGTTCTAACTTCTTTTTTTTTTTGAAATTTATTATTATTATTTTTAAATAAATTAATTTTTATTGGTGTTCAATTTACCAACATACAGAAAAACACCCAGTGCTCATCCTGTCAAGTGTCCCCCTCAGTGCCCGTCACCCATTCCCCCCCATCCTCCGCCCTCCTCCCCTTCCACCACCCCTAGTTCGTTTCCCAGAGTTAGGAGTCTTCATGTTCTGTCTCCCTTCCTGATATTTCCCACACATTTCTTCTCCCTTCCCTTATATTCTAACTTCTTAACATGCCATTTGAGGCACCTGTTAATTTTTTACTTTTAACCACAGGCTCCAGGGGTTGGGCTGAACTCCTCAGTTCACTCTGGCTGTTTTATCTAATTTTCTTCTCTTTGGTGCCTTATCCCCAAGCCCGGTTACCTCCCTCGAAACTGTCACTCTGTGTAACAGGTCTTTACACACGTGTGCAGCCTTGCAGTGCTTTCTGTGTGTTTTTCAGTTACAGAAATGAAATTACAGGGTAGGTCTCATTCCCCTTCCTTCCTCTCCCCCCCCTTCTTCCCTTCTCTCTTTCTTTCCTTCTCCTTTTCTGCCTTCCTTTCTTTCTTTAACTTGACTGTTTTCTAAGTCCATTCACTGTGTTGCCTTTTTTTTTTTTTAAGATTTTATGTATTTATTCATGAGAGACACAGAGAGAGAGTCAGAGACACAGGCAGAGGGAGGAGCAGGCTCCCTAGGGGGAGCCCGATGTGGGATTCTATCCCAGGACCCTGGGATCATGACCTGAGCCGAAGGTAGCTGCTCAAGTCCTGAGCCACCCAGGTGCTCCCATCCATTGTGCTTCTAACTGCTGTCATACTCCATGGGGAGTGGCCACCCATCCCCTGCCCTGGAGAAGGAGACCCAGGTCAGCTTCACCAACAATATTCCCATTCCTGCCCCCTTTGGGAGCTGTGAGGGGGGTTGGTCTTTGATAACTACCAGGAGTGAGGGTGCTGGGTCACAGCAGGCACCGACACCTCATCTCTCTAGCTGCCTCAGTTTACCCCCCAGTAGGAGTGCCCATGACTCTCCATCTACCCCCTCCATGCTCACCAACACTTGTTTTGTCTGCATTTCTAATGTTCGCTGTTCTGATGAGGGTCAAGTGAGAGTTCATTGTTCCGTTTTCACTTCTGTGGTTGCAGTGAGTTGGGACGCTCTGCATGAACCCGCAGCTGTTTGCCTTCCTGCCTGGTGCCTTGTCTAATCAGTCAGTGCCCCTTTATCTTTTCTTTTTTCTTTTTCTTTCACTTTTAATGTCTTTTTTTTTTTTTTTGCTTTTATTATGTTTTTCATCGAAGTATTGTTTTTTGTTTTTGTTTTTTTTTTTGTTTTTAAATTTTTATTTATTTATGATAGTCACACAGAGAGAGAGAGAGAGAGAGAGGCAGAGACACAGGCAGAGGGAGAAGCAGGCTCCATGCACCAGGAGCCCGATGTGGGATTCGATCTCAGGTCTCCAGGATTGCGCCCTGGGCCAAAGGTAGGCGCTAAACCACTGCGCCACCCAGGGATCCCTCATCGAAGTATTGTTGACACACAATGTCCCATTTTTCTCTTCTTGTTTTGCATCGAGATGCATCCTGACTGCTTCCTGACATCTCCCGCTTGGCGGTTCCCCAGACTCGCACAGCGAGCTGTCCTTGTCAGAAGGCTTTAAATGTGCGGTGGAAGGGAGACTGAGGCTCAGAGCGGGAGGGACCTAACCTGGGGCACAGAGAAAATTGGGTTCCGGGTTTCCTGCCTCTACGGCGCCTTTTCCTCTTTCCTTCCCCCTTGTCCACACCCACGCCCCCATGCCATCCTTCCCCTTGCCCTGAATGCCATCTCCCCTGAGAGGCTCCGTGACCCCCTGCCTTGGGCTGTCGGGCCTCCCCTCAGCCCTCAGCACCATCTCATTACTTATCTATATTTGCATTTTCTTCTCCCTGAACTGACAGCCAGAGAGGCATTCTCGATGGTTCTTGTCTTCATTGCAGAAAACTCAGGCCAAGCTTAGTTTCTAGCAGGTAGTGAGTGCTTAATAAATATTCTTCGAATGAATGAGTGTCCAGAGAGATGGGTCAGGGCTGTGATCAAGCTTGCTACTTCTGTGTGCCCTGTACTCGACAGTGTCCTAGGTGTTTGGGGTGTTAGTATGGATGGTATCAGGAGGACCTGGGTTCAAATCCCAGTTCACCGCTCACCCCCTATGTGACTGAGAACAAGGGGCTTCACCTCTCTGGGCTCCTGTTTTTTCATCTCTGAAGTGGGAATGTTGTGCGATGAAATGAGGAAACGCATGTAACACATTGAACGTCAGACCCCGCACACAGGGGTTCTTCTCTGCCTGGTTCTGAAAAGCCGTCAGCTGTGGTTCCTCTCACCTCCCAGAGCCTTCCCATGCCCTAGGCCCAGCACACAGCCTGTCACCTGCATCCTCTTGGCCGGCATGCCCCTGTGCCCTGGGAACTGGCAGGTGTCTGGGGGTGCAGTGGGAGCAGCCCGCTGGTGTGGCACTACCCCTGAAACTCTCCCCAGCCCACCCTAAAGCCGGGTGAGGACAGTGGGGAGGGGTGTGTGTGGCACAGCTGGCTGGCATGGGGACTGCAGCCAAATGGAGGCAGCGAGTGCCTCCTCTGTGGCTGCTGGAATCACAGACTGGCCCTTGGTGTCCCTATCTGTAAAATGGGGACCCACCCTGTGGAAGTGTTTACCAACCAGGCAGGGGGCAGCGATTGTCCTGGCCTGGCCTCTGGGGTAGCATGAGGAGAAAGGCAGGAAGAAGCAACGGCCGTAAAAGGTTTATCTGTCTTGTCTTCAGATCACCATCTCTGCCTCCTTCCCACCCAGACTTCATTTCCGGCTGTCAGTCAGAGGTGCAGGGGGGTGGTGGGGCAGGCTTGCACAGCTCCCCTGTGGTTATGGTGGACTCAGCCCCGGGGTCTGACATAGAGGCTGAGGCTGAGGTCCAGGCCCCCACTGTGCGCTGGCGGGGGTCCCCAGACATGGCCCCACCTGGATCTCCGTCTTCCCAGCTGTGTGGCATGGGGTTCATTTGATTCCCAATTGCAGCCGTCGCTGCCCCTGGGTGGGCAGAGGGACCAGGAATGCCAGGAGTCCTGCAGTGTGTCCTGCAGGGGCAGGACTGGCATACCGGAGAACATGATGCCAGTGGTGCCCTGTTAAGACGCCAGGAAGGGCCCCACAGGCCTGGTTCCGTGTAAGGAAGAGGCCAAAGGTATGTGCTGGACAGTCGCGATCCTCAAAGCCCTTCCCAGTCTCTGCCCCTCATTCCTCAGGGGTGAGAAGCGGAGGCTTCACACGGTTCAAGGGGGGCAGAGCTGGAATTTGAACCTGGGTGCACCTGACCTGTATGCTCCGCCAGCTTGAAGTTCTATCTCCCTGGTCTGTTTCCCAGTGTTGGTATGAGAGTGTTGACAGGAAAGTGGATGGATGAGTGCTTTCTGGCTCATTAGTATGTAGTCTCCCCAACCCTAGGGGGTGGGTGCTTTTAATGATCCCATTGTACAGCAAGGAAGCTGAGGTCCAGAGGGTTTTGGACGCATGCCCCTGATCACACAGCAATCCATCCTCCAATGGTCTCACAAAACCAGAGGACATGCGGATGTCAGGGCCTCTGCTGATCATGTAGGGTGTGCCCTCTAGCTCAGTGGCCCTGCCACCTCCCCGAAGTGGTCCAGTCTCCCTCTTGGCCCATTCACAGTGTTGGAAATGTGAAACAATCAAATGTTCTGACTGGGAGCTGCTGGCGGTCCGGATCCCTAGCAGGCCTGGCTTCTAGCCACCTACACACCCAGCAATCTGTCCCCCTCTTCCTTTGCTTCCCTGAAGTTTGGCAGCGTGCATTGGATGAGAGGGGTCGTTTTTGGAGCACGACCAACAGCAGCTTCGTCTGCTCTCAGCTCCCAGAAGGGACCCCCACTGCTCATTGCCAGGCCCTCCTCCCTTCTCCCTGAGGTGGTGCTGCGTGTCTGAGGTCCTTGCAGAGCCTTCTTACTCCTTAGCTCTACAGCCATCCTTGGCTCCCCTTGCCTGTGGGATGAAAGCCAAATTCCAAACACAGCACTTCTCAAACTTCATATGCATCCCCTGGGGAGCTTGTTCAAATGCAGATTCTGATTCTGTGGGTCAGGGTGGGGCCTGGGAGTCTACATTGCTGAGGAGCTCCCAGTGAGGTTGAGGGGCTCCCAGTGAGGCTGCTGCTTATTGGCTACCCTTGGAGGAGGGAGGCCTTACTAGACCCTTCGTGGCCTGGCTTCATGTGCATGTCCTGCTTGGGCTCCTCACTGCTCACACAGGATTGCATGTCTGGATGCACACCTGCAATGCGTTTTCCCTTCTTTGGCTCAGTTCCTCCCATCCTTCAAAGTCAGGCTCAAGACACCTCCTCGGTGGACCCCTGACAGAGCTAACTGCATCTAATCTGCACTTTCCAGACCCCTCTACTAACTCCTGAAATCTGGAGAGGAACATAGCAGTGCCTTTTTTATTAAAAAGATTTTATTTATTTATTCATGAGAGACACAGAGAGAGAGGGGCAGAGACACAGGCTGAGGGAGAAGCAGGCTCCCTGCAGAGAGCCTGATGTGGGACTCCAGGATCATGCCCTGAGCCAAAGGCAGACACTTAACCGCTGAGGCACCCTGGCGTCCCCAGCAGTGGCTTTTAAAAGAGACCTCTTAGGTGTGAACCTGGCTGCACCCCTATAGCTGGGTGATCTTGGGCAAGTCACTTCACCTTTGTGCCAGATACTTATTTAAACACCACTTGTTCTAAAATGGACTAACAGTTGCTTCTAAACCCACTCTTGGATAAAATCAAGTGAAAATGTGCTCAGTGGAATGACAGAGGGCAGGGGGAAGATGCTGTTGCCCACGTGTCTTCTGGTATCTTGGTCCCCAGGGCCTGGCACAGCAGGCATTCAGAGAAACGCTGCATGGAAGCTCTCCCATAACCCACGGCGTGACCTTTCCAGGAGCTTCTCATCCACAAAAGTAAATTCCAAAGGAGCAGGAAGAGAGACAGATCACCAATCTTAATCGCTCATTTAAATGCATCTGTATGGTGAGCAAATATTTTCTTATAAGAGAGGACAGATGTAGCTCTGAAGTCTTGTGCACCACATAGCCCTCCACGGTGAGGGAGCTGTAAATATGGGGTGGAGGGCTGCGTGGTGCACAAGCCTTTAAGGGAAGAGGGTGAGGATCTATTAAGAGCAGTTCACATGCTGAGAAGGGCCAGGTCCCTTCCTGCCACATGTGGAGCTGGGACTACCCCGAAGTGGTCCTTAGTGTCCTGCCGATGGTCAGGATCCTCACTGAGAGCCTCATCCTGACTGTCGCTGGGCACCAAGGACCACACTGAGAGCCTGCACCTCCTTCCCTGTCCGGCTCCATTCTTCCAGCAAATTCTTCCCAATTCAGGCCCACTTTCTCTGACCAAGTGCTCACCACCCCTTTCATGGCTGAGACCTTGACCTCACTGCTGGCCCAACAACTTTGCCTGGAACCTGGACCCTGCCCTCTGGGACATATGTGAAGTCACCCAAAGGAGAAGGCACCCTTGGGAAGTGGGCTCCTTCCCTCCTAGAAAGAGCACCTGGTCCCTAACCACAGTGCTGCACAATTTCATTCACTGCAGGACACAGAACAGATTGCAGCCCCATTTGTTCCCATGTGCCCAAAAACTCCATGGGAGCCAGGACCTCACCTGTCTTACCCTCTGCTGCATTCAGCAGGATGCAACATGTAGTTAGGTGTACAGGCTGTTGACACCGTGTCACTCTCACCCACCCTTCTCCCCAGCGCTTATGTAGCGTCTGGATCTTGGTGCCCACACAGATTGGTGGGATGGAGAGTACAAGCAGCTGGAGAGCTGGAGGAGGGGTCTTGTGTGTCCATCAGGGTTGTCAGGGTCAGTCCCGAGCTGGCGTGGAGGAATGTAGGCTTGGGCAGGGCTGAGGCCCAGCTGGGGCTGGAGTTGTGACCAGCTGCCCCTGCCCATCAAGCCCAAGGCAGGCAGATCCTCTGCCCATCTTGCTCGGTCTTCCCCAAGGCTGGGGGGATGCTCCAGGTGGCAGGCTCCTGGGCTCACCATCCCCATACCCCTCCTTACAGAAAAGTGGAAGAGCCCCAGGGGACTCTGAGCTCAAGGGTTTCTAACGTGAGACCTGTAGACGCTCTCTGGTGCATGGCTGCACTTTATCTGGCTCATGTCCTGGCATTCTGTGTAAGATTCTCTCGGTATCTGTTACTTAAAAAAAAAGTTTGGAAGGCACTGTTCCTTTTTCTAGATGGAAAAACTGAGGCCCAGGGAGAGCAGTCACTTACCAAAGTCCCAGGGCAAGGTGGGAGGCAGGACTGGCCCTCCTGGGGTCTCTGTGCCGGGGGCCCAGCGGGAGCCCCAGGTGCACCCTCTCCAGAGCTCCCCACCCAGGCTCAGACTGTGGGCATGGGGGTGGGGACGCTGTGGAACTTCCCAGAGCCAGCCGTACAGCGGCTGTGTCCCCTTTAAGCAGAGAGCCGCCCGCTGCAGTGGGTGGACTCGGTGCCCAGCCAGTGGGAGCCCCGAGCTCCCCTTCCACAGCCCCTCCCCGGGGAGGGAGAGCTGAGCAGCGTGGCTCCCGAGGGAGTTGGTGGGCAGCCCGGGAGACAATAGCAGACATGCTGTGTGGGCTCAGCCGGGAGACCCCTGGAGAGGCGGGTAAGTCATGGGGACCCGGAGGCAGGAACCCTCTGGAACCGCTGCTCCCAAGGGGGAGACCGGGACGGCCACTCCCCAGAGACCCAGAGCCTGGAGACAGTGCAGGGCTGGGACACCTGGCCCCAGGGGGCTGGGGAGGGGCACGAGAGGACTGTCCTTGTGACCTTGGCCTCTGTCCTGCAGCTGGGGACCCAGGCCACCAGGCTGTGCGCTGTCCCGACGGCAGGGGCAGCAGGTGGACCCAGGGTTCCAGAGGGCGGCGCTCAGCCCCTCAGAGTGTCCCAGGGAGGAGCGTCCTGCCCAGCCTAGGCATGAGCTGCTGGGAGGGAGCTCCCTGCCCCGAGATGGGAGAGCCAAGGCCAAGCTCAGGGCGGTGTGGAGGGAGTTCCTGGAGCAGGGGACAGAAGCCCTGGCCCAGGGCCGGGCGGTGGCCCTGGGAATGCAGTGGGGCAGGTGTCATCCCCTGTGAGAGGGGCTCTGGAGCAAACAGGGCTGCTCCATCGGTCTGTCTGGCTGCCTGTCTCTCCAGCCGCATCCTGTGGGGGCTGCCTTCCTCCCCTGCTCCTCCACCTCCCGCTTGTCAAGAGCCAGGAGCAGGGCATCTTTTACTGGGAGCCCTGGGCTGCCCCTGTCAGTCCCTTCCCACACTCGACTTACTTCTGTTGGTAGCTCCTTGAAACAGTTCCAAGGGCAGGGGTGTGGTCCCGACGGACAGATGAGGAAACAGGCTCAGAGAGGGGTGGTGGCCCCCCCAAGGCCCCACAGCTCCAGTGAAGTGGCCAAGGCAGGACTGGCACCCAGATGACTTTTATAGTCCAGGAAACTTAGACTCTGACTACTTACCCATGGCCAGGGGCACAGACCGGGTCACCCCCAGGCCTCTAGATAATAACATGAATAATAGTAGCTGACAGCTGCTGAGACTAACCTCGTGCCAGGCTCTGTTCTAAGCTCTTTCTGTGTATTTTCTCATTTAATTTTTACAATACTGTGAGTTTGGTACTATTCTTCTCTCCATTTCACAGCTGGGAAAATTGAGGCATGGAGGTGTTAAGCGACTTGCCCAAGGCCACACAGCCAGAAGTAGCAAAGCTGGGATTTGACCCCATGTGGTCTGCCTCTGTTCCCTCCTCGGGACTACTCTATAACTGAGGCACTGCCTTCCTGGCCTGGGTATATCTGTCCTCTCTGACTTGAGGTCCAGGTGAGGGGGTGACCTTGTCCAGCAGTGGTCAGAGCCACAAGGGCAGTAGTGCCCTAGGGACTTCCTGGAGCACTGCCAGGGAGGTGTTTTCCCTCACCCCATGGGCCTGTGGCCGTGTTCACCTGGGCTCAGGCCTCAGCATTGCCTGCCTGGACCTTTGCTCCAGTCTCTTCCTCAGCCTTCTAGCCTCCACCCCACCTCCCCATACTGCCCTGGAAGGGAGCTTGCTAATACTCAAATCTGATCACAGCTCTTTATCTTGGCATTCAAGGCCCTTCTTGATCTCCTTGGTTTTTTTCTCTCTGTTGATTTACTTGACTTACTTGACCCCTACCCTCACCTCACCACTGCAGTCCTCACCTTAGTCTCCTCCTCAGGCCACAGAACCTCACGATTACACCCGCTACAGTTGATGTCAGCACGGGAGCTTTTTTTTTTTTTGGAGAAGTCCAAAGGTGGAGCTTAGGCTCAGTGGGATCCAGGTACTCAGTTAACATCATTAGGATTCTGGGTTTCTGCTTTTCTTTAGGCAAGCTTCATTGTCAGGCAGACTCTTTCCTTTCCTTGAGGTGCCCAGAGAGCCCTATAACCTTTGAACTTAAGGTCAACCAGGTCAGTCACGCCTAAGGAAAGAGAATCTGTTTCTTAGTTCACAGCAAACATCCCAGGGCCGCCTCTTGGTGGTCCAGCTTGGACCACACACTCACCCCTGACCAATCACTTGGCCTCTGATTGACCAGCCAGGCCCGGTCATGTGGCCTCCCAGGAGCAGGGGACAAGGATAGCCAACAGGTGACTACTCCATACACCCTCCGCATTTTGCAGGGAAGGTTGAGGCCCTGGGAAGTCAGGCCACTGGCAGAGCTCCTCAGTGAGAGCCAGGCTTGGGATAGGGGGTCTGTGGAACCCACTGCTTGGTCCCCTTTCTCTGGCCCCGGTGGACTCCTGCCTACATAGTCCAGTCTTGTTCACCACCCACTAACCCTAAGCCACTGCGGCAAAGGATGTGACCAGGGTTGGGGGCACAGTGGACCTGAATACAGATTTTGGCCAGAAGCCCCACCTCCCCAGCCCCTCAGTGTTTACCCTGACTCCCTGCCACAAAGTTGTCTTTGTTCCCAGGGCCTACTGGGCCTCAGTGAGCACTGGCCACCCAGCCAGGGCCTAGGAGTGCCCAGGCAGGGTGTGTATGTCTGTCGTGGGAGTGGAGGAGGGGGGGAGTCCTTCTGCTGTGGCCTGGGCCACCCACTCCTCTGAGGGGCTCTCACCATGCCTGCCTGGGTTGTCAAGCAGGCCTGACTTCCTACTCCGCGGCAGGGGCTTTGGCCAAGGGGAAACCCCAGGCTCTCGGCCACAGAGGCCACAGTGTGGAACCAGGGAGGCCCAGCTGTGCATCCTGGCTTTCTGCTCTTCCTGATTCTGTGACCTTCAAAAACTCATTCCAACTCTTTGGTTCCCATTCTCCTACTCTGTAAGTGGGAACCAAATTCCAGATGATTTACTGAACGCTTACTGTATGCCATGCTTTCCATGCTGGGCACAGCAGTGAACAGACAGACAAAACCCAGCTCTCTGGAGCTGAAATCCTAGTAGGCAGAGGTGGATAGTAAATGAGATTACTATGTTTTTTAAAAAGTGAGTTCTGTTAAATGGTGTTGAGTGCAGGAAAAAAAGTAAAGCACAGAAGGAGGGAATGAGAGGTGCTGGAGTTGGGTGGTAGGGAGCAGGCAATAGGCTGATTGGGGAAGACCTTCCTGAGAAGGTGACATTTCCACAAATTCCTGAAGGAGGTAAGGGAGGGTGTTTTGTGAATGACTGGGGAAGAGCATTCTGGGCAGAGGGAATAGCCAGTGCAAAGGCCCTGGGGTGGGCACAAGTCTGGTGTGTGGAACAGTGGGAAGACCAGGGAATTGGAGTGGAGCTGGTGAAGGGAAGAATATTAGGAGGTGAAGTCAGAGAGGCCAAGGGCCTGTCAATTGTGGTGAGAACTTTTGCTTTTATTCTTCACAGAGTGAATTGAATCTTTTCATTGCCCTAGAGAGCCCAGGCCCAGAAGAGGCAGAAGGCCAAAGCCTGACTTGAGCCTGCACCCTCATCTCCTATGGTGTCGGGGCCACTACAGCCCTATGGCTGTGGTAAGGATGTCAGCTTGAGTGTGGCTTCAGGGTCCAGGGCTGGGGGTCCTACACACCTCATGGAAAGGGGATTGTGGGGTGGGCACCCTCTCCAGGTCATGCTTATGGCCCCTGGTACTCTGCTGTGCCCAGTCTCTGGGTGTTCGAGTCCTAACCTGGGGCCTCCTGGAGGCTGGCGCCCAGGTGCCACTCCATTGGGGTCTGTTAGCCTTGTGTTTACAGGGAGAGCATGCAGCCGAGGGGTAAGGTTGTGGCCTGCTGGGAGGCCAGAAAGACCTGGACCCTAGCCCTTCCTCAGCAGCTCACCAGCTGAGTGACCTCTCTGGGCCTCAGTCTCCTCATCTGTCAAATGAGGAAGTCAGTGAGCCTCCATCCTGATGCTCTCAGGAGAGTTAAATGAGTAAGTGCATATAAAGTGTGGGCCTGGCGCTCCTTTTTTTATGCTCTTTTTTCTCAATCTTTGGCAGCAAGTGAATTGGGCATCTACTTTTTTAATCTCTTGGTATATTTCTTGGTATAAATCTCTTGGTATATTTCCCTTAAAAACGTGCATTGAACAGAAGGAGGGGTCATCCTGTTTGCCAAGTTGATCTTTCCCTGCTTCTCTTTCCGTGGGAGGCTGGCCTCTGGGGAGACTTGTCAGCTGCGGGGGATCTGGGCTATCACTCCGAGGTCAGCTTGTACCCGATGTATCTCCATCCAGTTATTTGTCCCGGGCTAGCCTGCGACGGCTGCTGGGGCATCCTTCTGTGGGTAGTGCCCAAAGGAGCTGGGCTGCCTGGATCAGAGTGGCCGAGTCTCCCCAGGACTGTCATGGGGTGGGTGGAGGAGGCTGGGAGGGGGCCCCATGGCTCTGCCACTTAGGAAGGAGCCGTGTGATGCTGGGCAGTTCCCTTGACCTCTCTGTGCTTGTTTCCTCATCTATCACACGAAGATGATCATGGCACCCACCACATAGGAGTATTGTGAGGATAAAGTGGTAATCATCTTAAAGTTCATAGAACAGGGCTTGGGTTCAAATGTCGACCCTGCTCCTTACCACTGGAAGTCAGTTAACCTCTGTATGCCTCAGTTTCCCCCCTCTGTAAAATGGGAATAATGATCATAGCATCGCAGGAGGTAGTGAGGATTCAACGAGACAATGCTTACGAAGCACCTAGCACAATACCCAGCACTCAATAAGAAGGAGTTGTTACCATTGTTAATTTGTGAAAACCTTTGTAACAAGGTCAGTGACAGGAGCAGGGGGAGAACTCCTGTGTTTCAGGGTTTCTCTGTACACCCTATCATCTCACTGATTCCTCACACCAACCCAGGAGGTGGGCCCCAGCACCCACACCGGCGCAGAGGAGAAGCCTGAGGCTCAGAGAGGAGGTGACTTGTCCCAGATCCCTCGCTGGTGGCAGCAAGGTTTAGAATCAGAATCTGAAGTTGGCCGAACTCCAAGGTCCATCCTTCCTTTAGCGCTGTACCAGCAATGCCGGCCGAGGTGGGAACAAGCGAGCTGGGACTAGCAGATCCCTTGGTGGGGTGCTGGGACTGCGAGCAGCTGCTGCTCCTGAGAGTTGGCAGTGGGGCCCTGGGTGCAGTGGTGAGGCCTGGACCCAGGAGCCCCCATCTCCTCCTCCACGGGCCGGGCTGGCCCTGCTGGTGGCTGGCTGTGGTGCAGCCTCCTGTTCGCCTCCAGTGGAGCTTCAGGACATTCGTTTTCTCAGGAGCCCCCCTCGGATGCTGAACGCCTCGGATGCTTGGACCAGGCTCAGTCACGGCGGAGTCTGCGGCCCCACCCCCGCCCCCAGCCCCGCCCCAGGCCCCGCCCTCCTGCGCCCCTTTCTAGCTGAGGCGGGGGGGGGGGGGGGGGGGGGGGGGGGGTCCTGGCAAAGGCAGCCTGGCCGGGGGCAGACTTCCTTTTCCCTTTGTCAGAGCTCAATAGCTCCCTGGGGCCCCAGAGAGACGGGATAATGAAGGCAAATTAGCAAAGCTTTCAAGAGGAAGAAAATAAAAAAGAACAAGACCCCCCCCCCCCCCCCCCCCCCCCGCGGCCGGGGCCAGGTGTACACTCCGTTCCCTGCACTGCCGCGCTCCTCCTGCTCCCCCGACTCGGCCGGCCTGCAACTGTGCAACTGCCGGGCCAGGCTGGCATCGCTGTGGAAATGCATTTCCCTCTGAAGCGAGTCCTTACAGGACGGATTGACTGAAAGCAAAAGCTCATAATTGCCCATTGCTGGAAGGAGGAGACGGAAAAAAAGAAACACGCGGATAAAAATATCCCTGTTTTTATGCACGTTTCCAGCTGAAAATTGGTGGGAAAGATGTTTTTGAAAAGCCTTCATCTCTAAGCATGTAATTACCAAGTCCCAGAACAAAAAGGAGACAGAGCAGGAGAGAGGGAGCAGGTTCTGCGAGGGAGGAGGACCGGGATCTGAACCCCCGTGAGGTTTTCTATAAATAAAATAATTCCCTCAAATTCTCAAGCCTGGGCTGGCTGGAGCGGCAGTGGAGGGATACATCCCCATTCTATGGATGGAGAGATAGAGACTCAGGTCGCACAGCCAATTGGAAATTCTGGCCCCGCCTTGATTCTGGGTTTGAATGCTGCCTCAGTTTCCTGCCTCCCTGGGATGCTCATGAGAGTGGGCCACTGTTGCTGAACAAGCATCAGCAAACATTGTAGCTATCATATAAATATTCCTCATGGGTGCCTTCCTGAATATGGGAGGGGGGTCTTGGATATCCAGAAGCCTCTTATCTAGCAATTAGCTGTCCTGAGTGGCTTCAGTCTCCAGGAGAGATCATCAGAGTCACACACTAAAATGCACATGCCTTCTCTCGAGAAGAGTCTCTCAAGTCCCCATTTATTGCCCACTCACTCTTTGTCTGCACATGGTTGTGTGAATTTTGATTTGCAGCATAAAGTCAGGCCTGCCTGACAGCCAGGAAAAGAAATGCTTATAGCCTGAAGCCCAAAGCCTTTCAACAAAAAATTGTAGAAAGGAGGGTGTTGGGGTCACTCAGTGTTGAGACGAGCAGACCTGACACCTCTGACCCAAAGGAGGTAATTGCGGCCCAATTTGGCACTGTTTACTTCAGTGGAGCAAAATCTGAATGTTGGGGTGTAGAAAGGGAGGAGAGGCAGTGTAGAAGACAAACGTGGAGGATACCCCAGAGACACCCCTGGACATGGGTCCTCTCAGAGCCGACATCCTACAGTCTTTGCTTCAGAATCCAGCGTTTGGGGATCTCACCATTCCTCAATCTAGGTTTCCAGATCTTTTGTTTTTAATTATCTGTGCTCCAAACCCTATAACCCACTGTTGTTTCATGCTCCATTCTTTGGGATCCTAGTGCTCTGAGTTTGGTGAACTTGACCGCTACTTTCTTGTCCTCTCCTTACAGGACAATCTCCCTCCTTCCCCCATCCCCAGGCTCAAACCTGGAGCCAGCAAGCTTACCTCTGGTTTTCCCAGGACAGCCCAGGAGAGAGGGATTTTCCAGTGGTAGAACCTTGTTTGCAGGGGACAGGGCAGGTTTTAATTCCAGAATGGCCCACATGAAATACCAGAGATGTTCACTGTCACGTAGTTGATAGAACCCAGTCTTTTTAATTTTATTAGCTCAGAAACATCTTGTTGAATCTAAATGAAGTGCAAATTAGGGAACCGTAATGGGAGGCATTATACTTAATGGTGTGTTGCCTGAATTGGTGGTGGCTGGTGTGAACAAGGGACCTGGGGGATGAGGTGGGGGCCCAACTTCAGGGGCTCTGGAAATGATTCTGGGCTTAACTGCTGTCTGATTTGTTATTTACTACCTTCTGGCAAGCAAAGGCAGCCTAGCCTTGGTCTGGAGAAGCAGAGTGGTGGGGAAGCTGGGTAGTTTCTCAGTGGTTAGAGCTGCAGGTGGGGAAGGGTCTCACCTTCCTGAGATCTTGGCTGAGCCATTGCCCTGACCTTATGCTGAACCCAACCCAGTCCCAGCCTGAGCCCCACCCTGACCCTAGAGCAGTGATTTTCAATGGGGGGCAGTACTGCACCCCTGGGGGACACTTGACCATGTCTGGAGTCAATTTTGGTTGTCATGATGGGGTGGGCTGTTACTGTCATCTAGTGGTTAGAGGGCAGGGACGCTGCTAACCCTCTACAGTGCTGAAGAGAGCCCGCCCACCATGTGGAATTACCTAGGAAAAGAAAAAAACATGTCAATAGTGCAGAGGTTGAGAAACCTGCTGTAGTTTGAACCCTATCCCTGATTCTGACTGAGCCCTGACCCTGACCTCAAGCTGAGCCCTAACCTTGACTCAGCCTGATGCCCCCCCCACCACCACCACCCCGCCCCCCAAACCCTAATCTGATCCTCTCCCACATGAAAAGGACCTGGTTGGGATGGGATACTCAGCTTCTATCCCTTGCCAAGACTGATTCCTCTCCAACCCTGCTTCCTCATGCCTCCACAGAGGAGGGAAGACGGGTCCTATGAGTTAGGTCTTGCCATAGCCAAAGGCTTAGGGAGAGGAGTGGCGTTCCTCTCCCTAGTGGTGAATAGCTGAGCCAGGGTCTGCACTTATGTGGGGCTGCACCCTGAGCCCATCCTTTTAACATGGGGCCAGGCTGGAGCTGCAGGGATGAGGACAGCAGGAGGGCTCTTCTTCAAGAGCAGGCAGGGGCTTGTGCAGGCTCAAGTGAGGCCTGCGGAAGCTGTGGAAGCCCATGGGGCATACCTGGTGCTGGGAGGGGTGGCCCCCTGGGGGCAGCACAGGAGAGCCTGCCAGCCTGATGGTTTGTCACTTGTCTTTCCCAGCTCAATCTGGTGCTGAGAAAGGACTTGGAGAAGGAGTGTGGAAAAAAAAAAAAATAACCTGGTCCGGGAAAACTGGAAATGGAGTGGTGTGGGCAAGGGTCCTGTGGTCGGGTCCTGGCTTTTTGCAGAAGTTGCCTTTGCCAAGGACCTTGGTCCTCTGAATCACAAGTTTTCTCCTCTGCCAAGTGGAAGTGATGGTAGCACCTACCTCCTCCCAGGGCCACTGTGAGAAGCGAATGAGATATAAGGGGAGAGTGTGGTTGGTTGGTGCATGATGCATGAGCCCCCTTCCCCTCACCTGTCAGGGCATAGAGGAAAATGCAGAATATGCACAGTGCCTAAAACAAGGGGTTGCTGAGGGGAGACAGGGCTCTGGCATTATCACAGAGCAGGTAACCTGAAACCTTCCAGCTTCAAAGTCCTTTGAGATGTACACATGAACTCACAGGAAATTAAGAGGGTGAGCTGGAGAGGAGATAAGCGTGGTCTCAATAACCACTTCTATCAGTTTTGTACTGGTGTCTGGCCAGTGCAAAAAGGCAAATAAAGAAAAGGTTTGAGGTTTCGAAAGTAAGAAACAAAATTGTCATTTTTCACAGATGACAGAAAATCCCAAAGAAACTACAGATTAACTATTAATTAGAATTAATACCAGGGTTTTAAAGGTCAGAATACAAAATCAACTGTATTATCATATACCAGCAACAAATGATTAGAAAATTAAATTTGAAAAATGATCCAATTTATAATAGCATTAAAACACTTCAAATATCTAGGAATATATTTAATGAAAGATGGACAAGATCTTTGCCCATGAAAGGACTTCTATCCAGAATATATAAAAATTTGACATCAAGAAAACAACCCAACTTAAAAATGGACAAAAGCTTTGGATAGACACTTCAGCAAGGAAGATATATATGGATAGCAAAAAGAAGTTTACGACCTTAGTCATTAGCCAAGTGCACATTTGAAACTGCAGTAAGAGGGACGCCTGGCTAGCTCAGTCAGTGGAGTGTGTGACTCTTGATCTTGGGGTTGCGAGTTCTAGCCCCATGCTGGGTATAGAGTCTACTTTAAAAAAAAAAAAAAAAAAAAAAACACCTGGGTGGCTCCCTTAATATTGAACATCTGCCTTCCACTCAGGGTGTGATGCTGGGGGTCCTGGGATCAAGTCCTGTATAGGGCTCCCTACAGGGGCCTGCTCCTTCCCCTGCCTGGTCTCTGCCTCTCTCTGTGTGTCTCTCATGAATAAATAAAATTTTTTTAAACAAATCTTTAAAAAAAACATAATGAGAAACTTCTACATATCTATTAGAATGACTAAAATTTAAAAAAAGAAAAGAAAAATCCTAACGTTGCCAAATGCTGGGGAGAACATGAAGCAGCTGAATCCCTCTTACATTACTGGTGTACATACAAAATAGTGACCACTTTGAGAGCCAGTTTGGCAGTCTCTTAAAAAGTTAACCTCATCCTTACCATATGATCCAGCATCCTGTTCCTGGATATTTACCCAGGTGGAATGAAATGTTCTGTTCAAACAAAAACCTGTGTGCAGATACTTATTATGGCTTCCTGTGACATCACCCCAAACTGGAGAGAGTGGAAATGTCTTTCAACAGGTGAATGGCTAAGCAAACAGTACATCCCTGCAGTGGAACACCAGTCAGCAATAAAGAGAAACAGACTACTAATCCATGAAAAAACATGAGTGAATCTCAAATGGTGATGCTAAGTAAAAGATACTAGACGCCAAAGCCCACATACTGTATGATTCTATTTATATGGCATTCTAGGGAAACCAAAATGACATAGAAAACAGATCAGTGGTAGTTGGGGGCTGGGGGTGAGGCAGGGACTGGCTACAGAGAGGCAGCAAGAGACAATTTGGGAGGCGATGGAAATGTCCTAAATCTTGATTGTGGTGGTGGTCAGGACATATTTCCCAAAACCCAGAGAGAAGCACACCACGAATAATGTCTGTAAGATTTTTAAAAAATAGATGAAAATACAAGTTAGGACAAGATACTAAAACACCACACATGCAGAGTACTGGGCCCCACCTTTAAAGTTTCTAATTTACCCCGTCCTAGGGGGGGCCCAAGAATTTGCCTTTCTGACAAGTGCCCAGGTGATGCTGGTACTGCTGGTCTAGGGACCATACTTTGAGAACCTCTGCGTTGCACTATTCTCTTTTCCTTACGTTTGAAACCTATGAAAATGGAAAGTCCCAAGGAATATCTATTAGGCATTTCATAAGAGAGAGGGGAAGGAAACAACAGTTGAAGAACTAATAGGAGAGTGTCTTCTAGAATTAAAGCTAAAGGAGACAGATGTATTTCTCGCTGCCTAGAATATCTGAGAATATGAATTGTAAAAGATAAAGCACAGTCCTCATGAAGAAGCATGGATTGGAGCCATTCAAGATTGAGTTTGCTCATGGTTGGCCCGGTCTCACATGTGCAGTGGTGCCTGTATGTGAGAGAGCTGCCCGTCCCAGCAGATGTGCAAGCACAGGCCTGGGTGGTGGAGTCCACAGACCCTCATTGTAATCCAAATTGCACAACTTCCAGCTGTGTGGCCATTGTGCTACTGGGATCCTTGGCTCCTTTATCTGTACAGTGGAATAATATACATTGTGGAGATGGTTAACCACAGAATGTCTGAGAAGGTCCCTGTATGTAATCGGTGTTAGAAGAAGGTTTTTCAGCCCAAGAGCAGAGATGGAGCCTCCCTTGAGAGAAGAAGCCACGAGGATGCTCCAGCGGAGACCTAGGTGGAGCTGGGACCCAGGCTCCCAGGAAGGAGCCTCTTTTTCAGGCCACATCCTCAAAGGAGATGGTTCCCAAGGCAGAAAGTGTTCTCCTGCCTGGAAACGAAAGTGGATCTCAGGGCTTTTTCTCTTTCTTGCCTGCAGACGATGGGCCTTACTCCAAAGGAGGCAAGGATGCAGGAGGGACCGATATGGCCCTGGCATGCCGCAGACAGAGCATTCCAGGTAATGAGCCTCCTCTCCTTCCTTTTTGTCCATCCTGGAGGCACAGAGAGCTTGGAGTCGGGGTCAGATGGCATTGGCTGCCGCTAGTTCCCTCTGTGACCTTAGACCAGCCACCTAACTTGTGTATAAAGGAGATGATCTTACCCTGTTTACCAAGTGTTGGTCTACTTCTGTTGGGGGGCCCAGAATTGCCCCCTGCTGCCTGCTCACCGCCCCCCCATCTGTTGACAGAGGAGTTCCGCGGGGTCACCATGGTGGAGCTGAACAAGAAGGAAGGCAGCACACTGGGCCTGACCATCTCAGGCGGCACGGACAAGGATGGCAAGCCCAGGGTCTCCAACCTGAGACCAGGGGGGCTTGCTGCCAGGTGAGGAGCAGGCTTGGTGGGGCAGTAGGAGGGGGGCAGGGGCCAGTGGAGAATGTGCCGAGGCTGTAGGCAAAGCAATCAGGCAGGTGTTTTTAGGAGCACCCAAGTGCTTCTCAGAGGGAAGCCTCTGTGGGGGCTGTGATTCTTCTCTTCCCCTTAACACAATGGGCTGAGTTGGCCACAGCATCCCACTCTTGCCAGCCCCTCCAGGCCTTTGCACGTGCAGTTACGGTCTTGAAAGGCATGTTCCTCACTGGCAGACTCCTATTCATCCCTCCACACTGCCTCTGGGAGGTCTCCATCCCAGGGCGAGGCAGCTGCCCTGCTCTGCTCACATGGTCCTACATGCCGCTTCTGGACGCGTCGTTCTAGATTTTCCTGTCATCTTACCTCTGTGGCTCCCTTGGACCATGAGTTCCATAAGACCTAGGGGTTAGCCTCTCTGGGCCTCTGGGCAGGTGCTGGTAAGTGTCCAGTTGAACAGAATGGAAGGCTGGTGGTGAGAAGCCAGGGTGAGTGCAGTAGGAAATAGCAAAGGGAGAGATGATCCGGCCATGCTGCAGGCTCCTCGGGGGTGGTTAGAGCCTTCATCAGGAGGGCAACACCCAGCAGGGGAAAATGCCGGGCCTGAGTGTCAGACAGGCCTAGGTTAGAATCTGTGCTCTCTTATTTACTCGCTTTGTGACCCTGGACAATGTCTGACCTCTCTGAGCCACAGCTTCCCATCTGTAAAATGGGGACTCAGAGATCATAAGGATTCAACAGAAGAGTGGTGTGAATGCTGGCACCCATCGCCATGCATGTGCTCTGGCCTCCTTGCTCCCAGGAGTGACCTGCTGAACGTGGGCGACTATATTCGGTCAGTGAACGGGATCCATCTGACCAGGCTCCGCCATGATGAGATCATCACCCTGCTCAAGAATGTGGGCGAGCGCGTGGTGCTGGAGGTGGAGTATGAGCTGCCCCCGCCCGGTGGGTGCCCTTGGACAGGGATCTTTATCCACTGCCTTAGTTGTGGGTAGACACAGCTGTCTCCCCACCTGCACATGCCAGCTGGGGACCTTGGTGGGTGGGACCTGAAGATTGGCCACAAACATCTACGGCGTACCTAGAGACTTTGCCTGCAACTGCAGTATGCTGTTACCAGGAGGTGGCGGGGCCCTGCTTGTCACCCAGTGTCATGTTGTATATTTAGTGTCCAGATGCTCTTCCTTGAGGGGAGCAAGTTTTGGGAATGTTGGCTAAAGAAATTGTTCCCTGCCCCACTGCTCTCTCCCCCCTACCAGCCTGCACTGAGTGCAGTGGCCTAGGGTTTAGCCTAGCTCTGAATTTTCAAAGTTGGTCTAAAGTCTTAAGATTTGAATAACTAGAATTCAACCTTGGCCTGAGCCCATAGCCATGGACAGTCTGAGCTCTGTCACGGTCTCTGTGTGAGGTGGGCAGGCCTCTAAGTGGGGGATTAAGTACTGGGGAGGCGGGTCCTTTGAAGTCTTACTTCTCCTACCTATAAATGGGCAGGGGTGGGGGAGTTTACCCTCCCTGTAATCTCTGTGACTGGTCACCCAGCTCTACCAGAATGAGCTTTGGTGATGTCTGTGGCTTGGTGATGTGACTGAGGGACTCAAAGGAGCCCTCCATTTCTCCCCAGCCCCTGAGAACAACCCAGGGATCATCACAAAGACAGTGGACGTCTCCCTGTACAAGGAGGGCAATAGCTTTGGCTTTGTCCTCAGAGGTCAGTGTAAGAGTCGCACTTGGGGCCAAGGGGTTTGGGAAGGAGGCTAATGCTAATTACATGTGTGTTCTGATTTGCTTTAGTGAGATTATATGGATTTATGGATAGATAGATAGATAGATAGATAGATAGATAGATAGATAGATTTTTGCTTCTGACTTTAAAGAACCCAGGACCAGAATGGGTTGGGTGGCTCAGTGGTTGAGCACCTGCCTTTGGCTCAGGTTGTGATCCCGGGTCCTGGGATCAAGTTCTGCATCGGGCTCCTTGCAGAGAGCCAGCTTCTCCCTCTGCCTGTGTCTCTGCCTCTCTCTCTATGTCTCTCATAAATAAATAAATAAAATCTTAAAAAAAAAAAAAAAGAGCCCAGGACCATTAAGTCAAATGTTAAATGGAAAAATTTCACAAGCAATGAAGGGCACATGATTGCTGGGAGTGAGATTGAGAACAAAGTTTGGAGCTTCCTAGGAACCAGGGCAAAAAAGGGAAATAGAATTAGGTCATAGGATGGGAAGCAAACCATTTAAGAGAGAGGGGATTTCGATTATGTCCCTACTTTTTGTCCCATTCTGTGGGGATTTACAGTTGGTTATCTTATAAGAGGGCCTGTGAATAGCAAGGACAGGTCCTCCACAGATTTAATTAAGAGAGCCTCTTAGGGGCTGAGTCAGGGCCTCTAGGTATCAGGGAAAGAGTAGGTAGATGACTGCCATCTCTTGTTGAATTCTGTTCAGGGGGTGCCCATGAGGATATACACAAGACCCGCCCACTCGTCCTGACCTACGTCCGGCCTGGCGGCCCTGCTGATAGGTGAGCCTGAGCCAGAAGAAACCGAGCAGTCTTTCCCTGCCCTGACTACCCCCAGCTTCCTCTGTGAAGAAGGCAGACCAGAAGCCATTGTGCCCATTCGCCAGATGAGCAAACTGAGGCCCAGAGAGAGGACCCCCCCTCACTCCAGAGTCATTCTTGGTAGAGCCAGGCCTCAATCCCAAACAAGAGAGACCCTGAGCTCTTTCCTCCATGACGTCCTACTGTCTCAGGGGTGGGGAGGGAAGCAAGCCTTGGCATTGTTCTTTCCTTCCCTCGCTTTGGTGCCCCCGTTTGTGGAAGGGCTCTGATACTGCAGCTCCTGGGAGTTGCTGTGAGTGGTTTTGGGGCACGACAAGCAGCGCCACCGTGGCCTCTGTAACACAGCCTCTGGAGTCTTGGCTGTGCCCCCCTGCCCAGTGCTGCCTGGGCACAGCCCAGAAGGGTCAGGCGGGCAGGCCCAGGAGGAGAGAACGTGGGAGAGAAACATGTCCCGTTCCCAGCACCCGACCCCCTCACCTCCCCCATGGGAGATTCTTGGCCATTTTAAGAGAAGCCTGGAACAGCCTTGTCAGAAGTCTGAACCCGTTCTTGGGACAGGGCCCTGTGACGAGCTATTCATAGAACCTCCCAGAATAGCTTTGGCCACCTGTTGGAGCAAGCATTCCAGGGTGGGGATTTGACCCAAACTGAGGTGAACCCCCTGCTTGCTCAGGCCCTTCTCCCGGGGCCCCTGCCGAATTCCTTCCCCAGGTGCATTTGTCACCAGGCCAGAATCCCTGCTGAGAAAGCAGAGAGAGGGCAGTGAAAAGGGCCCTCAGGAGGCCTCCAGACCGCCCCACCCCCGACGCTGTGTGGCCCTGGCAGGGCTGGTGTCCTTTCTGGGCCTCGGCTGTCTCCTGTCTCCGCAGGGCACCCCCGCTCAGACATCCTACGATTGAGCCGGTCCTATGACTTTATTAAGCACCAAGCAGGGTGGGCGATGTCCGATCTGGCCCCAGCTGTCTTTACATGCCCACTTCATTTATTTAGCTGCTTACCCATAGACACCCTCATGCATTCATTCCCTCACTCACTGTTCTGTCCCTTTCTCCGTCACTCACTGCTTGCCCCCATCTGTCCCCTGGGACGTCACTGTTCTCAGCGGCTTCTCGGCAGGGCTGTGCCCAGTGCTTGCACGGGGCCAGCCTGGCTGACCGGGCCCTTCCCTGCAGGGAGGGCTCATTGAAGGTGGGCGACAGGCTGCTCAGTGTTGATGGGATCCCGCTGCACGGGGCCAGCCATGCCACTGCCCTGGCCACGCTGCGGCAGTGCAGCCATGAGGCACTCTTCCAGGTGGAGTACGATGTGGCCATCCCAGGTGAGCTGGGGGCCTGAGAACTAGGGTCGGGTCAGGAAGAGGGCCTGGGGTTGAGGGAGTGGGTAGTGGACACAGATCCTTACCACAGCAAAGGCCAGTCACACAGCCCCTCTGAGCCTCTCTGAGCAATAAACACTGTTTTATCTTGTTGGAGGCCCTGGGTATCCAGGTAAGAACAATACAGACGAGGTGTCTGTTCTCATGGAGCTCACCTTCTGGTGGGCAGAGACGGACAGTAAGCAGAATAAAACCAATACAGAGGGTATGGGATGGCAGTAAGTGGTGCTAGAAAAAAAAAATCAGGGAGAGATGGGAAAGGCTGGAGGAGAGGAACGTGATCACGGCTCAACCAGGCTGGTTGCCGAGGAAGCATAGAAGGATCACATTCAGGAAATACGACGAAAATATATTTGGTCTGATTTGCTGACACTTGGACACAGTGGCAGGGGTTGGGGTGGGGGTGAGAGCAGAAGGAGCTAGGTTTTGTTTTCAAGCCACAGGGTGGGTTCCTGGGGATGCCGTTTTCTGAGTGCAGAAAGGTGGTAATGAACTCGCAGCTTGGTGCCGGCAAACTGCAGGCTCCCCACAAATGTGAGCATGTTAGTGTCATCCAGCAGAGCCCTGGAGTCAGAGCCCCTCAGAACTGAACCCCTCGGGTGCAGTAATCCTTCCCTAAGAGTGAAGATTGCATGGAGATAGCAGACTGAGGCTGGAGGCAAGCTCAGTATTTGCATTTCAAACTCTTCTTGCCTTCCGCTTGCCAGATACGGTGGCCAATGCTTCAGGGCCTTTGATAGTGGAGATAACCAAGACGCCTGGGTCAGCTCTGGGGATCTCACTGAGCACTGGCTCCCACCGGAACAAGCCAGTCATCACCATTGACCGCATCAAGCCGGCCAGTGTGGTGGACAGGTGAGGCACAACTGGGTGCTGCCACCGTGGTGGGCAGGGATACAGGGGGGGAAGGTGGCCCAGAGCTCCCTCTGGCTGGACCAGCCTCCCCCTTCCCTCTCCTGCCTGGCTAGGAGTGGGGCCCTGCATGCTGGAGACCACATCTTGTCCATCGACGGCACCAGCACGGAACACTGCTCGCTGCTTGAAGCCACCAAGCTCCTGGCCAACGTGTCGGAGACAGTGCGGCTGGAGATCCTGCCCGCCCCCCACAGTCGGCGGCCCCTGAAACCCTCAGAGGCAGGTGGGTCTCCTTGGAGGGTCTCAGGACCCAGACCTGAGGGCTGATGGGGAGAGGTGCACAAAGTCCCAGAGGCCCAGCACCAGAGCCCCGGGCAAGCTAAAATTTACTGGAACAAATGTCCATTGCTATTGAGAACCTCAGATTGCCAAGCGCAGGAGCTGAGGGCGGGCAGAGAAACAACCTGAATGTTTGAGTTGACAGTCTGCTGGCATGGATGCCCCAAAGCTGGTTCCATCGCTCTTTGCATTCATAGAAGCATAAGGGCTATCCCAAGGGAGAGGACAGTCCTTCTGTGATCTGTGCCACTCAGAACTTAGATCTGGGGGTCAGCTCTGGGGTTCTCAGCAGGTCCAGAGGAGGCAGCCAGTCAGTCGGGAGGACCTAGAGACCCCCCACCTTTTAAGGAGTTGGGGTGTCCCACAGTGGGGTGCTAGGCAGCCCGAGAGCAGAGGAAGCAGGAGGTCTAAGAGACCAGAGGGCAGAGCCCAACCCGGGGAGGTGGCCACAAGGATGCAGCTTTCATCTCAGAGCCTGGAAGTGCCTCCAGCATTCCAAACCTTGGGCTTTGGGTACAAATGCCAGCACTGCCCTGGCTGCACAGGTGCTTTCCATCTATCTCTGAGCCTCGGATGCCTCATCTCTAAATGGGAGGAGCACAACTTGGGAGAGGTCAAAAGAGATAAAGGACAAGCACAGCCCAGGGCTGTGGGCTGGGTGGTCAGGCTGTGAATTCTAGCCCTCAGGACATAGTGTGTTGGTGTGGGCAAGAATGGAGTCGGCCCACCCCATCCTTTGCAAGCCTAATTGATCATCTTGGAGAGAAAGAAATCCCTCAAATAAAATGTGAGGAGAAAGGCCTTGGGGAGGGTCCTTCTCTGCAGCTCTGTGCGGACCCATCTCTTGCTGACACTTGGACACAGTGGCAGGGGTTGGGGTGGGGGTGAGAGCAGAAGGAGCTAGGTTTTGTTTTCAAGCCACTAGGGTCTGCACAGGCCCCATCAAGCCACAGCCAGGGCCTGCTACAGGAGGCTTTGGGGTGGGAACTGGAGTGACTCATTCTTGAAAACCATTCACGGAGCACCTGCCGTGGGCCGGGCTCGGTGAGGGGGCTTCCTGTGGGTCCCCTTTATCATCCTTGTGACAAGTTTGTGAGGTCGGTATTGCTGTTCGCCCACTTTACACAGGGGCCTGAGGCGCTGAGGCTCAGAAAAGCACAGTGCCTTACGAGGGCTGCTCACGGTCCTCCTGGCCTTCATTATACTGGGCCTCAGCTAGGTGCCAGGCACAGCTCTAAGCACACCCTACATGTTAAACACTTTCAGATCCTTCCCATTATCCTAGAAGGCAGCCGCTCTCTTAGTCCCATTATACAGATAATGACAATGAGGCACAGAGGGGCCACATGGCTTATCTCAAGGACCTGGCCGCTGGCTCCCGAGTTGGAGGTGCTGCACAGCGGGCGGAGTCAGTGTGCTGAGATAGCTGGGTTCTCGCTCATCCATCCATGGATACCTTGCACCAGGCTGGTCCCCGAAAACCCCGCAGAAGGAAGAGCCACGACAGGACCTGGGGCAGTCTGGGAAGAGGTGTTATATGGCAGGTGGTTTGGAGGATCAGATGGGGCAGGTCAGGGAGGCAGAAACTCTGGGGACCTGTGGGAAGCAGACAGAGAAGGAGTGCAAAGAATTCATCTGGGGGTAAACCCTATGAAAGTTTGGAGGGAAGGAGGCCAGAGCAGCCTGTCTGCAGTGAGGCTCTGAGCAAACCCCGGCCAGCCCACCAGGGGCCCTGGAGCATAGGTTGCTCCTGAGAGCCCAGCATGAGGCAGAAATGGCCAAACCGTAGTGCCCCCCACCCATACCCTGTGTGGCAGCTCGGCCCCTGGCCAAGGCTGCCCAGGCCACAGCACCACAGCAGCTCCTGGAGGTTCAGGGGCCCGATGCCATCTGCCAACTGCACTGCTCAAAGCTGATGGGCCGGTTCTCATGGGGCTGCTTTCCCTCCCATCCCTGCTGCTGCTTGGCTGAGCACTGAGCATCGTGCCAGGCACTTAGTGGGCTTCCCGGACACACGAGCAGAATCTGAATGCCTGGCTTGGCTTGGCCTGGGGGAAACTCAAGCTGTGTGGTCCTGCTTTGCACACTTCATCTTGCAGATGGGAACTTGGCCTCCAGGGGAGGGAGGGCACAGTGAGTCCAGACATGCTGAATCTCTAACGCCTGCACCTCTCTCTCCTCTCCCTTGGGTCGCAGTGAAGGTGCAGAGGAGTGAGCAGCCACACCGCTGGGACCCCTGTGTGCTCTCCTGTCACAGCCCCCGGCCCGGCCACTGCAGGACGCCCACGTGGGCCACACCTGCCGGCCAGGACCAGAGCCGATGTAATGTGTCCACCTCACCGTGGCTTGTGCATGTTTCATAGGGGAGGAAACCAAGACTCCGAGCAATTAGGAGGTCTGCCCGGCGTTACCTAGCACATTAGTGATGAGATGGGCCCCCCCTCCCTAGCAGCTGGGTTTCACCATGTCTGTGAAACCCTGTGATCTTTGAGGGCCAGAGCGGGAGAGACCTGCCTGAGGTTCACACGCCAGTGCTTGAGGTGAAAGGGGGAAGGCGTCCAGTGTCTCTCTGCGGTGGGGTTCCCTGGCATCCACTTGTGCAGCAGAGTGGAGGGCCCTTCCAGGGTTCACGGGGCTGTGCTCTCATCTCCCCAGCCTTGTCCTCGACTCCCTTTTCTTCGCCGACCATGAATCATGCGTTTCCCTGCACCAACCCCAGCACCCTTCCCCGTGGGTCCCACCCCATGAGCCCTCGGACCACAATGGGGCGGAGGCGGCAGCGAAGAAGGGAACACAAGAGCTCATGTAAGTAAGCCGTGATCTCTTCCCTCCTCTTTGGGCTGCCTGTATGGCTGAGAGATTTGCCAGAGGATGGGGTGTTGGGCACAGGGTCTTTGGTCTATGTGTAGGGTCACTAAATAGCATGAGTGGTACCCCAGGCTGCCATGGATGGCTGGGCGGGTTGCACAAGGTCCCACCTGATGGGTGCCAGTCACTTGGTACATTTTAGTCTTGTATTTGATTATGGAAAATTCTCAGCAGATGATGGCAAAGTGTCTCGAGGAAAGCATAC
Organism: Vulpes vulpes; assembly: GCF_048418805.1. Classification (NCBI taxonomy): domain Eukaryota; kingdom Metazoa; phylum Chordata; class Mammalia; order Carnivora; family Canidae; genus Vulpes; species Vulpes vulpes. Next base: position 57,831,770 of record NC_132788.1, on the reverse strand, counting down.
CTTTTCAGATGTGCACAAAATTCTCACAGTACCTCCACTTCATTTTCTTTCATTCTTTAATTCATTTTGATCCATTCAGGGAGAAAGTCTCAGTGTGGTATAGCTGTGTCTTTACTGCTTCTCTGACATTTTTTAATTTCCCCTAAGACAAGGATACGTAGGCCTGAGTCTAGCCATCCAAGATGTAATAATTTTCACTATATATATGCACACATATGTTGGCAAATTGAACTCCAATAAAAAAAGATCTATCTGTCTATCTACACACATATATATACCCATACAGATACTTCTTCTTCCCTTTGATTTATAGGCATTTCTCTTTATTTATGATCACTATTAGTTCCTTGTTGAAATGAAGGTATTTAAGTATTTGAAAAAGTAAAAAGACAAATAGTAGTGAATGATAATGCAGGAGACATGTAGCAAAAGTCACAAGGATGCCAAGAATTTTGAAGTCTTTCCTAGGAAAAGCCCTTCCTTTGCTGATGTAGAAAGTTTCTCCAGCCTCCTGCCCTGTGAGTTGCAGAGGCCTCCAGGAAGGATGAAAGGTCAAACTAGGCCATTTGGAATTGAGCCAGCTGAGGGAAAAGAGGAGTACAAATCACCTGGCACCTGAAATAAGGTTTTGAGCTTCCTGGAAGCCAAGGTGAAAAGGGATGAGAGGTAAAATATGCCTTTACCAACCACTTTTGTCAAACACCAAAGCCGGGAGTCTGTAAGTGAAAAGATTCAGAAATGCTATTCACTGGTGGGGGCATGTGGAGGCTGGGGGCTCTTGGGACCACTTATCTGTCCCTTTACTAGGTTGGATGACTAATAAAATGTTATCATTATTATTATTGATGATAACAATTAATTAACTAAAAAAAATTAATTAACTAAAAATTGAACACCTTCTATGTATCAGGCACCATTCTTATCATTAGGGATGTAACTGTGAAAATATAATAAATATAAATATAGTAACAACATATGCAACAGTGTATTATGTATCATAATGCATAATATAAAATATAACAAAATAGTAATAAAGACAGAATAGTATAACAGAATTAGTAATAGGATTACATACAATAATAAATTATATTTAATAAATATCTAATATCCATATTAACACAAATATATTTTATATATGGAATATAAAACAGGATATATTAAGTAACACAATATCAAATAGATATGAAGTTTTCATACAACCCAGCAATTCCATATCTAGGTATATGACCAGGAAAAATGAAAACATATGTCATGTTCACCCAAAAAGTTATGCATAAATATTCCTAGCAGCATTATTCATTTTCGCCAAAAGGTGGAAACAACCCAGAAGTCCATCAAGAGATGAACGCATAAACAAAATGTGGTGTATTCATATAATGGGATATTATTTAGCCATAAAGAGGAGCAAATTCCAGATACGTGCTACAGTATAAACCTTGAAAACATCAAGCTTAGTGAAAGAAGCCAGACACAAAAGATCACATATCATAGGATTGCATTTATATGGATTGTCCAGAAGAGGCAAATCTATACAGAAGAAAATAAGTTAGTGGTTGCTTAGGGCCGGGAGACATGGGAGGATTTGGGGCAACAGCTAAAGGGAACAGGGTTTCTTTTTGAGATGATGAGATTGTACACCTTAAATTGGTGAACATTATGATAGATGAATTGTATCTCAATAAAACTGTCACCAAAAATAACATAATCTATAGTGTGGTATTATAATAGCATTGTAACAAAGCTAAGATCATGTAACAGCACAACCCTCACAACATCTGTTTTACAGTGTGGCGGTCCCAGGAGCTGGCTTCTAATCCTTGTCACAGCCCTGCTGGGTGGGAATCACCCACAGTACGGATGGGGAGAGCTCTGCTCAATATGCTGTGACTGTGCCCACCTCAGGGCAAGGCAGGGCTCCCCCTCGCTTGCCCCTCTGACTTCAGGTCCTTGAGCCTAGGGATGGGTTGATTCTGGCAGGAAGGGCCCTCGGGGACTGCCTCCCTGAGAGCTGTACCGGCCTGTCCTGCAGTGTCACTGGCCTCCAGCACGGTGGGGCCAGGGGGACAGATCGTGCACACAGAGACCACGGAGGTCGTGCTCTGCGGAGACCCCCTCAGCGGCTTTGGCCTCCAGCTCCAGGGCGGCATCTTTGCCACCGAGACCCTGTCTTCACCTCCCCTCGTACGCTTCATTGAACCTGACAGCCCAGCAGAGAGGTGAGCCAGCTGCCCCAGCCCCATGGGGCCTGCCACTCTCACAGCCAGCCAGAGAAACTAAGTCACAACCAAGCCTGGCTTCACAAGGGTATCTCACTTAAGCATCTCATCCACTCCATCATCAGCCCCATTTTACAGATGAGGAAACTGGGGTGCAGAGAAAGCTGATTCATTTGCCCAGGGTCACACAGCTCATGAATGACCCAGGACTTGAACCCCTGTCTGTCTGAAGGCAGAGTCCTCTATAGACAAATCTCATAAGGCACGGCGTCATCCCCTTTGGACAGATAGGGAAACTGAGGCCCAGCGAGGTCACTCCCTTAGCCAGAGTCATATGGTAATTTGCCTGAGGCTCTGTAGCCCACACAGGGCAGAGCTGTGGAGTCACCACCCCCCCAAGCCTGCCCACACATGGCATTCCTGTGCCCAGGAGTCGCCGTGGTGGTAACGGAGCTTATTCTCTCTGTGGGGCTGCCCGGGGTTCAGGTGTGGGTTGCTGCAGGTGGGGGATCGGGTCCTGTCCATCAACGGTATTGCCACCGAGGATGGGACGATGGAGGAAGCCAACCAGCTGCTGCGGGACGCGGCGCTGGCCCACAAGGTCGTGTTGGAGGTCGAGTTTGATGTGGCAGGTGAGTGAGTGCCCCTACCTTCCTCCTTACGCTGTGGGACCCTATGCTCCTCCCTGGGGCACGTGCTCTTCCACCACCACCCACCCCCCCTCCCCAGCTCCCCACCTGGTGTCCTCCTCCCAGAGCATTTGTAGCATGTGCCAGAGCCCCAGCGGTGGCAAGGAAGGCCCTGGCCTGGGAGGCAGGAACCCCACACTCCAGCATGAAGGTTGATGAGGGATTTTTGTGCTGAAACAGGACCTCAGGGAAGGCAGAGGGGGGCTGAAAATATTCCATGCCCCTCTGCAGGGCTTAGGCAAAGAACCCCAGACACAAACTCAGGTTGGAATTCTGGTCCTGTGCTTTGGACATTCTGTGACTTTGGACAGGACATTCCCTTCCACCACCCATCCTCAGTTTCCCCAACTGTGAAATAATGACTAGAGTTCCTCTACTACAGTGGTTATCAGTTGGGTTAGATGAGGTCAGTCATGTGGAAACATCCAGCTGAAGCCTGGCACATAGTAGGTGCTCAGTAAGCTGTTGCTGGATCTGAACTGCATTCGGTTTGGCTATGGGGAAGCCCTGGGCTGGCAGTCATGAGGTCTGGCACCAGCCCCCAGTCTGCTCTGATCAGATTGGTTGTCTTGGACAAATGTCAGCTCACCCTGCCTCAGTTTCCTTCTCTGTCAGGTGGAAGAAGCAGGATGGGGTTGTGACAGTGACTTCTTGCAATCTCTCCCAGCTGGCCTGGATTGGGTGGGAGGCTGGGACTCCCTATGTCTCCTCCCTTGGGTCTTACGTGGATGCATGTGTGTTTGCATGCAGAGTCTGTCATCCCGAGCAGCGGCACCTTCCATGTGAAGCTGCCCAAGAGACGTGGCGTGGAGCTGGGCATCACCATCGGCTGTGAGTCTCCCCCACCCCCCGGCCCCCTGCTGTCCAGTCCCCGCCCTGAGTGAGCCGCCTGCTGGGGGGAAGTACATACCTCCAGCCTGGCAGAGGGGGATGCTCCTGGTGGGAGGGCTGGCTTGGGTTCCCTCTGCCTGCAACACCCAGCTGTGTTGTCTTCCGCGCAATACCCCCAGTCACTGGAAGCCTCAGTTTCCCATTCCACACAATGGGAGTCTCCTGGACATCTGGCTCTCCTGGTGGCATTAAGCAGCTTGTAAGGCACCAAACACGTACATGGGCCAGGTTTGGTTTTTTCCCTACCTCCATATTCCTAGGGCCCTGAAGGGGCCTGAAACGTAGCAGGAGCTTAATTTGTGTTTGCCAAAGGAATGAAAGTGAGAGAATGAAAACAGAAGAGTAGAATGCATGAGCATAGGGACCTTCAGAACCTTCCTCCCGTGACTCCATCTCACCCTGAGTAAAAGTTGGGGTCCTCAGGGAATGATGAGTTCTTTTGTGATCTGGTCCCCGTGATTTCTGACTTCTTCTTGTGCCATCCCTCCATCACACCCCTCCAGCCACTGCTGGTCCCCTGCTGATCCTTGATCTCGCTGTGCTCCTTCCAGCCTCAGGGCCTTTGCACTGGCTGTTCCCTCTACCCTCCTTCCTCACCTCCTTCAGGTCTTTGCCCAAATGTCACCTTGGGAAGGCCTCCTCTACCACCCTAATTTAAACTTGCCTGCCTTCCACACAGCCCCTTCCTTTCTTTATTTTTCTCTACAGCATGCCTCTTTTTATTATTTGACAAACTATATACAGTTGGCCCTTGAATACCATGGGTTTGAACTGTGTGGGTCCACTTAAATGTGGATTTTTTCCCAATAAATTCAGTAAGCACTGTAAATATATTTTATCTTCCTTATGATTATCTTAACATTTTCGTTTCTCTAGCTTACATTATTGTAAGAATACAGAATATAGTACATACAACATACAAAGTGTGTGTTAATGAACTGTATGTTAACTGTATGTTTGATAACTGTATATTATCAGTAAGGCTTCCAGCCAGCCATAAGCTATTAGGAGTTAAATTTTGGGGGAGTCACAAGCTATATGTGGATTTTCGACTGGGTGGGTGTCAGCACCCCTAACTCCACATAGTTCAAAGGACAACTGTACTTAGAAACTTTTTTAAAGATTTATTTATTTTAGGGATCCCTGGGCGGCTCAGTGGTTTAGCACTGCCTTCGGCCCAGGGCGTGATCCTGGAGTCCCGGGATCGAGTCTTGCGTCAGGCTCCCTGCATGGAGCCTGCTTCTCCCTCTGCCTGTGTCTCTGCCTCTCTCTTTCCCTCTGGGTCTTTCGTGAATAAATAAATAAAATATTTTTTAAAAAAGATTTATTTATTTTATTAAGAGAGAGAGAGAGGGCAGGGGAAGGGCGAGGGAGAGGGAGAGAATCTCAAGCAGACTGGGGAGGCTGGGGTAGGAGGGAGCTTCAGCAGCAGCCCTTCTAGGCACCCCTTCTAGACAGTTGCTCTCTGTGAAGCCCAGGGTGGGGATTGAGGATCATTTCACACAGTGGGGACTATAGTCCTGGTCTTGTGTTTTCTGGGGCTCTCACAGCTTTCGTGAGGGTCTGGGGGCCTGGTTCAGCACTGTGCTCAGCTCAGCTGTGCCCTGGGGAGTCTGAAGGGGAAGAAGTGGGGGTGAGGGGTGGAGACACCACCCGCCTGGCTGTAGCACTGCCATCCCCACTCTCCTGCCGAGGTGACCTCCTGGCAAGTGTCCACTCTGGCCAGGGCAGCACACACATAGGTGGACTGACCCCAGATGGGGCAAGGGATGCAGAGATATCATTCCCTAGGGAGATTCAGGGAGCCTCGGAAAAACAAGACCAGGACTACAGTCCCCACTGTGTGAAATGATCCTCAATTCCCACCCTGGGCTTCACAGAGAGCAACTGTCTAGAAGGGCTGCCTAGAAGGGCTGCTGCTGAAACTCTTTCCTACCCCAGCCTCCACAGTCAATGGAGGTGGGAGGAAAGAAGCTGCTCCTAGCTCAGGAATTTCTGGGTAGGGCTGCCAGATATGGTTGCACAAGTTGTGCATGACATAAAGGTGCCCATTTAAGGTAGACTTACAATCTAATTACATCATTTCCTCAACAGACTAATTGGAAGGGTTGCCCTTGTCTCATCAGCAAAGATGCCACATGGGCCGAGAGGGGGCTCCTACAATCTGCTCACTAATGGGAAAACCCATTAGCACCGATGGATTTTTTTTTGCAAGAAAACTTAGCTACCCATTGTCTTAGGTCACATTCCCCCAGAAAGAGCTTCATAGACACAGTTACTTTCGGGAGGTTTTTACTGAGAAGGGCTCTTGGCATCAGCATCTGTGCGAGGTGAGAGATGCGGGACTGGGCAGACAGAGAAGCTGGTTATGTGCAGCCAATCCCACGGAGAGCTCTAAGGCTGGGAAGGCTTTAGAAGTTGTCCTGAATGAGGTGGGGAGCTGGGCCTTTGCATCACTGTGTGGACCAGGCTGCACCCAGGAGCTGCACAACCTTGGCTGAGGCTTCTGTCTTGGCCAAAGGCAATTCCCAGAGAGGGAGCCCCCTGTGAGCCATTCAGCCAGCACTCCCTGCATCTGGGAAAAGGGAAAACTCAACTGTGGAAAGGTCATGGAGTTCTGGGTCCCACCTGGTGCTAGGTAGGTGTGCCAGCCAGACACTGCCCCTGAAGGAGCTCACAGCTTGCTTGGGGATGGGCTGAGCAGAAGGGTAAAGTGCTATGTGGATTAAGCACCTGCTATGTGCCAGGATCCACTTGGGTTTTGCCTTGTCTAGTTTAATCTTATGACATCTCCATGAGTTCTGTGGCGTTGTCCCCATTTTGCAGAGGGGAAACTGAGGCAGAAGGGGAGCTGATTTGCTCATGGTCACCAGGCAGGAAGCAGGGGGAGCAGGGTACAGGGGTCTGTGTTCATGTCCCAACTCCTGGGCCCTCCCAGTCCCCCTCCCCGAGGCTGAGGCCGTCAAAGGTTGGATTCATGGCTTCTTCTTCCCCAGCGACCAGCAGGAAGCGAGGAGAGCCCCTGATTATCTCTGACATCAAGAAGGGCAGTGTGGCACACAGGTAGGGGTGGGTGACCCTGGGCGCGAGTAAGGGGAGTAGTCCAGGGGGAGTAGCATGTGCCAGGCTCCTGTTCCCCCACCCGTGCCTCTCCTCCACCCCTGTTCCCCCAGGACGGGTACCCTTGAGCCAGGCGACAAGCTGCTGGCCATTGACAATATCCGCTTGGACAACTGCCCCATGGAGGACGCTGTGCAAATCCTGCGGCAATGCGAGGACCTGGTGAAGCTGAAGATCCGGAAGGATGAGGACAACTCTGGTATGGCCCCTGCCCCTCCCTGCCAACTCTCTGGGTCCAGCCACCAGACCAGCGGGTTCCAGCTTGCAATTTGGGGCTCCCTGTGGCCGGGGAGGGAGATGCGGGCAGCTGGTGGAGACTCCTTGAATGAACAAATGCAAGGACGGAGCTCAGCACGGATGGCTCACTGTCCCTGGGGCTGCCTGGATCCCCCGTGTCCAGCACAGAGCTTAGCAGAGGAGTGGGCAGAGCGGTGATGCTGCGAGGGCGGAGGGGTGGGGGTCCGTCCTGCTGGGGTCGTGTGTGAGTGAGGAAGGAAAGCCTGCCAAGCCTGACACCTCTGAGACCAGACAGGTGACAGGTGAGTGAACTGGACAGAGGTAAGAAAGATGGTACAGGTTGGGGTGCAAAAGGAAGGCGTGAGGCTTGTGACCCCTGGAGAGCCAATCTCTTATTCAGAGGGGCAGCCGCCATCTCCTGCCCTGGGAAGGACCAGACCGTCTCTTGTGGGCAGATTCTTCTTCTTCATCATCATCATCTTTTTAAAAGAAAAGTTGGAAATCTGGTTTCTCCTTATCCTCATTATTGTTATTTTGTGTCCTATGTGAAATCTGTATTTTAGGATGTTGGGTTTCAGTGATTGATTCTTTTCTTTCTTCTCTTTTTTTAAATGGGGTTTGGGTGCAAGAAAACATTTGTGGGGGCAACGGGGGGCCTCAGGGTGCCCGGGCTGTGCCATCTGAAGCCATGGCACAAGTGGATGGGTGGATTAACAAATGAGTGAATGGATGAGTGTGAGGGCACCCAGGGCTGGGGGCATCCGGCTCCTGGGTCCTGCCACACTGTACCCCCGCCCCGATGGGTGCCACCTTTGCAGATGAGCAGGAGACCACAGGTGCCATCAGCTACACAGTGGAACTGAAGCGTTACGGGGGTCCCCTGGGCATCACCATCTCTGGCACAGAGGAGCCCTTTGACCCCATTGTCATCTCAGGCCTCACCAAGCGCGGTCTGGCTGAGAGGTGAGCTGAGGTTCTGTGGAGGCACACAGGGCGGGCCGAGGACCATCATGGGGCAGGGGTTGGGCTTTGGGAACAGCTGAAGTGGATTCTGGTCTCAGTTCCACTGTTGATGTGCTGGGTGACATCGGGCCTGTCCCTTCCCTCTCTGAGCCTCGATTCCCCAGAGGCAGACCGATTCCCCCACTGGCCCAGTCTGGAGACTCTCCATTTCTGGAAAGTTAGTGCTGTGAGCCCTCTTGGAGCATCTGCTGTGCGACTGTGTCAGGACACAGCCTGGGGTTTTTCTGGAAGGATGAGGGGTCCCCCTTGCTGTCCTCTCCTCTGGGGAAACTGTGAGAAAGAGAGTGTAACAGTCTGTCCAGACTAGTGTGGGAGCAGGTGAATCTGGGGCCCTGAGGTGGAACAGGGCCCCGTGGGGGTCACAGGTCGGTGATCGCAGTCTGGGTGAGATGCACCTTTCTCCAGACACTGAGAGTTGCTGGCTGTAGAGGAACAGCCTGGCCAGGCCTGAGGGTGACAGGCACGGCCCCTGGAGGAGGACACAAAGTAGGAGGGGCCACATGGTAGTGTGCTGCGGCTATAGGATGCAGGGGGATGGAGGATCAGGGAAGGCTCCCTGTTCCTGGAGCGCCCCCTGCTGGCCCGCGGCAGTGGCCATTCCCATCTCAAGGGTGTTCATGGACTCCCACCTTGACTGGGTACCCACTGTGTGCCAGTCCATTCTGGGTGCTGGGGACGCAACATGCAGCCCTCCTTCCCCCCCGCACCGGGCTGATCCAGCTCAGTGTTGTATGACTGTGATGTAAGGCGAGCCACACGTTTCATTATAAACTTTCTGGTAGCCGTGTTAGCAAAGTAAAAAGAAACAAGTAAAAGGAATCTTAAATACATATTTGTTTCAACACATAGTCAATTTGGAAATTATTATTTTTTAAAGATTTATTTATTTATTCATGAGAGACGCAGAGAGAGAGAGAGAGAGAGGGAGAGAGAGAGAGAGGCAGAGACACAGGCAGAGGGAGAAGCGGGCTCCATGCAGGGAGCCCGACACAGGACTCCATCCCAGGACCCCGGATCATGCTCTGAGCCAAAGGCAGATGTTTAACCGCTTAGCCACCCAGGGCCCCCCAATTTAGAAATCATTAACGAGATGTTTTATGTTCTTTTAGTCATACCACGTTTTCAGAATCCGATGTGTATTTTACACAGTTGACAGCTCTGACCTCCCTCCCTCAGCCCACCCTCCCCCTGACTTACTCCGCTGGGCTCCCGGGGAGCTGGGTGGGCAAGGCCTGGCATGAAGGAGCACTGCCTTGCCCTCCCACGCCCAGGTCAGGTGCTCCCCCCCCCCCATCCACAGCAGCTTCCCCTCCGCTGTTCCTCAGGATCACCTTCGCCAGCCGGGTTCCCAGGGATGCCATTTAACTGGCCAGGGCTGGGGGCCAGGCAGCACGCATTTTTTAAAAAGCTCTTCAGGTGATTCTGATGGTGTCCAGGTAGAGACCCACTGGGCCAGAGCAGTGCTACTGTGTGGCCCTGTCAGCGCTCACACCCCCTTAGAGGTCAGCTGGGCACCCTGTGCTCGTTCTCTGGGTGAGGAAACAGGGCCAGGGAAAGGGATTTCTGCTGCCCTGGATTTCTGCTGGAGGGAAGCAGGAATCCCGTCTACCTAGCCATCTTTCAATTATAACTAGAGTAAGTGTATCGCTCCCTGTTTACACACAAAGGCCCTGAGACTCAGGGAAGTTAAGATACAGGGCCCCAGATCATGTAGCTAGTGCGTGGCAGCTACTGTGTGGGGTTAAAACCATGCTCAAAATTCATGCTTGACATGAATTTGCAGAATAATCTTCTCCCTCCCAAATTGCCCTCCATCCCTCCCAAATTCTAGACTTTATTTTTTTTTAATTATTATTTTTTTTAGAGAGGGAGAGGGTGGGTGGAAGTACAGAGGGAGAAGGAGAGAGAGGATCTCAAGCAGACTCCACGCCCAGCACAGAGCCCCATGCAGGACTCGATCTCACACCCTGAGATCATGACCTGAACTGAAATCAAGAGTCAGATGCTAAAAAAAAAAAAAAAAAAGAGTCAGATGCTTAACTGACTGAGCCACCCAGATGTCCCCCAAATTCTAGACTTTATGCCTCTATGAATGCCGCCCCAGATTTCTGTTACTGCTGGGTTTAACTGAGGTCAGTCAGGCTTGTGCCTTGGGGTCCTGAGTTCCCTGAGGACAGAGCCCCCCACCCTGAAGCCTTGAATGTCTCTCATTCTTTGTCCTGTGCTCCCTCCCCAGGACGGGCGCTATCCATGTTGGGGATCGCATCCTGGCCATCAACAGCGTGAGCCTCAAGGGCCGGCCTCTGAGTGAGGCCATCCACCTCCTGCAGGTGGCTGGCGAGACCGTCACACTGAAGATCAAGAAGCAGCTAGACCGTGAGCCTCACCCCACCACCTGGGGGCCATCAGTCCATTTAGGAAGTGAAATCCCTCTGCACCCCTGTGTCAGGCTTCATGTACCCAACCTCACAGCCTCCTCAGTGAACAGGTGGAACAGGGCCCCGTGGGTCTACCTGGGACAGCTGAGGAGACAAGACTCAGAAAGGGGAGTGGTGGTCCCAAGACCACAGCCTGTGTGGGGCAGAGCCTGAGTCTGAACCACCCTCTTCATGCTTCCCACCTCTCAAGGCTGCTTGTTCTGCCTTAGGGCCATAGCTTCTACATTCCTCAGTTTCCCCTGAATCTGTGCCCTGAACCTTGGCAGGGGTGCCGCCCCTTGCAGTGGAAGGAGAATGCACTTTAGGGTCTTACTTCTAATCTGGGCTCCACTGGTGTTCACCATGTGACCTTGGGCATGTTGTACCCACCCAGAGCTATAGGGACTCCCCAAGGCACAGCTCAGAGAGCTCAGCCTGTTTTCCTGTCTATGGAATGGGTTTGCCCATTACCGTGCCACCTCTCCTCCTATCAGATTGCCCAGCAGCAGGCTCAGGGAGCTCGGTGCCTGTGAGTCCCCAGACTGGACTGCAGTGGGGAAACTGAGGTTCACTGAGTGTGTCTGGGTCTCTGTGTCAGAGGCCACTGGCAGTGACACCCCTTTTCATTGCAGGCCCCCTCCCACGCCGCAAGTCAGGCAGCCTCAGTGAGGCCAGCGATGCAGATGAGGACCCGCCAGAGGCTCTCAAAGGAGGCCTCCTGCCAGCCCGGTTCTCACCCGCCGTGCCCAGTGTGGACAGCGCTGTGGAGTCCTGGGACAGCTCGGCCACAGAGGGTGGATTTGGGGGCCCAGGTAACACCCCGGGGCCCTGGGACAAGTACGTGCCCTCTCTTGGCTGTGCCCTATCTTGGCTGCCGTAGCTGCCAGACCTCTGCAGGGGCTCTTCCCTCTGCCTCCTCCTCCCTCCTCCAACCTTCAGAGACAGTTGCTGGTGGCAGACCCGCCTGGGCCGCATCAGCCATGCTCAGGGCCCCTCACTGCTCAGAGCTTGGGCCTAAGGCCTTCACACATCTTCTGATTAGCATCCTTAGCACCCCACTGGCTATGCAGAGGTCCCCCTTGAGCTTAGGACAAGCTGGCCTTACTTCTGCCTTTCTCTTTCCTAGCCCAGTGCCCTGCACACAGCAGGTGCCCAAACTGTGTTTATTGCATCCACTCGAAGATGGGAAAGCAGTAGGCCTCTTCCCACCACATCCACAAGACCCAGCCTTAAGGTGGACACCTCCAGGCTGCCCTCTTAGGACACATGCTCCCTGCCCATGCACATTGCAAACCATGGGTGGCCTTGAGTCTTGGGGGCCAATTGAATTCCAGGAGCTGGCCTTCTGGCCTCTGTGATGCAGAGCCATGGGGACTCCCCAAGGCCCAGCTCAGAGAACTAATGTCCTCAGGTGGCTCCCAGCCCTGGTCCCCACTGGCTGTATATCTGCCTTCCCTGGGTCTCCGCTTCCACATCTCAAGTACTCAATCAGTATCTCTTAGCTTATCCCCAAAGGCAGACAGAGAACAATGGTCAAAATAGGGAACCTCCTTCCCTGGCTGGAGGCAGCCAGGCTAAGCCCAATGGAACTGGACAGGATCCTGGAGCCCTGGGCATTAGCTCTTCTGTGGGTGGTCAAGAGATCCAAGAAGTTCTGGAGGTAGGGACTAGGTGGCAGGGCCCTCAGGGAACTGTGGGTGGTCATGCAAGGCCAGAGGGGGCAAAGACCTTTCCAGGGTCATCCAGCACGGCTGATAAAGGGGCAGGAAGGAAGGCAAGCTAAAGGCACAGAGTGGATCCAGACACCCTCCTCTCCACCTGCCAGGCTCCTACACCGCACAGGCAGCGGCTCGGGGCATGACCCCCCAGGAGTGGCGGCCCAGCCGGCTGAGAAGCAGCCCCCCACCCACCGAGCCCCGGAGGATGAGCTATACCCCGGCCCCCACGGATGAGAGCTTCCCTGAGGAGGAGGAAGAGGAGGATTGGGAGCCACCAACTAGGTCTGTGGTGGGAATGCCACGAGGGAGGCAGTCATGGTCTCCTGGGTGAGGGTCCCTGTGCCACGGTGGTGGGGGTAGAGGGGGGTACCTCCCAGGAGAGGGGAGGAAGCGTCGGGCAGAGCTGACTCGGCCAGGTGGAGATGGGGATGAGGCTGCGCCAGGCCGAGGGCACAGCAGTGGCAAAGGCGCAGAAGGCGTTTGCCTTTCCAGAGTCTGGTAGTCTCCTGTTCTTAGAAGAACAGCTCAGAGCTTGAACCCGATCCTCCTGACTTAGCTCAGGTTGCTTGATGGCCTCCTGCCTCCTGCAAGGGTCCTCGGGTCCTAGGCACCAGCCCTGGCTGTGGACGTGGTGGGCTTCGTAGTGTTGGCTCTGAAGGACACCGCATCGCTGCTGGGGGAGGGAGGCCCTGTGGAGAAATGCTGTTCCTCACTCAGCCCTAGCCAACCCCCGTGTCTGTGCTTTGGCTCAGGCGCTTCCTTCTGCCTACAACACCTTTCCCTCTCTCTCCTGACCAAGGCCTTTGTGGCCTTGAAAACCCAGCTCAAATTCCCCCGCCTCTGGAGGCTCCCCTGACTCCCTCCGGCAGCAGGCATTCCTCCCTCCCTCTGCTGGTCCCCATGAGCCTCCTCGTGGCACTGGCCACCTTGTGCCCCCATGGTTAATTACCTGGCTGTCATCCCTTCTGCGCAGCACCCCTAAGCGGGTGCCTGGCACCCCATGGTACTCCTGCACACTTTGTGAATGAATCACCCACTCCTTAAGAACAGAGACTACACCACATTCACCTCCCTAGGCCTGGGCCCTGAAGAGCCCTGACTCGGGGAATATTTGTAGACTTGATTTGAATGGAGAGAGTGCCCTTCAGGCTCAGTCTTCTCATCTTTAAAATGGGAAGGGCGGGAGGCAACTATTTATTGTACATCATCCTCCCCGAGTCTCCCTCGGAGAGAGAGGCTCCCGGGCCTTTATAAGAAAGTGCTTTGCAAACCTTACTTCATAAGCAGCCAGGACTTTGTAGGTGGCAAGTGGCTTTGGGAACTAGGAAGTGTGCAAGTGTGACTTGTGACCATTCTAACAAGCCTCGATTTTAGAGCTGATGACGGGCTCATACAGCCTGTGATGGAAGCCGTGGGGTGGCCTGGATCCTTCTCCCAGCACAGAGACCCCATCCTCTCCATCCATCTGTGTCCTCGCTGGCTCCAGCTCTGTCCCTGTCACTGTGCTACGATGCCATGTGTCTGGGTGGGGCCAGGGGCCGTCCTCTGGGGCTACACCATGGATCTCCTCTCTGTCTGTCTGTCCGTCCGTCTGTCTGTCTCTCTTCCCAGGCGTCCTGTGTCACCGCTCTCCACCCCGTCTCATCTGCCCCTGTTCTAACTGGCCACCGACAGTCCTGGTCGCCCCTAACTGCGTCTTCCCCCCATTCCGTGTCACCAACCACTGCCCCGGGGCCCCAGCACTGCCACCGAGGACGCCTGCCTGCCTGCCCGCCTGCCCGCCCGCCCACCCTAAGGCCCCTCGAGCGCAACACTGGGCCCTGGGGCCCCGAAGACTTGTCAGGCCCCAGCCCGCCTGCCCGCCCACCCGCCCACCAGGAGTTGACGCTTTCTGGTTCCTACGTTACAGCCCAGCCCCTGGCCCTGCCCGTGAGGAGGGCTTCTGGCGCATGTTCGGAGAAGCCCTTGAGGACCTGGAGTCATGTGGTCAGTCAGAGCTGCTGAGGGAACTGGAGGTAGGGCCACCTGCCCCACAGACCTTCCTGGGGGCCCCTGTGCATGGACACACTGATGTGAGTGCCCGTAGGAGGCGAGCATGTGGATGGAATCCTGTTCCAGCGTCGTGTGTATCATGCACTCGCTCATCCCCCTCTATGTAAAGGTCTTCACACACGTGCAGACTGCATGGACACATACACAAGTGTGATCGAGAGCACTGTGGTATGGCACATCGACGTGTGTACACCTGTGAACGTGTCTGGCGTCATCATGTGTGCATGTGTGTGTGCCTGCGTGGGAGCATGCTCACGTACGCACAAATGCTGAGGTTCTGTTCAGAGCATGCGTGTCTGAGTGTACATTTGGAGGCTGAGGGGCAGATCTGGTGTCTGTGTGTGCAGGTGCAGTATGTGGACATGGTTGTGGGCATGCCCTGTGGAGGCATGTGGGTGTCAACCCCAGGGACAGCACAGGGCATGAGGGGTCAGGGTTGCTGAGAAGTGAATACAGCTTTGTGTGAGGTCAGTGTTGCCCACAGTGGAACAGGCTGGGAAGGATCCAACTGGGTCATTTCAGAAGCTCCTTCTTACTCTGTGAGCAATAATTTAAACTTCCACCTTATCTGTGCTTTTGCCCCTAATACTATTATTATTATTATTTTTAAAGATTTTCTATTTATTCATTCATAAGAGACACAGAGAGAGTGGCAGAGACAGAGGCAGAGGGATATGCAGGTTCCTTGTAGGGAGCCTGATGCAGGACTCGATCCCAGGACCCCAGGATCACACCCTGAGCCGAAGGCTGATGCTAAACTGCTGACCCCCCAGGCATCCCTGCCCCTAATAATACTGATTGGTGCCAATTTTTTTCCTCCATCAGTCTTTCCAATTCAAAGAACTGATTTTTGGCTTTGTTAATACTCTCTTATGTTTCATTGTTTTCTATCTTACTCATTTCTGTGTTTAGCTTCTACTTTATTTGTGTTTGCTTATTTATTTATTTAAATATTTTATTTATTTATTCATGAGAAACACAGAGGGAGAGGCAGAGACACAGGCAGAGGGAGAAGCAGGCTCCCTGCAGGGAGCCTGATGTGGGACTTGATCCCAGAGTCCGGGATCATGCCCTGAGCCAAAGGCAGACGCTCAACCACTAAGCCACCTAGACTCTTTATTTGTGTTTAAATAATGATACTTTTCCTGATTTCTTAGCTTCTTAGTTTTCAGTCTTCCTTGTTTTCTGCCATAGTGAATCTTAAGCAATGATTTTACCCATCAGCGCTGCTTTGGCTGCATTTGGGTACTTTTGTTGATCAGTTAATTCCAAATATTTTTAAAATATCTATTACGATTTTAGTTAATTCCTTGAATTACACAGAAGTGGAAAGGTTTTTTTAAACCCCAATTTTTAAAAAGGATTTTATTTATTTATTCATGAGAGATACAGAGAAAGAGAGAGAGAGAGGCAGAGACAGAGGCAGAGGGAGAAGCAGGCTCCACGCAGGGAGCCCAGATGTGGACTTGATCCCAGGACTCCAGGATCACATGCTGGGCTGAAGGCAGTGCTAAACCGCTGAGCCACCTGGGCTGCCCTTAAACCCAAATTTTATAACAAATTCATATTTGCTTTTAATTCATATGTACTATGGCCAGAAAATATGTTCAATTTGCTATTAATTTTTTGGAGTTTGCTAAGACTTCTTTCTTTGTGGCCTAGGATCTGATCAGTTTTAGTATAATATTTCATGTATGCCTGCAAAACAATGCAGATTCCCTTTTGTTGGATGTAGGTTTCTCTGCAGATCAAGATTGTCATAAACTTGTTCAAATCTGCATCCTTATGAAATGCTGTATGCTTTATTTATCTTTATGGGTTTTTTTGTTAGCAGTATGATAAAATTCCCATCATGAGTGGTGATTTGGCAAATTCTTGACATTGTCAATTTTTGTTTTCCATCCTTTGAGGTTATATTGTTAGTGTCATATAAATTCATGATTGCTATAACTTCTTGGTGAATTTCGTGTCTGACTTTTTTCATTTAGCGTAATGTTGTAGAATGTATCAGTACTTCATGCTTTTTATAGCTGAATAATATTCCATTCTATGGATAGACTGTGTCACTGACTTTTTGAAAAGACCAGGCCCAATTGACTTTGCCTTGAATTTCCACTATCTTTGCTTTTCTTTTTCTTTCTTTCTTTTTCTTTCTTTCTTTCTTTCTTTCTTTCTTTCTTTCTTTCTTTCTTTCTTTCTTTCTTTCTTTCTTCTTTAAGATTTTGATTATTCATGAGACACAGAGACAGAGAGAGGCAGAGACACAGGCAGAAAGAGAAGCAGGCTCCATGCAGGGAGCCCGACGCAGAACTTGATCCGGGGTCTCCAGGATCACACCCTGGGCTGAAGGCAGACGCTCAACCGCTGAGCCACCCAGGTGTCCCTGCTTTGATTTTTCTAACAAAGTCTAATCCATGCCTTTGGCCCTCCTCCTAAATGGGACAGGGCCTGTAGAATGTTTACACTTCCCTCTAAACTCCTCTTACTTCCCTGCTTGTTTTCTTTTTTTAAAACTTTTTATTTATTTATTCTTGAGAGACACACAGAGAGAGGCAGAGACACAGGCAGAGGGAGAAGCAGGCACCCTGCGGGGAACCCGATGCGGGACTTGATCTGGGGTCTCCAGGATCACGCCCTGGGCTGAAGGCATACGCTCGACCGCTGAGCCACCTGGCTGTCCCTCCCTGCTTGTTTAAATTGCTCAAAGTTAATTAATGTGGGGCTTTCATCAGTACTCATTAGGGTGGTAGGCAATTATTTTCTTTGCTCACTGTTGCTTCTTGCATTCTATTTTTTCCTTCTGAGTTCATCCTTTAAGATCTTTTAGTGAGAATCTTGAGGTCGTAAACTCTTTTAGGTTTTGTGTGTGATTTTATCTTATTTTTATGATTAGCAAGATAGCAGAGTGGCTAAGACCTTTGATTTTGAAACCAGACTCTGAGTTCAAATCATCATTTCTCTTAGCCTCGATTTCCTCACCTGTAAAATGGACCCCAAAAAATGGCATTTGCCTGTCTCAGTATCATAGAGAACAAGAGGAATTCTCTGTGTATAATATGTAGAACCGAGCTTGGCACAGAGTAAGTGTTAATCATTCAGTGCCAACAATTAGAATTCTGATTGCTGGTGTGATCGAGGACCCCCCATCCCTGCCCACCAGCAGATGGAGAGCCCCAGGAGGGCAGGGATCCTGTCTATGCTGTTCACTGTTGTGACCTTGAAGGCTGGCACAAAGGAGGTGTCCACAGATGCCGGCTCCAAATAGGGAGCAGACAGGCGTCTGAGTGAAGGGCTGTGTGTCCACAGGCATCCATCATGACGGGCACAGTGCAGAGTGTGGCCCTCGAGGGCAGGCCCAGCCAGCGGCCCTGGCGGAGGGGCCAGGAGGTACGAGGAGCATCCCCTGAAGAGATACAGGAGCTGCTGCTGCCAACACCCTTGGAGATGCACAAGGTGGGCACTGGGGCTGGGCACAGGAAGCCAGGATGCGTGTCCTGGTGTCATGAGGACCCATTAGGGGCTCTACATGGGCCTCCGCTCCCTGGGCTTCATTTTCCTCCACCAAACACGATTCTGTATTAGGTTGGACTTTCCAAAATTCTCATCATTTGGGTGATCCACACACATGCATACCCCTGTGATATACACTGGGCTGCTATGAATATAGCAGTTTTTTTTAAGTAGACTCACTTTTTCTCTACTTAAATTAGTGCATATAATATATAAATGTGTTTAGATAGAATACACGTATATGTATATGTGTGTGTGTGTGTATATATCACATCCTTAAAGGAGAAGCCAGCCTTCCTTGCCATCTGTAGGTTACCATAAAGAAAAACAAACAGAAGAGAAGAGACCTCTCAGCCCATAGCCCTCAGAAGGTTCCAAGTCTCTTGGTAAATTGGGCGATGAGCAAGTGTTGGGGACCCGTGGATACCCCATGGAGACTTGCTCCTGGGGGGAAGGGAGAGGATTGAAGAACTGAGAAGGCGCCCCTTCCCCAGCTTCCCCAGTGTGACTAGTGCCGTGAACTGGAGGATGTGCTGCAGTGGAGATGGCGAGGGGGTGCCATGCGGCAAAGGCAGTGAAGTGGCAGGGAGCACAGCTAGGCAGCACATTGGGCGTGGGTCCCACGCTGAGGAATTTGGGTCACTGTTGGGAGCTGGGGCAAAGGTCAGAGCTCCAGGGACCTCCTCCTCCTTCTGCTCCCAGGTGACCCTGCACAAGGACCCCTTGCGGAATGACTTTGGTTTTAGCGTCTCTGACGGCCTCCTGGAGAAGGGTGTCTATGTCCACACTGTCCGCCCGGATGGGCCAGCCCAACGTGGGGGCCTCCGGCCATTCGACAGGGTCCTTCAGGTAATGCTGAGCTGGGGGCACTGTGAATGGTGTGGCTTTCCTTTGCCTCGTGGGGAAAGAGCCCCACTTTTTTTTAAAGATTTTATTTATTTATTCATGAGAGACACACAGAGAGAGGCAGACACACAGGCAGAGGGAGAAGCAGGCTCCCTGCGGGGAGCCCGATACAGGACTCCATCTCAGGACCCCGGATCATGCCCTGGGCTGAAGGCAGATGCTCAACCGCTGAGCCACCCAGGCGCCCTGAAAGAGCCTCACTTCTACACTGGCTGAGTGGCCTTAGGCAAGTCACCTCCTGCCTCTGAGCCCCAGCTTCCTATGGAAGGGAATGGTAACAGCAGCCCTATAGTCAGGTTAGGCTCGGTTGTGTTGCTGTAGCAACCCCGAATCTCACTGGCTTCACACACACCGACCTGTATTTGCCCACTGTAGGCTGGCATAGGCTTCCTCTCCCAGGCTAATGGGGCTCTACCCTCATGCCAGTGCCTTAGACCACGTGACACAGGGAACCGGCTGGGAAAATCACATGTGGGTTTTTTCTGCCTTCACCTAGAAGTGACAGGTGCCATCCCCCATCACAGCCTATTGGCCAGAATCAGTCACATGACCTTGCTAAGTGCAAGGGAGCCTGGGAAATGCAGGTGCATGGATGGAAAGTTCTGGGAGAGTCCCGGCGCGGCTGCCCTGCACCGCCTTCCCCACGCCGCAGCTACTTTTGTTTCTTTGGTGTGGTTTCTGCTGTACTTGCACTAGCTTTACGGACCGTGTTTCCTTTAAATGGGTGGTGGAGTGTTTTCAACCTTATTTTGAAAGGAAGCCTTTCATGTCACTTAGGAATGAGAATCCAGCACCCCTCGCTTGACATATAGAAGGTCAATGTCAAATAAAAATAAAACAGAAACAAAGCAATGTCGTGGAATTCTAGGCAGGAAGCCGAGTGTGTGGTCTGCTCTTTTATGTTAAAAAAAGGGAGAGGGACGTAGGTGTTGGGGGAGTGGGAAGGATGTACTGGCATCCCCTTAGGGGTTTCTCTTTGATAAACCCCAAGCAGAAGGGCTGAAGGAGAACTACACGGAGGAGGACTTCCTCTCTGTGAATGTTCTAGATTTACCGGGTGTCTGGGCTGGGGCGGGGCCCCCACTTGAGGAGATCTCACGATTCCTGCCTGCTTCAGCCCGGGGCTCAGCTGATGCCGTCTGTCCCCTTGGCTGTGTCCCGTGCAGGTCAACCACGTTCGCACGCGGGACTTCGACTGCTGCCTGGCCGTGCCGCTCCTGGCGGAGGCAGGTGATGTCCTGGCCCTGGTCATCAGCCGCAACCCGCTGGCACAGAGCAGCCGAGCCCCACGAGCACCAGGCCCCAGCAGCCCCCGGATGCTCTGAAGTCAGCGTGTGGTCTGGACACCCAAGGAGCCACGGGAGTAGATCCTGGCCTCCAGGCCTGTAACTGGGCTGGAGACGTGGCCACTCACTCATCCGCCTGTCTGTCTGGGAGGCTCTGAGTCATGGGCCGGAACCTGTCTCTATTCTCTGGTTCAGTGGTGCCTGGAGTACCAGGCAGTGAGGTCCCTGCCCCAGTTGGAGTAACATCTAGGTCTTTCTTCATATCGGGTCTCCAGGATGTCCAGAGGAGCGCTACTCAATAGGAGTTGAGACAGGCCGCTCAGCTGGGAGAAGAGGGGTCTGGCGCCAGGGAGCACGGCTCAGCGTAGGCAGTGCTTTCTCCCAGGAGAGCTGTGGAGTTGCCGGGGAGGAGTGAGCTCCCTGTCACGGGAGGTGAGAGAGTGGGAACTGGATACCCCCAGTGCAGTGCAGTCACGGACTGAGGTGTGAGGCATCGGGGCAATGTATCCACACAGGCTCAGGTAGTTAGTTTCCCCCCAGTGGGAGCCTTTAGGGTGCAGCAGTGGGGGTGGGGCACTTGTTCTGGACAGCCTCTCACCAAGAGGGATGCCCCTCAGGGTGGGAGTCTAGCCCCTTTCCTTCTCCAGAATTCTGGTGTTTGGGGCTTGCTGGCATCCTCATTCTTAAGGGACTCTTGAGCCTGGGTGGCTGAACCCAGGAAACATCGGCCTGTCGAATCTGGAAGTGGGAGATTCTTGCATTTTGGCATCTCTAGTCTGAAGCCTCTGGGATTTGAGGCCACAGTTCTGGACCCTTGGGGCAAGCTCAGTGCCAGGTTCTGGGCTCTCAGCCCCTCCCGCTTCTTTTGTAGGAGGCACAGGTGCAAATCCATATGGACACACCCCTCTTGGGCCCAGCCCCTCATGTTGGGAGGGAGTCGTTTGGGGGAGAAGACCCCAGAGTTTTCATTCACCTGCCATTTCTGTGGAGATGGGAAAACCATAGAGATAGGATATGTAAGATGATACAGCTCCTCTTCAGTATCCAAACCAGTGAGGGAGGAGAGACCAGGAGAGGGAGGCACAGAGACAGAGGCAGGCACACAGGCCAGAGACGGGCCATCCCCCTCACACCCAGAGGTGAGTGTCCAGAGGGGTCCTTTAAGGAAGTTTATTCCCACTTGAAATCTGGAAGCACCAGCATCCCTTAAAGTCATTGTCCTCATCTTCTGCAGACCAGGAACCCTTTTGATTTGGGGAAGAGCACAGGCCTTCACCTAGTGGTCTGGCTGTGGCCCCAGGGATGGAGGTGGGCCGGCAGGATTCAGTCAGGTCTGGGGATTTGCTTTGCTCTTAAAGGGGTCTCAGGAAAATGGAACACCCACTCCTGCCTGTGTCCTCTGTGCTTCTGTCCCATGGAGGCCCCTGAAATGCTCTCCCACTTAAGGGATGAGATGGGGAGTCAAGAGGTGTCTTCTTTTTGCTCTGGATTGCTGCTTGGTTGCTCTGTGACGCCCTCTGGGTCTGACCCTCTCTGGACAATCAAGGGGTGGAGAGTCTCTGAGTAGGGACGGGCCTCCCTGTCATAGCCAGAACCATGCCCATTGGGCGCCCTGCCCACACTCTCCCTGAAGGCCTGCATTCCCTCTTCTCCTCCCTCGACCTCCCCACACCCTGCCACTCCCTGCCTTCCCCAGAGAGCCCTTCATGCCGGCCGACTGCCCAATGCCTCTGCTACCTTGGATTCCTGTGTAAACACTCACCCCTGGGGTGAAAGGGCACTGCCCACCCATCGCAGGGGCACTGAGCAAAAGCCAAGAGAGCCCTCAGCTTGGGGGGGCCAGGGGGTGACATAGCAGAGACACGGCCACTGGCAGCCACAACTGTGTGAACTTAGGCAAGTTGCCAGCCTCTCTGGGCCTCTGTCAAGTGACAGGGCTGGACAGGCCACACTCCCAGGGCATCTCTGCTCAGGAGAGCTGCGTTCGACTGCAGATGAGGGAAGTGGCATCCCGACTCCGACCCTGACCAGTTTGCCCTCCCCCGCCCCCCCCCACCTCCTTGGGCTGAGGCCTCTGCCATCCCCCAGATGTATGCAACCAGGCCCGGCAGGTGGCCCCTGGCCGTGGCTGGCCTTCTCATATGCAATATTTCTTCTGGCTTCACAATGGGGATCATAGATCCCAGACTTGACATTTCCTGATGCCCGTCCCTGGTGAGCATCCTGCCTGCCTATGCATTTTGGGTATAGCTCCTGTGACATGCCCCTTCCACCCCAAAAGCTGTATTTTTCTCTGGCTGAGATTAGAGCATATTCCTTGTAAAGTATTTTTCTACATGGGGTTTTCTTAGGGCTCTCGGGAAGCACATGCCAAGGGGCTGCATTGCAAAGGCCATTTGGGGTCTGTTTGGGGCCTATGTGTAAATCTGTTGTCAGGGGTTGCAGTTACGTAGGAGCTGGGGATGGGGTGCTGTTGGAATGATTTTTTAAATAAAATTATTTAAATGCAGCCAGACTGTGGTATCTGTTTTTTTGTTTGCTTGTTTGTTTCTCATCATAGGCTGGCAATAGTCAGCTTCCATTTGGATCTTAGGACATCTCCCCTGCTTTTAATTAATTCATGCATCCAAAAAGTCTGCTTGGGCTACACATCATTCTAGCCCCTGGGAAGACAGCATGAACATGACAGATGAGGTCCTGTCTGCGTGGGGCTTATATTCTAGTGGAAGACAGACAGTGAACCTCTGAGGAGGTTTTTCAGCAGGTATAGAGTGCAGTGGAAAAAACCCAACCATGGGGATAGAATGGGGTCAGGAAGGACTTCTCTGAAGGAATAATTTGTGCTGAGACCTTTAAAGGCAGGAGTCAACCCTGTGAGACCGGGATGAACAGTGTCCTAGGCAGAGGGCACAGCAAGTGCACATGCTCGGAGGTGGGCGTGAGCGTGGTGGGTTCAAGAAAGAGAAAGGAGGCCCAGAAGCAGAGTGGGGAGACCAGGCTGGAGGTTTGCAGGGCCCAATGGTAAGGCTCTGGTTAGGGACTATGGATTTCATTCTGTCTGCAGGGGAAAGCCACTGAGGCAGGCGAGTGGCGGGTCTGCTGCATGGAGCCCCTAAAGGGTGCTGGGTGGGGCCCCATCGATGAATCTTCCCAGGGCATCCCAGGCAGGATGAGCCCAGAGGACATGTCCTCGCTGCAGCTCTGTGTGGGCGGAGGAAGAGCTTCTTTCCATCAGCTATGCAGGATGGAGTGAGCACCCCATCACTGGAGGGGTGCTAGCATGGCCAGCCCGCATTGGGTGCAATTATGTGGTTGGGCCAGGGAGCCCAAAGTGAGCTGTGCACAGGGCATCACCGCTCTTCTTAGTTCTGGGTGACAGGTTCAGAGCCCTTCTGCAATGGGAGGGAGGCAGGGGCAGGTCATGACCCGGAGAAGCAGCCCCGTCCCACAGACTGGCTGCGTGTAGGCCCTGTTCTGTGTGCTTTTCAAGAATCTCCTGGATCCTCCTACAGCCTTCAGAGGAGGCTGTTATCATTCCAGTGTTAGAGGTGAGGAAATGGGGCACAGAGATGTTAAGTAATTTGCCCTAAGTCACACAGGTAGTAAAGGATGGAGGTACAGTTTGAACACAAGTTTTATGGCCAAGACACACAGGGAGGAGGGAGGCCATCCAAAAAGCCAATAGCCAGAGGAAGAGCTTAAGGAGTGGTATTTTATTCTAACATCGTCTATAATGAGTTACTGAGAGGTGTTTTTTTGGTCTGGGAAGTTGGGGAAAGGACCCAGCAGGCTGCCCTGAACTTGCCTACTCATCAATCTGCCCAAAACATTGACCTGCCCTGTGACCCCAGTGAGGCCAAGCCCCTCTTCCGGCCCATTTCCCCATCTGTAACAGTGGGTTGGGTACATGATTCCCAAGGCAGAGGACATCCATGCCAACCACTTATTTTCTGGGGTCCTGAAGTGTCCCCCCCCTTCTGAGGCCCCAGTGTCTATGGCATGATTTCTATTTGCATCCTTCTAGGACTTGCCTCCTCCCTGCAGCCTGCCCCACTCAGACTTGGTCATCAGAAAGCCCCTGCTTGGGCGTCAGGAAGCAACTACCCCTGGTGCATCACCTCTTGTCAGCCCGAAGCCTTGAAGGGGGTGATGGTTTATTCCAGGTGGGGAGACAGACTGATGTGAGGTCTCCCAGCTGGGTGTGTGGCAGGTGGGCGTCGGTCCCCAGGGTTGGTGGAACCAGCCAGAGTAGACCCAGGAGTTGGAGGACAACTCTTTCACAGACTTGCTGTGTGCCTTTGAGGCATCCCCTCCAGGAGACGATCTTCCGCCTCAGTGTCTCTGACCCCAGATGGCAATACCACGAGGAAAAACAGCCTCCTCAAAAACAGAACCCACACGTGTTGGATTTTAAAAAGGAAATGTTTATTTTCATGTTATAAGGTGATTACAAACTCCTCTAAAAAAAAGCAAAGATGAATTTAAAATATCGATATACATATTTATCTAAAAAGCAAAAGAGGAAAAGAAGAGCCCTGCGAAATACAGGGATTATATCATAAAACATTTATACACAAAAGCTTGTATACTGCAAGACTGAATTATACACCGAGGATCTTATTCAGATACAAATGTTCCTCCTCAGAAGAGTCTCGTTGGTTGTTGTTTTTTTTTTTTTTTTTTACAAAAGTTTAAAATATCTTAAAAATATTTTGAAGTCTTAAAAAAAAGTCCTGATGAGCCAGACATATTTCTGGAAGGAGGCAAGACCCACGATCTCAGCTTTCTCTTGTGCTAAATACAGTCACAGTTGCTAGGGATTCGAAAATTAATTGGGGGGGGGGGGGGAGAAACGGAGCCAACATCTCAATTTGAAGCCAAATATATAACAAGATGCTCCATCCCTCAGGGAACTGTCAGAACACGTCTGTAGTGACACCACAAGAGAACAATGAAACATAGCTTCCTATTAAAAACAAGAGCATTCTGAGGGCCAGGCGTTAACAGGGCAGGGGGGGCGAGGGAAATGCTGTTCTCTGGTTTCCGGGCTACTCACACCCCTCTCTGAGTTTTGCTCTCTGGGATTTTGTTTGGTTGGTGCTTGTTGGATTTTTGCATGGTGCGATTTATGTGGGGCTGCCTGGCACCGGGTCTCGGGGCTGGATGGGACCTCTAGCCGCCTCGAGCTTTCTCTTGCATCCTTCCTGGCCTGTGTCTAGGCTCGAGGGGAAGGCTGGCACCTCTGCCTTGAGCACTGGCTGCCCAGAGCTTTTCCCCTTCCGGAAGGGCAGTGTTGGGGAGAAGCCGGCTGGACCATGGACTGCCGTGCTGTGGCGGCCTGTGGGGGATGCAAGATCACTGTGTGCTAGGCAGAGGGCAGCTCACTCCCCTCGTGCTTCACCACCTTCTTTAGGGGTGCACTGGGGATCTGGGGTGAGAACGAGAGATACAGAGAGGGGGCTGTGTGCCACCCAGAAATCACCCAAGGCTGCTTCTAGCTGCCTGGGAATGTCCCACACGGCCTCAGGCTAAATCCCACCCAAGGACTTCTGCTTCTTTCCACAGCTGGCTTCACTGGGCCTCAGTTTCCTCATGTGCAACAGGGATCTCAGTTCCTAGCTCAGGGGGCTACTGGGTACAGAGCCGCACCTTTGAGGATGGGGAGGGGGTGAGGGGTGCTTCTCCTCGTCCCTGAATGCTGGGGCACAGAGTGCTTCCTTGTTCATAAAGGCTCGTCTCTGGTCTTCAGGGAGAACACTGGGGAGATGCACTTGCCACTTGCCACACACCCCTCAGAGAACCTGCAACTGGAACTGACTTGGGACAGCCTGGTTCCAGTCCCTGCCCGCTGTGCCCGGTCTGTTCTGTGCTCCGGGCCTCGCAGAAGAAGCCCCCCATTTTCCAAGGGTGTGGACCAGGGAGGCACTGACTGTGCAGGACTGTCCCCTGGAGGGGCCGACACAGCCCATGGCAGGCTCAGGGAAGCATCTCCCTGGGTGAGATTTAGCCTAAGGCCCTTACCCATTTCTGCATCCTCAGAAAGTTCTTTAACCATCTCCCTTACATCCCTTCCAGAGCTGGCCAACTGGGCTAGGTGCAGGCACCAGAATTTCTGACCCATTCCCAAGGCAGAGAGTGGGTGGACTGCCTGTTCTCCAGAGACAGGAGGACCAGAGTCATGAGCTCCAATGACAAGTTTCCTTTATGTGGAGACATATCAAAGTCACGCATCATTACATCTTGTACTCACAGAGCCAAGTTCTGCAGACACACAAGGGCCAGGGGAGTAGACAAGAGGGCCCGATTGGAGACAGGTAAACTGGGAGATTGTCAAGAGAGGGGCTCGGGGAAAGTGGCTGACCTTCTTTCCAGGCAGGGCCTGGGGACTTGGTCTGCTTGTGTCTTTGGTCTAGAATTTGGTCTGCAAATCTTATGAGAAGAAGCCTTTCTCAGGCCATTTCCAGAATGTTGCAATTTACCTACCAACCCCAAATACTGTAGCCTTTTTACCGGAGGGGAGATATTGTAGCCTGAGATGACCACAAATGCCCAGGCAGCCACAGCTTACCAAGCACCCCTTGACCCCACACATCACCTGTCACCAATCGTGGACAGTGGTTAGTTTACTAAGTTCCATGAGACGAAGGAAAACAGATCACATTGCTACTCAGTAAAATTAGGAAAAGACACAACAACAAAATCAACTCAGACACAGCGGCAACCATAAATACATAGAAAAACAGGAACACAGAATTGTTAACGGTTTGGAATAGGACTGGGTATTGTTTGGCAGAGTGTATCCTTTGGAAACAGTGAAATGTGAAATGAGAATGCTTGCCAGAGAGAAGAGGTTCAGGGTTGCCTCCGCCTCTGGGGAGGGGGCACACACCAGAGGCTCCTCCCCTCCCAAATTTGGGGAGAGGGTTCCAGGATTCAGAGAGCCCCCCGCTCTCAACACCTGAGCTGGGCTTCACTCTCCGCACCCCACGAGGCAGTCACTGGCGTTTGTGCATGACAATGTTTTGGTTGAGTTGAGACTCTGAACTTGGAAGTGACAGTTTAAATGGCACAGTTTAGGTCCAAATGGGGGCTTGGGTGGAGACGTGTCCGTCTCAGGATTTTAAAGGTGGAGTACCTTCTCTACTTCTTCAGAGAGGAATGCCGCTCTAAATCAGGCTCTTGGCCAAGCCAGTTCTGGGATGCCAGCCCCCTGAACAATCCTACCTTTCTAGAAAATGCTCCCTCGCCTCCTCTCCTCGGTCCCCACGTGGTGTGTGCATCCAACACCGGCTACTGCAGGAGTTGTGAAGTTGTGAAGAGCTTCACTATCTCCCAAGCCACCACCAAGGGCTGCTCTTGCGCCCGAATGGGGAGGAGGGCTTGGGAGCGCTTAGCCCGACTCCAAGATTCAGGGAGCCTCCAAAAGCACTCTTGGCACTCCCAGCTAGGAGCTGGGGCAGCCCTGGGCGGGGAGCTTGTCAGGAGTTTCCCAGCCTCTGGGAGATGAGGACAGAGCTGAGGATGGAGAGATGAGGAAAGAAAAGCACCCCTCCCTGACACCAGGCCTCTCTGAACGCCTGGGCCCACACCCTTTGGTCCACTGGCTCACCCCTCGTCCCTCACCAGATACATCATGCTTCTCTCCTACACGGAGCTGCAAGACATGTCAGCTGGGAAACGGCCAGAACCTGATACAATAGAATCCCATAAAACACAACAGCCCCATCTGTGTGAGGTTTGGGGCCCTGAGATCCCCGGCTCCTGCTGGGCTGGCCCTGGGCGGCAGCCAAGCAGTCCGCCTCCTGAATGTCGGGGCGCCATCCTCACCGGCCCTCCCGGGAGCCCTTGCCGCTCCCTCTCGGATGAATGGTGCTGACAACCTGCATGACAGTCCTTCTGACTATCCACCCTCGATCTCAATGTACCAGGTGGGGTTTTGCTGCTGGTACAACGGTTTCTAGAGAATCAGACTTGCGCTGTACGGCCTCCTCTGTCTGCCTTAAGTCAATCCCTTGATCTGAGGGGTTGATCCATTATTTTGGCATTTCTCTTATTGGCTAAGACAAGTGTCATTGAAGCTTGTGGCCCTCCTTTCTCCAGCCTCTCTGGGTCTGGCCAGCTAGTGGGGCCTCCCCCCACCCCCCCAGCCCCACTGTATGCTTCTACTCGAACCAGGCTGAGAAGGTACTACACCCTTAAAATGGGTCTACTGTCCAGGTCAATTCCACCCTGTGTTTTTGGGGGGCAGAACTTTCTGCCAGCTACACAAGCACCGAAGAATTGCTTTTAAAAACGAGATCTATTGCTGGCAAGAAGATCGATTCAAGTGGTAAAACTGTATGACAATCTCTAAATGTATATATAATTATATGTAAAAAAAATACAAAGAAAAATTTACCAAGTTCCCATAAAATACATCTAATTCAATATGAAAGCTCTGCCTCATCCCGGACATCTGCCGGTGGGGTTTTCTTTTTGTACAAAATATCCCCAAATCAAAACAAAACACACATACGCACAATACCACACACACACACACACACACACACACACACCAACACACACACACACAGAGTAACATTTTCTGTGACAATTAAAAAAAAAAAACAATCCTAGTGCAAATAGAAAGCTCTGTAAACCTGGTCCTATGAGAATCTAATGTTAGTAAACAGCAGGGAAGCGGCCCGTCTGCCCAGGAGCTCACATCATGGTCTCTACTATGATGTGGGTCGGTTTCATGAGAGCGCCGTTCACGGCCAGGCGGGAGCTGTAGGGCGTAGCCCCCTCGCGCTCCACGGCCCAGCGGTTGGGTTCCCTCGGGGTCAGCAGGTACTTGAGTCTCTGGAGAAGGAAGAGGATGGCAGTAGAGAGAAGTCAGGCGCCTGCCTCCCCACTCCACCACGACTGTCTACACCCTGAGTCCTGCCAGTGTGCCCTCTGGCCTTTGGCAAACTACCACCCTCTCTGGACCACCCCCCCACCCCCCCCCCCGTTTCATCCACTGGCAGACAAAGGAATTGAACTAAGGTGCTTGGAAGGTCCCTCTGGGCCTTGAATCAGGGTGGAATTTCTGAGGAGTTTCCTTGGGCAACCCTTGCTTGCAGGGACAGGGGACTCACACCTCCCAGTTCCGACTTCTTTCCTCCCATGGAGCTAAATATGCCTCCTAGTAATTCGCATCCCTCAATTTCTCTGACTTACAAAGCAGGCCCAGCCGAGTTCATGCAATTTGCATGCCAGAGGCCAGATAACTGTTGTGAGCCTCCCATGGCTCCCACCTTCCCCAAGAAGAAACTCCACCAAACTCCTCAGCCACCTGTAAACTGCATTTCCTGCTTTCTCGCACCCTCCCCACCCATTCCCTCTGCAGGGCTTTTTCCTGCTCAGGGCTCGGAGACCACTGCTCTGTCTGAGCTGCACCTTCCGACAGAGACAAGCCAGAGGCTGGATTGCATGAGAATCACCCCATCACTTTTGGGCAGGGTGAGTTTTGCCCTCTGGGCTGGTTACTGGATCATGAACTTGGTGAGGAAAAGAGTCCTTCCCAGGCATTGGGACTGGGACTCCTCAGGGCTCCCGACTCCCCAGCTCCCCTCCTGCCAAGCATCCATTCTGAGACTTAAGCAGCAAACAGTTGTCAAGAAGAAACCTTCCTACTTAGGCATTTACATTCAACTTAAGTATATTACAATCTTTTTAAAGCTGCTTATTAAAAGCTATACTATTTCACTCAGAAAACCCAGATTCCATCTGCTCTTAAAAACTTGCAAGGCCTGGTAACCCCAGGGCCATATCCCCTCTTGGTAACAATAGGCCAGAGCTGAGCGCATGGCTGTCTGCTACAGCTCTAGATCACCTTCTCCAGGGGCCTCTCAGCCCTGCCCGAGGGCTTCCCTACCCTGGGTTCCCTGCCTGGTCCTGGGGGACAGTTCCTGGTGGCTGCAGCTCAAGGGCAAAAGATGGAAGGCCAGCAGGAGAGCAGGTTTGGCTCCCTTCCATCACCCTGCCTCTCTGTGCAGATGTGTCCCCAGAAGATTGGGACAAGAGGCAGACAATGCCAGGTGACCACCCGGGGCTCTAGGCTTGCAAACCTGGCTGGGAGCACAGCCGGGAGACAGGTCGAGGGGTAGGGTCGGGGACACAGCAAATGGATTGATGGTGGCTCCTATGCCTTCAGAGGAGGGGGCTTTGGTTACCCAACTGGTTTGTAGGTGCAAGTTTGGGTGGAGGCCTCACCCATACCTTCCTCCTTCCCCCCCACAAAACCCCATTCTCATCAAACCTCTGAACTTGGGATGAAACTGCTTTAAAATTAAGCTTTGAAGGGACTCGGGTTAGTATTAGGTGTCCCCTCTCTGTGGCTTAAATTGCGGAACAGACATCCAAGACTCTCTGCTGTGCCCCAATTAACCTTTTAGTTTATGGGTGGTAGGTGCATTCTGGAAATTCCCAGGGAGGGTCTGGGTTGCCATGGAGTGTTTGGTGGAGGTGGGGGCTGAATGTGGAGGACTCAGGGCCGTAGCAACCACCCGTCTGTCCCCAGACCCAGTATTTCAGGATTTTAACAAATGATAGGGCCTAGCAGTACTATGGCTGAGCACTGGGGTCCTTCCCTGTGTCCTCTGAGGAATTACAATGGGTCTGATGCTGAGGGAACACCCCAAGGGCCCAAGGACTGTCCTGGCTGAGATGGACCCCAGCTTCATGGCTTCGTGTTTTGCTCCTGGGCACACCCCGGCCGACTTCCTCTGTCTTGGGAAGGCTGCTCCCTCTCTGCCAGGCCACCCGTCTCCCCCCACCAATACCACCCCCAGGCCTTTCCCCTGCCCACAAGGAAACTGGCCCAGCCCAAGGGGGAGCCAGGGCCCCAGGACATCCTGGCTCCAGATTTTTAAGAGAATAACAATAAAAACAGCCCAGAACAAAACAGTGTAGTCTTGGAGCTGGCCCAAGCCCAAAGGTTAAGGGAGATTCTAAGAAAAGGATTTCTTGGAAAGAGCCCCAGCTCTTGCCACAGCCTGGAATCTGCAGTATTGTTGGGAGAAATTTCTGAGGGGTTGGTGGTAAGGAGGGGGTTTTGGATGGGAAACTGGCAGGCACAAGACCAGGGCCGCAGATCTGGGGAAGGGGCCACCAGCACGGGTTGGGCTTATCCAAAACTTGGCTTCAGAGTAAGAGAAGGCCTCTGGGTGGAGCTCAGGCTTCCTTCCCGGCTCCTTGTCTCCTGGCGTATGGCTACAGCCACATGGCTCCCACTGCTCCCAGGATAAGCCCCTAGCTCTGAGCTTGGCATGCAAAACCGCTGTCGCCTGCCCAGCGCCATCACCCACTCCCCAGAACATGTCATTGCTGCCTAAGGGCTATCGCATGTCCTTGCCTGCGAATGCACTGGGCATCACACCCTTCCATTTCTTCTTCCCTGCCTGGTAAATTCCTCCTGCCCACAGCCCTGCTCTCAACATCACCGCAGAGCCTTCATCCACATGAGTTGATCTTCGTTCCCATTTCCCCACACGCCTGCCCACCATCTCAACCCCTCTGCGTGGTGGGCAAGGGATCCGGGACCCAGAGAGGGCAGCAGTGTGCCCAAGGTCACCCAGCAAACCTAGGACGGCCAACAGCCAGCAGCTAGCTTTCATCCTCCCGCCTCTCACCCTCCTGCACCCCTCACATCCAGCCTCGGTCTATGTGCTCACCACGAGGAACGGCCCTTCCGTCTGGCAGAGGCGGATGACCATGACCAAGGGGACACACATCATGGAGGACAAGGCCAGACTCCAGCCCAGCCCGATGGCCCAGGTGGGGTACACGTAGACTTTGTTGTAGGTCAGGGGTACGTACTTGACGAGAGAGAAGATAAAACATCCCTGTGGAAAGATAGGGCAGTCAGGGGGGCCCCGCACATCAGGGGCAGGAAGCTTCAGGAACCAGGAGAGGCGCCACCCCAGGGGCCTCTCTCCCTTCTCCACTCTGCTGCCTGAGAAGCTCCCCTGGGCCAACCTGACTGAGTCGCTTCTGGGCTCAGGACCCCTCTGTGGCTTCCCGGTGCCTTCAGGATGCCATCCGAATGCCTCAACCCAGCCAGCAATGTCAGCCAAGAGCTATGCCCCTTCCGCCCTTACTTACCCTTCACCCCTGCCCCTACATCTACCCTCCAGCTGCTCAGCTCCCCAGCTACCTGCCCTGGGACCTTTGAGCAGGCTGTGTTCTGAATGGACCCCCTTACCCTGCATCTCCTTGTCCTAATTTAGTTCTCTTGGTCCTGCCTTACTTGTCTAGGCTCCACCCAGACTCAGGTGCCCATACTTCTCCTTTCCAGGAAGCATGTGGTTATAATTACTCCTTCAGCACGCACTCCTCCACCCAACTGACAACTGAGTCAGTGAGGACAGGTGGGGCATCAGTCTCATTCCCCCATTTCTCTAACACCTGGTGCAGCTCCAGGTGCACCCAGCAGATGCATAGTAAATGCTAGCTGCATGGATAAAAGTCTTTCCTCCCCTCCCCCACTGCCACCCACCCTTCTCCATCCCGGGGCCTAGCCTCCCAGAATAAGGTGTGGGCTTGGACCTTCTTGCCCACTTGAGTGTCCAGTCCCAAGCCCATGCCAATGGCCAGTGGCCATCAGTGTCCATGAATGGTGGTGTGTGGTGAGCTCTGAGCGCAAAGGCCTGTGCAATGTCCACATTTCCTCCAAGAAGAGCACATGAGGCTGGCTGGGAGGGCCCAGGACTTCTGCTTCTTGTCAGAATTACATCTTAGTATATAACCAAGGGTTGTCTAAATTGATACACAGTGTAAATATGACTTAAATCTTCAATACCTAATATCTGGGGTTTGACAGGAAGACAAATCTACATAAATCAGAATTAGTGATGGAGGAAGGGAGAGCACGAGGCTGCAGTCGCCTTCCACTATGCATCTAGTGTACGCCTGGCTCTGTTGTGGTTTCTGTCCCTAAGGGTGGAGTGTAGTTCAGACAGGGAGAGGCCCAGAGGACAGCTGCTCGAGGCTCTCCCAGCACAAGGAAGCTTGCTACCTGCCCATTCATATTCCTCTTTCCACCAGGGTGACCTCATCCTGCCACCTGGGGATGCAGACTACTTCTGATCTATCCAACTCCTCAGGGAGGAAAGGAGGAAGAAATTGACGGTCAGAGTGGTGAGAGGAATTTCTCACAAACCAATGTCAAGTGAGGATGAGGAACAAGAACACAGGCTTTGAACCCAACTAAATTTATCTCCAACAATAACCTGTCAATTGTGGTTACTGGTTGCTAGAGTTCACCAAATTTTGTGGGGAAAATATGCACTTCAGATGAGAAGACCATAGCCATATTCAATGACAGCAGTGACAGCCCAAGGCTGTTGGCACTACTCACCTCACACTGCAGAGTCCTTACTTTATGACAGGGTAAACCAGAGTCTGGGCTGCTTAAGATCAGGGACCTGCTTAAGGTCCCACACAGTGACTTAATGGCAGTGCGGGTTTATTCTGGCCTGGGAGCAGGGTCACTGAGGAGAGGATCTGTCCATCTCTCAGCACCTGGTTCCTACATGCAAAGAACATTTCTGCCATTTGCATTCTCCATGCCATGAGCCGAGGACGGCACAACAGATATCTTCCCCTGTAGTTAGCTCCAAAACTCACAACTGGTTTCAAACAACAACTGGGGAAGCAGAGGACTTCCCTTTTGCCAGAGCCTCTGAGTGCAAGTTTGAAGTGGGGTGCCTGGGCATGCTCTAAGCTATATTCCAAGATGGCAGGCAAGGGAACCCTGATGGGAAGGGGAACATGGCCCATGACTACCCTTGGGTCCTGGGTGGGTACGAAGCTTCCTTGTTCTTGGCAGAGTCCAGAGCATCTCTTTACTGGGACTTTCCCTTTCTGGACACAACCTGCACCCTGTCATGAAAACACCACATTTCCCACATCTATGATCTGTCTCCATTTGACATCCCAAAGGCCCCTCAACTTAATCAGTGACCCAAACTGAGCTCACTGAGCTCCAGAAGGGCTTGGGCAAAGAGCATGTGCTCTGTTGTGGACTCTCTCAATTTCTCGACATGCCCTGATACATCTTCGTCTTTCAGAATGCCTTGCCTTTGCACAGGCTGGTTCCTCTGCCAGGGATCCCCTTTCAGTCTTCTCCTCCTGACCAGCTCTTACCTATCCTTCAAAACTCATCTCAAGGTAACTTTTGGGAGCAGCCTGCTGCCCCACCTCCCCCAGACAGAGGCGACACTGGGCTTGTTAGTTACAGGCCAGCGCTTGGCAGGTGCTGAGTGAAAGATGGTTTGGCAGGTAAGAATGTCAAGCCCCAAGGAGAAAAGGCACCCATAGCCAGGCAGGGCAGGACTCACAACACAGAGAACTGGAGTGACCACGGCCCAGCTGTACTTCATCCAGGGCCCAGGCCGATAGCCAATCATGTCCTCAATACCGTCATAAAGGTTATCGCTGCCTAGAAGAGACAGAGGTAGACAGATGGTGACACGGTGTCCAACACCTGCATCTGAATTGCACTACAGGGGCCTTGAGGGCCTTGAGGGGTCTCTGGGGTCTGCTCCAGGTCCCTGATACTCAACACTATGTAGACCCAAGAGTGGCGAGCATTTATCTGAAATTATTTGAAATTCAAATGTAGCTGGGTATATCCTATATTTTTCAGGCAAACTTAGGCAGACTATAAACCCTGGTGTGGCCAATCCAATGTCTAGAGGGGGTTGAAATGGAGCATGGCTGGATCCCAGAGCAGTAAATCATAGGTGAACCCTGCATAGCCAAATTCTCTATTTGTCAAAACATATAATCACATCCTGCATTTTTGTATTCAACTCAGAATGAATTCCTCTTAGAATTCTCTGTTTTGGGGATGCCTGGGTGGCTCAGTGGTTGAGCGTCTGCCTTTGGCTTAGGGTGTGATCCTGGAGACCCAGGATCGAGTCCCACATTGGGCTCCTTGAGGGAGCCTGCTTCTCCCTCTGCCTGTGTCTCTGCCTTCCTCTCTCTCTCTGTGTGTGTCTCTCTCATGAATAAATAAGATAAAATCTTAAAAAAAAAAAAGAATTCTGTTTTGGAAGCTTCTAAATACACAGACCCAACGCAGAGAGTTGAGAAAGGATATGCAACAATCCGTACTCACCATATATCCAGGCAATAACAAAACATTCAAAGAATGCAACCCACAAAAGGCATACACCGCTAGCTGCATAGTAGTCAAAGAGTTGAAACACATACATGCCACCCTGTGAAGAGGAAAAACCAAAGAAGGTTGATTTGCTATATGGTACTCAATGCCCTAAATATATAAAGAGCTTTGACATATCCTTAAGAGATATAAAACCCAAGAGAAAAATGGGCACAGACTATGATGACCTGTGTAAAAAGATGCTCAACTTCATGTTCGACAAATATAATTAAAAACATACACGCTCAGGGGTGCCTGCCTGGCTCAGTCAGCAGAGCTTGTGACTCCTGATCTCAGGGTTATAAGTTCAAGCCCCACACTGGGTGTAGAGATTGCTTAAGAAAATAAAATCTTTAAAACACATACACATACAGAAAAATGAAAGCACAACATTTTTTCCTTAGCAAAATGATGGGTTTCCTGAAGCCAGTTTCCAAAGGAGGTGCTGAAAACTAACTGTGGCCAGCAGAGACTACTCCAGTGATATCCAGCTGCTCAGGGTGGACCTGTGATCTGCCTTTGGTGGGTGCGTGCACATGTTTCTTAAAGACACTTCTAGAGAAACATTTATTTGTATTTCCAGTAGGAAAAAGTGGTGAAACCCAAATTCCGTTTGGGGGCAAATGCAGCAATTTGCTGGAGAATGTGGGGAGGTAGATGGGAAGGGGTGCATGAGACGGCAGGCCCTAGGCCTATGCCAGGCTTACAGACTTGTTATTTAGCACAAGATTCTCTTTCTTCTCTGGCCTGCCTCTTCGTAGACAGTGGATCCACTGTTGCCTTAGACACCCTGTGCTTCCTTCCTTTCTGCATCTTTTTTCCCATTTAGATGGGTCCTCCCCAAGCCCCCTGCCCACACAGCGCACACTCCCTGTCAACCAGACAGGCCCAGTATTGCCTGCAGTATTCACCAGGAGGCCCACATTTACTCTCTGGAACGTGTCCGCCTCCCCTCCAGGCCCCGGAAGGGCCGATGCACATGTTTTCATGGGTGAAAAGAGCTGCTATTAAAACGGATTTCAGCTGAAGCACCTCTCCCCGAGGCTTCCTGGGACAAGGGAGGGACAGAGAATGGGGGGGGGGGGGGGGGAGAGACTGGTGTTGCCATGGTAACAGGAGAAAGGGTTGGGGAGTTTGGGTCAGCTGGGTCCCGACCTGCCTCCTGCTGCCCAGGATGTAGGCCACTTCCCCTGGGCAGGGCGGGACCCTGAACTGGATGGGGCCCTATGGCTGGGCCTGGGGCTGGTCTGGTGGCAGGAGAGGGTGGCATAGCCCTGAACTAACTGGTCTTTGAAGCCTGTGTAGGTCACCAAGGGCCCTGCAAGAGGAAGTCCCCCCTGCCCGGCGAGAAAGCCACCTACCTCCGTCACCATCGACAGACCCAGCAAGTAGCTGATGCTACACATGAAGGCGATGAAGATTTCCCGACGGAAACCCTTCCTTAGGAAGGATGGGTAAAGATCGACCAAGGACGTGACCTGTCCTTCGACTTCAACAAACTGCGGAGGAGAAGACAGTGGTTGAGCCCTGGATGCCCAGCACCTCCTCTCCACTCAGATGGGAGAGCCCCAGTATGCCCAGGGTAGCCTGGGGGAGGGGGTCAAGTTTGTCCAAACGTATGAACCTGGTCTCATGGGCTCTGCCCAGGAAGTCCCACCTGCTGCTTAAGCCACAATGGGTCAGGCACAGACATCCTACACATCCGTGCTTGGCTTAGCTCATCAGGATGCCTTTCCCTCATCATTTAAGACTCAGTTCAAGAATGACCACTTCTCTGAAGCCAGTGCTGACCTCCCGCCTTAGCCCGCTGGCTGGCACATGTGTGTTGGCACCAACACCTCCCCCATTTCGATCTTGGTCCTTTCTGACACTGAGGGAGGGGCCCTCCCTGCCCCATTTCTAGTCTCGGGTTCCCAGCTGGGCCAGGCACAAGTGGCTGCCCAACAGACACATGAAGAATGTGGGGTGGGTGGGTAACTCAGGGTAAGCCTGAGCCCCACTTTCTCCAATAGATTCACACAATGGTTTTGGTTCTGTGGGAATCACGGATCTTGAAAGAATCCCACACACCCAAGTGCCCACATGCCTGCACCCATTCTGGGCTCCCAAAGGTAAAGAAGACCACCTGAAGAGGCCCCTCCTTGGGTAACATGCTAGGATGATTCTCAGTCTTTCTAAATCTTCCCATCTTTGCAACCAACAATGTGACTTGGAGCCTGAGCCAAATCATTACACAGTGGGCTGCCTCTGTTTTAAATGGCAGCACGAAACTCTGTCCTGTAGACAGGTATCATCATGGGTCTGACCAGTGCCCGATGGATGGGCTCCACCCTTCCGTGGCTACTGACCTGGGCAAGGGCTCTTCCTCTCCTCTGTCTTTGCTGCCTATGCATCCAGAGCACAACCCAGAAATGAAGCTTCAGGGTTGAAGGGTACGTAGAAGCATTTTACATTTGGTGGCTACAGCCCAAATCCTCTGCCAACCAACACCCCCTCCAAGGCCTGTCTGTCTGATTGCTTTAAAAGTTGAAGAGCTGGGATCCCTGGGTGGCTCAGTGGTGTGGTGCCTGCCCAGGGTGTGATCCTGGGGTCCCGGGATCAAGTCCCACATCAGGCTCCCTGCAGAGTCTGCTTCTCCCTCTCCCTGTGTCTCTCGTGAATAAATAAATAAAATCTTAAAAAAAAAAAAAAGTTAAGGAGCTAAAACCTTGACCCTTCTGTTCTTTGATCTGCGAGAGGCATTTGGGAAGGATGTTTCCCCAGCCTTCCTACAAGAAAAGTCTAACCAGTTACTCCTTTGGGATGCATCACAGGAGGATCAGGGAATACAAACAAGGAGCAAAATCCTTTCATGGCTAGAAGGGTCTGGAAAAATGATTCTTTGTTGCCAGGAATTCAGAGAAAAGATGAGCAAGAGTCTCTTGAAAGGGGCCCAAAGAGAAGTGGCTGATGTTTTGACCTCTGGTTGATGTGTTAGCCAATGGGGTTTTGACCCTAAATTGCCACTGAATTACAGCAAACCAGCTCAAACATCAATCTTCAAAAGGAATGGAGGAACAAAAGTTCTTTCCTTTTTGAGATGGGGAAATTAAAGACAGGAAGGTGCAGCTTCATTGAGAGTCAGGGTGAACACTGATACAAGCTCCTCATTTCCAAGCATCCTGCATTTCTGGAGAACCGCATCCCCACCCCTCAGCCCTGCCCCCCCCCGCCTCTTCGGGTCCCCCTCACTTCATAGCTGTGTAACCCTGATTTCTTCAAGCATCAGTTTTCTCCCTGGTGCAATGGGGGCATCTTGCCTACTTCTCAGCAGGGCTGTTGAGCAAGATCTGAAATCACGACAATAAACCTGGCAATTGCATGAGTCCTGTGGACCCATGGTGGGGGGCTGAGTTAGCCCCAGGGAGATGGGGACCAGTTTTCTCCTCCTCTCGTGCTGTGCTGGTT
The DNA here is from genome assembly GCF_048418805.1 of Vulpes vulpes. Lineage (NCBI taxonomy): Eukaryota > Metazoa > Chordata > Mammalia > Carnivora > Canidae > Vulpes > Vulpes vulpes. The sequence continues at coordinate 57,793,068 of NC_132788.1, read as the reverse complement.
CTCTCGTGCTAGCGTCTGGCTCCACGTGGATGACATCCCTACTCCATCTCACCAAGAAATACAGAGTGGTACAATGGATCCAAGCCAGGCTTCTCCCACCAGACGCTAGGGATACTGGGAGGGTGTTTCCTTATGTGCAAGGGTCACACTCCATTAGCGAGAGGCCTCTGCCTGAGGGTGGCCGTGCATCTCTGCACTTCCATGGGAGGAGGGTGTTCAGGGGGATCTCCAAGGTTAAGGTGGAGACTCAGTGGAGCCCTTATCTCCCTCAGCCTCGGTTTTCTGGGTTCTACATAGGGCAACAGTTGGGAGTAGGCCCAGCTATAGGGAGGCTACAGATTAAGGAGCTGACATATGGAAACAAACAAACAAACAAAAAACCCAAGATGGGGAAAGGGGGCAATGGGGAGTTGTGTTTAAAAGGGACTGATCTTCCGTTTGGGAAGTTCTGAGGATGGAAGGTGGTGATCGTTGCACAACAGTGTGAGTATACTTAATACCACTGAATTGCATGCTTAAAAATGGTTAAGATTGTCCGTTTTAGGTTATGTACCTTCTTCCACACACGGGTACATCAAAAGCCCGGCATGAAGCCTTGCCCCCTGGAACAGCTTGCGTGACACTACTGACGGTATCATGGCATGGGCAGTGCGTGAGGCAGTCACAGGCATCTGCAAAACCTTCCCCTATGGCCCCGCGTTCCCATAGCAAATGGATGCAAAGGAGGGATTCCAATCTATGCCATCAGACTCCTAAGACATCATGCCCTAGCTCCTCGGGTTCAAATCTCCGTCATGCCTGTCCTTGGTATATCAATTAGGCAGGTCTTTTAAGGGCTCTGAACCTTGCATTTCATGTTCTGAGCTCTCTCTGAGGCTGGCTTTGAGAGCTCCCCACGATTCCCTGAGCCTGTTGGCCGCCGTGAGGCCTAGCTCAGAGGTGCCTATCCCTGGCCAGGTCCCACCTGCCTCCCAGGGAGAAAACCTAATGAATAAACCACCTCGGCTCACTCAGGAAGCAGCTTCCACAGCCCAGGAGGCCCACTTTGGGTCCATGGGGATGTCATGCTTTGTCATTTATTAACCTCTCTCTGTTTTTGTTTTTTGCTTTCACTTAGAGCTTGGAAGAAGTTATAAAAGCCATTTGCTTGGGGCCTCCGAAGGCCAAACTCATTAACGAGGGATGATTAATGGAGTCCTCTTGCTGTTTATACAGCTCAAGCCCACCAACAACTGCACAAGTATTTTGTTTTCAGGCTCCCAAATGTTTCCACTCTGTCTTCTCTGCTAATCCTGGTCCTCTTCCTGCCAAATCCTTTGCTCTGTTCTTGACCTTGCTGGCAGACTGCCTCCTCTCCTCTGCCTGACCTTCTAAGACGTTCCTCCTACCTGGTTCTGAGTCCACAGGGACCCACCCTGGGCACTGGTTTGGAGGCTGCTGCCCACGGGTGGGTGGTGAAGCCCTCTCCTGACTGGCAGCTGGCCTCACATTTCACAGGGCCCCTGCTTACCAAAGATTTCCCATGAGGCAGCCAGAGACCCAGACCACACAGGAGACTGCAAAATGCCTGCCTTTCAGATGCGGGCCCCTGGGTGGTACTGCCTGTAGGGTTCTGGTCCATGGATACCACCAGCCCGCCCTGCACACCCTAACTCCCCAGTCCTGGAGTCATGCCTGTGCTCTAAACTGTCATCCTGAGACAAGCACCACTTGCTGCTCTGTATCAGGCACTGTGCCTCGTACTTCTTCCAAGGCAACAGAGGTATAGTCACACCTATTGACCAGATGAGAAAACAGTCTCAGAGAGGACAGGAAATGTGCCCAATGTGCCCAATGTCCCAGAGAAGCAGGGGGCTTGGAACCGTTACTCCAAAGCCAGACTCGGGCTCTGGTTGGCTCTCACTGACCTACCCATGGAGGGATGGGACATAGGATGAAGCAGTGCAGGGAAACAGCGTTGGTATAGATGGAGTCCTGCCTCGCAGGGGCAGAAGCCAGGATGGCCAGAGGACAGAGTGGCCTGAGCGAGGCTCCCCAGAGCTTAGCTGTGCACCAAGCACAGAAGAATCAAAGTTTTTCACTTTGTAGGAAACAACCCCAGTGCTCCAGGAATCACAGAACACCAGCTGTGGTTTAGGACAACCAGTGACGGCTTGGGCCGTGACTGCTGATCTCCTCCCCACACTGCCTGTCTGCGTGACCCCCCATGGGAACACATCATCACCACTTGGTCTTGTCCTACTTCCCGGCTGGGGCTTTGTTTTAACCACACCCGCCAGCGGTCTGTTTCCCCTTGCTGGGGTGGAAGACTCAGTGTCCTCCCCCTGCTGCCCTCAGGCCTCTTCCCGCCTCCCACCCTCACCCCGGGGTCCTAGAGGACACCTTGATGGCTGAAGACGGTGCCAGTCTGATGTGAGGGTGGGAAGGGGGCTCCCTCAGAACCACGTCCCCTAGGGGCAAGCCCTCCACAGGGCGCCCCCTCTCCATCTGTACGTACCTGGCTATCCAGTCCAAGCAAGAGAAGCATAATAAAAAAGAGAATGGACCAAAACGTGGGCAGCGGCATCATGGTCACAGCTTTTGGGTAGGCAATGAAGGCCAGGCCAGGCCCTAAAGGGAAGAGAAAATGGGGAGGGGCAGAGGGGGAGGCACATCAGCAACCCAGCCCCCCCAGAGCCCCGGAGCTCACACAAAGACACTCGGGACTGAGATGGTGTCCCAAACCCCAAATGCAGGGAGGAACCAGGTGTGAATCCCTGCCTGGGGGAAGAGCCCAGGCCTGCCTCCCTTTCGGATGGGGCGCACTGGGGCTCGGGTGGGGCCCCGTTTTAGCATCTGTCTCCTATGCAGCAGCACAAGTGGCCTCATGGAACCCGGCGGACACCCGTCATTCAGGGCAGGAAGCGGGACTGCCTGCTTGGAAAAGGAGGGTTCCCCCCTCACCCCAAACCAGAGCAACCACGCCAACGTTTGCTGGAAGGAAGCGAAGGGGGAGAGATCTGGTTATCTGACTACCGAAGCCCCCGTTTGCAAAGAAAAGGTTTTGGCTTTTGAATTAAAGGACTGAAACAGTGTGAAAGAGTACGGAACCATGCCCTACAGGGCTAACGTCTCTTCGGGGTGCATCTGCGCACCCCACCTGAGCGATGCCAGAGCCAAGGCCCAAAGCTGAAGGGAAGTGTGCTCGGGGCAAGGGCCCGGGCTCGGGAGACCATCCACCATCTCGTCCGCACGTGCCCATGTAGGACCTCAGTGTCCCCCCCCGGGAAGCGAGGGGCAGGATCCCGGAAACGCCTCCCAAGGTGCCTTCACGTGCTCAGATTCTCAGATGCTGAGACCACGACCCTCAGAGAGGGGACCCTGACGGAATCTGGAGGCAGGGTGCGGGAGGCAGGAGCCCCGCCAGCTCAGGGCGCACCTTTCTGACTGGAAACATTCCAGGGACCAAAGGAAAAGGCCTCTCATCTCCAGCAGGCCTGAGGGGAGAAGCCAAGGGGAGGAATGGTACTGAGGCCTCTGGGAATCCTCAAAAAGCAGGAAACAGCAAAAGAGAGGAGGCCTGAAAGGGCCCTGGGCTGAAAAAATAAAGTAAAAAATCCACAACTTAGAGACGCCTGGGTGGCTCAGCAGTTGAGCGTCTGCCTTCAGCTCAGGGCGTGATCTCGGGGTCCTGGGATGGAGTCCCACATCGGGCTCTCCACAGGGAGCCTGCTTCTCCCTCTGCCTGTGTCTCTCATGAATAAGTAAATAAGATCTTTAAAAAAAAATCCACAACTTAAATAATTCAAAAATTTTTTAAAAAGGTCAAGACACATGAAGACAAAAAATGGCTAGAGGGCAGGATATTTGGAACAGATTATCAGAAACCAAAGGACTGGCTTGAGAGCGGAAAAACAAAACAAACAAAAACAACTTTAAAATAAATTGGAGCCAGAAACCACACCGTGGGGTGTTAACCACAAGTGTGGCAGGCAGGGGCAGGTCCCTCTCCCCCGCAGAGTCTACCCCACTGAGGAAAACTCGACCACCACCTGGAGGCCCCAGGCACGCTGTAGAAACCCCACAACAGGTGGAGGAAGGGGCGCTCGCAGCGACCCCAAAGTCCAAGTTGGAACAGAAGCTGTGGGGGCCCCTGGGCTGGGGCCCCCGGGGGGCCCCTAGGCGGCAGCTCTGGCCCGACTGGTGGGCATCACTACGTGGGGATTCCAGTCCAGCCGACTGGGAGACAGATGTAAAATGGGGCCCCCCCGCCCCCCCACCTGCCGCCCCCGCCCCCGCCCCCCGGGGCCTGGTGGAGGTTCTCAACGCGCTCGTTTCTGTATTTCAGTTTTGCCTTTGTCAAGCCAGCCTCTGGGAGAGGGTCTGAGCATCTTTCTCTAAAAGCGCACGGTGAACTGGAGAGAGAGAAGTCCATGTGAAGGAACGCAGCCGCTCCGCGCACCAAGGCAGGCCTCCCCGAGCGCAGAACGCGCCCCTGCCGCGCCGGTGCACTCCGTTCGCCAAATAATGATGGGATTCAAATGCACTTCGCTCAATATGGTGCTTGTTAAAAGCTTATTAGAGAAATAATCATCCTTGAAGTGTCAGCTGTTCAGACATCACCGTGGGGAATAAACGACAAGGTCTTTGAAGGGGACGGGAGGAAGAAAACAACTTAGGGTGATGATATATACATATATAAAAACACCTAGTTTTCCACGGAGAAAGATTTTATATATCAAGATATATATGCGTGTGTATACATATATATATATGCATATATACATATACATATATATATATATATATATATATATCCCACCACCAAATTCACTCCATGCTCCTGGCAATCACAACTGGTTTGTAAGCCCTCGACTGGAAAAAACAAAAACAAAGGCAAACACTCCAGAAGAGCTGCAAATTGTCTGTCTCTCCTCTTCATTGGAATTGTCATGCTCCCAAGTGGGTGTGGATCTTTCTGGAATTACTTTGTGCCCTCACTCTCTGGCCTGCCTCTGGGGTAGGAAAGCTATGTTTGATGGTCTGGTCTGGGATGACTGGGGACAGGGGAGAGATGCGTGGGGTGGACCTGTGGGCTTGCCACACTTGTCCTACGACACAGTGGGTGTGAGGGTAGCAGAGGACATCTTTGCCAAGTGAGGAGGAAAGCAAGGCCCACGGGCTCTGAGGTCAGAGAAGGTCAGAGGAGCTCAGATACGTTCTCACGCGGGGAGGACCAGAGTTGCCACGTGTGTCCAGGGTGGGTGGAGAGGCAGGAGGCGGGGAATGGCCACCTGTCAGAGGGGCCTGTCCAGGAGGGGGAGAGCGCCCTGTCCAGGAGACGCCAGCTCGGATCCTGACCATCCTGAGCAAGGCCCTTGCTCTAAAGCCACTGGTCTCCTCATCTGCAGAACAGATGTCCAAATGCACAATGCTGAGGTTCTCCTGACCTCCAACGCTATAGTTCTGTGGCTGAGGAACCAGGACACCACCCAGTATCCCCCAAGGACAAGGGCGATGCCATGCAGGGCTCCAGCTATGCCTGACTCTGGTCCGTGGTGGTCCCTGGGGCTAGGACATTGGGCTCTCCTCTGGGCCTGAGAGAAGCCTCAGCCCAGGACCCTTGCCTGCCTCCATGTGGCCCCGGGGAGATCGAAAGAAATCAGAAGGTCGGATGCAGCAGAGGTTGTGTACAAAATAACCAAACCTTTCAGGCAGCTGATGACCACCCAACCAAGTGAATGGGTAGGATAGGAGTGAGGCGGAGAAGGTACAAAGGTGGAATTTGGGGATGCTGGGAGTCTATGGTTCTTGTTCCCATCTCCAAGCCACTGATAACTACAATTTCAGGGACTTAGAACATCCAGGGGCAAGTCCTAGAAAACTGTGGTTCCGAGGCTCTAGGATTCTAGCAACTGCAGACCTCATCGTTTTCAGGTTCCAGAGCCACCTCGCTGGAGATCCAGGATCCCAGCCTAGGATCCCAGGCTTTGCAGAGTCCGTGATGCTAAGACTCTGCTCTACTTGCAGAAGGAGCACCCCACCAACAGGGCCCACACCCTGTCCCTCCACCTACCCCCACCTGGATCTGTGGCGTGTCCACTGTCTCTCCCCTACCCGCTGCCTACGGTGGTGCCTGACACAGGGCAGACTCCATTAATCAATAACATCGGTGGAATGAATGAAATGAGTTTGCTAGAGGGAGCGCGCTGGGAGCAAAGTGCAAAATACAGAAACCAAAGCTGAGAAGGTGGTGATGGAATGCCGACTGGTGGCTGGCTTGGGCCTGAGTTAGGAAAGCGGTTTCTGTTGCTGAAACCAGGAGTTTGCTGGGGAAGGAGAGGGAGGGAAGACCGCACAAGTTGCTAAAATATAGTCCCCAACCTAACCAACCCCCGTATTTCTGCTGCCCCTTGGGCCAAATTGCAATGAAAGTGCTTAAATTTTAGCTTTCGAACTCTTTGATCTTGGGGGACATCTTGGTGGGGGGGGTCCGTTTCGGAAACCAGGCTCGTCCCCCCCCAAAGGCCCCTGGGGTCTGGCTTCATGCCTGCGGTACTCGGCTTACACACTAGGTGGCAGTGCCCACCACCACTGCCACCAATACCACCATACCTGACTCAGCCACATCAGCAATGTCCACCCCTTGCTCTTGTGCCATGAAGCCCAGGATGGAAAAAATTGCGAAGCCAGACACAAAACTGGTACCACTGTTCAGGCATCCCAGCAGCATACAGTCCCTAAGTTACACATATGTCAGGGAGCAAGTTAATTCACAACACAAGGAAGCCACGCTCCCTACTTCTTCTCTTTTTTCTTTAAACATCATCATTTCTAAGGTCCACCAGGCCCGCTGGCGCAACACTTGCCTGTACGAGTTGTACTTGTATTTGTTGTAGCTCCCCAGAGAGGTCATGGCCCCCAGGCAGATGGCATAGGAGAAGAATATTTGGGTCCCAGCATCAATCCAGACCTAGTGGGGTTTGGGTGGGGGTGGCAGGGAGAGAAAGAAGAGGCCGTTAGAGCCAGCTTCCTGGAGGAGACAGGGGTGGGGGGTTCCTGGCCACCTGAAGGACTGCACCTCCAAATGTGCAAATTCTTGACTGCAATGAGAGCCTTTGTGCTGGAAATCAAGGTGTCTTTCAAGGTAATACTGAGCTGCAAGGAAAGTCGAAGAAACCCCCAGTCACTCCGCATCAGGATTAAGAGGAAGGACTTATGAAGCAGACGGAACTAGATTCCAACCATTTAATGATTGTGAGCGATAGGACTCCCGCCCAGAGCCTCCGTTGTCACGTCTGTAGAATGGGCTCCACCGCCCTGCCCCACAGCGCTATTACGCAGGTTCTAAAGACTTGGGCCGGTGCAGACACACACGTGGTAAGACTGTTAAGCCAGGGCTGCTATCATTACTGTAATTGCTATTGTCTGGGGGCCCTCGAGTTGGAACGGGGAGGAATTCCCCAACGGATTATGCAGGCAAAGCTGCTCTCCGGAACCTTCACCCAGCAGCTCCTGATGGCCACAGAGCTGCCCTCCCAGCTGTCCTCTGATGTTGGCTAAGCCCTTCCCCCCCACCACCACCACATCCTGCCTGGGGCAAAAGGGCAGTGGGAAAGAGAACTAGAGCAGAAGGCAACCTGAAGGCTGAGGATCCTCTGGACAAAAGGTCCTCAAATGGGGCCAATTAAACACCACGGGGTGGGGAGGGGGGTCTCCAACCTCCTGTGGTCACGTGGCCGAGAGCCAGGAGGTGGGCATTCAGTGTCTGCCCCTCGACCTTGCAACAGCTCATCCCCAGCTCTGAATTCCACCGTGGCCGAGGAAGCCAGCAGCGCTCGGGGGCCAGCTCTCCCGCCCCCACGATGCGGCCCTCTTGGGCCCTGTGGGCAGAGGCTGGACCATGGAGGAGCCTAGCTCATGAGACTTCTCCCCCCTTACCTGGCACAGTGCCTGAAGAAGACTATAACTGGCTGGCCTCAGCAGTCTGCGACACGAAAAGACACACACACAGCTGGAAAGGCCCACGAGCACGGAGGATAACCTGCCACAGCCCCGTGGAGAAGCACTGGGGGCCGGTGGCCCACCTGGATTTGTGTACCAAGGAACCGAAGAAACTGTGCGGTCGGCTTCCCTTCCCCTGCACCCTGCCCTGCCTGCCCTGGGTGGGAGGGGGGACGGGCCGCCCTGCAGTACCTGCGGGTCCTCGAGGCGGCTGATGTCGGGGTACAGATAAAACTTGATGCCTGCGCCTGCACCGGGCAGTGTCAGTCCACGGACCAGCAGCACCAGGAGCATAGCGAACGGGAAAGTGGCCGTGAAGTAGACAACCTGTGAGGGGTGACAGTGATTCAGGGGGCGCCCATGGCATCAACTGCTGCTGTCAAATTCAAGTGTTCTCCCTGAGGCCAGGGATCTGGAGCCGAGCTCGCTGTTTCACTTGCTGTGTGACCTTGCATATGTTGCTTGACCTCTCTGGGCCTCGCTTGCTCCCCCTGTGACGTGGGTATAATACCGGTACCTACCTCACAGATTCACTGCGATTCAACGTAAACAATCCTAGAGATGTGTACTGAGTATCTAGACCCTGGAAATACAGTGGTGGACAAGACAGAAAACAAACCCCTGCCCTCGTGGAACAGATATTCCTGTGAGTGAAGGAAAATGCAAAATAAGAGTATAAACTTTCAAGTGTATGTGTAAAAGGCTTAGCCCAGTGCTTGGTATGTGCCAGTACATATTAGCTAACATTACGACTCTTAGTATGACTCTTAGGGTGAAGAATCAGTTAGGTGTGGGTTCAAATCCCAGCTCTGTCCCCTCGCTTGCTGTGTGACCCTGGGCACGATGCTTAACCTCTCTGGGCCTGTTTCCTTCTGTGCAGATGGAAACAACAGTAATAGAAGACCTCCATCAAGAGGTGAGGCGAGGATTCAGTGAGACCATCAAAACAGTGCCCGCCACGTAGGTGCTCAAGAAGTGGGGCCCGTTGTAGACACGGCTTTTGCAGGAAGCACAGAGGAACTCCTGGGAGGGAATGAAGCCTCTGAAAGTCCCTTGGCCAGGAGACAGGGAAGGCCCCCCACTTCCTTGGGGCTGTGGGAGGCCCGCAGCCTTCCCTGGATCACACGGCACATCCCAGGCAGCCCAAGGTCAATTGGAGGTGGAGACCAGAGATGAGCCAGGCTGGCTGTTCCATCACCAAAGGTCTGCCCTAATTTCCTCTCCTGTCCCCAAAGCGCTGGTCCCCAAACATCCTGTGCCCTCAGTTCTCTTGGATGGATTTTCCCCTATCTTTGCCTTCAACGTGAGGCGTTTCCAGGCAGGGTTCTTGCCTGGGAGGAGCTCAAAGGTGCACAGTTCTGGATGGACGGTGAGATCCTGGTATTTCCGACAGGGCACTGGATGATCGAGGACTCCCCAGGCACAAGCCCACTCGATGCTCACCACATCCCGCAGATGGGCATGCTGGCCACGGTGTTGAGACAGGAGGAACGGAAGCTCAGCAGAGCTCGAAGACTTGCTGAGGTCATCTACACCCAGGGCCCTGGAAGCTTAAGACCACCTTGCTCTGAGCAAAGGCATGAGGTATTTTACTTGGCCATGGCAGCACATACAGAAAGTTCCTGTTAACCACCTAGAATGCTAAGCCTGGGTCGCAGAGCTGTTGATTCCCTCATCAGGGCCTTGGAGCCCAGGGGACCAGAAAGGAACGACTACACGGCCAATGTACCCATTTTACAGGTCAGGAAACGGACATCCAGAGAACAGGATGAATGTGTCCGTGGTGCTGGGAGGTGGGGGCAGTGCCAGCTTACTGCAGGGCACTTCTGGGGCCTGGGCAGGCATCAGACATCGATGGAGGGTCTGAACCCCACCTCTCTGGCACAGGAACCTAGCTGGAGCACAATTCCTGGACAGAAACAACTAGGAAGGGCCTTTGGAAAAGGGCAAGATGTAAGCTCTCAGGGTCTGCCTGGCTCAGCTGCCCTCAGCCAGTACCACCAACCAGCATTTATTGAGTGCTTACTGTATGCTGGGCACTATTCCCAGTGCAGTAACTTCTATGCTTAGTCCTGCCCTGACCCTTTGAGGCAGGCTGCGTTACGATCCTCATCTTAAAGGTGAGGAACCCGAAGCCCGGAGAGTCTGCTGCCTGCCCACAGGTCACACAGCCCGTAGGTGCCTCAGAGCCTGCCTCCAGAGGACAACGGCAGAGCAATAAAAAGCCCCTCTGCGTCTAGCAGTTTCTTCAACAGTTTCTAGCAGTTTCTTCCAACGACCACAGTATGGCTGGACCGGAATTCAAGCTCTATGACTGGCTTGCTGGGAGACCTTGAGCAAGTTACGGGCCCTCTCTGGGCTTCATTTCCCCACCTGGGAAGTGAGAGGCTCAGGCCAGATGAGCTTGGAAGCTCCACCCAGCTCCATCGCTCCAGTGGGAGGGATGGGGTGGCAGGGAGGGCCAGCTAGGGGTCACCCAGGCTGGAGTTTGGAACCTACCCTCTGCTACCTCCCAGCTGGGGGGCTTGGCCTCAGCTTCCATCCATAGGAGGAGGAAAATAAGGGTGCTTACCTCACTCGCCACCCTCAAGAAACAGCAATGAGTATTCTCCTGGCGATCCCATTACGCCAAAGGGCTGGCCCTCCTCCTGCCTGCTGCTGCCTCCCCCACCCCCCACCGCCTTTTCTCCATCTGGGCCTCAGTTTCTCTAGCCACCCCCATTTTCTTCTCCTGAGGCAGAGAACTCTCCCAATCTCCCAAGGACAAGAAGAGGCCTATGTGGAGGGTGGGGGCAGGTCAGGAAGCCCCAGAAGGGGTGAAGGAAAGAAAAAGCAGCATGCCCCCACAGCCGCTCCTCCCTTCCTGCAGACAGGCTCCCCCCCCCCCCCCAACTGGTTCTCACCTCTGGGCCCTGCCTGGACCACACCCTGAGGCGGGTGAACAATGTCCCTGACAGCAGGCTGTCCCCAGAGGGCGGCCACTTCAAAGCCAGTTGGGCCCCAATGGGCTGGGCAACCCAGCTCTGGCCAGAGGGCTTTGTGTCAGGGACACAGGAAACCACCCCGGGATGGGGGTGGCTTCCCTTGTTTTTAAACAGTATTAAATCTGTTTAACAAGCACTTAGGTAGCACTTACTGTGTGCCAGGCACTATGCTAAGAGCTTTCTGTGTATTCATGCATTTTTAATCCTCAAGACACCCTAAAGAGGTAGAGACACGTATCACCTGCACTTTCTAGATGAAAAAACAGGCCCAGAGAGGTGACATCAGATGCCCGGGGTCACAGTGCTGATAGGTGGCAGAGTGGGATTTGATGCGGTCGGCCAGCTGGCTTCGGAGTCTCATCTTTTGTGTGTGTGTGTGTGCGTGTTATTGCTGATCCTCCCCCGATCCAGAATAGGACAGCCCCACCTGGTCACGCCACCTCATCTGCCTCTTTGAAAAGCCACCCTTGTTTTGCAGAATGTGCTGCTCTGAGGGCAGGCCCCTGAGAGCCATTCTCTCAACTTTTCCGTGACTCCCCCGGGATCGTCACAGGAGAGGCTGGTGCCAGCCGCCGCCAGTGGGCCTCTGGTGGTGGCCCAGCAGGCCTTGCCACGGGACATGGTATTTTTCCACTCTTGCTGGCAAGCCTCTGTGGTTCCTCTGAGCCCTTGACCCAAAAGCCCTGTGGCCCAACTGCCCTGGAAACTTGCAAGGACAACTCTTCCTCATTCCCCTAGGGAGAGCGGGCAGAGAGTGGCCCACAAGGCAGAAGGGAGATGGGCTCATCTCCTGCCACCACCACCCCTGCCGCTGCCACCCTGGACTTCCTTTTGGGGTAAAGGCCTGGGCAGCAGGGGTCACTGGGCCCAGAGATGGAAGCTTCTCGAGGTGGGGCCGTGGATCTGTGCCCAGCATCATCTTCACACCACCCCTGTGTGTGGGGGGCGGGGGGGTTGCATAACCAACTCATTTCACATAGGGGAGACCAAGGCTCAGAGAGGGAAGGGGATGTTCCCAAAGTCATGCTGCCTATGAGCAAAAGTGAGACCCCAAACCGGGTCTGACTCTGTCCCCTCCACCCCTGCTTGGCTTTCCAGTGCAGGACAGAAGAGGTCGCGATGGAAGGGTACAGCCAGCCTCAGGATGCGTCCCGGCTCCTGTCCATGACCCTGCTGCCCTCTGGGTCCACAGCACCCTGAGGGTCTGGACTTCTGTCACCTTCCTAGACCTCATGCGCTGTGAGCAAGGACATGCCAGCCTCATGGCCTACTGTCAGGTTGGCCTAGGGGGAGGGCGGGCAGCAGGTGAGTATGAGGAGGTGGAAGGATGCAGGGCCCCGAGGCTGGGAGCGGGACTGCCCAGGTTCAAATCCCAGCTTGGCCACCGACACCTCAGAACACAAGGATGACTGAACGAGCTATAGCCCACAACACAGAATGGTGCCCACTGTGCCTGTGCTACACGGCATTTGCCACCATGGTCACTATCTGTCAAATGAACGAAGTCCCTGCATATCCAGGGCCAAGGGTCAGACCCTTGGAATGCTGACAATTACAAAAAAGGGAACTGAGGTCCAGAGAGGCAAAGTGATTTGAACTTGGGTCCTGAGCCGCCCATGCCCTCCATCCATCCACCCCCTGCTGGACTAGTGTCAGCCACTGAAGCAGGGCCAGGGCCAGGATGAGGTCCATCCTGCTGCCCGGGGGCCCAGCCTCCATGGCAGCTGTGAACCTGGTCTGTGGCCAGGGCTGGAAGCCACGGCTGGCGGCGGGCGGGCAGGCAGGCAGGCCATGGAGCTCAAGGAAGTCCACAGAGCCTCACTGTGTTTGTCTTGGCTTCTTTGGGCTGGCCCAGGCTCTGCTATTGTTCTGGGAGCCATGCCTGCCCCTCTGGAGCGTGAGGAGGAGATTGTCTCCAGGGGCGGGGTAGGGTAGGGGGACCTCCGTCAAGTCACGTCTTCAACTGGCCACAGTTGTAGCCTGGTACTCTCTACTTTTCGCTTTGATTCTATCCTCCTGCCCCTTCCATTGTATCTCAAATGTTGCCGACTGTTTCTGGGAAACATCAGCTTCCTCTCTCAGACTGGGGGCTCCCCCATGGGTCTGTGTCAAACATACCTCAGGACCTTTGCATTGGCTGTTCTCCCTGGAAATTTTCCTCCTCCAGATATCCACATGGCTTACCCATCACTTCCTTCAGCTCTGTGCCCCAAAGCCACCCTTCTTGGTGAGCCCGCCTGGCCACCCCAATTTAAAGGTGTGTCCCCCAAAATATGTGTGTCCCAACACCTGTTCCCCTCCACCACAGTATTCTTCAGTCACCAGACTCAAGTCACCATCTAAATCCAATATATTTTACACATCCACCTTGTCACAGACAACAAATCTGTGAGCCCCCGGGCCACAGAGATTTCTGTCTGTTTTGTTGCCTCCTGCGCATCCCCCCAGCCCTATTCCTACAACAGTACCTGGCGGATAGCAGAGGCTCGAAATGTATAAGAGCGTCAGGAAATGATCCTGCCTCCAGCACTGCTGGGGACGAGTGCTCCCTAGAAACTTCCTGATAAACTCACTGCCATAAGGGGAAATGGAGGCATGGTGTAGACAGGACTGCTGTTTACTGCACTGTCTGTGCCAAGCATTGTGCGGGGTGCATAACACACTCGTTTGAACCCTCACCTCTGGCCGTTCTGTAGAAGAGGACACCAGGGGCTTGAAGGTGAGGGACAGCCCTTGAACAAATCACTTAACCTTTCCCAGCGCGGCTCTCTCATCCTTGGCAGAAAGGCAGTGAGGAAACCGTCTGTCTGCACACGACACAGAGGAGGGCGCTGGGGCAACATCGGTGAATGAGCACCAAGGCTCCAGGGCCGCTCCCTGCCTGTCCTGGTGGGACAATGTGGCCAGGCGGTGCCCAGCTCTCTGAAGCTTCCTTCCCAGACTGGGTTTTAGGATCGCTGGGTGGCTCTGACTGCAGAAATGGGCAGAGGGCAGAGGCGGTGCAGGATCCCCCAGAGTCATCCCCATTCTGCCTCTGCCATTCTGGGGACCCAGATCTTGCCCTGAAGTAAATGCTGGGATCTGTTCAGATCCAGGATCTCACTTAAGGGGCTCTTCATCCCGGTAGAAGGCGGTCCTTACTGTAAATTCCAAGGCAGCAGAGGCCTTTCTCTGAGCGACTTCACTCACTGCCTATCGCCGCACCTCAGATGCCACCTCAACGTGCTCTTTTGACCTTTGGAGGCTGTTAGACCTTAGAGATGTCCCCCCTATCACGATGTAAGGGAAATGACAGATGGGAGGAGGAGGCACGTAAAGGCGGATCCAACACCTCCCCGAGATACAGTGTAGAACCTTGGATGCAGGCTCACACCTCTGATCACCACGGAGCCCTCCCCACAGACTTGTCATCATGATGACCGTGACACCAGTCAGTGTCTTGGTTGCCGGGTAACTGTCCAGCTCTAACTTAATAAGTAATGCGTTAGGGATCCCTGGGTGGCGCAGTGGTTTAGCGCCTGCCTTTGGCCCAGGGCGCGATCCTGGAGACCCAGGATCGAATCCCACATCAGGCTCCCGGTGCATGGAGCCTGCTTCTCCCTCTGCCTGTGTCTCTGCCTCTCTCTCTCCCTCTCTGTGTGACTATCATAAATAAATTAAAAAAAAAATAAAAAAAATAAGTAATGCATTAGTTACCGGCTCTCATTTTCATTATTAGAAATATACCAGTTATTCCTAAAACCTCAATTATAAGCTGACATTTTACCAATCAGCCACCATCTTTGTTAATAGCTAACATCCTAGTTACCGTGTAACATATTAAATCAGCCACAAATATTTCAGTGATGCCTAACATTTTGGTTAACAACTAACATCCTGGTTATGAGCAAATGACTTAATATTCAGCGAAAGCTTTCCTTAATAACTAACGTCTTAGCTTCCAGCGGAAGCGTTAGCTGTCAGATAATTCAGCTCATCTGACTTAGCAAAGCTCCCAAGTCTGTGTTTCTCAAACCTCAATGTGGGGATACCGTTCAAATGCGGGTTCTGGCTGTGCAGGTGTGGGGCAAGCCCATGGATCCCTATTTCTAACAAGTTTACAGGGGATGCTGATGCTGCCAATCGGGGCACGCTTTGCAAAGCAAGGGTCTGTGTAGTTGGCGAATAGCTGGTAACTAACAATAAGTTGCCAGCTCACCTTGCTACCAGCTCACCTTGCTACCAGCTAACTTAGCAAAGCCAGTGTTTGTTATCGACTAACATCTGCACCACCACCAAACACCTTCAAATGGGAACCAGTGGTGTATGGGAGCCTGTGCAGGCTCCAGAGAACCCACCATTTGATTTTCAGGAATTTTGTTGGCTAGTTGTTAAACCATCGGTAACTTGAAATCAGACATGGTAGGAGTTATTTGCCCCATGAAGTGGGCAAATGCCACAAAGCACGGCCTTATTTTCTTTCAGCATATACCGGTCTTCGGTCTGAGCCGGTTTCAAGCAGGAGGGCCTGGGGGGCTAAGAGGAGATTTCTCCCATGAGGCAGGGGAGGGTCAGAAGCACAACTCACCTTCCCCGTGGACTTGACACCCTTCCAGATGCAGAAGAAGCAGACCAGCCAGACAAGGAGGAGGCAGAGAGCAAGGTCCCACTTCAAGGAGCCAGGGTCGTCAATTCCAGAAGACAAGCTCAGCACGTTGCGCCTTCAAGCAAACAGAGCCACATGGTCAGTTGGGCCAGCCCCGGGGCAGAGAGCTGAGGCCAGGGCTCCAACGGGCTGGGGTTGAAACCCTGGCTCAAGTGCTGTGTTTCCACAAGCCCCCTCGCTTCTCCAAGGCCTGGAATCCCCATGGATCACCAAAGCAGTGCCCGCCTAGGTCACAGGGTTGTGGAGAAGTCAACAAGGGGATAGATTCAGACCCCTCCGTCAGGTGAATCTGGGTTTAACCCAGCCTGGCCTCGCGCAAGTTTAGTATACCCCCAAGCCTCAGTTTCCTCATCTGTGAAATGGGCACTAATTCCCATGTGATTGATTCTCAGTGGACCCTTCTTCAGCACCCACTGTGGGCCAAACACCAGATTCAAACTTGGCTCCACTATGTTACCTAACCTCCAGGACCTGAGTCTCTTCATTTGTGAAATGGGAATAACTCCCCAACACTCTCTGTCCCATCCTTCTTTGATTCTCTTCACCTCCATTTCTTATCTGGATTTCCACTAAAATGTAAGCCTCAAGAGGGCAAAGTGTTTGTTCTTCTGTATGTGGCTGCACAGTTCCTACCCACCTATTTACGGGATCGCTGTCAAGAGAAAACCCGCACAAAGTACCAACCACAGGATCTGGGGTGCAGCCAATAGGGAGTAAACCTTAGCAGTTGTTTCCATTCTGGCCTTGAGATGCCCAGAGCAGCTCCGAGCAAACTCTCTGCAGGGTTGTGAAGGTCTCACAGGAGGAGGCAGGTAGACAGTTTGAAGGCTAATCTAATCAGCGCAGGGCACCCACCACCCCTGCCTAGAGGCTGGGTCTTTGGAGTCCAAGAACCTCGCTGACGTGCAGAATCGCATATGAGCACCTACTCAGACACATCCCTGAGGGGCATGTGAAGTCATCTGAAGTCAGGGTGGGGCAGCACAGGGTGCTGGCAGCCAGAAGCCACAAAACTCCATGCCAAGAAACGGTCCCCATTGTCCCAGAGCTCTGATAATGCAGCAGTGACCAAGGGCGGCACACCAGGCACAGCACTCGAGCAGGGTCCCCTGTCCCCAAAATCCCCCAGCTGCTGACCATGGGAGCAAGGGCGCTTGTGCTGCCCTGGGAAAAGCTGGGAATCCTTCTAACCAAAGTCAGCTCCTGGTTTCAAGGCCATACACAAGCCCAAGAGGCAGCAGAGAGGGAGTGTGACTTTGTGCCCTGGTTTCCTCTTCTATAAAACACAAACAACAGCTCCTGTCCTCAGGCTGCCGCCCAGGAATGCCTTCCAGATAATTCCCTAGCTCCCAGCCAGTTGGTGGGAGGTTTCCCATGGTCAGGGCTCTGGGTCTCGGAATGAAGCACCAGGACGCTGCATTGCTTTTCCTTTTTTTTCCAGAGAAGCTTCAACATGAGGACCTTGAATAAAACCCAAGATGCCTATCTCAATTGGCATCCAAGTGAGGCCTTTCTTTGGGCCAGGGCTGTGCTCCCAGCACCAGAACAGCACATGGCACATAAGCGGGGCTTCAAGAAATACCCGTGGAGTGAATGAACCAAGGACTCACTCAGTTGAGGTGACCGGCAAGTCCACACGGCACTCTGAACCAATTCATGAAATAGTTCCGGTAACCTTAGAAAGGGCAGCATTCCTGTCCTCTCGTGGGAGAGCCCTGACATCAGTGGGCTCCCCTCTGGCACCTCTGACCACCAGGTGCTCAGAACACCCCCAAGTCCTCTCCGGTTTATCTCATCTGATCCACGGAGTAGAGGTCATTGGCCCCATCTATAGATGGGGAAAACCGAGGCCTGGAAGAGTCAACCGTCCCCAGACACGTGGCCAACGGGCGGCAGAGTTCCCACCTGCACCTTAGCCTGTCAGACTCTAAAAGCCAGTGCTCTGTGGACCCCACCACCACCACTCCCCTGCTGTCTGCTCCTCTGATAAACAGAGAGAATAGAGAATAGAGCCCAAATTTTAAAAATACTGCCCAGTCCCCCTATGGGTCAGGGTCCCCTGGAGCCTCAAGCAGGGGGCATCCCCAGGAGGCAGGCTGTCCGCCAGCCGCATCCCGGCTGGGGCCCTGCCAAGCACGTGGGTCTGGCGGCTGCAGCTGCTTTAGAACAAAAAGCCCTTCCCCGTGCAGCCTGCAGAGCTCGGCACCTTCAGTGAAGGCCCAGGGCACCCGGGCAGCGGCCCAAGGCTTCCCGGTGAATGGGCAGCGTCGGGGGGAGAGAGCGCCCTTCCACCGCCACACCTTGGCGGCCTGCGCCCCGTCCTCGTGCTTCCAGAGAGCCTCTCCGGCCGCTCCCCGCACAGCCCACTGCTCCCTGCGGGTCCTCCGGGCCATCGGCTGGCACCGCACGTCACCTTCGGGTGGAAAGCCTGTCCAGCCGGCCCGCAGACCGCGGGGACCAGGAGCTCGGGGGCAGGCCCACCGCAGGCGCTGCCCATGCTGAGCAGGTGCCCAGCCTTTCTCTCCTCCTCAGGGCGAGTGGGCCGAGAAGCCTGAAACTCCAGGGCTCCGAATCTGGCCACACCAAGCCCGGCCGTGTCACCGACGCCCCTTCGGCCTCCTCCTACTCCTGTGCTGGGCAAACTGGCGGCGCCCGCGACAGACGGCAGGGAAACCGAGCCTCCCGTGCCGGCCACGGTCTCCGTGTCAGAGCTCACGGCACCTCCGGTGACGCGGGGAGGCATGTTCCCTGTGGCCCAGCCACGTCCACTCCCGGGCCTACTGTCGCGTGGGCAGCTGACCAGGGTGGGGGGGGGTACCCCCGGCTGCTGACCACGGCGCTGTCGGTAGGAGCGAAAGACTGGAAACTGCCCAAACGGCCACCAACGGGGCCCAGCAGGCCCCGAGAGGACACGCAGTGGAACACTCCGCGGCCCCCCGAGGCACGGGAAAGCTCCCTGCGTGCAGATAAGGGACGATATCCTGGAGATAAAATAAGTGAACAAAGCAAGGTGAACAGTGGCTTGTGGCATGCTCCTCATTGTGTTAAAAAGGGAAGGGGGTGGATGTACATTTGTGCTTGAGTGCGCACAGACTATTTTTGGCAGGACATACAAGACGCCGGTTGCAGCGGCTGCCCGTGGGGAGGGGGACCTGGTGGTGGGGACGCGGGGGAGGGGAGCTCCTTGGCATTAGGTATCATTTTCCCTACTTGAGTGTTTTTCTCTTTGAATGTTTGATGTTTTTAGATGAATGACTCAACGTTTTTAATAGCACCTTTATAAAAATTATTTAAAATTCTTGAAAATGTTTGTAATGGGCCATGCAGACGTTCTAGGAATGGAATGAATGTGTCTCATCCATCAGGGGTTGTCAAAACAGAGCCTGACGACGTGGGCCCAGGGCCAAAGTGACCGGCATCCTTTCCAAAGATATCTTTGGGTAGCCGTGGAGGCCGGAGAGCGTGTGCGGCCATCTGAATCTTTTTTTTTTTTTTTTTCTGAAGGGACCCAGTGCAAAGGACCCTCCACAAGTCCCTCCCATGTGGGGCTCCCATGGCCTCAGCCACAGAGCAGCAGGCAGGGATCCGATGGGTGTTCCCGCTGTGGTGCATGAGAGGGCTCAGCAAACTACAGAGTGCTGTGCCCCAGAGGGACAACCATGGTGCACTGCCCCTCAGCGGTCTCCCAACCACCCCAGGAGGCTGCACGTGACTCCAAATCCAGCCACATGTCCCCAGCACTGCCACTACTCGTATCTGGACCCCCCCCCCCATGGCTTCCCAGAGCTTTTTTAGTGGCTTCCCCACTTGTCTTCCTGCCTCCACGGTCACCCTCCCCTAAGTCTGTTCTCATCAAGAGAGAATCTGCCCAGACCCGAGGCGGGTCACACCCCTCCTCTGTTGCACATCCTCCCATGGCTCCCACCTACCTACCTCACAAGGCCCTCCTAACCTGCCCCATCCCTGTGGCCTCCCTGAATAAGGTGACCAAATACTCTCATCATTCAGAACGATTAATAAGGACACTGAGACATAGGTATATAAACGGGGCATGTCCAGGACAAGTTTATGTACCCTGAACCTCATCCCCATACGGTCCCTTTAGACAGTGGTCTTCTGAGATTTTCTCTGAATAAACAGCACATTCCTGCCTCAGGACCTTGAAACTGGTTGTTTCCTCAGTCACTTGTTATATGACATGCCAACCCCCTCCCTGCAGCATTTCAGGTCTCCGCTCAAAGGCTACTTCACTGGGGCAGCCTCTTCTGACTATCCTATGAAAAAAGCATCCCCGGTCACTCTCCCTCCCCGGCCCTGCTTTTATTTTTCATCATTTATCATCGCTTTTATGTGACAATTATATTTGTGTTACCCGTTTAACATCTGTCTGTCTTACTAGAACGGCATCTCCATGGGGGCAGGGCCTATGTCTGATCGCTGCTAGATCCAGAACAGTGCCCAGCACATAGTAGGTGTTCAACAGACAGTAACTGAGTAAATTGATGAGACCCATTTGGTGGATGGGGAAACTGAGACTCAGAATTCACCTGAAACCACCCAGATGAAAATCAACCCTGGGCCTGGATCCCTTTTCCTGGTGCTGCCCTGGGGACCAGCCATCTGTGTGCTAGGTCCTACGCTGCCCTTCACGAGGACCCTCAGAATCCCAGGCTCCCCTGCATCGCTCATACAGAGGGAGGAGACCCAGAGGTGAGCTGCATTCTTGTCCAAGAATAGTAATGATTCATTCCAGGGTGGGATCCAAAAAAGAATCGCCTGGACGTCTGTTGTGAGTCGGCCGCCCTGCTGCCGTCCAGCCGGCACTCAGAGATGTAAATACGTCCTCCGAGTGGGCCAAATCGTTTCCTTTTGACTGCCGGCCAGCCATTTATTGGCCATGGCTCTTCCCTGGAGACTGGCGGAGGCAACAATTATAAAAGAGCCCGTCCGCCCTGAGCATGGGGCCACACAAGGCTTTCTCCACCGCCTCCTCCTTCCGACAGCTGCAGGGGAAGATTGGCTGAGCACCGCTTGTTTGCAAATATGACTCATTTCTTTGATTCTAATAAAGTCTAATGATACGTGCTGGGCTCCCGGGGGGCTTGGGAGGAACCAGGGAGGAAGGCATGGCTCCGGCCTGATGGAGGGCATTTGGCCAGATCTGGCCCCGCCTGTCTTCCAGGGCTGAGGTGAAGCAGGACCCTGGGGACGGAGCGAGGACCCCAGAGCAGGGACGAGCAGGATGAGGTTAAGCGGGGGCAGAAGCTCTGTTTTCCATCACAGAGCCACTCAGAGTCAAATTATCAAGCCGGCGTGAAATCACTGTCTCAGAGGCCCCGGTGGCTTCCAAGGGGGTCTGGATGAGGACATCTCACCAGCTCCTGCTGACAGTGGTGCTTTAGCATTGCAGATGGGGTGGGCATGGGGGGCCAGGGAGGCTCCATGCCGAGGGAAGACCTCGCGCGACCTGAGAGTGGGGTGTCTCTGTCTCTGTCTCTGTCTCTGTCTCTCTCTCTCTCTCTCACACACACACACACACACACACACACACACACACACACACACGGCATGATGTTATCAGTGACCGTGGACACAGACATCGGAGGTGGCATCTGGTGTCGGGAGGTTAGGGCTGGGAGCTCTGTTGTATCTAGCTGCTTGTGTAACCTCGGGCAAGTCACTTAACCTCTCTGGTCCTCAGTGTCATACCCAAGGAGCCATGATTGGAGGCCCTGTCCTTAGCACATCACTTGTCTTCGCCCTTTAAATCGAGCCAGACTATGAGGTGTTGGGACCGTGCTATCCTCAAAGTTTAGAGAGGTGAGATGACCATCCTAAGGTCACGCAGCTGGGAAACGCAGAGTCCAGAGGCAGTCAGTCTCCCTGCTCTAAGGGACCTGGAGCATCACCCATGCTCCCAACTCTCTCCTCTAGTAAAACGAGAGAGGGAGAGGGCGAGCAGGGGTGATCAGTAAATTCCTTCCCCGCCTGGGGCCAGAGGCAGTCTTGCTATCAAGATGCCTTATTATCTTGATTCCCAGGGAGCTCCCAAACACCCAACAGGCATTGTTCTACATCAAGGATCCACAGGTCTGCTGCAGGTAAGAGAAGCAGAGAGAAACTACGGCTGGGGCTGGGCCTGGGCTTTGGTTCGAGGGGCATGGAGACCAGCCTTCTGAGAGTATCCGCACGGCTCTGCAGCCCAACCTGCTACTGGTCAGTGACACCTCAGTAATGTCCCAGTGAGCCTCTCCGAAAGGAAACCCCAGAGCTAGCCAATTATAGGGCTGCTAGCTACTTTCAGGGGAAACCATATAAGCCGTTTCACCCCAAAGGGAACTCAGACACACTGATGGCTAAACTCTCTGAGGCCCTCCATACAGTTGGTACTTAATGTATGTCCTAGTCTCTCTCCCACTAGTGTGTTCCTTGAGTGGTATCCAAAAAAGACATTTACCCATGTCACTCTCCTTCTTGTATACCTTCCATGGTTCCTCCTCCTTTGACCTTTGTGAACAAAGCTCCAACTTACCAGGCTAACATTCAAGGCTTCAAACCTTCCCCTGGCCCCATGTGTCCTACGTTCTGGGCCAGACTCATGACTTACTATTCCCAAACACTTGTGTGTTCAGAATGCCATGCCTTTGCACGGGCTGTTCCTTCTATCCAGAATGTCTTTTCTCTCTCCGG
The DNA here is from genome assembly GCF_048418805.1 of Vulpes vulpes. Taxonomy (NCBI): domain Eukaryota; kingdom Metazoa; phylum Chordata; class Mammalia; order Carnivora; family Canidae; genus Vulpes; species Vulpes vulpes. The sequence continues at coordinate 57,770,766 of NC_132788.1, read as the reverse complement.
TTCAGCCTAGTGAGCTCCTATCCATGCCTCAAAACCCAACTCATACGGCCCTTCCATTTGCAGATGAGGAAACTCAGGCCAGAGAGGGGTCGTTCACTTGCTGCTCCAGGCTACACTGTCAAGTGGATGCAGGCATGGAATCAGTAAGAAGAATCAGCATTCGGTGAGCACTCATCGTGTTGAAACACTCTCACCTAATCCTCTCTGGCTGAGTGAGATCATAGTACAGGAAAAGCCACGAGAGGATTCTGAGCTGAAAAATGTCATGCGTGGATTCACAGTTGACTGCAAAGCTGCAAAGTAAGGTGGAGGGAGGAAAGTTCAGGGCTGTGGTCCAGGAGAGTGATGATGGGGGTCCCACGGAGGGTGGGAGGTGGGGGAGTGCCAAGTGGGGACAGTGGTCATACTCTGGGAGAGTCTAGAGCACCTGCGACCTGGATGGGAGATTCAAGGCAGGCAGGAGTTTGGGTGGATTCCTATGTATTTCCCTACTTGAAGGGATTCCACGAAGATGAAATACAAATAAGAGAGGCAAGTCCCTGGCATGACATTCACGGGAGCCAGCTACTCCACAGTAGCTCTCTTTCCTTTCCCCTCTTGCATATGCAGGAGAATGGAAGGCTCTTGAAGGCCAGGGACTGGGAACTGGGCCCTTCTTCCCCGTAGGCTGGCCCAGAGCTGCACTGCATTGGAGGCCCCCGCCTGACTCGCAGGCCTCTGCCTCTGCTCGTGCAGGGGGCAGGCCTGGTCTTCTCAACTAAGTCTGCATTCCAGGCACCTGCTCTGTAGACCCCAGTCCTCCCAGGGTTCCAGAAAGAGGGCGCGTTATTTGTGGATGTCCAGGTGGGCTCACCAAGCTCTGCTAGGACCCAAAGGCTGGACTGGGAGGTGAGCCCCAGGCAGGCGGCCAGCGCCCTGTGGGCTAATAAGCAAGTCCATCTGGATCCTGTGGGCCCAGGCTGCCTGATTTCCAAAGATAAATCTGTGTTCAAGGCTCCCAGGCCAGGGAGGGCAGCTTGGGCACTCAGAATGGGGATTCTGCAAGGCAAGGAGCCCCGAGACCCCTTAGGAGGGCTGAGTGCAGGGAACAGGCAGGAGAAAAGGCATGGGAGAAAACGGGACCCCCTGAGGACCTCATGGTTCACAGGGGCTCCTTCCCAAGAGCCCTCAGGCCTATGAGAGCAGAGAGGAGCAAAAAGGACAGCCCCTCTGCGATGGTGGGGGCCAGGGTGGGCCCTCCTTCTGACGGTCAGATCACTTGAGTTCCAAATGCCCCCAGAGGGCAGCTTTACCCACTTTGAGAGCACTAAATAAATAATAAGGCCACACATTTCTCAAGCAGCTTCTCAGGGCTGGCCATACATAGTCTCATTCAGTTAGGGCAGCTCCACAACCCTAGGAGGGCAGTGCCATGATCCCCTCAAGTACAGGTGAGGATATTTGGGGCCCAGAGGGGCAAAGCCTGCCCAAGCTACAAAGGACAGACTCGAAGGGTCAAGCCCAGGCAACCAATCCATATGCCTGAGGCAGCAAGGTCCCAACAGGAGCCCAAGTGGCTGGTTGAGTGCCAGTGCCCTGGGAAGGGTGGGTGGTCAGGCTGTGCCAGGAACAGCCTAGAACAGACAGGGCTGTGGCTTCAGGCCCCATTCAAGTGAGAAGAATGAAGTGCCCACATTTCTTTGTCTGAAAACTCAGCTCTCCAGAGGGTGTGGCATAGAGGGGGTGATGAATGTGCTTGTAATGCACTCTTTGTCTGCAAGTGGAAAATATGTACACACAAAGAGCCCCTGTCCAAGGAGGCCTCAGGACTCATGAGTATAGACCAAAGGCTCGCATGTCAAGATAGGGACAGGGACCCCCCCCTTGAGTGACCCTTGCCTGCCTAGGATTTCCTGGTCCCGACCCTCAAGCATGGCTGGGACCAGCCAGCAGTCCACCCTCTGTCCTGTGGGTTTGTTCCTGGTTCTAAGACGTGGGAAGACCTTCAGAAACGGCAAAGCTAATACAAAGAGGAGTACTGTCTCATGATGATGAGGGACCTTAAAACAGTCTCCTGCCCCTGGCTCTCTGCCTCCAGTTATCTCCAGGATCATGGGGTCACACAGGTTCCCAAGTTTAGTAGCTCATGAAGAGCAGAGAAAGTAATGCATAAGCGCTTTTGTGATTGGCCTCCAAGCACCGTGTTCAAAGGACTCCCCTGTATATCAGCTAAGAGTCACCCACACTTCAGGTTTCCACATGCCACCTTCCTGATGTCTGTTCTATGTCTATATTCCTGTAGCCACTGACTACGTGGTGGTAAACTGTGGAAATGGCCACAGTTCTCCACCTCTCTCCTAAAGATAGAGAGCCTTTCTCCTCACCTCTTGAGTCTGTGGCTTCCTTTGGCTGATGGGACATTAATGGAAATGATGCAAACAGAGAACTGAAAAGAACTCCCGCAAGGGGGCTCTCCCCTTCATAGTTTGTGGAATGCTGGGTCGCCCGCGAACAAGCCTGGGATGGCCTGCTGGGTAATGGGCCCATGTGGACCAGTTGCCCCTGGCACCCCAGCCAATAGCCAGCTAACCCCCAGAAGAGCTATCCTGATGTCTTACAGCCGACCTACCCGTGAGGGAGCCTGGCAAACACCGGAAGAACTGCCCAGCTAAGTTCAGCCCAAACTGCCCATCAGCAGAACCACAAGCCAGAGAAATGGAGGTTGTCAAAAAAGACACCAAGTCTAGGGGTGATTGTTACACAGCAAAAGCTAACTAACGCATATTTTTCACTCTATTGACTCACCTGGTCACTTGAGTAACTACTTCAGCTTCGTATACGCATTTTTCTCTGTACAATAACAGGTTTGATGTGCTAACTATATTTTGTCTAAAATACATTAAGAAAACTATATCATTTTCAGACAACAGAAGTACATATACCTGCGTATGGGTGTAGTAACGATTCATTCCCCTCATCTGACAGTTAAAGAAACTGAGGCTCAGAAAGGGGCAGTGACTTGCTGAAGGTCAAACAGCCAGTAAAATGGCAGAACTGGGATTCGGTTCCAGGCCTGTCTGAGACCAAAGGCATGGATTTATCTCCAAATCTGCACCCTCCTGCCGCCCACCACCCACCCCGAGATTGTGACTCCCACATCCCTGGGGAGATGAGGGAGTAGGCTGTCCTCTCTGCCCCCACCCAGGCCCTCCCTCCTTCCTTCCTTCAGTGAGGCCAGCCTTACTCCCAGAACTCGGTGACAGGAGAAGTGAAGTTCTTGGTGCTGAGGGTGATCCACAGGCTTTTGTTCTTGCGCATCGTGTCTTCCATACACTGAGGCGTATTCCAGCTGTGGTTGCAGTGTGCCCAGGGCAGCTCCGATTGGAAGGACTGGAACAGGTAGTAGGTGGCCCAGGCCAGGATGATGACATAGTATATATTCAGGAGGGACACGATCACGATGGAGGCATAGCCGATGCCTGTGGGTGTGGGCAAGCAAGATGAGCATCAGAAGGGAGGCCGGGTCCACCATGGCCACATCGTCAACCCCACTATCCCTAGGCCTGGGGCCAGAAGGTGCCCTTCAACAAGGACCAGCAAAGATTTGTAGGATGAATGGACAAGTGAAAATAATGGATGGTGTGATAAGCTGGATGAATGGAAGAATATATAGAGAAGGGATAGCTCAATGAATGGATGGCTAGATGGATAGATGAGTAGATGGATGGATGGATGGATGGATGGATGGATGGATGGATGGATGGTTGGTTTGGAAGACAGTTGGATGGATGGATGTTGAACTGATGGATGGATATCCAATTTGTTGATAGATGTACAGATGGTGGTTGGTTGGAAGGTTAGGTAGATGACTGGATGGAGGAATGAGTAGATGGGTTGCTGGAAAGATGGATGGCTGGTCTAACTTTTGACAAATGGAACAAAGTTTATGGGATGGATGCACAGATTTATATAGATGAATGAATGAAGAGACCCACACATCCTCCCGTCTCTGCCAACTATAGTCATAACAGGGATGATTTTATGGGTGCCAACTAGGTATCAGGCACAGGACTAAATGTTACAATAATAATAAAGCTACCATTAATCTGAGCTTACTATGTATACAAAGCACTTTTACAGTGGGCAGCCCTGGTGGCGCAGCGGTTTGGTGCCGCCTGCAGCCCAGGGCATGATCCTGGAGACCCTGGATTGAGTCCCACGTCAGGCTCTCTGCATGGTGCCTGCTTCTCCTTCTGCCTGTGTCTCTGCCTCTCCCCCGCCCCTCGTCTCTGTCTCTACGAATAAATATTTTTTAAAAAAAGCACTTTTACAAAGCTATGTCATTTTGTTCTCCTAGCGACCCTATGAAGCAAGCACACTATTTCCATTTTATAGATAAGGAGACTGAGGCACAAAGAGATTAAGTGACTATCCCAAGTCACATGAGTTTGAACAAGAGGAGGAAGTGGGACTTGAAACAATACAGACTCCTGAATTTGAGTGTTCATCTTCTGCACTACATTGCTGGGCAGCTGCTAGCTCATCAATCCTTCAATGACCCAGAGAGGTGAGAACAGCCAGGACGTACTGAGCAGCTAGTGTGGGCAGCAGCAACACAGAATAATGTACCAACCGCTACCTTGTGTCAGGCCCAGTGCCAAGCGGACTGGTGTGAGGATCCGATGTACCTGGCAAATAGCAGGTGCTCAATAAAAATTTGCTGAGCTGATGAACACTGGGCCCCAGGTGACCTTTGTCTCATACTCACCGGAGAACAAGGGGCAGATCTTTTCCCAGCAGGTGATGCCTCCTTCAGAGGTGTACTGGCCTATGATTACCTCTAGGAAAAACACAGGCAGGCCGCCGCCAAACAGGAAAATAAAATATGGTATGAGAAATGCACCTGCAGAGAGAGCAGAGTGGGGTGAGGGTCAGGCTGTGGCTGTCACGGGGGCCGCTCCCAAGCCCTCCTGACCAATGAGATCAAAGAGAATGAGTGAGGGACAGGACAGATAAAGGCCAAACTCCTGGGCCTGGGTGAAAATTCTCCAGGCCTTGCCCAGCTGTCCAGCTGACATCCTTTCCAGTGGGCCTTCTCACCTCCTCCAAATCCACCTTTTATCAGCTCTGAGCCTTTGCTAAAGCTGTGCCAACTACCTGCCTGCCTTCCCCACATCCATCCATCTCAAATACGACCTCATTGAAGCCCTCACCCCGAACTTCCCAAGGCCTGCTCAGGGCAGGCAGCTAAGAACTAGCAAGGAAGGGTATGGTGATAAGAAGCAAGAGGTGGGCATTGGCTGGGGGTGGGAGCCAGGGGAGAAGTGAGGGCAAAGAGCCGGGGTGAGGGTTCCTACCTGTGTCCACTAATGGCTTCAGTGGGTCCATAAACCCTTTGAAACTGTGGGCAACTTGGGTCTATGGGTATGCTTTGTTCTGGGGAGCGTCTAGGGCACTCATCAGAGTCCCAAAGGCGCCTGAGACCTACAAAAGGTTAAGAAACCAGGCTCTAAGGCAGAATTTCCCAAAAGGTGGTTCTCTGAACTTGGGCGGCAGCGGCATGCCATCTGCTGCCATACAAGCCTCTGACTGCGGCTGTCCCGAGTGCTGAGCCCCTGCCTGAGGCTCTTCAAGCCCTCTCCTGAACCAGAGAGAATGTCTCTGTCATGTGCTACCCGACTTCAATACCTCCAACAGGAGAGGATTCTAGCTCAGAGCCTTCAGCAGGTAAAAATAAAAAACACCCACAAAAGCCAAAAGCAAAACAAAACAAAAAAGCCCCACCGAAACCAAAAAACCCAAACCAGCCAACTAATCAGTCAGACAGGGACTTTACATTTTAAAAAATGGTCTTTGAAAGTGGTCGGTCAAAAGATACAAACTTCAAGGTGTAAATTCTGGGGACATGGTGTACAGCACGGTGACTATAGTCAAAGTGTTGTTCTACATACTTGAAAACTGCTGGGAGGGTAAACCTGAAATCCTCATCACAAGAAAAACAGTTATAACTATGGGAGGTGATGGAAGGTAATAGCATAGTGATCATTTAGCCATGTACACACGTATCAACTCCTCACATTGTACACCTTAAACTGGCACATGTTATATGGCAATTACATACAACGGGAGCAAAGTTTTAAATTAAGATGGGAGAACTAAAAATAGCTTCACTGTATTTTTTTTTTCTCCTGGATACCTTTCTAATCATGGCCAGTGATAATGGTTTTCCATTTATGAGGGGACACAAAGCCTGTTTTTGAAGGACCTTTGGATTAAGTTAGAAAAAGCCAGAGCAAAGGCACATGGACGGGGCGGGGTTTGTGAAGGGGACGTGTGAATGCCTGAGGCCTGGGACCCAGGGCCTGGCCTCACTGCCTCTCTTCCGAGGGGACAGACCAGAGAGTCAGAGGGAGTCGGGAACCTGCCCGAGGTTGCACAGTAAGACCCTGGCAGGGTATCACTGGACTCTCGGTCACGTTCAGTTCTTGCCTCTGAAGTGAGCTGGGCTGGGGTGGGCGGGCGGAGGTCCGGGGGGCGGGGGGGCTGGGAAAGCGGGGTACAAAGAGGCCCCCACGGGCTGGCCCCTCCCTCTCCTCCATGACCACTCGCTCCCCTGCCCACACTTACCTCCACCATTTTTGTAGCAGAGGTACGGGAACCGCCAGACGTTGCCCAAGCCGACAAAGCCACCAGCCACAGAGAGCACAAAGTCGATCTTGCTGGACCACTTCTCCCTCTGAGGGGGCTTCCCCTCGGCCTCATCTTCAGGCCGGGTGCCTGGGCTCTTCCCTGGGGATGGCTTCAGGATGTCTTTGTGAAAGTCTTTCAGACACTGCAACTTCTCCTTGGTGGCCATGTCCTCCTCACTTTCTGCGGGGGACAAAACAGAAGCCCACGTGCACTCAGTAAGGGATGGCCTGCTGTGCATCCTTGGCACATCTCTCTTCTCACCCATGGGCTAGCTCCGACCAGCCCAGGCCTGTGGTGAGGGGTCTGCATCCCGTCTGTCCACTGCTCTGACAATATCCTGAGTGATTCGGGCCCCTCTAGGGGATCAGCGACCTCAAGATTCGGGAACTGATGGGCTCCATTTCCCAGCCACATGCTGAACAGAGGCATGGGAGCCCACGTCTGTCAGCTCCAAATGTCACACCTCATTCTGCCCCTGCAGAGAAGCATGAGGCTACCCCAACCCTGGCATCATCTCTACGATATGTGACACACTCCGGGCAATTCTAAGAAAACAATGGCTCTCATTTCTTTCAAGGCTCAGCACAGTGCCTGGCCACAGGAGGTGTTCATTCTGAGCTTTGAAAGAATGGGTCAATATCAACGAATAAGGAATGGGGTTTCAGGCTGGAACAGAAACAATATTTGAAAAGGTTTCCATCAGAGTATGGAAAATGGAGGCTTATGAAATATATTTGCAAGTCATTTACCAGTCACATCTCTGCAGCATAAAGCATAGGGATTTGCACTGTGAGGATTATGGAGGAATGTCAGTGAATCTCCATTTGTCCATCCCCCCTGTCCACCCTCTGGCTTGCTCTAACCCCTGTACCATCCAGGCTCCCTTGCCCTCTCCCTGTGACTCCCTGTTGGGTTCAGTAATGGAAGGCCCCAGAGGAGGTCACACCTCCAAGTTGCCAGGAGCTGTTCAGGATCACCCTTAGCCCACCCCTGCTTGGTCCCCACCTTAGAGGAAGGCTGCCACCAGCCAGGCCAGAACATCTTCCTCTACCTCTCAGATCCCTGAGTCCTAACCACCCGCATTCCCACCTCGGTCCTGAGGGCAAGGGCACCCTGAATCCCAGCCCAGGGGGAGAAGGGAGACTTTGAGGGTTGACCCCCACATGGCGCGGGGCCGTGGAAGACAGCTGAGCTGGGGGTGTCAGAGCTAGTGGGCCTACTCTACCCATCTCTGAGCCTCAGTTTTATCTGCAGAACAAAAAGCTGGAAAGCAAAAGTGACCAACTCATAGCCAAACAGCCTGGGGCACCGCTTGTCTTTATGATCCAAACTGGTGGCCAGCAGTGAAGTAACAGAGAAAAGTGGAGTTTTCTAGGTTTCCTCAAGACACATGAAGGGCGTTGAGACACCCTGGGTTCACACTCCTTGAGGGAACCGTCAGCTGGACCCAGTGTGTCCCCATCTCCCGGGCACATCTGGGCCTGCCTGCCACCTGGCTCACGGGACATATCCAGTGGGGGGTTTGAGTCGGCTTCATCTGAGTGCTTAGCACTACCTGACAATGTCTTGTTCAAGTCCTTGCTTCCTTGTGAACAGTCTCCCCCTCGACAAAAACAGAGGCTCCATGGGGGACAGGGATCTGTCTCATCCACCGCCATGCCCAGAACCTGGACTGCAGGAGGAGAACTGATGCATAGATGGTCCCCAGGGTGGGGTCTACAAGCCACTGCTGCTCAATATAAACCCCAGCTCCGTCCCCAACTCTGTAACACCAGCGATGTCTCAGCCTCTGCGCCCTGCATGGTGGAAGGTGGTGGTCTGGGCAGGCCGAGGTGGGGGCTGCCGGCGGCCCTGGGGTGTGCACACAGAGGATGCGCTGGCCTGGCCCCAGCAGCTGGGCCCACCGGGGCCTTGCTCTGAGGAGCAGAGGCAGAAAAGCACAACAGAATCCCCATTTCCCCCACGCCTCCTTCCTCTCCCTGGCTCGGGGTGGGGGACCCCGATTGTTTTGCTATCTAGCCATGAGCAGACCAAGAAAAGGCTTCCTGGAGCCGCCAGGCGCTCGCTGAGCCCTTCCTCTGTCTCCTGGAGCGCAGACTGGCGGCGGCATCCGCACAGCCTTTCTTTGCCCTGCTCCCTCGAGGCGACGTGGGGGTTCGGCCAGGCGTATGGCTACTGTAAAAATAGCCCCAGCGGCCAGCATTGTTCCAGCATTAATTTGTGCAGCCCCCGATGGTTATCTGAGCGGCCCATTGTGGGCCGGCTGGATGGGAGCATAATTGGAGGATGTGCGGCTTAAGTCCCTCCTAGTGAAGATGTTTTTCAGGGAATGACCCCTGAACCTCCTCACCAAGAGGGTCGGTTCCGCCCTTTCAGGCTCTTGCTTGGATCTTGGGCTGCAAGGCCCTTCACAAGGTCAGCCAGGAGGAGGGGGGAGGTGGCCCGCCTCTGCTCACACAGGCAGCTGAGAATAGCAAAAGTTGTCCCCAGTAGGGCACTGCTTCCCTGAGGCTACCCTGAGAGTCCTGGCTCTGCCCTCTGAGCCCCGAAACCCACTGGCCAGGCTGGCTCTCAAAGGACCCCGCAGCAGCTCGTGGATGGGGGTGGCAGTAAGTTCCCGGAGACCCTCTGCTCTGGGAGCTGGTCTCCCACGAGGCGAGACCTCCAGCCTGCTCCCCACTCAGGACCCAGTCTCCCCAACACCCGAGGCTGAGCCAGGATGTAGGGTGGGACCTGAACGGGGCAGAACTGGAGCTGGTCATGCATCTGGCATTGCAGGAGTCTCCCCGTTCCCCATCCCGTGTATCCAGGGATGTGTTCCTCGGTCACGTCACCTGTCCGTCCATGGCTGCCACAAATACAAGCCCACGTACCCTTCAGGAGCACACGGCTGGCAGCCATCCTCTGGCCCCCTCCTGCCAGATCATGGTGCATGGCCTCACCCAGATTCACTCACAGCTCTGGAGACCAGATCCAGGTGCGGGCATCCCCCCCTTATTCCAAGCCCCTCTGGGGTGTCTGACCAGCCCCGCGCCTGTATAAGCCCACTGCAGAAAGCCCCTTGGCTCCTGCCTCCTGTACATTCCTGGCATCCACCCACATCTCTCCGTCGCCGTGGCAACCACCACAGCAGCCTCCTTCCAGGTCTCCCTGCTGCTACCCCATACGCCCCCGCAAAACATTCTTGACAGCGGCTGAGGGCAACGTCTAGAGCGTAATCAGACCAGTATGTGCCCCCCACCCCAGCCTTCCATCATCACTCCCAGAAGAAAACACAAACCTCTCACCACAAGCTAGGCCCTGTCACCCCATTTTCCCTTCTCCTTGGGACACTGGCTCCACAGAACTGCTTTCGTTCATCCCACTCAGGCTCAGGCTGCCTGCACAGCTGCTCCAAGCCCTCTGGTGGCAGCATGTCACCTGTAGGAACTAGACAGTGAGCCCTGGTCTAGCAGCTGACAGCCACTTCCTGGCTGGGTGTCTGCAGGCAAGTTACTCAACCTCTCTGGTCTTTAGTGTCTCATCTGTAAGATGAGGATAATCATGCCCACCTCATAGGGATGATGTGAGGACTGAATGGGGAGGGGGCGAGGATGCATGGAAAGTATTCAGAACAGTATTTGACAAGTAGCAAATACTCCTTAAATAAGAGCTGCTGTATTACTGCTACTCCTGCCGTAATCATCAGGTGCACCTTGACCTTGGGGTGTCTTACTCAGGGTGAGATCTGCAAGGCCTAGGGAGGCCAAGCGACACTCCTGAGGTCATACAGCTGGCAGTGACAGTAACCGTAATGTGCCTGAACCCTACCCCTCTGCCAGCCCAGCCTAATCTCAGACACCACCTTCCCTGGAGTACTTCCACGCCTCTCCACAGGCTCAAGATGAAGCCCACTAATTCCCACCTGCCACCCCACCGTGCAGTAAGCACTTAGGAGCAAGCCCCACCCCACCCCCCACCCCCGCCCCGGCCCCCCAGGCGTTCCAGCAGCCTGCTGCCTGAAGGCAGCCGCTAAGAGCTGTTTTCCTTGGCGCCAGGCCCAGGGCTATTTTGTAGCGACCGTGATACATAATTCCCCATTTTAAGAGCTTCCTCTTTGGTTATTACAGTGACAAGCGATTAGGCTCCCTCCTAGCCCAGTTGAAATTCTCCTTGTCTCTCTGTTCCAGAGGTCATGGCCAGAACTTGCTGTGCCTGAGGACCAACTTGCAGATCACCTGGTCGGCTTCGGCACGTCCCTGGGACAGATTCAACCTGGTGCAAGCAATGCTGCGATTTATCAGATGTGCCTTGGCTTCTGCCCAATGTATAACTACCAGATTTTTGGTGCTTCCTTTGTGTGGAGCTGTCACTAAATTCTACTTACTCCTCTAACAGCCTTCTTGTCGAAGGGGTTTTTTAGTCCTGTTTTACAGATGAAGGAAACTGAAGCTCAGACGGGGAAGCGAATGGCCTGCCTGAGGCCAGGCACAGAAGTCAGAATTCCCAACTTGATCTGCCCAATGCCTTGGGGACCAGAGCAAAGTTTAGGAAAGAGGAGGCATCTGCACTGTTTGCAGATGGAGATGCTGAGGCCCGAGGGAAGAGGACTGCAGAGGTAGAGCACTGTAGGGCTGGGGACTGAGTCCTGCCCTCCCAACCCCTCTGGCCCCAGGTGCCCATACACTAGCCAGCTGGATCTTGAATCAAGTTGCAGATGCTGCTGTGGCTGCCTCCCCCAGCACCTGCCACCTCGGTCCAAGGCTGTGGCGAAACCAAGCTCTTGCCTCTTTTTCCTGGCTGAGCTGCCCAGAAGCTGGGAAATTCTCACCCATCCCTGCAGAACTTGAACCTTCTCAAGTAAAAACAATCAGCTTCCCACAAGGATTGCTCTGGAAAAGAACAATGATTTAAATCTCGCACTGTCAGGACTTAACCACTCATGAGCTTTTATCAGGTTTTCAAAATAAGAAGGCAGGTACTTTGCTGTTTCCTCTCTAGAATACCTCCCATCTCCAAAGTACCTAGCCCTCAGTCAGCCTTTAAGATCCATCTCTGGGCCTCACTGAACAGTCAGTGTTTCTCAGTGAACCTCTGAGGGTTAGGTAAGTGGCTCCCAGAATCCCAAGAGAGATCTAAAAGACCCACCCATATCACAGGTGGGGAGACCAGAGACCTGGACAGCCCTGCCCTGAGAACAGGGCTATATCCTCCCCTTTCCTCGTTTCCCAGTCCACTGCAGAGCCAGGGTTCTGGGCTCACTGAGGCCACAACCCAGCTGTGTGACCTGGAACAAATAACAACCTCTCTGTGTGCCTCATTAGTTAAAAGAACCACCTCATAGGGATTAAACAGGATGATGCCTGTAAAATGTCCAGCACAGGGCCTGGTACATACTCAGTGATTAATAAATATTAGTGACCGCTGAAGAAAATAAGCTGCCCACATTGGAATTTTATTAATACTGTGTGGTAGGCATCATATCCTGAGTGTTTTAAAAAGAAGAGAAAAGCAAGCTGCCTTTATTAAGCATTAACTACAGGCACGTTTATTTAGCACTGTGCAAAGTGCTTTGCAAGCATTTTCTCAGTTAACCCCCTCTACGGGAGCCATTACCATCCCCGTTTTGCTGACTCGGCCTGAGAGGTGAAGTCACTTGTCCAGAATCACACAGCAGGTAAAAGGCCGCTGGAGCTTCAAATGGCTCCCCGATCTGTTTCAGCCTCAATCCCATGTTCTCCAGCACTCAGTTGTTTTGGATCACCTGCTTTAGGCAAGTCGGCAAAGTGAAATCAGGCCTGGTGCCTTTAAGTCAGCTTCAAGCCACTGGACTGGACACATCAGGGAAGTAGGGGAAGGTGAACAGGGAAGTGAGGAGCCACAGGACACAGCCAGCGCCAGCCCGGGGCCCTAGGGACCAGCTAGGTGGGCTGACGAAATGGCATAGGTAGCCAGGACACGTGGCCCTCTGGACCATGAGGCTTCCTCCAGCGGGCAGGAGAGCCTCCCAGACTTCTCTGAGAGAGCTCATGGTGCTCCTTCAAGCACTGTCCACAGGTTCCAGGCAAGGGACAGGCTCAGGGAGTAGAAGTGCTGCGATCAGTTAGTAATGCCTGCCAAGGGCATGCTCCTTATGCACGATGCTGGCCCCAGGAAGCATTTGAAAATTAAGCACAAAAATAAACAAATAAATAAATAGACACCAAAAGCCATCTGAACAAATAAACAAAAGCATGAAGTGTGTTGGGAGCACTACTTCACCCTGCACCTTAAAGGTAGCTGTTTTTGAAAAGAAAAGTAGGAAGTAATCAAAGAAAGGCTTTTCGACTTTTCCATAAAAAGGTACACTTTTAAAAGATTTGATCATTTGGGACCCCTGGGTGGCTCAGTGTTGAGTGTCGGCCTTTGGCTCAGGTCGTGATCCCAGGGTCCTGGGATCGAGTCCCACATTGGGCTTCCCATGGGGAGCCTGCTTCTCCCTCTGCCTATGTCTCTGCCTTCTCTCTGTGCCTCTCATGAATAAATAAATAAAATCTTAAAAAAAAAAAAAGATTTAATCCTTTGATTGAATCATGTGGTCTATATCCTTCTATCTTGTTTACCTGTTTGTATCTTGGGATAAGTCGTGCCTGAAAAATCTCAAGGGCCCGGCAGGTGAAAGACAAGAGTACAGCGGGGAGGCAGGGAGGCCTCGGGGAGCAGTAGGGCCTGTGGCGAACAAATGGGAGCCCAGGTTCCAGCCATGGGCGGCTCTCCTTGGCTCCAATGGCCTTACCCAGTTTTCTAATTTCTGAAACATTGCGTGGCCCCAATACAAACTGTTTGGCTTCTTTGGTCACACCATTACCCCAGGTCACCCAAAGTGGCCACAGCCAAGGGCAGGGCAGGCTTGCCTGGAGATGCTGACCAGCCCGGCCTCGCAGGCCCAATGGCTCGCCCCAGTGAGGTCATCCAGGAAGTCTGGCATTGTTTTGCCCGGAATAAAGTCGAACAATGAGCAACCACATTCTGATCCTAGTGAAAGTGAATTCTGTTTGGGGAATTGTTTTTAGCCTGACATCTCTGGGGGATAGGGCTTGTTATCTACCTGGGGTTCCGCGCCTGTGGGCCAGGTCTTCCCTTCCCCTGATCTGACTGCAAACCCTCCACCCCACAAAAATGCAGGTCTCCCCTCAGAGCCCCTCATTTCTGCTGAGAGCACCTTGCGTGGCACATGATCAGACCTCAACCCACGGACAAGTGTCAACTTCTCCCCAAGCCTCACGGAGCCTTCCCTTTCACAGATCAGGATGTAAAGCTTAGAGAAGCGGAAGATGTGGCCCGAGGCACATAGCCACAAGGCAGTGGGTTGGGATTTGCATCCAGATCCTGATTCCATGCCCCTAGAGGCAAGGTGACCTCTGGACAGGGACCTACCAGAGCAAGTCCTACTTCTTGGTCTGCGGTTTACAGAGGAAAAAGTGGGTGAAAGTGAGCAGGTTTTGCATACAACTGGCCTCTGGGACGACACTGGCGGGCAGGATGTGGGCCCAGTTACAGCTACCTTATCCTCATCTCACAAAAACATTTACAGGTAAAAGGTCTGAGGACTAGGTCCAAATATTTTTCTTATCTCCTCGGATGTGGCAGGCACTGACCCAAAGCCCAGAGAACCACAGGCAGCCAACAGAGATGAAACAAAAAGAGGACATGCAAATGGTGGGGGTGGGGAGAAGGCGCAGGGCTGGGCCCAGGGAGGGGCTGAGGGGTGGGGGCGGGCCGGCTGGGCGGGCTCCCGGGGGTGAAGGCAAGCAGGGGCACTCACCTCGCGCAACACAGAGGCACCCCTGCATGGGCCAAGCAGGCCACTGAGTCAGGGGAAAGGGCATTGACCTAGGAGTCCAAGGCTGGGTCTAGTTCCGGTTCCACTGGGTCTCACAGCCCAAGTACTGCCCCTCTGCACCTCGGATGTCCAGGGGCAAAGCAGAGCAAGGGTAGCTCTGGCAAGCAGGGCCTACTGAATAAACACTTATCGATCTACCCTACCAGGTGCCAGGAACTGCTCTAGGAACTAGGGGCATGGACGTGAGCCCCGAGTCACTGATGTTCCAGAAGGAGAGATAGACATTTACAGGACCAGCATGTAGAAGACAATCAAGCGGGATGCGATGGAGGTGACAAGGACCCAGGAGCCAGGAAGGCCCCTCTTGAGGGGGTAAAAGGTTTCATAATGGCAGAAGCTCACCGAGGACTGGACCTGGGCAGTCCCCATTGTTAAGCCTTTTCAGGCATCAATGAGACGTGAAGTCACTGGCCCAAAGTCACACAGTGGGGATCTGAACACAGGCAATGGGCTGCAGGGGTCCATGCTTTCAACCACACTGAAACTGAGGTCTGTGGGGCAAACATCTGGGCAATGTTGTTCTCAGAGCAGGGAACAGCGTGTACCAGGAAGGTCACAGGCCATGGTAAAGGAACAGAGAGAAGTCCAGTGCGGGTCAGAGAGCAAAGGGAGGTAGGGCACAAGGTGACCTAGCCAGGAGGCCAGGTCTGGAGGCCGGGACTAAAAGCCGGATTTAGCCAGAGGCTGGTGGGAACCCCTGGAGAGTTTTGTGCTGGGCCAGGACTCAACCATTTGGCGACAACCCCTGCTTTCTCCTGACCGCCTGCCCGACCCCTCCCTTCCACTCTGGAAGGGATTTGAGGGCCCATGCTGGGCTTTTCCTTGTAAGCTGTTGCTAGTGAGGACTTCCTAGTGGGCGCCTGTAACTAACTGGAGTCCTTACCCCCAACACCAGGGAGCCACCCAGCACCCCCATCACGTACCAAGTACCTGCAGGACTGGCTGAAGGGGGCCACTGTTCTTTATGAAAAGGGATCAGCCAAGGATGGGGGGCTGGAACTCCTTCCCCTTGGCCAAGGACTACACCACCAGTGCCACAGAAGACAATGCCCTGGTGCACGGAGTCTGTACCCTTACCGCTAGGGGTGAAGCCCGTGGGTTTGGGAAAAACAGGGTCAGCCTCTGATGCTATATGACCTCAAGCACTTACTCACCTGGGGGAAAGGGCAGGAAAAGCCCCACGGGTCCCATGGTAACCAAGCATGACCACCCTGCTGGCCCAGGGCCACCACAGGGGGATACAAGGTCACCTTTCTGCCCTCCAGGTGCCAATCTCCAGAGACAGGGGAGGGGCTCGTTTTGCCAAAGTAACACAAAAATTATTCTACAAGTTCAGGAGGACGGGAGTTATGCATCTGGTCCAGGGCAAATGGAAGGAGCTCCAAGGAGCAGGCCCCCGGCACGCTCCGGACGGGGCCCTGCAGCCTGGCTGGACCTGTACTCCCAGAGAAGGCTCGAGAACAGTCCGGCCTCATGGATTCGGTGTGGGCGGGCTGAGACCCAGATGCCACCTGCGTATAGACTTCCAGCATACGCCACCACAGCCAAAGCTCAGCCGAGCGAGAGGAAGCGGGGAGAGAGGGGAGGGCCGCCATGATGTGTAAGGGGGTGCTCAGGGGCCTGTTTTGGTGCGCAGGGCAGTGAGTCAGCAGGCAACGGCCTCCTGGCACTGACTCACCAGCCACAGCCTGTCACTCTTGTCAGCTTCCCCACCACCCCAGCCTTCAGCCTAGTTTGGCCGGAAGTGGGGGTGGGGTAGGGTCTACCATGGTCCTGAGGCCGGCTCTGCAGAACCCAGGAGTATTTCTGGAGCTCACAAAAAAAGATACAAAAAAAAAAAAAAAAGAAAGAAAGAAAGAAAGAAAAGCTCAGTTTCCATTTCCTCAGACTTCCCCTTTTAAGCTGTAAGAACCCCAAAGCCGCCCTCCTCTCACTGGTAGTGAAAAGCTAACAGGGTGGCCCCTCCTTAGCTCTACAGAAACTGGAAAGAGATAGGCCCTCAGTGACAAGGCCAGCTAAGGGCACACCAGTGGCCCAACACCCACTAGGAGCCAGTCACCTCCAAGTCTGTCACCAGGGCTCTGTCAGAAGTCATGTCTCCATGTCTTCATGGAAACAGCCAAAGTACTCTTTGCTGGGCGGCTTGGGACAGCATCTCAGCCTCAGCGTTACCATCTGTAGGATGGGCATAACATCCCATCTACAGGGCATGAAGGCTCCTAGCTCATTAAATATATGTAAACAAGGCCCCTGCTATTAGTTCTTCTTTTAAACATGTCTCCACTCAGTGAGGAAGGAACTTCCTTCCTAGCTGCACCCATACTTCACCTTCCCTTAGAAATTAAGCTCCAGGGACGCCAGGGTGGCTCAGTGATTGAGCGTCTGCCCTCGATCAGGGCGTGATCCCCGAGTCCTGGGATCGAGTCCCACATCGGGCCTGCTTCTCCCTCTGCCTGTGTCTCTGCCTCTCTCTCTGTGTCTCTCATGAATGAATACATACAATCTATATAAAAAAAAAAAAAAACACTAAAAAAAATTTAGCTCCAGGGGAATTTGGTGCCTGTGGAACAAAGAGGCATGAGACTTAGCAAGACAACAGTGATGATCAACGAGGCATGTCTGCTGCCCGCTGCTGGTGCTCCATTTCAGAGCAAAGGGGCTGTGGCCTGGAATGTTCTCCATGTATCTGAAAGTCAAGTGTCAGGTCTCCTCCATCATCCGAAGCCCACCTGAAATCCCCAGAGGCAACCGAACCACATACCTACCTCTAGGCTTTCTCATACTTCCATGCCTTGGCTCATTCTGTTCCCCTAGTCTGGCACTGTCCCCTGAGTAACGCACAGGCTATCCTCAAGTGATCCCCCAGGACAATGGTCCTGAGTCCTCCCCAGTGTCTTCCTTGGGCTCTGTGGGTCACACCACCTCTGGCCCCAAGCTCACCAGCCCAGATTGTAATTGTGTACTTCTGGTCACCCAGGGCCTGCTTCCTGACACCCAGTAGGAGGCCCAGCACTACAGACGATTGTCAGAACACTTAAGGCTCACAACCCTGGGGACACTCAACACAGGAGTAACTAGGTGCTACCTTGGAGCCGTGAGGATTCTTCAGCCAGGTGGAGAACACTGGATGGCAGCAGA
This sequence comes from Vulpes vulpes, assembly GCF_048418805.1. NCBI lineage: Eukaryota > Metazoa > Chordata > Mammalia > Carnivora > Canidae > Vulpes > Vulpes vulpes. The sequence continues at coordinate 57,753,098 of NC_132788.1, read as the reverse complement.
TGTTTAGGACCAGGCAGGGCTGCCGACAGAGTAAGGATGAGTCAGACATCCTCTCTGCTAGACAAAGAGGGGATGTGTCCCCAGTATCTGAGCAGGGTTCTCTTCAAATGTGCAAAACTCTACAAAGCTTCTCCCTCTTTTGATAGATGAGCCCTAAACCTTTAGGAAATCAATTTTCATGAAACCAAGGTGTTCCTGAGCATCTTCCAAAACAGATCTTCAAGTGTGTTCTCCTTGGTCTCCTAAAGCTCTGTCAAGTACTACTAGAGGGTCCTTGTGGATCCCGCACAAAAATTGGAAGGCTGGGCACACCTGGGTGGCTCAGTCAGTTGAATGTCTGCCTTTGGCTCGGGCCATGGTCCCAGGGTTCTGGGATCAAGCCCGCATGGGGCTCCCTGCTCAGCAGGACGTCTGCTTTTCCCTCATCCCCCTCTCCCCACTGCTCCTTCTCTCTCTCTCATTACCTCTCCCTCTCAAGTAAATAAAATCTTTAAAAAAAAAAAAAAAAACTGGAAGGCTCAAAATGGGGATTAGGGTATTGGCACATGCAAATGCAAGCCCACTTTCTAGATGAGCAAACTGAGGCCCCAGACCCACAGCAGACTAACAAAAGCCACCAGCCTCTTTCACAGATGGGCCATCAGAGCTGAAGGAATCTTGCTTCAGAAGGGGGAAGTGAGGTCGGGAGGAGGTAATGGAGGGCAGGGAGGCTCCCAGCACCCCAACCCAGTGAAATACAGTGGGTACCAGAGGCTGAAAGTAAAGCTTTATTCCCAACCTGGCTGGACCCAACTGATGCCTAATTCTGTCAGGCTGGCGGATAGTGGTGCGGCGGGAGGGGCAACTCCCAGGGCTATGAGATGGTGCCTAACAGCAGCTACTGTTGAGCTAGAAGGATTCAGCATTAAAATCCATACCAGGGGTGGGTGGACTCCAGGGAAGAGTGACATTTCTGCACTGTGCAGACCATCTCCCAGGCAACCTCCAGACAGCCTCCACTTCCCTTAACCTTCCACTGTAATTCCACGTGTGGCCTAATCATGTCCACCAAGAGCACGGTGTGGCGGATGTGCCACTGCCTCCTCATAGCCAGTCACCCATGCAGCAACACAAGATGAGGCCACCTCAACCACTGGAAACTCCTCAGCCAAGCTTGTTTCTAGACAGGAAAGTTCTTGTCATCTTCAGCTAAAGAACTATTGGTGGCTCCCAGCTGCTTGGAGAGTAATCTATTTCCCCACTTGGATTCCAAACCTCATTATACTTCACACCACCCGGGCCCCAGTCTCTGCCACCTTACCTCTCCTCGGTCCTGCCTGAGTCTTGGGAATTCCTTGATTTCTCCATCATCATCCCATTCAATCCTGTGCTTTGTGGGTTATCTTATGTTGAAGATAGATCCCACCCACCTTCAAGACCCGGCCCAAGTGTCACTCCTGCAGGAAGCCCTTCCTGCTCACCCTATTCCCCCCGTGCCCCCACCCCCTCGGCCTCCTCTGGCCTGTGTTGCCATACCTGGCGCTAGGCTCTTGCTCAGACTTCAACCCTGGACAAAGTTCAAAGTTCTCCTTGGGAAGGCTCAGTTTCTTCATCTGTAGAGTGGTCCTCATAATCTGTAAAACCATTCCTTGCTACAGTCTCTGGGCCAAGCTGGTGGATGACCACAGGTGCCTGAACATCAGCATTGCCTGTGACTCTGGCTGAAAATGCAGATGCCTGGACCCGCCCCAGACCTCCTGACTCTCCATCTTCAAGATTATTAAACCAACCCCTGCCAAGTGAATCTTAGAATGAGGTGAGGTTGGGAAGGGCGATGCTAATGAACTGGGAGATGCTAGGTAACATGTAAAACAAAATCAACCAATGAAAGAATCTACTCCTGGCCAATGATAATACATGTGAGCACGCGTAGCCGTGTGCATGTGTTTATGCCCATGGACGACGGTGTCCCCTGCCAGAGCAGCTGGGGGCTGCGCCAGACTGGGTTTTACTTCTGTCAGCTGCACTGAGTCCAAGGACGACCCCAGAACCACGTGCCCAGACTTAACAGTTTGCCAGAGGCTCTCTTATTCCCTTTTGCCACTGCCCCTTATAGTACCTCTGGGGGATGGGCCCTTTTGCCCCCAGTTTATAGGTAAGAAAACTGGCTCAGAGAGGAAACAGGACCCAGCCAATGTTACCCAGTGAGCAGGTGACAGACTGGATTTGGGACAAGGCAATACTCCCTCTATCCGCTTGTTAAAGTTAAAAGGAGTTTGAGAAATCAAGGTTGGGGCTGGCAGGTGGATTACCTGGGGCCTCCTCAAATATAGTACGATGATAGCAATAGTCCCTGCTTCTTAGGGTTGTTGAGAGATGAAATGAGCTAATATGGATCGACCACCGAGACTAGCACTTGAACAAGCGTGAGCTATCAGGATGATGACCCTGAGACCAGTGACAGCCTAGACTCAGAGCCAAGGCCTGCTGGGCATGTCCCGTGCACCTGCTGGGCATGTCTGGGCACCTGACATCACCTCAGAGCCGGGACCAGTGTTTGAATGCAGGTCAGCCAGGTAGGGCATCACCCTAACACCCCCACCTTCTATCCAGCTTTCACTCCTCTTCCACAGTGGGTGGAACCAGGGGACTCTGGGCCCCCCTCCCAGTATTCTTGCTGACTATGGAACAATATAGGTCCTATAGGTTGGTGGCTCCCTGGGGATCTGAGCACGGATGTGGAAACCTCCTGTCACCTCTTCCACCTCCCCTTGGGGTAGGGTCAGGAGAACATCTCAGGCAGCTGTCCAGGGCCTGCAACTCCCCGCACAACATGTCAATACCCCATGGGCAGTGGTGCCTGCCCAGCTGGGGAGGCGGAAGTTTTCAGGGCCTGGGGCCTGGCCTTGGGAGCAAAGTTAGCGCCACAGACACTGCTGGGAAACGGGCTGCAGAGCGGGTCTGACAAGCAGTGAGGGAAGTGTCCTTGGAGCAAATGGCCAAGTAGCCCCCTCCTTCCTTGGGCAGCTGTGAAAAAAACATCTGGGAGAAGAAGCTGCTTGGTGGTCTCCCCCAGGTTGGCTGCAGCTATAGAAATCAGATTCTGTGACCCCCTCAACTCCCAGAAGCCTCAAAACCCCGAAGGTCCTAGCTGGAGGTCTCTGGGTCCCTGAGTCCCCTCAACTGGCCATCAGACCCGGACCCCGACGCCCAGGGTTTACAGATAAGCAGACTGAGGCTTGAAAAGAGAAAGGGGCTTTCCAGGAAGCCCCGAGTCAGGCTCTGCTGTGGGACCCAGGGCAGCCTACCGCGCCTCTGTTTCCTCATCTGTAAAATCTGGCTGATAACGGCCCCACTGTCTCAGGGCAAAGGGGTGATCACATGAAGTGATGCAGCCGATGCAGGTAAACCCGTCAGCACAGGGTCAGGCGCACAGACAGGTGCCTGCTAAGATGTCATGCATGAAGGCAAGCGTTATTCGTGTTGGAGCTGCTCTCAGGGAACAAGTGGCCTGCTAGTAGGAAGGTAAGACAACAGCAATTACGGTAAGAAGTTTGCCAGCCCAAGGGTGGGCTACTCCCTTCTTCAACCCCCATTTGTTTTGTGGACATGTACTAGTTCATGAAACTCAACCCCACCATCTGGTCTCATGTGTCCATTTTACAGGAAGGGAGATTGAGGCTTAGGTGCAAAAGCTTCGGTCTCCAGTGTTTCAACTTGTGTTCTAGGCCTCCAGGTGCCCTGCCTGCTACTATTTGGATGCCCAGGACCAGCTCAACTTACTTATTTGAGGAGTTCCTTCCCAGGTCCAGGACATACAGAGCACCACATCCCACAGAAGTCTTTGACCCCAAGGGAATGCCCTGCCTGTTTACCCAGCAACCTACCTCCCGTCAGCTCAGGGGCAGCGAGGATTTGGACCGAGGTGGTGGGTAAACAGAGGGTCCCACTGGTGGTGTGGGGTGGGCAGCTTGGGTGAATAGTTCTCAGCAAAGGGAGCCATGGCCCACTCCAAGCTGGATGCCCCTGGGAAAGACCTTGTTCCCACCAGACCTCCAGCAGGACCACTCAGGTCAGAGTAGAGAAGGGCTCCCACGTTTGTTCTCTGTTCCCTCTCCTGGGTGGACTCCCTAGACACTGTTTCCTAGGTAACCGCAGCTGTTGGGGACCTCCCAAGCTTGCATCACAGAAGGCAGCCCAGTAGGGTTCTGTAAGGGGACAGATAGAGGCTCTGTGAGCAGATAGGGACACAGGTGGACATGCAAACATGACTTACCCGAGGCACTGGGAAACTGGTACATCAGAAGCCCTAGAGAGTTAAAAGATGGCCAGCACCTTGGCTATGGGCCTCAGAATATCTGCTCATGAGGTCACAATGCCCCTTCCAACACACATCCCAGGTGCCCAGAGACTGCATACTCCAGAAAAATGCCACCAGTTAGGAACATCCCCTAGAATTAAAGCCAGTGCAGATTCTTTTACCATAGGACTCGCTGATTCACTGCCTGCTGGTTCACTGCCTCTATGTCATTGCCTGAGGGGCCCTGGGCTTTCGCAGCTTGGTGCATTTTTATAGCCATTTCAGGACCTGGAATGTACATCTCTGCTCTTCTCTGTTCTCAAATGACACTTCCCCCAGGAAGCCTTCCCTGACCATCCTGTCCATCTCCCAGCAGAACGAATTGCTCATTTGGTCAGCTGTAATCCCAGTTTCTTTCTCCCGTGGTTGGGGGATGCTCTAGGGCAGCGGGTGGGCCTCCTCCCTGGAGGCAGTGAATGAGGACCCTGGTGTATCATCGTCATAGCAACCTTTTGTTCCAATTCCAACTGTTCTTACTGCCTGGAAACAAAAATAGTTGCAGGTAACATTATGTGTTTGGCACTCTGTTGGGCATTTTGATATAATTCTAACGTAGCAATTTTTTAATCATGCTAAATATTTTTCTTCTTGCATTTTAAATCACTTTTCACTGATTATGGTTGCTTGCGTTTCTCCTATAATCAGTTCAAAGGTAATGAGACTTTATAACATTTTCAGAGACTCTCATAGAACTACAAAAACAACAACAACAACAACAACAACAACAAAAACCACACTCTAAATGCCTTAAAAGTATGGGAAGTCCTCCAACTGCACAGCCAGACCCAGAGAATAACATCAGCTCCCTGGGTTGAGCGATGGTGCGTGACCAGCTCAGCGCCTGGGACTCGGTGCCACATTTTCACCCAGTCCTTACCAACCATCCTCTGAGATGAGGAATCATACCCCATCTGAGGCTCAGGCTCAGAGGGGTTGAGTGACTTAAACAAAGTTGCACAACCAGAAAGAGGCAGGGAGGATTCCAGAATCCTAGGTCCTCAACCACCTGACTCTGGGCATTGATGCCAGGAAGTCCCCCTCTTGACACAGGAGAGAACTGAGGCCAGCAGCAGATAGGGGGTGTCGTTTTGCAAATTAACTAGTTAGACTTAGAATCCAGGTCTCCGGGCAGCCCCAGATCACAGGTCCTGGGTCAGCCTCACTACAAAAAAAATAGCAAGGATAAACACATCCACCTCCAGGAGGCTTTGTGCTAAATGCTTTACAAGGGTCTTCCCATTTAATTATGTATACCTGCTGGGATTACTAAACGCTGGCCCCTCAGGCCAGGAAGAACTGTTAAGCATTTCAATTCGGGCTACTTAGAGCAATTAGGTGGCTAATAAGGTATTGATGAAGGGAAGGGACTAACCTCGCCTCCCCCACTGCCTCTGAGTTCACTCTCACCCTGACCCTCCAGCACCGTCCCATCCTCCGCAGCAGCCCGGGACTTAATCAGCTTATTCACCCTTTAGATAGCCTGGCTGATCAGAAAAAAGTCTCCTTTTACTCCTTGGGGACAAGGATACCTGAGATTTAGGCCACGACTATAAATAGTCAAGAAATCCATCCTTTTAAATTGACTCATCTATTTATTTGGGCAGTTGGTCCCTGCTGACCCCCAGATGGCTTGAGTTCTACATAATTCCTCCCCACCCCTGCCCTTGGCCCGCGCTGTCACCCTCCCGGCCTCTCCAGCTTTGTTCTCTGAATTCCCCAGGACACCACCCACTGTGAGACCCTGTTCCCCAAACCCCCTTTGCCTAGTTCCCCTTCTGCCTCTGCTGTGTCACCTTAAAGATTTTGGTTGGAACCTGACTCTGTCCCTGGTCAGCTGTAAACTGTGACCTCAGGAATGTCACTTCCCCTTGAGGCCTCAGTTACATCATCTGTAAAATGGGCCATCTCGGATTACACAAGGGGAGTTAGGAGGAAGCGCATCCATACGCGACTGGATTTGCTCTTACGAGAGAAACAGGACGCCCCTGGACCACCATCTTTCATTTCATACAGTTCACCAACAACACTGACCAGAGGCAGAAACAAGCACCCAGGGCTCTGCTTTCACACAGGGAGAACAGCAAAGGCACAGCTTCCCCATTGGGTGTGCTGTGTCAGACAAGCAGCCCAGTCTGCTGGCACCGCCATCCCCTCTCAAGGCATTTCGCATGCTCCCAAAACCATGTGAGTCATCAAAACTAGGTTAGACATCTCATCAGAGTGGGTTTCCTCTTGGGACCTCTGGCAGAGCCTGTGATGCTCCTGCAAGCCTGTTTAGGTGAGAGCTGGGCTGGGCTGTTCTTCAGGAAGAACAACTAAGTCACTACCTTTAACGGGGCTTCTGGTTCCAGACGGGCTCCCCAAAGTGAATCAAGACCCCAGGACTCAGGGGGCACCTGGGTGGCTTGGTGGCTGAGCGTCTGCCCTTTTGGCTCAGGTCATGATCCCGGGGTCATGGGATTGAGTCCTACATGGGGCTCCCCACAGGGAGCCTGCTTCTCCCTCTGCTTCTCTCTCTCCCTGTCTCTCATGAATGAATAAATAAAATCTTAAAAAAAAAAAAAAAGGCCCAAGCATTCAGCAGGGCCTTTGGGGTACCAACCAAGACCTCCCACCTAGCCCCTTGTCTCTCTTCACTGGCCCAGAGAAACCCTGCAGCTAAGCCATGCTACTGAGGGTATCTGCGGCTCTCTGCTTCCCTCTTCAGCGGTGCCTCCCTCTATCAGCAAATGCCCTTCCAGGCTTGTGTCTGCCTGGCATGCTTTTGCCATTCAAGGCCTCTGGGATACTTTTTTGATTTCGTGTGGGGCCCAAAGCATCTTCCAGACACCCCCACTGACGGATGGCTGATTTGTCTCCTCGCTGGCCTGGCTGTTTCCTGGCTGAACAAACAGAGCAAGGCTCGACTCTGGGTCCCCGGGGTGTGGCTGGGGCCTGTGCACAGGAAAATACTTAAGTCTCTGATCACTGAATGAACAGACTTTCAATTCTCGGTTTTCAGATGCTTACAGGTTTTCCCCAAACTTCCCCAGACATCGAAGGTTCTCATCTGGGCCTTCCCCCCACTCAGCGGGGCTGGAAGGGGTTTGAAAATACATACATTTCTCAAAGAAACCATAAAAGCCGAAGGGAAAACAAAAGGTCTGCCCGCCATGACCTTAAGAAGTTGGGAGCTACTGTACCTACGAGAAGATGGATGTGGACAGAATCTCTTGTGGTCGTTAGTCCACAGTGTTTTACAACAAACCGTCATGCGGCACCCCTTAAACTTATACAGTGATGCATGCCAATTGTTTCTCAAGAAGACAGGGAAAAAAAGCTGATACTCAATTTTAATGTAATTCAGGACGCCTGGGTGGCTCAGTGGTTGAGCGTCTGCATTTGGCTCAGGTGTGATCCCAGAGTTCTGGGATCGAGTCCCCCATCAGGCTCCCTGCATGGAGCCTGCTTCTCCCTCTACCTGTGTCTCTGCTTCTCTCTCTCTCTCTCTCTCTGTGTGTGTCTCTCAGAAATAAATAAATAAAATATTTTAAAAAATTTTTTGATGTAATTCATATGTTCACCTACGTCTCACTGCATAGATTGTAAGATTCTAAAAAAAATGACAGTGTCTTACTTATGTTTGTAACACTAGCACCTGTTACAATGTTTATGCATATGAAATAAGATTAATTTCTTGAAGAAGTTGGGGGTGGCCCTTCTCCCCAGAGGCACCCAGCAGGCCCAGTCCTCAACCACAAGGAAGCTTTGAGGGCAGGCCACATGGGGATCAGCTGACACAGGCAAGGCCAGAGATTTGGGAGGGGGAGGGGATCAGTACCCAGAAGCAGCTCCTGCCCCCAGGGATCTTCCAGAGCTGTGGCTTTTCTAGTTTTTTGGGGATGAAGAGTTTCCTCGATGTCTGGACTTTTTAATGTGACTAAATCATCCTTGAAAGCACTTTAATATAGCCATTATTAATAAAACACATTAATAAGAAATAGCTACATCAAGCTTTTCACTATACCAAACCACTTTCTCCTATTTGCTGCCAGTTAGCCTGGTGGGCATCATGGTCCACCCTCCTGTGGACCCCTTTTCCAATTGGGCAATGGAAGCCCAGGTAGGAGGTGGGGCTGGCTGGGGTTCATACAGCCAGGAAACAGCAGAAGGGCTGGCTATGGGAGGAGTGGAGGTCATATGTCTTAAGGGGATGTGTGACTTTGGCCACGTCAATGCACTTCTCGTCAATGCACTTCTCTAAGCCTCAAAATGCTCATCAAGAGGAAGGATGGATAGGAGGGTGGAAGGCAGACAGGCTCATGAGAAGTGGCTTGCGTTCCAAGGTTACTTCCCTCCTCCACCCTAAGAGATCTGGCCTCCTGGTTATATACACTGACGACTGCACTGGTTGGGCGGGGGAGAGGAACACGACACGGGACACAATGTCTTGTGCCATTTTGCAACCAAACCATGATCATTTATGTCATCTCTCCCTTCCTGCCTTGTTCCTCACTCTATCCCCACTGTCCCACACTGTGCCTAGTATACAGCAGGTGCTCCAAAAACACTCAGTGCATTAGTGAATGGACACAGGAATGCTGAGTAAACACCTCAATTCATTCAACTATGAGGGCTCCTCACAGGACAGGAGAGGCGGGGAGGGGCGGGGGGAACAATCCAGAAAGAACAGTAGGGCTCCACAGGGCAGCCCCACACACACACACACATGGAAGGAGGGCAAGGTGAGGAGTTGGGGCCCAGAAGCATGGAAGACAGGACTCCTAGTCTTGTGTGGCCAGGACGGGATCACGGGGCACCTCCCTGAGCCTGGCTTCTTCATCCACAAAGCAAAGAACATGAGAACTTTGCCACAGGACCATTTCATGCCTCAAATGAGGAAAGGACCGTAAAGTTCTGGGGTGTCACAGGTGCTCAGCATCTCCAGGTTGAAAACAGATCTCATAAGTCACCTTGGCTGGCCCTTCTGTTGCGTGGGGGAAGACACAGATGCCCAGGGCGCGACATCTCAGGGACCCACAGCAAGGAGGGCTAGGGCTGGGCAAAGGGCTCCTGCCACTGGTTCATGGGGACCAGCTGCAAGCATGACCTCCCTGGCCACTGGGTAAATGACTTTGCCAGGTAAGCTTGTCAGATTTACTCAGACTGCAAAGTGCATACTTAAAAACATGACTTGCTGTTTCTCTGAAATTCTCCTTAACTGGATGCCCTGTATTTTATCTAGCAACTTTATTCAGAATATCTGGAGGGATCTCACACACACACTACGGCATCCAGCACAAAATATGACACCTGTTACAATGTTTATGCATATGAAATAAGATCACGCCCTGAGGTCACAAGAGGGATCAAATACTCTGGCCTCCTGGTCTGAAAACTTCAACGGAGTACAAATTAAAGGGCCTGGGACTTTGGGGTCCCACCCTCCCACAAGCATGCTCTTTTGTTTCTTCCCACTCAGAGGAAGCCACTTCCCCGGTAGCTGCCCAGACCTTTCGAGGTCTTCTAACCTCCTCCCTGTTTCCACAGGTTTTGCAGAGCGGGTGCCCACTCCCAAGGATGTTCTATAGTCAGTCCTCACCTCATTGATGAGCCCAAATGCCACCTCCACCTATCCTGCTCCCCTCTCAGACATTGGTAACTGATCGTGGCACCTTTCCCACTGATCAGTGGGAAGTCCTTAGAGTCCTTATCAACCCCTGGCCTCTCTCTGGGCCTCAGGAATTAATGGACAAGAGAAAGCTCTCATGTCAGGCGCATGGTCGGGGAGGTAGGATGCCTAGAAAAGACGAGGAATCAAACAGAAGGCCAGAGCACCACTCAGCTCTTAAACATAAATAAGGGGCACCTGGGTGGCTCACTGGTTGAGCATCTGCCTTCGGCCCAGGGTGTGATCCTGGGGTCCTGGGATCGAGTCCTGCATCGGGCTCTCTGCAGGGAGACTGCTCCTCCCTCTGCCTGTGTCTCTGCCTCTCTCTCTCTCTGTGTGTCTCTCATGAATGAATAAATAAAATCTTTAAAAAAAAATAAGAAAACATAAATAAGAGCCATGTCCCCTCACTGTGGCAGGAGGGAGGGAGGGAGGCACGGGCCCTTTACAACAGGGCAGCCCTGATGGGGCCCACAGAGCAAGAGCTCAGGGGTGATGAAAAGAACAAGGTTGAGGGAATCTGGAGGTGAGAGAACACCTGTGCCAGGTAACGTGGGAGCTGAGTCAGCAGAGTCAGGCTGGGCATGTGCGGCAGGGGAGCTGGGGATTCAGAACTGCCTCTGGCTACTCCTAGGGATGAAGGCATAGGGGTGAGAATTCATTATGGGAAGCCAAGGTATCCAAGTGTACAGCCCCACGGCGGGGGAGGGGGGGAACACCTGGCTGCCAGGCTGTGGTAGGGGCCAGCCCTCAAGCACGCGACAGACCCTCTGGGGCATGTGCGCTTCTGTCTGCTTTATAGAGAACACCCAGCCTGGAGAGGGAGGCCATCACGGCAGGCACTGGCTCTTAAGTGGCTGAGCTCAGATTCATGCCCAAAGCTGGGCACTGCCAGCCCAGGAGCTCCCCCAGGGAAGATTCCAGAACCTTGTTTTATACCTGAGGAGAATGAGGGCCCAGAGAAGGGAAATGACTCATCCAAGGTCCCCCAGCATGTTGGTGGGGAAGCCGGTAGATAAAGGTGGGGTCCTGGGGGACCCTCTGGGCGGTCGTGCCTGAATACTGACCCCGGGCACCCTCCCCCAGGGAGCCAGCCTGCCAAACCCAGAGGCGTCTGCAGCTTTAGGATCCGGGAGGCTCCTGCTTCGGGGAGCCTCGGTTTCTGGACTTGGGATCCGCTGCTGGCTGAGAACAGACTAACAGATGGGAATACCTCCCGCAGGCCCTCTCAGGTTTCACCTCGGCAGGCAGCTCTGGTCTTTGACATGCCCTGCTAGTTTCTGGAAAAAACAACAAAAAAACCCCTGTGATATTGTGATTTCTAATATATATAAATATATTTGGTCTTTGTCCCGGTTGCTGGCAGAGCTCCTATAACTGGTAATTTCCTAAGTGATGAGAGTGAGAAGGTGTCTTTTGTTATGTTAACGAGTGACTTTTAGCTTGTACCTAAGGCTATAGGGGCCGGTTGCTAGGAGAAGCAGCCCAGCCGCGATTCCAGGGTTAGAACTCGCAGTCCCACCCTCCGTGCGGGGAGGAGAGAGGGTGGAGACTGAACTCAATCACCAAAGGCCACTGATTTAATCAATCGTGCTTAAAGTAATGAAGCTGCCATAAAAATGTAAAAGGACGGGATTCAGAGATGGAGACGGGGCGGGGGGGGGGGGCAGTGGCCCCTGGAGAGGGGGACGTGGAAGCTCCACCCCCCTTCCCACTCACCTTGCCCTGTGCATCCCTTCCCTGTGGCTGTCCCTGCGTTCTGGCCCTTATGGACAGACCACTAATCTGGTCCATAAGATGTTTCTCTGGGTTCTGTGAGCTGCCCTAGCAATTTCATCAAACCCATGGCGGAGGTCATGGGACGCTCCGATTTACAGCTCCGATTTATAGCCAGGTGTCCGAAAGCACAGGTGACGATCCTGACACTTGGGCGACAGGCAGCAGAAGTGAGGTGGGAGCAGGAGGTCGGCCTTGGAAGGGCTGAATCATTAACCTGCGGTGTCTGACGCCAGCCCAAAGTAAACAGTGTCAGAAGTGAGTTAATAGGTAGGACCTCCAGCGAGTGCTGGAATTGCTTGGTGGTATGGGGGTGGGGTGGGAGGAGGGACCCCACACACAGAATTGTAACCTCTCTCCTTAAAAAAAAAAAAAAAAAAATCTGTCTGCTGTTGGGGCTAAGAGCCAGAGACAGGAAAAGAAAGCAAGGAGTCTTCTCTCCACTGGAGGCCCAAGCCTCCCCCAACAGGTGAGGCCAGAAGAAGAGGCTCTTGCTTGCCCTGGTCGCCCAGAGGCCTGAGCTTCCAGCAGCTGCTGTGTGGAACAGAGTGTAAGCCAAAGGTGTGGACTAAAGCCCAGGCTCCCTGTCCTGACACATGGCTGACCTCGAGTTGGCCACTGCCCTCCCAAGCCTCAAATTTCTCACCTGTTACACATGGACAGTAATAATAACTACGCTATAAAATAATGCAAGTATTACGGATGGAAAACCTTCCTGAGAACTGCGAACGGCCGTACATGCTGTTACTGTCTGTATATTCAGACCACTGTGATAGAGGTGTTAAAAGTAATCCTGACAGCAGCAGTAAGAATAGCAATCCCAACTGCCATGTGCTGGGGCTGGGGGGCGGGGGGGGGGGGGGGGGGGGGCAGCAAGTGCCAGCCACCATGTGAAGAACTTTCAGAGTTCCCTGATCTTCCAACCAGAGAGGACAGATGCTACATCATTCTACACCATGTCTATTTTGACAGAGGACCTGAGGGCCCAGAGAGGTTAAGTGACCTGCCCTGGGTCACACAGCTAGGTAGAGGCCAAATGACATTTATGCCCAGGCTCATGGGACACCTGAGCTAAGGTCTTAACCACACCTCTCCTCTCTCTAAAGGGCATTAATTAAACTCAGAGTCTGGTCCAGTGTTCCTAACACATCTTGTTTATTGATTTTTTATTTTCTTTCCAAAAAAAGGAAGGCTGGCAGACTGTGGGCTGCTTCTCTGGGATGGGTTGTTTTCAATCCATGGCTCCCTGAATCCCTGAAGGCAGGGGCTCCCCAGGGAAGTGGTACTACTCCCTCTTGAGGCCTGCGAGGCTGTCACTGAAGATAGGCAGAGGCTTCCCTTAGGGCAATTTCTTCCTTCCTTCCTTTCTTTCTTTCTTTCTTTCTTTCTTTCTTTCTTTCTTTCTTTCTTTCTTTCTCTTTTTTCAGACTTTTTATTTTATTCATGAGAGACAGAGAGAGGCAGAGACAGGCAGAGGGAGAAGCAGGCTCCCTGCGGAAAGCCCGATGTGGAACTAAATCCCGGGATCACGACCTGAGCCAAAGGCAGAGGCCCAACCTCTGAGCCACCCAGGCGTCCCAATTAGGGTAATTTCTGAGGGCCAATATTTGGCAACATGTGCCCAGCACCTTAAAAAAGCACACTCCCTTTAGGCTAGCCATTCCAATCTTTTCAACCAGACCAGTGTATAAAGATGCCTACTCAGAGATGTTCAGTGCACGCAGTTTTGCAAGATCTGGAGATCCATTGCATGACAATGTGAATATATTTAACACTACTATACTGTAGACTTAAAAATGGTCGAGATGGTTCATTTTATGTTATGTATATTTTACCACAATTAAAAATAGAAAGAAAAAAGAAAGATGTTCACAGCAGAGTGGTTTACATGAAAGAGAAACTACAATGGGCCAATCTCTCGTCACTAGGGGATTAATTCAATAAATGATGGTTTGCCCAAACTAAAGTAATTAAGAAGTGCGGATAGGGGGTGGGCAAGTGATCAGCAAACTTGCCCCCCCCTCCCCCTGCCCCAGGGCCAGATCTAGTAGGTTATTATTTTTTTTTTAAGATTTTATTTATTTATTCATGAGAGACACACAAAGAGAGAGGCAGAGACACAGGCAGAGGGAGAAGCAGGCTCCATGCAGGGAGCCTGACGTGGTACTTGATCCCGGGTCTCCAGGATCATGCCCTGGGCTGAGGGTGGCACTAAACCGCTGAGCCACCCAGGTTGCCCTAGCAGGTTATTTTTGTAAATAAAGTTTTACTGGTATAAAATGACACCCGCTCATTTGCATTTTGTCTGTGACTGCATTCTGGGTATAAGTGCAGATGTGAGACCATCTGAGATCAGTGGAGGTAAAACCACAAGACCCTAAAACCGAAATATATCCTATCTAGCCCTTTAAAAAAATATCTGCTGACCCTGACTTAGAAGATCAAAGACCCAGAAAAACGCTAAGAAATATGATGGGGAATGGGGGTGGGAAGCTGGCTCCCAAACACGGCCACACGGTGAGTTCAATTTTAAAAGGCAAAATGTAAATAATGCATATTCACCCACACATTTACAAATGCCCTGTTAGGTGGTTATGTCTCCATGGCAGGAAAGGAGATGAATTTTATTTTCTTCTTTTGACTTTTCTGTGCTCTCCAACTTTTCCCTATTAAAAATACATTACTTCCGGGACACCTGGGTGGCTGGCTCAGTGGTTGAGTGACTGCCTTCAGCTCAGGGCGTGATCCTGGGGTCTTGGGATCGAGTCCTGAATCAGGATCCCCACAGGGAGCCTGCTTCTCCCTCTGCCTATGTCTCTGCCTCTCTCTCTGTGTCTATTATGAATAAATAAATAAAATCTTTTAAAAAATACATCACTTCCCAACACTAGAAGAAATGGTAATTATGTGGCCCAACAGGAGTGTTAGCTAATACTACAGTGACAATCACACTTTGCAGTAGAAATGTATCAAATCAAAATGTTTTCACACCTTAAACCTAGAGACTGTTGCATGTCAAATTATCTCAATTTTTTTTAAATGTATCATTTTTATGATCAGGGCAGACAGACAGTAAATATCATTTTCTCACTGTCTTGGCTCCTCCAGGGAGCCAGTGAAGAGGGTGTCGCTGTCACTGGAGGGGTCACAGGTCTGCTGTATGAACACTGCCGGAGTTCACAACCTGGAGGGATCTGGGAGGGGATGGGGGAGCAGGACCCCTGGGAATCCTTAGAACAGGCCCAGAGAGGGCACCTGGGTGGCTCAGTGGTTGAGCATCTGCCTTCGGCTCAGGGCATGATCCCCGGGTCCTGGGATCGAGTACCGCATCAGGCTCCCCTCAAGGAGCCTACTTCTCCCTCTGCCTATGTCTCTGCCTCTCTCTCTGTGTCTGTCATGAATAATAAATAAACCTTAAAAAAAAAAAAAAAAAAAAAAAAGAACAAGCCCAGGGAGTTTCCCCTGCAACTAAAATGACCACAGACACCTAAAAGGGTAGATCTGATTTCAGCAGAGGCGAATGAGGGGACTGAGCTAAGGGATCCTGCCAAGGATCATGAAATTAGAACATGTACGGGGGTGCTCCATACTGATTTTGTTAGGCCTGTTGAGTGCTTCAGGGACAAAGGGACCCTTACCCCTGATACTATACATGCTTTCTAATCCTCCTGGGTACTCCTATTGGTCCATCTTACAGGTGGGAAAGCCAAGGTTTCGAGTCCAGTGATTCTCCTCTCAAGGCCACAATGCTGGCATAGGACGGAGCCAGGGGTTCGAATCCAGAACTGTGTGATATTCCAGCTCCACAGACTTCCCACTGCCAGCAATCACAGTTTTGGCCGGTTCCTTAACAGCTCCAAGTCTGCTGAACAACCGTCAAACGCCCACCTCTCAATCACCTCCCTGCTTGCTGCGCGCCTTGAGGGGCTGTGAGTGTCTGTCATCTGGTTCCTCAGGTTCCTCAGATGGGAGCCTGGAGGCCTCTGTAAGAGGGCCACACACCTAGACGCCTGGGAGTGCTCCCTAGAGACCACCGCCTTGCCTCCAAATCCTGCTGCCTGCCGTGTCACATGGCCCGGGAGCCCTTCCAGAAAAAATAAACCCAAAGGGCCATGTGGAGGAGGCGACATACAGGCCTGAGAGCAAACCCACTTCTCAGCCTCTGCTGTGTCTCCTGTGAAATGGGCTCCCACCAACTGCGGTTGGATCAGCACACCTAGTAGGAGAGGCTTCTATCTGTTTATTGCCCGGAAAATCACCAGCCCAGCTGGGGGCTGGGAGCCTTGCACAAGACTCTTTATCTGGAAGCAGAACTCACTCAGTGCACTCCAGCTTTGCAGCAGCAGGCATCTCATTCCTGGTCTGCCCCAGGCTACTCATTAACGAGCACAAGGCCTTGGGAATGGGCTGGCCTAGGAGTCTGGTCCCAGCCTGGGGGGAGGAGAGAGCAGGGCTGGATGGTGCAGGCACCAGGGTCAGAAGAGGTAGGGTTCAGATCCTTCCTACCTGGGTGACCTTGGGAGGAGGGAATTCACCTCCCCGTGCCTCAGTTTCCCCATCTGTACAATGGAGATACTATCAGTGTCTAACTTATAGGGCTATTTTGAGGACTGAGTCTCTAAAGTGCCTGGCGGTATCTGACACACAGTAAGCACTCAATAAATGTACCTGCCATTTTTACAAAAAGAACAGCAGCACCCACATCCTAAGACTCTTGTGGGCTAAAACGTGCTGTTGCTCTAGGTGCCATAACTAGCATGCTGTTAAAGAGTTTAATAAATGCTCATGATCATTCTTACTGACATTGGTGAGCAGTATGGTAATGACTCTGGAGGCTGACATGGACTTGGACATCTCCATGCCCACTCAGCAGCTAGCCAGGGAGGTGTCCTGAGCCACCAGGGATATGCCTGCCTGATGGCACAGAATAAAGAACAGGTCTCCATGGGGTCATGTGGCCTGGTGGGGGGGTTGTTGATGATTGGGTCAGGCCCACTGTAGGTAACAGAGGGCCAGGGTCTCAGGGCCTTTCTCCCAGTCCTGGCTTCTTAGGTGTCCCCACATCAGCCAAACTCCAAATCTGGACCAGTAAGAGCTGGGTCAGGGCACTACCTTCCCTCCTGGGAGAAATTTCTACCCAAGAAGCCAGGGTGGTTTGCACATTCTAGAGTAGAGTCTACTAGTGAGTCATGAAATCAACTTAAAGGGTCAGGACAATCCTTTTTTTTTTTTTGGACAATCATTTTTACAAAAGAGAACAGACTAGAACAGAGCCCTAAAGATGTTGAAGTTGCGGGTTTGTGAGACTGGTTTCACTTTCAAGTGTGTGTACGGGCGAACACACAGGGTATCCTGTTGTAAAATCTATTCCTTACTGAATGTCAGAACAAAAAAGACTTCAAAGTAAAGATGTTTTAAACCAAGGTGAAGAAGTAATCTGCAGAAAACTCAGGTTCCTGCCCCATTTAAAAACACTGTGATCCTGAACCAACGGGGGGGGGGGGGGGGGGGGGGTAGCTTCTGTAAATATGAGACAGTCAGCAAAACGTCATTAACATTTGTAGATTAGATAACAAAATTGTGTCAATGTTAAATGTCCTGGGGTTGATAACTGCATGTGCTTATTTAAGAGAATGAATGGCCTTGCTCTTACGAAATACAGTCAAAGGATTAGGACTAAAGGGGCATCATGCCTGTAATTTACTCCCTAATGAGTCAGCAAAAAAAAAAGTATTAATGTGACTATTTTGATAGCATACATATATATATAGAGATGAAGCAAACGTAGCAAATGTTAACAATGGGAAAATCTAAGTGAAAGGTATACAAGAGTTCACTGTATTCTCCATTCCACTTTTCTGAAGGTTTTCAATTTTTTAAAAAGAAAAAGTTTAGGGGCACCAGGGTGGCTTAGTCAGTTGAGCGTCCAACTCTTGGTTTCTGCTGGGGTCAGGATCTCATGGGTGGTGGGGAGGGGCTCTGCACTCAGCAGGGAGTCTGCTTGTGGGTTCTCTCCCTCTGCCCCCTCCCCCCTCATGCATGCTCACTCTCTCTCAAATGAACAGATCTTTAAAAAAGAAATAAGTATGGGATCCCTGGGTGGCGCAGTGGTTTGGCGCTTGCCTTTGGCCCAGGGCGCGATCCTGGAGACCCGGGATCGAATCCCACATCAGGCTCCCGGTGCATGGAGCCTGTTTCTCCCTCTGCCTATGTCTCTGCCTCTCTCTCTGTCTCTCTGTGACTATCATAAATTAATAAAAAAAAAAAAATTAAAAAAAAAAAAAGAAATAAGTAAAAAGTTTAATAATGAGACAATTGGGACAGTAGCCCCAAGTTCTGATAGGAGCATCCTATCAGTACTGGGAGCCAAGCATCTCACCCTTTTATGTGTGTCTGACCCCAATCCTCAGAATTAACTCAAGAAGCCCCCTATCAGTGCTCGGTGGCAAAGCCAGGATGGGGTCCAGGCCAGACTCCAAAATCAGTGCTCAGCATTTGTAGGGTTGCCTCCCTGGCACAGTCAGGCATAGGTGGCCAACCGGGGCCATAAACCCAACACCCAGAGATGACACATGGACGAGGTCCCGAAGCTCTGGGCATTCTGCTTCCTCCTCCTCAAGCCTGAAGGAGACACTGAGATCCTGAGCACCCCACATTGGTGAGACGGCAACACCATGGGGAGGTCAAATGCCACTTACATTTTGGAGGCTCCTCAGCAAAAGTTGTTGTTCTGGACCTAATACAACGAGAGGAAGCAAAGAAGAAAAGATCTGGTCAGGTTGTGACTGTATGCAGGGCTTGGGATCTTCTACGTGTGACTGTCCAACTCACACACACTGGGAGCAGACAAGTCAACACCCAGTGGGGCCAGGGCTGGGAAAACCAGGGTGCACAGGCGCCCATGCACACATGCATGCTCACACATACACATGCAGACACACAGACCCACGAGTTCACATACAGGTGCACCTGCGCACACACATCCACACTTGCTCACATACCCGGCTCCTCAAACTGTCAGCAGCGAGGACTGCTGGCAGCCTATGCCGGGGACGGCAAACATAAGCCACTGCCATTGCCCTAGCCTGCCCCAGAAGCCTGAACTCCCAGGGGCACCATACCAGCCTGGTCACAGGCCCAAGTCTGTGAATGACTGTGTCCCTGTAAGCAAAGGGACGCATCAAGACAAGACAGAGGGGCTGAGGGAGGCCTGGGGGCCCCAGACTCTTGGAGAATATGATAATTCATCGACTGGTTAAAGGCTCCAGGAATCACAGTGCCAAGGAAATCTGTTGAACTTCGCTGAGTCAAGCAGTTGCCAAATGTCATTGACCCCAGAAGGCTTTTTTAAAATTTTTTTTAAAGTAGAACACCTCCTGTTCTTTGGCACTCGGTTTGGGAAAAAATGCAAGTCGAGGAAGATCACCTCTGCCCCTCTCATTCCACCAGCAGAGCTTTGCTGGAAGGCTCCCCTGGTTTCCTAGAATATAAAAATGCAGAAAACCAGGAAATGGTTTCTTATCAAATAAGATCACACATTTCAATGAACAGGTAAATGGATTAGCATTGCAGGGAACGGAGTAGCTGTGGGAGGGCAGAAAGAGGCCTGTAGGGTAGACAAGTGTTTCCTCAATGTACCTGAGGCCCTTCCTTGGACTCAGACACATGGCCCCAGCAAGTCTACAGAGCTCCCTCCCCCCAAATTAGACAAGCTCATTACTACATTAGGGCCCCCACATTCAACGGGCTCCTATAGGTGCCCAGTGTTCAAGGCACTGTGGGGTAACAATATTCAGTCAGTAATTTCTTAAGGGGCACCTGGCTGGCTCAGTCAGTAGAACATGTGACTCTCGGTCTCAGGGTGGTAAGTTTGAGCCCCATGCTGGGTGGAGAGATTACTTAAATATATATATATATATATATATATATATATATATATATATATATATATATATTTTTTATAAGATTTTATTTATTCATGAGAGACACAGAGAGAGAGGCACAGACACAGGCAGAGGGAAAAGCAGGCTCCATTCCATGCAGGGAGCCCAACGTGGGACTCGACCCCGGGTCCCCAGGACCCTCCAAGACTACACCCTGGGCTGAAGGTAGCACCAAACCACTGAGCCACCTGGGCTGCCCCAAAATAAAATATATATATATATATATATTTAAAATTTATTGAGCACCTACGATGTGCCAGGCACTGCTTCAGGTACTAGAACACAGCTGAGGTCCCTGCTCTTCTGGAGCCCACAACCCCACGGTAATGGCCAACATGTGACACAGATACCACAGAGGCTTCATTTTCTGGGTGGACACATGGCATTGTAAAGGCTGGGGTGGGTTAGTAATGCCTGCAATAGGTGTAGGTGCTGTGGCAACGTGTAACTTGCTATCCTGGACTATACCATGGGAAGAGGGACAAAGAAAAAGATGAAGGTGGCATGTTTAATGCACAATTATAAGCATAATGTTAAGGGAACCAGGAAAAGGAGTATAATTCTATCTGGCCTGAGATCTAAGCAGTTGTGTGAGGGCAACCCAGCTCAAAGAGGAGGACAAGAATGGCACTAAGTCCCTGCGGATATAGCCTGCTGGCACCCATGCCACTTCTTCTGGGGGCAGCCTCACATCTCTTCCACCTGGAGACACATGCCTACCCACTCTCAGCCCATGGGGTCCTGGGTGGGTATGTGAGCCAGGCCTAGCCAACCAGAGGGGCTGTGACTATTGGCTCAAGGGTAAGCACCTGACCAAGGCTGGACAATGAGAGGGATGACAGGGGCTTATGCAAAAAATATTGAAAAAAAAAAAAGGCTCTTTCTAGACTGAGATGATTCTGCTGGGAGGGGAAGCATCCTATGCGGCTGAGAGTACCCCAAGGAAGATAAAACCAACACAGGAGCCCAGAAATGGAGAGAAAGAAACGGAGTCCCAATGACATAGCTCAGCACCTGGATCCAGCCATGCCTGAAGTATGACTTGGGGATTTTCAGTTAAGAATCCGTAAATATTTTTTTCCTTCTTTCTTCCCCTCCCTCTCTCCTTCTTTCCCTCCTTTCTTTTTTTAAAAAATAGTTTGAACAGGTGGATCCCTGGGTGGCTTGGCGGTACGGCGCCTGCCTTCGGCCCAGGGTGTGATCTTGGAGACCGAGGATCGGGTCCCACATTGGGCTCCCTTCAGGGAGCCTGCTTCTCCCTCTCTCTGTGTCTCTCATGAATAGATAAATAAAATCTTTATAAATAAATAAATAAATAAATAAATAAATAAATAAATAAATAGTTTGAACTGATTTCTGCCACTTGCAACTCTAAGAATCCAGACCTATGCCTTGCCTCAGGTATATTGTATAACTTTATGCATGCCCCTTTACCTGATGTTTAGGCCATCAGAAAATTGGGGAATGGAATGACCCCCTGCAGCCCTGGTACTCTCAGCCCTTAGCAAAGATTGGGACTGACCCTCCCGGACCTCTGGGCATTTGGCCGGAGATGGAGAAATCAGCCCTTCTCAAAGTTAAGCCTGGAGGGCTTCTTAAAACTTGCTAGGCCCCACTCCGGGGGCCTGAGTCAGCAGGTCTGGGGTGGGGCCCTGATTCTACATTCTAACAAGCTCCCAGGTGATGACCAGACCGCACATCCTGCAACCACAAGTCGAGAACCTAGATTCTAAATCTGTTCTACTCTTCCTGGGTGCTTGGGGCAGACGCCTGGTGCAAAAATAAAGCCCCAGCCAAGCACATCTCAGCAACCCTTGTCTTCAAGCAGATCCCCAGTTGCAAGGATGAACCTGTACTTGAACAACTAATGCACCAGCTCCCAGCTTCCACATATCCCACTGCCAATGTTTCCAGCCGGCCCTCCACCCTGGGATTCATCTAAAAAATGAGGCCGTAAGAGTGACAAGGCCTCACGCTGGTCTTCTAGGAGCTGTGAGCATCCCCCAACGGCTCCCCACACCAGGCGGCTGCCAGCAGCAAGTCCCTCTTCAGACCTGATCCTGACACACTGCCTCAGGCTGCCCTGCTGTCAGCACCGCCTGGCTGGCCCTGGGCTCTCCCTGATTTACATCCGACTTGGCTGCCTTGAAATGCCTCCTGTGGCTTTTGGACCGTGGACACTGTTCAGTAGAAAACGGCTTCCCCACCAGCATCCTTTCCAAAGTGGCGCTGGCCCAGAGGGCCTGGCCTGGCCTGGCTCAGCCGCCTCCCAGCTGTGTGGCCTCAGGCAAGTTACGTGAGGTCTCTGGGGCTTCAGCTTTCGACATGCAAAATAGGGATAATGGTATCTCCTGTGATGGCCAGGGAGATGATGCTTTCCAGGCACCCAAGGGCTGTGATTTACCTCTTTTACTCAGAGTGTGGTTCCCAGACCAGCAGCATTGACAGAGCTTGGGGGGTGGTTAGAAATGCAGGATCTCAGAGCCCCGTTCAGTCTTCCCGCCTAGAAAGAGGCATCTGAACAAGCTCTCAGGTGACGTCTTGGGCTTAAGTCTGAGGAGCACTGGTATGTGTCATCATCATTGCTGTTGTTGCCATATCCCAGGACCGAGCCAAGATGTGGCAACGACCCCTGAGCCTGGGAGAACTGCAAACAGGGGTCAGAGGTAACTGAAATGTTGGAGAGGGAAGAAAACCTCTCCTGTGCCTCTCAGCCTCCCAACTACCGAGGAGCCTCTCCACGGCTCTGGGGAGGCCTCTCCAGGGCTCAGGGGAGGCCGGCTGCACCTGCAAAGAGACTTAGCAAACGGGTACTGATCACTGGACTTCACTCACGGGCTCAGCCAAGGTAACAAGATATACTGAAAACATTCCAGGTCTCAGATTTAGGGCTTCGCTTCGGCAGGCAGTGTGGCTGCCTCTGATCCTCCCGCAGAAGGCTGAATCTTTAGCATTTCAAGGAGGCAAATTATCCTCTCTGCCTGGAGCCCCCCACCCCCAACTCACAGCAGCTTGACCACAGAGGGGCTGTGGGGGAAGGTGGGAAAGGTGGGGAAGGTGAGCATCTCAGCCTGCTGTGGGGGTGCGCTGCGAGCCCTACCTGGAGCCCTACCTGGAGTGGGGTGGGGGTTGCCTGGAGTTCCCCACTCCAGCCTGGAACTGCCCTGGTGAAAGCACTAAGGATTCCCATTGGAGGGTTATAAACATAAAGCCCTCCTCCATGAATCTGTCTCCTGTGCTGCACGGCCAGCTCTGGTGAATGAACAGAGCAGAATGCTTCCACCTGCTAGAGATCCACTGTCAAGACGTTTCCATGCCTCCAGAGCCAGACCAGACCTAACTGAGGAAGCAGCCAGTTGGAGGCAGGAAGCACTGGGCATCATGCTGGAGAGCCCAAGGGGGACTGCCAGGTGGAATGGAAGGAAGTTCAGGGACATCGGACAATGACCAGATGCAGATAAAAAAAAAAAAAATCCAGGGATGCCTGGCTGGCTCAGTGGTTGAGCATCTGCCTTCAGCTCAGGGTGTGATCCCAGAGTCCCCACATTGGGCTCCCTATAGGGAGCCTGCTTCTCACTCTGCCTGTGTCTCTGCCTCTCTCTGTGCCTCTCATGAATAAATAAACAAAATCTTAAAAAAAATCCACATTGAAAAATACTGGCTTGAAGTATAAAACTCCATGTGGACAACACAAAGCATGCCTGTCGTCCAGAGCTGTCCCTGGGAGACCATTTTGCAGCAACTGGTAGTGTTTTTTCGGGCCTGGGACTCGATCTTGCACCCAACCCTCGTGCCCCATGCTGCTGCAATAATTCATTAAACTATTTCATGGTCAGCTCCATGAGGGTATTGGTCTGTCTGATTTTCCTGTCACATCCCTGGGGCCTAGAACCAAGACATACGGATGATGATGGATGAATAAAATTTCCAAGCCCAGACCCACTCAGATGTTTAAACTATAGGCTCTCATTTTAGAGCAGAGGGAATCAGACAGCCTTTTGGGTGTGTGCTGAGCACCTACTGTGTGCCAGGCCCTATGCCGGACACTGGAGCCTCTATCCCTCTCCTGCTGTGATCTCAACCAGGTGAAGAGATAAAAGGCAAGATCACAATGATCTGAACTCTGCCCTACAGAGGCTCTGAGCAAGGTGAGATAATGTACACTTTGTCTCATCTGATCCTTTTTGAGTGCTTACTATGTGCCAGGCACAGTCACAGGGCTGAAGGAAAGCTTCATGAGTGGGCAACTTCAAGATGGCCCTGGAAGAGGGGAAAGAAGAAGAGAAGGGAGAGGAGCACCTGGCTGGCTCAGTCCGTAGAGCATGCAACTCTTGATCTCAAAGTTGTGAGTTCGAGCCCCACGTTGCCATGGAGACTGCTTTAAAAAAAGAAGACGACAAAGGGAGGAAGGGCCTTGTGGACTGAGCGTGGGCAGAGACAAGAGAGCCCGAAGCTTGTTTAAGAGCAGAAACCAGCCAAATCGTGAGGAGGTGGGGAGAAGTGGTAGCAGATGAGGGTAAACACTGGTCAGGAGCCAGATCCCCAGGCTCCCATGTCAGGCTAAGAAGTGTGAACTTGATTTCACAAAGCACTAGGGAGCCACCGGAAGCCTCGGAGCAGGACAGTGGCATGCCCACAGACCACACAGACAGGTGCCCAGGAGGCACAGAGGCTGGCAGGGGGCCAGTTGTTTCAAGCTGTAGGGATACCCACCCAGAGAGGAGATACCAAGCACCATCTTGGTGAGAGTGTGACTGTCCCTGAAATCATGGCCCCCGTCTTCAGTGAAGCCTAGGCAGCCATCACCCCAGGGGCCGCTCGGCAATGGGGCAAGAGGGCAGAGCCGTCGGGGCTGCCCCCTTCTGGTGCCCTGCACTCATGGAGCAGGACTCCGCTGAAATCCACTACACCCGTCCACCGCTCACCCCACCCCCCAGGGAACAGGCAACCCGGTGGACCATGGCAGGGAGTGGCTTAGCACTTAGGAGCTGTGGGGAAGGGCAGGTCTCTCGGAATGCCCACCCTAGGGACCCCTCAGAGATGTGGTCCAAGCTTCTGCTTAATGGGGAGGCTAGGGAGGACCCAAGCCAGCAAAACCAGAACTCAGCTCTCCTGCCCTCCAGCCCTCTTGCAATTGCCTTGATTCTATTCCGCACCATCGCCAGGAGCCAGAGGGGCCCGCAGGAGCCAGCGGTCCTGCCTTCCAGGAACCCCCACCCCGGTTTCTGCAGGGGTCTCCCGAGCAGCCGAACCCCAAGGTATCTTTTGGATGGGTGCATCTTTGTCCTCTCACTCCCCCTTCCCATCAGCTGGGATAAAATTTGGATCTGAATTGTGAACGTGATCATCAGGAGTTTGAGACAGAGGCCAAAACAGTGCCTTGGCATTTACCTGTTCAACAGAATCACCGAGCGGAGGGTGAGTGGGGAAGAACCGCAAGCTTGTGAACAATGGCCCCTTGATAGCTTATCGGCCTCGCTGGGACCTCAGTCTCTGATCCAGAAAGTGGACGGGCGGGAAGGCTTAACTCAAAGCTCCCGAAGTCTCCTCGCTCCCTGGCCAATGGACCACTCTCCCTCAGATCTTCCCCACGTTTTGCTGCCTGCACCACTGCCTGCCCTTGGCATAAGCCTCCTGGAATTGTTCATTAACCTCTTCCTGATAGAGATCTTCTCCCCTTCCGTGAGACTGAGCCGCTTGAGCTCCAGGGCCGTGTTTTTTTACCGTCCCTCCCCTCCCAGCCTTGGCGCCCTGCCTGACACCCAGTAGGTGCTCAGGAAGCCTCTGCAGCGCCACCAGTGGGATCAGGACGGGCTCCGGTTCTACTTCGACCTCCCGTTTCCCACCAGTGTGAGCCTCAGCAGGGCACTTTGCTGAGGCTGCGTGAACTCATCCAGAAGATGGGGGTACAAACCCCAAGTCAGGCACACGGCTTATAAGCAGGAAGGGAGATAAGGCATCTTAGGTGCTCGATAAATATCAGCTCCTTCCCATCTCAGAATGCAGAATGGCCCCGGCCTGCTTCGTGGCCCACCTTCAGGGGAAGCTCAAAGTCGCCGGCTGGGAGCTTTGCATTCCCTGAGCTGGCGGCGCTGGCGGTGATTAAGGCAGAGGCCACACCAGGTCAGTGAGTCCCAAATGCAGACTCAGAATGGCCTGGGAGAGCCGTGTGTTCTGAGGAGGGGGAGCTCCACAATGGTCCGTTGTTTGAAGGCTGAGTGGCGGGACCAAGAACAGGATGATGCCATTTTCAATGACACCGAAACGAAACTCCAGCTAGCTTGCTGGACACATCCTCCTAAGTAGCCCCAGTTCAAAGAGGAAATCAAAACTGAAATGAATACTGATCTAGAAAGTAATAAAAGGGAAAATATATGTCCACATAGACAGCCGAGGGATACAGGTAAAGCTGTATGCAGAGGAAAATGTATAATCTTACGGGTCTTTATTGTCATTAAAGAAAGAGACAGACAAATTGACATACAGAGGAGGAGAGTGCACTTTTTTTTAATGATCTTTATGGATCACTTTTAGTTTATACAGTTTTGTATTGCTTGAGGTGTATTATTTTTGTAACTAAAACAATTCTTTGATAATTTCTCATAAAGTTAACGTCTACCGGGTGCCTGGGGGCTCAGGTGGTTAAGCATCTGCTTTTGGCTCAGGTCATGATCCCAGGCTCCCTGCTCAGCGGGGAGCCTGCTCCTCCCTCAATCCCCCCTTCCCCCAAATAAAATCTTTTTTTAAACAATTTTATGTTTGGTTTTTTAAAGATTTTATTTATTTATTTATTCATGAGAGACACAGAGACACAGGTAGAGGGAGAAGCAGGCTCCCTGTGAGGAGCCCGATGCAGGACTCGATCCCAGGACCCCGAGATCATGTCTTTAGCCAAAGGCAGACGCTCAACCACTGAGCCACCCAGGTGCCCTAAATAAATAAAATCTTAAAAAAAAAAATTGACATCTATCTACCCTAGGACCCAGCAGTCCCAGTCTGAGAGAAATGGACAATAATAAGCCCACTAAAAGACTTGCACAGGAATGTTCATACCAGCTTTATTCATCATCACTCCAAACGGGAAACACCCCAACGTCCATCAACAGGCGAATGGATAAAAATGGGTAAATCCATACAATGGAATACTATTCAGCAATAAAAGGAATCACCTCCTGATACACTCCATAGCATGGATGGATCTCAAAAACATCAAGTGGAAAGAAGCCAGACACAAAAGGGCATAGACTAGACAAGTCCATTTATATGAAGTTCTAGGCTTGGCAAAACTAATTTATGGTGACAAAAATCAGAAACTTGTCACTTATGGGAGGGGAAGGGCATGAGACAACTAACTTTCTAGGGGAGCTGGAAATATCCTCTATCTTAATCCGAGTGGTAGTTACACAGGTATACAAATCTGTCAAAATTCATCAAACTGTAACAGAATCTTTGCATTTCACTGCATGTAAATTATATCTCCATTTAAAAATATTCCTTTTAGGGGCACCTGGGTGGCTCAGTGGTTGAGCGTCTGCCTTCGGCTCAGGGCATCATCCCAGGGTCCTGGGATCGAGTTCCGCATCAGGCTCCCTGCAGGTAGCCTGCTTCTCCCTCTGCCTGTGTCTCTGCCTCTCTCTCTCTGTCTCTCAGGAATAAATAAATAAAATCTGGGCAGCCCGGGTGGCTCAGCGGTTTAGCGCCGGTTTAGCGCCGTGTGATCCTGGAGACCCAAGATCAAGTCCCACATCAGGTTCCCTGCATGGAGCCTGCTTCTCTCTCTGCCTGTGTCTCTGTTTCTGTCTCTGTCTCTCTCTCCGTGTCTCTCATAAATAAATAAAATCTTTTAAAAAAATAAATAAATAAAATCTTTTTTTAAAATCACATGATGAAATTTAAAATACAGATTCCCAGGCTCCACCCCATGGGGATTGATTCAATGTGTCCATGCTGGACCTGGGGATCTGAATTTGTAAAAAGTAACTCAGGTCATTCTATGCCTGATTAGAGTTACTGCTGCCCAACTCCTGTCCCCTATACTCCCCTTCCCTTTTATTGTTTTGGGTGATTTGTTGTTTGTACATTGGTTTTTATAAGGGAGTTGGTTGACTCAGAGCTTTAGAAACCATTCTATTGCAATTCCCAGCAACTTCCATTCCCTCTGGCTTCTCTAGGCCACCCATAACTCCTGCCCCTCAGCTCAGGTTTCCAAATGAAGCCCCTGACCAGGTGAGGTAAGAGGGGAAACCCCAAAGCCCCTGTCCAGGGCAGACATAATTCACCCTAAAGACTCCTGGGCTTCATGCTCCCAGGGAGCTCAGAGCCAGTAAGTTAATGGCCTGTGTACCTATTAAACAGCATGTCGGGGCCTTTACCCTGTGTTTACAAAAAGAGCTCCAGGCAAGATTCAGTGGCATGGAAAATGCTTTGTGTCCTGGCCAGCAGTGGCCTGGCCACCTTCGGTTTCCTGGACCCTAGCCTAGTACCTTGCCCACCATCGGGGGTCTTCTGGGCTCCTAGGTTTAACTGGCGTCTCCCACTGCTGCCTCCAAACCCAGTCTGATGCTGTTTCTATCACTGCTGCCCTCCGAATAAAGCTCAAGCTGGTTTACCCAATGCCTAGGTCCTCCTACCACCCGGCTCCTGTTTTCTCCAGCAGGAACCCTGCAAGACTTTATCTACAAACAACTTTGGCTATTTCATGTCACTGTGCCTTTGCATCTGCTATACCCCCTGCCCAGAATGCCAGCCCATACTGTTCCTCCAGTCACAGAAGATGCCAGCTCTGACATCGCCTCCTCTAAGAAGCTGAAGTGCCTACAACCCTGCCATCGGTGCACACTCAGTCACCCGAGTTCTCACGGCACGCCTTGGAGGGCATGGTCACTGTCCTATCTCCCTCTGCGCTTTGAGCACCTCGAAAGCCAATATTCTATCCCCAATTCAGTGCCAGGCCAGAACTGACTTTAAGCAAGGTTTATTAAACAACTAGATGAGGCACATTTAAAAAGACCTCACTTTCACATTTGAAGGCCACCCTGGGCATTTCCACAGTTCCTCCCCAGAACCCATAAATTCAAACCAACACCTGTGCCAAGTTGGCCAACACAGAGACGTGAGATGGAGCCCCAAAGAATCTGACGCTTGCTTATGACCTTCTGCAGAAGTGAGTGATCATCCTGCACCTGCCAGGGTGACCCTGGGCTTCCAAAGCCAGCCCTCCTCCTGCCCAGACCCCCTCCAGCTGAGGCTAAGCTAGATTCTGGGCCCTCCTTGTAATTTATTTGTCAGCTCTTTCCTATATACAGGAATGTGTTCAATGTCTCACAAGCGTCTAATCATTTTGGGACCTTTGGAAGGACTTTCAGTGAAGTACGGCTCCCAAGTCCTCTGACAGGTTGACAGTCAAACCCCCACAGTGAGGTGTTAAAAAATACCACCCCCAGAGCCCAAACTGCCTCCTGGGGACTGACACTTGTGTAGGAAGAGTGGCAGGGTTCCCCCAGAAGGCACATGGAAGGGAGAATGAATAATGAGGGGCAGAACCGAGGTGTCAGTGGGTCCCAGGCACTCATCCTCCAACCCTGAGGATGGGGGGGGGTCTCTGTCCCTCATTTTCTCCAGGTTTCGACCGAGGTCCAAGTTCAAATCCTCAGCACATCATTGACTAAAGGTCCATGGGGCCCAAACACACAGCTGGCCAAAAGAAGACCTTTGAGGCCCGCTCCTGCCACTGCCCAATCAAGGCAAAGTCCACTGGGCAGCTCTCAGTTTGCCCATCTCTAAAATGGGCACTTCCCACTCAGGCTTCCCGACTCTGCAAAGCTGCTGTGACCCCATCGCTGCAGGCGGAGAGGGGAGGAACCGGGCAGAGGAGACCCACTGCGGCTGCATCCTGGGCCAGCATGACGGTATCCCCGAAGGACAAAAGCTCAGGAGTGCACCTTGGCCCTGCCACATACCAGTGACCTGGGACCTCGTGACACTCTCTAATCGGCAGCTACGAAGCCGAGCCCGGCTTTACAGCTTACCACAGGCTTATTCATCCTCATCTCCCTCAATCCCCTCAAGGACACAGTGAGGCCGGCACTGGCGTCCTTGCTGCCCAGACAGCCAAGCTGAGGTCCCAAGAGGCCAAGAGAATCACCCAAGGTCACCTACTGAGTAACTGAGGCACGGTAACTGATCTGAGCTCTCTGGGGGACACGCTCCTACCTTTTGGTCCCTGCTGACCCCATAACCAGTCTACTTCACCCATTCTACAGATGAGGAAACTGAGCCCAACCCCCTCCAAAAGCTGCACAGGGTCAATGAGGGGCTGAGCCAGGCCTAGGACCTCTGGTCATTCTGCCAATCCCACCCCGTGGCGGGTTCTGAGCCAGGGCGCATGGGCACGGGCATCCCTCTAATCCCCCTACACCATCCTGATTAAATTCCTTCCCCTACTCCACCCCCACACCTTCTCATGCCCACTCCACACTCTCAGGATGACTCCCTGGTCGAGAGTGAGGCAGGCGGTTGCTAAGCAGTCACCCGCTCTTTCTCACAAAAATAAACTCCTTCTGGCTGGGAGACTCTGGATGAGCTCCCCTCCCTTCTAGCCAAGAAAAAAAAATTAAAAAGAAATTTTAAAAAGATCTCCTCCATGACATTTATTTGAATGCCAGCAGTGCCAAAGCGTGGGCCAATTTACCAAAGTCCAAATGGAGCCAGCCACGCGCCGCTAAACCTCAGCCCAAAGACCCTCCGTTCAAGTGTCGGGGCAGTTACTGAGGTGATTTATTTCTGCAGGCAGGAAATGGGGGCCCGGCTACCTCCCAAGGCTTTGAGGCTGGTCCTAGGGGACGCCAGGATCTGGCAGGGGCCAGGCAGTGACCAAAATAGCCAGGCTGGTGGCCCTGCCCAGCACACACCTCCCTCTGAATGTGGGGGGCTGGGGGTGGCCCACAGGTCCCCCCTCCAGTTCAGGCTGAAGCTCTGGGGCCGCTGGAGAAGGTCCCTGAGATTCTCTGTCTGGCTTCCCTGGTGGGAGGGGGACGAGAACCTCTTGCTCAAAAGAGGAACCCTGAAAAGGAAGGAGAAAAGGCAAGAGGAGGATGTGTCCCTGCCTGCTGCCCACTTGGCCCCCAGCTATCCCTCGGGGCCTGTGTCCTGCCACTCAAGGCGGCTGGACGTTGGCACTGCCACCTGCACGCCACACACGGGCAGCACCCTCGGAGCCTTACTCCCTCCCCCCCCCCCCCCCGTCGCCCCTCTCGACTCAGTGCCTGCCCTGGAGAATCAGCTCTGGCTGTCTGGCCCTCTAGGCACCAGGGACACTCCCTCAGGTGCCGCCGAGGACACACAACGCCTGCAACCAGGAGCCCAGAGACACGGCCACAGTCTGGGACACACACGTGCACTGCCAGGTACCCGGAGACACGGCCACATACAGACACACGCCGGGGCCCGCGAGCGCACACGCCCATAGCACACGGCCACGGCCACGGCCACACTCAGGTACCGCAGACACACCAGGACACGCAGACACGCACGCCCCAGGGCAGGCGTGGCACAGGCATACCCTGGGGCACACGGGGCAGGCGCTGGAGGGCTGCAGAGACCGCCCCCTCGGCCGGGCCGCGGAGACCGTGCAGACCCCCGCGGGACAGCGGCCCCGGCCCCGGCCCCAGCCCCGGCCCCGGCCCCGGCCCGCACACGCGCACGCACACGCACACGCACACCTGCCGCCTGCACGGCGAGCCCCAGCCCCTGCGCTGGGCGAACAATAAGAGCCCCGCCGGCGGGCTGGGGGGGGCCCGTCCCTCCCCGGAGAGGGCGCCTGGACCGGGGCGCGGGGGGAGGCCGGGGCTGCCCGGGGCGCGGGGCGCGGGGGGGGCCCCGTCCCTCGGGTACCTGGGGCGGCCGCGGCGCCGCGCTCGGCTGCGCTCGGTTCCGCCGGCCGGGGGCTGCCCTCCCGCTCGCTCTCGGGCCGGCGGGCTCCGCGCTCGTGTCTCCTCCGCGCGGCCGGGGCTCGGGGCTCGCGGCTCGCGGCGCTCGGGGCTCGGGGCTCGGGGCTCGCGGCGCTCGGGGCCCGGGGTCGGCGCTGGCGGCGGCGCGGAGGAAGCGGCAGCGCAGCGGCGGCTCCTTCCTGACCTCGCGTGTCTGTTGTCTGAGCAGGCGGCTCTCAGCATCACCCATCCTGCTGGGTGGAAAAATACCAGCTCGGCCGGGCCGGGGGCGGGGCGGGGCGGGGCGGGGCGGGCCGGGGGGCGGGGCCGGGCCGGGCGGGGCGGGGCCGGGCGGGCCGGGGCGGGGCCGGGCGCCCAGCCCCGCCCCGCGCGGACACACACGCGCACACACACGCACACGCGCGCGCGCACGGGCTCGGACAAAGAGCGGGGCTCGCCGGGGCGCGCACACCCTCGAGCGGCGGGCGGACCGCTCCCGCCCCCTCCGCGTCCTCCCGCGTCCTCCCGCGTCCTCCCGCGTCCTCCCGCCTCCGGGCGCAGAGCCCCGGCCCCGACCGCCTGCCGCCCCGACCTGGCCCCTGCGGCCGGGCGACTGCCGAGTCCAGACCACTCCCCGCCTCCCCGGGGGCGGGCGACCCGGTTCTCAGAACCTCGGCTTGCTCCTCCGAAGAATGGGCACAGCAGCCCCGCCCCCGCGGCCTCACCGGACTGTGATGTGAACCGGTCACCCAACAGCTCCCGGATCCTTGGCTTTGTCCCCGCTGGGTCACCTCGGGGGAGTGACCGAGGCTCTCTGTGCCTCAGTGTCCTCATCCGTAAAATGGAAACAAATGTAATAGAACCTGTGTCCTCTGGCCCCTGTGAAGATCCGAGGTTAACGGTGCAAAAAGCTCACAACAGCTCCGGGCGCTTAGGAAGTGCCAAGCTGTCCCTACCGTGACTATTTTTAAATGAAAATGGGGAATGTGCCATTATTCTTGTCCTTATTTGCATGAGCGGCTCCTCTGAGACCATTTTCCACACGCGCGCCCTATCTGGGCATGAGGAGCAGTGCTGTGTGACCTCCAGCAACGCCTGTCCCCTAAGAACTCTCCAGTTCCTCCTCTCACCCCTCCCTCTCTGCACCTGGAAGGCTGTGTGGAGAAGGCTGCACCTGGCTCCTTCCAGCTTTTAGGCTGAGAATAAAAGAAGACACGCAGGCTCCACAGAGAGCCATCCCCTGCACCACACCTGGCCCGGCCTGGACCCGCTGCCTGGGGGAGCTTCGTAGCACCCTCTTCCCTGATCAGCCCCCAGGGAGGACTAAGGACGCTGAGCAGCAGGGCTGGAGAGATGACATTTATTCTCTGCCTGGTTTCCTCATTGAGGCCCCCTGCTGTCTGCTACCCTCACCCAGCTGCCCCTTCCTCCAGGAGGCACCCGACTACCTGGGGGTGGGGGCCATCCACTTCCAGGCTCCTCAGCGTGGCCCTCCCACTTCATGGCAACAGCACTCCTTGTATAGGTGAGGAAAGCAAAGCTGGGGGTGGGCGGACGGCAGCCGAGTCCTTACATCTCTCCCTTCCTTCCCCATGTGTGTGAGCCTCTTCCATGAGCTGAAGGAACAGATGGCAAGCAAAACCCCCCCAGCCTCCCTGCGTGTGTCACTGCACACAGCACAAAGTGTCAGGTCATAACGCCGCTAAGTGACTCCAGAGAGGAGGCTTTGACTAAAGCCAAGGGGTTGAGGGGCAGGGAGGGGGAAGCAGAGGAAGCTGCCGTGCAAAAGCTTGTTGGCAAGCATGGTTGGGCCGTAAGCGAAGGTAACGTGGGCCAGCTGGGGGTCAGAGAGTGAGCAAAGGCAGCAGAGGCCATGGGAGGAGTGAGGGGGAGGGTGGCCCATCCAGGAATGTGGTCCGGAAAGGCCCATTGGATCCTGCAAACTGCAGGCGAGTCAGTATAATGCAGAACACAGATGAGGCTCACACAACCCTGGATCTTCCTCCTTTAGATAGTAAGTTCTGAGGGGTGGGGGCTTGTTCTCTGTGCCCCCACGGAGTCCTGGGGTTCATCCGAGGGCCTGGCACACAGCAGACACCCCAGAAATGTTAGTCGCGCTTATTTCGCAGATCCTTATACAGATACCACTTAGCTGAGTGCCCGGCACCCCAGATGCACTTGTGTGTTTCAACTCACCGAATCCTCCCAGCCACTTTATGAGGTTCATACTATTAATCTGCCCCATTTACAGAAAGGAAAACTGAGCCACAGAGAAATTAAATGACTTGTCCAAAGTCGTCCCGCTGGTACGGAGTAGCGCTGGAATTTATTATTTTTTTATAAATTTATTTTTTATTGGTGTTCAATTTGCCAACATATAGAATAACAAACACCCAGTGCTCATCCCATCAAGTGCCCCCCTCAGTGCCCGTCACTCAGTCACCCCCATCCCCCACCCCCCTCCCCTTCCACCACCCCTAGTTGGTTTCCCAGAGTTAGGTGTCTCTCATGTTCTGTCTCCCTCTCTGATATTTCCCACTCATTTTTTCTCCTTTCCCCTTTATTCCCTTTCACAATTTTTTATATTCCCCAAATGAATGAGACCATATAATGTTTGTCCTTCTCCAATTGACTTACTTCACTCAGCATAATACCCTCCAGTTCCATCCACGTTGAAGCAAATGGTGGGTATTTGTCGTTTCTAATGGCTGAGTAATATTCCATCGTATACATAGACCACATCTTCTTTATCCATTCATCTTTCGATGGACACCGAGGCTCCTTCCACAGTTTGGCTATTGTGGACATTGCTGCTAGAAACATCGGGGTGCAGGTGTCCCGGCGTCAGAAAGTCAATTCAGAAGCACTATTATAAAGCTACTGGTGGCTCTAGAAAAAAGCATAAAGGACTCAAAAGACTTCATGACTGCGGAATTTAGATCTAATCAGGCAGAAATTAAAAATCAATTAAATGAGATGCAATCCAAACTAGAGGTCCTAACGACGAGGGGTTAACGAGGTAGAAGAACGAGTGGGTGACATAGAAGACAAGTTGATGGTATAGGTATAGAGATGGAATTTAAACCCAAGCCAAGAAGCAGCAGCAGCAACAGGGAAAGGAGGCAGGAAGGAGAAGAGAAGCCAGGAAGTGCTCCAACCTCAACCCCAAGGAAAGCTGGCAATGAGGGTGGAGAGGTGACAGGGGATGTGCCGAAGTATAGGGTGGGAAGTATAGGCTCCTCGTGAAGGCCAGAGACCCACCCCCAGGATGCATTTCCTCCTCTGCTGCTGCCCAGTTGTGCCACCTGGGTCTGCATGCCCACTCCCCGGGGCGGGGGGTAGGGGGTGGTCGGTGTCCTCATCCCTAATATGCTATAGTGAGTCCTGTGTCACTGAGCCACTGTGAGGAAAGGTCTCAAACTTGGGGAGGGGGGCGGGGAACGGGTGTCTGCACTGAATCTAGTTCCCAGATGTGCTTTTTTGGCTTTAAAAGGTGTTTTTGTTTTTGTTTTTGTTTTTGTTTTTGTTTTTAAAAACATTTTAATTGCCATGAAGAAAAACTTGGAAGATTTCACATCTTAGAAATCTGAAGGTCTGGCTGGAAGATTTCACATTTAGAAAATGGCACGATGGAGCCCCCTGGGGCCCACTCTCTACCTGCCCAGCATCCCTGGGAGCTGAGTGACATCAGCCAGCCCCTTACCTGGTGATGCAAGATCCCCAGAGTGCCACAGTCCCCACCTGTCTGGTTCCCTCATTTATGCCACCCACCTGGCCCTGCAGGGAGCACACTGTGAAGCCCAGAGTATACATCGTGCACTGGCCTTGCCCCTTGCCAGGGGGATGGCAGCTGGAAACCCCAGGAAGACACTGTGAGCACCAAGGAGCCCAAAGTGCTGGCAGCAACGAGGGAACTTCAAGGAAACCCAGGCAGAGGTTTCCTTCAGAAGCCACATACTAGTCTGAAATCCCATTGGGACTAACTCCTGCCATTTCAAGAATGAAAATTGATTGCCAGAAGAGCTCACGGAGGGCCTGTGAGGAAAGGTGGCTGCGTTTCAGGCTTTAGTCTCCAGTCCTTAACTTAAAGGCTGTGGATTTGATTTTGAAAAGTTTCCTGGTAATGCTTTTTTCAGCAACTGGCAATAATAAAATAAAACCGATCCAGGACTTTAAACAAAATCTTTAGTCCCTTGCCAGAGAATCGTTTGTCTCATCTATCAGGCGACCAACAAGAGTTGTCCAAATGGTTGCTGGAGGTCTAACTGTGCCGGGCCATCTGGCCAGGGCCGACCAGCCCCTCCGCACTAGCCCTGCCGAGGGGCATCCAGCCAGGCTCTCAGGACATCATTCCCTGAAGAGACAGAGATGGTGAAGGGACTGTCAAGTGGTCCTCATCCTGGGCACCTTTTCCTGGGCAAACTCCATGTGTCCATACTGCTGGATGTGTGTAAATGGACCCCTGTACCATAGAGGCTTTAGCAGAGCATCTGGACCTTCGGGAATCTGCTTCCCACCTGCCCATCCTCCTCTTGCTTGCTTGCACATCTCAGTTTCATCTGTCATGAGCTGTGTGACCTAGATTGAATTATTGGAAAAAACAAACAAACAAACAAATATCTCTGTGCCTCAGTTTCCCAATTTGTTAAGCTAGGCTAACCATAATCTCTATGCCCCAGGTTGTTGTGGGAATTAAGTGGAGAAGATTCATACAGAGCCTGGTGCTGGGCACACAGTCTAACGTCGGGGTAACCAGAATGCCTGCTAACTTTGCCCACATGGGCTCTGAGCTTTCCCACCTTCCAGCCTTCCTCCATGCTATTCCCTTCCCCAATGTCCTTTGCTCATTGTCCTCCTTCAACCGGGCCTCAGCCAATCTTGGAACCCCAGACTGGGAGTACCCATAAGCCAGGTAGCCCTAGCAGCACCTGGGACGGGGGCCTGGAACATAGAAGATCCCAGGAAATGCTTGCCTATACGTGGCAAGCCTCCGAGGACTCTCTTTATCATCTCCCTTGACAGGACCAAATCTGTCCCCACGGACCAGAGAGGTGTCAGGGCAGGGGACAGACATTCAGGGTGTGTGTGTTTATTCATTCGCTAATGCAATGCTGCAGATCCATTCCAGACCAAGCTACCGTGGTCTCCCTTCCGGTGACTGCAAGGGCCTCCTTCCTGGCTTTCTGGCTTCCTCTCCTGCCCACCGGCTCACCTCCAATGAGCAGCCTGAGGGGTCCTGGGTCTCTCTTCCACGGCTGGCAGGGGAATGGAATGGCACAGCCACCGTGGAAAACAGTTCAGCAATTTCTTATAAGGTTAAACATCCACTTAGCCACAGCCAGCAATTCTATGCCTAGGCTTTGACGGAAGAGAAATGAAAACATACATCCACACAAAGACTTGTGTAAGAATGTGAATGGCAGCACTATTCATAATAGCCAAAAAAAAAAAAAAAAAAAACCAAACAAAAAAAAAAAAAAACGGAAACAGTCCTGGTTGCGTAACACCCACAGGAGAACGGAAAAACAGACAAACAGATGAAGGACTCCAGAGATGTGCAAAACCATAGGGGGATCTCCAGAACACCAGGCCCGCCGAGAGAAGCACACCACAGCGCGGGCGTCTCCACCAGGCCAAATGCTGGAGCCTGGCCTGTTGCTGCCTTGGTGGGGGGTGGGGGGGGCTGGCCAGAAGGCCCCCCCCCCCAGGTCCTCCTGAGGGCAGAAACCGGCCTGTGTCTTGAGCGTTGGCATACACATGCCAACGCCCGCCCAGGAGCCGTGTCCTTTTAGCTAGGTGCATTCCACGCAAATGCAAAGCATGCTCAGTAAAAATCAAGACAGATCCTCAGACTCACCCCTTCCTCCTTCCTGCCTGGAGCCGCTGGACACCCCGCACCACACTGACACTAAGCCCGCGCCCCTCCCCTCCCGCACTGCTCTCCTGACCCCCTCCAAGCCTGCTCCTCAGCGGCTGGCCTTTGCTTTGGCTGCCCACTCCCCGGCCCCGCCAAGACGGTCCCCTCAGCCCTTTCCAGCGTGGGCTCCTTCCCATTCTTTAGGCCTCGGCACCAGTGTCTCCTCCCTAAAGACCTTGCCAGACCACCAGGTCTCTTATAGCCACCTGCCGCCCCCCCCTCCAGCACTGTGCCCTGGCCCGGTTTTATTTTCATCCCAACTTGGGTAACAGGGCGAAGGTACCTTGATCACTTATATGTTGGCCTGTTTATGTCTGTTTCCACCTCAAGGCTGCCCGCTTTACTAGGGCAGGCCTGAGGCCGCCAGGTCCAATGCCGTATTCCCAGGGCCGAGAGCAAGGCGAGACCCATGGTCCAGCCCCAGGAATGTCTGCTGAATGAATGATGAAGGGGACTGTAGCTCTCCTACAGTGGCTATACATATCCTCATAAGGGATCATCCCTCCTACACACACACACACACACACACACACACACACACACACAGCAAAATTAACTTTCTGTGTAGCTGGGGGTAAAGGTGCCAATCTGCAAAACTGTAAATGCAACTCCACCCACAGGAGCTCCCTCTCCTCCCCTTCCATCCTAGAGAGACCTGGATCCAAGCCCTGAGGGGCTTCTGGGTGCCTCAGTCTCCCCATCTGTACCAGGAAAGGTTGGCCAAGATGACCTAGCCTGCTCCTCCTCTAACTGCGAAGCGCATGGAGCCACCAGGGGATGTTCACGTGCAGATTCCACTGCATGGCCTGGAATAGGGCCCAAGAATCTGAATTTCTGACTAGCTCCAGGCAGATGCCCCGGGTCCTCACACAACATCCTGAGTCCTGAGAATGCAGAGGAGAGGGTGTCAAAGTGAAGGCCCCAGGCCAGCAGCATCAGCAGCAGCAGCAGCAGCGCCTGAGAACCTGTGAGACATGCACAGTCCCAAGCCTGGCCCAGGCCTCCTGATTCAGGAACTCTGGGCTAGAGGCCCAGCAATCACGTTTGACAAGCCCTCCGGGGGCTTCTGATGCACCACTTGGGCAGCTCTCGCTCTCAACTTGGGCTACCCGTTACAGTCACCCAGAAAGCTTACAAAACCCTGCGTCTGAGTCCCACTCTTAGAAATCCTAACGTAGGGACGCCTGGGTGGCTCAGTGGTTGAGCATCTGCCTTTGCTCAGGTCATGATCCCGGAGTCCTGGGATCGAGTCCCCACATCAGGCTTCTTGTGTGGAGCCTGCTTCTCCCTCTGCCTGTGTCTCTGCCTCTCTCTCTCTCTCTCTCTCTCTCTGTGTGTGTGTCTTTCATGATAAATAAATTAATAAATCTTAAAAGAAAAAAAAAAAAAAGAAATCCTAATGTAATTGGGCATGAGGTTTTTAAAAAAATTAAGTTCTCCAGGCAATTTGAATGGTTCATCAGAGATGAGAATACTTGACCTAGGGGGTGCAGGGGTACTCTGGGAGCATCAGCATCTCCCAGACATACCCAGGCAGGCCTAATTCCTCTGCATTCCTGCCCGGGCCTCTCACTGGCTGCCTTCTTATATTTGGTTATTTTTCCCCTCCCTCCCCAAACACAACAATTCAAAATATTCCCAGCTTCCAGACAATAAACAAAGCCAGAGAGGCGAGCTCCTTGGCTGTTTTGTTCCCACTTATGGCCTGATCCAAGGCTGGCCTGATTGGGCCCTCGGGACTGGTCATCTGAGCCAGGAAGAGTGGGCCCCAGCTCAAAGGCCACCCCAGCTCTACTCCTGGAATCTCAGAATCCCTCAGCTCTGAGTGGCCCTAGGTGCCCTCCGAGGCCACTTGCCCTAGGGGCGGTGGAGGCTCAGAAAGGGTACGTGACTGGTCCTAGGACGCACAGCAGTGGTGAAAATGCCTCTCTCATCTCTTGCAGTCTGGCAGGCAGAAGGAATGAATATCTTCTGAGCTCCTAGGTTCACTCACAGCGTGCTCTTGTTGAACCTGGAAAGAGGGAACCCATTTCGCAGATGAGAAAACTGATGCTCAGTGATGATGAGCCACTGACTCGAGGCCACACAGTGGAGTTGGGATTTGAATCCAAACATATCAGACTCTAAGCTATGAGCCTTGCTCCTTCTCAGAGGCCAGAGCAGGCAATGGAAGCTAGGAGAGAGGAGTGGAGGGAGGAGGAGGAAGATGACCTCAGGGTCAGAACAAGGGTGAAGGAGATACCTGGTGTGGGAGATGTGCCCCATTACCTCAGTGGCTTAGCATGTGACCATATGTGACAGGATGTGGGACAGCTGCCTGCATGGACCCTGATTTTCAGTATAGATGATGATCCAATGGAGGAAGAAGAGAAAAATCTTATAATCATCATGTGGGTTATAACCCTGGTGTGAGCCAATTTTTTCGCACATCCAGTTGCTCGAAGCATAGTAATATCCCGTAGAGCCTCCGCTGAGCTATAACTTCAATGGGATTAGAACACACAGGCTGTGTCTGTATGCTCGGCCTTCAGAGTTTACTGACCCTGCTCTGCAACCATGTGCTCAGGACCTGGCCACCCCAGCATGACCCGGGGTTGTTGAATGGGCCCAAGAAGTTTTTTCCTGGAAAGCACGCAGGAGTGCAGCTCACATCCAGACTTGGCCACTGATGCTGTGTGACCTTGGGCAAATCACTGAGCTTCTCTGGGTTCAGTTTCCTCAAACATAAAGGGAAGATGGCAGGGAGGGGGAATGACCACCCCTGAAATCCTAATCCTTAGAGACGTCTCAGAATATGACATTTCCAGGTAATAATCAGGTTTTCCCTTTTCAGTTCTCCTTTTATCTCTCTGCTAAATCAAGAAGTCTCAGCTAGGGGCTTGTGTGTCTTCCTTCATCGCTAGCGTGTGTCCTTTTTCAACAAAGGCATCCCCAGATCAGAGCCACTGTTGCCTGGTTTTCATTGTCTTTATTTTTAAGGCGCCTTCTATTTATGGAAAGGATCGTGGTCTTCCATTTATAGCAGTGATGGGAGATTTACTTTTTAGCAAAATGTATGCATGTTGTTTAAAAATGAGTCCATTCGAAGGAAAAAAATTAAACGAGCCATGATTTAGGAGGCATATCAGTTTCCTAGGGCCGCCTGAACAAAGCACCACAGACTGCCGGCTTAAAGCAGTGGGAACAGTGTCACAGTTCTGGAGGCCAGAGGTCCTAGATTAAGGTGTCAGCAGGATCCTACTCCCTCTGAGTCTCTGGGTGGATAGTATATCCTTCCTTGCCCTTTGCTAGCTTCCACTGATCTCCGGTTTGTATCTGCATCACTCCAATCTCTCTCTGTTGTCACATAGCCTTCTCCTTATGCGTCCCAGATTTCCCATGGCCATCACTCTGTGTCCTACATTCCCTCTTCTTTTACGTCTTTTTTTTTTTTTTTCTGCTTGAAAAAATGTTATTATAGTTGGAGCGCCTGGGTGGCTCAGTCAGTTAAGCATCAGACTCTTGATTTCGGCTCAGGTCATGATCTCAGGGTCGTGAGATTGAGCCCCGTGTCAGGCTCTGCATTGAGTGTGGAGTATGCTTTGGGATTCTCTCTCCCTCTGCCTCTACCCCCCCCCCCCGCCCCCCGCTACTATTCACATGCCTCAGCGGCACAGCCACGGATCTTCCTGATTCTTTCACAACAGATTGGTCTTGCGAGTCATTTCCACATTGTAGATCCGCTGGCAGCTTTCCCTCTGTTGGCGGCAAGGCTTTTCATAGAGTACCATAATGTACATCCATGGCGTGGATTCTGTTTAGGGTCCTGGTTGCACCTTCCTCATTCCCCTCTTGTATCATCCCAGTCCTGGCAGTGAACTTCAGATGTTTTGCCATGACCTTGGGATTTATATCTTCACTCTGCAGAACCCCATGTCCTTGGGAACTAGCCGCCGAGAACCTAAATTCCCTCTTCTTATAAGAACATTAGTCATATTGGGTTAGGGCCACCCTGATGACCCCATCTTGACCGGATTACATCTGCACAGACCCTGTTTCCAAAGAAAGTCACATTCACAGGTGCTGGGAGTTAGGACCTCAACATCTCCCTTTGTGGACACACAGGTCCAACCCATACCTAACAGGTGAGTTGTGGCAAAAGAAACACTTATGCAGAGAGACCTAAGGGACACTCCACCCAGGCCAGAAGGGCATGGGAAAGGGAGTTAGGGGGCCAGGATCTTGCCCCAGCCTCCCCGCATGACAGAAACTCCTCGGGCAATCCCGGTGTCCCCCTCTTTAAGCCCTGATTCCCTGGAGTTTTTGAGCTGGTCCCCATCCCCCAGAGTCCCAAAGGAACCTGGGGAGAATTGGGAGAGGTCAAAGACGACAAGACTCCAGACCCCCCAGTATCACTGCCACTTTGCTCCATCCATTGTTGGGACAGTAGGAAAATATTTTGACAAAAAGGCACCACAATAACTTACAAAATGGAAACACTTGGAAAACCACTGTGTTGGTAAGTCTGAGCAACTCCTGGCACCCACCCTGATTTTATTTTATTTTATTTTATTTTTAAAAAAAATTATTTATTTATTCATGACAGACACAGAGAGAAGCAGAGACACAGGCAGAGGGAGAAGCAGGCTCCATGCAGGGAGCCTGATGCAGAACTCGATCCCGGGACTCCAGGACCATGCCCTGGGCTGAAGGCAGGCACTAAACTGCTGAGCCACTCAGGCGTCCCACCCACCCTGATTTTAACTTTTTCCCCTCCCTGGTCTAGGAAGAGAGGAACAGTTGCTGCTTGCTTTTCTCTGAGAGTAGAGTGTCCATCTGCACAGATTTCACCCTCAGGAAGGACCCCAGTCTCCGAGCTCCCCTCTGAATCCCACCAGAGAGGAAGTGGAAGAGGCAGCTTCTCTCACAGGCTCTGGCCACCTTAGGGACCTTTCAGTTCCCATGGTTTGTAGTTTGCTGCCAAGGGTCTGCCTGCCTTGGGGGGTTTGTACACGCTGTTCCCTCTGCTGGGGACATTCATCCACCCCTTCTCCTGGCTGCTCTGCGCAAGCCTGGCCCCACCCTCAGGCAAGTCTTCCCTGGTCCTCCTAAGCTAGTGAGGCCACCCAACCCCATGCTGTTTTATGATCTCTAGGGTATGGTTCATCATGGGTTCTGCATCAGACTCACCTTGGCCTCTTGTAAAACATACCCATTCTGGGGGTGCCTGGGTGGTGCAGTCGGCTGAGCGGCCAGCTCTGATTTTGGCTCAGGTCATGATCTCAGGGCTGTGAGATCGAGCCCCACTTTGGGCTCCCCACTCAGTGCAGAGTGTGCTTGAAATTCTCTCTCCCTCTCCCCCTGCCCTTCCCCTACAAGGTAAATAAATAAATCTTAAAAAAAAATACCCATTCTGGGGCACCTGGTTGGCTCAGTCGGTGGAGCATGCAACTCTTGATCTCAAGGTTGTGAGTTTGAACCCCACACTGGGTGCAGAGATTCCTTTTTAAAAAAATGCCCATTCCCTGGGGCCTGCCTCCTGAGCTTCTGATTCCTTTGGTCTGGCGTGAAGCCAAGAACCTGCATTTTAACCAGCTCCCCAGCTCATTCTAATATGCAGCCACGGTTGAGAATCACAACTAATAATTACAATGATCCAAAGAATCTGTAATTCCCATTGCCAGCAATCTTTTGAAAACCAAAAGCCTAAAAATGAATTTGGTGGCAAAACTCGAGATTCTGTGAAACTATCTAGAAATTTTATTTAGCCCATATACCACTAGTAGTCATAGGCTTTGCTGTAGAAATATCGGGTGGGTTGGCTAGAGCGGCTGCTCCACACACCCTGGGGTGCTATGTAATATATGGTCCAGGCACTGCATGGTTTTTGTAATCCCAGTCACATCTGGACTCAAGGGTTTGCAGACAGGACTGTGGACCCGAGAGTATAACTGATGATGGCTGTCCTCTCTAGACAATGTCACATCTATCTGGCTCAAAGAGAAGTCTTTTATTTATTTTTATTTTTTTAAGGATTTTATTTATTTATTAATGAGAGACCCACACAGAGAGAGAGGCAGAGACACAGGCAGAGGAAGAAGCAGGCTCCATGCAGGGAGCCCGATGTGGGGCTCCATCCCAGGACCCTGGGATCACGCCCTGAGCTGAAGGCAGATGCTTAACCACTGAGCCACCCAGGCATCCCTGGCCCAGAGAGAAGTCTTTTACACGCTTGTCTTCTCTGATCCCCGTCACCTCCCTGTGAGGAAAGCGTCGTCTTCAATCCTATTTTACAGGGGAGGAAACTGAGCCTCAGGGAGAGCATGCAGTGACTTGCCCAAGGTCTCACACCTACCCAGCACGTGGGAAAGATGGAGTTCTCCCCAGGAAGGCTTGGGAGCCCCAGCTCTAAGGACAACCACAGGGAAAATATCGAGGCTTGAGTTGGTGGTACTTGATGACAGTGTGGGCAGTGACTGTGCTCAGCCATCAGATCCCTGGGCCCAGCCCAGGGCCTGGTGCATGCCAGGTACCCGGAGTCCCAAGAGGAGAGACTGGGAAAGCTTGAGCCAGGCAGCCTGGTGGGGAGACACCCGTGCTTGTCTCCCTTGGAGGCCTGTACTTGGAGCGATGCCCTACTGCTTTGGCCAGGCTTCAAGTCCAAGGGATGGATTTAGTGTCCTTAATCCTCCTCTTGAGTCAAGCCCCTGCTTGTCACTGGCCTGCCTGGGACCCCTCAGAGCAGCCTCTTTGGTGAGGACTGCCTTTCTGAGCTCAGAGACACACGGGTCTGCATTTGTGGGAGAGGCACAGGACCTGCAGTCCAGCCAGCCCCTTTGTTCCCACCAGCCCCCTTTGTAAAATGAAGATGGCCCATGTGGCAGACTGGGTAGTGGCCACGACACTTCACGACCCTCCCCACAAGAGGTGGGGTCTGTTCCCACTGTCCTTGAATGGCGGCTGGGCCAG
The DNA here is from genome assembly GCF_048418805.1 of Vulpes vulpes. Classification (NCBI taxonomy): domain Eukaryota; kingdom Metazoa; phylum Chordata; class Mammalia; order Carnivora; family Canidae; genus Vulpes; species Vulpes vulpes. The sequence continues at coordinate 57,708,598 of NC_132788.1, read as the reverse complement.
TGATGGGCTTGAGCTAATTGAATATGGTGGAGGGACGCGGTGCCGATTTTAAGTCTGGGGCTCAAGAGGCCTTGTAGCTTTTGCTTTTGTTGTCACATGGCAGCCATGCCATGTGCAAAAGTCAAGGTGGCCCCCTGGAGGATGAGACACCATGAGGACTCATGAGGGAGGCCAGCCAAGCCAGCAGAAGAACCACTCGCTGAGTTAAGTCCACATCTCCAACCCGTAGAACTGTGAGCCAAAGACGTCATGATGTTTCAAGCCCCTTCACTTTGGGGTGCTTGTTATACAGCTGAAGCTAGCTGCCACCTGCCACTCCAAGCCTCTCTGGGCTGGTGAGGAGTAAATCAAGTTATGCTCTGGACAGGGCCTGCCACAGTGAGAAGGCACCATAGATGTTAATGGTCTCTCACTCCTCTGACAAAATAGTTTTTTAGCAGTTAGAGGTAAAAGAAAGCACATGAAATCTCTCGTAGGTTTGGGGATTTTTCCCACTAATTTCATTTCACCTGAGATTAGTTCTCTTCCCCATGTCCCTGTTAGAGAGGGGCCCCTGTTGGTGGTTTGGGGGTAAGGTGCTCTTCAGGAAAGCCATCCTTACAAGGGTTTTAGATCCCCAGGAATTCAGAATACCCAGAGGAAGAGTACGTTAAGAGAGGAGAGAACCCCAACCTTGTAGGAGTGGGCCTCGGAAGAGGAGCTCATAACGGGGCCTGAAAAAGAAGGGCAGGAAGTGGATGGAAACCAAAGAGGGCATGTCATGGAAGCCAAGAGAAGAGCAAGGGAATCGTAAGGAGGAGAGCTTACTGGGGTCCAAGGAAGCTCAGTGGAAGAGGACTGACAAGTGGCAACTGGATGTGCCCACCTGAAGACAAGCTGTCAGTGGCATTGGCCCAGGTGGGATTCCATGGAGTACACAGGGAGGAAGTCTGAACACCATGACTCAAGGGGGAATCTAGATGAAGAGAAGGCGTGGAGCGTAGGTGTATTATGTTTGCAAATATTCTCTCATGGAAGTATGGTTTCCACCTCTGTCTAGGGGCACTTCCTGCGCTCCTAGGAACTGGGGGATACAGAAGTAAACCCAACAGTCTGCATCTTCAGAAATGGGAGACCCCTCGGGGAGACACAGAGATGGTGGATGAATGAATAAAAGAACAAATGAGTGAGTGTAATCTCCTCGGGTAGATTGTCCCCAAGGACTAGCCCCGTCCCCCAGCACAGCACTGGGGCCCAGCACCAAGGCTCTGGAGCAGGACACCCCACATTTGTGAGCTGTGTGACCTAGGGCAAGTGAGCTCCCCTCTCTGGGCTTTGGCATCTTCACCTGAACCATGGAGTTGTGGTGGCTGCCTACACTCCTGGCTCTTCAGTGACAAAGAGCAGCCAAGAACCCAGGGAGGGGGCGCTCAGTGGACAGCAATGCGGACAGCAGTGCGGGGGGTGAGGCTCCCCTTGGCAGGTGGAACTCCCAAGGAGCTCAACTTGGATCATCTTTGTTTTCATACAACACACCTGACCAGGTGGATGCCTGTTTTTTATGGAAGGGAGAAACAAAACGGGGGTGGAGGTGGAGGGTTGTTGGGGGAGGGAGGTGGGGAAAGGAAAAGGAAAGGAAAGAAGGGGGGAAGGAGGGGGGATGGTGGCAGGAATGCCCCGAGCACTTGCTGTGTGCCAGCCCCTGCTCTTTGCTCTCGCACCCTGTCAGTCCGTTAGTCCTCATGGTAGCCCAACGAAGCGGGGCTGGTATCTTCATCGTTGCCAACAGAGAACGAAGACATCTCCCCACGTGTGACAGGATCTGGGAGCAGAAGGACTGGAATCTAATCCTGGCAGCCTGACCCCAGAGCAGGCAGGAAGGGGGTGCCTGTCCAAGGGTCAGGAGCTTGCACCTTGCGTTTGTGCTCAGAACTGCCGCAGACTTCTGCGGGAGCCCAGTTCTCTTGGGACCCCAGTTGCCCTATCTGTACCATGAAGGGCTGAGTCCTGCTCTCTTGGGTTACCCAGAAGCTCCTCTCTCTTGGCCTCTCCCAGTTCCTGCCCCACCGGGGCAGCCCCGAGTCAGTCCCCACCCGCAGGCCTACGGCGCCCTACAAGACTCTCACCTAATAGGGGGAGCCCAAGGCCCTGTCTCTGACTTAGGCTCTGACCCTCTGCCCCACTCCTGACAGATCCCTCCTCACTGGCTTTGCCACCGCTTGAGTCCTGCGGTGGGGGTGGGAGCGAGCCAACTCACACGTCCCTCTCGGTAAAGAATCTCGGTGGTGCCTCCCTATTGTCTTCCAAATGCTCCAACTCCTCAGCCCAGCCTTCCCTGGGCTCCTAATGCTTTCTTCCCTGCTGGGCTCTCAGCTACCTCCCCCAAATTCTTCCGACTGACCACCCGCAAGTCTTCTCTTCCCTTTGGATTTTCCCACTGTGTGTGTGTGTGTGTGTGTGTGTGTGTGTGTGTGTGTGTGTGTTTGTGAACAGTCCTATGGGTCCACCCTCCTGTCCCCCAGGCCGAGCTAATGGCTCCTCCCAAAGTAGGTAACAGAGCTCGTTGAACTGTCTTGCCATAGTGGGTTCTGTGTGATTACTTCCTCCAGAGCCCCTTGAGTCTGGGAGCCAGCCCCCTCTCTACCCCTGCACCCCCACCACCTCCCCAGACTCAAGGGGAGGATCGCCAGATTGCGGGAGCCCTCAGTCCAAGAAGCGAAAGGAGATGATGCTGCTGGAAGCCCGGGGTCCTAACGGGGGGCTGTCAGGCAGCAGAGTCTCAGGATCCAGGCCCCTTAGGCCTCCGCATCTGAACAAACCCGAGAAGCTAGCGCGTCTTCCATACCCAGGACATCCCAGAGGACACCAGCTGGGAGGCTTTGGAAAACCAGCGTGCCGAGGCTGTTGTCAGCTGTCTGTCCTGCTGCGGAGAGCTGCCACCCTGTGCCCATCTCAGTGACACATAGCCTCACATCAGTCCGCCGTGAAAGGTGAGCCTCTGCTCACCTCAGACGTCCCTGGGGCCCCTCAGGAGGATTCTCTGTGCTTCTTCCAAGTATGAGGTTTCCTTGAGACCAAAACTGTGCCCACATCTGAGCTGTGCCCCGGGCTCCGAGGGAGGTACCCCGTGTTGGGCCTGTTCTCTTGGCCTCCGGGAGGCTCAGCAACCTCTGCCCAGCCCGCAGCAGGTGGCACGGTCAGAGGGAGCTGGAGGTCTGGGAGACGAACCCGCCCCGGGGCAGAGGCAGGGGTGGGAGGTGGGAGGTGGCCTGGGAACGGGGGGTCATTTGAGGCAGGCCAGAGTAGGTCCCGGGAACACTTGAGCTGGGCTGGCCTGACTTGTGAGGCTCTGGGTCAGAAGGCCACGGGGCAGCTGGTGCACAGGCCCCCCAGTTCCAGGACACTGGCCACTCCCCTAGCTGTTTGCTGTGGACAAGGTCCTTCAAAAATGCTGTTCTTGCCGGGAGCTGGAGGAGTTTCGGTGCAACGTGCAGTAATTGCAGGTCTCAGCACAAGGCCTCTGCGTAGGCAGTGAGTGGCAGTACCCCAAAAGGTTGGTGAGGGGAGGGCCCCTAGGGCCAGGCGCTGTGCTAAGAGACGTAGTCCTCACAGAGTCTTGTGAGGTGGCATTGCTGGGATGCCGTCTCACTAGGAAGGCCCAGTCACCCAGGAAGGAGAGACTTTTCTCCCCAGAGAAGTGGTTCTGCAAGCCCCCAGCCCCCTGAGCTGACCCCAAGTCTTCTCTCCGGGCTCACAGCTCTGCACCAGTCTCCACGGCCTCCTGGCCTCCTTCTCGCCCCTCCAGTCCTCTCTAGGCTCATTCTGCGATGCTCCTGCCCCCTAGAACCTTCAGTGGCTCCCGCTCGCCTGCAGAACAAAGAGCAGGCCCTCCTTTGACACTCCAAGCGGCCTTGGGATCCAGGCCCATCCTCCTCTTCCTTCGCTCTCCTCCATTCTCGGCCCAAGTGTTCCGTGTACTCCACCCCTCCTGGCCCTCACTCACTTGCTCCCCCGTCCCCACACTTGGTCCAGCCTCTGTTGCAATCCCCGGCACTCTCTGGGCACCGGTCTCCTCGGAGCCTTGCTGTATTTCCTGGTGTGATGGACCGCCTCCTCTCCTGGACTCTATGACATCCTGCCCATGGTGTCCTTGTAGCCTCTCCACTTACAGAGAATTGGGGGTAGGATCAGCCAGGGCTAGGTAAGTCCTGCCTCTCTGATCCAGCATTTGCCCATCCGTGAAGTGGGATTGGAGGCCACCAGCTGTTCCCCAAGGCAGTGGGAAGGCTTAAAAGAAGATACAGACAGATGATGAGCTTTATCATCTCCAAGTTCCAGAAACATACAAGAGCCTCCCCTGGCATTGTCTCCCCATTAGGCAGCCACCTTCCTCCTGGTCAGGTGAACTCTGATTTTGGGGGAGAGAGTAACGTGCTCCCCACCGGGGGAACAATTCTGAATGGAATAGGCAGGCCCAGCCATCCCATTCCCCATAGCCAGAGACGGGTCCGGGGTGGCCGTGTGACCAAGTTCTGGCCAATGATGCATAAGAGAAAGTCTGCTAGGGGCTTTGAGAGAAAGTTTTCCTTCTGGAGAAAAGAAAGGGACACTTCTTTGTTCAGGGAAGCAGCTGCTGCCCAGTCCTCCCAGCTCGGGGTGCTGGATATCCTGTCCACCACCCGTTCCCCTGAAATGCCGAGGACAGCATTGGGGAAAGTCAGAAATGCTGTGGCTTCCTGGGGCAGCACTGAACAACTAGGTCCCCCCGGGATCAGAGCTGAGACCTGAGTGACTAGAGCCAGCCTTGTGGCAGTCTAGGGAATGGGTGTTCCAGGCAGAGGGAACAGCCAGGGCAATGACCCCAGGCAAGGAGCTTAGTGTGCTCCGATGCCAGGGAGAAAGGTGTGTGTGTGTGCGTGTGTGCACGCGCGTGTGTGCTTGTAGGAGAGGGGGAGCATGCAGGAGAGGAGATCAGGGGTGGCAGGGTCTGGATGACATAGAACTTTATAGAACTTTATTTTATTTTTGGTTTTTCATTTTTGTCTTGCATCTGTTTGATTTTTAAATTTTTTATTTAAATTCTAATTATTAACATATAGTGTATTATTAGTTTCAGGGGTAGAATTTAGAGATTCATCAGTTGCACATGATACCCAGTGTTCATTATATCACGTGTCCTCCTTAACGCCCATCACCCAGGTACCCCATCCCCCCACCCCCCTCCCCTCCAGCAACCTGGTTTGTTCTCTATAGCGAAAAAGTCCCTTATGGTTTGCTTCCCTCTGTTTTTCTTATTTTATTTTTCCTTCTCTTCCCCTATGTTCATCTGTTTCTTAAATTCCACATGAGTGAATCATATGATATTTGTCTTTCTCTGACTGACTTATTTCGTTTAGCGTAATACTCTCTAGTTCCATCCACGTCATTGCAAATGGCAAGATTTCATCTCACAGAACTTTAGATTTTATTCATTGTACCCCTAAATTTTTCTCATAAAAATGCCTTAAAATGTAGAACAATTCAAAGAATACAGAATAAACACCCATACAGATTCTACCTCAGTTCAATCACTGTGAATATTTTGGCATATTTGCCTTTTCTTTTTTTTTTTTTTTTTAAAGATTTTATTTATTTGAGAACGAGTGAGCATGGGGTGGGGGACGGGAGGGGCAGAGGGAGAGGGAGAAGCTGACTCTCTGCTGAGCACAGAGCCTGATGCTGTGATTGTGATGCGGAGCTTTGGATTCTAGGATCCTGGGATCATGACCTGAGCCTAAGGCAGACGCTTAACTGCCTGAGCCACCCAGGCGCCCCTCCCCCCACCGCCAACACTGACTTTTTAAAAAGTCTGTTCATTTGATTACTTTATTAAATTGAGATATATCACCCCTATAGTGAACAAGTCTTAATCTGTAGCTTGGTCAATTTGCACATATATAATAGATAGAGAATATTTCCATCCTCCCTGAAGTTTCCCTCAAGCTCTTTCCAGGGGATCCCTGCCCCCTACCACCTCCCTTCCCGAGACCAGAACAGTTCTAATTACTGTCACTACAGACTGGTTTAGGCGGTCTTAGAACTTCCTGTAGATGGAACCATACAGCACATTCTCTCAGGTAAGGTTTCTCTTACTTAGCACGACATCTGAGAGTGTCACCGTATTTCTGCGAATGAACCACACTTTTCTCCTGTCCCACTGAAGGGGATTTGGAGTGTGTTGACTATTGTGAATACGACATTGACTCAAGGGATCCTTGGGTGGCCCAGTGGTTTAGTGCCTGCCTTTGGCCCAGGGTGTGACCCTGGAGACCTGTGACCGAGTCCCAGGTCGGGCTCCCTGCATGGAGCCTGCTTCTCCCTCTGCCTGTGTCTCTGCCTCTTTCTCTGTGTGTGTGTCTCTCATGAATAAATAAATAAAATCTTAAAAAAAAAAAAAAGACTCGAGTGACAAGCCTGGGACAGTTGTGGTGTCTGCCAGTTTCCTGGTGGTGTGGCTTAGCCTGTTCCTCTCTCCCCTTATTTTATATGGACTCCAACGCCTTGGAGAAGCCACGTCAAGATCCCATAGGTGGGGCTGTGCTCATCCTAACACATCCTACAAGGAGGCCCAAAATGTCGGGTAGTCTCACCGTTAGTGATTTCAAAGTGGTCAGGCGCTGACCCCAGATCTTTCCACTGTTAAAGTCAGGTTCAGTTTTTATGGCAGTGTCAGTGGAGGGTTCTGAGCAGAGGAATGACAAGATGTGATTTACCATTTGGAGAACAGACTGCAGAGGGCCAAGGGCAGAATCAGGGTGGTGGGTGAGGGGGCTACAGAAGCAGACCACGTGCGGGGCGGAGGTGGCGAGAAGTAGATTCTGGGTAGAGTCGTGCTGGCCTCAGTGCCTACAGGTAGAGGTGCTCTATCAAGGCTAGTTGCCTGAGCTGAGCTTTGAGAAGGCAGACACCGTGGCTGGTTCACCTCTGTGTGCCCAGCCTGAAGCCAGGCAGAAAGAAGGTTCTCGTCATACCTGGGTGTGCCTGAATTCGGAGAGGCTGTGACTTTTGGGGTTTGATGCTGCAATAAAAACAAAACAAAACAAAACAAAAAAACAGAACAAGAGTCTGATCCAGTTTCCCAGCAGCCCCTGCAGAAGCTTTTGATTAATCACACGCTTAACCCTCCTCCCCGAGAACCATGAATCACCAGGGAGGTCCTTTTGCCTTCGGGGAGCACTGTTCACATTGCTCCAGAGAATAGTCAGGTCTGCCTCCTGAGGACAGAAAGTTCCCAGCCTAGAGCCTAAGTCAGAAAGGTCTCTCTTCCTTCCCCAGGCTTGGCCCTGGTGGGGGAGGGTCAGGCCCCGGCACCTGGCAAGTTGTCCCCCAGCAACTATGGGCAGCTCCTGCCTGAAATTCTGTTGCCCCAAGGAATGTGGTGGGGCCCTTGGCTGTTTGTATCAGTTACCCATCACCGTGTAACAGACCGTCCCAAAGAATAATACACATTGGTTACATCTCATGTGTTCTGAGGCTTGGGAATTCTGGAGTGGCTTAGCTGGGTGCTGCTGGCTTGCAGAGGCAGTCTGGTCTCTCATGAGGTCACTGTCAAGGGGTCAGCTGGGACTGCTGTCATCAGAAGGCTTGCCTAGGGCCGAGGCTCGGCTTTTGACGTGGCTGGCCAGTTGGTGCTGTTGGGGGGAGGCCTTGGCTCCTCTGCACAGGCTGCTGCCTCCGTGGTGTCTGGCTTCCCCCAGAGGAAGTGGTCCCAGAGGAGGGCGGAAGTTGTAATACCGTATGACTTAACCTCGGAAGTCACACACCATCATTTCTGCAATATCCTATCGGTTGCACAGGGCAGCCCTATTTGGCATGAGGGGGGACTGTGCAAGAGTGTGCTTCCCAGGGGGAAAGAATCACTGGACCCGATTTGGAGGCACATGGGCGTGAATAGGGAAAAATGCCCCCGACCTCTGGGTCTACCTGCCAGCGCACTCGTCGTCCTGGCACACGGGATACCTGACCTCGGGTGCGCTGGGGTGAAGGAAGCAAGCCTGGCCTGACTGGAGCAGAGAAAGAACTCCAGCCATTCAGCTCCAAAGCCCTGTGGGCCACAGAGGGACAGACAAAGTCTCTGAACCCTGATGGCATCTCCTTAGCAAGGGCATCACGCACCACCCAGAGCTCAAATACACGGCTGGATATGCCCAGAACACTGGGATGGAGGACAACACACCCCAGAAAGAGAGAGAAAGCTCCTTGGCCTGGAAGCAATCAGGGAAGGCCCAGGTGGAGGTAGCATTTGAGCTGGTTTGGATGTCCAGGAAAACAAGAAGGTAGGGGATACTGTTACTCAGGGGTCAGGTCAGATGTGGGGCTCAGGCCCATTACAGGGACCTCCTAAGGTACCTCTCCACTTTTCCTTGACACAAAGCAGTTAATCACATATTATATTGTGTGCCATGGCCTGTGCTGGCCACTGGGATTCGGTGGGGGATGAAACAGACCTTGTGGTGTTTAAAACTGTGGTCCTGTGTCAGGAACAGGGTCTGGAGATGACCTTGGGATTGATGCTAATAGTAAAGTTACCTCCGTTCCAGCCAAGCAATGTACACGTGTCATCTGATTGCAGTGGCCACATCATATCCCCCTTTGACAGGTGAGAAGACCAAGGCTCACAGCTGGAAGGACCGGCTGTGGCCACAGAGCCAAGCCTACTCCCAGGCCTTGTAAGTGGGCTCTGGGAGTCCAGATGACACTGGAGCATCAGCTCTCAGCCTGGCTCTCTGGAATGCTCTGGGCTGCAGGGCTGGTTTCTCTTTCCCACTGGGAGGAGACCCCCCTCTGGCTAGGGCTTCAGGATGCTGGGAGGAGGTCAGTACTGAGCTGTGTGGCTCAGCCTCTAAGCTCAAGGTCAACCATATGACTGATTAGTGGGGCCCGTGAGGCCCATGGGGAGGGATTTTCAGGGATTGCCGTGAAGTGAAGTGTCTCTGGGACTGACCTCCTGCCATGGAGGGTGGAGTGGGGGGAGCTGCAGAAGCCCCGACCCGCTAATGTGCTAGTGAGGGGCTGCCTTAGCTTAGGGCCTTGAGTCCCAGAACCCCCGTGCAGCTTCTCCCTTCTTCCACCCCCCACCCTAGTGGTTAAGGCCATTTATCTCTGAAAGAGAACCTGAGCAAGCCAGGCCTTGTGCTGAGCACTTTGTGGGCATTACAGCTCTGAGTCCTCGCAGCCCTTCGTACAGAAGTGTTCCCCATTTTGCAGATGAGGAAGCTGAGTTCAGTGAGGTCAAGTCCATTGCCCAAAGGCAGATGCAGCTCCAGAGCATGACCTGTGAAAGCATGCTTCAAAATACTGGTCAGATGTGCTCCCCCTGTGCCACCGTATTGGTCCCGCCCACCTTGATCACACGCCTGGACAATGCATGGATGGGACACGCAATATGCATAAACATCACATCTTTTTTTTTTTTAGATTTTATTTATTTATTCATGAGAGACAGAGAGACACAGGCAGAGGGAGAAGCAGGCTCCATGCAGGGAGCCCGACGTGGGACTCGATCCCAGGACCCCGGGATCATGCCCTGAGCCAAAGGCAGATGCTCAACCCCTGAGACACCCAGGAGTCCTTAAATATCACATCTTAACACAACTCTATCTTGGATAAGCTCGACATGGAATGCTTCCTCTTGGAACCTGCCTTTTCCCCCTCCGGAGTGTGCTCATGAGGCTTACCGCGTTGATCCGCGTAACCCCTGCTTGTTCATGTTTCGTTGCACGTGACACTCGCTGCAGATTTCTTCCTGAGTTTACACCCACTAGTCCGGGTGGGTGTGATTTTGTCTCCCATGTTGCAGATGGGACAGTGGGCTCCCAGAAGTTAAAGAGCTGGTCTAGGATTAGCCAGCTTCTAAGTGGCAGAAAAAACCCTGTGGTGCACCGAGCACCGAGTGAGCCACCCAGGTGCCCTAATTCTGGTTTTGTTCAGATTCATTCATTTGGCAAGCACATGCTGGACACCTGCCGTGGCCAAGTGCTCAATGGGACTCTGAGGATCCAACAGGGATGAAGGATGAGGAATCAGGATGGAGCAGAGGACACGGGGACACGGCTGCAGCTGTGGCAGATGGGATCTAGTCACAGATGGGGGTGAGCTACGCGACCCTGGGCCACCCTGCCCTCTCTGCACCTCTGCGGAATGGGCTTTGTGAGGTGCCCAGACCGTCCCTTGGCTACAGGGAGGTGAGTGGTGTCTTGTCTCCGTGCTCTGAGCAGAGCACCTCTCCACGCAGCCCCCGCAGACGGATGCAAGCCTACCAGAGGCACCAGTGAGCATCCTGGAGTCCGGAGCTGCCAGGGGCTGGCACCATCCCCACGCTGGGAGGGCTTTGGGATGTGGCTGTGGACACAACTGGTCAGTCAGCTCATGCCCCAGACATGCAGGCATGTCACCCCAAGATCAGGGACCCAAGGAAACACCCCTCCCGTCTCCTCCACCCTTCCCTTCGCACCTCCTTCCTCCTTCCCCCGGGGGAGAGGCGGCCGCTTCCCTCGGACTTTCCACAGCTGCCCCTGTTTGCCTCCCCCCAGAGACCATCAACCCTCAGCACTGGCACAGGCACCCACCCATCCGGCCCAGGGCGGCTGCCACCAGGGGAGCCTGGCCACCCCACGGCTTCACTCAGGCACGACGCACTGGCTGGACACAGACGTGAACCCGGAGGGAAGAGCCAATTCAGGTCACCCTCAGAGAGACAGCTCGGGGCTCGGGCGGACCCTACTGGGAAATCTTACCTGGGTATTGCCAAGTACCGGGGGCCTGCTGGGCCCTTCCATCCCTATCCCCATTGATTTATCCGTTTCTGCCTTCCATGTCCCTCAGTGCCTTTGCAAAGACCCCTGTAAGTCGATTCTGGCCCAAAAAGGGCCCCACCCAATGGAGATACGGCAGGTTGATCCGGGAGCTCGGAGATTGAGTCAGACGAGCAGGGTCTGACCTTGGGGCTGCCACTCTCAAGCTGTGTGACCCCTGAGCATGCCATGTGCCCTCTTTAAGCCCTGATGTAGGACTCGATGGGATGGCAGAGGGAGCAAGGCCCGCACAGGGGGCCTGGGAAGACAAGGCGAGTGGGTCCTAGCGCTTTGCTGGGGGCTTCACACCCATGACTTCAGGGCAAATGCTGAAAGCCAAAAAAGATAGGCCCAGAGGGGTTGTGTGCTGAGTTTGGCATGGCTGGTAAGTGCCTGAAGGAGCAGTGAAGACAGGGAGCCAGAGGTATGGGAGCAAAGAGAGAGAGAAAGAGACTGGGGAGTGAGAGAGAAGCAACCAGCAAGAGAGTCAGGGAGAGAGGAAGGAGGGAGGGACAAGGAGAAAGGGTGATAGCCACTGGGGTGAGGAGCCTGGAAGACTTCCTGGAAGAAGAGGCATTTGAGCTGAGCCTGGAGGAGGGCCAATGAGAGGTTGATCAACCAAGAATACATTGGTCGGTGTCCCTCAGTACCAGTAGGCAGGTCATTTTGGAAGGCTTCTGGCATCTGGGCCCACTGTGTCACCACCAAGAGCTCAGGCTTCTTCTCCTTTCCCTTCCTGTCTCTGCTGCCAGGGAGGGGGCTGCATTTTGCACTTAAATAGCTGGGCTGAGATTTATGCCAAAATTTCCCAGATTTGAATCATGTCAGAGCTGGAAGGGCTTTGGGGTAACATCATCTCCCACATAGGGAAACTGAGGCACAGGGAAGCTCGGGGACTTGCCTGTGATCACCCAGCAGTGGTGGGTGAGGGTCCAGACCTCCTGCCCTTTGGATGGCATTGTTAGCAAGATCACAGCATCAGCTGGTCAGAGTTTCTTAAGCTCTTTCTCTGGAGTGAATGTAACAGAATTGGCATCTTCTTAGAGAAATAAGAGGCTGAAGCCACTAGTGATGGTAATTATAACAACCCTCGCAAGTGGGAGGGGGTCATGGTGCCTGCCCTGTGCGGGGCGCCGTCCCAGGCACTCCAGAAATACGAACTTCGTTGTGCTGCACAACAACTCTGTGAAGCAGGTGCACTTACCCCATTTTATAGGTGAGAAAAGTGAGGCCCAGGGAGATGAATGCCAGGAACTCAGCACCTGTTGTCACCAGGGCCATGCCCATTTTGACAGAGGGGGCTTGATTTGCCCAAAGCCATCCAAAGAGGAGAGCACCCATGTTTGCAGGTGTTTCCACACCTGCTGGTGTGAGGAGAGAGGCTGAAGAGCAGGAAATGAGGGATGGGGGGCTCCGAGGGCACAGGCCAGGAATGAAACCCCCAAATGGGGTCCCAGCCTCTGAGGAACGGAGACGTCACTGAGGCAGAGAGACAGGTGGAGAAACTGAGGCACACATGTGGCATCTGCCTCCCCAGCCACCTCTTCCTGGACATCCTTCGACATGCAGTTGCCCAAAACTCGTGGGGAGCTTATCCCTCACCAGGGAGCGTCCTGGGGCCCCGGCTGCTTCTATGACTTTCAAGGTGTTCGCAGTTGGAGGAGTTGCATAGACAGAAGGAGCGGGCTCCCAGGCCTGGGCAGCTGGGCGGTGGCCCACCTGGGAGTCGGTGGGGGTGGGGGCACTTCCCAGCCTCTCTACCTGCTGAGCCACCTGGGGCAACCCTTGGAAGCCTCAATCATCCCAGCTGTCAGACAAGGTGGTTTCTGAGGTCTTTCCAGCTGAATGTTCTCTGTATTTGGGATGCTTGGATGTCTGGGTGGCAAAGAGCCATTGATGTGTGCCTCGTTTATCTGGAGACAGAGAGAGAGCCACACAAGAGCAGATACCCCACAGGCAGAGAAGAGAACCAGTGGGAGCAGTGGTGGTGGGGGAGAAGCAGATGGAGCTAGAGATAAATGTGCAGAGAACAGAAAAGGCGAAGGAGACTGGGGTGTGGGGGTGAGAAGAATCAGGGTGGGGGTGGGGGTGGGGCTCCTGCCCCAGCCAGGCCCACCCCTCCATGCTAGCAGGACAAGGTCCCTCACCCGGGGGCAGCTGGAGGCAGCAGCTGAAGCAGCCTTGGCCTGCCAGGCCCTTCCCCTGCCCACCACATCCGGCCTGGGCCTGCCAAAGCCTCCAGAGCGGGGAGGGGAATGGATGGGCAACGTCAGCTGTGAACCGGCACGTTTCTCATGCTCCCTGCTGTGTGTGGACAAAGTCACCTGCTGGCCGCTCTTGCCGCCGCCCTTCCCGTCCGCGTTCCCTGTGCTTAGTGGGCAGCTCACTGTCCCAAGGCCACATCCCACCCCTGGGCCAAGGCAAGGATTATTTCCACTGCCTAGAATGCTCGGAACCCCTGTTCTCACATAAGGTGTCGTGATGGTTAATTTTATGCACCAGCTTGGCTGGGTCCCAGAGCCTGAAAACACGGCCAAACATTATTCTAGATGTTTCCATGAGATGGTTTGGGGATAAGATTAACGTTTATTTATTTTTTATTTTTAAAAGATTTATTCACTTGAGAAAGAGAGAAAGAGCACAAGTGGGGAGAGGGGCAGGGGGGGGAGAGAGAGAGAGAAAGAGAGGGAACCTTGAGCAGACTCCCCATTTAAGCAGGAAGCCTAATGGGGGGACTTGACTTCACATCCCTGAGTTCTTGACCTGAGTCAAAATCACCAGCTGGTCACTAACTGAGCCACCCAGGAACCTGGAGATTAACATTTAAAAAGGTGGACTTCAAGTAGATCATCCTCCAAACATGGGTGGGTCTCATTTAATCAGTTGAAGGCCTGAATAGAGCAAAAAACCTACCACAAGCAGCCGCTTTTCAGATTCAACTCTTCCTGGGTCTCCAGCCGGCTGGTTCACTCTGCAGATTTTGAACTTGCCAGCTTCCATAATCACAAGAGACAATTCCTTAAAATAAATCTCTTTTACATTGGTTCTGTTTCTTTGGAGAATAAAGATGTCCATCTGTATCTGACCAATACAGGTGTCAGCCAAAGGGCACCTCCTTCTCTGACTCCTGGGTGGAATCCTCCACTTTCTCTGTTCTATGATAGCCCTCCATGCTGCAGTTACATAGCGTTTGTCACACCATGTCCCACCGAATTCTAAGTTGGGCTGCCTTACTGCAGACATCAGGGACTAAGGCAATTGACCCAAGTCCTCAGCACAGCACAGCACAGGGCCTAGCACGGAAGAGATGCTGGCTGACTGGATAGGTGGAAAGATGGATGGGATGGATGGATGGATGCAGGCAGGATTGAAGGGAGGTGGGAAAGTAAGAAGGAGAGTAGGCGGGAAGGAAGGGAAGAAAAAAGGAAGAAAGGGAGAGTAGATGAGTGCATGGATAGATGGGAAGATGGACAGAAAGTAGTGATGGGTAGGTCGGTGGATGGACGGGTGGTAGATGGGATGGATGAGCGGGTGGGGTGTGAATGGATGGAGGGGTGCAGGGTGTGGATGGGTGGAAGGATGAATGGATAGGTAGGTGGACAGGTGAATGAGGCAAAGGCATTGTCATCAAGGAGCCCCTGGGTAGGTTAGGACAGTTACCCTTGTTCATCACTCATTTCTTCCTCAGACAGAAAGGCTTAGGGGTCCCAAAGCAGATTCCCAGGGAGACTGACCTTCCCTTAGTGGCAGCCCCATTCAATCTTCCCTGCAAAGGCTCTACTAGGCACCTGGCCTTGTGCAGTGGGCATGGGTTTTGGAATGATCCAGCCTTGGACTCGGTTCTTCTATGCGTTAGCTGTGGGACTTGGACAAGTCACTTTCCCTCTCTGGGTCTCAACTTCCTTATCCAAAATGGGTATATGTAAATATCACATCCCTAAGTGGCCAAGTGCATCTGTTTTGGAGCAGAACTGCCTGGCTCTATCAGTTGCTGGGGCGTAACCTTGGGCTGGTCACTTCACCATCCCATGACTTAGTCTCCTCCTATGTAAAATAGAGACTCTGGCATCGTTTTGCAGATTAAATGAATGAATATAGATAAAATGCTTGGAACGCGGCTTGACAGAGTCATTGCTCTTAAACGATAATCATCACCCACATCACAGTGCAGTTGGAAAGAGAAAATGAAATCATGCTGGTGAAATGCTTGGCTGGGTGCCTGGAGCATCCGAATCATTTGATAAATTGTGTTATCCTTAATCTCCAGCATGATCCTGTTTTCCAGTTAGAGAAACTGAGGCTTTAGGAAGAAAGGTGAGTTAGCCAAGATCACGCAGCAGATGGGAGGTGGAAGCTGTGATTCAGGTGCAGGCCTGGCTGACCCGGGGCTCCTAGCTCTGTCCAGGAAGGTGGCAAGCCCGAGGCCTTGAAGTATGAGTAAGATTGCAGCAGGTGACAGGACAGGGCTGGCCCAAGAGGTCTCTGGGCTGGAGGCCCAGCTGGGAAAGCACGAGGCATATCTGGGGAAAGTACGTCACGGAGCCTGGCCAGGGCACCAGTGGTGGCAGCAGGGAGAGTGGCTGGGAGGAGGTGAGGACAATGAAGTGCATAAGAGGCTTCGACCAGGGGAGGAGCTGGTCAGATGGGGGTCTGGAAGCCACGGTGACAGGTGGGGGCTGTGGAGACGGGTGGGTGAGAAGCGCCAGCCACCCTGCCAAGGGAGCTGTGTGCAGAGAGTATGCAATGGGGTGAATTTTTCCATACGTGCTAAGAGCAAAGACAGTGCCAGAAACACCCCACAGAAGGCAGGATTTCCTCCCCGTTTTGAACTCACACAGATGATGATGCCGGTGAACACAGCGGCGGGAGGCCGAGTGTACGCCAGGCATGTGGCTGCAAAAGTCACCACGATAACCTCATGAGGAGGCCACGGTTGCCTTTCCCATTTTGGAGAGGCAGACCCAGGGCCACGGAGAGCCAGGTGCCCTTCCCAAGCCCATGGGGCCAGCACCTGAGGTCTGACCGGCCTCTGCCCAGCCCGCACTCTGGGCCCCCACACCGAGGGATGTCCGCAGTGGAGGGGAAGGTGAATGGACAAAGCAAGCCAAGGGCATCCTGGGTGAGGGTCCCAGCTCAGGAAGAGGCTGAGAGGTGGGTGTGAGCGGCGGAGGGCACAGGGCACAGTAGAATCATCTGGGACCCTGCAGGCGGTGTCTGAACCAGCCAGTGCACAGCAATGGTGTGTGTGAGCCAGCGGCCCCCACTCACCCCCGTTTACAAGGTAAAAACAGTGTTGTGCCCACTGATGGGTGCCAAGTAGGTATCCCTGCCCATTCGCACACGGGGAGACTGAGGCATGGGTCAGGGGCAGAGGAAATCCGGGGCTTTTGGAGGCAGGCCGGTGGGGAGGACCGCTGGGAGGAGTGTGCAGGGCCTGAGAACTGCTCCAAGTAACAGGACAAAGCCTGGGAAACCTGATCGCATGTTTACCAGCCCCGAGATTAAAGGCGACGCTGCTGCCAGGGGGCTTACCAGGGAGGCAGGTAACAGCAGGCCCTCCCTGGGAAGGCAGAGCGGGTGGCCTGGGCCAGTGTTTCCCAGGCCGTGATTTCTGCAAGTCACCGGTTTATCCAACGCATTCGCTCTGTGTCAACTCACTTGGTAAAACGTTGTCTCCGGCAGACGGCAGCCCTGACGATGCCCTGGGCTCAGCTCTAAGCACTTGGCACTCATCTACCCTCATCACGGCGCTCGGGCCAACGGGGGTCCCAGTGCTGTCCTTGCAGACGAGGAGACAGAGGCGACAACTGTCTGCGAGCACACAGCACCGAAGAGAGGCAGAGCTGGGATTTGAACCGGGACCACCTGGCCCCAGAGTCCCTGGACTTACCCCCGCCAGCTACTTGACACTATTGCTTAGGTCAGCAGGTTTAAAAAGAAAAGCTGCTGGGACACCCAGGTGGCTCAGTGGTTGAGTGTCTGCCTTCGGCCCAGGGCATGACCCTGGAGTCCCAGGATCAAGTCCCACATCGGGTTCCCTGCGTGGAGCCTGCTTCTCCCTCCCCCTGTGTCTCTGCCTCTCTCTCTCTCTCTCTCTCTCTGTCTCTCATGAATAAATAAATAAAATCTTTAAAAAAGAAAAAGCTGTGTCACATGTGAGAAATGGCTGCTACAAACAGAAAGTACCAGAAAAACGGATATAATTAGAGACAGAATGTGATTTTATCATATTCTCTAGGTGCTGGTACCTGGGAGAACTCAAAGCCAGAGACCTGCCTCTGGTTTGCTAGAAGGACAGACTCCAAGTGGCAGAGAGGCATCCAGACGCCCAGCCCCGCTCTGACATTAGCAAAGGGCAAAGCTCTCTCACCAGTGAGTCTCTTCTCCTTAGAGCCCTGCCAGGCTCTGCATCTCTAACTTTTCATCTTTGAGATGGTGCTGAGTGTTCCCACTTAACAGGTGACAAAAGAGGCTCTAAGGTGTTGCTGGCTTGCTGGAGGTAGCCCAGCCAGGGTGGGGATGAGCAGGCTCCCCAGCCTGCTCGGATTTCTGCTCAGACCCTTGCAAGCAGACCGGTCATGAGAACCTGCCCGTCCCACAGCCACCCTCACTCAGCACAGGGGGCCAGGCCAGTGCAGCCCGGCCCTGCCCTAGGTGTGCAAGGTGGAGCTGGCCCGGTGGCAGGAAGCTGGCAAGACAAGGTGGCTTCTGGGGGTGCCCATGCCTGGGATGGGGGACAAGCGGAAACACTCTGCACAGACCCTGCGGGGCCACACCCACGCTGTCTCCAGTGCCCAGCCCATGTGAGAGGCCGCAAGAATGGGCCACTTTTGGCAGATTAGGAAACAGAGGCTCAGCATGGGACTGTCTGCCCAGACAGTACAGAGCAGAGCTGGGATTTAGATCCAAATCCTTGTGGCTCCATTTCTCGGCACCATCCCATTCCACCAGGCAGACAGTGTCAAAGATTCCTTCTTTCTTTGCAAAAAAAATTTTATCTATTTGACAGACAGAGAGCACAAGCAGGGGAGCGGCAGGCAGAGGGAGAGGGAGAAGCAGACTCCCTGCTGGCAGGGAGCCCAGTATGGGGCTCAATCCAAGGACCCCGGGATCGTGACCTGAGCACTCAGGTGCCTCAAGATCCCCTCCTCTGGGGTTTCTCCACTCATTCATCCATCAGTCGTCAGGGAGTCCCCAGGCCTGCTGTGGCCAGTGATCTATCAGTGCCCGGGACATAGCACCAGGTCAGACATGGCCCCCGCCTGCCAGTATAGCGGTCTGTTTGGGAGACGGATCCCAAATCTGACCAGCTCATGGGAGAGGGGAGCACAAACCCCAAGGAGGCCCGGGGAGGCAGCTAACTCAGCCTGAGTCAAGGAAGGTTTCCCGGAGAAAGAGAAGCCCAATCTGAGGTTAGGAGGAGGAGGAGGAGGAGCAGGCCTGGTATTGAGGCTTGAGCCTTGCCAAGCACTGAGAGAGCACATGGCTCAGCCCTGGAGCTTACAGACCAGTGGGAGGTGGGAAGGACGGGCACCAGGGAAGAAACCCCATAACGGGAGCAGTCCTCCTCCTTGGAAAACAAGCCCCCTCCAAGGGTCCGGGGGTCCGGGCATCCTAAGCCCTCTCTAACCCTGATATCAAGGCTCCACCAAGCACCTGGCCCTGGCCTGGGCTCACAGCAGGTTCTAAAAACAGTCTAGTCGCAGAGCTGCCAAGCGAGGAGGGCTGTCATGTGTGAGGGCCGGAGAGGGCATTAGACTTGCCCAAGGTCACCCAGCAAGGTGGTAGTTGACATGGGCTCATCCCTGGCTGCTTCCTTCCCTTCCCATTTTCCAGGACCCGCTTAAAGGAGGCCGGTCGCACTGTTCTCCCCAGACTGACTGAATGCCTGCTTAGATCCAGGTGGATCCTGAAGACTCAGGGATGAGTAGTAATGGTAATGATAATAATAATAATAATATGCTAAATGCTTCGTGTATATTGCCACTCACAACACTTATAAATCCTTATCAGATAGATACTATTTCCTTTTTATATAGAAAGAGGCCCGGGGAGGTGAAGACAGTGAAGTGGCCCTGGGCCCCACAGCAGGGGAGTGACAGAGCAGGATCCCAGTTCAGCCTCTGGGGCCCCCTGTGAAGGCACAAGCCTCTTTGTCCTAAGTCATAGCAGCCTCCTGGAGACCCCACAGCCCATCAGGACAGACAGGCACATGGACTGTCTGTGTGGAAGGTGCCCCAGCAGGGGAGCAGGGCCCAGGCGACAGGGCCAGCCCCAGCCCCAGGCACAGATGATGCCAGAACCTCAGCCACATTCTGTCCTTAATAACTTGGGGCCCTGCTTCTACACATACATCAGGGGAGTGGAGAAACTGAGGACCGTGGCCTCGCTCTGCCCTTAGCCCCCCGGCTGGGAGGGGTGGGGCCCAGTCAGCGCCCAGCCCCTGATGCCCGAGCACGCACCCCTTCACGCTGTCCTGCCTGCCGAGGGTTGGCAGGCATTCTCAGCCTCCGGTGCGCTTTGCCCACACCTGCCTCTACCAGCCTGCTGGCACGTAGAGTCCTGGCGGGGCCAGGAGGCCCGGGTGTGGCGAGTGAGGCCTGAGCAGGGTCTTTGGTGGGGGCCCTGGGGGAGGGGGCCTGGAATACAGGACTGCCGTGTTTGAATTAAATTTCCAAACAGGGGCATTCTGGGCCAGTCTTTGGACCTCCCAGAGCCTCCATTTCCTCATTTGTGAAATGGGGATGCTAATGCCAACCTTATAGTTTATGTTGTGGATGTTGAAACGAGAGAATTTGAGAAGCAACTAGCATATGTCAATTATAACCTCAATAAAGCTGGATATTAATTAATAATAATAATAATAAATTGATTTTTCAAAAAGCAACTAGCCACGACTAGGCACATGGCAGATGCCCACAGATCACGGCTTCCATCCCTGTGTGAACCCAGACTGCCTTCCGACCTCACTGAGTATTCAACTCTGATTGCTGGGAGTGACGGCCTGAAGGTATGTGCTGAGGAGAAGTCTGAAGATCGATCTGGGATCAAGGGGACAAGGTCACAATTAATGACATCTGTCAGGACCTCAGGAGAGAACAGACAGGTATGTGTGCCCATCATACCTGTCTCCCCTCATCTGTGCTCTGCACTGGCCTCCTGTTCGTTCCTCCCAAGTCCAGGAACACCTCTATCTCAGGACCTTTGCACTTGCTTCCCCCAGCCTGGAATACTCTTCCCCGCAGTATGCATGACTGTCTCACTTCCCTGGCCTCTACTCAAATGTCTTCTTGCTGGTACAGCCTTTCCCCTACTGAAAACAGCAGCGCCTACCCTCACTCCAACACACTCAGTCCCTTTCCTGCTTTAGTTTTCTGTTTCACAACGACCCCTTCTTCACATGCTGTGCATTTTCTTTATTGGTCTTTATTATTATTTATTCCCCCTCTAGCTCTGCCTCTGTGCTCAAGCTCTATACTCCAGAGGTCTCTGTGCTTCCTGATTCCTGGGTCCTCGCACATGCTGTTCCCCCTATTAGGAAGAAAGACAATACCCTCCCCTGCCACCGCCCTCTCTGGCTAATTCTTCTTCATCTTTCAGATGTCTGCTTATATGTCCCCTGTGTCTGGAACAGTCCAGATTGTGAGACCTCGGGTGCAGAGGCCACATCCATTGTATGTGTGTTATTCTGTATTCTGTCCACAGTACTGCCTGGGGCCCGGCATACCATGGGTGCTCAATAAATGCTCACTGAAAGGTTTACTCACTCTTGGAAGGAAAAGAGCTCGTGCTTTCTGATCCTAAAACCCTTTCTCTTCCCACACTCCTGCTCTGGTGCTGGGACCGGGACTGGGGGTTCCATTATTGACGCCTAGTGCTCACTGCACGGCCAATTACAGTTCCCTTATGGAGCACTTCTGTGTTGCTATTCCCTAACTGCCCCGTAAGACTAGCTCAGGGGTTGCTATTAGGAGTGGCTCCGAGAGGCGAGGGGGCATGCACCGGGTTAGCACGGCTTTGCCTTCCTGGGCAAGGAGACAGAGCAGATGTCAGTGCCACTGGCCCGGGAGACCCAAATGGTGCAACCAACTGCCTGAGTGTAAGTGGGGGTCTCCATAGAAAACAGCCAAAATTAGTGTCAGGGACTAAATTGTGGGGTCTGAAGGATTCCTCACCTCTGGAAATCTGAATTCTTTGGGCTCAACTGGGAGAAGGAAAGATGAGGCGAGGCCCAGGGTAAGAAGGAAGAGAGTACATCTGGGCTGGTTCTGCCCATGCCAGCCCCCAACCCTGAGCCTGTAATTCCCTTCTGGAAGCTCTGCATGGAATGTGTACACACCCAGTCCCATCGGGACATCAACCCAGAACACAGCCCCGTTCTGTATTCGGAAGGGTAGATGCCAGGAGGTCCCTTTTCTCCTGATAACCTCTGGAGGACTTGGTCCTTAGCTGACCATGTGTAGTTGGAGAATTTCCCCCTCTTTCCTGCCCCAAACCTCTTTTAAGTCACTTGTGGCCCAACTCACATTGTCAGCACCACAGGGGAATTTTTAAGATCACTAACGTTTAGAGCTTTAAGATTCAAAACCTGTTACACTGCAAATGTTCCCAGTACAGACAGACACGTTCCCCATGTTTCCTGCACCTTGTGGACAGGACTAACAGCTGAGCTTTCCCAAAGGAGTTAGGCCAATCATCTACCAAGACACTAGTTGTAAGAGAGAGGGTCCTGGACATTTATCCCTGCCCTGAGGTCCCCAGGGGCTGAGCTTATGTAGCTGTGACATTTACCCTCCCCCCTGTGCCATTTGTGTTTTCCAAGAATGGTCACAACCAGCTCCCATTGCACAGGCTTTTTTTATGATGTGACTTTGACCTTCCTCATTTTGACAGGTGAGGTCCACATAGTCTGTCCCCTGAGTCTGAGTGGGCCTGTGACAAAGACAAATGATGGTGTGTGACTTCTAGTGCAAGGCCATCAAGGCCATATATCTTCTGTCTGGCTCATTTGGGACACTCACTCTTGGAATTCAGCTGCCATGCTGTGAGGAATCCCAGGCGGTATGTGGAGGCCCATATAGAAAAGATCCAGCGCCCCAGCCTCTTGAGCCGAAGGATGAACAGGAGTTGGTCAGTGGAGAAGAAAGGGAAAGGGTATTCCAGGAGAAATAGGGACCAGCACGTGCAAAGGCTCAGGGGCAAGAGAAAGCTTGGCACATCTGGGCAGCTCCAAGAGGCATGCGGTGGGTGGAACATACAGTGGAAGCCAGGGGCACGGAGAGGTCAGGTCACAAAAAGCTTCCAGAGCCTGGCTTAGATGGAAGGACTGGGGAGCCATGGAAGAGTGTAACCAGGTGATCACAGGGGTTTAAAGTGGTGTATGTGTGGCAGCCCCAGTGGCCCAGTGGTTTGGCACTGCCACAGGCCTCAGATGTGATCCTGGAGACCTGGGATCGAGTCCCACGTCGGGCTCCCTGCATGGAGCCTGCTTCTCCCTCTGCCTGTCTCTCTCTCTCTCTCTCTCTCTCTCTCTGTCTCTCATGAATAAATAAATAAAATCTTTAAAAAAAATGATGTATGTGGCCTCAGCTGGGTAGAGAACCACTTGTGGGGCTGAGCCCAGAGGCAGGGTGGGAGTGAGAACATGAGCACCCACGGGTCCTGACTAGGGTGGTGGCAATGGGGGCGGGACAAAGGAGTTACACAGGTGGTGTGAGGGCTGGTGGCACTCGGTGGGTTTCTCAGCGTTCGTTATATTCATTATTATAGCCAGTGCCAGGGGAGATGGGCAGTGTATTGGTGACGGCCCCCGGGGATCCATCTCTGGCAGCAGGACAATGACACAGCCTCAAAGCGAATGAATCCCCCGGGCCTGTAGTGGAGGCTGTGGGACTCTGGGTTTGCTCTCCCTCTCGTACTACGATCAACTAATAACAGCTGTCTTTACTGAGCACTCCTGCATGCCAGATGCTGGCTGAGAATCTGACGTTATCATCTCAGTTAACCTGCTGCCTCTGTAGCAGTATGAGGTAAGAGCCCATTTTACAGATAATGAAACTGAGATTCAGAGAAGTTGAGTGACCAGCCCAAGGTCACTCAGTTCAAAAGTGGCAGAACAAGGATTCAAACCTAAATTCTCTTAGAGGCTGTGGAGTCTGCAAGCCTCAGGGGAGGTGGATGAGCAACCAGGACCAGCGTTTGTGGGGGTCAGAGGAGCTTTTGGAGGGAGGATGCTGGCTTAGAGACAATTCACTGGAATGTCAAAATGAATGGGCCTGAGTTAAAGTCTAGAGGAACCAAATTCCTGAGATTTTGTTTGAAGAAATGATCCCATGCTAATAAGGGAATAAAAGGTCAGAAAGCCATGCCTGAGCTGAACCATGAGAGGGGGCTGGCATCCAGGCCGGATTGGGGGGACACGCTGCACCTCCAGCCCCGGGTACAGTCGGGGGTCAGGAGGGGTTCCTGGGAGAAGTTCTGTCCCAAGACATGCTGCCTGCTTGTTGACTCTGCAGAATTGCAGCGTTCTGGAAGTTCCAGGCCTGTGTCTGGCTGGGGTCTGATCTCCAGTGATTAAATCGTCACTGGGAGCCTGGGTCGAGCTGGCACAGGTGTTCATCCCATCTTTGCCGTGTGGATTGTGTATCTTCCACTGGATGCCTTTCCCCTGGCCATGCTCCTCTGTCCCCTGGACCTCTCCTGTCAACCTGGCTGCCTGGTGGATCTCCTGGGGAGCTTCATAAACCTGATGCCCAGGCGGCACCCCAGAGTCAGCATTTTCTTTTTTCTTTTTTTCTTTTTTTAAGATTTTATTTATTCATGAGAGACAGAGAGAGAGAGAGAGAGGAGAGAGAGAGAGAGGCAGAGACACAGGCAGAGGGAGAAGCAGGCTCCATGCCCGATGTGGGATTCGATCCGAGGACTCCAGGATCACGCCATGGGCCCAAGGCAGGCGCTAAAACGCTGAGCCATCCGGGATTCCCAGAGTCAGCATTTTCAAAGCTCCCCACTCGATACCAACGTATAGCCAGTGGTGAAAACCTTTGCAGTCAGACACATGTAGGTTCAATTCCTGCCTCTGCTTCCATGCTGGGTGAACTTGGACTTGCTGGGCAACCCCTCGGAGCCTTAGTCTCCTTCTCCTTCCATTGGGAATGATACTCTTGTCATGGGCTAAAGGGATTAAATCATAATTTGAGCAAATTATCTAGTACTTAGAGCTAAAAAACAAAAAGAGAGAGAAAGCAAGCAAGCAAGTGCAATGGAAACAATCATGCTCACAGCAATATCAACCTTGCATAGTGGAAGGGAACACTTTGATTTGGGCCTTGAAAGGAGCGTGTTGAACAGATGCTTCTGGAGCAGAGCTCAGAGGCTGAGAGCCATTGAGCTCAAGTCCCTTCTCAGCGTGACTTGCTTTGTATCTCCCTCCATGGAAGGATCTGAAACGCAAACCATTATTGTTGACATGGGCAAGTCATTGAGGCCTGTGTGGGATTTCTGTTTGGAAAACCAGCAAATCCTGCAGGGTTGGACTCACCGATGTTTCTGCAGGCTGTGGCTGTGGCTGTGACAACTGATCAGAACCCCCAGTGCCCCTGGGCCGCAGGATGCAGGTATGGGAGGTGAGAGCCCGCACGCTCACCCGGTTCAAGCACACACCGTGTGCCGGGCACTCCACAGATGGGTTTATAAAACAAACATGTGCCAAGCTCTCACCACTTGGCACATTCTGTCATAAGCGTGTTGCACACATTTCCTTTTTTGATCCTCCAGATAACCCTATGTGGTCAGCACTGTTATTCTCCATTTTACAGATGGACCCGAGGCACAGAGCAGTCAAGTCATTTGTCCCAACTCACACAGCTGGCAAGTGGCTGAGGCAAACAGGCCGGCTGGCTTCCTGGAGCTTCCAAGGGCTCCACCGTGCTGGGTTGTTATCGCTGCGTGACCTAACGTATTCTTCCGACTGCACGGTAAGGAGGATTGCCAGCACTCCGCAGGAGAGGAAACTGAGGCCCCGCGAGCCAAAGACAGAGCTGGGATCTAACTTCAAACCTGTCGTTGACCATCTGTTCTTCTGGGATGTGAGCATTGAGTCATTCCTTCATTCACTCACCCGTGCCTTCCTCCCTCCCTCTCTCTCTCTCTCTCTCTCTCTCTCTCTCATTGACTACAGTACACAGTTATTGAGGACCTACTGTATACCTTGTTCTGGATGCAAAGGAGGCAGAGGTAAGATAGGTGCCCTGTCCCTTCCCTGGTGGTGGGGGTGTTGGGGGGGGCAAGGCAAGCCACCTCCCTAGGGTTTGGAAAAGACAGAAACTACTGATTCTGTCTGCAGCAGAGGGCAGCTCTGAGGAGGTGGTTTCCAGTTGGGTATCGAGGGATGAAGAGGAGTTCACCAGGAAAAGTGATCCAGGGGAGAGAATGGCAAGTGCCAAGTCAATGGACATGTGGGCGTGTGTGCTCTATTGGGCAACATCACACAGTTTGGTGTCATTAGGATGGTAGAGTACATGGGTGGCCAATGTGATGCATTGCTTGGGGAGAAAGTTGCTCTGTTGTTCAGGTGAGCTACGTTGGAGGCCTAAACTAGGACGGGGGCTCACCCCCAAGGCCCGGGGGTCTGGCTGCCAGCTTGGATGAGAACCCTCTCTGTGGTAAAAGGTGCTGGCAGGATCCTACTGCCTCTCCTTTCCCTGTCCTTCCCGATTCCTCTATTCCCCTCCCTCAGATCTCATCTTCATAGACACTAACTTGAGTCATTGGTGTTTCACCAGACACAGTGAGGATAAGCATCTTGGGCAAGGGAACAGCACGTGCTGCAGCTCAGAGGCACAACAAAGGTGTAGCCTCTTTGGAGAAAGCACATGAGCTCTGTGGCTAAGGTGGGGGGGTTCCTGGCCAGTGAAGGGGGGTGATGAGACAAGGCAGGCATGGGCTGGTTTGCTGAGGGCCCAGAGAACTCAGGCCCTGTGTTTTATCTTACAGTCTCAGAGAGCCATAGAAGGTGAGCAGGGAGTGCCAAGGCTGGAAACCTGCCCTGGAAACACCCTTGGGTGGGGGTCAGTGGGGGGCAGGTTGCGCAGGTGGGAGTATGACATCCTGGAAATCAGGGAGGAAAGTAAAGTGAGGGCCTGGCCCAAGCCGGGTACCAGCCGGGGTGGGCAGTAGGCCACCAGGAGGAGAAGTGACCAGGCACGACCCACAGCCCAGTTTCCCAAGCTGCCAGGAATCTGGAATTTGCAGTCCCGTCTTGTCTGCGGTTGGGGAAATATTCAGCTGAAAGCAAACACTCATTCCTGATTAAGGGCAAAGTCAAGGACCCTCTGACCCAAAGGAGAGGGCCTCGCCTGGACAGCCGAGCCTGGTCACATGCCTTCCCCAGGAGGCCCACCTGGGTAAGGCTGTGTGATGCCTCGTCAGTCGCTGTCCTTCTCTGTGCCACCAAGTCTAGTGCCTCCAGCTCAGGGAGGAGACAGATCCCTACAGAGAGCTCTCCATGAGCTAAGGGCTTTTTTGACAGGTTCTATTCAGATGCTGTTTTCAAGGTGTTGGAAACATCTGAACCTCTGAAGAGGGAAACCCTCTGAAAGCAAATAGACCCCTTGGGTAGGCCCTGCCTCTTCTAAGAGCTTCATTTGATGACATCCCACACTTGCCAACCACCAGGGATGGCTTTTTCCAGGGGTCCTGAGAACTTGATGTGCAGATACCACAGGGACCAACCCAGAAGTGGCTTCTCCTGCTTCCCCGTCCGTGCCCACCTATGTGTCTTCCTGGATGGGATGCTTATTTCCTGTCCAAGAAGCCCATAGTTGAGCTGGCCCCGACTTCTCGGGAACTCCTCCCTCCCTTGCGCCATGAGTCTCGGGTCCCCGGGAGTCCTCTGCTTCCTCAGACAGCCTTGCAGACACTGGGGGTCAGGAACCAGCTCCCTGCTACTATCCTGCTCCTGGGCTGGTGGTCCCATTGCCCGTCCTCTTTTCCTGGAGATCCTGATGGTATTCCACCCCGGCCAGGGGCACCTTCATGCTTTGGCACCCAGTTTGAGCTGAACTAGGAAGCAGGGAAAGTGCCTTGGGGTGGGGGTGGGGGTGGGGGTGTGGAAGCAGGAAATAAATGTGTTTAGGGAAGCAGTATTGAGCCCAATGGATGTGGGTCGAATCCCAGTTGCACCACTTTCTGGCTGTGTTGCTTTGGACAGATGTCTCAAATCACTTGAGCCTCAGTTTACCCATCTGTCAGATGGGAATGGTGGAAGCATCTAGCTCATGGGGCATGGGGTGAAATTAAATAAGATAATAATTTAATTAATTAAATAAATTAAATAAGTGGTGGGAGACCTTTCTGTGGCTGTGTATAGGGCTCTTTGCCACCCCACGTCAGCGTCCTCCTCCAACCCTGCCTGTGAGCCGGCACTCAGCCTGATGGGATGACCCCTTCCTCCCATCACGCCGTGCTCTTTCTAGCCACTGTGCCTTTGAATGTGCCATTTCCTCTGCCTGGTATGCTGTTCCTCTTCTCAGCCTGGCCAGCCCCAACTCATTCTTAAAGGAGGCCTTCCAGCGCCTTCCCCTCCTCAATCTCTGGTAGAGTAAACCTCTCCCACCCCTAGTTGCCCACAGTTCCACAGTTGAGAGGTTTCTGGGGCAGCATAATTGGGTTCTGGAGCTGGATGGTAGTCCTAGGGTGATCACAGAACTCTGAAAAGACTCTTTTGCTCCCCCAGCCTCATTTTGCCTCATCTGAGAAATGGGAATAATGTTCTGTGCTCTTTCATGTCCCGTGACCCACGGAGGTGACTCCGGTGTGCAGGTGCAGCTTTGCAGTATGTGCATTTCCTGGAAAAGAAAAACAATTTGGGCCTAACCCTTGGGGCCCAAGCAGTGGGGTTACGTAAGTTCTGAAACTTATTTTTCCCTGTAATTATGACACTCCTGGAGCCTTGGGCGAATGGACCCTGGCCCCAGCTCTTGCTTTTGCGCTTGTTGGGACATATACCAAAATTAATTTAATTACCATCTCGGGCCTCCTTCCAGGTGGGCCCTGCCAGGGCCCCTCCCTCTGGATTTCATTAAGTATCCTGTCAACATCACTGGCTCAGAGCTGCTGGTTTCCCTCGGAGTCAGCTTGTGGAGCCACAGGAGGAATGGGCGCCTGCCCCAGCCCCGCGTGACGGATTTTGTTTACCCTCTTCTTCCCACAGATTCCTCCCTTAATAACCCTGGAGCCGGGAGGCTCCCTGGCAGGGATGGGGGAGACAGGGTCTTGGCGGACGCATTGAGGCAGCTCCCCTGGTGGTGTGGGGAGTACGGGACGGTGCCCACTAGCTAGCAGCTAGGTTTTCAGAGAACAAAAGAAAAATTCCGTTGGCTCCAGAGGGGTCCAAGTTTTGGGAGAGAGCTAAGTTGTTCTGGAAGCAGGATTCATTCTTTGATGTCATTAGAAACCCGTGGAGGAGCTTCTAAACACAGATATAGGCTGAGTCGTGATCACTGTCTCAGACTTGTCACCTCAATCATAGCCTGGTTATAAACACAGCCTCAGAGACAGTGATCACGACAACTGATCATAACCTGGGCCTTAACTCTGGTCATAGACAGAACTGGGCTACAAGTCACAGACTGAGCCCTAGTTTTGGCCAAAGAATTAGGCCTGGTCTTGGTCTTACAGAGAGCTCTGATGCTAACTGTAGACTAATCCTTAATCCTGGTTCATGGAAAAAACTAAGCCCTGATCATGACTATATACTCAAACTTATCTTCATCCTTGTCCGATCCCAAATTCATCCAGCTGAATCCTAAGCCAAGTTATAGACGGAGTCTTCAGCTCTGATCCTGATCCCTAGATGACCTCTAATCCCAGCTCCTAAACTGACCCCTGACTCTGGTCAAAGACTGAGCCCTGTTCCTGGTCATAGACTGAGCACTAACTTCATCTTTGGATGACCCATTGTCCTGTCTCCAAGCTGAGCCCTTGTCCTGGTGACACACTGAGTTCTGAGTCCAGCCCCAAGCTGAGCCCCAAACCTGGAGGCCACCAGACCACACACCGGGTCCTTAGATTCGATTGTCTCAAGACTATCCCCTTTAAAATGTAAACCTGCCCCCTAGAAAGGAACCGAGTTAGCCCATCAGTGCTCATTCCTCGGTCAAGAGATGTCCTTGAAGGGATGAATCATGGAGCTAGATTTGGGAGACAAGAGACAGAGAGAAGCAGAAACAATTACTTCCAAAGGAGAAATGGAGCTGGGCAGGTGGTTCTCCTGGAGGAATAAGAAGGGGAAAAGAGAACACATGGTGTTAGGGGCATGGAAGCAGGCTGTTCCAGGCCTCCTGTCTAAGGGCGGAGGCCAAGAGCCTGCAATGTACCCTCTTGCAAATCATCCATCCACCCATCCATCCACCCATCTATTCACCCATCCATCTGCTCAGTAAACTCTTGCAGAGCACTACCAACAAGCCTTACATTCATCTGTTCCACCGTGCATTCAACAGGCACATACCAGATGTGCGATAGAGCCCACATTCTGTTTGGTGACGGGGTGGAGGGCTTCTTAGTGGGTGTCTCTAGAGACAAGTTACTCCCCTCCCTCTTTCTGTCACCACCACTTCTCTTGTGAGTTCCTATGGCACTAGGAATGAGTCCTAGAGTCAGGCAGGCTCTACCTCCTGGGTGGGTGTGCAGAGCAAAGGAGATGGCAGGTGAGAACTTACCTACATACCAGTCAGAATGGCTGGTATCAAAAGGATAAGAAATAAGCATTGGTGGGATGTAAGAAAAAGGAACCCTTATGCACTGTGGTGGGAAGGTATCTTGGTACAGTTACTGTGGAAAATAGTATGGAGGTTCCTCAAATTTTAAAAATAGAAATATCTACACAATCCAGTAATTTCATTACTGGGTCTTTACCCAAAGAAAATGAAAACTCTAATTCAAAAAGACATACACACTCCAGTGTTCATTGCAGCATCATTTACAATAGCCAAGATATGGAAGCAGCCTACACACACACACACACACACACACACACACACACACACACACGTTTAAGTGGAATATTACTCAGCCATAAGAAAGAATGAACTTTTGCCATTTGCGACAACATGGGTAGACCTAGATGGTATAATGCTGAGTGAAATAAATCAGAGAAAGACAAATGCCATAAAATTTCATTTATATGTGGAATGTAGAAAACAAAACAAAACAAACAAGAAAACAGAAATAGACTCATAAATACAGAGAACAAACCAGTGGTTGCTGGGGGTGGGGGCGGGTGGGTGAAATAGGTGAAGGGGATTAAGAAACACAAACTTCCAGTTTAAAACAAATAAATCAGCAGTGCCTGGGTGGCTCAGGGTGTGACCCCGGGGTCCTGGGATCGAGTCCCACATCGAGCTCCCTGCATGGAGCCTGCTTCTCCCTCTGCCTGTGTCTCTGCCTTTCTCTGTGTCTCTCATGAATAAATAAAATAAAATAAAATCTTTTAAAAAACTCAGAAAAGGATATTTGACAGGCAAACGGACAGACAAGTACTGTTACTTCTCT
This sequence comes from Vulpes vulpes, assembly GCF_048418805.1. Classification (NCBI taxonomy): domain Eukaryota; kingdom Metazoa; phylum Chordata; class Mammalia; order Carnivora; family Canidae; genus Vulpes; species Vulpes vulpes. Next base: position 57,678,233 of record NC_132788.1, on the reverse strand, counting down.
GGCCATTCCCAATTCCCAATCGGGAAATTGAGGCATGGAGAAGCGACACAACTTTCCCAAGGTCTTGTAGTGACTGAAAAGTGGAGCCTGGATAAATGGCAGGGCTGGCAGCTCCAGAACCCTGGGCTGGCCCCCAGCCCTCTCGAATCCCTGATGGTTGCAGTGGGGGTGAGCAGCCCCTAGATGGTCACGGCTGCCCAAGTGACCCCCACTTCACATGTCACCCAGAGGCATCCAGCCTTGAGAGCTTGTTTGTTTTGAGTTTTGTTTTCTTCCTTGCAGGTATTTTGTTCTATTTTGTGGCCAACCCCAACTTGCCTTGGTTAAGTCAAAAGGAGGAAGAAATCTGTGGCTGGCATTTGACCCAGGAAACGGAGGGAGCCTGTGTGAATGAGGAAGGAGGGAGTCCAAGATGGGATGGGGCTCCATGAGGCAGGGGAACTCACATTTACAGTGGGCTAGGCACTCAGCACCATGCTCTTGGGTGGGTACCACCTGTCCCCATTGTATGGATGAGAAGATGGAGGCAGAGGGGCTGGTTAGCTGTAGAATCGGGTCTGGCTTCTGGCTGCATGGGACTCCTGGTCCAGTGCTCTTTGCAGGGCCTGAGAGTCCCTGTGGGCCTGGAGGCTTTCCTGTAGCCCTCCGCAGGTGGTCCTTGGAAGCCCTGACCAGGTGCACAGCCCTCTCAGAGAGACCCTCTCCAGGCAGTGTGTCAAGACTGACTTAGGAGCCTCATCCAGGTCCCCTGCAAACAGCACGGGCTTCCAAGACCCTCTTGCACAGTGGCAGTGGGGGCGCTTCTCAGGAACACTGGGGCTGCAGCCAGGGAGGCCTGAGTTTGAGTCCTGGCCCCACCACATGCTGCCTGTCATGAATGCGAGCACATCCTTCATCCCTTCTGGGTCTCAGATTCATGTTCTTTGAAATGGGGGCACGAGGCCTGCTGGGGAGGAAGGCTGTGTGTCTGTCCCTCTTTCTGACCATCACTCGCGGACTCCAGGCTCAAGGACACTGACAGATCAGCAAGTGACCTACACAGCAGAGCCCCAGGGCCGTGTTCTGTGCTGGGTGAAGTGGGCACCCTGGTCTTAAGGAACCCCCAGTCCCAAAGGGGAGGGGAGCTACTCCTACCCGGTGTAAGGCCGTAGGTGGATATTCCAGAGAATCTAAGGGGGAAGGCAGGTTACACTTATCCATTCCACGAGGGGGGGCACACACCCCCATTTGTCCCAAGGGGAGACTCATGTGCTGCCTCCCTGGAGGGGGACAGAACAGATGCCCGAGTCAGTCTAAGGAGGGAGGCAAACACTCCACGCATCCTGGGGGTGGGCACACCCGGAATCACAAGGCAGTGGAAGTCTAGTGTTCCCACAGTGGCTCAGAGAACAGGACCCACGCATCCTCTATCATTTGACTATTTCTAAAGCACCTACCATGTGCCTGGACGTGTGCCGGGTGCTAGATAAAGAGGTGGGCTGCAGCCTTTGAGGGGAGTGCAGTGCTTTGGAAATAGTGATGTGAGAGGCTAGGCTTCTCTCCAGGGTCCAGAATGCAGAGGAGGGTGCAAATCCCTGATACCTTCTCAGGGGGCTACAGATGTCAGCAAACCAGAGCCCCGGAACTCCCCCTTTAAGCCTTTTCTTCCCACGATGCTCCCCAGGACAGGACACCTTACAGTCCTCTGCTATGTCACATTGTACCACATCGCCTGTCTTTTCCCTTTCAGACACCAGACACTGAGAAGTTTGTCTCAATGATCTATGGATGCACCAAAACCATCCCCAAACTCAGAGGCTGAAAATAGCAACCACTTCATTAGCTCTGCCATCTGATCTGGGTGCAGCTGGGCCCTGCTGCGGTTTTGTTTGGGCTCACTCGGCAGCTGTAGACACCTTGGGGCCGGCTGCTGGAAGATGACATCGCTTAGGTCTGGCAGTGTGGCTGTGGCCTGAGCCACACGCATCCAGGAGGCTCGCCTGGGCTCCTCTAACGGATCCAGCTGTTCATGTCACCTGCGGTCAGAGAGGCAGGATGGTCCTCGGCGGCCCCATTTGGCAGAAGTGAAAGCTGAGGCTCAGAGAGCTGTGGTGGGTGAGCTGGAAGGTGCCTCTGGCTCCTGTGTTTATGCCCCTCGCTGTGCAGCCTCCCTGTGACGTGGGGAGCGGGGGCTCCACGGGAGGCAGGTGCCGGCTCTGCCCCACGGTGCTCGGCGCTCGCAGTCTGCGGGGAGGAGGAAGGTCCACGTGCAGCTGAGAGGAGGAGAGCTCAGTGGGAGCCAGGGGGCCCCCAGCCTGCCAGGGGCAGAGCCAGCTGTCCAGAAGGCGTGAAATGAAATAAGGAAAAGGAGGTCAGAGAGGAACGCCCAAGGTCACAGCCAGCCGGCGGCAGGCACCCTGATCACACCACAACAGCCTTGTCCAGCACGGCCACATCTCCGGGGTCACAGGGATGTGACCCCCGCCCCTGTCAACCAGGGTGCACCTCCTGGGCTTCGGGTCACTAGGCAGCTTGCCGTCCAGTGGGGTGGGACGGCCTAGCCCACCTTCCAGGCCATCTGCCCTGCCTACTTGGTGGCAGCGTCTGTGTGCAGCCTGCTGGCCGGTGCAGGGGCCCCACAGCCCTGAAAGGTAACACCTGTCTTAAGCCTCTCAGAGCCTGACAAGGACAGGTATGGAGGAACTTGACTCCCCTGAAAGGATTTGGGCCCTTGTCCCGGGGCCCAGCGAGCCCATGGAAACATGACCCGCCCCTGTGTGAACAATGCCTTTCACTGGAACGTTGAACTGGCCACCAACTCACTGAGTGACTTTGGGCAAGTCATGTCCTCTCTCTGAACCTGTAAAATAAAGATGAAAATAACAGCTTCGAGGCGCCTGGGTGGCTCAGCTGGTTAAACAGCTGACTCTTGATTTCGGCTCAGGTCATGATCTCAGGGTCCTGGGCTGGAGCCCCGAGTCTGGCTCGGAGCTCTATGTAGAATCTGCTTGAGATTCTCTCTCCCTTCTCCCCTACCCCCCCTCACTCATGCATGCGTGTGCTCTCTCTCTCTCTCTTGAATGAATGAATAAATAAATATCTTTGAAAAAAAGAAAAAGAAAAACAACTGCCTTACGGGGTTTGCAACCCCTGTGTCACTTGACCATTATTGCACATTTCGTCTGGCACATAGGAAGTATTACTCTGGACTGGAAATGCTTTTTTTTTTCTTCAATATTGAAAATCACGATAAAGTACACCTAACACAAACTGTGCCATCTTAACCATTTTTAAGTGTGCAGTTCAGTGGTATTAAACACATTCATCATGTTGTTTGCAGCCATCACCACCATCCGTCTCCATAATTCTTTTCGTCTTGCCAAACTGAAACTCTGAGCCGGCTAGACACGAACTCCCTGCTCCCCCTCTCCGCCAGCCCCTGGCAACCAGCACCTACTTTCTGTCTCCATTGGAGAGGCTTTTAAAAAGTTCCAGAATCTCTTGGAGAAGGGAAGGGAGTGCCTGGATGATCACTTAATACTTTAGGTAGCAGCCTGGACTTTAAGTTAGCATTTATGTCGGCTGACTAGGAACAGAGCTGAGTGCAAGGATGCACGAGCCCTGGAGGGTGACTGTACAATCCAGTTATCACCCAAACTTGCTCGCCTTCTTGTTTTCCTTTAGTTTTATTTTATAGAGCTATAATTTATATACAGTAAAATGTACCCTGGATTAGCTTACCAGGGCTGCCGTAACAATACCATAGACTGGGGGCTGAAACACCTGAAATTTATTATCTCATGGTTCTGGAGGCTGGCAAGTCCAAGATCAAGGTTTGGCCGAGCTGGTTTCTTCTCAGGCCTCTCTCCTAATCCTGTGTCCTCACATGGTCACATGGTCCTCGTCTGTGTCTCAATCTCCTCTTTTTGTAAGGACGACAATCCTATTAGATTAGGGCCGACCCACGCACCCTCATTTTAACCTTCCCCTTTCCCCAGCTTTATTGACGTACAACTGACAAATAAAACTATATGAGCCTAAGGTATACAACATAATGATTTAAAGTACATATATGTTGTGCAACGATCACCATAATAAAATCCGTCAACACATCGCTCACCTCACCTCTTTTTGTTTTGTGGTGAGAACATTTAAGATCTACCGTCTTAGCAAATTTCAAGTATACAAGACAGGATTGTTAACTACAGACACCGCACTGCACGTTGGAGTCTCAAAACATGCTCATCTTATAACAGAAAGTTTGTGCCATTGACTAACATTTTGCCTTTCCCTGCCCCTTTGGCCCCTGGCAAGCACTCTTCTACTCTCTGGTTCTGAGTCTGACTCCTTAAAACTGCGCGTGTTAAGTGAGATCATAAGGTGTTGGCCTCTCTCTGACTTATTTCACTTACAAGATGTCCTCCAGGGCCATCTATAGCATCACAGATGGCAGGGTTTCCTTTTCATGGCTGAATAATATTCCATTGTATTTATACACCACATTTTCTTTGTCTATTCATCCACTGTAGGAAACTTGGTTTTTGTGCCTCCGCTCTTGTGCATAATGCTGCCACAAATGCAGGGATGCAGATGTCTCTTTGAGATGGTGACTTCATTTCTTTGGATCTATACCTGTAAGTAGGGTTATGGGCACATAGGATAATTCTATTTTTAATTTTTTGAGGAACTGCCATGCTGTTTTCCATAGTGGCTGCACCAATTTGCATTCCCACCAACGGTGCACAATGGTTCCCTTTTCTATACGTCCTTGTCAACACTTGTTTCCTCTTGTCTTTTTGATACGATAGCCATTCTAATGGATGTGAGGTGATAGCTCGCTGTGGTTGTGATTTGCATTTCCCCTGGTGATTAGTAATGTTGAGCACCTTGTCATGTCCCTGTTGGCCATCTGTGTGTCTTCTTTGGAAGAATGTCAATACAGACTTCATTTTAACTTAATCACCTCTTTAAAGTCCCTATGGTCATCTGAGTTGTGACAAAGGGATACACCCATGTAGCTGAATGGCACAATGAAGATGTGAAAGGTATCCATCATTGCAAAAACATCACTCCCGTGTCCCTTTGTGGACAGTGCCCACCTCTAACCCCTCATGTCACTATCAATTCAATTCGTCCTTTCTAGACTTTCACATAAATGGGATTACTCAGTGTGTTCTCTTTGGAGTCTAGCCTCTTCCCTCAGCAAAAATGATTTCAGGGTTCTCCTGTGTCTTGTACGTACGTAGTTTCTTCCCCATTATTGTCAGTAGCAATCCTTTGTATGGATGGACCACCATGTGAGGGCTATTTGGGTGGCTTCCAGGTTGAGGTTTAAGAAGATAAAGGTTCTGGAAACATTTGGGTCCAGGTCTTTGTGTGGCCATATATTTCCATTTCTCTTGGATATTCCCGCCACCCCACAGGGTGGAGTGGGGGGGCTGGATCACTGGATTGAATGGTGGGTAGATGTTTAATGTTTGACTGTTCTCTGGGGTAATTGTGCTGTTTCACACGCCCACCAGCAGTGCGTGAGAGTTCCAGTTGCTCATTAGCACATCAACACTTGAAGTGGCCAGTCTTCCTGACTTTATTTCCAAAGGGCGTGTGCTGGTATGGCATCGCGGCTGAACTCTCATTTCCCCGATGCCTAGCAATGTTGACCATCTTTCCCATGTGCATATTGGCCACCATGTATCTTTCCTTTCGCCCATGTGGGGTTGTCCTTCTTTATTGTGGTAAAAGATTCATAATGTAAAACTTGCTGTTTTAGGTGTGCAGTTCGGTATTGTTAAGTACATTCATGGTGTTGTGCAACCATCCCCACCATCTGTCTCCAGAACTTTTTCATCGGTGTGAACTGAAATTCTGTCCCCACTGACACAAACTCGCCATTCTCCTCCCCTGCAGCCACCACCCTACTTTCTATGCCTATGAATTTAACTACCACAGGGGCCTCATAGAAGTGAAATTATAGTGTTTGTCCTTTTGTGACTGGCTTATTTCACTGAGCACAATGTCCTCGGGGTTTGTCCATGTTGTAGCCTGTGTCAGAATTTCCTTCCTTTTTATGGCTGAATAATACTCCATTGTATGGACAGACCACATTGTGTTTATCCGTTCAACCATTGGCTGCCATGTGTTAGCTATTGTGAATAATGCTGAGATGAATATTGGTGTACAAATATCTCTTAGGGTTTCTGCCTCAATCGGGTAGTCATTTCACTACTGAGTTATGAAAACCTTACTTTTGAAGTAACATCTGAGTTTCAACCTTAGTGATGGTTAACTGCTCAGTGTTTCAGCCAACATCTTAGTTATTGACTAACACTGAAGTTATCCACCAACCCTAACTTTTAGCCAAGGTCTTAAAGATCTTGATCTTTAAGTTAGTCATGAGTTAACTCCTTGTTTTTTAGCTAATGTTTTAATTAGCGAACTAATGTCTTTGCATTCAGCTAAATACCTTACTTCTCAGTTAACATCTACCATCTTCTTTTTCAGCTAAGGCTTTAGTGGACATTAATTTCTTTGTTATTTCAGCCAGAATAAGACCCTGACGAACTGGGAAAGGAAAGTAGGAGGCTTAAGAAGGAAATGTGAAGATGTGAAAGACTCAACCTCTATGTGAATTGAGGGAGACCTTCTTTACCTCACCTGAACTGTATATTGAGGAGGAGGATGAGCCCCATCTTGTTCTCTTGACGCCATCATTGGGCACTGAGCCCCTCAATGGGCCCAGCCCCTTGTTCTGTACATGTTTAACGACCGAAGTATAGGAATGTGCCCAGCTTAGCTGCCCTTCCCAGCCTTGCTGAGGCTGGATAGGCTAACAGAGCTTTGAGCAACACGAGCCTTGATATCTCCTTCCAGCAAATGGGTGGCCCTAGGCCAAGCATGTGCAAGGTTATATCTCCACAGTGAAAAAATAACTCAGGGATGAGCAGGGTTGATTTATGGGGACTGGCTATGGGAGGAAAAAAGACACATATGAGCCCGGGTTTGGAGCTCATGAGAGGCTGGGAGGAAGACGCAGAAAAGGCCGAGCTGCCAAAGGGAGCCAGGGTGCTGCAGTCCTGGGGTCAGCTTGGACATGGCCTGGAGTCATGGAACCAGTGGTATGCTATCCTTGGTGGCTTCCCAGTGTCCATGGCACCAAGCGGCCTCATCCTGTTCACACCTACTCGCCCCCTCCTACTCTCCCACAAATCCCTGTACCCTGTGGTGCAATCATGCCCGAGTGGCCGTGTCCTCAGCCACTGAAAGCCATGCAAATTCACCATGCCCTTGTAGTCAGCACCTGGAGCCCAGAAGGACTTTTCCTCTGCCTCAACAGAGCTCCTGCAGCCTTAGTGCAAATGTCCTCACCTCTGGGGATCCTTTCTCAGGGTCAAGTCTCTTTTGGGATTTTTTTTTCTTTTTTTGTAAGAGTCTTTTTGGGATCTAAGGCTCTGTGGCTGTAAATAAAGATCTGATCTGAGCCTGGCTCTTCATTAAAGTTTTTTGAGTGGATAAATGAGTGAGTGAGTGAATTAAGTCAGTAAAAGAATGAATGAATGGACGAGCGGGTGGGTGGTGGGCTTAGAGTCACATGCAATCTCCAGGGATGGGGGGAACTCTGGAGGCAGGGACCCTTACTCTCATATCTTGCTGACATGTCATGTGTTATCCAGAAACACCTGGAACCCAGGGCCCAGGACCAAAAAGTGCAGCTGGCCCTTCTATGCCTCCTGTCCTAGAGTTTCCAGGGGATCTGGGGTCTTCTCCCTGCTCAAGCCACCATGCTGAGGCTGTATCTGGGTCAGATTAGGTGCCCTGCCCTAGCTGAGTGGGGTGCTGTGGGATAGCACCTTGAATCCTGGCATTGTCTGGCTCATGAGCACTACAGAAGCAGCATCCTCTGCTGGGCCCAGGCCACTGAGCTCTGAGAGCCCATCTCCAACCTTGCGTGACTCCCACCTCAGCCTTGTACCCCTGGGCCCGATGTGTGCCCCTCGGTGGGTCACCTTATCTCTCTAGACTCACATCTGTTGCACTCCTGCATCTGCATGACCTGACCTACACTGGGCTTCCCAAGCTTATCTCCTACCCTGACCCCATCAGCCTCAGACACATCCAACTGGTTCTTACCTCTGGACCTTTGCACTGGCTGTTTCTTCTACCCAGAATGCTCTTTCTTCCCCCCAGATTTTCATTACTTCCTTTCTTTGGGTCTCTGCCCAAAGGTCACTTTCTCAAAGAGGCCTTTCCTGACCATCCCAGGAGATATGAGGTCAGCCCAGCCCTGCTGTACCTTCACTCGCTGGGTGGTCTCAGTGCCTGGAAGGGGACATCTCTTCTATTTGGGGGCCCAGAGTCTCACGTCCCAAATATGCAGGGAGCACAGAACATTGGACTGCAGGATTCTGGATCCTCTACATGCTGTGGGCTGCTGGTTATACTTTGTTATAATATGATCTGTCATTTCTCAATGCCCCTAGAGGTATGGTATCAAAAGGCTGGTTTTACAGTTGGGGCAACTGGACTCAGAAAGGAAAGTGGCTCATCCAAGGCCACACAGCAGCAAGTGGTGGAGACTGCCAATCCACATCTTGCCTACACCCTTGGCTGCCTCTCTTGGCTCAGCCTTTGCCCCACAGCTTTCCTAACATTTGCTACTTGCTCTATAAAACAGATCCCCAACTCCAGGAAGCGAGGCATGGGGTAGTAGAGGACGGAGCCTATACCCAGGAGGAGGCTGTGTGACCTGGACCAAGGTCTACTTAGATTGGCTGGACTCTGAATTTTTATTCCATTCTGTGTCTGTGTCCCTGCCTTGCAGTGGGCGAGTCGGTGCCCTGATGTGGTGCGGATAGAGAGAAGCAGGGTGACCAACTCAACCTGTGTGTCTGGGACAATCCCAGCCTGAGCACTGAGCGCCGTGCATCCTGGAAACCTTAGTCCTGGGCTAATGGGGCCTGTTGGTCATTCTCAAGCAAAGGGAAGGCAAGGCAGGCAGGAGGCCCAGCGGTGGAGAAGGCTAGGAGGTGGGAGATAAAGTGTGTGAGTGGCAGATATGGCTGCCTTAGCTTGTGGAAGCCCCCCTGGGTCTGGGGAACAGGGAAGAGAGGGAGAAAGGAGGAGCAATTGGGTTCCAGGGGCCTTGAATGCCGAGCACAAGATGTGGGCATCAGGAAATGCTGTGACTTTTTGGAAACTGCTCCCTCAAGGAAGGAGAGCTCAGGAGAAGCAAACTGAGCCCCTTGAGTTCTCTCTGGCCTCAGCAACCCCAGCCCTGGAGGGAGGGGGAATGGGGCTGACCCTCTCACCCAGCCAGCCTCCGGGAGCAGCCAGACACAGTGGGTCCTTTCTTCCAGAAGAAGAATTCGGTAACAAAACACCGAACCACACCCCCGTGACAGCCTCTGCCTGAGGGGCTTTGCAAGGGGTGGGCAGAGAGATAAGCCAACCCCAGACCACTGCTGCTGCTCCGGGAGGTTCTGTAATTGGAAATACTCACCCTGTCCCAAAGCCAGGAGCCAGGGGGTCCTAGGGGCCAGCTTAACCCTGGCCTGCTCCTGCCCAGTGGGGGCGGCACATGCCTGTGGTTTGGGGCGTTGGGGGCCGAATCCAGCTGGATTCTTGGCTGTGAGCTCCAGGAGCCAACGCAGCTGCCCGAGGACGCAGGGAGAAGTCAAAAGGCAGAAGTGCTGACCAGGCTCCCCCAGCTTCGTGCCTTGCTCACTTCCTCAACGACCCATTTTATGGAGGAGGAAACGGAGGGCCGGGGAGAGCACGGGGCCTTCACCCAAGCTCACTTCGTAGGCCGCACACCTTGTCTGAACCGGTGGTGGTGTCCCTGGGGACTGTCTCAGGGCCGCTGAGAACAGACAGTGGCCTCAACGTGTCACCTAAGTGGGGAGCGGGGACAGTATGGGTGCCCCCCCCCATCCTTGCAGCTCTCTTTTAGAGCTCCTTCTAGGAGTAGGGCTTCACAAAGGCAGGCTATGCAGTTAAAGCAACATCTGAAAACCCTCCTCCAGCCTGTTGGTTCTCAAGGTGGGGTCCCTGGATGGCCAGCAGCAGCTCCTGGAACTCGTTAGAGATGCCCCCTCCTGGCCCCTCCTCGGACCTATAGAATCAGATACTCTGGGCGGTGTCACAAGCCCCTGGGATTCCGATGCTCCAGCAGGGCTGAGAACCCCAGCTCCTGTCCAGTGCGAGAGGGGACACTAAGGCCCAGGGCCTCCCCTTGCTCACCGCACAGCTGAGAAGCCACCCTGGGCATCTTCTGGCTTCCAGCTCCCCTCCTCTGGCTCCCCAGCAGCGTGTTCCTCTCTCTGAAGTGAATGAATGACCTCTTTTGGCTTGAGAGTAATTCACTGAGGTGGCCCCCTTGTCCCAGTCAACTCCCAGCCAGGACTCAAAGCTCCTCGAGGGCAGAAGCAGCACCTGATTGTCTGGTTCTTCTGGGGCCTCACTGCACTGCTGGGCAGTTCTGAAGCTGATTGACACGCTTAGTCAATCAACCCATTTAGCAAGCTCTCTCTTTATACACTCGATATACTAACTACCTCGCACTTCTGCCAGGACCTGGCAAGCTGCTCCCCCATTGCTCTGGGGTGCCAGCTGACCAGCCGTGCCCTGGCATCGACAGCGGGACGGTCTAGCCCACGGTCCCCGGCCCAGCCCAGATTTCTCCCTTTGTCAGGGTCTCTTCCCAAACCAAGAAGTCACAGAACGGAGGAGGGCCGGGTAAACTCCGAGATCTTTGATCCCCCCCACGCACTGTCCTTGCCTGGCATTCACACTCCTCCTGTTGACTCCCTCCCCACCCCCAGCATCTCCGCCTGCCTAGGTGTCACTCTGTTCTAAGGGCAGCCCTTCAAACTGAGACGGGACTCTGTACCTGCAGGGCTCCTAGAATTATCACTTACTCTCCTGGGTTGACATCTGCCTGTCTCTCTCCACGCTCCCTTTTACAGTGGCCAGCCAGAGCTCCAGTGTTTTCTTATTCTAGGAGTGGGGTTTCACCCTCAGAGCTAAATCTGGACCCTAGATCAGATGAGAGAAGCTCTGTGGCAGCAATGAGATTCCGAGGTGGCTGCAGCTTGGTGTGTGGCTCTGCCCTCCTCTGAGCCCGAGTCTTCCATGAGCATACAGTAATCCCAGAGCATGGGGCTCCGCTGCCACATGACATCTAAGCACCTTGCTCTAGCCTGAGCCAGAGTAAGGGATTAGGCTGTGTGGGACCCAGCACAGGGGGCAGCTTGCTAAAAGGCTCTCCCTCCTCTTTCACTTCCCTGGGATCTGGACAATTGTACCAGCCTCTGCCAGGCTCCCTGCCTCCAGTCTTAACCCTGCCCAATCGGCCCTCAGCATAGCTGTGACCACAGTACGCCACTGTGAATCTCCTCGGAGAACTCCACCCTCCCCAGGACACAGCCTGAACCCTTAGCCTGGCATTCAAGGCTTAGCAATCTGACCCCAGCGCCTGCCATTGTGCATCTTTGCCTGCCAGCCTTTCACCTGCCTTCGGACCCAGGACACAGCATTCTCCCCAACACAGCAGGCTCATCACGCTTCCAGGCAGCTGCCTTGCTGTCTCCAGTGCCTGGGACACCCCCCCGCCCCTTCCTCTTCAGCCCTGGCCACTCATTCAGTTGAAAGCTCACTCCACACTACTGAGCGCCTTCTGTGTGACAGGCCCCGTGTACTCTGGGCAAGAACCACTACAATCTGTTTCCTGCTCTCATGAGCCTCCTGTCTGGGAAGGAGGGGTGATGCAGGATCCCTCGGTGGGGGGGTGCGGGGGGGGCAGGGGATTACCTGGGCAAGTGCTGAGTGTGCATGAGTGAATTGGGGAAGGAAGGAAGGGAGGAGCATTCCAAGCAGAGAGAGCAGTCTGTGCAAAGGCCATGAAGCAGGAGGGAGCAGGACCAGGTGGCCTTCTGGGGTACAAGCCCGGTGCCGTTGCTCAGAAGAGCCCCACACTTGGGGTTTAAAACCCCTAGTTGTCGCCTTGAAATTCGTAATAATTTTATCTTCAAATTTGTGTTGCTTGAGTCCAATGTGGAGCGTGTACCAGGGATGTGGAGGCTCAGCTGGCAATGTGGCACGCGGTCCCACCTCCTGCCACCAGCCTAGGACACGGAAGTTCCCATCAGGACCCCATCTAGCTGATGTGCCTTCCGCCGGGGGCTTGGGTGCTGACAGAGAGAGGGTCAGAGTCGCACGCCCCCGGCACCTCAGAGGAGGGCAAAGCAATGGGTCTTCTTGCCCCAGCTGACAGGGGCATGTAGGTGCCCAGCACAGAAGGCTAGTGCCCTAGCAGGGAGGGTATGCTACCCTGTGGAGTGCCTGTCCCCATGGGTTGAGGTGGCAGGCCCAGGAAGGGGGATGGTCTGGCTTGGACTGTCTAGGCCATGGCCCACCAGTCCCTGTGGGAGGGGCGGCCCAAATCAGCGGGCACGTGAGTGCTGAGTTGTGAGGCACTATCCCAGGTGCAGGCCCCGTCTCCCACAGTGTCCCTGCACTCGAGAGTGTGACATTAAGTAGCCAATACAGAGCACCATGAGAGAGAGAGACAGAACAGAGAGAAAGAAAGACCATGGAAGAATGGGAAAGGTTTATGTCTTAGTCCTTCAACCATACTTTATTCCTGCCTTTTGAATCAGAGTTAGGGGGCCTCCAAATTACGCAGCCGGCCCAAGGACAGGGCACACGTGAGGACTCAGGATGGGCAGAGGGAAGGGGCCAGGGGCAGACTACTGTGCACACGCGCATGCCAGAGGGGCTCAGGGAACCATCTCCTCCGGCTGGAACGGCCGGGGGAATTAAAGCCGACTTCACAGGCAGAGAACACAGGACCCAGAGAGAAGGGCCTCTTCGCCGTGGAGTGCCCTGAGACGCCACGCAAGCTGCAGACCCGATCACAGGCATGGCCTGTACTGGGAGGCAGGGTGGTCTTCAAATCCAGGGTGCTCTTTGGGTTCCAATCAGAGTGGGGGAGTGGCAAGCAGGAGGGGGTGGCATAAATAACGGGGTCTGGAGCCTGCCAAGTCCCTGGGGCTGCCTGCCCCACCTACCCATACCCTGTCTCAAGCACCCAAGCAGCCATTCTGAGCCTGCCCATCAGATAAAGGCTAGTCTTACATCATATCTCTTCAGGCCCCCAGCGCTGAGGGAGCCAGTGCTCAGCCAACAGCAGGGGTGAGTTTCAGAACAACAACAGGAGGAGGGAGGATGTTGGAAGGGGAGATATGTTTTCCCTCTGACTTTCCTACCATCTCCCACAAAGCCTCTGGCTTCTTGGGGCCATGTTTTTCTGGTGTAGAGAGACCAACACCAGTGTCTTTCAGGCAGGCATTCAACCTACACCCGCTAAGGCTGTAAGATCAGATACAGGATGCCCGGTTAAATTTGAATTTCAGAAAAACAATGATATGTTTTTAGGATAAGTATATCCCAAATATGAGATGAGGACTAAACAAGCGTTTGTCATTTATCTGAAATTCAAATTTAAGTGGGTATCCTTTTGTTTTTATTTGCTATATCTGGCAACCGTACACCTGGTCAGCCCGCATGCTTCACCTCCAGACAGTAACCCTGAAACTCACGTAAGCTCCCTCACAGCTGAAGCCCAAGTGAACATTTTCAGGAATCTCCAGATGAAAGGGACTTTAGAAATCACGTTTCCCCATCTGTGACCTGAGGCCCAGAGAGCAAGAAGGCTTTGTTTGTAGTCACCTAGACAGAGTGTGTCTGTCCCGGACACTTGGATGGCCCTCGGCACTTCCAAGTGCTCCTTGGGCCACCTGGTAGGTGAGCGTGCAGTTGCTGCTTCCATTAGGGAGAGGCAGGGGCTGCTTGGGACTCATGGGAAGTCTAACCCCAGTGTAATGCAAGACTTGACTCTGACCCTAACCTAAGGCCCCAGCGTCTGTAGCCACCACCGTCCTCCCTCGTTTGGTGGCTAAGGATGTGGGGTTCAGGGAAATAGAGGAGGCTTTGAACCTCAGCACCTCTGCTCACTGGCTGGGTGATCTTGCCAGGTGCTTCTTTTCTCCACGCCCCAGAGTTCTCATCTGTAAAATGGGGATAATGATATGCCCACTTCATAGAGGTAGTGATGACGGACTGAGGGAATCCATGAAGCCAATTCCTCCTGCCCACCTAGACCCTTGGCAGGTGGCATCCAGCTCTGTCCTCGGCCTCTCGCCACCCACGTACACTGACCCCTTCCCCCTGGGCTGGCTTCAGAAGCCTCCCCTGACTTCAAGGCTGTGAGGTTGCTTGGGGACCTGGAGGGAAAGCCCCCCATCGCACCAGAGTAGTTGTGGGGCCATTGCAGAGAGAAGCAGAGGTTCCCAGGCTCACAGAACCTATCTCATCTCTCATCCTCACCACCTCTTCTGTGCATTGCACCCCTACAGTCGCTCTGCCCAAGGCCCCTGGGCAAGCCATCCCCTCTGCCTGTTACACCCTCTGTCCACCATCACCTGACAGACTGGAATCCCGACTGCATCCCCCAGGATGTCCACATCTAGCAGAACTACAATGACAATTGTGATGATAGTCAACGTGTACCTGGTCCTTAGTAGGGACTAGGCATTGGTCTAGGCACTTTGCATATACTGAGTTGTTTAATTTTCACTGTAGCCTAGGCCATAGATGCTGTTTCCATCCTAACTTTACAGAGAGAGAGAGGGTCGCGTTACTGATCACTGACAGAGCCAGGACCTGAACCTGGGCAATGCAGCTGTAGTCTGGGCACCCAAGTCATGGCCATGCTGCTGCCCTCACACCATGATGATCCCAGCCCCTAACACAGGTCCAGTGTGTAGTAGGTACTCAATGAATAATCATCGAGGACAGCCCAGGTGGCTCAGCGGTTTAGCGCCACCTTCAGCCCTGGGCGTGATCTGGAGACCGGGGATTGAGTCCCATGTCAGGCTCCCTGCATGGAGCCTGCTTCTCCCTCTGCCTGTGTCTCTCTCTGCCTCTCTCTTTCTCTCTGTCTCTCATGAATAAATAAATAAAATCTAAAAATAAATAAATAAATAATAAATAAATAAATAAATAAATAAATAAATAAAAAATAATCATCAAATACATGGCCATGTGTATCATATCAGATCCCAGGTTTCTCTTTCTGGGTCTGTTTCCTTGACAACACATTTACTTCCAGAGGTCTCATGGTCTCAGAACCTAGTACACAGTAGATGCTCAATAAATGCCTGATGAATAAATAAAAGAATGAATGAACCAGAAGAGATGGTGTTGGGGGCCTAGAAAGACAAACAATGAGGGAGAGGGCCAAGAATTTTTCCTGCAAACGAGGCCACAGTGAGCAAAGCCTGGACATCGAATTCATTCCGATGACCCTTTGTTATGCACTAAAAACAGTTGGCAGTACAGGGTGGCAAGGGGCACTTGCCCAATTCAAGAGGCAGACTGTGGGGGCAAGGGCAGTAACAGGCTTGCAGAAAGCCCCCCAAGGGTGCTCTGTCCAGCATGCTTCATGGTCAGCCACTGACTTTCAGTTAAAAAAAAAAAAAACTGTTGGGCTACCTGGGTGGCTCAGCAGTTTGGTGCCTGCCTTTGGCCTGGGGCGTGATCCTGGAGTCCTGGGATCGAGTTCCATATTGGGCTCCCTGCATGGAGCCTGCGTCTCCCTCTGCCTATGTTTCTGCCTGCCCCCCCCACCCCGTGTCTCTCATGAATAAATAAATAAAATCTTTAAAAAAACCTGTTTTATTGAGATATAATCATATGCCATAAAATTCATCCATTTGAAATGTGCAATTCAGTGCTTTTTAGCATAGTTACAGAATTGTGCAACTATTACCACCACCTAATACATCACGCCAAAAGAAACCCCGAATCATTAGCATTCACTCCCCATCCCAACCTCTCCATCCTCAGCTCTAGGCGATCACTACCCTACTCTCTCTGACTAACCTAGTCTGTGTTTTTCATATAAGGGGAGTCATACAATCTGTGGCCTTTTGTGACTGGCTTCTTTCACGTGACATCATCTGTTCGAGGTCCCTCCACACTTCCACCTGTGTCAGTACCATATTCCTTTTTATTACTCAGTAACATTCCATCGTGTAGCTATATTGCATTTTGTTTATTCATTAATCAATTGATGGACATTTGGCTTTGTAACTACTTTTTAGCTATTAATATAATGCTGTTATGAATACTAATATGTGGATGTATATCTTCAATTCTCTTGAGTATTCTGTTCCTAGGAACGGAATTGCTCAAACATATAGTAACTCTGTAGCTAACGTTTTGCTCCCTCTTAATTTGGGATAAAAAATGAATAATATCTTTCTTCTACAATTAAAAAATACATCCTAACACCTAAGGAGTCCTGTAGATTCTACAAAGTCCCACATAGGGGATCCCTGAGGGGTCGGGCATGCCAGTGGGTCACGTCAAACTCCCAGCATTGCCACCTGCTGTCTGACTCTGCCCAAGTAGTCCACCTTCCTGAATCTCAATGTCCTTGGCTATGACAGGGAGATTTCCATACACAGTTTGAAGGGATGGTATGAGAAGCACCTGAGATATCACGTGAAGACCACCTGGCCTGCTGTGGGGTCTGGATGTGAGATGGCAAATGTCATTTAATGCAGCAAACACGTGCTTCTTTGTGCCTGGGGCTGGATGCTTTCATTTTAAAGATAGGAAGACAGAGGCCAGGGAAAGACTAGGATTTTCCCAGAATCAGGGCAGTGAGGACAGGCACAGGGGCCCCTGCCTGCCCTGTCAAGGGGAGCTTGACCCTTTCTCCTCCTGCTAACTGAGACAGTCAGCTATGTCTTGGGGTTGGGGGTTCTTTCCCTCTCTGTGCCTCAGTTTCATCATCTGAAAGATGGTACTTCCCCCCTGGGCTGTCTGATTAAGTGAGGTAACAGACGTAGGATTAAGCTCTGAAGCCTGGTGGATATAAAGGGTTCGGCTGTTGCTTCCAGCTCTTAGGAGAGTCTCGGGGGCCACGGGGGTGGTGGGGAGAGGGTAAAAGGAAACACTATCGTTTAGAGAAATTAGGACTCCAGGTGCGCCCATGGTAATGGCTACGATGAGGGCAGGCAGCAGCAGGTTGCAGGGGGTGGAGCTGCTGGCGGGAGACAGGTCCGGGAGACGTCAGCAGAACTAGCAAAGCTGAGCATCCGCGCGGGTGGGGCCCGGCGACCCCACCCTGAGTGAGTTACCTGGCAGAGGTATGTGCTATGGTCACCGAAAACCTTGTTCAGAGGTGCGCAGCACCGTTTGGAACAGCCGTCGGCTGGAAACACTGCACACGTCCAGCGACACAGAAGGCAGATGCTCCGTAGTGGCTTCACGGGAGGGAATAGCGACAGCCGAGGGAACAAACTAGAATGAGCCCTGCACCCACCTGCGCGGATCTGTTGGGCAAAAGGAGCCAGACACGAGGGGGGACGCGGTGCGTGATCCCGTGGGTCTAAAGTTCAAACACAGCCGAGTCGATTCTATGGTGTTAGAAGTCAGGAAAGCAGCCCTTCTTTGGGGTGAGTGCGGGGGCTCCTGGGAGCTTCTGCGACATTGGATGCTGCTTCCGTGTCTGGGTGACACCAGGGTGTTCAGGTTGTGAAAATTCACAAAGCTCTCCAGGCGTCCTTTCTGCCTTTCTCCGTGTGATTGATTTCCTGCGAACATGGGTCCTGAAAACTAGACGCGTGTGCCCTTTGCAAGAAGGTGCACAAAGGAGCAGGCCTTGCGCACCGGAGGATGGTGGCCTCCACCGGAGAAGACAAGCCGGGGCTGAGAGGAGAGAAGGAAAGGGAACAAGCACTGCACAGGCCAGCGACAGAGGGGCCCCGCAGCCCAAAGGCACAAATGTTTTTTATCTGCGGCACTGCGCTCGAGACAATTACAACCTCAGAGAGAGAGAGAGAGAGAGAGAGAGAGAGAGATCCCGTGTCCAGGCCACAGTTCCTTGCCCGACGCCTCCGCCTCTGGCTCGGGGGCATTTCCGTGCCCTCTGCAGCCCGCCGTGTTTGGGCAGTAAACCGAGTCATGATGATAACCACAGCGCTAATACTAATGCCACCATCTCCCCGATGTTTCTTTGCGTCAGGTGCAACACGGACCCCTCTGTACACCTGTTCATTTGTTTGGGCAAAGGGCAGTGGAAAGGGGGGCAGGTTGCTGAAAAAAGGCCTCCAGTTTATGACTGTAAATTGGGGCAATGACAGCCCTCGACCCCCAGTGCCACCCTGAAGACTGGCCAGGTGAGGGATGGTCATTGTTGTTATTAGTGGGACTGTCACTTTGTTCTCATTCCTGTCGTACAGATGGATAAACTGAGGCTCGGAGAGAGGCACTCATATGCCCAAGGCCACATCGGAGGGGTAGAGCCGGGGCTGAGGCAGGTGTGTCTGCCTCCAGCACCTCATCTGAACCGCTTGGCCCGGCCTCCTCCTTGGGACTGTAGGGAGGACACTACCACCCTTGCCACCCCCACCGGGCAGGGGTGAGAGAAGTAAGACCCATCCTCAGCTTGTTTCCAGGCCCCTTCTGAAGGCCAAAGCAAGTGACCTCCTCCTGCCAGGTCCTATAAACTCTGGGGAGGGGTCCACATGGTTGGGGTTCGGTCCTTGGCAAGGCGCAGGCTGTGCTCTGCTCACACTCGTTCATCCAACGACCCAGGCCATGCCCTGGCCTTGTCAGAGACTCTATCCAACTCACAGTGTCTCTCTGGGCCTCAGCCTTCTGTAAAATGAGGTTGAGTGGTGAGAGGCACTGGCCTCTCATGGTCCCCTCGCTTCCCTCTTACATCCTCAGAATCTTCTGCGGAGCTGGATTCTGAGCTCAGCCAGTAGCGGGACCCAAACTGGCACCTGGCCGGCTTTCTGGACTGGACTGGACTTTTTTATTTTCACAGAGGAGGGCCCTCACAGGACTGGCTCCTTCATTCCTTCTCACAGGAAGTGTTTACGGGCACCTCCTGCATGCTACTGCGGAGAGGAGTCAGACAGGCTCCACTAGCCAATGCCAGGGAGCAGAGACATGGGTGCGCTGCCTCCCACTGATAGACAAACAGACGTCCTGCGTGCCGGCATCATCTGTGCTCTCTGCTAGTTCTCCTGCAACGAGCAAAAATCCCTCCCCATCTCAGGGTGGGCAGTGGACAAACCGTGTGAATCGAGAGAAGGGGGTGTAACTGGAGGTGTAGACATTGCAGCGGGAGCAGGAGTCTGTGTTTACAGGAACTGGGGCCTAGTAGAAGGAGCATCAATTTCTCTAACAAGCCAGAAGGCGTACAAGTAGGTGGTGGTGGTGGTGGTGGTGGTGGTGGTGGTGTGCATGTGTGCATTTTGGAGAATGCGGGAAGAAAAGTAATCTTCATGCCGGCGATCCTTTCTTTCATTTTAGACCTTTTAGGTTAAAATCAGCAGTACTACTGCCCAGTGGTCCCAGACTCTGGGGCATGGCCTGCAGGGGTGTGGACCTTGCGCTGTCTCCAGCTTCAGGATCTGGGAGAGTCGCCTCGTTTTCTTGCTCGCCTCACCTGGAAGGTAGGTACAATGCCAGCACCCACCCCCTAGGTCACTAGAGGACTGAATGAAAGGATGTACTTGAGGTGCTTCGATAGTGTCTGGCTCCTAGCGATGATTGCTATTAATTTAGGTCAATGGTCTCCCAGCTTGAATGAACACACAGCCCCTACAGATGGATATGTGTTTATGAAGCATAGGTGCGTTCCTCAACTCGCACGTGATGTATCCCGGAAAGACATACTCGGGGTGCCAGGGTGGCTCAGCGGTTGAGTCTCTGCCTTAGGCCCAGGGCGTGAGTCCCACATGGGGCTCCCTGCAGGGAGCCTGCTTCTCCCTCTGCCTATGTCTCTGCCTCTCTCTCTGTGTGTCTCTCATGAATAAATAAATAAAATCTTAAAAAATATAGAAAGCACATACTCAAATGGATTTTTAAAAAAGATCATGAGTAGATATGAGTGTTCTAATCTTTGCTCACCCAGGGACTGCAGCCAGGACACCCCCTGCCCAGCCCAGAGCTTACTCCCTGCCCCAGAGACAGCTGAGGGGGCTGGGTCAGGGGCCAGCGTCCCAGATGCCCCATCCGGTGGGTGTGCCACTTCCTCGTGAACCCTCTAGGAAGGAAGGCATTAGACCTCCCTCAGGGACCTGGTCAGGGAGAAGGACACAAGGTGGACATTTGTATTTTATTTCACCTGTAAGCCTTGCCTCCAGGTAACTGTTCTAAGCATTTCACGAATATTAACTCATCCCACTCTCAAAGAGGAGAATTTCTATACTAACTTTGTTTTAGCAGATGGGGAACTGAGGCCCAGAGGGGTTCAGTAATTTGCACAAAGTCACACAGCTGAGAAGGAATAAAGCCAGGCTTTGACCCAGGGTGTCTCCAGGGCCCGCCTTCTTTCTCATGCTCACCATGGCTGACCTCACCTCTGGCTTCCCAGGGTGGGGAGTATCTATTCACAGCCAAGACCCGGAGTGGGCGGGGGGGGGGGGGGGGGGGGGGCAGTGGATCTCACACCCTTGGCTTCCCCCAAGGGCCTGCTGCAACAAGCACTCTAACCACTATATAATTTTTACCTCCATTTATAGATGCAGAGACTGAGGTCCGGTGAGATGAAATTAGCTGCCCCTCAGTCCCCTAGCTGAGAAGCAGGAAAGTTGGGAATTCAGACTCAGGCTAATCAAACTTCCAAGCCATGCTCTTCACCACCAGCTGCGCTGCCTCCGGAAAGCCCTATTTTAAGAAGAGCACTGGAGAGGGAGTCCTGAGGCCTCAGATCTAGCACTGACTCTGCCATTGGCTCACTGTGATGTCTCAGGTGAACTCCCCAGAGAGGGTCTCAGTTCCCCTGGGCAAACATGTGCCCTGACGGTCCCACTGTGTGTTCAGGGCAGGCACTGCCAGAGTCCAGCAGGAAGAAGCTATTTGGGATTTAGGATCCCGAAGTTGGAAGGCTTCCTGAAGGAGGTGAGACTTTAACCTCCCTTGAGGGGGGCCCTGATGGCCACACCCTGCACAGGCTGCGTTGTCAGCCCATTTTGCAGAGTAGGGAGCAACTGACCTGAGGTTACACAGTGAGCAAATGGCAGTCTCTGAATTCGAAACCAGAACTGTCAGAGCCCTTCTCTCCACGTCACTGCATTGGAAGACAGCAGGCCGTGCCCACCCCAGGAATTTAAGGAATGGAACTAAGATACGAACACCAACATTCAGGACCCAAGGCAGGGTGAACCTGGCAATCAGTAGGTGCTCAGTCCATGTGTAAGGGAAGAAAGAAGGACGGACGGACGCCCCACAGCAGTCTCCAGCCCGGCAGGCCTCAGGCTTCCCACCAAGCAGCCAGGCCCAGCTGGCCCACTGTGGTTCAGGAACCTGCAACATTTTGGGGCCGTCCCAGAAGCACACTTCACATAGTGCACATATTAGACTAATTAGAGCAATGTTTTCCGCTTTGCTGGCTGCCAGGCAGCTCCTTGGTGTGCCCAGCCCTGGCTCAGGGGAGGTCGCTGCCTTCCAAAGCCAAGGGCAGGGCAGGACTGGGCCCTGAGAAGCCTCCAGAATTGGGGTAGCTGATGCATTCTGGGCCAAACCATCCCCCCGTACCCCTGCCGGTGCCCACCTACCCACCGGGTGTGCAGGAGCCACCAGCTGGGGGATCCTGTGGGTCATGTAATATGGACACTTGCCCTCGCACAGCATGGAAGGCGAGAGGCACCTCCATGCGGCCCCCATCCCACAGCATCCTTGACCTTCTTGGTTTGTGCACACACACACACATCCGCCTGAGGCGAGAGTCACCTCTCAAGTCACCTCTCAAGGTGAAAGGCCTTGGTGCTGCCTTCCAGGACAGCAGAACGAGTCTGAACCGGTCACTTCAGAACGTGGGGGGCTGCGCCACCAGCAGGCATGTTATGGTCCTGTCTCAGGAGTCAGGCAGACCTAGGCTCAGACTTAACCTCTTTTCCCTTGGTCTCCTGATCTGTACAATGGGCTAGTGGGGAGAACAGCATATATCTGGAAGGGTGGCTCCAGATATACTCCTGGAGTAAATCTGACCTGGCCCCTGCTCACTCCAGAATTAAAAAGGTTAGCTGGGCGGCTCAGCTGGTTAAGCATCTGACTCTGGGTTTCAGCTCTGGTCGTGATCTCAGGGTTGTGGGATGGAGCCCCCCACTCAGCTCTCCGCTTAGCAGGGAGTCTGCTTCTCCCTCTCCCTCTACCCCTTCCCTCCCTTCTCCTCAGCCTGTGCTCTCGTAGTCTACCCCCCCAATCAATCAATCAATCAATCAATCAAATCTAAAAGAAAAAAAAGTTAGCTGGTTAGCTGCATATGCAAAGCACTTAGGCCAGTACTGGGCACAGAGTAATCACCGTGTAAGTGTTGGCTACTACTGCTATCACTACAAACATCATTATCATTCTGATTCAGCCATTGATCACGTTTCTTAACTTCTCTGACATTCAGATTGCTCTTCCGAAAAATTGAGATAGTCCCTCTACTTGCCTCACAGGATTGGATGTGCTAGCATCTACACAATAGATTTCCACACAGTACCAGGCCTACAATTAGCACTTTGTATCATGATCCCGGGACTTGGGATGGGAAGAACTGAGTTCAAGTCTCTGTATTTGTTGCTGGGTTACCCTCGGCAACTCCCTTAACCTCTCTGGTTTCCTCATGGGTTGGGATACAGCTGGTGCTTCATAAATGTGGTCCCTTCACTGCCTTCCTAAGCATTTCCCCCCCACACCCCACTGCCCACAGAGTGGCCCTTAGAGGTCACTGAACCTGCAGAGAGGTCCTTGATACACTGGGATGAGCACCCTCATCTCCCACAGGAAAGCTGACAGGTGTGGCGACATCTCAGGCTCAGAGTGGAGGTCCCCCGAGTGTTGAGAGGAAGGCATTGAAATTAAATCCCAGTGCTGTCAGAGGGCAGATGGGGACATCATGAGGCCTGGGTACCCTGGTGCCTTCCTGCATCTCAGTCCCCCATCCCCCACCTGCTTACCTGGCCCCTGCTGACTCCCTTCTATCTGCCAGGAGGGCATCCACCACCCCCTACCCCACCATGTCCCCAGACTATCAACCTCTTTCACACATAGGATAGTGCTGACTTCTCCCTGACTCTGGGAATGGGGTTTCCATCCCTTGTCCACACAGAGACTTCCCAAGACTGGGCCTGGGATTCTGACCCTGTGACCCAAAGTTGTCTGCTAGACTTTGCTTTCACCTCTACTTCTTTCTAGGAAGAAAAAGAATATTTCACAACTGTCGGGGCTCATGGCAACCAGTTGAAATAGATGCAAGCTGCAAACAGCCAGCTCGGCCGTATCAGGATACCTGGCCTGCACCCTTGCCTTGCACGATGTATGGCATTTTCTGCCTTACACTGTTGCTCTTTATGGATGACTCAACCTCCTCTCAGTCCTGTCTCCCCGAGGTCTGGGCCAGGGTGATGCTATGTCTCACCCTACTATTGCCCCCAGTACACAGGTACTGCACACAGTAGGTGCTTCAGACACATCTGTCCATTCGAAAGCTGCTTGTATGCCAGGCCCCACACTGGGGGCAGGGAACAGAAGCTGATCCCGTGCTAGGGGAGGTAGTTAGCAATACGAACACAAATGTGTCAGATGATTGCAGATGGTGGAGTGCAAAGGACATCCAAAGGGGGTCGTAGGGAGGGCATCAGAGGGAGTGATCTGCTATTTAGGTAAGTGGTCAGAGGAGATCTTTGTGGGAAGGTGACATTATTGCCAGACCTGGAGGCTAAGAATGAACCATCCATGGAAAATCAGAAGCAGGGGAGATAATGAATGGGTTCAGCATGTGCAAAAACCCTGAGTTGAGACTGAGCTTGGGGAGATGGATGGGTTGGGGGTGGGGTGGGAAGTGGAGTATGTGGCAAAGATGCAACGAGGGGCTCTTGGTCAAGAGTTTGGACTGTCTACGAGGATGACAGGTGTGGATTGAAGGACTCAGGCAAGGGAAGCAACATCATCTGATTTATATTCTGAAAGAATCCGTCTGGCTGCTGAGTGGAGCACAGGTTACAGGAGGGTTGTAGCATGAAGAAGGGGATGATTTCTTCCAGTAGTTCAAAATGAATAAGGTTCGACTGAACAGAAGATTGGAATAGCACCTCATTACCCTTGTTCCTTTGAGACAGTGGACTTCCGGAAATTTGAGCTTTCTGAATAATAAATCAGAAGAATGATGAGCTCCCACCAATAAGGAATGGCAGTCTACAGAGCACACAAGCCCATAAACTGTGGAGAGCTGAGGTCATTTGCCAAAGTTCCAATAAATTCCAATAGTTATAAATTAAGTGGAATTGAATGTTAAGGCAATCTATCTATTAGAATAGTTACAGTTTGGCACACCAATGTACTTGGTACAAGACAGTGTTTTAAGCAAATCTGAAATAGTTGCTGATTTCAAAATCAGATTTCATGTAAAAATCTGGATTTCTGGCTTCTTTGGAATATTCCAGAACTCTGGCAGCCCTGGGTTCTGCATTCTCAGCCAAACACAGTCAGGAAGCAGAGCCAAAGCCACCTCTTTCAGATAGGATGCATGTGTTCCAGTTTGCTGTAATCTCCACCTTCCATGCTGTGCCCCCAGGCCAGTCTCTGGTTACTCTAGGCACCTGAGCTTGTGATTCCTATCCTTGTCTCCAAATATTTAAAAGTCCTATAATCCAAGGTTTGGTGAGGATGTGGAGCAACTGGAATTTTTATACTTTGTGGTGACAGTGTAACTCACAAAGAGTTGTGTTGCGTTGGGTCACTTTGGAAACTATCCAGTAATTTCTAGTGAAGTTGGAATCATTTTATAAACTGAAGACATGCATTTGCCATAACCCAGCAACTCCTGCCCTGGGTTTATACCCTAAAGGAACCTGTGCTCATGTGTACCAGAAGACACCCACGAGTACTATTTGCCCGAAGCTAGAAGTAACCCAATGTCCATCAACAGAAGAATGATAAACCAATTGTATTGTATCTCTACACTGGAATATTATACAGCAACGGTAATGAATGAGCTAGAACTTCATACAACGGGAATGAATGTCAGAGACACAATGTGAGTGAAAAGAGCAAGTGTCAGAAAAATATAGACAGAACAATTCCATTTGTATGGCGTCCCTAAGCAGACACACTAAACAATAAGCAAAGGAACTGGGCAGACATGTTACAATTAAGAGGAAAAAGAAAGGAATAATCTGAACACAGAACACAGAATGTGAATACAGAATTCCAGCTGGTGCTTACCTCTGAGGGAGGGAGGAAAATGTAACGATTCTAAGAGGGTGATGATGCTATATTTCTTAAGCTGGGTAGTGGAAATGCACAGTTTGCTACATTATTATTATTTAAAATTATTATTGATGATATGAGTTATTTCAAACAATTTTTTAATTTTAAAAGACGTATTTTGGAGCACCTGGGTGGCTTAGTCTGCTGAGCGTACAACTCTTGATTTTGGCTCAGGTCATGATCTCAGGGTCGTGAGATTGAACCCGCATTAAGTCCTGCTCTGTGTTAAGCAGGGAGTCTGCTTGAGATTCTCTCTCCCCCTATCTCCCTCTCCCGCCTTTCTCTTTTAAAAAAGAAAGAAATGGCTGGTGGTTTTTTTTTTTTTAAAGACATATTTTGCTGAAGGCAAATATAATCAGGAGAGAATAAATAGCACACATCTTAAGTGCTCATCTCAATGCATTTTCACACTTGTATCCACTGTCATGACTATCACTTGAGCAAGATATGGAAAGTTTCCGGCATCCACGGAAACTTCCTTGTACCCCTTTGCAGTCACCCCTTGCCTGCCCTGATACTGTTCACCGTAGGTTAGCTTTGCTTATCCTAGGGTTTCACATACATGGATTTTTTTTTTTTTTTAGATTTTATTTATTCATGAGAGACACACGGAGAGAGGCAGAGACACAGTGGGAGAAGCAGGCTCCGTGCATGGAGCCCGACATGGGACTCGATCCCAGGTCTCCAGGATCACACCCTGGGCTGAAGGCAGCACTAAACCACTGAGCTACCAGGGCTGCCCTACATACATGGATTTGTGCAAGATGCACTCTTTTGGGCCTGGCTCTTTCCCCTCAGCACACGATGTTGGAGATTCATCCACATTATCAGTTGTTAGTGTGTTTTTGTTGCTGAGTAGTATTCCATTGTGTGGGTGTTCCACAGTTTATTTATCCACTTCTCTGGTGATAGACTCTGGTTTGCTTCGGTCTTTGTTGACACGAACAAAGCTGCTACGAACATAATCACACAAGTGTCTGTGCAAGTGCATGTTTCCATTTCTCTGGGTAAATAGCTAGGAGGAGAACGATTGAGTCATCAGTCGTGGATGTGTGCTTCCTTAAGGTAACTTGAAAAGCTCCTTACCTGCCCGACTTTATAGGAAACTTCCCAACTGTTTCCCAAAGTACCTGGCCATCCCAGAGCAGAGCAGGAAAGCTCCAATTGCTCCGTGTGCACAGCACCATACTCAGTTGTAAGCTTTATAGACATTTAGCTATTCTGGTGGGCATCACAATGGTATCTTGTTTTAATTTTTTAAAAACCATTTTATTTATTTATTCATGAGAGACACAAAGAGAGAGAGACAGATACACAGATAGAAGGAGAAGCAGGCTCCCTGCGGGGAGCCCAATGCAAGACTCGATCCTGGGATCACGACCTGAGCTAAAGGCATACGCTCAACCTCTGAACCACCCAGGGATCTGGTTTTAATTTGAACTCTGATATTTTATAGATTCTTGGTATAGAGCACCATTTTCCTTACTGGCTATTTGTATAGTTCCTTTTGTAGTATATGTGCAAGTCTTCTGCTGTTTTTTTTATAGTTGGATTATGCATTTGATTACTTTTGATTCATAGTTATTTATATGTTCTGGGAATAAGTCCTTTGTCGGGTCACACACACACACACACACACACAGGCCTATATGCATTTACACACACTGACAATTTTTCCCAGTCTTTGTCTTGCCTATTAGTTTTGTTAATGGTGTCTTTTAATGAGCAGAAAATTTGAATTTGGATGAGATCCAATTTTTAAAATTTTTTGTTTTAGGTTAGAGCTTTGCCTCCTTAGTGGAGCAAAGATATTTGTTATGTGTCCTCTGGAATTCTGGTTCTGCTTTTTACATTTAAGTGTATGATCCATTTCAAATTATTTTTTTTAAAGATTTTATTTATTTATTCACGAGGGACACAGAGAGAGAGGCAGAGACACAGGCAGAGAGAGAAGCAGGCTCCTCACAGGGACCCTGATGTGAGACTTGATCCCAGGACTCTGGGATCATGACCTGAGCCAAAGGCAGGTGCTCAGCCACTGAGCCACCCAGGGATCCCAGATTGATTTGTTTTCAACATGTAAAAAGCTGTAAATATTTAATGTAAACAACTCTACAAGTTTGGGAGTAAGAATACACCCATGAAACCATCACTATTATCGAGGCCATAGATGTATCCCCCCAAGTTTCCTCCTGCTCCCTGTGAAAATTGACTTTTGTGTATAAAGAGATCTTTTCCTTCTATATCCTATTTTTTCCATTTGTTAAAAGTATTTTTCTTTCCCCATTGGGTTGACTTAATGCCTTTGTTTATTATTTTAAAATTATTATTCTTTAAACTGCTATGATTCTCTTTTGTAGATATGGATGTATATATATTTCACATTTAGAAAAGGACCTGCACATCAGGGCCTCAGAGAGCATTATTGTGCTTGGTGCTTGGGAGAATGCAGTGATCTGACAGTTTCTTCCCGCCTCATTGGGCTGACAGTCTAGCCATAAGACTGGAGCTTCTGAGTTACGGTGATGCAGATGTGGTTTCTTCTATTTGGAAAGACCCAAGTGGAGGAGGAATTGATTGAAACCAGTTGCCCAAATGCAGACAGGGGGACACCTTCCCAGGTAACATGTTCATGTGAGCAAGATCTGATGGTCTTAGTGGGCCATAAGCTCAATCCGGGTCAATAATTTAAGGTAACTTAAGACCCCCTTCACTGCCTTCATGGTTTTCATATAGTTTTTACTGTGTACAGAGGACAGGAGGAAACCGTGGGGACTTGACAAAGGTCCTTCTCACATCTGTCTCATACCCTCTCCTCTATCCAATCCTGTTTGGGGGTCTTTTGTCCATCTCTGGGAGAGGGGCAGGACAGACAAGAAAAATGTGGAGGGGGCTGCATAGCAGGGAGAGACTAGGAGACAGGTGGGTCTGAGGCCCAAAGAGTAGAGCTGGGATGCTTCTACCTCTTAAGTAGCACAGGGGGGCAGACCCCAGCCCTCTGCAAGAAAGCATGGACTGTGCAAGACTTCAATAGGATTCACAGGGAGAGGAGCTTGCCCTGAATCTCAACAAGCCTCTCTCCATTGCCATATGTCATGGAAAAGCTCCCCAGGCTCCCATCTCTCCACACCAAACTCTTCTGACGTTAAACAACATCTTTGTCCTTGAGCTCTGTGGCCTCTGGTCAAGGCCCTGAGAGGAGGACTCAGCCCTTCCAGGCTGTTCACTGGAAGCACACCCCTTCAGGCCCCAGAGCTGTGCAGAAGGGCCCGAGGAAGCCTGTGGAATGTGCCACCAGCCCCCTGGCTCTGCCTGGAATTTCACGGGGACATTTTGCAGTCACTAAACTTAGCACCGGGGCCTGTGGCTTCTGGGTAGACCCAGGCGTGCCAGGGGCTGAGAATGAATCACAGAGTGAGTCGGCAGGAAAAAATTCAATGGGCTGGGCTCTGGGGACACATCTCACCCTGGGTGGAGGGACAGAGTCCTGAGTGGCAGTCCCTGGGGCCCCCTGGGATTCCCGGGGTCTGTTCTGTTCTGTTCCCCTTTGTCTGGGGATGCAGTCTCTTTCCCTCCCGAGTCCCCCCACACTCCCCCCCCAACAAGGGTCTGCACTCTTATTGGTCAAAGTCGTTTATTTCACGTATATTCATTGAAGGCCTACTATGTGCCAAGCAACCTGCTACATCCTGAAGATGTTGTGGGGGGATTTGGCAGAAATAGTCTTGCCCTCTGGAGTTTAAATCCTCCTGAGGCAGGCAGATGGGTCCTGGCATGGGGGTCTGTGGGAGCTGAGAAAAGGAGCCACAACTCCTTTCCTAGGGGAAATCAAGGGAGGGCTTCCCAGAGGAGGCAGCATTTAAATGGAGGTCAGGAGGTGGCTGAAAAGCTTAGCTGAGGAGAAGAAGAAAGGTGCACCTGTTCAAGCAGGCAGCTACACCAGGCTGCAGGGATTTGGGGACAACAAGGGATAGTTCTCTGATGCCCAACTTAACTGCTTCCCATGACCCACCCCATGATGCCATTTTGACTCTTTGCCTGCTTCCCAGAGACTGTCACACAGAAGAAAGAGAACACTCTTTAGGGTTGGACAGGCTTAGTCTGGAATCCCGGTTTCCACTCCCTGACAAGTGTGACCCTGGGCAAGCTAGCTCATCTTTATCAGCCTCATTTTCCTTCTCTGCAAAATGGGGATAATGACAGTTCCTCTTTTCTAGGGTCATGGTGAGAAATGACGGCATTTCCCGAATGTGCTGCACGCAGCAGATCCTTGATGAGGAAAGCCGTTCCAGTTCAACCCGTGGTGTCTAGTCCCCGTCAGTCAGTGAGTATCCCGAGGGCAGAGCAAACCCTTCTCAGCAGCCCCAGCCTAGCACCCAGTCCAGGGAGGTGGTGGTGGGCGCCTGGCATGGACGGGAAGCTTTGGTCTCCACGTAGCCCCCAGCCTGCTGTTGGCGAGGCACTTCAAAGTATGTGGGGAAGGTTGTCTGAAGGCCTGGATGGGAGACACCATCCACCCCCCTAGGCCACCCAGCTCCTGGGGGACAAAGAGAAGGTCAGCCTGTCTTCTGCGGCCAGCAGCTGTCACCAAAGGACCCAAGTCCTGTCCTTGGTTTCTCTCTCCCATGTGGATGTGGCCCTGGTAGCTGCCAGCCCTCAGATGGACAGGAACAGCTTTTGCTGCCCTCACCCCGAGGACTGGCATGCACCACTGACCCACATCTGCCAACCAGTCCCATGAGCTTCAGTGGGCCTGAGGCAGGGTCAGAGCCCTTGTGCTTGTCCTGTCTGACCGCTCCAGCAGCATCCCCTGGCTGGGGCGGGGGGGGGGGGGGCACGAGGGGGGGTTGGCTCCCACCCAGGGCCCAATGTCCTCCTGGGCAACTGGTCGCAGGAAACTCTGCTTATGACTCCTCATACATTCCCGTGGGGCCATTAAATTTTTATTTTTAGGATTTACTGAGCACCTCCTGTGTGACCAGAGTTGTCTCATGAGTCTTCTTACCCTAACAACCCGGGAGGTGAGGATTATGGCCTCAGTCTACAGACAAGGAGATCACATACAGAGAAGCAAGGCGGCTGTCCTGAGGTCACATAGTCAGGACAAGGCAGGCTGGGGAACAGAATCCAGTCTGCTGACTCTGAAGCCCATTGAAGCCAGGAGAGGACTCGGGTTAGCAGGGTGTCCCTACCTGTCACAGATGAGGAAACTGGTTGTCATCGGCCAGTGAGAAGCAGAGCCCATGTCTGAACCCTATAAACTGAATCCAAAGACTGCATAAAAACAGGCAGCTGTTGGGGTCTAGCTGTGGCAGTGGGCCAGACAGTGGACCTGGTTTCCATGCTGCCCTGGCCCAGCACCATGCAGGACACACAGCAATGCACAAGAAACATGGTGGAATAGATGAGAGCTGGAAGGGCAAGTGGGGATGACCCAGTCAGTCCCCTTGGCTGGGTGACCAGAACAGACACTGCTAGGTTAAGCTGCCCAGGGCCTTTCTTAGTGTCATGTTCAAATGGAACCCCTCCCACTTCTGTAGTGGCTGCGGCTGATTGGTCTAGGGGTTGGCACCAACTGGACCAGTCATAGCCTGCCCCCCTTGGCCATGGCCATTGGTGATTGGCCCAGGCAGAATCAATCTAAACTGGGCCAATGAGTCCTCATCTAGGAATGTTTTTTCAAACTTGGGACTCAGAAGTTTGAGTTCAGACTGTAAAATGTGAAACTCAGGGGCCAGGGGCAATTATGTTTCCATTTATGAAGCCACAGTGGTAGTGACAGCAATTGTCTCCATCAGGACAGCTTTAGCTAGCAAGTCAGTTTTTTTTTTTAAATTTTTATTTATTTATGATAGTCACACACACACACACACACACACACAGAGAGAGAGAGAGAGAAAGAGAGAGAGGCAGAGACATAGGCAGAGGGAGAAGCAGGGAGCCCGATGCACTGGGAGCCCGATGTGGGATTCGATCCCGGGTCTCCAGGATCACGCCCTGGGCCAAAGGCAGGCGCTAAACCGCTGCGCCACCAAGGGATCCCTAGGTAGCAAGTCAGAATGAATCTGGCCATCAATGTCTTAATAAATAAAATTATATTTCTCTTATATGATAAGAAATCTAGAAGGAGGTGATCATGAGCATTGGTTCAGTCACTCAGTGATGTCAGAGCAAGAATTTTGTGATTTTATTGCTTTTCCCTCATGGCTAAAAAACAGTTGCTCCTGTGGAACAGGATGGAGCCATCATATCAGCATTCATGGAAGGATGAAGGGGAGAAGGGCTAGGCCAACTGTGTTTGATGCCTTTTGTAAAACAAACAAACCAACAAACAAAAAACCCAAAAACCCAAAACCTTTCCAGAACCCACAGCAGATATCTGTTTACATCTCATTGACCAAAACTATGTCTCATGGCTTCATGGCTACCATAAAGGAAGCTGGGAAAAAATATTTAGCTGAGTACATTGCTGAGCAAAATTAGGGATCTTTTATTTTTTACTTTTGTTTTTCTTAAAGAAGTTTATTTTATTTTATTTTTTTAGAGAGAGAGTGTATGTGAGCAGGGAGAGGCAGAGGAAAGAGAGAGAGAATCCCAAGCAGGTTCCATGCTCAGCGTGGAGCCAGACGTGGAGCTCGGTTTCATGACTCTGAGATCATGACCTGAGCTGAAATCAAGAGTTGGATGCTTAACTGACTGAGCCACCCAGGTGCCCTCAAATCAAGGCTCTTTAAAATGAGAAGGGATGCTAGGTGGGCAACCACCCACTTTTGCCCTGTGACAGTCCTCAAGAAGCAAATGAGAGATGCAGAGAGTGTTGTAGTGGCATCTGGATGCCTGATGTTAGGTTTCGGTTCAACTTGCCCTTGGATTCTGTGTTGCCTTAAGTCCTGCTTTTGAGCTAAGCTGGTTCAGATGGGTTTCTAAACTAGCTCAGGAACTGCTCTAGATCCTAGGCCCATGGCCCCCTCCTGAGAACAGTTTCTGACTGGGAATCTGTGTTCATCAGGGGCCATAATTTGGGTGATATGATCTTGTTATGATGCCAACAGTGGCTGGATCAGTAATCTAGGCCCCATGACCTGGCACAATGACAGTCCCCCTGGGGGAGAGAAATGAAATATGGTGTCCTGGGCATAAGCTTCCTGAAGACAAAGGAAGAGGGATCCAGGACATGTCAATGTGTTGGGTGGCAGAAAGCAGTCACTGCCCAATTGAGAGGAACAAGAACGGTGAGGGACTGAAGGGGCCATTGCTAGGAGAACCTGGGAGATGGGGCCGCACTCAGCTCTGGGAGATTGCATCAATCTCAGTGTCCGGGGCAAGGATGGCCCCATGCTAGCAATCATGGTCTCTGGAATTTGATGATCTGGTTTCAGGGCCTGTGATCTCTCTGAGCCTCAATGTTCCCAACTGTCAAACAAGACCACTAATAATTCTCATCTCTGTTGATTGAAGATTAAACAAAGTCATATAGTAAAGCACTTGGCATAAGATCTGGAACCTACTAAATGCTCAATGAATGATAGTTTTAACATTATTATTATAGTAGGTACTCAGGAAACATTTATTGAAAGGAGAGAAAAAGAATAAATTATGTCCCAACATTAGCTTCGCTGTAGCTAAGGGTCCAGTATGGACATGGTGGGGTGTATGCTGGGGTGGGAAGAGGTTGTTAGTATTTCCACCAACCTCATGGGTAGGCTTTGGCCAAAGGCAGCATGATGGTTTCATAGACAGACAGAGGTTTCCTGTGTCTCCCCACATGAGTGATGACAGGTGGCCCCTGCCACCATGATGTGCTCCCAGAGGAGCTACCAGACTGCTTTGGCTTGCCGAGGCCAAAAGAAGAGTCTCTTGATATCTCCACTCTGGTGTCTCAGATGCACCTCATGGTCTCCCCACAGTGTTCTCTTAGTTAAAGACACCTCCATTTAGCAAGAAATGTGGCCTGCAATGCCTTTTCTTCCCTCATTCCATTTCCACCAATCACAAGTCCCACAATTTTACCCCAAGAAGCTGTCAGGTGTGTACATTTGTCTCTGCTTCCATCCCTCCTAGTAGGTCAGGTCAGCTGCCATAACAAGCAGCCTTAAGTGTCATAGTTCAACACAAGGAAGCTTTGTTCCTCTCAGCACAGTCCAATGCAGGGAGATGGTGGGGCTCTGCTCCACACAGCCATTCATCGACCCAGGCTCCTTCCAGCTTGTGACTCTGCTATCCCTAGGCCTTGGAGTCCTCCATTGGATCCTTGGCATAAGGTGTGAGGGCAAGAGAAAAAACCTGGACAATGCTTATGGCCGGGCTTACATCACTTCCTCCAACACATTCTATTGTCTAGAACTGAATCATATGACCCCTTGTAACTTCAGAGGAAGCTGGGAATGTAGTCCAGCCGAGTGTTCTGGATAAAAAGGAAGTAAGGTGAATAGTGGTCTAGTCTCTCCAGAAAAATGCTTATCCACACCCATCATCTCTTGCTTTGTGTCCTTGAATCCATGTTGGCCCCCTTCAGGCTCTCCACAGAGGGGCAACAAGGATCTTTTCTAAGACCAGAATCCGATCATATCATTAATTTGCTTCAAACCTTCCAATGATTTCCCACTGCTATCAGGATCAAAGTCAACATCCTTTCCCACAAAATCTTATATGGCCTGGCTGTTGCCACCCTCTCACACTGGGCCTCTCATACCCATTTCTCCCAGTTAAAAATCTGATTCTTCAGCTTGGGAATTAAGTGATTTTCTAATTCACATTTTGCTAATCAGTAGAAATACATTTTTTAAAAAAATTAAACTGAGGATTTTTTTTTTGAGAGTTATGTGAATATAAAATGGTTATATGTTTGGGATTTTTTTAAGGAACTCAAACTTTGGGCTTCTTTGGTTTTGAAAAACACATGTTTCTCGGGTCAAGTAAGGTCAAACTGTTTCTCTGAAGTCCTACAACAAACAAAGTGGACAGAACGTCACCAGGCCCTTGAAATCCAAGGCCCCTTGAAATCTAACCCTAGCCTGTCTTCCCAGCTTACAGGGGGTGGTGTACTGGTAAACTGGCTCAGCAGAGGAGGAAGGAAAGCTCTGACCTACAGTGTTTGCCAATTTCCACAGTGCGAAGTCTTCCACAGTGGTGGATTCCAAGCTACCGGGGTGACATCACTGAATGCAGAATTGGAAAGAGATGTGCACAATTGGCTCTCAGGAGCCAGTAAGACCAGGCTCTGCCACCGATTCTGGCAGGGAGATGTTTTCCCAGACATGCTGTGCTTGGTCTCATCTCCAGACCTTTCTTCATGCCGTCCCTTCTGCCTGGAATTTCTGTTCATTCATTCAACAAATATCTATCGAGTGCCTTCTGTAAACCAGGCACCAGGACTGTACCGAGAAATTTTCTCATTGAAGGCTGAGCCCTGCCCACTAGTAGGTGCTAGAGAAATTCCCATCATACTGATGAAGTAACTGAGGTTGATGATGTGATATAATTTCGCATGGATCACAGAGCTTGAGAGCAGAGAAGCCAGGATTCAAACTCAAATTGTATGAATCCAGCCCTTGTATTTAAGCAGGCAGGTCTTTTGCTCCTTCCTTCCTTCTCCTTGACAGACTCACGTTTACCTCCCAAAGCTCTGCTCAAGGACTACCATCTCACTGAAGGCCCTCCTGATCCCTGGTAGACTTCTTATGTCAAAATAGATTTAGACATGCCATGATAGAGAAGTAGCCAGGGGTGAGAGGGAGATGAGTGGGGAGTGAGAAGAGAGAGGGTGCAGGGAAAGAATAGGAGATGATAGAGCAAGAAAGCAAGGAAGAAGAATGAAAATCAGCAAATGAGATGTAATGTGATTGCCAAAGATGTGTTAAGTAGCATAAAAATTGAATAATGGGTCCTCACTTGCCTTGTGAAACATGGTGCCTAGGAGTTGCACACTCAGATTGCTACCTGGGTCTTGCACGGGATAAAAATGATTAAGACCGGGGTCCCTGGGTGGCGCAGTGGTTTGGCGCCTGCCTTTGGCCCAGGGCGCGATCCTGGAGACCCGGGATCGAATCCCACATCGGGCTCCCGGTGCATGGAGCCTGCTTCTCCCTCTGCCTATGTCTCTGCTTCTCTCTCTCTCTCTCTGTGTGTGACTATCATAAATAAATAAAAATTTAAAAAAAATGATTAAGACCGACCTGATTTATAATTAAGGCATAGTAGAGACCATGCCCTCTCTAAAAGGAACAGCCTTTGCTCAAGTCCAACTGACTTTTGCCAGAAGAGCCCGTTCCAGTCTTCCCCACCCCCAGCTCACCAATCTCAGCCAATTTGTTTATTTATTTCCTGAATCAAGTTGCAGGGTGATTGCAGCCAGCAGCCTGACAGGTCCAGGGGTGAGACAAGCAAAGCACCGAGGCACAACATTTAAAGAGGCACCCACCACTCACTCCCTGATTTTAGAGGGAGATTCAGAGAAATTTCAGGTGTTTCAGGGTGCAAGTATACTCAGAAAACCGGAAAGTAAAACCTTCCAAACAAACACACGTGCACATTTTGACAGACAAGCAGTGGAGGCCCAGGGAAGGCCTTTGTCCATGCTGTTCTGTATGAAATGTTCTGCTCCCCTTGTCACCTCACTTGCTGTTTCTCGTCACTCAGCGTCACCCCATCAGCATCCTTCCATTTCTGCCTTGCTCACAGTGGTTATCGGTACCTGGCCCCAATCTCAGGCAGCAAGGGAGATCTCAACTGGGGATGCATTGCCTTCCTGGCTATGAGGCACTAGGCAGGCTGTTTGAGCTGCCCTGGGCTCAGTTTCATCATCTACGCAATGGGGATGAGAACTTCTTTAAGAATGTTCATCAAGATGAAACAAGATGATACTCACATAGCACATGGCATGGTGGCTGGCTCAGACTAGATGCTGGACAGACATTGGTTAAAATAAAGCACTGAGAAGCAGTGGGCATTAGGATTAGCCAGGTAATTGGTCTGGACTGTGGTCAGCTCAGAGTGCCAAGCAAGAGAGTGGGTGGGCAACAGGGAGTAATTGAGGGTTCTTGAGCAGGGGAGTGACTGGCTGGCAGGGGAGTGTATGAAGCTTATTCTGGCACCGACTGTGTTGTTTATCAGTGTCTGGGTGAAGACCTTGGCTCCAGTTGAGACCTGAGGGAGCTGCCAACACAAGGGCCCGGTTAAGCCCTGGAACAATGGCTTTCAGGGGCCTTTGTGAAGCCAGATTCCTGCTGCCTAAACCACCCAACTTCCTGCTCCCAACCTGCTGGGAGCTGCAGGAGGCGCCTTTATCTACCGGTAATGAGCCAGGGAAAGAAATGCTAATTCATCGGTAATCCCCAGGCCACTCCCAGATCCCCATCTCCACCCGGAAACTTTTGCCAAAGGTACCTGCACAGGCTAATAATATTGGTTCTGAGTTTATCTAGGCAAATGGGGTCCTGGAAGGGCTGTCTAGATGGTGAAATGTGACATTAACCCTTTGTCTGCACTTCAAGTTTGAGCAAGGTGTAGACGGTAAATCTGACATTCACTCCTTGCTGGAGGTTAGAGTTTCAGACCAGAAGAGAGAACTCCCTGTCTACCAACAGGCACGTAGGCACCGTCACGAACAGAGATTAGCTTCATCTAGAAGCTGAAGATCTTGGGCTCTCAATCTTATCTCACCCCTCCCTTTGCTGTTAAGCAAACTGCTACCTAGTGAAGATAACAAACATGCTCAAGGTCACCCGTCTAATTTGGTGTCAGGGCTGGGATAGAGTTGCCCTCACCTGATTCTCAAACTTGTTAAGGCACACTGTACAATAAAATTGATTGGCCAGAAAATCTTTGTCCAGTTGGAAAACGAGTGCAAAGTCAATGAAGTTTGTTTTCAAAGCCTGTTTTTGTGTCAGCAAGATGAAAGAAAAAAAAAAAAAAAGACTTTCATACCATCATACCGAGTCCATAATTCAGAAAGGTTGTTTTTGTTAATCTGGCTAGTTTTAAAGTTGACAATTACTATTTGTTAAGAGAATAATTGAGCTTGGTTCTTAACATTTATGGAAAGGTGCTGGCAAAGGATCTAGTTTCTATACCTGGGCTGTAACATCTCCATGAGGTCACTAACAGGCTGGTGAATCAGCAGGTCAGGGGCAGCGCGTAGAGCCGCGCCCCCAGCCTGTGAGGCTCAAAACACACAAATTCAAGAGATGAAATAGAGGAGGGCAAGCTCCACCCATCTCCCCACCAGGCACCTGTCTGTGCTATGCACAGGTCTTTCTGGGGCACTAAGGTGAATAGGATTCAGCCACGATATCAAGAAACTCAGGGCTGTCTCCTTACTCAAACCAGGCAGCTTCACATTCTGTGTCCCAGCAAGTCCACCTCTGGGCCTTCTAGTTCGTCTCTGAGGGATGTTTGCACGGGTACACAAGCATGTTCAGGGCAGTGAATTTGCAGCGACAAAAATTTAGGAGCAGCCTAAATAAATGTCTGTCAAGTAACTTGAAAATGGAAGCACATTCAAACAATTGAGCAAGGCAGTCACTGAAAGAAGGCAGTGTGGCCCTATGCACCGATGCAGAAGGAGCCAGAGATGTTGCTGTGTTAGACGAACAAGGGACACAACACTTGCAAGCTGGTATTCTTGTTGGAGAAAATGGATATTCACTTATCTGAGTGTGTGGGGGCAGATTACATTTCTGGAAGGACAGGAATGAAACGAATAGGTGGTCTCTGGGGAGCAAAACTCTACCTGAGGAGAGAAAGAATCTAGCTTTTAATTGTACATTTGTCTTTTCTTTCTTTCTTTCTTCTTTCTTTCTTTCTTTCTTTCTTTCTTTCTTTCTTTCTTTCTTTCTTTCTTCTCTTTTTCTTTATTTCTTTCTCTTTCCTTTCTTTTCTTTCTTTCTGCGTTAATGTGCAGGCATTACCTTTCCATAAGTCTCCCAACTGGGGCCCCTGGGTGGCACAGTCAGTAGAGCAACCCATTCTTGGTTTTGGCTCAGGGTCATGGGATTGAGCCCGGAGGCGGGCTCTGTGCTCACTGTGGAGTCTGTTAAAGTTTCTCTTGCCCTCTGCCCTTCCCTGTGCTTGCACACACACACACTCTCTCTCTCTCAGATAGGTAAATAAATCTTTTCTAAGTATCTCTATCCAAGAGAATAAAAAATTCATGTCCATGAAAAAACTTATACACGGATGATCACAGCAGCCTTATTCATAAGAGCTGGAATGTGGAAACAACCCAAACGTCCATCAACTGATGAAGCGGTAAATAAAATGTGGTCTAGCCACACAATGGAATACTATTTAGTCATAAAAAGGAGTAAACTACTGTTACATGCTACAACATGGATGTACCCTGAAAACATGCCAAGTGAAAGAAGCCAGTCACAAAATGCCACAAACTGCATGAAATGTCCAGGGTAGGCAGAGCCAAAGGAGCAAGGTGTAGACGGTACTCTCTCTGTGTTTCTCATGAATAAATAAACAAAATCTTAAAAAAAAAAAAAAAAGGGAGGGGGTGAATCTTATAGTATTTATTTATATATTTATTGTATGCCAATGAAGCAGTCATTTAAAAGAGTAGTTACTGTATTTATCCATTTCCTAAGGCTGCTGTAACAAAGTACCCAAAACAGAGTGGCTTTTAAGAACAGAAACTTACTGTCTCATAGGTCAGGAAGCTAGAGGTCCCAGAGCCGAGTGTCAGAAGGGTCCTGCTTCCTCTGACAGCTCCAGGGGAGGATTCTTCCTTGCCCCTTCCAGCTTCTGGTGTTTGCTGGCAGCTGTTGGCATCCCTGGCTTGCGGACGTGTCACTCTGGTCACACGGTAGAGTTCTCTCCGTGTCTCTGTGTTCAAATTTCTCTTTTTTACAAGGACATGGTCATACTGGATTGGGGCCCACCCAAATGACCTCATCTTAACCTGGGTCATTCTACAAAAACTATTTCCAAATAAGGTCACAGTCACAGGTACCAGGGGTGAGAATGGGCATATATCTTTTTGGGGGATGCAGTCTAACCCACAATACTATGTCTATAAATGTTTTATTTATTTTATTTATTTTATTTTTTTTAAAGATTTTATTTATTTATTCATGATAGTCACAGAGAGAGAGAGAGAGGCAGAGACACAGGCAGAGGGAGAAGCAGGCCCCATGCAGGGAGCCCGACACGGGACTCGATCCCGGGCCTCCAGGATCATGCCCCGGGCCAAAGGCAGGTGCCAAACCGCTGCGCCACCCAGGGATCCCTATAAATGTTTTTAATGAAGAGACTGTATCTGCCTAATAGAGGAGAAAGGCCTGCATGCAGAGGAGAGTGCCCATTACAGTGTGTATGATGTATTCAGGAAGAGGACTCGGGGCTGTGCAAGTTCAGGATAAAGAAGACATGGCTCTGGAAATCAGGGGTGGCTTCCTAGAGGAGGCATTTGAGTTGGGCCTCCTGTCAGGTGATTATAGAATCTGTCCTATGAACCAGAATCCCTAGTTTTTGAAAGTGAAAGGGGGCGCTGTTAATAATCACGTGGTATAAACCAGGGTTGTGGCAGGTCTGTTGGATGCTGTGCTCGCCTTGGTGTTAGGAGATGGTGAGAATTTGAACATGCAGAGATTGAGGAGGAGTGGCATTAAGAATGTACTGGATGGAGGGAAACAGTAATTGCTAAGGCTCAGAGGTGGGCAACCAGCAGACCGTGCAGGGAAGGGCCCAGTGTCCTGGAAGAGGGAGCCGGCTGCTGAGGGGGGCGGTACAGATGCCCCAAACTCAAACCAGGAAACCAGCTAGCAGAGCTGCTTTGCACATCAGCTGGAGAGCACAAAGCTCCCCAC
Source organism: Vulpes vulpes (assembly GCF_048418805.1). NCBI lineage: Eukaryota > Metazoa > Chordata > Mammalia > Carnivora > Canidae > Vulpes > Vulpes vulpes. Next base: position 57,638,103 of record NC_132788.1, on the reverse strand, counting down.
TGATGCATCTGCTGACATGGGCCGCACCCCGGGGAAAACAGGCTTGTCTTCACTCCATTGTTCAGCTCTGATTACAGCGTGGAAGCCAAGGGCAGGGGGTTGTCAGTTTGGTTGTTAAAACCTTAGACAAATATATATATTTTTAATTTTTCTGGAAACTTTCCTACTCTGGTGTCCAACATGCCCTGTTTGCGTTTTGTTTTGTTATTGTTATTTTTGGAAAGGGATGTGTTGAGGGTATCGACGCCTGCATCAAGTAAAAGCTGGTTTTTAGTTTTTTAATCCCTTGGAAGGATATCAATCATTTGCTGTTCTCGTTAAAAAAAAAACAAAAAACACTTTTTTTCCCCCAAAGGACATTTTACATTTATGGGAGAGGTAGGAAATGCATTTTATAGCAAAATGCTGAGGCTGTGTTCCTAAAGGAGGGATCTGGTATTTGAGCTTCCATAATCCCCAGTGGGCTGTATGTTTTTCTCCAGGTGCTCCGGGCTCCCTGCGAGCAGACCCCCTCCTTGGCGGCCCTTCCCCCTTGGCTTCCTACACCTTCCCACACTCCCCAGCTTGTTGGGGGTGCCCTGGGGCGCACAGTCCACATGCTGGTCACCCCAAATGTGCACCTCCTGTCCAGATCCCCCACCCTCAGGCTCTAAACCCATGTATCCAACGGCCTTCTGGACAATCCCCTCTCTCTTTTTCTAGGCAAGTGATATTCACTTTCTACTTGAGGTAGTAATATGAAATGTCCTTTTGAAAGAAACTCATTCAAGTTTTTTTTTCTTTTAAATGAGAGTTCTTTATAGAAAATCATTAGGTCGAAAACCGTGCAGGTGGCATGCGGATAAAGTTGTGGGAATTCTTGGTGAAACCAGTGTTGTTTCCCGTGTAAACCAGGCTGCGTCCTGCCCCCCATCTCCTGCCTGAATCATCCTTCCACCTCTAGATCAATGCCTTCTCATTCTGTGACGTCTTTCTCACCCCAGACCTGTCTCCCTGCCCCAAGTCTAAGCAGCCTGTCCTCACACCCCAGCCGGAGTCTCACTTCCTCGTGGAGGAATGGTAGAGGAATAATGACATCTCTTTTCCTCTGTCATTTCTTGGTATCAGGGACTCCTAATAGACCAGGGGTTCCTGGGTCAAGGCCTGGTTGGGCTTCCCTGTGCCACCTCCCAGCACAAGTAACAGAGGGAGAGCTGGCCCAGATGCTTGAACTGACCTGGACTGGGCCACAGGGTGGTTTCTGCTCTTGGGCCTGGGCCCCAGAGTTTACTACTTGTGGAGGTGACAAATCTTGAAGGGGGAGCAATTGGAGGGGATGATGGGTGCGGTCCCTCCCATCTTTTTGTACCCTCTACCTGTTTGGATGGTATTTGCATCCTGGCCCATCCTGCTCCTGCCTCTCTTCCTAGGCAGGCTCCTTCTGGATGCTGCTGTGGCTGGAAATGGGTGGGTAAGCCCACCCTTGATCATGGGCACAAGAGTATGCAAGCCCAAACACCTTGCCTCCAGGAGTGGCAGGCTTGCAGTGTGACTTAGCCTCCAGAGTAACTGGGGAACCAGGATGGAACTGCCATCTGTGGGGTCCTCACTCAGCATCCTCCCCTTCCACATCCTGCTTCCTCTGTGCCCTCATCAGATTCTCCCAGGAGTTGTTCCCATCACATCCCTGGAGCATGAGTCTCTGACACAGAGAACCCAGCCTGAGATGGGTGTTTGGAACTCTGGGGCCCCAAATGAAAGCATCTATCTTGTGGTAGGATTCAGTGGTCTGGAGACTGGGAAAGAGATCTGGGGGTCTTAGGGTCATAGGAACCAGCAGAGGAGGTAAGGTCACTCAAGGAAAATGTAAGGCTGAGAACAGAGCCTACCTGACCTCTAGCATTCAAGGCTTACCAGTCAGGAGTCAGCCACATAGAGGCCCCAGGGATCGAAGAGAGCCAGGCAGGTGTGGCCAAGCACCAAAGGACACAAGGGCCAGGGGTCAGAGAGGACCCAAATTGAGTCCTGGGCTGACAAGAGAGGCCAGGTCTTTGACAGGCAGGGGTCTAGAGGAGGGATAGAGGGCAGTGGACAGAGGCCAAAAAGCCCTGGGGGGTTGGCAATCAGGGGTGGGAGGTCGGTGGTCCCCTGCCCATGAATCCGCACTGAGTCTCATGCCAAGAGCTGGGGTAGCTGAGTGTGGCACAAGTTGAAGCCTAGAAACAGTTACTATAGATAGCAGGAGAAAGGGTTGGCCATACAGATGGCACTGGGGACAGCTCTGCCCACTGGTGTCCCCATAGACTGAGTCTTGGCCTGAGTCTAGGGTGTCCCCAGACTGATGGGGACTGGTGTCCCCCCTAGACGAGTCAAGGCTGGGGCTGGCTCTGAATTAGAGGTAATTCCAGAAACTCCAGTAGGGTTGGAATTAGTGTGAGGGGAGTGAGGTGCCTCGGGTGCAAAGCTGAAGGAGGTGCTCACTCTTCCAGGGTCAGGTCTTGTGCCCTTCACCCTGGTCTCAGGTCCATTCTAAAGCTTAGCATTCAACGCTCATGCTCTGGCCCCAACCCACCTCCACTGTATGCTCCCCCACCCCAGCACTATCCACAAACAGGGTCCCTCCACCTCCTGCAAAAGTGTTAGCTAATCTATGCCTTTTGCTTGGATCACTTTTCCCTCCTCTGCATGGCAAACACCTGATTATTCTGCAGGACTTTGGTCAAATGTCCAATAGATGCCCTGCAGCCAGATCACCTGGAGCCACCAGTAGTTAAATAGTGTGGCCTTGCTGCTCATGGGGATTCTGAGTTCTCTGTAGAGAGTGCTGAAAAGAACCCATTATAGGATTTGGGCTTCAGCTGGGTGATTTAGGGGAGGAACACAGGTAGGAGGGGCTCACCAGATTGGATGCTGCCAGAAAGCAGAAGCAATTGTGTGACTGAGGATCCTCAATCAGTGTCATCTACAGAGTGGGAGACCAAAACGATGATAATGCTGATAGATGATAATTGGTAGAGACATATTTATTTTAGCTTAATAAGAGGCTCAATGAGAGAGGGAGCTTGGGGTTTTGTGGGTAGCATGGGGACCTTGTTTTGTCCATGCTGAGAAACAATTGTGAAGTGGCTTTGCTGTGTCTCACCCTCTCACTGTCCCAGAGGGACCTCAGGTGAGGTTGGTGTTTTGTGAGCCTGTTTATGTCCCATGGGGGAACAGCACGGCCCAGCTAGAAGTCAGGCCAGCTTCCAGGGGCTGCTTCTCTTTTTATTTCTCCAGCTCTGAAAAGCCTCTTCACAGCTTCCACAGTGAACACCCGCTGCCTGAATGCATCTTTTCCTCCTGGGTGCTCTAAGAACATTTTTTTTTTTAATCAGCATATAGCATACAAACAGTGGCTGTTTGCACACTAATTTAAAAGAATGTTCCTAATGGTACAGCTCATCGATTTTTGTTTTCACTTGCAGACACCTGTGGAGCACCACCCAAGGTGGAGATAAAGAACACTTCCACACCCCAGAAGGATCTCTTGTGCCCCCTCCCAGGTGACACCCCACCCCAAGGCATCCACTATCACCCTGTCACTGCAGAGGCCTCTTTGGAACATCCTATAAATGGAATCGTGCTGCACATTCCTTTGTGTCTGGCTTCTCTCGTTTACCATAAAATCTACAGACTTTACCCATGCTGTCATAGGAGGCAGCAGCTTCTTGTGTTTATTGCTATGCAGTGTTCCATATTTCAAAGCACCACAGCAGTTCAGTGGGGGAAAGGAATGACTTTCAACACATCATGCTGGAATGACTGGACATCATACGGAAAATCGCAAACCTTGACTTTATACTCCATGCATAGACATGATCCAAGGTGGATGATGGACTACAGTGTAGAGCATTCAAGGCAGTCTTTATGGCCTTCGGGAGGCAAGGATTTCTTCAACAGAAGACAAGGCGCCCTACCTGGGAAAGAAGAAATACAGATGTTGTACTTGATTGAAATTAACAACATCAAAAGATACCCTTAAGAAAGTCAAAGGGCAAGTCCCAGCGAGGAGGAAATACATTTTTTAAAGATTTTATTTATTTATTCATGAGACACACAGAGAGAGAGAGAAACAGAGAGAGAGAGAGAGAGAGAGGCAGAGACACAGGCAGAGGGAGAAGGAGGCTTCATGAAGGGAGCTCAACGCGGGACTCGATCCTGGATCCTGAGCACCAAAGGCAGGTGCTCAACTGCTGATCCACCCAGGTGTCCCTAGGAGGAAATATTTTGTTTACTCTTTCGATCTTGGCTTATCATTTCCTTGATGGTTTACTACATATTTCAGCATGCGTTCCTTTTTCCCTTCACTTTTATCCTCCAGGTTAAGATAAAATTGGCACGTGACATACAATTACACATTGTGTAAGTTTAAGGTGCTCAGTGATGAGAATATTTAAGCATGCAATACAGTATCATTAGCTATAACAGCATGCTGTACATTAGATCCCCAGAACTCATTCATCTTAGGACTGGAAGTTTGTACCTTTGACCAAGAGCTCCCCATTTTCCACACTCCTGATGCCTGGCGACCACGACTCTACTCTGTTTCTCTGAGTTTGACTTTTTCAGATTCCGCCTACAGGTGAGACCATATAGTATTTGTTTTCCTCTGAGTTATCTCGCTTAGCATCATGCTTTCAAGTTTCATCCAAGCCACAGCACATGGCAGGCTTGCCTTCTTCCTCATGGCTGAATACTATTCTGTTGTACGTGAACACCACATCTTCTTTATCCATTCATCTATCGATGCTGGACACTTAGGCTGTTTCCCTATCTTGGCTATTATGAGTAGTCAGCATGAGTTTTCTTCTTCTTTCCCATGTGTATTTCATTCAAAAGTCATGTGGATTTTAGTTCCAATTCCATCCAGTCCATGACATGAAATTGATAAAAAAAAAATCTCCTAAGATTTGGAGGAGCCAAATTATTTAATTTTCACAGAGCTGTTTGTGCTTCAGTTCCTGACCAGCACTTTGGCAGCTGGGATGGACCCTCTCGAGGCTGTGGTGTTTATCCCCCTCATTGTCTACAGGATCATGAGGCCAGTATTATCATTATCTCTTCCTTCCAGCTGAGGCAACCAAGGCTTCAGGAGGCTAAGGGTGCACCAAGGTCATCTGCAGCACCTCTAGCCAGTGTTGTGGTTAGTGCGTGCCTGGTATACAGTAGGTGTTGACTAAATGCTTCAAAACCTGCAGGATTTCCTCAGCTTTGGGGCTCCGCAGACCTGTGTGTGTGTGTGTGTGTGTGTGTGTGTGTGTGTGTGTTGCCAGGTACTATTGCATGTCTGTGTAGCAGTCCCAGGCAGGAGGCATGATTTTACCATTGGATATGGATGTCAGCTAAATGCTGCAGGATGCCTACATCCTACCTCTTCATGCCAAGAAATAACCAAACGTTAAGACCATCCCTGCTTTTACAGTCCTAACCCAGCCCTAAAGCCTGGGACACCAAAGACAGATGACAAAACACAAACAGGGCAGTATCCCCCCCCTCCCCCTCCAGCCACTTTCCATTCGTCAACAGTGCCTGAGGTTACACCCCAGCTCCAAGGTCAACATGTGGCCGCTGGGAGGTGAGGCACTCCACCTCCCCAGGTCTCTAAGCCGCAAAACAATGGAGATGCATTCAGAGGCTTGCTCCCAACTCAAAGGGGCTGACCAATTAATTCACAGCTCCTGCCTCCCACCTCCAGCCAGCCGGTGCCTGGCTGGGCACTGCATGTCCTGTTCTTTCCAGGACAGCTGCTACCCTAAATCCTCAAAAATGGGAAAAAGGCCAAAAGAGAGGGAAAGAAAATATCTCTCCTTATTTATTATCAATCAGCTTACGTATGGAGATGTGTGAGGAACACAGAGATAGTCCCCAGACTTGGGGTCAAGTTCTGCCTCTGTCATTCACAAGCTGTGCCTCAGTTTTCTGGGCTATAAAATGGGCGTGATATCTTTGCTCACTTCAGAGTGTCATAGGGAGGACTTAAGAATGTGCAAGGGTTTTGAGCTTAGGATCTGGAATCTAGGGATCAGGATTCAAGGGCTGGCCTTGGGCGGATCCCACAACCTCTCTGAATGTCTGGTAGGAGTCTTGCCAAAGCTGATGGCCAAGGCCCTCCTGACTCAGTCTTCCTGGCTCAGGAGCCACAGTGTGCTCATATGAAATGACGGGATGCTGGTAAGAATTGCTGTGAGGACAGAACACAATAATGTTTGTGCAATGGAAACCATAAAGTATGGCATCTTTATATATTTTGTATATATTTGCTGAGAAGCTGTTATATTCTAGACACTGAGGGGGGTTACAGAGATAACTCAAGCACCTCAGGGATTCCAGGGCCAAGGGGAAGAGACCGGGTAAGCACACACCATCCACTCCCCACCCCTGCCCTATGCTCTGGGTACCACTGCATCCCCAGCCAGTGGGTGAGGAAGCTGAGGGCCAGGCAGACATCATACAACGTACCTGTCTAGCTGTTTCTCGTGTGCTTTGTGCTGCTCCAATCAAAACAGGCTCCAGCTGGTTTTGATGGAGGAGATTTGGGCTAAGGAGACAGGAATGGGAGTGGCTTATTATGGTGGGGGTGGACAGGAAACACCAGATTGGCTTAGTGAGCAGCAAATAGGTCTTGGTGGCGGAGACTCAACTGTCCCAGGCTACAGGGACAAGCAGGGGAGATGGTGCAGAAGGGGATCTGGGGAGCCAGATGTCTTAGCCTGAAGCCATAGGAATGTCATCTGCATACCTGGCCAAACCCAGAGCTCAGGCCTGGGGATGCAAAGGGGAATCAGACATTTGCTAGGCCCTGGGAGCTCATGACCTTGCCCGTGAGTCAGATCCACAGGGTGGAAGCTCAGGCAAGTGAGGGAGCCCACAGGGCCTCCAACCCAGCCTGGGGCACCAGAGAAGCCTTCAGGAAATGTGAGGCCTGCCTGGACCTGAAAAGATGCACAGCCAGGCGAATAGGGGTGGGGAGGACTTGGAGGGAGAGGGAATGATGTGTGCTAAGAATCTCAGGCAGGAGGGAGGCAGGAGGCATCTGAGGAGGCATAAAGGGCTAAATGGGATCCAGAGCTTGTGGGGAGGGATCAGCCTTGGACAAGAGGAAAAAGGATGGAGAGGTCAGTTTGCAGATGGTGGGAGGGGGGTGTTGAGGATTGGAAGAGGGAGTGGAGTGACAGGAGACACCTCTATTCTTGTTCCCCACTCCCCACACACCATGCTAACTCTGCTCCAGCCACACCTGCCTCCTGGCTGTTCCTCCAGCATTTCTGCACACTCACTCCTACCTTGAGCTCAGGATCTTAGGAGCAAAGGGACCTCCAGGCCTTTGCACACGCTGTTACACCCTTGGCCTAGAATGTCTGCCAGGCTCACTCCTTGTTATTGTTCCAGTGTCTGCTCACACATCCCTTCCCTGATGGGCATTCCTTGGCTATCCCATCACTGCTGTCTCTTTACCCTGCTTTATTTCTTTCTGAACACTTATTACTTACTGACATATAATCATGGGCTTAAATGCATATTGTCTGTCTCATCCATTTAGCATGTGACTTGCAGAGAATGTCAGTTTTGCTCATGGCTATATCCCTGACACCTAGACCTGGTATGTAGTAGGTGCTCAACAAAAGTGTGTTGAGTGAATGAAAGACCAACTAGAACAGGCAGGAGGTGAGAGGGACAGTCATTGGTGACCATTTTACAATTTTTCTCCCAAAGACACATTGGGAAAGACCTCTGCTCTCTGGCATACAAAATGAGCATGCATATGGCTTCCTCCAAGCCCTGCCCACCCCCCACCTCCCACCTCTGTAGAGATACCTAGGTCGCTATACTCGGCCTCTGGTTGGATGGAGGGCTCTGATTTTGCTGGGGAAGCTGGCATGGGGTAGGGGGGAAGGGTTGGAGTTGGGACGTCAGATTAGATTTCAAGGAGCTGCTCTCTGGAACTTTGGGGCAACTGGGATGAGTCTCCCCTGTTCCATGTATCTCTCATCTTCCAGCAGGCTAGCCTGGGTTTATTCCCATGGGGCAGCAAGGTTCCAAAAGAGTTAGCAGAAGCATGTAAAGCTTCTTGAGGCCTAGGCCTGGAACTGGCACACCATCACTTCCACATTCTAATGGCCAACGCCAGGAATAGGGCCAAGCTCAGATTTAATGTAGGGAGAAACAGACTCTGACTCTCAGTGGGACAAGCTACCAAGTCACAAGGGACAGTGCACCCAAAGAGGTGTGAAGTATTGTGGCTGGTTTTGCAACCAATCATATATATTAAGCCACAGGTGCAAGACATGAAATAATATGAACTATTGGTCACTTCTAGGAAGTAGGGGTGAGCGATACGGATATTCTCTTATATTTTCTGATATGTCCTTTCATGGTGTTTTATGTTTGTTTCAAAAATGAAACATTTTGATTTTAAAGAAATGAAGAATGTATCCTTGAGGTGTGTTTTCAGATTTACGGAATGATACTCTGTGCTCGAGGAGGGGGAGTATCTGGCAATCCTTTGCTTGCACGAGAGATTGGAAATGCCCTATGTGAACACCGGTGGGTCCTGCTTAGGCAGCAGTTAAGGCCTCCACTTGATGGAATTTTGTTCACGGGTAAAACGAAGAATCCCATAGCCTGAAATGTTCTGATACACTGCAGGACATGTAATGTGAAAACAGCAAGGTGTGCAGGCACTGTACGCACCCTCTGGTGTGACAGGTGTACAGACTGTCTCTGGAAGGGGGCACAGGACAGCAGCAGGGGCTGTTTGGGGGTCGGGGTGGATGGGGAACAGCTTTCTCTTTATATCCTTTCGTACCCTTACAATTCTGTATCACATGAGTATGGCTCCTCTTCAAAAATAGATAGAAGTTTAAAATGATTTGTTTTTGAAAGTAAATCAAAGTTTTAGAAAGAAAGAGGAATTCTTTGTGAAATGCCTGGGGGAGGGAGACAAAGGATGACATAGAATTTGTTCCAACCACTGACTCATTCTTTGACCCATGGGTAAGTCACTGGCTGTCTCTGAGCTTCAGTTTCTACTAGCTACAAAATGGGCCAAGTCTCCTTGGCTCCCTCCCAGGTTACTGTGAACAGGGCCACTGTGTTAGGCTACTCCAGGGGGTGCTGCTCACATCACAGTCCATGTGACTGGCGGCTCTTACAATTGTGCAGTGCACGGCATGAGCAACCATAGGAGGCAGCCCTGATTGGAGGCCTAAATGGGATAATGGTGAGGAGACAGCTTTGAACATCATGAGGGTTCATGTGCATATGTGTGTGTAGAATGTGAAAGTGCATTCCTCTGACTGGGTGTGTATTTTCTGCTGACATCTGTCCTGTGGACATGAGCTGGGCTCACCCTCCCTTCCTTCCCCAGCTCAGGCTCCTGAGTCTTCTAAAAACCATGCCAAAGAAAAGAAGGGGCCACATATTAGGCTGCTGAGGCCTCACACTTCACATTTAGGGGCTCAGTCGTGAGGCAAACTTGTATCTTCAGGCTCTTTCCATGCTGGCTCAGCATCTCCATCCCCAGGGCCACGATGCAAGAGAGGAATTCTCACAGACCAAGATGCTGTCTGCTTTTCAAAGTGCAGAGATGTCAGCTCAGTCAGAGACACGTGGGCTAAAATCCCAGCTCTGACACTTACTGCCTTTGGGACCTGTGAGCCTCAGTGTTCTCATCCGTGAATTGGAGATACCGATCATGAGGGCGGCTGTAAGGATGAAATTGTACAGTGAGGTCAGGCACACACTAGGTGCTGCAGTCAACGCTGGCTTCTGGAACTGGCTCCTGGGACCACTCACGTGCTCAGTCCTCATCATCTCACAGTGGTTATGTTTACACAGACATAAGATGCACAGAAGGAAACACAGCCTGTGTCCTCAGCATTGGTGACCCCAGGAATGGGAGGGCATCATAAAGAAGAGAATTCCATGCAGGATTGTAAAGTTGGCAGAAACCAAAGTGAAGTCATTTGCATTCTATAAATACAGAAATAGTTAGAAAAAGAAAAAGAAAAGAAAAGGCTGGGCACAGAGGATTTTTAGGGCAGTGAAACTACTCTGTATGCTACTACAATGGTACATACACGTCTTGTACATTTGTCCAAATCCACAGAATGTACACCACCTAGAGTGAACCTTCAAATAAACTAGGGACTCTGGTGATAATGATGTGTCGGTGTAGGTCCAAGCTCTACAACAAAGGTACCAATCTGTTGAAGGAGGCTGTGCATGGGTGGGGCCAGGGAGGATGGGAAATCTCTATGTTCCTCTCAATTTAACTGAACCTAAAATTGCTCTAAAAAAAAAAAATCATCTACTTAAAAAAAAAAAAAAAACCAACAACTGTTATAGTCCACAGAGGGCACATGTGTCTATCACACAGAAAACCCCCAAGGCCTGAGAGAGATCTTCATTGTGTGGACCAGACGGTGCAGGAGAGCCCTGCAGCAGGGGCCAGAGGCCTGAGTCTGAGTTCCAGGTCTTTCTGTGCCTGGCCAGCTGGGTGCCCGGCAGTTGGCCACTACTACCAATAATGTTCAGGGCCTTTCTTGCACGTCCTAGCCTCCCTCACCCACCACACTTCCTCTTCCACATTCAAGAGTTTTTGACACACTCCTCTCACCTAGGAAGAAGACCTTACTGTCTTACAGCCCCGGCAAGGAAAGAAGCCTCACAGGTCAAGGCCATGGTGAGAGGAGGAAGATGTCCATGTACAGAGGAGTCAGCCCTAGGGCCAGTCCCCGACCTGGGGGTTGGTCCTTAATATGTCCCAGCAGCCAGAAGCTGGGCAATACTGCTAGGCCTCATGGCCAGCTTCAGGAATGGGGAGGCCAGAAACCCCACATCCAGTTCCTTCCAGGTAAGACAATGGCCTCAGCCTCTTGGTTGCCGTGTGACCTTGTGTGGTCCCTACCCTATCTGCCTCATCAGATTCCCATGATCCAGGTTTCTGACTGGCTTCAGGGGCTCTCTAGGCTGGGCCTGGGGCCAGGGGTCTGCATGGCACAGGAGGTGACGTTCCCCAGGGTGGGCTGGGGCCTAGTGGGCACAGTGCCCACCCCTCAGAAGTGCTCCGGACTCCAGAGTTTGTGAGGGGCAGGGCAGGCAGATCGAGGGGAGAGGGCAAGACCACCGGGCACCTGGTGGGAAAGGAAGACAGGTGTCTTCTGGCAGGGGGGGGGGTGGGGCAGCCTGAAATCTACAAGAGAAGGACATCTACAAGAAGTGGCTTTTCTGGGCTCCTTCACCTGAGTTCAGAGATAGGAAACAGGCCCAAAACAGCACGCGGTACCTGGGTGAGTCTGGAGCCCTACTTTCCGTCTGGTTCTTCCTCTGCACAGCTGAATGCCCCTGGGGCAAGCAGCCGCTTTTCTGCTGGAGCCTCAGAAGCATCACCTTGTGGTCACAGACCCTAAGCGCCCTACGCAGTTTAGAGGCAAGGACCAGGCGAGGTGATGTCAAATTACAGGTGAGAGGCCCCTTCGGGAATGGTCAGCAGTGACCAGGGCTGAGTTTGTTCCCGTCTCCGTGGCCAAGTAACTTGGCTTCCCTGAGACCCGGTCTTCCTTTGACAACAACGGGGGGGGGGGGGGGAGGGGGTTCAGGGATTTAGTGTGATCCCGCGTCACCTGCTTGCCTAGGGCAGGCCCTCCGAAAGCCATCGCTCCTGCCGCTAAGCCCTTGCTCTACGGTTACCAGCACTGGTGACAGCAGCCTGCCTTCCCCTCGGCTTCCTCCTCGGCTGTGACCTGGGGCCCAACACAGGTTTGCGCGGGGTCACGAGTGCGCAGCGCGGGAGCAGGGCCTGGCACGGAGCCGGGGGGAGGCTGGCCTTATGGTCAGGGCTGCTTTATCGTGGGCGCTGCCGTGGCCTCAGCGCTGGGGAAGCCCACGAGCCGCCCGGCCGCAGCCTGCAGCCCGCAGGCGGGGCTCCTCGCGCCCCGCCACCTGCCACCTGCCACCTGCGGGCTGGGGCGCCCGGGCGGGGCGGGGGCGCACGCGGGGCCGCACGTGTCCGCCCACGCCGGCCGCCCGCCGGAGGCTCGCGGAGGGTCGGGCAGGCCGCGGCGGGCCGCTGGCGCCGAGCCCCGGGCGCGCTTCCCGGGCGGCTCGGGGCCCCGCGTGGGCGGCGGCCGGGGCGGGCGCTGCGGGCGCGCGGACGTGCGGCTCCGGCCAACCGGCCTCCCCGCGCTTCGCCCCCGCCCCCGGCCCGCTGGCACCTCCCCGCCCCCGGGCCGCCGCCCCGCGCCGCTGCCCCCGCGCCTCGGGACCTACCCCTTGGGCCACCAGGGGCCGAGGAACGACGCGGACGGGATGACCTCGGGATGCGGGCTGCGCCGGGACCCTAGCCCGGCCTGGGGCAGTGCCACCGTTTAGACGTGGAGTCCGAGGCCTGCAGTCCCGGGAGCCCCTTAATAGAAAATGGGGTACAAAAGGTGAGATTAGGCTGAACCAAGGAGTCCTACAAAATACGCATCAGGGGCGCCCGGGTGGCTCAGTGCTTGAGCGGCTGCCTTCGGCTCAGGGCGTGACCCCGGGGTCCCGGGATCGAGTCCCACGTCGGGCTCCCCGCATGGAGCCTGCTTCTCCCTCTGCCTGGGTCTCCGCCTCTCTCTCTGTGCCTCTCATGAGTAAATAAAAAAGTCTTTTAAAAAGTATCAGAAAGCTAACTGCCATAAACATTACAAACTCCAGAAAAACCACACAATTTTTTTTTATTAATTAACTTTCTGACATACCTTTATAATTCCCCCCCCCCCAACATTTCATTGGTCACCTTTATATGATGACAGTTTTCTCGTGTTGCTTTCAGGGACTCAAAAGATAATTCACTCTTTCCTCTAACATGGACTGTTGAATGAAGTTTTTATTACTATACACTGTTCAGGAATGTTTCAGTGTCACAACATGTACTTGGAAATGTTTTATATAAACATACTTACATCTTAGCACAATTTGTTGAATTTGGAATAACCTCCATCAAACTTTTTCCTATGTGATCCATTATGGATGCATTGGTTATTTTTAGTATAGCTGTAAGTTTGTGCCCTGTAAACAGAAATTCTGATAAATTGCATTTTGCGTGATCTTTGCCAAAGAAGAACCAAAAAAAGGATTGTGGTTTTGATCGTATATGCTGCATTATCCGGTCTATTCCTGCAGGAGAGAACTTTGGTTTGGATCAGGCATCCAGGACACAGCACTGAGAAGCAAACCCTCCATTCACAATTTCACATGTCTGATGGGAGGAAGAAGTTTCTACAGAATAGCTCTGGCTTTTCACATTCCAGGCCAAATTTTTCTTCACTTTCTGTGTACTCTCTGTGCTGGGTGACGTAAAGCATATTCATATGACTGCCATACAGCTGTGGGCATGGGTCTTCTACACCCAATGGCTGGCAATGACTTAGCCATATATGAAATGACTTTATGAAATGACTTTCAGCCACATACACTTATCTCAGTAAACTCAACTGTATCTCCAGCCTAGTTTTTCCTAAGCTGGATCCCCAAAATGCCCACAGCCATTCTAATGTTACTCACTGGGACGCCTGGGTGGCTCTGTGGTTGAGTGTCTGCCTTTGGCTTGGGTTGTCATCCCCGGGGCCCTGGGATCAAGTCCTGCATCGGGCTCCCCACAGGGAGCCTGCTTCTCCCTCTGTCTGTGTCTCTGCCTCTCTGTGTGTGTCTCTCATGAATGTATGAATAGAATTAAAAAAAAAAAAAAGAACAAGATGTTTTAAGCTCTCTATAGAACAAGTCAGGGAATTAAGAAAGAGCGCAGGAAATCACTAAGTGGAAGAGGAGAGACACAAGTAGACTAATGAGAAGGGGTCCTGTGGAGAGCCAGGGAGCCGTGGATAAGAGAGGGTGAGGTGGAGATGGGCGTGGTCTGCTTGGGAGGAGCTGACCTCTCTTTATACTCATTGCAAACATTGTCCAGGAATCAACAAACATTTATTGGACACCTGTGGTTTGGAATAGAGTAGGGAACAAGACAGACAGAAATCTCTGCTCTTGTGCAACTTAGATTTTGGTGGTGGAGACAGAAAATAAATAAGTAAGCAATGAAAGAAAGTGAGAGAAATTAATAAATGGCAGTGCAGAAAATTAAGCCATGGTGAAGTGGTAGAAAGCTCCATGGCCTACTTACCTCGGGAGGTGACATTTGTGCAGAGAACTGGCCAGCTAGATGGATCAAGTCATGGGAAAATGAGGGAAGAGCATTCTGGGAAGAGGGACAGCAAGTGCAAAGCCCTGAGGTAAGTATAGGCCTGGCATGTCCAAGGAACACCAAGGAGTGGAGTGAGCTGGGGGAGAGTGGCAGGGGCCAAGATGAGACTGATGGGTGGAGTATCAGACATGCAAGAATTTAAAAATGAGGATATTGAATTTTATTTTACATAGGTAGGATTTCAAAGGAAATACCAAATCCTAGAGCTCAAGTGGCCTTGATGCTTTAAAGTACTGTTGAGCTAGAAATCAAGCCATATAAAGCCTTCACTGTGAGCTAGGCTCTGGGACATAGCTTTTCATAGCCATTTTCCATTTGATTCTTAAATGGTGGTGGAGATGCCTGATTTACATTTTACAGCTGATCCAACTGAAGCCCAGGAAGGTGAAGTGCTTCATCCCACATCCCACATGCCTAGCTGAACCCAAGCATGGCTCATGTTCTACTATAGCATGACTTCATAGCTCTTCCTAAAATGGGTGCGGATTCTTTAAAGTTAATAAAGTGCTTTTATCTGTACCTTATCTCTTGTGCTATTATGGAGTGTTATCACCTCTTTGCAATGGCCTGGGAAATATCTCCGAGACCTTGAGTGAGTAGTCACAGCTCTGCAGCTGCTTCTTTCTGAACAGGATCACTGTGACTCGAACCCAGAGTCAGGTCCAGCCAGTGCCAAGTTGCTGCTAGCCCGAACACTGCCTTTGCGCCAATCAGAAAAGGGCTCCCTTTGCTCAAGACACTTGTTAACTTCTGGCTTCCAGAAAAGTATTGTAATAACAATTCTGTTAGAGCATCCTGTGAGGCCATCTGTAAACAACTATCCTCATCCACATGTGAATCTGTGCTCTCTTTATGTGAGAGGTGCTCACTAGGATGCCCTGCCCTCATGCAGGGTACAGCCTGAATGACACAGTGATTTTCTGTGCCCTGAATAAAATACTTGGGTTGGTGAAGCTATGAGCCCCAGCAAAAAGGAGATCTGTTTGGAAGTGATCACACGTGAACCCCAGCTGTACCCCAGGGGTGACCATGACTGTCTGGCTTTTCCTAGAACTTCCTAGCCCATCAGGACAATGGGTTCCAGTTCACTGCCTCATCACTGTGCTGTTCATCCCCGGCCACCACTCCCTCCTCCCTGACTCCATTGCCTCTACACATGCTCCAGGGTGTGAAATGTCCTGGGCAGCACTGGCTCCCCACACAAGGTCTCTTGGTGCAGTGACACAAGGCTCCTGCCCTGTCCCCCGGCAAAAACCTCCCGCCTCAACCCAGGCACCATGGGGCTGTAGCACTCACTGGACACATTTCCCCTGTGTGTCCAGCACCACCTCTGAATGACGGGGGCTCATCTTTGAAGTTTTCCAGCTCCTACCTAAATTTAGAAGCATGGATTAAATCCAAATAAATGGAGAGTTATGTAACTTCATTTCCCTCTTCACTATCCCTCCCCTTTGAATAATCAGCCTTAATCAGCTAATGATGGGGCCCTGAATGCAGCCCCAATCCTCAGAGAAGCTATTAGGCTTATATAAGGAGTGACACTGACCTGGTGTATTATGAGGCTTTAAAATACATCCTCTTTCTCCCTCTCCCTTTCTCTCTCTCTCTACCAATCTCTCCCTCACCCACACTTTCACACACACACACACACACACTCACATACTCCCCCGACATGTCCATCAAACACCGAAGCTGCTTAGCTAGTCCGGGATCAAATACATGCAAGCTGAGAGAAGGTTTTACTCATCAGGTGGTTTAAATTTATCACCTAAAAATAAATCACCTCAATCCCTAATGACAGCTAATCCAGGAAAAAAGGGAGCATTTTTATCATAGAATTACAGTGTTTGAGAGAAAAGGGAGGCTCAGGGAGGGAAATTTGAGGGCTTTCTAATCATCAGAACTGTCCAGCAATAGAATGGCCAGCTGAAAGAAATAGTGAGTTCCCTATCACTGGAGGTAAGCAGAAATCGGAGATAATGGATGAAAATTCTTGCACTGAGCACAGACTGAATGGTAACTGACTTTATACATGGTCAGCCATATGCTAGGAATTGTGCTCTACAGGCATTGTAACAGACCTGGCAAAAAGGCTTCATCTCAAATACCAAATCTGATCTCTTGGGAGTGGCTGCCTGGAGCTCTGGACACACAGAAGGATTCTTTTTTTTTTTTTTTTTTCAACACGGAAGGATTCTGAGGCTCAGTGGGAAGCAATACCTTGGTTAATTCACAATGTTTTCTGTGGTGCAAAAGGAAAAGACAGAGGTCTTGATTGATTAGCAGTGTCTGTCATCAGTGCAGAAGAAGAGAGCAGAAGATATGCTATTTGCCAATGATGTATAAGAATCCCTTTATAGACGAGGAGACTGAGATTTGGAGGTTTGCAGTTGGGAAGAACCAAGATTTGAAGAACCAGATTTGGCTCCAAGTCCATGCTCATGGTCACTCTGCTGTTCTGCCCCTCGACAATGGGAGGAATGGTCCTGGGGCTGAATATGCAACCACCAGCCAGTAGTGTGCCCTCCTTTTCAGATGCCACAGCATTTGAATTGCAAACTTTGAGTGGTGGTTCAAGGAGGTCATCTACTGGGTCTGCTGGCTGCCCTGAGGAAAAGCACATGGCTACTCCTTGACTGTGGATGGACACTCCATACCCATCATCCCTCCCTGACTGCCAGCTTTACTGGAGATGAGTAGCCCCACATCATGGTGTGAAAACCGAGGCAGCCAAGCATGCACCATCTGTCCTCCTCGAATCCTGTGCTTGGTGGCATGTTGGAGCCCAAATATCCTAGCCAGAGAGTGTATTCTACAGCAAATATGGTGCAGGAAACCCAAGGGGGCAAAGGGGCCATGGCAAGGACCTAGCCAGGCACAACATGCCTCTTGGTCCACCTTGCCACAGGAGCTGGCTTCTCAGCCTCACCTGCCCTGTGCCAGCTGCCCGAGGCCATGCCATCTGATTGGATTTCATGGTAGCCCCCAGTTATAGGTGGAGATTGCCTCTTCCTGATCATGTGACACCCCCCTACGCACCCATCCCTCAAGTCTTCAGACTGCTAGTGCGGGGCTAGACCCCATCCGTACTCTACTCCTCTCCCTGCACACATTTCTCAACAATTCCTCCTTCCCTTCTCATTAATCATCCATCCTTCTTGTCCCAGGAGCCTCTCTCTCCAGCCCCTATGTTGAGCTTCTGTCCCTACTACTTCTTCTCAGGGGGGACATTGTTTACCTATATTCTTGTGAAGAAGCAAAACCACCATGAGAACGGGGATTTCAAGTGGAGCCGTGCCAAGACCCTATAGTGTGGGGATGGTCCTGGTCCCAACCATCCACTCTCTCCTTTTGTAAAGATGGGGAACTGAGGCAACAAAGGCAAGGCACATGCATTAAGGCCACTCAGGACCTCGGCCAGGACCTCAGAGTTGCGCAAGCCAGAGGGCGTGGCTGCTTTTGTGTTCCTTGCAGATGGTGTCCTGGGACTGCAGGCAGGGGCAGGGGCCTGGCTGTGGAGGCTGGGAACGGATACCAGCGTCCCCTCCCCTGCCGACATTCCACCTTGGATCCCTTTCAAAGTGGCAGAGTTTTACTAACGCTACAGAAGTGCCCCCACCTTTAAGATAAAACCCAAGGCTCTCCCTCCCAAAGAGATAAGTTAGGGGGTGAGGTTTCTGGTTACAAAAGCTGGACCCTGAACCCGTTTCTGGAGTGGACTTGAGCCTTTCTTCACGGCTCATTAACTGGGAGCTGTCTGAAAAATCACCGAGACCAGTTGTTTCCAAATTCTTGGCATGAGGTCACTTTTTTGCAAACAAATTCTTTCTTGGAATCATGTCAAGATGGGATTGGCCCATGACCCCCTCCAAAACTGTGTGCAAAATTATGTGTGTGCATGAATGTTCCCTGGACGGGGAGTCCATAATTATCTCGATTCTTCAAGGGCTACTTGCCCCTGGAAGGGTTAAGAGGGCCTGGAAACGTCGGCTGTCAGTCTAGGATACTGTGATTGTCACTTCTATTTTTGTCACCTGTTTGCCTTTCTAGCTCCATGTTGCTCCAGCTGACATTTAAATGAGCTTGCCTTTGTAGAACCCACACCAACTGGTGCTGTGGGTGCAGCGGAGGTGTGGGGGTGAGGAGGAGGGCCCCAAACCAACAGATGGAAGGGGAGTGCCTACTGGAGTTGCCAGGAGCATCTTCAGTGCTTTAAAGGGAAAGAGCAAGGTGCCACAGAAAGAACTAGGATGGAGACACTTGGGTGGCTCAGCGGTTGAGCATCTGCCTTCGGCTCGGGGTGTAATCCTGGAGTTCTGAGATCGAGTGCCGCATAGGGCTCCCTGCATGGAGCCTGCTTCTCCCTCTGCCTGTGTCTCTGCCTCTCTCTGTGTCTCTCATGAATAAATGAATAAAATCTGAAAGAAAGATAGAAAGAAAGAAAGGAGAGAAAACTAGGATGTAGGTGGGATTGCCCCCTTCTAGTCTCTTCTTCTGATACACTGTGTGGCCTTGGACAAGACTCTGCCTCTCTGTTTTCACGTGTAGCATGAGGACCAGGGTTTTCTGAAATATGAAGGATGGACACACGACCTGGCCTTAAGTAACATCAGCTCACAAATGGAGAAAGTGATTCTTTTCTGATTCCGTTTGGACTCCTCTTTCAGATCATGACCAGGGAGGAAGGCAGGATGGGCAGTGGGAGGATGCAGTGGGAGATGTCCCAGCAGGGCATCTTTAACACCTGGCTATCCCCTGAGGGCCTCCCTGGCAAAGCTCTGGCTGACCTGGCCCTTGGGGCAGCCACCAGTGTGGGTTGAACTGTCATGCACTTGTTTTCTAGGCATTGTTGTACTCTGTGTATGCACAGCAATACGACTGTCCTTTCCAGCAGGGATATGAATGAAGTCTTCTATACTTTTTAATGGTCTCATAAAGAATGAATGTGTGTCAATTTAACACAAAATATTAAGAAAACGATAGAAGAAGACGGGACATGGACATGACAAAACTGTGGAGTCAGGGTGAGAATGCCCAGAGCCAGGGAAGACTGGGCAAGTAGATCTCCCAGATTCTGAGAAGTGCTATCAGTCTGGACCTCACCCTCCCTGAAGCCCGGAGGGGTCCTGGGGGCCCAGAATCTGCCAAATGACTCTGGAACAGAGGGGAGGGGTTCTGAGCAAATGCCTGGGGTGCAACAAAGGAGCCAAATGTCCACTCACCAAATGGTGAGTGTCTCAAACTGGGGCGCATATACCTTTTAGGGTACCAGGATCTGTCTTGTGGAGTTTGTGAAACCGGAAGATTAAGGACAGTGAAAATCAACTTTTGTATAGTTTAAGATGTTACCACCCTTTTACAAAAATAGTGCAGTAAAAAAAAAAAAACAAAAACAAAAACAAAAAAACAAAAGTAGTGCGGTTTTGCTATGGCAGAGAATGGAAATTTCACAGCCACTTTTGGCAGGGTCCCTGGGCCCCAGAATGGTGTGTTCCTCTTTCACCTGAGAGGTCCAACACCAGGCAGTGCCCAAGAATGGTTTGAACCCTTCACGGCCTGTGGTGAACTTCAGGAGCTCCCTCGTATTGGCAAGGACTCTGGCTTCCCAGCAATAGAAAAGAGCTCAGCTGACTTTTGCCAAAGATATGGGGGCCCTTACTGGGAAGATAAGAGGTCACTCTTGGGATCAAAGTCTCCACATCAGCAGGGCTCAGATGAGGGGAGGAGAGGAACAAGAACTGGGAGATACAGTGTTCAAGGCGAAGACATGTCCCAGGATTCAAGAGTCAAGTCCCAGGGGAGAGTACCCCACTGGCTAGACCGGCGTCATGTGCACACACTTAGTCTGAGGAGAGCAGGGCACCCCGATCGACAGTCTTGGCCTGACTGCCAAAACCGAGAGTAGGAAAGCTCCCCAAAGGGAAATTGGGATGCTCCTTCCAGGAAGAGAGACAGAGAATGCTAGGCAGGCAAGGAAAACAAATGGCTACTATGTCACGTCACCTCCCTGTGCCTCAGTTTTGTCCTCTGTAAACAGGGTTGAAAGTGGTCTGGCCTTTTGAGGGCAACTGAGGGGATGATATGATGTCATCCATGTGAGAGCTTGGCTCTAGTAACTAACACTCCATAAATGTCAGTGAATGGTGTTTTGTTTTGTTTTGTTTTTATTGTTTGTTATAAAAAGACACAAAAACAAGCCACTGTTGGCCGGACGTGAGCCTAACAGATGCCACATGCTCCTTTTGGTTGCAGTCACAGAAGCTTTGGACTTGGCAGAGATGGGTTCAAATCCTGGCTATACCCATTGAGGAGCTGTGAGGCCCCAGGCAAGTGACCTCAGCCCCAGTGGTCATATCTGGCTGCCAGCTGCTAGCTGGCACAAAGCCCCGTGTTTAGATGGCAGATGTCAGCATAGCCAGGCCCAGGGGCTCAGGGGCAGATAGGTGCCTTCCCTTGTAGGCTGAGGGTGGAGAGGCTGTATTTCTGCCTCTGGAGTGAGGCCAGGCCCCTACACCTGCAGCAACCATGTAGTGTAGGAACAGTCTCTGCAGAAACTACGTCCTTGTGCCAAGGACTGGCTCTCTTGGCTAGCTCTGACCATGAGCCCAAATCTCCCAGTCCCCAAGGCCAATGACTCAGCCAGAGTTGCCAGGCCTTCTGCTCCTAGTGGGCATGAGGCAGACCAGCACAAGGGAAGGGGCCCTCTGTCTCAGCTGCCCTGCACACAAACAACCACCACCGAGTGCCTGCTCCGGTCTCCACAGCTTTATTTTGCCACCATAGACTCTAGAGCCAGACTGCTGTGCCATAGCTTATGATTCATGTGACCTTGGGTGGGTCACATCACCTCTCTGTGCCCTACTTAGTTTTCTCATCTATAACATGGGGAAATGACAGTTTCTTCTTCATGGTATGGTTAGGAGATTTAGATGAGATAAAATTTATAAAGCACTTAGAACAGGGCCTGGCAGTAAAAACACACTATACAGGTGTTAGCTAGCATCACGATCATCGTCATCACCATCGCTTCCAGGACCCCTTGACAGGTGGGTGTGGCCCTTTAGTGTTCTGTTTTTGTTTTTGTTTCTGTTTTTTTAGTAATCCCTACACTCAAGGTGGGGCTCGAACTCATGACCCTGGGATCAAGAGTCACATGCTTCAAGGACTGAGCCAGCCAGGTGCCCCTGAGATAACCTTAAAGGACACAAAGACATATGCGGCTTCAAGAATCCTTATTTTACTTTTCCCTTGAGCTCTCTGGAAGCTAGAGTATGTGTGATAATGACAGCTAGCATATAAGTCCCTGCTATGTCCTAAGTTCTCTGCACGGAGTGTTTGGGTTCAGTCCTATGAAGGAGGTACTATTATTATCATTCCTGCATCTCATGTGAGGAAGCCAAGGCATGGAGAGGTTGAGTAACCCATTTCCCGTGTACACCCGTAGGGCTTAGGCATGCATGCAATGAGGCCAAGCCTGGTCATTCTAGGAGGAAAAAGAATTCATCGGCAGGGTGTCAGATGGCTCGTGGAATCTTCAGGAAGGCAGGAGGATGAGGCTCAGAAACACAGGTAAGAGCCAGGAGAGCGAAGGTGGAAGGGACACCTCTGAGGGCATGAGCTGGGAACACTGGTGATAACTGGATCTTTGCCACTGCTGGACCATGGTGGCCACCACCACTTCCATGAATAATTACTCCACTACCCCTAAACTTTCTCACCTGTCACAAATTACTCATAGTCCCATGGGCCTGTGATCTGGCTGCCAGGAAGGAAAGAAAAGGAGTGTCCTGCTTTTTTGGCTTTTAAGGTGGGTGGTGGGCTCTTTCTTCCCCCAAGACTCCCCTGGGCAGGAGAAGGGTTCACAATAGGAAGGGGGTTTAGGTAAAGAGGAGCTAGGCAGACAGTTAGTGGGATTGCTAGGATCTCTGAACAGTAATCTATCTAGGGAGGATCTATAAGTCAGTGATGCCAGAATAATGCCATGTAACAAACCATCCGAAAACTCAGTGGCTTGAAACAATAGCCATTTATTCTCACGATCGGTGGGTCTAGTGGTTCAGACTAGGCTGGGTTCTGCAGGGTGACCTGCCACAGTGGCTAGGGTGGCTCTGCTAACACTGTGGTTATATGGGGCAGCTGGGACAGCTCTGCCTCTTGTGCCTCTCATTCTCCCTGGACTAGTGGGCTAGCTGGAATTGTTCTCATGATGGTAGCAAAGGCACAAGCAGGCAGGTGAAAGAAAGCACACAAGGTCCCTTACGGTCCATACCCAGAACTGGCACATTATTACTTCTGTTCCGTTCTACAGGTGAGAGTAAGTCACATGGTCAAGTCCAAAGTCAGGGGCAGGAAAGTGTACTCCATTGTAGATGAGACCCATGCATAGGTGCTGAAGGAGTGGGAGCAATGATTAATTCTATTCTACTTTCTCAAATGCTCCTGGCACCTCTGCTCTCTGACCATGAGCACAGGAATCTTGCATGGATCACCTGGTGCCCATGGTACCTGTTGGGTCCTCCCTCAATATATCTGCCAGCTTGCTAATAAGAAGGCAGAGCACAAAGATGGAAGGAAACTGGGTCCTTGAGGACATACATCCTTGAAATGCAGAGGTCACTCTGAAGTGACCGCTGAACTTCTCATTTAAGCAACTCCTAGACGGATGCTCTGTTTCTTATAGCCCATAGCACCTTGGGCATCAGGCTCTCATGCAGCAATGAGATGATACTAATGGCTAGCCCTTTTGGAGCATTTTTGGGGCAACACGACATGCCCAAGGTTACACAGTGAAGACTTGGCCAACTCATATTGGCTCAGTAGGCTGGCCCTAAGAGGTGCTCTAGCCCACAGCACCGTACACAGAGCATGAAAAGTGCTCAGCCTATAGCACACACGAACAAGCAAATCAGTGACTCTCTTCCTTTGAGAATCACAGAGTATTTTAAGAATCTGAAGTTAAAAACTAAAATCTTAGACCCCTGGGGGATCCCTGGGTGGCTCAGCGGTTTAGCGCCTGCCTTTGACCCAGGGCACAATCCTGGAGTCCCGGGATCGAGTCCTGTATAGGGCTCCCAGCATGGAGCCTGCTTCTCCCTCCTCCTGTGTCTCTGCCTCTCTCTCTCTCTCTCTCTGTCTCTCTCTCTCATAAATAAATAAATCTTTAAAAACATAAAATAAAATCTTAGAGCCCCCAGCCCTAAACCCTGCACACAAGCCCATCCGATTTTGCATCCAATTCCAAGGGGCTTGGGGAGTAACTATTATCATTACTATCCAAGGGAATGTGAGGGAAAGTGCCTGGCCCTGATTGTCACTACCAAAGCAGACCTCCATTGTCTCCCCTTGCCTTCCTTCCTGCTTCCTGGCCTGTGGTGGCCCCACCTGGTCAGGGCTAACCCACTGCCTCTCGTGCCCTGAGGGTGACCTGGGCTGGAGCAAGATGTGTATCTCTTCCACAAGGATATAGGATACCTAAACTTTTATATAGGTTTGGGGTGAGGGGAAAAAGGTTGAGGTGAAAGTGAACAGTGAAAGATTTCTTAAAATCCAGAATTTCCATGGGCTCCACCCCTGGGAAGACATTTGGAAGCAGTGCTTTCAGTGTCAAGCAGGAGTGGCACATGGTTCCCATCTCTGGAGGCAGCAGTGAACACCCGATGAAGGCTCGCCAGGCACCTGTTATAAAGGTTGAAGACAGTGGGACCAATTAGAAAATCCTGTTCCATGTTGTGCATCTGCTGCCCATTGCAGTCACTGGTTCAGAGTACGAAGGCCCTGGTTCCAGTTCAGGGTTTGCCAGCTGCTGATGTGTGATCTCAGACAGTCTCCTGGCCTCCCTGGTCCCCCTTTTCTCTGCTAAATGAGGGGCAAGATCGATGATCTCTCTAAAGTGCTCTGCTGGCAAGGCCCCCGCAGACTGCCACTCTGGGTAATGCCCTCTCTAAAGCAAGGCCTGCCTGTGATAGCATGCCTCAATGGCTAAGCTGGATGTATTCAGCTCTCCTGACATTTCCCTATGAAGCTATTCATTCGCACAGCTGGATTGTCTCCTAGTTCCAAGGGCGGAGTGGTCTGAGGTCCCTAAGGATAGCTCATAAGCTCTCAGGGTCCAGGTGGGGTCAGAAGGCAAGAATAAGTCCTCTGGACCAAAATATTTCCTACAATGGCTTGTCAGGCTGCCTGAAAGTCCATCCCTAGCCATATTGGGTAAAGGCATGGACAGTCTCAACATGGCAGATGCTTAGTAAATATTTGTTGACCTGCAGTTAATATAAAGGTCTGCATCTAAGAGCGAGAGTCTCAGGCCTCTGTTCCAGCTGAGTCTTAACCAATACAGAAAGTGCCCAGAATGTTACCTGCCAGCCATTTCTGGCATTCCTGCCTGCCTTTCAGCCTTCAGACACAGTCAGCCCCTTATGGACGCTCTGCATCCTGCCCCCTTCCACATCTGTGCCACTTCCAAACCACATCTTGTATCATGCCATTCCCTGTTCAAAACACACCCGCCCTTTCCGCCCCTGTCACATGCACTGGGTGCTACTTCCATCCCCCACCCTGAGTGCCTGCCCACCCCTCCCTGCTCTCAACCATGCAGGTGCTCAGCCTGCAAACTCCATTTCAAGACTTCCCTCCTACCTTGTGCCTCTATCTTCCTTTACATTGCGCACAACTAGAACTTAGAATGTGTGTCCAAAGAAGGAGGCATGAGTGGCCTGATAATCTCTGTGCCCCCACACACACCAACAGGCACCACCCCTCCCCAGTCGCTAACTTTGGATTAAGGGAAACTACCCTCACTCCACCCCAGGCTCAGACAGCCTTCCTTCCCACAGTGTGCCATCCTCATGATTTCCCGGGGAGCCCCACCTTCAGGGGAAGGACAAATAGCTCTTGGGTAACTTTGGCTAATCCTGACCTCCAGGCACAGATGGTTTCCCAGAACCTCAGAGTTGGGAAAAACTCCCAGATATTCCTGGGCCAGTGGTTCCCATGGGAATTCCCCAAGCTGCTGGTTAAAATGCAGATCCCCAGGCTCCTCACAGGCGCAATGAGTCAGCATCTCTGGGGACAAGGCCCAGGGACCTGCGTTTAAACCAGTGCCCCAGGTGATGCACTGATCAAGCTCAGACTTTTCCAAAATCACACCTGCAGCACACTACTCCTTGACTTCCATACTTCTTGATGATAGTGGGTGGAGGGTAACTCCCTCCCAGGCAGCAGCCCATCTCTGAACAGCCCTGACAGCCTCTCCCCTGGAGCTGCCCCCATGGCCTTCCCACTCCATGGGCCTACTCATGGTGCCCCTGCCCCAGTACAGCTCTCAGGACCTAGCCCAGGCTCCTCCTCCTAGCTCAGCTACTTGGGTGTGGCGGTGGCCAGGTGGATGGGAGTTGGAGGCATGTGAGAGGTGGGGGCCTGGGAAGCTGCAAGGAGCATCTGCAGGGCCAGGCTTCACTGAACCCAGAGAAACAAAAGCAATTATACGGGAAACCAGGGTCTGTGGTGGGAAGAGCTGGGCTGAGTGAGGATCAAAGTGGGGAACCAGGTTGCTCACATTCAAGGATGAGGGAGACAGCATGGCCAGGTCCCCGGCAGCTCCTGTGAGTCCTGCTCTTGCTGCTTCAGTCAACAAACATTCACTGAGCTGTTCTTGCTCCTTCACCAGGCCCCTTCTTGGGGCTGGCCACAGGATCCTTACTACAACATGCCTCCCAGTGCTCTAGCCTCATCTTCTCAAAGACTGGAGGACCTCAGTTAGTTCTGCCTCCCTAAAACCTTCTTCTGGCTACAGTCTCCTCTGCTCACCCCTATTTTCCTCCCAGGAATCAGATTCTTTCTCAGGCCATGCTTCAAAGCATCTTTCTCACTCCCAGCTTCAAAGGGGCCTTGAGTCCTAGGTCTAGCTGGTCAGAATATCACATCCTCCAAGCCACAGTGATTGGCTCAGGGATGGACATGTGACCCAAGTCCAGCTAATGAGAGCCTTCCAAGACCATTTGCTTGTGCCAGGGCTGCTGTGGAGAGTTGTCCAGGTTGTGCACTGGGCAAGTGCACTTAGCTGAGGTGAATAGAAGGCAAAATTTGTTGTTATGTTCTGCTTGTTAAGCCCTTTGCCTGGTGTCGGACTGTGCCTCTTTATTTTTTCCTGGTTTTCACCTAGCTGTTATGTAGGCTGGAAGAGGATTTAGCTGAGTCTTCAGGAAAAAAGCTGTCACTTTCCCTGAGGACTGCATAAGGGTAGGATATTAGTCTGGAGCTTCTGGGGCTAAATTCGCCATCTTAAGGGGAGAGCTTAAGAACAAAGCCTTTACCTAGGAAAGAAGAGCTGATAAAAGAAGAGAGAGAGACTCCTGGTGACCTTTTTTTTTTTAACTGCCTGGAACCAGCTGGACCTAAAATCCAAACTATCCTTGGATGGTTTTTTGTTCAATTAGAAGGGTCAATAAATTCCTTTTCAACAATTGAAACCAATTTGAGTTCATTTTCTCTCACTTAAACACAAGGAGATACATGTGGGCAGAGGCCATTCTGGTCCAGCATTTCATTACACAGAAAAAAAACAAAACAAAAACTAATCCCAAACTGACAGTGGTAGGAATTTGTCCAAGCTCACCTAGCAAGGTTATAGCAGACCAAAATATCTACATTTCCCCCCCACCCCGTTTTAGATATAGTTAACACAGAACACTGTATGTTTAAGGTGTACAGCATAATGGCTTGACTTGCATGTATTATAAAGTGATCACTATAAGTTTAATTAACATCTATCACCTCATATAGTTACAAAAAGAAAAAAAACATTTTTTTCCTTGTGATGAGAAATTTTAGGATTTATTCTCTTAGCAACTTTCAAGTATACCATATGGCAGTGTTAACTATAATCACTACACTGTTTGTTACACCCCTAGTGCCTATTTATCTTATAACTGGAAGTTGGGACCTTTAGACCATCTTCATCCAATTCCTCCTTCCCCAGTCCCTGCCTCTGGTAACCACAACCACAAGTATGAGCTCTTTTTCAATGAATTTGGTTTGGGAGGTTGTTTTGTTGTGGTTGTTTTGTTTTGTTTTAGGTTCTACATATAAGTGGGATCACACACTATTTGTTTTTCTCCTTTTGTCTGACCTATTTGTTTTAGCATAATGCCCTTAAGCGTGCATCCATGTTGTCACAAATGGTAGGATTTCATTCTTTTTTTATTATTGAATGGTATTAGTGTGTGTGTGTGTGACATTTTCTTTATCCATCCATCTGTTGATGGACATTTAAGCTGTTTTCCTTGTCTTGCCCATTGTAAATAATGCTGCAATGAAAATGGGGGTGCAGATATCTCTGACATGGTGGTTTGGTTTCCTTGGGATATACCAGTCCACATTCTTCTACCTTGGACTCTCCAGTGTGCCCACAATCTTCAACTTGTCCCCTAGGTCCCTTGGGAGCAGCCACAGCAGAAAGCAGAGTGGGGGTGGAGGTGAGGCAGGCCACATCTCAGTCCCACCCAGAGCAATTCTGCTTTAGTTTAAAGCAAACACACCCCTGCATTAAAAGACACACACACACACACAAACACACACACACAGACAAGTCTAACAACTGAGATATATCACAGTGCTTCTCTGGGTTGGGCTTTGTGGAAACCAAGCGTGAGACCCTCAGGCCACAGGATGTACTGGGAGAACAGCTGGTGTGGAGGCAGGAGCCTGAGGCTGCATTCCCAGGTGGTCAAGTCATTTCCTACTTGGGCTACGGTGTTTTCCTCCTCTAGGAATGCTGATAATAACCTCCTGTGGCTGTGCAAAACGTGTGGGCAGTTCCTGATGCTGTCAAGCATTATGGGGCTGTAGATGGTGGCCATCTTTCTCATGGTCAACTGAGGCAGCACTCAGTAGGGCCCATCCTTTCGGGCCAGGCTCATCAATGATTAATTTATCATAATACCAGCCACTCCTGTGTGTTGGTCTCATTTCCAGTGGTTTGCACCAACTCCAGCTCCTCAGAAGCCTGGTATTCAGAGGTTGGAGTAGGGATCCTAGGTCCCCACAGACAACCTCACATTTTAACACATAGTCCCCTCCCCCCCACTCCCCTAGGATTGAGTTAAATAGAACTCTTCAAGTCTACATGGCTCCATCTTCCCATGGTCTATGTGACTTTAGTTGATGGTTCCTCCACTTTCTTCTATTGCTCAGGGCATAAACTTCGGAATCATCCTTGACTTCTCTCTCTCATGATCCATATCCAATCTGTCAGCAAATCCTACTGGCTCCATCTTCAAAATATGTCCAGAGTCCATCCCCATTGATACCACTATGCCTGAAGCCTCATCATTTCTCACATGGACAACTCAACCACTTCACTATGTCTTCATTTCTGTCTTGTTCCTCTATTAGGCAGGACAGGCTATGTTATGCAGTGATAACAAACAATCCCCTTATCTCAGTGGTATAAACACAAAGGTTTATTTCTTGCTCCTGCTGCATGTCCCTCTGATTAGAAGCTCTCTTTCATGTCCTCCTTATCTACCATTTGGAATTCAGGTTGGTGGAGTAGGCAGTCTAGAACCCGACTCTTTAGAATACTGCCAGTCACCACAGAAGGGGAAAAAGAGAGCATGGCTTAAGTGTACTCAACTATTCCACCAGAAGTGATGACACCACTCTGTTCATGCTCCATTGACCACAAAGGCATATGCCATGCCTGACTCTAAAGGGTCAGGGGAGAACAATATTGTGATAAGAAGAACTGAAAACATTGAATAGTGTTAATGACAACCACCACCACCCCCAGCTCCTCCTCCACACAGCAGCCGGAAGGATTCTGTTAAAGCACAAGGCTGGTCACTTCCCTTCCTCTGCTCTGAATCCCCTGTGGCTCCAGCCTCCCTTGGGTAAATTTCAGAGTCCCTAGCATGATCTACGAGGTCTGGGACCTCTTGGGGCTTACCTCCTTCCCCCTTGCCCTCACTCATTTCTCTCTGTTCTGGTCTCCTTTCTCTTTCTCAAACCAACCAGGCATGTTCTTCCTTCATACTTTTTGCTTCTGCTCTTCTGTCTGGAATGTTCATCCAAAAAGAAGGTCTCATTCCCTCAGTCCCATCATCACTCCTTACCCCCAGGCTCAGTGAAGCCCCCCCTGTTATGGGCTGAATTGTGTCTCCCCCAACCACTCAAAAATTCATGTTGGAGTCCTAACCCCCCAGTACCTCACAATGTGACCACAATTGGAGAGAGGGTCTTTATAAAGGTAGTTAGGATAGAATGAGGTCATTGAGGTCATTGCGCCTTAGTCCAATAGGATTGGTGCCTTCATAAGAAGAGGAGACTAGGACACAGACATGTGCAGAGGGAGGACAGATGTGAGGAGACAAAGAGAAGGCCATCTGTCAGCCAAGGAGAGGAGCCTCACAAGAAACCAACCCTACCAACACCTTGATCTCAGACTTATGGTCTCCAGAACTGTGAGAAAATGAGTTTCTGTTGTTGAAACCACCCAGTCTATGGTCCTTTGTAACAGGAGCCTAGCAAATAAATATATTCTCCTTGCCATATTTCTAAAGATTGCAACTCTTCTTTTTATCTGCCCTTCAATGGTCTCTATTCCTTTTTCCTGTCTATTTTTCTCTGTAGCATCATATGCTCAAAGTTTCACTTATTTAGTTGTTTGTAAAAAAGAAAAATAATTTACTTGTTTGTTTTGTGTATGAATAATCTCTAGTAGCAGGTAAACTTGATCAAGGCAGAGACTTCATCTGTTTTATTCATTGCTCTCTCCCAGTGCCCAGAGCCATACTCGGCACATAGTAGGTACTCAATAAATATTTATTGGATGAAGAAATGAGTGGATCAATGGAAAGAGGCTATAAGCACTTGGAACCTTCATCTTTTGCATCGTACTTCCACCTGACCCCCTGAACCCCAAAGCATTTTGTGTCCCTTTCCCTTGATGGATTCCATATTGGAGGGTAGCTGAGGGTTTTGAAAGTCTGGCTTTTCAAATTAAGTGGTATCTACCAAACCTTGAAATACAGAGATCCATTGATTTTCAAGTTCACAGTGAGAAATTATCTTCCAGAAGTCTTTATGTAAGTGCTCAAAGAGAATGAATAAGGATTTCAATGCAGAGGCATTTATTCACTGTAAATACAGTAAAGACCTAAATGTCCATAAATAAAGGACTGGGTTTGAGCTGCAACATCCACATAAATGGTGACTATGCAGACCTTAAAAGGAATCAGAGGGACCCATGTGTGCCAAGAGGAGGTTGGCTAAGATGGCATCAAGTGGAAGAGTGGTCTGCAGCCAGGATAGCGTGGAAGTTATGCTTTCACATGTGTGTAACCCAACAACCAAAAAGGTGCCTGAGGGAGTGGAAAGTGAGGTTATTGTATTAGTTAGCTATTGCCACAATGATGCCATGTGACGAATAGCTCCCAAACCAGCTGTGGCACACAGCAATAAGCAACAATTACTCACTAGCGTGGAGGTAGCTACTTTAGGTGCATGTAGGTCAAGGCCACTCTGCTGATCATGGCTGAGCTTCCTCAGATGTTTGGGGTCTGCTGGCTACCGGCTGATGTAGGGTGGCCTTGGCTCAGATGACTGGAGTGGCTCAGTTTGGTGCCACATGCCTCATCCTCCAGCCCACTAGCATGGACATGTCATGGCAATAGCAGATGCACAAGAGTAGGCAAGCTTGACTGTGCAAAAATGCTTTCAAGCCTCTGCTTGCATTTTGATTGCTAATGTTCCTTTGGCCAAAGCAAGTCACATGGCCAAGCCCAGCATCTCAATGGACAAAGGCTGCCAAATGATGAGCCAAGGGTATGGATACAGAGAGAGGGGAAGAATTGGGGCAGTTTTTGCAACTTGATGTAGTTGTCTTCTACAAAAGCCTACTCAGGACCAGGATTTATGTATGAGCAACTCAGTATGGCATTGCTCCTTGGGGGCAATTGGTGGGAGGAGGAGAAACAGGACAGGGAAGAAGAAGCCAGGCCAGGTGCAGCCAGGCAAAGTAGCTGCCTCAGGATGATACTGCAGGAGGGCTTTGGTGTATGTTACTCCTCAGAGTTTTTTGTTTTTTTAGAAATTGGTCAATATTCTTTTTTGTTTTTAAAATTTATTGAGGTGTAATTGACCCACAATATTATACTGTTTTCAACATACACAGCGATTTTATATTTATATACATTACAAATGGTCATCACAAGTCTGGTTATCATCTGTCACTCTACAAAGTTAATATAATATTATTGATTATATTCCCCATGCTGTATATGATATCCCATTACGTATTTACACAACTGGATATCACCTCAGTTTGTTCTGACCTTATGTCAGCTAGTCATTGGCTAAAGGCCTCATGGGGTTGGGTCGGGGTCATGAGCTCCCAGGCACTCCTGCCTCTCTGCACACATGGGCAAAGTGTCTCTAGAAACTCAAGAATGGGTCCTTTGGAGAAATTCATGGGTGTAGGCAAAGTGCCTAGAAGCAAGTCACACAGAAGTCAGGGAAGGGGACCCAGAGCCACTGAGGGAATTTGAGCTGGGCACCAACAATGTCTGCTATGGGGGCCAGAGAGGTAAGAAATTTTTACTTTCCATTTTGGGTTCTTCTGTACTATTTTAATGTTTTACCATGAGCATTTATTGGTTCAATAACAACAACAATAACAACAACAATAACAATGTGATGATGATGATGATGATGATGATAATTAAAGCCAATAGAGCAAACATTTTCCATGAAAGTGTCTCAAGATATTTCCAGAGGTGCAATGGTCTAAAGCTTGCTCAGAGGTGATGGATGGCCCAGAGGAGAGTCAGGAAGTCCTGGGTTCAATCCTACTCTGCCTTGTTCCAGCTGCATACCCTAGGGCAAGTTGCTTTCCCTCTCTGACTCTCAGCTTCCCCTCTAAACAATGTGGATACTTACCTGTCCCTTTATGGGTCTCTGCTGAGTATTCAAAGTGCTAGGGGACTGAGTGAGGGCACTGAGGCACAGAGTGGATGCTCAATTAGTGGCGGTGGCATTCTCCAAGGGCCACTCACTGGGAAACGCTGAACCTCCCTGTCCCATCCAGATCAGGAAGGTGACCCAGAAGTCCCACACATGCAAGCTCTGGGGTCCCGGGCCTCTCTGTCCCTCAGCTTTCCTATCCTAGCAATGATCTCTGCCCCACTGCTCCTGCCACAGGCCTGTTGGTTGGCAGGTTCTGCTACCATAGGCCACCTCCATGGGGATCTAAATCTCAGGGACTCTCTGACCTGGTACCTCACTCTACTCAGCATCAGCTTCTCCCTTCCACTGTTCATGTTCTACCCCAGAATAGCCAGCAGCTTCTAGTTCCCTACATATTCATACAGTTTCCCATCTCTGGGCCTTTGTCCACACTGTGTCCTCAGCTTAGCACACTCTTCAATTTCCTCACTACAGTCTTTCTAGTGGAAATCCTTCCAGATTGTGCTAAAGCACTGTGCCCTTCTTAAAACTTCACCGGAGTCCCCTACCCACAGAGCCCAGCTTGACCAGGCACACCCCCTCCTCTGCAAATCCTCTCTACATTTTAGCTGCTTCAATTCTTTTCCTGGCCCAAACTGAGTTACAATTTGTAATAAATGTAACAAATGTAACACAATGTATCTATTTATGTCTGGCTCTACTCCTCACTACCAAATCTGTACCTTGGGCAAACCAGCTCTATGAGCCTCAACTTCCCCATCTGTCAAATGGATACCAGCTCCCTCTCAGGGCTGTTGCAAGGATTCCAAATAATGCTGATTTGGTGCCTGGCACATAGTAGGTGTCTAGTAAATGATGGTTAAAAATGTCTGCTCTGTTCCAGGGGCTGCACTCCACTTGGTGTGGTTATGTATACTTATGTGAGAGGATAGTGCAAGGTTGGTGTGTCTGAGAAGATGAAGAAGACCACCTGCTTCCATCTGCCCCTACCCAACTCAGCCATGGGGCCAGCAGAGTTCTCCTTGCCCTATCCCCAGGCTTCTACTGTCTAGGACAGCTGGCCCAAGGATTATAGCTTCCAGGGACACCCCCCCCCCCATGACTTCTAAAGCCAATCTTCCGTGTGTCTAGACCCTTCCCTAGCTCTCTGGGCGGCTCAAGTAAGGGAGCCCTCATTAGAGAGCTTTGCATTAGAGGTGAGCAGATGCCACATGTGTGACCATTCCCAACCCAGATCTTCTGGCCCATTGCTCAGGGATGGCCAGGTGTCCCAAGCATGGTCAGTGACAGCCATCTGTGGCACTTCTCCTGAAACACTTGGGGGAAATAGGCACTCTCTCTCTGCTGGTCAAGCTGCTGGCAATTACTTTCCCATCAACAAGAGTAAGCCTGCCTGAGAATGAAGCAACACACAGGAAACCAGAGGTAAGAGAAGGGACTTCCTTGGGACGCCTGGGTGGCTCAGTGGTTGAACATCTGCCTTTGGCTCAAGGCATGATCCAGGGTCCTAGGACCAAGTCCTGCATTGGGCTCCCTGCATGGAGCCTGCTTCTCCCTCTGCCTGTGTCTCTGCCTCTCTCTGTATCTATCATGAATAAATAAATAAAATCTTTAAAAAAAAAAAAAAAAAAGAAGGGACTTCCTTGTAATGCATTCGGACAAACTGTAGGCCTGAACTTCTTCATTTGTCAACTGAAGGCATCATTTGAATTAAAAAAAAAAAAATTTTTGGCAGGGGGGCAGGAAATGCACAAGCAGGAGAGGCAGAGA
The DNA here is from genome assembly GCF_048418805.1 of Vulpes vulpes. Taxonomy (NCBI): domain Eukaryota; kingdom Metazoa; phylum Chordata; class Mammalia; order Carnivora; family Canidae; genus Vulpes; species Vulpes vulpes. Next base: position 57,604,124 of record NC_132788.1, on the reverse strand, counting down.
AAGAGGGAGAAGCAGGCTTCCTACCCAGCAGGGAACCCCAAGTGAGACTTGATCTCAGGACCCTGAGATCATGACTTGAGCTGAAGGCAGATGCTCAACCAACTGAGCCACCCAGGCACCCCTGGGGACATCATTTGAGTACCTGGCTCAGGTCATGCCTGAAAGCCCAGAACTCGCCAGTTATAGGAATCAATACATGCCCTCCTCCCATCCTTTGAGCCAGGTCTTCTGTCACAAACAACAAACTACAAGAGAATCAACTCATGTAATAGTGAAGCAGGGACATAAACCTGAACCTCTCACTGTCTGGTAGAAAGCCCCCAAGGCAGGACTTCTCAGACACTTGAGACCTTCCCATGACTCTTGGGAACTAAGACTCACCTTGATAAACATGTGGCCACTGTCATAGCTTCCCATGAAATCCATTACTTGGTGAAGAGGTAGTGAGGAATTTCCCACAAGTGAAATGATGCAGATGCCCCCATAAGTTAATGAAGCTGGGTTGTTCCTGATGATTCCCTTGGGAGAGTATAGCAGAGAGGAGATGCCAGGAAGACTTGTTCTATCTCCAGGTTGTGTGCACATCATGGTCTGCATGCTGGCTGTGGGGAGCAAAGGTTGCGGGGCTCTTCTTAGACCCCTTGTTGGGTAATCTGAGGCCTCGGAGAAATGACTTGCGTGAGGCACCCAGGAAGTTGATAGAACAAGAACCCAAGTCATCTGATTCTATCCCAGGCTGGCCCTTGTAAGGAGCAGCTGGGAGGGAGGGAAGGTGCTGCTCCCCACCATGTTCCTAGGACCCAGCACATGGTGGGTGCTTGGTTAGGCCGAGGCCTGAAGTATGAATGGGATTAGATGGGTGGAAGGGGTAAGGAGGGTGCTTCAGGTAGAGGGCATGGTAGCTACAAAGGACCTGAGACCCCTGTCATCAATAACAATAGGAACAACTACCAGCACCACCCCTAAGTGAGTGCTTGCTGTGCCAGGCACAGGCTTAGCATTTCACAGCCACCATCCCACCTAACTCATATCCACTCTAGATGCAAACACTTTTGTCAGCCCCATTTTACAGATGGGGAAACAGGTTCAAGAGATTAAGCAATTCTCCCAGCCAAAAGCTAGGATTCAAATCAAGATGCCTAAGCCTAAGCTCTTGGTGGAGATGCTGACCTGCTTCCCTAACTGGACATCTCTGGGCCTCCCTTGCCTCACCTCTATGAAGGTGAGGGATCCAGAAAGTCATGAAAGGAAAAAAAAGAAGGTCAGGGGCTGTAGTAAGGTCTGATCTTCTTGCTGAGATGCCACCCAGCCCAATACCCTCATACCTGGGGACTTCCTTGGGTCTTGAGTAACCATATCCAAGAAGTTCCCTCCCTAATTTTGACTAGAAAATTTCCTGTCCTACCCTGTTCTTTGTCAAGCTTTGGAAAGGCTTGTCCCTGACATAGCACCAGGCATGCAGGAGGGAGATGGCAGCATGATCTCCCACGGGGACAAAGAGTCAAGGGCAACAGGTTGCAGCCAGTATTAGGAAGCCGGCTTCACAGGGGCTCCCATGGCAATGTGGAGCCGTCTGGTGGCTGTCTGCAAACCTCTGGGCTGGAGCAAAACTGTCTTGGAGACCGGGATCCCCCAGACACTGGGAGAGTCCAGAGAGGGCTGGATGACCATTTTGATGGGAGCTGTAGGAAGATGCCTGTTTGAAGTCATGTTCCTTACAGATGATAAAAGAGCTAACATGTCTTTTTTTTTTTTTAAACCTGAGATATAATTGACATAGAACATTATATTAGTTCTAGGTGTACAACATGGTTCAGTATGTTGGGAAGCAATCATCATGATAAGGCTTGTTAATATCCATCACCACATATAGCTATAATTTGTTTTTTTGTGATGACAACTCTTAGCAACTTTCAAATACATAATCCAGTATTATTAATTGTAGTTAACTACAGAGCAAATACTTCTATAGCACTCACTATGTGCCAGGCACTGTTCTAAGTGCTTTCGTGCGTATTTACTGAAGAAATCTTGTTAACAGTCCTATGTGTAGATGCTATTCTTATCCCCATCTTCGGGATAGGAGGAAACTCACAGCAGTGGGTAAGGAACAAAGCATGACCCCGGCTCTCAGCCCCACCAGCAAGTGAGGATTGGTTTGGAAGAGAGTTTGTGTCCGATAGCCCACCCCATTCAGAAAGTGAGGGGTGAACTTCTAATCAATCAAGCCAGGAGCCTAGAGGGAAAGTACACATTCACATCCAGAAGAACTGGACATTCACAGGAAGGAAAAACAAGAGCTCATAAAGAGAGAGCTAAACTAGAACCATCCGGAGAAATGATTCTTCACATCTTCAATTGGTAAAGACCAAACAAGCTGATAAAATCCCATGTTCGTAAGAGGTGAAGGGAATAGTTAACCATTCAGACTTTGTAGTGGGAGAGCCAAGGGAAAGATACTATCGATATTACAAATGCCTGAGTCCTCTGACCAGCAACTCCACTTCTGGGAATTTATCCCACAGGCACATGGAAGCCACAGCGTGAGAATAGCATATGCTCAGTGTTATTTAAAATACTGCAGCACTGTTTATAGTAACACAAGTTTGAACAGTTAGGTCCCCTGACAGGGCACTGGTGAAATAAGCTATGCTTTATTTGTATGTTGGCATACCTGTGGCCACAAAAACATAATGGGAAGCTCTTTACATGCTGATGGGGAACTATCTACAAGCCACATTAAAGTGAAAGGCAAGGTGGCTAGACCTGATGCCAAAGGCATGATCAATAGAAAGAAAAATAGATAAATTGGACCTCATCAAAAGTGTTTGCTCTGCAAAGACTCTATGAAGAATATGGAAAGATAAGCTGCAGAGGAGGAGAAAGTATTTGCCAACCTTTTATTCCAAGAAGGACTTATTTGTATCTAGAAAATATAAATACTCTAAGCACAATAGTAAGAAAACAAATAACTCAATTAGAAAGTGGGCAAAAAATTTGAGAAGAGAGTTCAACAAAGAGGATGTATCTTCACCAAGTAGGATCCATGAATGGAAAATAAATACAAGAACACATGTTCACCATCATTAGCCACTGGGGAAATGCCAAATGAAGCTCTGAGGAGATAGCACTACAAATTTCTTCAAATGACTAAAATAAAAAATACGTACAGTATCATGATCTGACAAGGACACAGAGCAACTGGAACTCTTAAACACTGCTGGTGGGAATGTAAAATGGCACAGCCACTCTAGAAATGGTTTGGCATTATCCAGTTAAGCATAAGCTTACCATACAACTCAGCAGTTGTATTTCTGGATACTTATTCTAGAAAAAGGAAGGCAAGTTCATGCAAAAACCCATATGTGAACATTCATAGAAGCTTGATTTGTAATTGCCCCGAACCGGAAACAACCCAATGCCTTTCACAGGTGAATGGATAGACCAACTATGGGGTATTCATTAAATGGAAATACTACGGAGCACTAGAAAGGAATGAATTATTGATAAATACAACAAACTGATCTTAAGGGCATTATGCTGAGCAAAAAGTGCCAATCCCAAAAGCTTACACATTGTGTGATTCCATTTATACAACGCTGTCAAGTAACATAGTTATAGTGATGGATAAGAGGGCGGCGGTTGCTAGGGGATAGGTTTGGGGAAGGGCATGATTATAAAGTGTTAGCATGAGGGAGTCTCTTTTGGTGACTAGAACAATTCTATATCCTGATGGTTACAAAATCTATCCATGAGATAACATTTCACAGAACTATGCCCCGGAAAACAAAACAAAACAATTATTGCATGTAAAAATGGGTGAAATCCAAATAAGGTCTGATTTTGAGTTAATAATATTGTACCAAGGTCAATTTCCTGGTTTTGACAATGCACTATGATTATGTAAGATGTTATCATGGGGATGGGGGTAGGGAGCTGGGGGAAGCTGGGTGAAAGGTCCATGGGAACTCTCTGTACTATTTTTGCAACTTCTATGAGTCTTAAACTATTTCAAAATAAAAATTTAAAAAGTAGTAATGGTTTGGGGCGGCTTTGCTTTTTTTTTTTTCTGTTGGCAAATTGAATTTAATTGAATTTTAAAAATTAAGTGGCAAATAAAACAATAATAGCAAGGTGAAGAATGTGTATGGAGAGAATCCCATTTGTGTGAAATGTAAATGTAGGAGTAATTCCTGTCTATGACAGAATCTTTCTGGAAACATACAAAGTAGGGGACTGAGTGGCAGGGGCCCAGGGGTGAGAGAGAGAGAAGAAGCCTGATTTTTTTTCAGCTTTCCTCTTGAGACTTTCAAACTTTATATTGAAGACATCTATCACCTTTTAAAACTTTTTATATAATTCTTTGAAAAGCTAAGAGTCAGCCATGAAGCCCTGGAGAAACAGAGGAGCCATCTGTTTGGCTTAGAGATCCTCAAAGTGCCAGTCCATAAGGGAGAGGGGCAGTGTTCTGGGGATAAAGACTTTATCAACAAGGCGATATTTCACTAAGCTCAAAGGAGACCAGAAACACAAAAGAGTAATTGGGAGGGCAGAGAGGACACCCAGCTTTAGCTGGTAGGACCTGGAGGTGGATGCCTCTTTCGTCTCCGTGACAACAATGAACAGAGGTAATAAACAGAGCTGCCACGACAGTGGACACTTACCCAGGCACGTAGCCAACTAATTCTCAGGGACTAACTCATATAACCTCACAACAGCATCACTGTGTAAACATCACTCCATCAGAGGCATGGAGGTGAAGTGACTTGCCCAAGGTCCCACATGGGGTTTGCAGCACTGTCACACACCCGGGGCCTCTTGCCTGAATGACACTGATTTCCACCTTGGATCTCCCAACCAGAATCCCATACAACAGGTGCTGGGCCAGGCCCCGTGCTGGCCTAGAGTCAAGGAAGAGGAAGGCCCTCCAGTTTGAAGCTTCCCAGACTCGTGGAGAAAAGGAAGTGGTGTGGAGTCAGGCAGGCAGCACACCTAGGCACTGGACTTCCTCATGGAGCTTGCCAGGCAAGGGCAGGCAGATGACAGACAGTGTGCGGGGTAAAGGAGATAGTGAAGGTGGGTGTGAGCAGCCCTGAGCTGCGGCAGGCTGCTCAGACAGTCTTGGGCAGAACCTTAGCTCTGGCCTTGGCAGGTGATCCCAGTCTTTCCTTGCACCCTCCCTTTTTCCCCTCAAAAGGGGAGCATAATTGTGTCCTCCTCCCAGAGCCTGCTTGGAGGTGCCAACAGGCACAGGTAGGAGATGCCTCATTGGCAGTGGCTCCAGAAAGTTAGCAGGATAGCCCAAAAGTCCATCAATAGGTTAAAGGGTAATTTGGGGCAGACTCATTTGTGGAAGATTCTATAGCAATGAATGAGACCAAATTACAGTTATGTGCAATGATGAGAAACTCCAAGAGTGAGGAGCAAAAGAAGCCAAGGGGAAAAATTACATGCTGTAAGATTCCATTCATTAGAGTTTAAAAATAGGCAAAACTAATCTATGGTATTAGAAGTTGGGATCATGGCCCAGGAAGAAGGAAGGGAAGAACCTGGGAGGAGGAATGAAAGGCAGCTTGCAATTACACAGGTGTGCTGTGCTCATTTTGTGACAACCCATCAAGATGTGTCCTTGTGTTGTGAGCATGTTTCTGTATGCATGTTATACTTTAATTAAAAAGGTTTATTTGGGGGAACGCCTGGGTGGCTCAGTGGTTAAGCATCTGCCTTCAGCTGGGGGCATGATCCTGGGGTCCTGGAATCGAATCCCACATTGGGCTCTCTGCAGGGAGCCTGCTCCTCCCTCTGTCTATGTCTCTGCCTCTCTCTGTGTGTCTCTCATGAATAAATAAATAAAATCTTAAAAAATAAGTTTTATTTAGAAAAAAAAAAACTAAAGGAAGGCAACCTACAGAATGAGAGGAAGTATTTGTGAGTCATATGTATGATAGGGGTTTATACCCAGGATACAGAAAGAACACCTTCAACTGAACACCAACAACAACTACCACAAAACCTAGCCAGATTAACAAGTAAGCTTAGGAATATAAGTCTCCAAAGAACATTCAAATAGCCAGGAAACATTTGAGATGTTCAACATCATTGATCATCAGGCAAATGCAAATCAACACCACTGTGAGATACCACCTCATGTGCCTGAGCGTGGCTATCATAAAAAACAAAACAAGTGTTGGAAGGCTGTGGAGACATTGGAACCCACATGAGCTGCTTGTGGGAACATAACATGGTGCAGCTGCTTGGAAAACAGTATGGCGGTTTGCAAGAAACTAAGAATAGAATGATCCGAGGATCTAGCTATTCCACTTCTGGGTAGACACCCAAAAGAATTGAAAGCAGTATCTCCCAGAGATATTTGTGTACCCTTGTCCTAGCAGCATTATTCACAGTAGCCAAAAAGTAGAAGCAACCCAAGCATCCATCGATGGATGAATGGATAAACAAAATGTGGCATTACATACAATGGAATATTATTTAGCCTTTAAAAGGGAGGAAATTCTATCACAGGCTGTAAATGGCCAAACCCTGAGGACACAGTACTCAGTGGGATAAGCCAGTCACAAAAGGAGAAATACTGTAGGCTTCCACTTTTGTGAGGTACCTCACATCATCAAACTCACGGAGACACAAAGCAGCATGGTGGCTGCCAGGGCTGAGAGTGAGGAGGGAACGGGGAGTTGGTGTTTCATGGGGACAGAGTTTCAACTTGAGAAGATGAAAAGGTTTTGGAGACTGGTGGTGGGGATGATTTCACCAACCCCATAGTGTGGAATCCTCACAATGGTGTGAATATACCATTGCCATTGAACTGCACACTTAGAAATGGTTAAAATGGTAAATTTTATGTTATGTATATTTTCACACAGTTAAGCAAACAAAAGGAATGTGGACTGGCCTCTTCCTGGATTGAAGTGGTGAACTGAGATGGACCTTGGGGAACCTGGGTCTTCTCACCTGGTGAGTGGATGTAACCAGCGCCAGTATCTGCTGAGGGTGTGGTAAGGTCAGAGGATAGGCAGGCCATCTCATGGTGATGAAGGTGCCAGTGTTCTCATGACTTCCTGGGAGGCCACCGTGGGAATGGGCAGGCCACAGATTTCTCAAGCATAGCTCCTGGCAGGGAGTGGGAGTTCCCCCAGGTCAGGGGAAGCCAGTTGCTCGCAGGGGCCCCATGATGCCAGGCAGTGACTTTACCTGATGGGCCAGGGAGGTAAAGGAGGACTGGCCCGTGGCAGGGGGCAAGATGAAGCAATTCTACTCTGTCCTCAGGGCTTTTAAATGAAGTCTGTTGAGATGTTTCTCCACCCCTCAACGACATCCGGGAAGACCTTGTAGCCTTTCTGGTCACTTCCAGGGGTCATTAGAGGTCTCATTTTAGGTATTTTAAGAAATCCATCTGGTCAAAATCAAATTAATATTTGGATTTTATATCCAAATGAAGACCTGCATCACTGCCCAGCTAGGGCCTGATGGTGAGTCCTGCAGGCCAGTCCTGGCTCCTCGCAGGTGGAGGGTGCCCAGGGGGCTGGAAAGGGACCCTCAGCCAGTAATGCTGTCACCTGGCATCTGGCTCTCTCCGAGGCAGTTGCCTCCACATAGGTGCTCACTCTCAAGGGTGCTTTGTGTATTCTTAGGAACACCCACCATACTGGCATGGTCACTCCTGAGGCCCCTTGGTCACTCCTGAGGCCCGTTGGTACCTGCCTTTATTGGACACCCCACATAATCCACTTCTACTAAGGTCTCCTCATCCCAATTCTTTTTGGATGGGTCCCTGAGGACAAGCCCAGCCTAGCAATGTTCTCAATTGCCTCTTAACCCGCCTGCCTACAAACTACCTCTCTCTACCCTGCTTATGCTGGTAGCCTTTGAATCCCTTTAGATTGGTCCAGGCAGGCGCCAGCCCTCTGCCCCATATGCACCAGGGGGAACTGGTCATGTTCTCCCAGAGGTCTCTACCATGTACTCCCTGGTCATCTGGAAGTCCTGGTATCAGAGGATGTTGCCTGTCTTAGTATGAGATAGGGGATGCTCCAACTGGCAGCCTCCAACCTTACTCTTATAAGCTCTCCTTGATTTGAGACTGTAGGTTGAGGATGAGCTGCTTTGTAGAATGTTCTTACGCCTCTCCTTAGACTGTGGGGGTGCTTCTCCCATATTATTCTCAGCTTTGCAGTCCCAACTGCAATAAGGCAAAGGCCCATCTAGCCAGCTATTTCCCTGGTAATCTCAAAAGGCTTCCTCCAGGGCCCAATGACTCAGAGAGGTCAGTTCTACTTCACGAAGGAGGAAACTAGGGCTCAGAGAGGTCCAGCAACTTGCCGAAGGTCACACAGCTAGGAAATGGCGGGGCCGGGATTTGAGTTCTCTCTCTTCTGGCCCATTCTGCCTTAAAGTGTCTGACAAGGCAAGAGCTGGGATGTTGAAGTAGAGCCCTCCTGAGAGCAGTAGTCTTACAAAGCAGATTTTTCAACCTGGTCCCAGGTTTGCTGTCACAACCTCCAGTCTCCCTCTATTCTGTGTGGAGGGAGTGGAGATGGCAGGTAGGAGGGGCTGGGGAGCACTGTGGTGAGGGAAGCCTCCTGAGAAGGACAGGACCACTCCTTTACCCCAGTACCCCTGCCCTATAGTTTCTCCTTCTCTTCTCTCTTAGCAGCCAGGCTTCCGATCCAGACTCCACTCATGACCAGTGGTGAGACTTGAGCCTTGAGCAGAAACTCTCAGCCTCATCTTCATCTGCATCAAATGGATGGCCAGAGTCCAGCCTCTTGGGCCAGGCTGCTGTGAGGACAGGGCTGTGTCATGTGCTTTAGTGTGTGGACTCCAGGACAGGATTCCTGGGATTAAATTGTACCTCTGCTTTTCCCTGGCTGTGTGGCCTGGGGAAGTTACCTAACCTCTCTGTGCTTGGTAGGACCGACCTGGTATGACTGTTAAGAGGATTAAGTTAATTACTATGCATAAGATTCCTACAGGGATGCTGGCTGCTGGTACCCAACAGAGGTGACCTGCACTTTCATGTTATAGGGGAGGAAATGGGTGAGGCGATTTGTGCAGCATGCAGGCTCTTCCACCCAACACCCCTACCTCTGAGGCCAGACTGTTGGCAGCCCTAGTGCTGAATTTCTCAAGCATGTGTGGGATCTCAGGGCCTCCACTGGTTGCCTCTAGCCTCCCCAGGCCTAGCTCCCAGAACTCTCAACCAGCCAAAGTCCATCTGGTGAGAGTCCTGTCCAAACTTTTCTGGAGAAGAATTCAGGCATTGGTGGGGATCCAGAGCCTGGGGGCTGAGTGGGAGGAACTGTGGTCAGGGTGGCTGGGTGGGCAGAGGTCAATGCAAAGGCAGCCCTCTTCTCCCTACTTCTAAAAGCTCTAACTCCACTGCATCTCCACTGCATTTCTAGGGGTAAGCTACAGGGCCTCTCTGACCTTCAGGTTCCTTATCTGTCAGAGCCCATCAGAGGCCTGTTATGGGGATTCAATGAGATAACCACATATCAGGTGCTCAATAAGCGGCTGAAATTGTTATATCAGTGTCTCACTGGTCAGGGTGGCTGTCTAGGGCATGGCAATTAATAGGATGCTAGAGTCCAGAAGAAAACTTGAGAATTATGGACATATTCCCCATACATACCTGCAAATGAGGAATCTAAAAACCCAGGGTCACACAGCAATTAGGCAAGGGAGCCAGGGGAACCACACAAGGATCTATTAAATTCCACAGGGATCCTTAGTCCACTGAACCAGCTTTGTCACATGGGCAGCTTCTTGCATAGCCTTGGGAGGGAATATGCCGAAGGAAGAGAGGCCTCGTGACTGGGAGGTGGATGGAAGGATGGGAAACTCCCTGGGGCATGTGCGCACACACACACACACACACACACACACACACACACACTCTAGAAGTAGCCACGGTGGGAATCCTGTAGCTATTCACTTCTAGGGTTGGGAAATGTAATCTGGAGCCATCAAGTGCTGGACAGAGTGGGGGACACAGATGAAACATCCATGACTGCCACAAGCTTCTGGGTGACTCAGACTGGAAGAGCCTTCAATCATCATCGGCCTCTACCCTTTATTATGAATTCTGCTCTTTTAAATTATGGAATATTTCAAACACATAGAAAAACACAAAAATAATATAACAAATGCCCATGGATTCCTTGTTCAGCTCTATTAAATTCCAACATGTTGTTGTTTCCTTTCTCCTGCTCCTCTGTCTTTGAGGATCATGTTAGAGATATAGCAGGAACCCCTGGGGTATCTCTCACTGATTGCTCTTCCTCCTTCCCAAGGGAGGTCACCCCCTGAATCTGGAGTGTAACCTTCCTACATTTGTTTTCACACATACATCTGCATCTCTAAACATTAGTGCTGTTTGCTTGTTATCAAACTATATAAACGGGGCTATACTGTGTGAGTCACTCTGCAACTTGTATGTTTGACTCAGCCTCAAGTTAGCGAGCTTGCTCTGCACTACTCCACAGAGCTCGAATCCATCCGCTGGCAACCTCTCATTAAACTGTGGTTGATGAGCTCTTCTCCCACTGATGGACGTCTAGGCCTTCTCCAATCGCTTGCCCTCACAAATCAGCTGTCCTGTGGGCAAATGTTGATCTGGTGGCTCAATGGCTGGGCACAGGATCCGAGCATCTTGGCTCCCCTGGATGATGCTCTCTGCTTTCCGAGGTGGCAATGCTACTCCGCAGTCCCATAGCTGCATGTGAGAGATTGCACATGCTCACTAACACTCGAGGGCAGACCAAAGCCTCACTTCTTAGATGAGGAGACTGAAGTCCATGGAGGAAAAAGATCTGAGATCCTAGAGTCAGTGACCGAGGGAGTAAGGACTTGAATCCAGTTCCCTCCATGTTCCAGTTATCTATTGCTAGGTAACAAAAAACCCCAATACTTAGTAGCTTTTAAAAACACATGGTGATTGAGGGCAGCTTAGCTGGGGATCAGGATGGAGTCCTGGTTCTTCTCCGAAGGGCCTCTTCACGGACTGCTTAGACTTTCTCAGGGCTGCTAGGTTCCAAGAGCCAGTGTCCCAGAAACTGGCACAGTGTCATTTCCTCCATATTCGCTTAGTCAAGCAACTAAAGTGTCTATGATACACCTTGTGCCTTAATGGAATGAGTGTCAAAGAATTTGGAAGTCATGCTTCAAAATTGACACACTTGACTTCTGTAACATGCCTTTAATAATGTGGGTTCAAGATGCTCTAACTTTATTATCAACATTTTTATTTGTTAGTTTACTTTCAAAATCCAGATAACCAGAAAAATGATGAAGTTTGATAACGTTTGGGCCCTCGTTTCCACATGGCCTCACTAGCTGAGGTGAGGAGAAACGACTCTGGTAAATCCTGTGATTGTCTGCAGTCCCCAGCATTTTGAACTGACCCTTCTGGACTCTTAAGTTGGCAAAGTGTGGATAATAATGCTAAGACATTAGAAGGACATTGGGGAATAATCACTCCATGGGGACTAATGTGAACACAATTTGGAGTATATATATGGCTGAGAGACAAATGTGGGGTACCAATACGAAGCCATTGAAAGATGTTCAGCTCTATGGGGAGAATAATCCTGGAAGGCTTCCCAGAGGAGGTGACAACAGAGCTGAATCTTGAAAGATGGGAAGGATTTATAAACGTTCAGAATTCTAGAAGTGTGATCTCCAGTTGGCCTCTGAACATTGAGCTCAGGAAGGACATAACAGCAAAAAGTCTTCCCTGGGTGTCCAATCTACAATCCCCAATCCAGTCTCCTCATTCTCAGGTAGGAAAGAAGAGCAAAAATTGAGGCTCTAAGTAGGTGATGATTTGAAGGACACTCAAAGACACCAGACCCTCAAGATACTGTTCTCATTGGCCAGCCATACTGCTTTGAATCCCCCCATCAGCACCACCCTGGAGATTGCAACAGTCTGTAGGAAGCACATGTTACTTGCGAGAAAGGACATGTGTTCACATAAATTACTCCCTTGCCAATTAATCCGAGGTGGTATGGATTAATGAACCCAACAGATTAAACTAGCAGAGAGAAGGAGTTCCTGGGAAGGAGGCTGGATGAATAAGAGTTGATAAAGAGAAAAGAGAGAGCGGGTATGAAAATCCCTTGGTGGGGCCTCACAGCTGGGAGCCCTGAGCATCATGAGGTAGAGGAGAATCTGTAGTTCACTATGGAAGGGTGAGACAGAGGCAGGAGTAAGAGGATAAGAGCCTCAATGGCCACCATTCGGCAGGGCTTCCTGCATGCCATGTAGTATCTCTTTTTGGACTGCAATTTTGTCCTCTGCCAAAGAGATCTGAGACAGACCTCTTCACACTGGTATTCTGGGAGTCTAGGATCCCCCAAATCTAATCTTCCAAGAACCCTCAGATCCTAAGGTCACATGGATTCTAAGAATTGTGTGATTATCTTATTAAATATTGTCTTTCTGTGGTATTTTTGAAAATATAATCAAAGATACTGCAGCTCAAAGACCGCTTCCAGGGCTCCAAAGAGTTTAAGATTTGATGTTTTCTAGCGTGTAAGCATTTAAATCCAGTCATTCTAAGATTTTATGAATCCATCATAGTTTCTCATGTAGACTCATGATTTGTAATGAAGTCAATGACTTATCTGTATGCTGCCCGCACTACGAATTATCTTTAAAACTTACGTTAAATTGGAAACTTTTTCTTTTAATTTAAACTGATTCTAAATAATAATAGCATCTGTGAAATCATGAATTTGAGGGACAAACAACTATTTTCCTAAAAATAAGGAAATAAACTTTGGTAATATAGGGCCCAGCAGCTCCTCAAACCATCTCAGGCACTATCAGCAATTTGGGTACCACATTTCAGAAGCCACTGCCTATGTTGGGAGGTTGGGTGCTCTTCTCTGGAGCTCCCAGCAAGGAGACCTGAGTGGACAGGAAGCACCGGGAGATACTATGCAACATCACCATCTAGTGGCCAAAACGCCAGACATGGAAGGAAGGAGCAGAGAGCCGGTGTAGCCCCTGGGCCTGGGAAAGTTGCAGATGAGATAAAATGACAGAGGACTTGAGAAACAAAGCAAGTTGATGGCTAATCAAGTTCTACATGGGCAGTCTAAAAACAGCTTAGTGTCCCTCCATGGGGACTTCTAAAAAATTAGAGCACATCATATGGAATAGTACACGGGCATTGCCAAGGATGCTATAAAGAAATATTGATGATATGGAAAATATGCTCAGTTGAGACAAGAGCACTGATTAAAGCAATTCCATGCAACTTATGTGAAGTGTGAGTGTAAATCTACTTTGGATGTCCATCTAGAGAGGATGTCTTTTACTTCCCATCTTTCCCATGGCAGTAAATGAACCTCATCCCCACAGCTGCTCAAGCCAGAAAACTAGATATCACCCAACACTTCCTCCCCGCCCCAATCCACCCACTTCTCTTTCTCCACAGCTGTCACCTTGGGCAGAACCAGCATCATCTCTAGCCTCAGTGACCCAAATTCCAAATTTGTCCCACTGCCTCCTCCACTCCATAGTCAGGTAGGAGAGCTATCCCAAACACCAGCCTCCCTGATTAAAATCCTCCAGTAGCTTCCCATCTCATATAGAATAAAAGCCAACCTTCTTCCCGTGGCCCTCACATGCCAACCTTCTCTTCTACCCTCTCTCACTCCACTCCTGCTTGCCGAGCTGCTTTTGCTTCCTCATCTCCCTTGAATCTTTGCATGTGCTGGTTTCCTACCCTGAAATGTTCCTGGCTCTGCTCCATCCACTCCTGTCTCATTACTACTCAAACCTCAAACCCGGGCACAATGTCACTTCCCTGAGAAACTTTTGTGGGTAATGGGATTTCATCTTTATATTTTGACTTGCCTGGGAACAGATATTATTATGATATAATCAGAAGAAAGCAATCAAATTATATTAATTTTAAAATAAAATCAAATATAGAGACCATTGACACCCAGGGAATTCAAAGAAGGGGGAGGTCTGTGTGGGCTGGAAGGCCAGGTAAGGTTTCCTGGGCAGGTGAGGATTGTAGGAAGGGAAACACTAAGCCTGGGAAAGAGAATATTCCAGAAAGAGAAACATATGAACAAGGCATGGACGTGGGCAGGTGCAGCTGGGGGAGGTGGCACCCAGTGATTTTGCCTGCTTGGCACATTTAATTCTAGTTGCACATCCTTTTCTCCTCTCAGAATTCACCCTTCCCACATTCTGAGACTGTGTGAGGAGCTGATTCTTAATATGGGTGCGGGAATTAACCTGGGCCAATGAAAGCCTTTCCTGGTAATTTTGCCTCATTTATGGAAAAGGAGTGTTGTGTTTTCACTGTAGCTACCAAGCTGGGAGGATATATGCCAGATCTTCCTTGCCATTGTAAAGGAAGAGCTTGCCTGAGAATGAGCCCATACAGGAGAAACCAGAGCTAAAGATGGAGAGATAACAATGTCTGAGCACCTGGACTTTCCCTCTAGACTTTTCAGATCTGTGAACTGATAAATGTCCCCTCTTTTGAGGGTTGGGCTAGTTTGCCATCTCTTTCTGTCACTCATATCCCAAAGCTTCCTAATTTCCACACTGGTCTGGCTAGGGCAGAGAGTTGCTATGGAAAGTGGGTAAGGGTACCCGAGCAAAGGCAGCAGAAGCAGCAAATATGGCAGCCTGTCTTTGAAGGAAAGGCCTTTATTCCCAGTAGTTTGAGGCGTCTAGCCTGGGAATTAGAGAGCTTGAATCTTTGAGCCATGCCTGAAATCTGAAACGATAGGCCTTCTCTCCTGACTGCCCCCGAAGCCACAATCTTTCTCATCTATCCAGAAATCCTTTGAAAGGAGACGCAGAGACAGAAATGGCCTGAGGCAGCTCCCGTTCTTGGCTTCCTAGGGCTCTGGAAGGAAACTTTCTAAGTCTTCCCAGACCGCACTGGGAAGGCCAAATATCCACAAGACAACTAGGCAGGGGATGAAATGGGTGAGGGTGGGGATCATTTGATGCATTTTCCACTGCTCTTTCCCTGTTTGTGCACAGTCCAGCTGCTCCCAAGAGCCTTTGGTCCCTGGCAGGGAGATGCTGTGGGGGTAAAGGAGAGAGACACAGACCCGCTGGTTCTAGCCCAAATCTGGTTCCTCCTAAGAGCTGCATGAAAACATGACACATGGTAGCCCCCTGGGACCCCCAGGGCCCTGGCACCAGTGTCCAGAGTTGCCCCATGATGCCTAACATAATGCCTTGCACAGGGTTGTATAAAACGGTCTAGTTTCCATTCAGAAAACAGATCCCAAATGCTTGCTGGGCAGAGCAGGAATCTGTGAGGGCTGAGATGGGTGATCACATGTGTCACTGACTTGTCTCTTTAAGGTACCTCATACTCCTGCCCTCCTGAAATTATCTTGTCTGGTCCCCATGGGGCCCCAACTCCTTCAGAAACCTCTGGCCTGGTACCAGTCACAAACAATTTCCCACATTTTGAGAGCTATAGCTGTAGATGTGCGCTAAAACCAATAGATACAGAAAAATATTTGTTAAAATTCAATGCCTGTTCTTGATAAAAATCCTCAGGAAAGGGTATCAAACAGAATTTTCTTAATCTGGTATAGGGAATCTGCCAAACATAGAGACACACACACAGAGGCAGACAGACAGACACACACACATACGCACACACACACACACACACACATACACACACACACAGAGCTAACATTATCATTAATGATAAAATATTGAATGCTTTTCTCCTAAGGATAGGACCAAGAAAAGGATGTCCACCATTAACATTTCTACACAACATCATAGGGTGGGACCCAGTCATTTCAATAAGTCAAGAAAAATAAAAATAAAACATATAAGGATTGGACAGGAAACCTACAAACTGTCATTATTTCAGATGATAATACTATATATAGAACAATCCAAATAATCTGCAAACTATTAGAATGAATGAGTAAATTTAGCAAGGCTTCTGAATATAATCAACATACAAAAATTAATTGAATTTCTATATACAAGCAACAACCAGAAGTGAAAAACTTTAAATATCATTTATAATAATCCTAAAAATCATCAAATATTTATGAATAAATCTAATGAAAGAGGTACAAGATCTCTATGCTAAAAACCATAAAGAGAAACTGAAAAAGGCCTAAATGGAGAACTATACCTTAGTCACTGGTTGGCCAACTTAATATTATTAAGATGTCAATTCTCCCCAAATAGATTTGTATATTCAATGTAGATGCAATGTAGATGAATATCCCAGCAGATATTTTTGAGGACAGTGGCAAGTTGATTTTAAAATTTATAAGAAGATTCAAAAGTCCTAGGCAAGGCCAATCTCAGAAAAGAACAAAGTTGGAGGACTTAACACTACCAGATGTCAAGAGTTTTTATAAATCCAAGGGAGTAAGACACCGTGATATAGCATAATCCTGTCAAATGGGCCAGAATAAGAAGCTCAGAAAGAGACCCACACATATTCCAGCAGCAGATTTATAGTAAATATGCACTACAATTCGGTGGGGAAAGATGATCTTTTTAGCAAATAGTGTTAGCTCAATTGGATTTCCATATGGCGGAAAAAAACAAACCTACTTCATACCATATACAAATATTAACCCGAGATGGATCATAGGTCAAAAAAATAAATAAATAAAGTAAAATGATAAACCTAGAAAAAGAGAAGAATATCTTCACAACCCTGGGATAGGAAAAAAATTTCCTAAACAAAAAAGGTTGAAAGAAGATGTTTGCAGTATATCTATGAAAAATAACTCATATCCAGACTATATAAAGAACTTTTACAAATTAATAAGAAAAAGATAAGGACACCTGGGTGGCGCAGTTAGCTAGGCATTGGACTCTAGGTTTCGGCTTGGGTCATGATCTCAGGGTTGTGAGATGGAGTTGGTTTGGCACTCAGCATGGAGTCTGCTTAAGATTCTCTCTCCCTTTCCCTCTGCTCCTCCCCTCCACGTTCATGTGTGCTCATTCTCTCTCTCTCAAAATAAATAAATAAATCTGTTTTAAAAATAAGAAAAAGATAAACATCTCAACTTTTTAAATGGGCAAAAACTTGGACAGGCATTGCACAAAAGAAGATATTCAAATGGATAACAAGAACAAAAGCATCATGAGTTATCATGGAAATGCTAATTAAAATCTTATTGGATACTATCACACCCCCCTCACCCCACTCAATGGCTAGTGTGCACGTACTGGATCTGAGAGATCTGTCTTTGAGGGAGGGCCTGGGGATGAACCACAGGGAGTGTCGTCAGCAGGTAGCTGACAGCTCCTTCAACACCTACCCCTGCTCTGGAGAACCACCTTGTCAGGGACCATGGCCCTCCCAGGGTAGTCCACATCCAGGGACTGAGTGAGACACGGTTCTAGGTCTGCTGTTTCCACTGAAGTAGTAGCTGGGGTGCACAGTGCTCACCTGTGATGCCTGCATCACAGATAAGCTGCTCCCTCTGCTGAATTCTGCTCCTCCTCTTTATCTTCACAGGTGCTAACTCCTTACAGATACCTTGCAACCCAGACTCCATCACAGCATCTGCCTCTGGAGAAACCAACTGTGACAGCGAGGATATAGATGGGTATGAAGCAACTGGGACTCTCAATTATTGCTGTTTGGATGGTAATTTAAAACCACTTCAGAAAACTGTTTGGCAACATCTACTAAAACCAAAGATGCATATACCCTATGACCCAGAGAAATTCTCTTCTGGATAGATACCCAACTGAAATCAGTGCTTATGTCCACTAAAGCCTTGTTCAAAGAAGCTTTAATCATGATAGCCCAAACTGGCAACTGACCGAATGGCCATCAACAGGAGAATGGATAAGCACATAATGGTAAGTGTGTACAATGCCACACCACATGGGAGGTTAAAAGAAAAAAGCTGCAGCTAAACACAACATGAATTTTCACAGGCAATATGTTGAACTGAAGAAGCCAGACATGGAAGAGTATATACTGTATAGCTTCATTTATGTGAAGTCTGAAACCATGGACAACCAATCTACAATGATAGAAGTCAGAAGAATGGAGACACCGATGCTTCAGGGAAGCTAGCGGGGAGCTGGAAGTGTCCTATATCTTGATCTGGGTGGTGGTCACATGCATGTATACACATGCAAAAATCTGTCAAGCTCTACAGGCAAGATCTGTGTACTTTATTGAATGTTACACCTTGATAAAGAAAATAAAGTAAAAACAAACAAAACAAAAGTTCCAAGTTTTTATGATGACACATATTTATTGAGAATTTACTATGTTCTAGGCCTAGGACCTTACATGCACTAGCTCACTGACTCCACATACAGACACACATTGATATACACACAACACACAGCCATACCAACACATACATGCCAAACATATATGCTAATACACACACACATACAACACACACACACACACCCCAACACATACACTGTGTGTGTGTGTATACAGTAAACCTCCCAAAAAAGGACACACCATGTGGTACTTGGGAGAGGTCTGGGGCAGACAGCGGTGTAAATATTTGCATATTTACATTTCAGTTTGCAAATCCCTTTCAAGCTCGTGGGGGTAAAGGAGAGAGACACAGTCCTAGCCCAAATCTCATTCCTCCTAAGAGCATTTCTTCTTCTCTACAGCTAGGAGACCACCATGATAATTTTGCCTCCTGAGAAACCATGCTCAGCATGGGGAAAGGGGATAACCAATTGCATATTGGCTCTTGTCCTTTGTTTTTTGGAAAGTGAGGAAATTTGTGATTTTTTTTTCAAAGGACTGGCAGATTTGGAACTCAGAGAAGCCTTGAATCACTAAATTGGAAAAAGTACAGCCAGGTGAGGTATTTGAGGCATAGAGATGGCAAGTGGTTGGCCCCAGGTTACCCAATGAATGAGTGATGGACCAGAAACCCGTTCAAAAATAAAATTTTAACTAGCTCTAAAACAGGCAGTGCAATGGCAAACCAAAGTGGGGGTGGGAGGAGAAACAAGAACCAGCTCTGCTTCCTCCCCAGCTCTTCAAAGATCCACTTCCCTGTCAACTAGAATCCTCAATGCAGCTCCTGTTAGAACAGACACCGAGTCCTGGAGTCTTTTCCTGCCAGAGGATTTCCAAAGATGCAAACAAGAACCACACTCAAGAATTCCTCCACCCACACTCAGAACCACATCCCAGCCAGAGAGAACGGAAGAGAACTCAGAACTCATTAGTGTCACCCCTGGGACCCAGGCAAAACACATTCCTAAAGGTCTAGGGCTTCAGACGGGACCATCTGGGAACAAAAAGATGGAAAATCCCAGATCCCAGGGCTGTGCTGTCAGGCAAGTGTCAGTCCATAGAAGGGGCTGTGGGCACAGCCATCCTGGACACTAAACTGAGGCATGGCCGACATGTGGTTAGAGCTATCCTCAAAGGAAGCTGTCTTGGCAATGGATGAGAGAAGTTCTAGCAAAATCCACACTTGGTGCCATCCCTTAAGTTTTGAATTGGGCTGCTTATGTGATGATTTAGTAGTTAATCCACTCAGTTGAGACCCCGGGCTTTCTGGCTGCCTGGAAGGAAGGGGGGAGGAAGGAGGATCTTGGTCTTGGTTGTTCGGCCCAAGTTCAATGACCATTGGGAAATTGTGTAACAGATGCACACCATGCCCGCCCACGGGTCTTTCCAGTACACCATCCCCAAGAGATCCTCCTACACCTTTGCTTAATTCAGTCTTAACCCTGTACCTCTTGCCCAAGCAAGCTCTGTTTTCTAAATGCTTCTGGGCCCACTGGCACTCCAGTACTTTCTGATCTGGGCTTCCTGATTTCACCACTCCTCTGTCCTGTATGACAGCACAACTCCCCAGTGGAGGCAGACAGTGCCCCCACTGGTTTCTACAACCAAGACCTGATGGGTTGGCCCAGGGCTGGGGCCACTGTCCCAAACACAAATGAAAGGTGTAAGAATCTTGCAACACCCTTGAATTCTTCCTTGTAGGAAAAATGAACTGATGTGTCAGCTTGCCCAGTTGATCCTTGCCTGCTGGGCACAGGTGTGGAAGATTGGAAGATGAGCCTGATGACAGCAGGTCCCTGCTCTCTGGACACTCTGTCCTTGGGGTGAAGATGGCACACAAAGAACAAATAACCACATAGTTTCGGTGGTGGGGGGATGGGACTTTTAGGGCTGCATAAGGAAGTCAGCACAAAGGAAGCAGGTCTTTACTGGAAGCAGGCACAGCTGGAGGTTGGAGAGATTCAAGGACAAGTATGGCATCCAGTGGTACCTACAGAGATGTGACAGTGAGTGGTGAAATCCTGCAAAACAGCAAAATGGCTACTTCGCTAGGGCCACATACAGTAATCTAAGATCCTTCCCTTATCTCTCTCTCTTCCTCTCCCTTCCCCCTCCCCCCTCTGGCTCTTTATCTTTCTCCCAGTCTCTTTTGATCTTCCTTTGTCTGTCTCTCATTTCTCTTTTCCTCCCTCTCTCCATTCTCTTTGTGTCTCTGCTTCTTCTTCTTGCCACCAGCTGGCTTCCTCTGCTTTTATTCAGTCTCTACTCCCCTACAACTCTGCCTGGCCAGTGCCCAGACCTCTGGATTCCTATCCTAGTGCCCTTCTAGCTATGACACCACAGGAACTCAGAAAAGGGGAACAATTACCCCAGAATCCTAAACTCGAGAGAATTAGAAGGATTTTAAAGAGAATCTAATCCAGTGCTTTAAAAAAAAAAATTAAGGTGTAATTTGCATGCAGTAAAATGCATACATTTTAAATGTACAGTTTTAACATATGTGTACATGCATGTAACTGCCACCCAGGTCAAATATAAAATATTTCCAGCTCCTCAGAATTCCTTCACTTCCCTTTCCAGTCAATTCCCTCTTCACCAAAGGCAATTGACCACTAATCTGAATCATTTCACCACAGTTCCGTTAAGTCATCCCAGAAATTCCTTTAAATAGAATCACACAGTATGTAGTCCTTTGAATCTTATATGCTATGAGATTCACTTATTTTGTTGTACATATCAATAGTTCACTCCTTTTATTGTTGGGATGCTAAGTAGTATTCTCTTATAGGAATTTGTTGTACGGCTACATCTCAATTGGCTGGTCCATTCACCTGCTGATAGACATTTAAGCTGTTTTTCACTATTACGAATACAGATGTTTTGAGTGCTTACAAAAAATCTTTGTGTAGACACATGTTAATCAACAAAGGGCACATAACTGAAAACTCAAGTGATGGTCAAGGCTTCAGGCATGGCATGGCTGGATCCAAAGACTCCTAATCTCATTAGCCTCCATTCCATTTCTCTGCTAGGCTCCTAACTTTACCTTTCCGTATACGTGGCCCTTTCTCAGACTGTTTGCCCTCTCTTCATCCCACTTGTAACTCAACCTTTCACTGTTGCTTATCCAATCAGCAGACATTTATGGAATCAGTGCTTGCCAAGCACTGAGTTATGAGTGAGAAAACAACAGATGAGTGAGATCTATCCTTGCCCTTTGCCCTCATGCAACCAATGGTCTAGTGGGAGAAATGGAAAGATAGGGATACACAAACCCACAAAAAATTTATATGTAAGCCAGGACTTCCAATGGCAAAGAGGAATTCTGGAAAAGGAAGGGAAGAGATGTCAGTGACTATCCTATTTGGGAACAATAGACTAAGGCCACACAGGTTTTCCTTGCTTTTAGCTCTGTGTGTTTCTCTGTGAAGTCTCTCTGCTATCCAGATGAAATCTTCCAGACATCAGATGTCCACACAGGGGCTGTTTGTTTGCCTCTGATCACAGAGTTGTTTATGAAGGAAGGCTTGGGGAAGCATTCCTTATTCAAATAGATGATTAAAACCCTGCAGGAGAATTCTGTGTCCTTGACATTGGGGAACTCAATGTTCCACATCAGTGTTAGTCTCTCCTTAAGGACCTTCCCCTCAGCCACCGAGGCTGGTGGGATGGATTATTTATTGTCTGGATTAAATGCGTCCTCTGGCTATAAAACTGGAGCCAGAGTCCTGAGTGACACTTCTAGGGTAAGGCCAATTTGTCCCTAAGGAAGAACTCTAAAGATTGTGGCTTCTTTCTCCTCTCTTTCTCTCTTGTCATTTCAGGACAGAGAGATTCTAAGTGAACATGGATATTCTGCCCCAAAGGGTTTTCGCTCAAGGGCATCCATTCATTTTACATTCATTTTGTTCATGTCTGCTACACATCAGCCAGTGGGCCAGGCTTTGGGCATATATATGAGCAAGATAGACGTAGCGGAGCTCACAGTCTGGTGGAGAAGATAGATACCCATCAAATCATCACTCTTATATTACAAATGCAAAAATATGAACCATAGCAGCTGCCATAGAAGAAAAGCATAGGGTTTTTGGTAGATATTTCAGGGTCTGTGGTTTAGATTAAGGATTCAGAGACATCTGAATTACAGAAATTTGAAGGGTGAGCACAAGTGACACAGGAAAGAAAAGAAGATGATAGAACAGCATGTGCAAAGGCACTGAGGGGAGACAAGTCAAGGCATGTCTAAGAGACTAAGAGAAACCCATGGGTGGAGCAGAGTGAGAATAAGGGAGAAAGATTCAAGAAGATGGAAGGATTCAAGAAGACCCTATAGAGTTACTCTAAGGGTCATGGGTGCTATGAGTCAGAGTTATTCTTAAGGTCATGGGTGCTATGAAAGATGTAAAGAGGAGGTTGACATTGGCCTTTTCCCTCCCTTAGCCATTCTTTTTCCCTGACCCTTCCTGCTTACTGTAGGATCTTTCCAAATCTATTGGTGGTTCTTCACAGTGGACATGAAGTCAAATCTCCTTAGTAGGGGCTTGAGGTCTTCATAATTGGTCAAGACTTTGAAGAATAAATGAGTGGGAGTTCATTGGAAGTCATTATTTGTTGCCTTTTTTTTTCTTGTGAATAATGTCCTGCTATGAGCTCCTTTCAGGCAGAAGTCATGAAACTACCTTTTCTTCTGTTCCCAACAGTGGCCCAAGCATGGATACTGTTATTATCACCACTATTATCATCATCATCATTTCCATTAATTCAACTGATTACTGTGCTAAGCATTTTACATGGTGTATTGGTTAGCTTTTGCTGTATAACAAAACACTTAAAATTAGTGACTTATACCACAATAATTTATTTGGCTTAGAATTCTGTGGGTTGATAATATAGGCTGGGCTCAGTTAGGCAGTTCCGGTATTGACTGGATCTCTAGCATGGCTGTGGTTAACTGCAGGCCAATAGGCTGACTCTGCTTTTGGGGACTGATTGACTGTCAGCTAGGTCAATAGGGATGGCCAATCCTATACCTCTTATTATTATTCGGGTTCACTTAGAGCTTCTTCATATGATGGTGTCAAGGTCCCAGAGTAAGAAGTTATATTCATTGGCCAGATCAATATTTCTCTATTCATTTCATATTCAAGGAAAAGGAGAAAGAGACTCTACAGCTTGACAGGTGACATGAATATAGGGGAGAGTCAGGATTAGAAATTTCATTAGGACAGAGACCACTGTACTCATTTTGATATTCACCACAATTAGCACAATGGATGGCACACAGTGCATACACTCTCACCAAATATTTGCTGATTGAGTGAACAGAGGTCCAAGGGGGAATAATCATTATTAGCCCAAGGTCACACAAAGTAGGACTAGACCTCTAAATTCACCAGCTTCCTTCCCCTGGCACCCTCATTACCTGGCTTCCTGCTGCTTTACTAAATTCCCCAAGCTGGGCAAAAAAAGAACAAACAGAAGATTTGAGATGTGCTTCTTTGACTTCTGGAAGGTGCCCCAAACCAGACTCAGTCTCTACAATGTACATCTGAGAATATCTGGTACCTGTATAGCACATGGTAAGAGCACTAGGTTCAGAGAAAGGCCCAAGTGTGTCACCCAACTGATGTATGGTCCTGTGGAAGCCACTTAAGTAAGACCCAACTTTCTTCATCTGAAATGTAGGACTATAAATCTCTGCCTACATCCCAGGGCAATGTCAAAGATCAGAGGCATGATGGAAACTGTCTCAAAAGATTGTACCAAATTCAACTTATGGTCCTCTCCAGGTTTGCCCCACTCCATTGGCTGTGCCACCAACCCAACCTCATTTGTTTGTTCAGTGGAGCCCTGGCCCACCACCAGTTCATCTCCTAACTGCTGTGGGCTCAGCCTCCCACACAGTCCTATCTGGGCTTTAGCTTGGCCTCTCCTTACCCTCTACTCGCAAGAAGCACATGGCCTCAATGTCCCAGTCCAACCAAACTAAATGCCCACAGTCTCTTATTTCTAGACTCAGATGAAGCACTGTGTTCTGGGGCGTCCACACTATGGGGTGTCTTGTCTGATTTCCCTAGCAGCTGTCCAAAGGGGCCATATAACACTTTCAGGGGAGTTAAGGCTCCCATGGGGCAAATCTAACCCAAGAAAGACAGGAGATAGAAAACCATCAGTGGATAAAGTCCTCTTCCTTCCTTAACCATATACTCTTCTAAGATGTCTAGTTCCACATGGCTTCTCTAGAGACATCTCATAGCTGAGTAATGATGTCTAGAGACATCTCATAGCTGTGTTTTCTTGTGTACCTGTGATTAGCTCAGCAGTGTACCACCTTGTGTTCACTTTCTCTCCTTCCCTGTTTCCTTTCCAGTTTTCCCTCAATCTGTACTCCCCTCCCCTAACCTGCAATGAAACATCAGTACCTAAGTTACGCCTTCACCTCTCTTATATAGACAACTCAAGCCTAAGATAAAGAGAAGAAATTGAGAAAGTTGTCAAATTGCAACCACTCAGGGACTCATAGGAGGACTGGCTGTACTAAGTATTGGTGATAATAAAGAGTGATGGCAACTCTCGTACACTGCTGGTGAGAATGTAAACTGGAACAGCCACTTGGGAACACTTTGGCAATTTCTAAAAAAGTTAAATATACACCTATCATGTAGCCCAATGTTTCCACTCCTAAGTAACAATATATCCACACAAAGACTTGTATATGAATGTTTAGAGCACCTGTATTTATAATAGCCCCCAACCAGAAACAACTCAACTGTCATTCAACTAGTGAATGTATAGACAGATGGTATATTCATACAATGGAATTCTATTCAGCAATAAAAAATGAATGAACTGGTGATACATACACACAACATGGATGTATTTCAAAATAAGTAGGCTGAGTGAAGGAAGCCAAAGAGTCTATACTGCTTGATTCCGTTTATATAAATTCTAGAACATACAAACTAATTATAATAGAAGAAAGCAGATCAGGGTTGCTGGGGACAAGAGTGGAGGAGGGGTGGATTGCAAAGGGGCACAAGAAAATTTGGGGGGCATGTCACCCACTTAATATACAATCCAGGAGTGATCGCTTGGGTAAGACTTAAGGCCATGTTGATTGTGGTGACAGTTTCATGAGAATATCTTAATAAAGATGAAAAAAAGAAAGGAAAGAAAGAAGAAAGAAAGAAAGAAAGAAAGAAAGAAAGAAAGAAAGAAAGAAAGAAAGAAAGAAAGAAATCACCAGGTCCATCAGTGAGCTCAACCAAATCCTTAGAGAAACTATAACTTCAATGCTATTTAAAGCATTTCAGTGCACAGGGAAAAAAGGAAAGCTTCCAAGTTCCTTTTATGAAACCAGCATAACTTTGATACCAAAAATCTGACAAAAATAGCACATTAATGAAGAGTTTGCTGCTCTGTGCACACTTGTGGAGTTATTATTAACTCTGTAAATTAGCTATACTTCATCTGACCTAGTTTCCAGATTTTTGTCTTTGGTTTTCAGAAGTTTAATTACAACGTGTCTTTGAACAGATTTCTTTGGATTTAACCTGCTTGGAGAAATTAGCAACCAGGTAAAAAGGGAAGAGGAGGCACATTGGCCTCTAAGACACATTGGCCTCTAAGAGAAGACTTCTCACCAGAGGGGTACAGGGCCAGGCAAGAGAGTTCACACACCCCAGTGTGGCCTCCTTGATGCCTCTCCTAGAAGACCTCTCCTCATCTTGACCCACTATGCATGCCCATGGCTCCCACCTTAGATTGTACTCTTCATCATCTCCTGTCTTTTCTCCAAAACCCTCTGGCAGTCTCTGAGCCTCTTCTCCTTGCAATCCATCTTCCATGATGTGTAGAAATCTAATTACATCACATAGCTGTGATCCTGTCACTGCCCACTCACTTCTTTCCACAGACTCTGCTCCCTTGTGGCCCACAGGACGAGGTACAAACTTCAGTGCACAGCCTCATTCTCCACAACGCTGTCAACTAATGTTATATATAATATTCTGCCCAGTGTTCTAATCGTGCTAAAGGACACCACATGGTTCATGTCTCTGCATCTTTGCAATGCCATTCCTCCTGCCTGAGCAGTCTTCCCTCCCTCTTATCAGCAGGCAGCAGGTCTGCTCCCTGGGTCTGACTTGAGCCTCCATCACCTAACTCAGTGTAACACCTGCCATCAGGCAAATAACATCAAAGATTTGTGGGGAAGAGACACGCCCAGATCTCACTCTATGTGTGTCTCTTTGTTTTTCTGGTCCTAATCTATACCCTTCATAATACAACTATAATCACAAGTATAACACTTTCCTAAGTTCTGTGAGTCATCCTGGCAAACGCTCAAACCTGAGGTGGTCATATGAATCTCCCAAATTTCCAGGTCACTGGTCAAAATAGTGAGTGACTTGGGGACTGCCATAGTGTGGCTGGCATCTGAAGTGAGGATAGTCTTACTGGAGGCTGTACCCTTAACCAGTCTGTGATAACTCTAGGTGGTTAGTACCAGAACTGCATTGTGATATTGCAATAGGCATTAAAATTTCTTAGTGAAAAAAAATGCATACGGGGAAGCCACATCCTTATAATACAATGCCAACTAATACATGTAGAATAGATTATTGAAATGAAGAAATGGGGCAACATGAAGACACTTCTTGCATCTGGGTAAAGGGGATATGGGAGTTCCTTGTATTATTCTTACAACTTTTTGTTAGTTTGAAATTACTTTATAATATAAAACCAAAAATGAAATATATATTTTATGTTGTTCTATTTGATTTTAAAAACAGATGTACGTATATTTATGCATGTGTGTATATATATATATATGCAAAATAAAAGACAGCAAGGACAGGCACCAAAAATTTAATAGTCCTTCTCTCTGGTGGTGGGATTTAGGTTCACTTTTTACTTTTCCTCAACATTATTTTCTCATTTTTCCTATTATGGCTGTGAACTCTTCATAATAACAACAACAAAAGAAATAATAAAAGTTACACACAATGAAGAAAATCACTCTTTAAACACCAAAAACACACCAGAAGAAGGTACAAATGACTCATCCCCCCCCCCCCCCAATCAGCCCCTCCATTATCTATGTTGTATTGCTGTCTATAAACCACGGTCATCTCTGTCCATATTCATGAGTCCCCTTGGGGCAGACAGTACCATGTGGTCTTCTCAGGGGCCTCACAGTGCTGCTACAACAGCTCCATGCAATGTGGGCACAGATATCCCATGCTCAGACAGAAACCAAAATGTCCTAGAAAGAGACTTGGAACAGAATAAGCTGGCAACTTGGGAACATCAATGGGGACAAGGAAAAAAGCCCCAACGAAAGCCTGGTCTCTCTAGCCCAATGGCCAGGAAAAGGGCAGCATAGCAAGATAGAAAATTTTTAGACAATAACTGTTCTACCCTAATTAGACATCACTGCAACCACACCAGAAAGGTAAAAGGGAGCTAGATTTTGACATGTGTGAGGCTGTAACAAGGCATCCCAACATCCCTGCTGGGGAGTGTCAGAGAAGGCCAAGCAGGGATCTGGGACTTTCATCTCTGCTGGCCATTAATACCTCCCTGCTGCCACTTCAGTAGGGAGCCTGGAATTCTACCTCCATCTGGGACTAATTAGGTATTTCTCCCAGTCTCCACCGGGGTGGTGTCAGAGGAGATCTAGTGGAGAGTCAAGGCTTTCACCATCTCCCAGCAGTAATGAAGCTATCTTCACAAAGTGCCAGTAGAGACCACATGGGGAGCCAGGCCTCTCATCTCAACCTGGCAGTAATGAGGAGCCTCCCTCCTTCAGTTTCAATGGAGGCTGAGCAGGTAACCTGGACTTCTAGCTCCTAATGTCAGTAATGAGGATGTGCACCCCCACCTTGTCCTGTGGAAATGGTGTCAAAGCTAAACAGAGGTTTAAATAATACAAAAGTATCCAGATTTCAACAGAAAATCACTGATTACACCAAGAACCAGGATGATTTCAAATTGAATAAATAAAAAAAACAATTGGTAGATGCCAACACCAAGATGATAGAGATGTTAGAATTATCGGACAAAGATCCTAAAAGAGCTATCATTAAAAATGCTTCAACAGTTATGAATAAATTCAAAATAATTGAAATAAATAGAAAACCTTGACAAAGCAATAGAGAACATAAAAGAGAACTAAATGGAAATTTTGTAGATTTAATTTCAAATACAATAAAATAACCTAAATAAAAAGCTCAGAAGATGGACTCAGCAGAGAATAGAGGGGACAGAGGAAAGAATCAGTGAATTGGAAGACAGAACAAAAGAAATTAGCCGATTTGAACAACAGAGAGAAAATAAAAAGGAGAGAGCATCGGGGTCTGTGGGACTATAACAAAAGATCTATCATTTGTGTCATCAGAGTTCCAAAAGAGGAGGAGCAAGGGCATGGAACTGAAAAAGCACTAGAAGAAATGAAGGGCATTATGCACTTAAAAATTTGTTAAGAGGGTAGATCTCATATTAAGTGTTTTTTTTTAAGATTTTATTTATTTATTCATGAGAGACACACAGAGAGAGGCAGAGACATAGGCAGAGGGAGAAGTAGGCTTCTTGCAGGGAGCTGGATGTGGGACTCGATTCCAGGACCTAGGGATCATGACCTGAGCGGAAGGCATATGGTCAACCATTGAGCCACCTAGGTGTCCCTTGTTTTAAGTGTTCTTACCACAAAATAGACAAGTAAACAAATAAATCAACAAAAAAAGAATCACAAGGAAAATTTTAGAAGTGATCACTATGTTTATTACCTTGATTGTGGTAATGATAATCCAAATTCGCCAAGTTATATACATTAATTAAGTGTAGTTTTTTTTTTTTGTAGATCAGTTATACCTAAATAAAGTGGGAAGGAAAGAAAGGCAATAACAGCTGAAAATTTCACAAGTTTGGCAACAGAAGTAAGCATATGGATTTAAGAAGCTTGGTGAGTCTCAAGTAAGATAAATCCAAAGAAATCCAAAATAAGACACATCATGATCAAATTTATGAAAACTAAAAACAAAGGAAAACATCTTAAAAGCAGTCAGAGAAAAACTATGCTTTACCTATAAAGAAAAAGGAATTTGAATGACAGCAGATTTTTCATCAGAGATAATGGAAGCCAGACAAGGAGTGTAGTATTTTTCCAGAGCTGAAAGAAAACAACTGTCAATCCAGAATCCTATAACCAGTAAATATATTCTTTAGGAATGAAGAGGATATCAAGTCATTTTCAGATGAAGTGAAACTAAGAGAATTTGTCACCAGTATATATTTACTCTGAAAGAATGTCTAAAGGAAGTTCTCTAAACAGAAAGGTAATCATCATCATCATCATCAGCAGCAGCAGCAGCATCATAATAGTTGAAAACTTTGAAACATCAGGAGAAAACAAGAAAGAACACAGTAAGCAAAAATATGGGTAAATAAAACAGACTTTCCTTCTTCTCTTGACTTTCCCAAATTTTGTCTGGTAGGTGAAACAGAAATTACAACACTGGTTGCTATGGTTCTACATGTATGAAGAAGAAACATTATAAATAGGTGAGGGTAAAGAGACATGAAGGGCTCTAAGGTTTCTATACTTCATATAGAAGTATAGTTTTCTTTTTCAACAAAAAGTTTTCTTTTTCAACAAAAAAACTAGTAAAATGATGACATCAATAGATTGACACATTATGTAGGTACAATTCATTACGTAGAACAACCAATAAAAAGTCTATACAGGGATACACTCAGAAACACTATTGATAAATCAAAATGGAGTTCTTAAAAAATGCTCAAGTAACATACCAGCAGGTAAGAAAAAGCAAACAAATAAATTGAAAACAAAATAAATAAACAAGCAAAATAAAATGGCAGAACTAAGCCCTATAATATCATTTACATTAAATTTAAATAACTATACCAATTTAATAGACAGACTGGCAGAATGGATTAAAAAACAGAAGCCAACTCTATGTGTCTACAAGAAACTCACTTCAAATACAATGATATACGTAAAAGCCATATGTGAAAAACCCACAGCAAATATCATCCTCAAAGGGGAAAACTGAGACCTTTTCTCCTAAGGTCAGGAATACAACAGGGATGACCACTCTCACCACTGTTGTTCACATAGTCCTGGAAGTTCTAGCCTCAGCAGTTAGACAACAAAAAGAAATATAAGGCATCCAAATTGGCAAAAAAGAAGTCAAACTTTCACTCTTTGCAGATGAAAGGATACTCTATGTAGAAGATCCAAAAGACTCCACCCACAAATTGCTAGAGTTGATACAGGAATTCAGCAAAGTCGTAGGATATAAAATCAATGCACAGAAGTCAGCTGCATTTCTATACGCTAACAATGAAATTGAAGAAAGAGAAATCAAGGAATCCATCCCATTTACAATTGCACCCAAAACCATAAGATACCTATGAATAAACCTGGCCAAAGAGGTAAAGGATCTGTACTATGAAAACTATAGGACATTTATGAAAGAAACCGAGTTGGAGGGACGCCTGGGTGGCTCAGTGGTTGACCATCTGCCTTCAGCTCAGGGCGTGATTCCAAGTTCCTGGGATCAAGTCCCACATCAGGCTGCTTCTCCCTCTGCCTATGTCTCTGACTCGCTCTCTGTGTCTCATGAGTAAATAAATAAAATCTTTAAAAAAAAGAAATCAAGGAAGACACAAAGAAATGGAAAAATATTCCATGTTCATGGATTGGAAGAACAAATATTGTTAAAATGTATGTTACCCAAAGCAATCTACACATTCAATGTGATCCTTATGAAAATACCATCAATATTTTTCACAGAGCTGGAACAAACAATTCTAAAATTTGTAACCAGAAAAGACCCCAAGTAGCCAAAGGAATATTGAAAAAAGAAAATCAAAGCTGAATATTGAAAAAAGAAAATCAAATCATAATTCCGGATTTCAAGCTCTATTACAAAGTGGCAATCATTAAGACAGTATGGTCTGGCACAAAAACAGGCATATAGATCAATGGAACAGAATAGAGAACCCAGAAATGGACCCTCAACTCTATGGTCAACTAGTCTTCCACAAAGCAGGAAAGAATATCCAATGGAAAAAAGACAATCTATTCAACAAATGTGTTGGGAAAATTGGACAGCCAAATGCAGAAGAATGAAACTGGACCACTTTCTTACATCATATACAAAAACAAACTCAAAATGGATGAAAGACCTAAATGTGAGACAGGAATCCTTCAAAATCCTAGAGAAGAATACAGGCAGCAACCTCTCTGACCTTGGCTACAGCAACTTCTTACTAGACACATCTTCAAAGGCAAGGGAAACAAAGGCAAAAATGAGTTATTGGGACTTCATCAAGATAAAAAGCTTTTGCACAGCAAAGGAAGCAGTCGACAAAACCAAAAGACAACCTACAGAATGGGAGAAGATACAGGATCACAAAGTCTTATTGAATAAAGGGATAGTATATCCACAATCTATCACTTATGAAACTCAACACCCAAAAAACAAAAACAAAAACAAAAAACCCAAAAAAATTCAGTCAAGAAATGAGTAGAAGACATGAACAGATATTTCTCCAAAGAAGACATACAAATGGCTGACACATGAAAAAATGCTCAACATCACTCAGCATTAGGGAAATACAAATCAAAACCATAATGAGGTACCACCTCACACGAGTCAGAATGGCTAAATTCAGAATGGCTAAATTTAACAAGTTAGGAAATGACACATATTGGTGAATATGTGGAGAAAGGGGAACCCTCTTATCCTGTTGGTAGGATTGGAAACTGGTGCAGCTACTCTGGAAACCAGTATTGAGGTTCCTCAAAAAGTTAAAAATAGAGCTACCCTACATCCCAGCAATTGCACTACTAGGTATTTATCCAAAGGATACAAACATAGTGATTTGAAGGAGCACCTGCACCCCAATGTTCATAGCAGCAATGTCTACAATAGCCAAAATATGGAAAGAGCCCAGATGTCTATCAACAGATGAATGAATAAAGTAGATGTGGCATTTCATTGTATATTCAATTGTATATATACAATGTATACTCTATTGTGTGTATGTGTGTGTGTGTGTGTGTGTGTGTGTGTGTATACTGGAATATTGGAATGGAATGGGATATTACTCGACTTTCAAAAAGAATGAAATCTTGCTATTTGCAACAATGTGGATGGAACTAGAGGATATTATGCTAAGCCAAATAAGTCAGTCAGAGAAAGATAAATATCCTATGATTTCACTCATATGTGGAATTTTTAAAAAAGATTTTATTTATTCATGAGAGACACACACACAGAGAGAGAGAGAGAGAGAGAGAGAAAGGCAGCGACACAGGCAGAGGGAGAAGCAGGCTCCATGCAGGGAGCCCGACATGGGACTCGATCCCAGGTTTCCAGGATCACACCCTGGGCTGCAGGCGGCGCTAAACCACTGCGCCACCAGGGCTGCCTTCATATGTGGAATTTAAGAAACAAAACTGATGAATATAGGGGAAGGGAACAAAAATAAAATAAGATGGAAACAGAGAGGAAGACAAACCATAAGATACCCTTAACTATAGGAAACAAACTACTGGAGGGGTGGTGGGTGGGTGATGGGGTAACTGGGTGATGGGCATTATGGAGGGCACTTGATGGAATGAACACTGGGTGTTGTAGGCAACTGATGAATCTCTAAATTCTACTTCCGAAACTAATAATATGCTACATGTTAATTAAATTGAATTTAAATAAAAAATTTTTAAAAGAAAGCAGAAATGGGCAGAGACTAGGATGTAACTATAACTTAATATGGATTGCTAAAACTGGTAGTTAAAATTTTTTATTAGCCCAGAAAATGTCAATAACAGAGTTTGAGAAAAAAATTAACAACACATTTCTTATTCTACTCTCCAAGTAGAGATATGAAATCTCTATGTTGTACACCGGAAATTTCTGTAACATTGTGTGTCAAGTATACTCAAATAAGAATAACTAAAAAACCCAAATATAATAATAGAGACAGGTTGAAAGCAAAAGTTTGGAAAAAGATAAACATGAAAACATTCCTTAAAACTAATGTCCAGTAAAAGTAGACACCAGGAGAA
This sequence comes from Vulpes vulpes, assembly GCF_048418805.1. NCBI lineage: Eukaryota > Metazoa > Chordata > Mammalia > Carnivora > Canidae > Vulpes > Vulpes vulpes. The sequence goes on along the minus strand of NC_132788.1, from coordinate 57,570,735 downwards.
AGAAAATTACCAGAGACAGAGTGGGACATTATATAGTGATAAGAGAACAATCCACCTAGAAGGCAGAGCAATCCTAAATGTGTGGATACCAAATGAAAGCTGCAAAAATTACTGAACCAAAAAGAGAAACAGACAAATCCATAATTATAGTTGGAGACTTCAATACTCCTCTTTCTTTTTTTTTTTTTAAAAATATTTTATTTATTTATTCATGAGAGACACAGAGAGAGGCAGAGGGAGAAGCAGGCTCCATGCAGGGAGCCTGATGTGGGACTCTATCCCAGGTCTCCAGGATTATGCCCTGGGCTGAGGGAGGTGCTAAACTGCTGAGCCACCCAGGTTGCCCCAATATTCCTCTTTCAACAATGACTAGTACAACTAAGCAGAAAATCAGCAAGGATGTAAATGAATGCAACACCACCAACCAACACTCTGCCACCACCAGCAGAATACATATTATTTTCAAGTGCCCATGGAACATATATCAAGATAGACTCTATCCTGTGCCATAAGAAAATCTCAACAAATTTAAAAGAATTGAAATCATACAGGTATGTTCCCTGACTACAATGGAATCAGCTGCAAATCATAACAGAAAAATAACATGAAAATTTCCAACAACTTGGGAACTAGAAAACACATTTCCAACCAATCCATGGGTTAAAGAGAAAGTCTCAAAGAAAATAAAAAGTACATTGAACTGAACAAAACCCCACAATATATCAAAAGTTATGGAAAAGAGCTAATGCAGTGCTAAGAAGGAGATTCGTAGAATTAAGTGTGTTGTTATAAAAGAGGAAAAGTCTCAAATCAATAATCTAAGTTTCCTTATCAAGAACTTATAAAAAAAAAGAGCAAAATAAACCCAAAGCAAAAATGGAAAGAATAAGTAGCAGACATCAAAGAGATTGAAAATAGAGAAAATCTATGTTACACTTCTTGATTTCGAACTATATTACAGAATTATAGGGTCAACACAGTATGGTATAAGCATAAAAACAGACACATATGTCAATGGAACAGAATACAGAGCCCAGGTAAGCCCATGTATATGGTCAATTAATTTATGATAAGAGAGCCAAGAATATACAATGGAGAAAAGATACTCTCTTTAACAAAAGGTTGGGAAAACTGGACAACCACATGCAAAAGAATGAAACTGGACCCTTATTTTACATCATACACAAAAGTCAACTCAAAATGAACTAAAGACTCAAATGTAAGACCTAAAACTATAAAACTCATAGAAAAAAAAACCCCACAGGGAGTAAGCATTAAGGAGAGCACTTGATGTAATGAGCACTGGGTATTATATGCAACTGATGAATCATTAAACTCTATCTCTGAAACTAATAATACACTCTCTGTTAATTAATTGATTTTAAGTAAAATAAGATAAAAAAAGAAGACCTACAATGACCAACAGGTACATAAAAAGGTGCTCGACAGCACCAATGATCAAGGAAATACAAATCAAAGCCACGAGATAGCACCTCACACCAGTCAGAATGGCTAATATCAAAAAGACAAGAAATAACGAATGTTGGCAAGGACATGGAGAAAAAGGAACCCTTGTGCACTATGGGTGGGAATGTAAATTGGTGCAGCCACGGTGGAAAACAGTATGGAGTTTCCTCAAAACATTTAAAATAGAACTGCCATATGATTCAGCAATTCCACTTCTGAGTATATATCTGAAGGAAGTGAAACCACTCTCAGAGATATATGCACTCCCATGTTTATTACAGTATTATTTGCAACAGCCAAGACACAGAAACAACCTAAGTGTCCGTCAATGGACGAATGGATAAAGAACATGTGATTTACACACACACACACACACACACACACAGGTGTATAAATGTATAAAATGTGATATATACCCACATACAATGAAACATTGTTTAGCTATAGAAAAGAAAGAACAACAACATAGATGGACTTTGAGGGCATTATACCATGTGAAGTGAGTCAGAGAAAGAAAAATACATGATTTCACTCATATGTGGAATCCAGAATCTTAAAAAAAAAAATCTCAGGACGCTTGGGTGACTCAGTGGTTGAACATCTGCTTTGGCTCAGGTTGTGATCTCAGGAGTCATGAGATCGAGTTCTGCATCAGGCTCTCCAAAGGGAGCCTGCTTCTCCCTCTGCCTATGTCTCTGCCTCTCTCTGCATGTCTCTCACGAATGAATAAATAAAATCTTTTTAAAAAATCTCATAGAAACAGAGGACACATTGGTAGTTGTTCCTGTAGGGGGTAGGGAAATGGGTTAAGAAGATCAAAAGGTACAAACTTCCAGTTCCAAGATCAGTAAGTTCTGGGCATGTAATGTACAGCATGGTGACTATGGTTAACAATACTGTATTGTTTATTTGAAAGTTGCTAAGGGAGTAAATCTTAAAATTTTCATCACAAGAAAAAAATTGTAACTATGTGAGTTGATGGATGTTAACCAGACTTACGCTTCAGCATATATCCATACATCAAATCATGTTGTATACCTTAAACTAATATAATGTTATATGTCAATTATCTCTTTTTTAAAATTTTATTTATTTATTCATGAGAGACAGAGAGAGAGAGGCAGAGACACAGGCAGAGTGAGAAGCAGGCTTCATACACGAAGCCCCACATGGGACTCGATCCCAGTCTCCAGGATCACACCCTGAGCTGAAGACGGTGCTAAACCACTGAGCCACCTGGGCTGCCCATCAGTTATATCTCAATGAAATGGGGAGGATGTATTTTAAAATAGAGAAAAATCAATGAAACAATGATCTGATTCTTTGAACAAGATAAATAAATTGTCAAGCCTCTAACAAGACTGGCAGGGAAAAAAAGACATAAATTATCAACATTCAGAGTGAAATAGAGGATATAATTACATTCCTTGCACTTGTCAAAAGAATAAAGGAATAGTACAAACAATCTACCTATGTAAATTAGGCAATGGACCAATTTCTTGAAAAACACAAACTATCACAGCTCACTCAATATGAAATAATTTCAACAGCACTATAACTATTAAGGAAATACAATATATAATTTAAAAAACTCTCAGAAACCTTCAGGCTCAGATCATTTTACTGGTGAATCTACCAAACATTCAAATAGAAATCAACTCCAATTTTACACAATCTTTTCCTGAAAATACTGGTGTGTATCAGTCAGAATTCAATCAGTGAAAAAGAATCCAACAAATAGATGGATTTATTGCAAGGAATTGGCCTGCACTATTGTGGCCAATTGTATTTTATCCCCCTTGATAACTTAAATACTATGATGTAAAGTTAAATATTATTAGTACATCTTATGTTACATGATAGGTAGACATGGACCCATAACCAAAACAAAATATTTGCCTAATAGATCTACACCAAACATATTCATAACAAAATAGGGAAGAAATACTCATAACTATAACAGTCTTTGTTTCTGTAACTGGTCAGGTGATTGCAGCTGGTGTTTCTAACGACCTACTTCTACTACCCATTCCATATTCCATTTGCCTTCAGCTGGTCATGACTCTTTATCAGGTTGGGTGACCCAAACCTTCACTCCTGAACCATCTGGGCCACAAGCAGTTCTGCCTGAATTGGATTGTTGCCGTTTTACATTTACTTTCATCACAGGATATGGTAGCCCTAAGAGATGCCTTCATGGATCTCTTGTATTCCGGACATACTTTTCCTTGTATTATGCAATGGTCATACTTTGCACATCGGTATTGCCACATCAAACAATGGTCTACCACTGGAAATAGAGTCATTAGTGTTTTTAAATATAATCACATTAGAGAACCATTTTTGGAAAACCCAGAACCAATTCAAAAACTTCCTTGAGATTGTATTCCCCCAGAACCACTTTTGGTTCTGAAGTCTGTATCAGTTAGGGTTTGACCAGAGAAACAGAACCATATGTCTCAGTCTGTCTGTCTGTCTCTGTATTTATTGAAGGAATTGGCTTACACATCTGTGGAAGTTTGGAATCCGAAGGGCAGGCTGTCAGGATTTGGGCACAAACCAAGACTGTAGTCTACAGGCAGAATTTCTTCTCCTTCAAAGAAACCTCGGTTCTGCTTTTAAGGCCTCTCAACTGATTGAGGCAGGATGTAATAGATTAAGATAATACCCTGTACTAAAGTGATCTGATTATGAATGTTAATCAGATCTACAAAATACTTTCATGGCAACATGTTTGATCAAATAACTAGGGACTGCAGCCTAGCCAAACTGATACATAAAACTGATCGTCACAAAGAGGGAACTCTTCCCAATTCATCTTTAAAGTGAGTATGACCCTGATACCAAACCAGGCAAAGAGAGTACAAAAACGTCCTGGGAAGAGCAGGAGCGCCATGGGGTTGGACTCCACCCACTAAGCGGCCTCAAGAGCAGGGTCATATTTTTCACCTGAACATTTGGCTGCCCAGCTTCTATTTCATAGGGGAAAATTTAGCACATTGTGTCAGTTTCAAATTACGTGTGACTAGTTTGGGAACTCCATGCTATGAATAAGAGGACTCCTTTTTGTGAGTTTGTATGTGTTCATTCATTCATTCTAGTTAACACTTATGCTAAGCTTGTCATGCACTGGATGAAGGAATTTCATGTCATGAGATTGTTTTATCTTCCCTGTAATTTGACACAGTGGATACTCTTGGCCCTATTTACAAGTGAGGAAACTGAGGCTTAGCAAGGTTATATCAACAGGCCTGAGGATACTCAGCTGGTGGATTTTGACTTGACCCCAAAGTCTGACCTCTTCACCTCTATTATAGGATTTGGTTCCAGGACTGCTGACTATCACCTGAACTTGGGCACCTAGCTGCCAGCTTTAAGTTCCTTGAATCTCTGGGAAAGGTGCCCAAAGCTTTCAGTTGGCCAAGAAACACTGTTGATAAACTGTCTGTTCTCAATCTTGCCTTTGCTCACAATGTTTCCTCCGACTTTCCAAGGGCTGGGCAGTGGTAACAGTGCAGTCAAAATCCTAGTTGTTTGGCTTGAGCCAGGTAGCTTCACCTCACTAAATCAACTACTTATCTGTCAAATGGGCTTAATTGTCTTTACCTCATTGGATGTGGTGTGGATTAAATGCCACAGTGCAGGATGCCTCAATATGAAATGTGCCTACAAGTTATCTGGCCATTTTATTAAAATGCAGATTTGGATTCAGCAGGTCTCAAGAGGAGCTGGAGATACTACATCTGATATGTCTCCAGGTGATGGCCATTGCTGCTGGTCCAGGGACCACACTTTGAGTAGCAAGGAGATTTGAGAGCAAATAGCATTGGAATGTACTTAGTGCGATGTCTTAGTACATAATAAATGTCCCATGATGGTAGGTATCGTTAAGATAATAATAAAATTCACCCGTCTCTGGAAACCCAGACCAAGTATGTTCCTTGTCCTCAGAGGTTTCTATGATAGAAGGAAATGTACCAGTTCACTAGAAGGGACAAATTTGTTTTTCTTGGCATTGACTTCTAAGAGAAATTTATCACCTAGATCCTTGTATAAGGGACTTGGATCAGGATAAGGTATCATGTCTTCTAGAAACAATCCTGCTGCAGAAGCCAGCAACATGTAAGCAAAGAAAAATTGTCAGACCCATGTCGTATGCCCAGCTCTGTGTCTGTGTGACCCCAGGGAGGGAGTTCTGCCTCTCTGACTTTCGGTTTTCCTACTGGCTGGCACAGCGTGCACACTTCATGAAGGCAGCTGTACTGCCCTTCTACTCTCTTGTCTGTAACACAGGCCTGACAGTACCCTCTTTGTAAGATTATTGTGAGGACCACAGATATGTATATCAATAGTTAACACATACTTAGGAACTTTAGGTTAAACTATACAAAATTGCTGATGGCAATATGTTCTGACCTGTAACAATGGCTTGAGCTAATATGTGTGATCCTTACAACAAATCTTTCAGGCAGATATAATTTTTATCACCATCTCCCCTGTTCTACAGATAAGAAAAGTGAGATCCTGCCAAGGGTCACAGGGCTTGTGAGTGGCAGAGCCGGGACTCAGTGCAGGGAGCCTGGCTGCAGTCTCATGTTTGCTCTGTCACTCTGCCCCACTTTTCCCTAATGGTGCCACAAGGAAGACCCTGAATATGTCTTTCCTCCCACTCAGTTTTGTCTAATGCAAGATCCCTATAAAAGCCAAGGGCCCATAGCTAGTTGTTCTTTTCTGGCAGCATTTCTGCAAGGAGTTGAGCCAATTCATTCTGGGAATGTTGCTTTCTGGTGATCTGGCTGGAGCTTGAGAAGCTGAAGAGGGAAATAGGCTTGACTGGGCCTTTACAAACAACCCTTGTCTGAATAGCTTCTATTCCAGGAGCCCAATATGGAAACCCAGCATCCGTTGTGCATTCAGATCTGGCCTAATGACTATCAACCTGGCCAAATCACTGGCCACTCATCTACACCTTACCCATCCCCGCATCCTGGTTCTGAATATCAGCCTGGGCCCCCTCGTCTCTTCTCACATAAGTCTCACATCCCCATGGGGGGATGTCAGGTATCATTTCCTGGGCCAGGCACTGTGGTGAGCACCAATTTAATCATGCCTATAGCCAACAAGGAAGGTATGATGAATACCCAGCTTATGGATGAGGCTCAGTGAGAGGACAGTATTTACTCAAAGTCACACAGTGAGTGACCAGCCAAGCCCACTGAACTACCATGCCCTCACATCCAAAGATCCCAAAGAGCCAGTGCCTTCATATCATCAAGAGGAGCTGTGCTGGGGGATCTCAGAAAATGGGGATGAGGACCACTCTCGGTCCATGTGGTTGGGTGAGTTTATTCAGTAAAAGTCCTACTGGGCAGCCCTGGTAGCCCAGCAGTTTTTTATTTATTTATTTATTTTTTAATTTTTTTTTTAGCCCAGCAGTTTAGTGCCACCTTCAGCCCAGGGCCTGATCCTGGAGAACCAGGATTGAGTCCCGCGTCGGGTTCCCTGCATGGAGCCTGCTTTTCCCTCTGCCTGTGTTTCTGCCTCTCTCTCTTAGTCTCTCATGAATAAATAAATAAAATCTTAAAAAAAAAAAAAAAGAAAGAAAGAAAGAAAGAAAGTAAGTAAGTAAGTCCTACACTCATGGCTGCAGGGCTGACTCACTTGGACCAGAGTTAATCCTGGGACTTTTGCTGGAACTATTGGGAAAAATTGCCTTCCTTCTGTTGAGGCGACCAAGCACATACAACGTTAGCCTGGAGCTGCTGGGGGCACCCTGGCCACTCCATCAGGAAGGGTCTACCTGATATGGAAGCCAAACTGGGGGCAAGGGAGCCAAGACATGGAGAGAGACTAATTTCTGACAATCCTTTATGGCTCTGGATCCAGCCATGCCTCTATATGTTCCTACGTACACAATGCACTTCACACACAGCTCTTCACTTTCCAAAGTAGTTCCTTTTGGTCCTAAGCTGAAACCTACCTTGCTGAAACTTAAACTGATTGGTCTACCAATCTGAGGGGCAGCAAAAGACTCTCATGGTTTCAAATCCCAATTCCAGCACTTATTCTTCAAATCTCAATTTAAAATTGGAATGATGATACCTATGTGAGAAGGATGTTGTAGGAATAAAAGAGCTATTACAAGTGCTTTGTTTTTGTTATCTTGTCATATTGCTGCTGTTTTATTACCAGATTGTGAGGCCCCAGAGAGCAGGGACCTCGTTTTATTCAATTCAGATTCCCCAGCATTCAGCCGTGTTTGGCGAAGAGTAGTTGCTCAATAAATGCTTGTCAAAATAAATTTGAAGTACATCCTGCCCTCCCATCTATAGTGAGCTACTTAGGGACAGCTGTTCTGTCACCCAGAATCTCCTCTTGTCCCTGCCCTCATCTTCACCATTTTTTTATATAACACGAATGGTTTTCTTCCTGAAAAATGCACTAACTCAATTATTCTGTGAATATTTATCAGTTACAACCAAAGGAATGAAAATAAGCTCTCATGGTACAAAGAACCCAGATGTTCGGGGTTAGTTTTTTTTTTTTTTAACACAATGCACAACTATTTCACTTATTTGATGTTTTTCTCAAGAAGCAAAACAAAACCAATCTGCCCTAAAATTTGGAAATGAGATCCCTTTCTCACAGTGTCTCTTGCTCTCTGTTGGGAGTGGTGTGGGCATGCTTGGCAGTCACAACAGGCTGCTGAAATGGGACAAGCAGGTAATGGGAAACAGCTGCTTGGCCTGCACTGTCTCTAAGCCCCAAACTAGTGACGAGGTGCCGCAGACAAAAGACAGGCAGTTATGGTTTGGGTGGAGGCCCCATGAGCAGCGATTAACTCCTCTTGCCAAGTTCACCAGGCGAAGCAGAGTCTGCTCAGCTGGCCACAGTACACCAGGCACCAGTCCCTTCACAGATATCATCTCTGTCTTTAGAGCAGTGTGCACTCAGAAGAGTCCACATATCCTCCCTCTCTCTGATGTTGGAGAGAACATCAGCCAATAAGAACTGATGCAAAGAAAAAGCCTCACCTGGGGTGCCTGGGTGGCTCAGTCAGTTAAGTGGCTGACTTCAGCTCAGATCATGACCTCTTCTGGGATGGAGCCCTGCATTGGGCTTTGTACTCCATGGGGAGTCTGCTTGAGACTCTCTCTCTCTCTCTCCTCTTACTCTGTTTCTCCTCTGCCTTGCTCTCTCTCTCAAATAAATAGAAAAGAATCTTTAAAAAAAAAAAAAAAAAAAGGTCTCACCTTCCTCTGTGTCCTGTAGTACCTTGTAGCCTCATATATGGCCTATATATAGGCCTATATATGGCTTATATATGGCCAGGCTAACCTTCTGAAAATGTTAGTCAGATGAGGAGTCAGCATACTACTCTGTAAAGGGCCAGAGAATAAGTATCTTAGACTTTGCAGGTCAAGTGGTCTCTGTCCCAAACAAGCTCTGTCTCTATAGCATGAAAGCAACCATGGACAATATGGAAATGAATGGGTGAGGCTGGGTTCTAATAAAACTTTATTTATAAAAAAAAAAAAAAAAAGGCAGCAGACTGGATTTGGCCCAGGGGCTGGAGCTTGTCACTCACTGGTGCCTCTGTTTTAAATCCTGTATAGGCTTCTCATCTCCACTGAATAAAGCCCAAAGTCCTGTTTTTTGTTTGTTTGTTTGTTTGTTTGTTTGTTTGTTTGTTTTTAACTAGGCTACACACCCAGTGTGGAGTCCAACATGAGGCTTGAACTTACAACCCTGAAATAAAGACCCTGAGATCAAGATTCTGAGATCAAGACCTGATCTGAGACCAAAGTCAGATGCTTAACCTACTGAGCTTTCCAGGCTCCCTATAAAGCCCAACCTCCTAACTGGGGGTGTCAAAGAGCTACCTAGTCCCGTACCAACCCCTTCACTCTTATTTGGGACCCAGGCCTCACTCACCAGCCCCCACTCGCATGGGGGCCTTTGCACTGGCTGTTTCCTCTGCCTAGAACAGCCCACACCCATCCCCACTCCACACTGTCACATGACTCACTCATTCCCATTATTTAGGTCTCAGCAAGAATGTCACTTCCTCAGAAGGGCCATCCCTTCAACTCTCTAACGTGACTATTGCCTCCTGCCTTAATCACTCTTTATCTTAGCACATGTTTTATTTTCTGCAGAGCATTTATCCCAGTTTGAACTTATCTCTTTTCTTTGACTACTAGATTTTGTTTTCTTTCTCCCCTTCCGCTTTAGGAGGGTAGGGAGCCTTATTCCCAGTGCTTTCTGCCTGTAGAACTGGAGTACAGCACAGACCAGTTTCTTGCATCCACTTGTTCCTACAGTCCCTTAGCCACTCTGCTGACAGAAGCATCTTTTAAAAATGAATTTCTGATCATGGCCTGTCACCGCTCTAAACTCGCTAATAACTTCCCATTGCTCAAAATTAAAACTCCTCACCATTGCCCTGGAGGCCCCACAAAAATGGACTCCTGCCTGCCTCTGCTTGTCTACCTCTTCCCTTGTGAAGAGCAGGCTGCCCAGAGGGTCCATTGATGTGACCCCAAAGGACACCACTTGGCGCTGAAGGTGTTTTTACATTGATATCAGAAAACGGGTTATGTTCCAGGAATTCACTTTGAACAAAAGAATGAGGCCATGAACACCTGACTCATGAGAGGCTGGGAAGGCATCCAGTTTCCTCAAATCACCCCACCCAGGTCAGGCTCTCTCCTGTGACATGCTCTGGGTAGAAAGAGAGAACACAATCTTTTCAGACTGATGCCAAAGCCCAATGGGCCTTGACCTATTGGCTGGGGTGGGGGAAGACTACAGAACATAGAGCTTTTAGTGCTCCTTCTGGCCTGACTGAAAGCTACATTCGAATCAAAGTGAACAAGGTTAGGGATGGGGCCATCAAGAGAATATGCAAGCTGAGTGGGTAGGATTAGATTTGTGGGCTCCTTACACAACCATACAGTTTACATAGCTTTCTCCACTGCTGCAGTTCAACTAGCTGAAATTCTACAGGAAAGATAAGATCACGTGGATGGCCCACATGGGCCTAATACAGTTTATTGCTTGGGCTATATTGAGATGAAAGATTGGAGAGCTGCCACTTTATGGCTTCTTCTTCAATGGGCCTAGAGAGTAACATTGAAGTGGTTAAAAGTAGTCCGGATTCTCCAGCTGATGTTGTATGGGAGTTAACAGCGGTATTTTTATTTTAGGTATGTGTGTAGAGGGGGCGGTAGGGGGAATGACTCTTAAGCATCTCCATTTTTCTAAACTGGCCTTCCTGAACAGGTGCTCCCTGGTGCTCCAGAGTATGGTGTTAACGACAAGACACAACAAACACTCCACTACTGGGCATTTTTAAAGCCAGGCGAACACACCAGACATCACATCCAGTCAGGCTTATAAAAGTGACCAGTTAATATTTCTGTCCTCTAATCTTATTTGATCTTGACTTGTTTTCACTTTATCTCATCTCCCCTGTTGTGAATTCTTCTTTTCCTGCCCTGAATTCTCTCTCTTTCTGATGATCTCTGGATTTGGCTCCTTCTTGACACTTGGGTCCTAGCACTCCTTCTAAGGATTATCCTAGTATGCTCTCCTACCTCCCTTTTGTTCCACTGCCTCCCATGTTCCTAACTGATGATGCCTAGTAGATAAGCCTTGGTCCCAAACCTCTGAGCAGGGGGGACAGGTGCTGCACGAGGTTATGATGACATCATGGAGAACAAGACGGACATTGTCTCTCTACTGGGTGCATCTGGAACCTCTTCTACATCCTATCCATGGCCAGGAAGCTCTCAACTTCCTAGGACTGTCCTTTTCATTTTCTGACAACCTTATCAGAAAGCTCAAGCTGTCAACAAGCTTGAGAGCTGCCCTGAAGTCATCTGTTTCCTGCAGAGTGCTGACGGTGTGGTGTGAACTCCAAGGCAGCTGTCAACATACATTCTGCCTATCACTTGCTAAGACCAGCACTGGAGCATGCGACATAAATTAATCACTTCCACTTCTCAACAGCACAGGCTCCTTGTGCTTTTTCTGCCTCTGGTCATTCATGCTCAGCAGATAACCGATAGCCATAACACTCTGTGGAACATGGGCATGATTCCGGGCGAGCCAGATATAGCCCATTATCATCGCAGTTACAGTGTGTGGGCTCATTGAGAAGTTACGGGACACTTTATCAATGAGGGAGGTTGTCCCAAAACTCTGGCATTGGGTTTCATGTGAGGGAATGGAGGTGAAGATGAAGGTTGCAGAGATAGCAAGGCCTCCTTATCTGACATATTTTCCCAGTGAGGTCAAATATCAGTGCCATGGCCATCTTCCCAGGCGGAAATAAACCATAGAACACCAGAACTTGGAGGCTTTGTAGAGGGAGAAAATGAGACCCAGCAGGGGGACAGGACTTGTCCAAGCTCCTACAGGGAGATGGTGTCAGAGACTCAGGTTTATAAGAAAAACAAGAGCCCCTTTGCCCTCTGCAAACGAGACCAGGCTTTAAAGGAGAGCAAAATCTTTGAGGATGTGAATGTTTTGCCTTTCTGCCTTAACATATAAAGGAGTGAGCAGGGAGTCAGGGATGAGCTATTTCTGTAGAATCTCAGTTGAGACATGACTTTTTTGTTTATATCAAATGTCTGTATTTTAAAAATAATTTCACTCATTTTCAGTTTCAGGGTTTTTTTGTGTGTGTATGTACACATGAAAAAGAATATGACAATGATATCTATTAGTTCCATTAGATAAAGAACATTGTGGAAAATCTGGCTGGCCCATTTGGTGGAGCATGCAACTCTTGATCTTGCGGTTGTGAGTTTGAGCCCCATGTTGGGTGTAGAGGTATTTAAAAAAAATAAAATCTTGAAAAAAAAAAAACATTGTGAATGTTCATAGATTTTTTGTTTTTTAATGATCATAGTTTTTTAAAAAGATTGTTTATTTTGGGCAGCCTGGGTGGCTCAGTGGTTTAGCGCCACCTTCAGCCCAGGGTGTGATCCTGGAGACCTGGGATCAAGTCCTACATTGGGCTCCCTGCATGGAGCCTGCTTCTCCCTCTGCCTGTTTCTCTGCCTCTCTCTCTGTGTCTCTCATGAATAAATAAATAAAATCTTTAAAAATTGTTTATTTTTAGAGATAGAGCATGAGCGGTGGGTGGAGTTGGGGGGGAGTGTAGGGGGTGGGGAGGAGTGTAGGGGCAGAGGGAGAGGGAGAGAGGATCTCTCCAGCAGACTCCATGCTCAGTACAGAGTCAATGAGGGTTCAATCTCACAACCCTGAGATCACAATCTGAGCTGAAATAAAGAGTGGGACGCTCAACTTACTGAGCCACCCAGGTGCTCCAAATGATCATAGTTTTATGTCAATGGCATTACATGATTCAGATAGAAAAGTGCTTGGTTCCAATGTTGTTGGCTTTTAAAAATCTAATTCATTGTTTCGTTCAGCCAAAGGTACTATGTCTGACATTGTGAGGGCCATTGTAATTTCAGTTTCAAGTTCAAATCTAAAGAAAATGTCATTTATTTTTCAGATGATAATACAAAAGTTCAATTGGAGCATAGCATCATGATAAAACAAGGTTTTTTACTAAATAAAAATAAGCAAAATAAAGAGCCTACAGAAGGGGTGCCTGGGTGGCTCAGTTGGTTAAGCATCTGCCTTTGGCTCAGGTCATGATCCTGGGGTCCTAGGATCGAGCCCTGCATTGGGCTCCCTGCTCAGTGGGCAGTCTGCTTCTCCCTCTGCTCCTCTCCCTGCTTGTGCTCTCCCTCTCTCTCTCAAATAAATAAATAAAATCTTTTTTTAAAAAGCCTAAGGGGAAGTGTACTTAGAATTAATTGTGGTACACACATACTTCATATTTGTCTCCAAAATAAGCTGCAATATTAAATACACAAGTTTGTACATCCCCATAGTTAGAATAACAGAACTAAAAAGAATTCTTTCTTTCTCTTTCTTTTTTCCTTTCCTTTTCTTTTCTTCTTCTCCTTCTCCTTCCTCCTCCTCCTCCTCCTCCTCCTCCTCCTCCTCCTCCTTTTGTTTTACAAAACCTTTGTGTCACATGCTTTCAATAGATTAATAAATTGCAGTGCTACGTATGAAATACAAAATATTTTCATGACAAACACATGATTAAGAAAAAAAGAATCCCAGGGTAGCCCCGGTGGCTCAGCGGTTTAGCACTGTCTTTAGCCCAGGGCCTGATTCTGGAGACCCAGGATCAAGTCCCGTGTCAGGCTCCCTGCATGGAGCCCGCTTCTCCCTCTCCCTGTGTCTCTGCCTCTCTCTCTTTCTGTGTCTCTCATGAATAAATAAATAAAATCTTAAAAAAAAAAAAAAAAGAATCCCAGGTCACAACTCTGGTTACTAGATGAGCTCCTTAACATATTCCTGAGGTCTACATGAGAACGACAATAAATCCACTTACTCATTGATTTACGCTATATTTATTGAGTGCAGCCTCCTTGATTCCTTTAGCAGGCCCTGCTCCAGAGGGCTATGGAGGTGAACCAGACATTTAGCTTCCATTTTCATGGAACTCACATTCTAGTCCTGGCAGAGGAGAATGGATAATAAACAAATCAGAATATAAAAGGCAGGGAATATAGAACTTAATTAATATAGAGAAAATAGAATATTAAATATAAAGAATATTCGATGGTGATAAGTGTTTTTGAAAAAATAAAGCAGATTAAAGGCATAGGAAGTTCTAAGAATATGGGGTTGTCAAGGAAGGTGTTATAGGAAAACTGGTATTTGGGTAGAAATCTGAAGAAATAAAGGAGCAAGTCTTGGAGGTATCTGTGGGGAGTATTGCAGGTAGGAAAGAAACAGTCCAAGAACCCTGAGGCAGAAGTGACCTAGGTATATTTAAGGTCCATCAGGGAAAGCAGTGGGGCTGGAGTCAAGGGAGAGAAGTGAAGAGGGGTAGGAGCGAGGGGAGAGAGATGAGGGCAGATCAAGCAGGGCCATGTGCACTGTTGGTAGGACTTCAGATTTATTATGAGTAGATAAGAGTAGCTGGAGTTTTGTGAACCAAGAACTGACATGACTGGACTCACCTTTTTAAAGGTCATTCAGGCTGCAGGGTTGAAAAGGACTATAGGAAGGCAAGAGCAGAAGAAACTCTCACAGTGCTGATGGACTGGATGTAGGGAGGAGTCAAGGGGGACCCCAAGATTTTTGGCCTGAGCTAGTAGAAAGATGAGGCTTCCATTTGCTGAAGTGGAGAAAATACAGGAAGAGCAGGCTGGAGTGAGGAGAGAATTGGGAGTTTGGTTTGGGCATATTAAAGTTGACAAAATCTACAATTATCTAAATGTAGATGGTAAGCAGGCAGTTGAACAGGGAGTATGGAGCCCAGAGAGGAGGCTCAGGATAGGGATAGTGATATTTTTATGCTTGAAAGGGAAGGAAAACCATCAGAAGGAAGAGACAAAGCTTTCTTGAGGGAAGGAGGACAGACATGGTGTGTCTTAGCCTGGGTTCCCCAAGAAGCAGATCTTGAGCCAAGGATTTGAGTGCAAGTAGTTTATTTCATGCCAAGAAGCACCTGTAGGGGAGTAGGAACTGAAATAAAGAGGAAGGGAGTCAATAAAATAGATGGTATCACACAAGTTACCACTGTGGGCAACTAGAGCTTAATTTCACTGGGAACCCTGGGAGCCAGCATAGAGTACAGTGATATCCTGGTATCTTTAGTGATATCCTACCCAGGAAGGGGGAGCAGCTGAGGGCTACTATTAGGGGTAGGGTATTATTAATACTCTGATACTTTTAGACTGCCATGCTTGTGGATAGAGCAGGCTCCAGCAGCCAGAGAAAGCTCCCAGGTAGAGATGCAAGTGCTGACAGATAGAAGTCAGGGCAGCTTGCTCTAAAATTCTAAGACTTAAAGAGATATGAGTGGGGCACTGATGCTCTACATTATCCTTGTTGATACTGATTCTTCTAGGTGGTTGCCAGTTATACTTTCTACAAAGAACACAAAAGAGTTTGTGGGACAAGATAAAGGCCCCACTTCTCCAATTGTTTCCAAGGTCATGATTGGTGTTCATCATCTCCTTGTCTCATTCCAGACACCCTCACCCTTGAACAGCACTCACTGCATATTGAGGTTGCTTCTCTGGTTGGGTAACTGGGCCCACATCCCTGGGAGGTCTGAGCTCCTGGTCACTATGCACTAGTCAAACTATAATTGCTACAATTGCCCATACTGTTAGTCTCTGCGCAAACACCAAGATGAGCCCTAATGAATCCCCTGAGTTCTAGGCATATTTTTCCCTGATCCTATTATCTACCAGCAGCCCTATCTTTTCATGATAATCAAGATCTAATATCCCTTCCAGTATAGGAACTCCTTTCTTGGCCTACTGCTCTGTTGGCATGGGGAGTCTAAAGTGACATGGGGTAGCCATAGCTTTAGGTGGTACTTGGGATAAGTACCTCCACCTCATTCACTACCAAGCCATGGCCAGGAACAAGACTACTAGTCTAGCAGAGCCAAAAGTTAGAGATTCCTGAAGTGAGTCATTGGGCATGATGGTGATAAGGACCCTTCTACTTCCACTCCTTGGTTCCTATGTACTCTACTTGATGGGGCCCCAGCATCATATAATGACTGCTATTTTGAAGTATACATTGAATCTTTTTTTAAAAAAAGATTTGTTTATTTATTTGAGAAAGAGAGAGAGAGAATTAGTGGGGAGATGGAAGCAGACTTACCACTGAGCAGGAAGACCCCAACACAGGGCTGTCTCATGGCCCTGAGATCATGACCTGAGCTGAAACCAAGAGTCAGATGATTAACTGGCTGAGCTACCCAGGAGCCCCTTAAAGTACAGATTGAATCTTAAAAGACAGCACCCCAGAGTGAAAATGCCAGAGTAAGAAACTATAAAATCTCATTCTTCCATAAAAGGAGCAAATAAACTGGCAAAAGTTTTGAGAATCAACTTTATTGGGACTTGAGAAACTAATGAAAAGTTTACAGCAACCAGGAGAATGCTTAATTGAGGAGAAAAAAACACATCAGAATCTTGATAGTAGAGCTTTGGGGTATGTTGACTGCCCTGACTCAACAGTGGCCTGGAAGACAACAACCTACATTTCTGGTATAGGTGTTGAGTACATAAGGGAGCAGAATGGATCTAATTCTCAAAGAACCCTGGTTGTATTATCTTTCTTGTTGCTACCTGAGAGACCAATCCAAAGAACTTGTTTTTATTTCACCTACCATTAAACTCTCAAGACTGAAGTGACCATCCAGGGGGCATTTGTCAAAAATATTTAAAGGCAAAAATATATAACCTGCTGCCAGTTGAGGCAAATCAAGTGAAAGAATGGGAAAAAATATTCTATGTAAATAGTAACCAAAAGAGAGTTGGAATGGCTATACTAATATCAGACAAAATAGACTTTAAGACACAAATTGTAACTAGAGACAAAGATATATATCATTATATAATGATTAGTCAATATATTAAAGATATAACAATTATAAACATATATGCACCTAACAACAGAACTCCAAAATATATGAAGCAGAAACTGACAGAATTAAGGGGAGAAGTAGACTGTTCTACAATAATTGGAGATTTCAATACTTCACTTTCCATAATGAATAGAACAACTAGAGAAAAGATAAAAAAGAAATAGATTTGAACAACAGAGCCATCTAGAAAAAGAAGGCAAACAGAAAGAAGAAAATAATGAAGAGCAGAGATTAATGAAATCGAGAATAGAAAAAGAGAATTAATGAAATCAAAAGTTGGTTTCTTAAAATTTTTTTTTAAATTGACAAACCTTTAGGAAGACTAAGGAAGGAGAGAGAGAGAGAGAGAAAGAGAAAGAAAGAGAGAGAGACTCAAATTACCAAAAGCAGGTGGAAACAACAAACGTAGGATGGTGGTTAAGATTAAGAGTCTGGACTGTGGAGGCAGTAGGGACATTACAAACAACTTTATAGAAATAAAAAAGGATGATAAGAGAAAACTAGGAACATTTGCATTTGCAAACAAAGTAGATCATCTAAATAAAATGGACATACTCCTAGAAATACACAGATTACCAAAACTGACTCAAGAAAAAACAGAAACTCTCAACAGATCCATAAAAAATTAAAAGATTAAGTCTGTAATTTAAAACTTCTAACAAAGAAAATCTCAGGACCAGATGGCTTCATTGGTGAATTCTACCAATGTTTTTAGAATTAATACCAATCCTTCTCAACTCTTCCAAATAATCGAAGAGGAAAAACTTCTTAACTCATTCTATGAAGCCAGCATTACTCTGATAGCAAAGCCTGACACAGACATCAAAGAAAACTAAAGACCAATATCCCTATGAACATAATTGCAAAAAAATACTCAATAAAATACTAATAAACAGATTTTAGCAGCATATACGGAGGATTATATACCATAACCAAGTTGAATTTATCCCAAGAATGAGAGAGTAGTTCCACATACAAAAATTAATCAATGTAATATACCATATTAATAGAATGAAACAAACAAACATAAAACAGTGATCATCTCAGTTGATTCAGAGAAAGAATTTGATAAAACCCAGCATACTAGAGCACCTGGGTGGCTCAGCTGGTTAAGCTTCTGCCTTCAGCTCTGGTCATGATCCCAGGACCCTAGGATTGAGCCCAGCATCAGGCTCCTTGCTCATCAGAGAGCCTTCTTCTCCCTCTCTTTCTGCCTGCCTCTCTCTCTGCCTGCTGCTCCTCCTGCTTGTGCGTGCTCTCTCTCTCTCAAATAAATAAAGTCTTAAAAAAAATCCCAGCACACTTTCATGATAAAAAATGCTCAACAAACTTAGGAAGAGAAGGAAAGTTCCTCAACATAATAAAGGAAAAATTAAGGGCATTTATAAAAACCCACAACTAGCTTCATACTTCATGGGGAAAAACTGAATGCTTTTTCCCTAAAATCATAAACAACACATGTCTACTCAGTACTTCTATTCAACATTGTATTAGAAGTTCTACCCAGGGAAATCAGTCAAGAAAAAAAGGCACCCAAACATGGCAATACTCAACAGATTCAATGCTATCTCTGCCCAAATTCCAATGGCCTGATTTGTAGAAATTGATGCGATGACCCTAAAACTCATATGTAATTACAAGGGACTCAGAATAGTCAAAACAATCTTGAAAAAGCTACAAAGTTGGAGAATTCACACTTCTCAATTTTTAAAACTTACTACAATGCACAGTAATCAAAACAGTATTCAACCAGCATAAAGATAGACCTAACAATCAGTGCAATAGAATTGAGAATCTAGAAATAAATCTATACATCCATGGTCAACTGATTTTCAACATTCTAAGACCCTATTCCAAGGAAGAATAGTCTTTTCAACAAGTGGTAATGGAACAAATAGATAACCACATGCAAAGAATGAAGTTAGATCCTTACCTCACACAATATTCAAAAATTGACTCAAAATGGATCCCAGACCTAAATATAAGAGCTAAAACTATAAAATTCTTAGAAGGAAACACAGGGGTTAATCTTCATGACTTCAGATTTGGCAATAAATTCTTAGACATGGCATGAAAGCATGAGTAACAAGAGAAAACAGATAAATTGAACTTCATCAAAGTGGAAACTTCTGTGTATCAAAGAGTACAATCAAGAAAGTTGAAAGAGCAACCTATAGAATGGGAGAAAATATTTGCAAACCACATATCTGATAAGAGGTCTAGAATATATAAAGAGGTCCTGAACTGAAGATGGAGACAAAGATCAGGAAACTGAAAGAAATAGAAGGAACTAAAGGCATGTGCCTAGGGTCTCAGCCTCACATCTGCTTTATTTCCAGGAAGAAGCAAGTGACTCAGCCCTGGCCAATTAGGCCCAGTAATTGAAAGGGGCACATGACCTGGTCCAGACTCATCATGAATCCAGGGAGTTGGGTTGGAATTTTGGGCAAGAGGCACAATGGCTAAACTGTGGAATGTCCACCTGGTCCTGCTATGGCCATTTTGCCACCATGAAGGAAGCACCTGGCTGAGAACAGAGTCAACAGCAGGTAAAGCAGAGCCAGGGATGGAGCAGGGTAGATTCCTGGTGGTCTTGCTTGAGCTCCTGTATGCAGCCATATCAACAATCTGCTGCCCCTGCTCATTTTTTCCCCCTAAGCCAGCTGGAGCTGGTTTTTGCCAATGAAAAAAATCATGTTTAATACAATCCATTTGTCTTCTATGACTATTCTTTGCCTCAATTATCACTAAAAAAATATGCCCTTAATATTCTGTGTAGACTAAGCATCTCTTATCTTTGCCCTAATTTATTTATCCCCTTCCCTACTATGACTACTGCATGCCTACCTATAGGCGCTTCCTGGGCTATCTGCTCAAACTCCTCCAGGGTTTATGAGAGATAGTTGCTAGGTGAACCTCTGTGTGTCTTTTGGAAAAACTCTTTATCTAAGACAGGAACTGTTATGTTTGTTACCCCATCCTCCCTGTGAAGAAATCATGGCATCAAATCCTGAGTGCAGTGCCAGGAAAATATAGGTCTATTACTATTTCCTTTTCACAGTGCGAAATAGGGACCCTGAAAGATAAAGTTTCTTGTCCAAGATCACACTGTTAATCCATGATGGATTCAAACCCATGGCATGTGACTGGGTAAGTAGACTGCCCCCGTTCAGTAAGTGGCTAAGATTGCTATTACAAACAGTAATAATCAGTCACTCCAACAAGGCTGATGACGTGATGGCTTTCTTGTCCTGATCACTGGCCCTGCCTCATCTTCCAACTACTCCAAATTTACCTTATAAAAAGTCATCTATAGCTGGATGAGAGGTTAAAGTAACCATGTTAGTAGCCCTATACTTCCAAATGGAGAGAGTTGCTTAGGATGAACTCAAAGCTGTCTTGTTTCATCCTTATCTTGTTCAATACAATAAGCTCCAGAACCAGTTTATTTGTTACAGTAGAAGCTGGTCAATGTGGACCTTTTTACCTGGCTCTCTGTTCCAGCCATTTGCCAATCTAACTTGGGCCCTGTGGCTAAGAATTGTGAGCCTAGGAATGAAGAAACATAGGGGCTCCAGGCCTACCTAGCTCTGCCATTAACTATGTACAACTGCAGGTCACTATTTTCTCCTCTTTGAACCTCACCTCTGCATCTACAAAATTGGTCGGTGTGCTATGGGGGGTTTTGACTAGAGTGATATTTCCCAAAGTGTTTTCCAGCAGGCATTTGCCAGAAGTTTGAAAAAAGGAGTTACCACTCCCCATCCTACCCTGGTCCAGTAATTTAGGGGAACACTGGGTAGGATATTGTTAAACAAAAGTATATTTACCACCGGACTTCTTGGAAGCTTCAGTCTGCCCTTGTGCCTTACAACTCTTCCAAACAGGGAGGTAGAGACCAGAGTTCCCAAATTGACTTGACACAGGAACTCCTTCTGGGTGCGCTGTCTTGTGGGTGAGTTGTTTTGTGCAACAGAATTTAGGAAAAGTTAGACTAGGGGATCCATAGGATCCCTGTCAGCTTTGGGAAGTCTTAATTCAAAATTCATTATTTTGACTTAGGGCTCTGTGAGATGCTAAACTACATCCTGAATCATGAAAGCAAAAAAACCAATTACAGTCAGTAAAGTTTAGATGGAGTTCTGTTGTAATTTGTAGAATTCCAGTTGCTGAAAATGAGAGTTTGTGAGTGGAATGGATGATAATGATCCAATAAACAGAATACTCATGAACTTGGACCATCCTGGGCAACAGAGGGAGCTATATTGAAAACTGAACCTGCTATGAGTTTCCTTTATGAAAATTCCAGGATGCACAGATTACCTATTCTGTACCACAAGAATCTGGGTTGAATATAAAGTCACAAATTCATGACTGGAGGACAGTGACTTAGAGATTCTGGGTTGTAAAATCATAATGGCATTGAAAGGAAAAACAAATGCCTGGTGGTGTGCATGTTGTCTGTAGTAAAGCAAACAAGCAAAAAAGAACTAAAAAGCACCTCACTGAATCTGGCTGGGGAAGAAATTAATTCCATAGCGGCCCTTATTACTCATTGTAAAACTGTGCACAATGAAAATGGCATTCTCTTCAGGGAGCTTTCTTTATTTTCATATTTTGGTGAGTATGAAAAGTACCTATAGAAATGGACTTCATAGAGGCGGCCCAGGTGGCTCAGCGGTTTAGCGCCACCTTCAGCCCCAGGGTGTGATCCTGGGACCCGGGATCAAGTCCCACATTGGGCTCCCGGCATGAAGCCTGCTTCTCCCTCTGCCCGTGTCTCTGCCTCTCTCTCTCTCTCTCTCTATCTCTCTGTCTCTCATGAATAAATAAATAAAATCTTAAAAAAAAAAAGAAATGGACTTCATGTATTCATTGTTGACTGAAGTCCTCCAAGTGTATTTTCACTCAAATCTGAACTTTCCCATCATAGGAGTTTTCAGGAGGGAGTGAGGTATGTGGCATTGGAGTCAGACATTGTATTAATGAATGTGTATTGGGTGACCACTATGTGCCAAGTGCTGGGAATACAGTAGCAAACAAAGGAATCTAAAGTCCCTATCCTAATAGAGCTGCCATCCTGTTCTGTTACTTATCAGCTGCGAGAGCTTAGGCAAGTCACTTAACCTCGTTACAAAACCATCACAGGACTGCACCCGATTCAAGAATTGCTGGAAAATAAATGTCAGACTTTACAGGTAGAGTGTCAAGCCTAGGGCCTGGCATTTAAGTGGCTTCTAGAAACAGCAGTCAGTATTATGGTTCTTGCAGCCAGAAGAGGAGAAAGGAGTTCAGATAAATTCAAGGAGGCTTCACACTCGCTACAAGCAGAGCCTTTCGTGAAGATGCAGGGGCATCTGAGAATAATGGCTTATCTCCCCAAATAAAGTGCTACTTTTGTTGTCTGACCCTCATCTGATTCCCTTCAGCTTTCCCAGGTTCACCAGAGTGGGCAGCTGCTGGGCTGGTGACCTTGATCCCAGGGCCCTACCTGCTGGACCACGTCCTCACACAGGGAATCTGCTTCCCTGTTAGACATTCAGGCCCTACTACCCTAGCCTCTTGGATATCTTCTGAGATAACAGACATGCCTCCATCCCCAACCTCAGAGCAGGGCATCCCTACCAAGCCCAAAGACATCCAGAGGGGGCTCAGCACAAATCTACCTGAAAGCAATTCACTCAGCACATCCTGGGAATCTAAAGACAGGGGTTCTTTGTCCTGCCTGCCCTTGCTTTGCCTTGTGCCCCTGAGCTGCTCACTTCCTACCTCTGAGTCAGGATGTCCTTCATAGACTGAAGGGATGCCATAAGCCAACCCCAGAGGCAGTCCCCCAGTTTTGGCATTCTACAAAGTACAACTATTCCTCTCACAGGCCATCTGGCAGAGATTTGGAGCCCATCAAGCTTCAGTTTGTCTGGTATTACCTCCACCTTCTCAGTTGTTTTTCTATCAGCAAAAATGGAATTAATAATGCCTATCTTTATTTTATTTTTTTAAATTTAAATTCCTACCTTTAAATCAAAGCTGGGGACACAATGGAAAGAACATGAATCTTAAGTTGGACAGGCTCGAGTTTGAATACTGGCACTGCCATTGGCAGGACGAGGCACTTCCTCTAGCTTCATGCCTCCGTTTCCCCATCTGTCAGGCAGATAGCACCTAGTTTGCAGAACTGTGCAAGTGGAGGAAACCAAAACATAGCAGATGATCAATAACTTGTAATGCTTATTGTTACTGTGGTTATTATTTGTTCTAAAAATAAGTGCCTGATTAAAAGCTGATACTGCTCCAATGTCTACCACTGTGCTCACCCTCTCTAGATCTTTGACGGTGGGACTCCTCCTTTAATAAGTGATGGGGCTTCTATGGCTTGAAAGCTACATCCAGCGGGAGCTCAGTGGCCACACCAAATTCCTTTTAGGCTGGAGTCCATGGTCCATGCAGCATTCTCTATTGAAAGGTGTGTCCTCAAATGCACAATACCCTACTTAGACTCTTCTCCTAGAATCCTAATTCTGGTTCATGCTTTGTAGCAGATATAAAGCCATCCTTTCTTTGCATAATATGAATCTCAAATTTACCTATGATCTCACCTGACACCACCTTCATCTGCATGTGTTGTGGCACACACAGCTCCATCTATTCAGAAGAGTCTGTGACACTGAAAGGGACCAAAACCCCTGAGTCTCAGGGTTGGAGGGGAATGAATGTTACTTAGTTGAAGCTCTCTCCTGAGGCTTGAACTTTCTCTTCCCCACCCTCTGCTGAGAGCACATCCCGCCTATTCTTACCTCCAATGATGGAGAACTTACTAAATGCAAAGGTGGATCATTTCATCATCCACTCAGTGGTCAGTTAGCTGCCCAGCTCACTTGAAAAAAGGTCACCCTACAGCAACAAAAAAGCTTCTCATGGGTAGCCAATTGTGAATCGTAGTTCCAAAAAACAATGCTGTTTTCTTATCTACCCATCTCCCCAACTCTGAACTTTGTGGCCACAAAAAATGGAGATGTGACATTTTCCTTTGGAATAACAAAACTCTGTTAATGTGTCTCTTCTATTCACCCACTGCTAGACATTCCCATAAGGAATCTACTTTAGATGCCCACAGAGAATGCATTTTCAATTCTAAACCTCATTAGTTAATTTCCAGAAGGAGAAGAAGAGCATTTATGGGCATAGATAAATCATATCCTGGGCCAAATAACCTCTTCTACTTTCCAACAGGGAACCCAGAGCAATTTCAGGACACGACTCAAGGGGTAACATTGTTTTCCTTGTGTAGCTTCAGAAACCAAGGCAGAGAAGCGAAGGTCACCCAACAAACCAAGGGCAAAAGCATGCACTAAATCCCAGGAATCTGAGACCTCCCAGCATAGTAATTGATCCTCTAAGATAAATGTTTGTCTTGCTAACCAGGGAAATTTACTGTGGTCCTTACAGAGGGATTCTTGAGGCTCAAAATTATAAACAGGGAAATAGGGCCTGGTAATGAGTTGAGTGATTAATTGGCAAAGAAAGCTTTCAAGGAGGGAAAGGATCAATGAGCTGAAGAAAAATTAAACACCCTTCAGGAAGTTTTCCCACTCCCTTACATTGTTTTAATTCTTCATGCTCAGTCTCTTCATTAAACATTTTTTGAAGTGGGTTTTTATTTTGTTTCTTAGTTTTTGCTTTTTGGGTTATTTTTCTGACAAGGTTATTTGATCACATCTCCAACTTAGATGATTTCTCAGGCTGAATTTATCTTGACCTTTGTCCAGTGAAGCAGAACAAGCTCTTGCTTATCTGAAGTAAATGGGACCAAGAGGCCATGGAATAATCAAAAATGTATCAGAAATGGCTGAGATATAGCACGCTCTGTTTCTGCACCCATGAAAGGGGCACAGTGAGAATTAGTGTCGAGGTCATGGGACACAGGTGGTGTGACAGCTCTGAGGGAGCCACTGAGGAGTTGACTGACTCACAGAAGCTTCCCTCCCTTGAGGTGGCTTGTCAGCAGCAGTGGGAGAGCTTGGGCTTTGGACTGAGACGTTGGTCACCTTTCTAGCTGTCCCTGTGCTGGCCATGTGACTACAGCAACTTGGGCAACCTTTCTGAGCCTGGATTTTCTCTGTCAGCTCTTGCTGATACACCACGACTGTGAGTAGGGCAGGTGATTATTGTGTTAATCAGTGTTTTCTTTGTGCCTATAGACAACTGGCACTCAGACTGTATCTGCCAAATGAATCAGTGGAAAAAGGGTACCATCACCAGTGCAGCAGGATCATTGTGGAGATTAAATGAGAGATTAAATTATAAATAAAAGCCTAGGGCATTTTCACGGCACCTGTTTGGCTCAATCAGTAGAAATGCGACTCATTATCTTGGGGTTGGAGTTTGAGCCCCGCATTGGGTCTGCAGAGATTACTTCTAAAAAAAAGTCTTAAAAAGAAAAAAAATAATAAACAAAATTAAAAAAATCTTAAAAAGAATAAAAATTAAAAAGTAAAAGCCCAGGACCTTTTTGATGCTCATTAAACAGTAGCTCTTGGGCAGCCCTGGTGGCGCAGTGGTTTAGTGATGCCTGCAGCCTGGGGTGTGATCCTGGAGACCTGGGATCGAGTCCCATATCAGGCTCCCTGCATGGAGCCTGCTTCTCCCTCTGCCTGTGTCTCTGCCTCTCTCTCTCTCTGTGTCTCTCATGAATAAAGAAATAACATCTTTTAAAAATAATAATAAAAAATAAACAGCTCTTATGTTGCCAGATTTTGTCAGTGTCCGGGCTAGGCAGGAGTCTGGGTGTTGAATTAGAGAGCCCCCTTGTCCTGCAGGTGAGAAAACTGAGACTCAGATATATATTCTGTTTGCTTGTTCATTCATTTGACATAAACTACCAAAATGCCTCTTACATGTCAGGCACTGTACAGGGGATGTATCAAGACAGAAAAAAAACCCTTTATACTTACAAAGTTTACATTCTAGTGGAAGGAGATAGTAAAGGAGTGGACAAATACATAAACAAGGGTAATTTTACATGCTAACAAAGTGCTACGAGAATAAGAAAGCAGGTATTGTGATAGACAGGGTCTGACAGTGGTGGGGGTGGGGGTGCTCTGTTAGAAGTGGTGACTATCCAGGGCCTCCGTGATGAGTTAATGGACAACAGAGGCCTGAATGACTGCAAGGACAGAGTCATATAAAATTTGGAAGCAAGTGTCCTGGCACACTGCTTTTTCTTGGTTTCTTTTGGTGTTTGTTCCCATAGGTCTTTTTTCAAGGGGGGGAATGTGACTTTTATTTTGATATAATTCCAAACTTACAGAAAAGTTCCAAAACAGTACAAGGAATTCTCATCTAGATTCACCAACTGTTTATGTTTGTCCCACTCTCTCTCCTCTCTTCCTCTGTATAAATCTATAATATATACACATACTTTTACACACACACACATACTTTTTCAAAACTGTTTGAGAGTTCATAATGCAAACATACGGCCCCGTTACCCTATACTTCAGGATGTATTTCGTAAAATAAAAACATTCTCTTACATAACCACCATCTGTTTTTAAATTTTGTTGGTTGCTCCAACAATAACCTTTTGAAATTACATACATTTTTTCAGGTCCAGAATCACATACTGCATATACTTCTCATGTCTCTTTAGTCTCCTTTAATCTGGAACAATTCCTCAGTGGCTGTCTCTCTCGCCCTTGACATTTCTTAAGAGTGCAGGCCAGTTATTCTGTGGAATGTTTCCCTTGGGTTTCCTGATAATTTTTGAGAAGTAGATTCAGTTAATGCCTTTTTGGCAGGAATGCCACAGAAGTAATGTTATGTTCTCTTCAGGGTATTGTAGCAGCAGGTATATTGTGTTGGTCCATCCCAATATGAGTGATGTTAACTTTGACTCTTGGGTGAAGGTGGTCTCTCCCAGGTTTCTCCATATCAAGTTACTGTTTTCCCCTCTGTAACTAAGTCATTTGTGGGGAGGTATTTTAGAACATAAACATTCTGTTCCTCAAACTTTCACCCATTAGTTTTAGCATTCACAAATGATTTTCTTACTCCATCTTTCCTTCTATACCTATTAGTTAACATTCTATTGCAAGGAAGTATTTCCTTCTGCCTCATTTACTTATATGATCATCTATTTTTTAAATAACACTACAAACTCATCACTTTTTATTTTATTCAATAAATTCAATTCAATTCAATATTTATTCAATTCACTACTCTCAGATTCTTCTCAGATTTGGCCAGTGAGAGCCCTTTGCAACTGCCCCTACATCTTTCTGACATGTTCCATCATCCTTCAAGAAGTTCCTTGCTTTCTGGCACAAAATATTTCAGGTTCATATTGCACCTTCCTGGCACTAGGTCTGGGATCACCCTCTTCTCCAATGAGCCCAGTTTCCTCTGATGTTAAAAGGTGTTTAGAATCTGAGATCTAGGTACCAGGTGGGCTCCTGCTATCAGTGTGTCATTGCTTCTAGTCTCTCTCAGGGAATAGAGGTAGACAGCTTCTCAAACTTTAATGTTGCTTAAGAGTCATTGGGGATAATGTTAAAAGTACAGATTCTGATTCAGTTGGTTGGGTTATGAGCTGGGCTGGTATCAGAGCTTTTCTACAAAGCTTCCAGGTGATGCTGACACAGCTGATCCATAAGCCACAACTTGAGCACCAAGAAGGATATTGGGCAATGGTCCTCAAACCGAGGTATGCATTGGAATCACCTGGAGGGTTTGTTAAAATACACATTCCTGGGCTCTACTCTCAAAGTTTCTGATTCCCTATGTGAGAACTGAGAATTTGCATTTCTAACAAGTTCCCAGGTGATGCTGTTATTGCTGATAACTAGTTCTTTGAGAACTACTAATCTCAGACACTGGTTCTCAAACGTGGCTACACATTGGAATTCCTGGGTTGTTTTGTTTTGTTTTTGTTCTTTTGTTTTAAAAACTGATCCTGAAGGCCCCAGAGATATGATTTAATTGGTATAGGATATGGCCTGGGCATCAAGAATGTTATGAGCCCCATGTTATAAGTGGTTCTATTGTTTAGCACAAGTTGAGAAGATTGTTCTAGAAGGGGTAGGAGTAAATACAAAGCCTTTTTTTTTTTTTTTTAACAAAGCCTTTAAGAAGGAATTAGCTTGACATTTTCAAGGGCTATCAAGGACGCCAGTGTGGCTGAACATTAGGTGGGGAGGTCAGAGGTAGACAGGGATGGGATCAGAGGGGATGAGATGGGTCAGGGGGATGAGGAGGTCAGAGGTAGACAGGGATGGGATCAGAGGGGATGAGAGTGTCAAGCCACTGGAGGCTTTAAGCAAGGATGACATGAACTGAATGCCTTAATCATGACCTTCATCTAACAGTCTTGAGGCCAGTTCTCCTGCCAGGCTTTTCTACTCAAGTCAGTTTGAACTGTGACAAAGTATGAAATGGCTTCTTCACAGCCTTCTCAAAGCACCGCCCCCCCCCCCCCACACACATTTTAAGTATTGCCCATGGATTTTATTTAGAATTACTGTCCAATGTTTTGAAATCCTTGAAAGGTAAGTTTAGGCACAGTTATAAAGTATTATGTCATGGGAGAAAAACTTGGTGGGTAGAGGATGTCTCTAATTATTGATAAAGACATCTAGGAGTGCTTTGCTTTAAGAAAACTAATATATATTGCACAACAATGGGAATATACCTAACACCACTGCTTAAAAATGGTTAAGATGGTAAATTTTGTTGTGTTTTTTACCACGATTTTTAAAAGAAGAGTAGTACTCATCATATATGTGAAAGACAAATGTGCAAAGCACTGAACTCTATAATTTGTTAAATTTTTATTTGTTCTTCAGGAAACTTACCATGGGTATTTCACTACCAGGTGGAAGACTATATCATATCATTAAGAATAATAAGAATTTAAGCCAATTTGAGAATAAGAATTTAAGCCAAGAATGACAAAAAAAAAAAAAAAAGAGAGAGAAAAAAAGAAAATGTATAAAACCATGAACTTGGGAAATGGACAGAGTTGGGGAAAATGACTCACTTTAACACAAAGATTCTTCATGTGAGGGTTTTTGCATTAGGTTGACCTAAGTAATAGTGTCCCTCTAGGGCACTAAAAACATGATTCACTTGACACGTAACATTGCAGAAACATAACTAGCCTGGAGAGAGAGGATGGCAAAAGGCCTTCTGAGATGTCAAGTCCAACAAAGTGATAATAACTTTGAGATTTTGCTTATCTGTTCTATCCCCTCAAGGCATTGCACAATATGAGTGTGCTTGGATTGGACAGGATTCCTGTGACACGATTCACATTCTATTTTGATTCTGGCAGTTGGTAACCTTTCTTCTAGGAAATGGAAAAAAACCTGTTGGTGATATTCTGTTGTCCTGAACATGTGAGGGCAGCAAGGCTGCCCAGGGCAAACTGAGCAGAGGCAGGTGTGGCCCCTGGGTAATTTTTAGCAACACTCCCAGGCCTGATATTTGATGGTGGCCTGCAACTAGCTCTGTCAATCTGCCACAAAGATGACCTGCCCTTTCCCTCCGTCATTTGAGCCCTGGGTTTTTCCTGGGCAGGAGCTGACAGTGATGTCATCATCTCGTGATGTTGTTGGGTGACCTTGTTCACCGAACTGGTTCCACTCATTTCTCTTTCATCCTAAAGTTGAACTGTGAAAAACGCTACTGAGAACCAAGGACAGGGAGGCTTTAGACTCTGCAAAAAGGGACCCCCCCCCCCACCCGGTTGGTCCTTCTCACCTGATTTCCAAACACTTATTGTGATTAACTTTTATCTGACCCAGTTTCTAGCAATCCTCAGCTTGGAAGAGCCATAAAGGAAAAACAATGTGAGAAGAGATCAATGAGATTAGTTTTTAAATGTAGTGGACTCAGCAAGGCAGGAACTATGGCCTCATAAAAATGACTTTGATCCTTGTTATAAAGACAGAGAAGTATTTATGAGTGATCTTTTTGCACCATGGGCCAACCACAGAGGCCTGAAAGGTAGGAGGAGAAAGGAAGCACATGATGTGGAGCTGCTGGTTTAATAAAAGGAAACAATAATATACTGAACTCCTACTGCATGCCAGGCCCTGAGCTAGGACATCACTTAAGCCACAGCCCCTCTTCATGAGGTGGGCACTGCCACGATCCTCATGTCATGGAGGAGGAAAGAGAATCAGAGAGGCTGAATTGGTATTCAACTAGTAAGTAGTGGTGCTGGAATACGAACAGAAAGTTTCTTGACTCCAAATCTGTGTTCTTTACCTAGCACACACAATTGTTGGCTTTCAGATATCATTGCTGAGACTTTATCAGGAACTCCACACTTGGGCTCTTTTCATCAGTGACAGAACTCTCCCAGGCCTTCCCCCAACACACAGTGTTTGAACTGAAAGGACACTGGATAGATGAAGACACTGAGGCTTCGAGCAGGTAAAAGAACCTGCTCTACGAAGTGGCGGCATCCGGCCTCAAGCCCTGACAAAAGCGCTTTCCAGCCACCAAACTACATGCAAAGGACAGAGTGCTGACAAAGCCATCTTGTCTGGGATGTGGCCTTGTTGACAACCTCATTTTAGCTGGACAGGATGTGGGCACAATCAGAAGGGCATTCTACCTTACAATGTGATCCCTGCGGCTTAAGCATCATGTTGTTTTCTTTACTTCTTTGCTCCTGGCAGCAGTAGATACTGTTGGGCTGGATTTCCACAAACTATTTAGATTTAGGAAAATAAATCACAGACTTTGCTGGCCAATATTAACACACGCTGCAAACCAAGAAAAGTTGCAAGTTGAAAAGCATAGAGCACAGCGCCACCTAGTGTTGGCAATCAAGACAAGTCCCTTTAGGTGCCCTTGGCTCAGCTAGAAGCCACTTGACTAGCACAAGCCCCTCAGGAGTAAAACTCTCCCCTGCATTTCCCTTCGTGTGAGGAACTGAGGCCCAAAAGGCTGTGAGGCTTGCCAAAGTTCACAAAACATGAGATGAGAGAGACGAGTCCTGACTGTTTGGTTCCCAGCTCTGTGTCTTTTCCACTGGGCCCAACCTCAGGGAAAAGAGCACAGTCGTTTTGCCCCTGGTAAGCATGGGATACTAGCTCGTACTGGGTCTGAATGGCAGCTTGTACTCAGAAGGAAGACCCCTTCCTCTGAACAGGAGAGTCACCTTTCTGGTGGTGACAACCTCCCATAAGAACATGACTCTTGCGAAGATCTCCTTCATCTCCTCTCCAGAACAGAAGAGAAACACAAGCGCCAGCCCTAGGTCCTACACCCGCTGGATGTGAAGTGGCCAGCATGCTATAAGAGCACCTCCATCCATAGCCAGGCACAAAGAGCAGCTGCTGTGCTCTCCTCGGGCAGCCCATAGGTGTTGCTTCAGACAGAGGCAGCGCTCTGAACCCATGAGTGTGAAACCATCCCAATAAACACATTTTGGCTAAGAAAAAAAGAAAAAGGTAAGTGACATTGCAGGCGAGCAGAAGTTAGGGGACTGTGTTGCTGCACCAATTACACCTTGCAGAACTCCAAGGACTACCATATGAGCAGAGCTTGTGGGAGTGAGTCACACAGCGGCCCCAGCTGAGGTTTTCGAACCAGATTAGCTTGGATTTGCTTGTGGCCATGGGCAGGGCTCTTTCACAGCCTTGGCCTCTTCCTCCCCATGTGTACAATGGAGGTGCCGAATTATACCTGGCCCGGGATCTGGTCCCTCTCTGAACTCATCTCCTCAGCTCACTCTCCTCCACCCTACTGGCCTCCTTGCTGACCCTCGACTAGGTGAAACTGTTCTAGTCTCAGAGCCTCTGCACAGGTTCCAGTTCTCTGGATGAATGCTGTTTTGCCAGGTCCTAGCAGGGCCGGCTTCTTCCAGCTCTGAATATGTCTGCTCAAATGTCACCTTGTCGGACAAACTTTCTCTGAGCCCCTCCAATGGTCTGCCTTCCCTCCTGCTGCTCTTGTGCCCCATCACCTTGCCCTCTATGTCCTTCACAGCACTCAGCACTGTGTACTCATTTTGTTTTGTTTAGTCC
This sequence comes from Vulpes vulpes, assembly GCF_048418805.1. Classification (NCBI taxonomy): domain Eukaryota; kingdom Metazoa; phylum Chordata; class Mammalia; order Carnivora; family Canidae; genus Vulpes; species Vulpes vulpes. Next base: position 57,538,740 of record NC_132788.1, on the reverse strand, counting down.
TCTATTGGCAGAGCCTGGCACTCTGTAGACTTTGATCACAATTTTGAATTGATTGAATTATTTCACATTCATGATTCTCTTGCAAACTATCTAGGGAGAAAAAGAGTGGGGACAGTTGGAATAAGATGAGGGAGTGACTATAGAAAACACAACTGGCCTCCAATACGGCCTCTACTTCCGTGGTTTCTGCAATTGGTCCCTGTGAAGTGACAGGGGGCATTCCAGGCACTATCCTAGGCTGTTTATATAAATGCTTTCCAGTCATTACAGCTGGCCTTCGGGCATATGTAAATTGTGCAGCTGGCACATGGCATGGCTGGATTTAAAGCCAGATTTATGACTCTATCACACTTCCAGATTCAATGGTCAGTTTTCCAACCCACCAAGGGCAACTCTGTGGAGGTCCTGTCAATACCCAGAGCCCAGATCCCCACAGCCTTGTAGGTGGGTGGGATGGGAGCCAATAAAACAATTCCTCTAGAGTAATCAATATCAGGAACTGCAATGGGGCATGTTGCTTCCACATCCAGCAAGCTTCTGGAAGCAGCCAAGAAAATAAGAATCTACATGCTCTGGGTATTAAAAGTGAGCAATGGATCTAAAAGGAATTTAAAACACTTGGCCTCAGCTTCCTCATTTCTTAGTGTTAGTTTCCCATGTAAGTTGATAACTAGTTAGGTATCTACAGCTGGCACATACTGCTTAATCTCGGGTAAATGGTAATGGAAACAAGATGGCTAGGGCAAAAAAGTGGGAAGCATTGTCCAGTTATAGGGAGGACTTCACAAGTATCTGGAAAAGTGTGCCAAGGTGAGCTTTGCCATGAATGGATAAAGGAGTGTGGTGTATATGTATATGTGTGTGTATTATTCAGCCTTAAGAAGGAAATCCTGTCATTTGCAACATGGGTGGACCTTGAGGGAAGTTAGGCTAAGTGAAATAAGCCAAAGACAAATACTACATGGCACTACTTATATGTGGAACCTAAAAGAAAAATAGTCAAACCCTTAGAGAATAGAAAAGTGGTTGTCAGGGGCTGGTTGCCAGGGAAATAGGAAGAGGTTGGTAAAGGGTACAAACTTTCAGCTATAAGGTAAAGCCTGAGAACCTAGAGTAAGACATGGTGAATAGAGATCATAACACTATATTGCATAATTGAAACTTGCTCAGAGAGAACTTAAATGTTCTCACTAAAAAAAAAAAAAAAAAAAAAACAAAACCAGAAACATGTGAGGTGATGGATGTGTCACTCAACTAGACAGTGATAGTCCTTTCACAATGTCTATCAAATGCCCATTGTGCACACTTTACAAATCTTGTAAAATTTTTTCAGTTATACCTAAACATAAAGCTAGGGGGAAAAGTACCACTTGCCTCTTCCAATGATAGTGTTGTCACTGGTTTTCTTGTGGTTCAATGACTCATTTAGCATTTACTGAAGACAGACTCATGGCCAGGCCCCAGGCCGGGGTTGTGAGTACACAAATTTCTGCTCTTAAGCACCAACCTGTCTGGTGGAGCTCAGTGTTCTTCATTCACATCCTACAAGTAACTCACTCTCCTCAGAGCTCCAAGGACCCCAGTAACTCCTCTCAGCCTAGTACCCTCCTGTGTGGCAGGGCCCGCACCGAACTACCCAAGGAGACTCCAGCTACCATCAGGACCAGTCATGGAACAAGTCTAAGCTCCACCCACACTGACTCCCCCTCAGGATGCTCCAGGGTCTCCTCCTAGATTCCAGAGCAATGGCTTCAAATCAGTATCTCCATTCTAAGGTGTGTTCCACGAAATTTTTCTTTACCAATTATCAAGTAAATCAAAGGAATTTTTGTCTGTAAATCAGAATACTACAAGTCATTTCAATCTAACAGGTATTTTTTGTCTCCAGCTCCTCTCCATGGTTTCCTTTAGAAAACTATCCTCCACATGCAAACCATATGGCTCAAGCCTCACCAATCAGAGCCCTACATTCTCATGACCATAATGACTGGGGGGTGAGCCAGCACACGAACCAACTGAGTGAGACCACTGCCACTGGCAGGTAGGTTGCAAGCCTGACATGCTGCAGGGTAGGGCTTCCCAACATAGTTCACTGGAAATGAGTGACAGAAACACCAAGCCTCTTGAATTTGCCAGGAGGACTTCCAAAATTTTCAGTTCCTTCCCTGGTGCAACACAGGTGAGCATTGCTCCACAGCTGGCAACTGCTCACGTTAGAACATTCCCCTCCTGACTATAGATTAAAAGCACTGTAGGCAATAGGAATTATTTTTAATAAAAGGGTGTATGAAACCAGTTTCTATCATGGTATACAGAAAGATGATCACTTGAGTTTATGCAGATCTTTAAAAAAAAAATCACTATTTGAAATGTGTGAAATTGTCCGCTTGTAGCTAACAATTTTTGTCTAACTTGAGATACTCAAGTTACTTGGGTTTCAATTTGGGCACATTTCATCTCAAAGATAAATGCATGGTCCTACATTTTGTTAATCCATCTTCCTCTGTGGGAAGCAATGACAATTCGTAACAATCTCCTTCAGGAAACCAATAAGACAGGGATCTGGGGATGGTGTCTGCTTGAGATGTCCAAAGGAGAAAATCAGAAAGTTCCTCTTGAGCTATGTGACACCATGTTGCAGAAACCTTATCACCAGCTCTAATGAACACGGGACATCCAACTGGCTGGAGCTCAGAGTGCTGTGCAACCTGGGAGTCCAAGGCATGGCTCCAGGATGTCCTGTTACTGCATAAGCCCTCAAAGGGCAGCACTGTGCAACCCTATAAAGGAAGCCTTGATGTGTGGGGCTGTGTCAGGCTTCAGCCGCCCCTGTTGCAGACTGAGTCCCAGTACCAACCAGGTAGGTAGCCTGAACCAAAGGGCTCCCCAAACCTATACTGCTTTCTTCTCCTGTCTGGGAACACACAAACGGTTATCTTGCAGTTCGTTTTTTATTGTCCCTTTCCCTGTATCTTAGCAGCCAGGAGGATGTTTATGTGTTGCAGCTGAGTCTTACTGGCACATGATGGTAGCTGTGTCAGATCCAAAGCCCATGGTTTTTAGAAACCTTTGTGTGAACAACAACCCTCACTGCCAAAAGCTCTAGTGTTAACTATCACTTCTAGGAGAAAGATGACCAAGAATGGAGTAGAAGTATCCAGGGTCCAATCATGGATATCAGAAGCCACTAAAAATGAATAAAACCCTGGAAAGAACTGGAGGGTGTGGTAGAGCAAGAGGGCCAGATGGTCAGTTGTGTCACGGCTGTGGCAGGCATTAGGAGCAGTGTACTACCCAGATCCAGGGCCCCACCACTGCCCTGTCCCAGTAGGAGTCCAGCAGATTCACATCCTACTGCCTCATGCTAGCTGTGGGACCACAGGCAAGCAACCCAAGCAAGCCCTTTAGGCTTCAGTGTCTTATAACATTCTGTAGGAGAGCTGTTGTTGGATGATCCAAAGGATTGGCCACTTGCTACCACCAGAACCACGGGTCCTATTTTTTCAATATTGAACATGCTGATGTAAACAGGTTACCTCCTGGACTAATGAAACCTAAAGACACAGTGTGGAGGCAAGCAGAAGCAAAGGAAGGTTCTCTCCTATTTACTCACAAAAGGTAAAACCTCTGTCACACTTGTCTTCCCCTTCTCCTTTAACCTGCAGGGCTAAGTACAATAAACAATGAAAACGAAACCTTTTCACACAATGCTTACTGAAAGCATCTTTCCTGCACAAGGCTTAAAATATTGTGCATCTGTTCACATATCATACTGCATAATGGATTAACAAACATATTCAGTGTATTTACAGGCAATCATTCACATATCAGATTTTTTACATTTCAAAATGGTACAACCTACTTAGTAGAGGATGTCAGGTCCTACCTAAGTCTTGTATAAAGTTTTAGAGACTGCAACATACACAAACTCTTTCCTCTTTCCCTTTCAAGCATTAAGGGCTGACTGACTGAAGCTAGAAATAAAAAGAGCTTGGCTTTTTAGCCACTTTGTTTTATTGTGCCACTGAGATATGTTGTTGGAGACCTGTCATTAATGGTCTGTGATCCAAGAGTGGGTCATAAAATATGGGCAGCATTGGATATATGACCAAGCTGAACCACACAGGTATATAACCACCAAAGCCTAACCTTAGAGATAAATCAGACCAAGTAGAATAGAAATCATGCTTTGTATTTCCCGGCAATGTTAACACATACATACAATGGCACGATACTGCCACTGCCACCGCCACCCCACCTGCTCAACCTATTATTTGGTCACTCTTCTGTGCTGTTATGAGATCCTATAGATGCGCTATTCTATCCACACTAATCTCCATTTCCTGCAACTGTTGGTTTAAAGAACTGCCTCCCCAGAAGACTTAGAGAGGACGGACATAGGCCAACATGTGGTTTTCAGTACTCTACTTGGTGCCTCCAACCTAGCAGATGCACAGATAAACGTGTACAATCAGTACAAAATGTGTGCTCAAAGAATTCACAAGACAGGAGACTGCATTAAAAAAAAAATTAAAAAAGGAAACATGAAATTTAATTTAAAGGAAAAAAATATCAGAAATTGTCTGAGAAAACAACAGAGCAAATGAATTCCTGAACAAAGAGTTCTGCATCCTGGTGATCACATTTATTGAAAGAGTTAGAAAAAAATTAAAATGCCCTTTAGCTTAAGAATTTTTGAGTTATCTGCAAATCAACTCAATTCAGGAGTGGAAGAATCCTTGGTCATTTCTTAATATCAAAATGAACGCAGGTTTCTCTTTTGGATGTCTTCTACATTTAAAGAGGCAATCATACAAAATCTCCTATATTCCATACATGATAAATTTTTTGTTTCAGCCGACTCTTAATGGAGGAGCAACTAGTACAACACCATCTCCCCGGACAAAAAGCATTGGAATATTCCGTTTTGTTGACTGGAAGAGGAAAACAAAAACAGAACACATTTATATAAATACACAGTAGTATAATTTATTTTTTTGAGAAATTTGAAAGCAAAAAAAAATAACATAGATTCATCATAACACAAATTGACTTAAAAAACCTGACCACTTACTTACCTTTATAGCACAAAGAACCACTTTATTAACTGTTTACTTTTCCTGGATGTCTATAATTGGGGCAAAGATTGGAACTATTCACCTAAATCCATTCTCCTCCTCTTCCTGGCACATAGCTAGACTACCTTACTCATGTTCCCCTGCAACCAGGTACAGCCATGGGATTGGGTTTCAACCAATGGGAAGTAAACAGAAGTAATGAAGTAATGACTCATTAACCTTCCATGACCACCTCTCTGTGGTCTTCCCCATGCAACTGGATGGGACTCAGATATAATGAACTCTGGAGATGTCAGAGCCATAAGACAGAGGAAGCCTGGGTCCTTGACTGAGTACCTGGAGGAAAGCTATTGTGCTGAACTAAAATTCCACTCAGGACTGTTATGTGGGTAAGAGATAAATTCTGCTGTGCTGAGCCATTCAATGCTGCATCTGTGTGTTACAGCACCTGCCTATGTGGAATGAATACCTTGGGGCACTCGCCTACAGGTTGAGCCTTGGGCACAAGGGAAACAATATTCTGAAATCCTTTTATGCCCTGGCAAAACATTAGGTAAAATTGTTGCCTGCAATAACTTGGAAAGTAATCCAAGGGCCTCCCAAACCTATACATTCCAGGGGAAGAGGTTGGAAAAATCCAAATGTTAGTTGCTGATGCTTTCAGCAAGGCAGTATAAGAGATGAGCCCAGGCAAGAATGAGCTGGTTTTCAAGCAGAGATTACAAAGAAATAGGATTCACAGGGTTCGAAGTTTTTGGATCCCAAACAATAAACAAGCAAGAACAAAAGCTTTAAGGACCAAGCCCAGTAAACCTCCTAAATTAAACAACTCAGCCCTGAGGCAAGGATCAGGTTAAGGGTGGTGCTTTCTCACCCAAATTTACTTTAGCAAATGGCCTTAGGATCAACATTACTTACATGGAGAGGAACAGGAACAGAGGGAAAAATCTAGAGGCATCCAAAGGTTATGTGTAGGTAAGAACTCTCACCGAGGTTACTGGCCCATCGAATTGATTGGAAATGAACAGGTCAGACACAGGTGAAATCCTAAGCTTTTTTAAAAACTGCATTCAAAGAAAGCATACCTGGCTAAAAAAATCCTTTGACTATTTCAGTCTTCCACAAGCAAGAACTTGGCTGTGAAAACTCTGCAGCTCCCATTTAGGGTTGCCAGATTTAGCAAATAAAAACACAGACTGCTCACTTAAATCTGAATTCTAGATACACAGAAAAGAATTTTCTTGGTGTAAGTACATCCCAAATATCACATGAGACACACTTGACCTAAGACTTTACTTCTACTACCAGAACAGGGAACATTTCACACCTCCCCAGGGCATTCTGCTGTTTCCATTCTTTGCTCTCCTAAAGGGAGTTTTTTTGGCAACTATCCTGTCCCTGCTTTGCAGCAGAGGATGTGGGAAGGGCAATGGTAACTAATTCATCCTTTTTAGGTTCTAGAAATCTGTACCACAAGTAGATCTGACAGACAGAACTGCCTCTCTGCCAGGCAGAAAATATTAGTAACAGCTGTTGTAGAGAGCAAGATGGAGCGACTCATGTCACGTAGGGGCCTGTGTCAAGCAATGACATGAGCAGCTAAGTGGATGGCAGCTACCAGATATGACCAAGACCAGCACCAGCTGGCGACACCTGGGAACTGACGGCGAGCACGGGCAGAGGAGGTCTGCAGGGGCCCAAGACCACTGAAATCCCTTTAAAACGAGAGGATTTTTGCAGTAAGCCGTCACTCTCCTCAGACACTGACCCCTCCAAAAAGGCAGCTGCTGCTGAAGGCTCTCTGCCCAACTCATCTCCACAAAGAACAGAGATTCTTCACTGAACAGAAGCAGCAGCGAGTGCTGAGAGCTGACCTGGACCGGACCGAGGCCTTATCTCAACTGCGTGTCCACTGACTTGGCGTTTGGTCTGTTCACTTCCTGCCCTCCATGTTATCTTGTTCATTGTGTGACTTGTCTTGTGTTCTGCTTCATGTGCTGTGTCAGAAGCCAAGTTAATCACGTGGTGAAATGTCACTCAGTTTAGAAACCTGAACCGGCTTTATAATTATGTTCACCCTGCTTCATGACTGCATAAAGTTGACACTGGGAAGAACCAACTTGTGTCTTCAGTGTGCACCGTCATAGTGTGCTCATGATGGCTGTTTTTATAACTGATTTTAAGATGTAAAAACTATGTTTTATGAGCTTCTTGGGTACTAGAACCTACATAAATAGGAGAACTCCTTACACTAAATTCAAGTAATACTTGCAAGTTTAGTAGACCAAGCTCAAATACACTTACTGGTCACTGTCACCAACGACGTGCTCTCACGTTTCCCTAGAACACTCTCTCAGGGCAGTAGCTCTCAAATATTAATGTGCATAAAGAATCACCTCTTTAACAGCTCCTTATGATGGTTTTCTAGGTTCCAAGCCCAGTCTCATTTACTAGGTCAGAGTGTGGCCCATGAGTTTACATTTCAAACACAGTCAAGGGTGATGCCAATACTCCTGTTTTAACGAGCATACTGTGAGAATCAGTCTCAAGAAACAAGTGTCATAGGACTCTTGTCTGTTATGAAGCAGTACTTCCTTCTGGTTTCCTTTGAGTTGGAAAAGGTGCATCTAGTTCTAGGACAGCAAGTTCAGTGAAAGTCTGCGCTCAACAAAATAACTGATGTATTTATTTTACTCAAATTCCTTACTCGGTGGTCCTATTTCTGAACTAAAAAGTTCCTTCCCTTCTTATGGAATCCACTTCATCTGTAATGATTTTCCATTAATTCAATTAGTTTCCTGGAGATTCAGTGAACAGAAACGAACAGGGCAGCATTTTCCAAGACAAGTGGCCCTTAATGATCCCTGTGCCTCCTGGTGTTCACACCCTTGTGAAATCCCCTTTTGAGTATGGGTGAAACCTATGCCTTGCTTCTAACCAAGAGGATACTGCAAAGGTAATGGGATGTCACTATCATGATTACATTACATAAGAAAGTGACTTCCATCTTGCTAGCCAACTCTCCTGCCTGCTAGGTTTGATGAAGCAAGCTGCTAAGCAGTGGAGACCCATGTGGCAAGGAACTGAGGCTTTCGGTCCAGCAATGCTCAAGGAAATGAATCCTGCCAACAACCATGTAAGTGAGATTAGAAGCAGATTCTTCTGTGGCTAAGCTTTCAGAGGAGACTCCAACCCTCGTGTAACCTCATTGAAGACCCTGAAACAGAAGACCCAGCTGTGACTGGATACCTGACCTACAGAAATGGTGGGGTAATAAATGTATGTGCTTTTAAGTCTCTAAGTTTTGGGGTAATTTGTTATGTAACAATATATATTCTTAAGAAAGAAAGTACTGTGGTTATATATATATATTTTTTTTTTGAAAATTTATTTCTTCATGAGAGATACAGAGAGAGCTAGATTGGGGGGGAGGGGGTGCGCAGAGACACAGGCAAAGGGAGGAGCAGGCTCCACGCAGGGAGCCCAACGCGGGACTCAATCCCAGGACTCCAGGATCACGCCCTGAGCCGAAAGCAGATACTCAACCGCTGAGCCATCCATGCATCCTGGTTATATACATTTTGAAAGCACTGCATACTATACACTCTTCTGGAGAGAGTAATACCAATTAGCTTCAACCTACACCTATTTTACTGAGCTGTTAGAATGAAATATGATTATGTTGAATGGATAGCACAGTGCTTAACATATAGCAGGCATTCAGCAAAGCTGAGTTCCTCAACCTCCCCATTTCCATTAGAGCACTTTTTCATATCTAGTGTTCCCTCTCTCAAGCTATTCTGCCTATTTGTTCACATTCAAGGCACCCACAATTTTCCCACTTTTTAAATTAGATGTTAAAGCCCAGGATGGCAGGGACCGAGCATGATCTTCCAGATCCTGGAGATTTACAGGACAGGAAGTCTATCCATGTTAGCTCAGCCACTGCTGAGCTCTCCAGAAGAACTAGTGCTGCCTGCTAATTTCAAGATTTCACTGTCCATCAATTCCATCAACTACTTGGAGCACCAGGCCTTAACACAGAGAAATGAACTCTCCAGGCTTTGAAGCCAGTTAGGCTGGTGTTGAAAATCCTTACCCTATCTTTTCCTGGCTGAACCTGGGTTTCCTCAGCTAGAAAGTGGGAATAACACCACTGGCCTCAGTGTTAACCAGATTAAATGTAATAAAACTTGGAAATCTTCAGTACACAGCAGTTGTTCAACATATTAGTTTCAGTTCTCTATTCCAATCCTGGACATTTTCTACTTTTTATTTCTTTTTCTGTTTGAGTTATTTTTTTTACTTTACTGTGGTGTGAAAGCAAAAAGCATTCACAAGTAACTGTAGTTCGATATCTGAATTTTGATCTGTTCCTGAGCTTAGTAATTGCAGTACAACAGCAACAGCGGCAGTAGCCACAGCTCCCGGTCAGCCATGTGACCACAAGGGTCAATAACCAATACACTCATCATCATTCTATACACATACAACCATCCTGTTTTTCACTTTCAGTACCGTCTTCAATAAACTACATGGATCATGCAACACTTTATTATTATAAAATAGGCTTTGTGGTAGATGATTTGGGGCAACCCTAGGCTATTACAAGTGGTCTGAGACTTTTAAGGTAGATTACGCTAGGCTATGATGTTTGGTAGATGTAATACATGTATTTTCAACTTACAGTGGGTTTGTCAGGCTGTAACTACAGTAAGTTGAGGAAGATCTATCCTCTGTTATCTTTACTCCCTTCCCTGCCTCACATTCCTCTAACAACCTGCAAAAGTACTCATCACCTGTAGCTAACATGGCAAATATGGGGAAAAGAATGAACAATGTCCTGGGCTCTGCTACAAAACAGCTCACAAGATGAAAAGGAATACAGAAATGAAGAGTCAGGCACCTGGATGGCTCAGTGGTTGAGCATCTGCCTTTGCTCAAGTCATGATACTGGGGTCCTAGGATCGAGTCTCGAATCAGGCTGCCTATGGTGAGACTGCTTCTCTTTCTGCCTATGTCTCTGCCTCTCTGTGTGTCTTTCACGAATAAATAAAATCTTTAAAAAAAAAAGAAAAAAGAAAAAAAAAAAAAAGAAATGAAGAGTCAGCAAGATCAGTGTCAGCTGAGAATGCCAAAGGTTAGAAGGTCCAACCGAAGGAGCAAATTGACCAAAGGAAGAAAGAAGGTCCAGATGGTCAGAGAAGGAGTCACTGAAGAGTTAGGACTGAGGCAGTTCTTGAAACAGGCTTTGCAGGAAAGAGACAAGGATGATGGTTCCAGTTAGGGCACACACTATGGGAAAAGACATAGAAGCAGGACTAGAAAGGACACTCTGAAGACAGCAAGTGGGCCAACTTGGCCAGAGTAGTCATGAGAGAAGACACTAGAAAGTGTCAATCCCACAGTGGAGGGTCTTAACCTAGCCCGAATCTGTGCTTTGCTCTCTATAAGCCACAGAAAGCCATAAATGTCTCTAAGCATGACTATAGCAAATGAAAGCATTATTTGAGGACAATTATTTTGGCAGTCACCTGTGCATGGGCTGAAATGGAGGTGGACATAAGGGAAGTACCTCAGCTAGAGTCATGGCAACAGGAAAGAAAATGACACATTTCACTCAACATGAAGGAAGAAATCAACTCAATCAGTTATTGACTAATGTGACTGAAAGAGGGAAGTCCAAGAAAATTCTGAAATTTATGCTCTAAATAACAGAAAATCATGAACAGAAGTAGGGAATTGAGAATGACCTTGTTTTGAAGGTGAAGAACACTAGCAATTTAGCTTTATGTGCCACTGAGTTCAAGATAACATCCAAAGTGAAAATATTTTTAATTAGAATACTGGATATGAAAGAGTAAAGCTGAGAAAAGGAAAGAAACTGGAGACACAGATTTATCCACAATCATAATGGCCACCAATCACATGCCAGAGCTTTACACATACCGATTTAGCACATCTTGCTACAATCCTGGGAGGTGGGCACATTTGTCATTTTACAGAAGTCCCTGAGGCTTAGGAAGTTTCTATAACTTGCCCAAGGTCATGAAACTAATCACCAGCAGGAAAATTTGAGCCCAGATCTGTGAAGAGCTCAAGCTTTGGTGCTGTACTGATTACTGGTATGGACTCATGCCTTATCACATACGACAGTTACTACATGACATGTCTGAGGGGAAAAAATGTAGATTAAAAACTTAAAAGCCCATGTTCACAGGGAGAAAGAAAGAAAATTTGCAAAGGAGTCAGCAGTGGTTGAAGACAGAGGGAAAGCCAGAATAAAGCAGAACAACAAAACCCAAAAGCCTAACATTTGAACACTTACTATGTGCCTGTGCTAATTTAAAGGTTTTTCTTGTATCCTCTCAATGAATCCTCAATAGCTGTATAAAGTAGGTCCTGTTACTGTCCCCATTTTATAGACAAGGACACTTGTCAGACAGGTTGGATAGTGTGGTACAATTAAATAGCTGGTACGTAAAGGAGTAAAGATTTAAATCCAGTCCTGCCATCCGAGTCTACATTTTAAACCACTATGCTCTAGGAGGGTTCAGAGACTGGCTTCCTAATACTTAAAAGACTTAAGTGTGATTTTCTTTTTTTTATATTGAACAATGAAATTTACCAACATTCAGAAGATCTGCATAACTCCAAGAACTAATATTTTCCAAATGACCAGTGCTTGATGTTACAGAATCCTGCATTGTAAAAGATACACTGAAAGGACAAAATAGACCAACGAGTTTGCATATAACAAGAGTATGAAAAGATTACTGATATGGGGGACACCTGGGTGGCTCAGTGGTGGAGCGTTTGCCTTTGGCTCAGGTTGAGATCCTGGGATTGAGTCCTGCATCAGGCTCCTCACAAGGAGCCTGCTTCTCCCTCTGCCTATGTCTCTGCCTCTCTATCTCTCATGAATAAATAAATAAAATCTTAAAAAAAAAAAAAATCACTGCTATGGTCTCAGATTCCATATTGCAACTAACCTTTAAGAAACTACTGCGTCTTAAGATTTTTAACATAGCATCAAAGGCAAATATCCACAAAAAATACTTTTTAAAAAAAGATTTATTATTCATGAGAGACACAGAGAGAGAGGCAGAGACACAGGCAGAGGGAAGAGAGAGAAGCAGGCTCCGCACAGGGAGCCCAATTTGGGACTCGATCCTGGAACTCCGGGATCATGCCCTAGGCTAAAGGCAGATGCTCAACCACTGAGCCACCTAGGTGTCTTTACTCGTCGCTACATCTCTGTGAGGCTGGATTTTCTTCAACTATAATATATCATAACAGATTAAATGCACAGCAAGACGGGAGACTCTAGATGTCATCAAGGTTACATTGAAAAAATCTGCAAAAGGTAAAATAAAGACGCTTCTTATAATTTTATTTCTGTAGTTACTGTTAATGTTATTTCCGTTAACAGGTAATAAGCTTAGTTACTTTTAACAAATATTTTTAGAATTTCTCAGTTTTAGTTTTTATTATTGATACTCAAAGCCATATCAAACAAAAGAATACTGTCCAGTATTTACATACTTATATACTAGCACAAATACGCATCTTATATTGTCATTTATCAGTGAATCCTGGCAACCCTATGAGGTAAATGGTAGTATTCCTGCTTAAAAATGAGGAAATTAAATCTGCCAAGTTAATTCCCTGGCCCGACATACCCCAGGTAGGATGTGGTTAGACCAGTACTGGAAACCAGGTCTGTCTGACCTCAAAGTGTTTGCTCTTGGTTGTTATGCTTATTTACTGAATCCAATTAGGTACCAAATCATGACAGGCTTCCCATAAGTGTGAAGCTGCTGGATATTAAGAACGATCGACATTTTAAAAGTGAGAAACAGAACTGCATGACTTACTTTATATATCTCTTCATATGTTTCTTCATCAATTTCTATAGTAGTCACAGTTTCTTCCACATCTCCCAATATCATATTTAAATGCTGATCATATGCCTGAAGTGGAAAGGGAAGGGGCCAAGATATTTAATAATCAAGAAACAATGAACAGGGCTCATGCACAATACTTACACCACAAACATTTATATGTAAGTAAAAAATAATTCTGCTGTACTAATACACTTTTTCTTCACAAATTATCTCCAGCGATAATTTAATTGACCTGATAAAAATGCAAAACTGTTTATATGACCCAAAATGAATTTACTCAAAAGAACTTAAAAGTTTTAGTTTTTTAAAAGCATCCACCCTACTGGTCATCCAAGGCAGTTATATCATTTATAATATTTAACTATGAAAAAAAAGCAAATTTATCACTTTTCAGCAGACTTCTTTTAATTCCCTATAAAATAGCACTTCTTTTAATGCCCTGTATAATACGAAAAATTCAATGAAGGCAATAAAATTCTTTAACTGCTAAGATGAAAGCACTGCAGTCTCCCAAAGGCACAAGACACTGCCATTCATCAACTCTCCCTGTCCCACAGTAGGCATCATCATGTAAAGTAAGTAGGGCAACACCCTGCCCATTTAAAACCTAGCCAAAATTAGGAGGCCTGGGTGGCTCAGCGGTTGAGCATCTGCCTTTATCTCAGGGCATGATCTTGTAGGACAGGATCAGGACAGGATCGAGTCCCGCATCCGGCTTCCTACGGGGGGAGCCTGCTTCTCCTTCTGCCTGTGTCTCTGCCTCTCTCTCAGTGTCTCTCATGAATAAATAGATAAATAAATCTTAAAAAACCAAACAACCTAGCCAAATAAACTGCGTGGGCTCAATCAATAAATGTTGCAATTCTGATATTCAGGGATGTCCCCAATCCAAACTCCAAAGCTCATGTATTTTACAAAGGTCAAACTCCAGAGGCCTTGTTCAGAACCCACTTAGGCTTACTTCGAACAAAGTTTAGAATGGTTTACCAGCTTACATCTAAACAGAAGTAGCCAGTCAGCCATGTGGGGAACTGCTAGCAAAACACACTAAGAGCAAAAATCTATAGATGAGGGCCAGAAAACACACAAAAGGACATGGGTCATTTAGTAGAGGCAATCAAGTCTAGCAGGAAACTGAAGAAGACTCCCAGAGCTTAGACAACATATTTGTCTTAGGGTGTTTCTCCATGTGCCACTGGCCCATGTGATTAAGCAAAATTCTATTTTTCTTGGCAAAGTTGCCACTATTCCATTTCCTGGGATTCTGCCTCTCGTAAAGCTAGCTGTGTATTAAGATCACTGTCTCCCTAGGTCCCTACTTCCTTTCCAAATACAGGAGGTTCTTTACCTTTTGTTTTTGTGGAAGGTACAGAGTACTTAGGAGTGGGGCTGCAGTCATACTGTCTAGGTTCATATTCTGGCTCTCCATTTACTGGGTGTGTTACCTTAAGCAAGTTAACTTCACCTTTCTAATAAGCCTGAGCTGCTTCACCTGCAAAACAGGACTAATGTTACCTACCCCTCATAGGGTTGTTATAAAGGTTAAATGGGGTATCACATACAAAACACTTGAGCAGAGGGAGAAGAACAAGTGGATTCTGTGCTGCGTGTAGAGCCTGACGTGGGGCTCAACCCCATGACCTGGAGATCACAACCTGAGCTGAACCGACATCAAGAGTTGCATGCTTAACCGACTAAGCCACTCAGGTACCGCCAAAAAAAACACTTCTAATAAAAGCACCTGGCATGTAATTAATGCCCAATAAATAAATATCAGCTATTTTATAGATCACTTTAAGGTAGAATGGCAGTAATAAATATACTCAGGGAAGTGACAAGTTGTCAAGAACAGGCAAAACATTCAGTATACTCTCTTTATGAATAAATAAGACCACTTCAAGGGACCAACCCTATAGAAATATTTGCAGATATACACATAGAAATATGTATAAAATTGCATACTGCAGCATTATTTACAATAGCAAGAAATAGAAAACAACTTAAAAACCACTATTACCATATACAGAATTCTATAGTCATTAAAAATAAAGACTTATACACACTCATGATCAATAATTTTCAAGAAAGTGAAAAAGAAAGGTGCTCAAAAATATGTATACTAAGATTCATTTTTATTAAGGTAGTGTATACAGTGCAAATACATGCATGTAAACATATATAGATATATGTGCAAATATACAGAATAGATCTGAAAGACCACAGACCCAGTTTTTCAGTGGTTAGCAAAAAAATGGGATTTCATCTTTTACTGTATGAACTTCTGTGCTATTTAACTTTTCTCACAAGGAAACAAAAATTTATGTATGTATCAGTAACTGAAAGAGCACTGAAATTAGAATGGAGAGTAGATGCTATTTACAAATAAAGAGAAAAAATGAAAGAAATGAAAATGTTCTTTAATAAACACATCTTTTTCTGTTAAGAGAAAACATGTTAAAAATACGAATGCAAGGCAGCTATAATTGGCTTGTACAAACACGTGTAACCTTCTGTCCTCTTCTTACCTACATCCAAAATATTATTCTGCATTGGACAGTGTTTATATTTCAAAAGGTAGGGGGTAGGAAGAAATGACAAGGAAATAATCTGATTTCACGGTAATTTAATAAATTTACTTACATGTAATCTGCCTCGAAGCTCTCGGTCATTTCTCATTTTCACATAAATTCGCTCATCCAGGCTGAGCCTGATGAGATCCAGGGGCTCTTCTACGGTGTTGGTAGTTTGTTGCTGATAAAAGAAACAGGCTTAGTAATATAGTACCAGAAGAGTGCAGTGTTCAAATCACTGCTATACTGTGTGACTGTGGGCAAGTTACTTAACCCCTCTATGCCTCAGTCTGACTTCATAAAATGTGGATAACTAGAGTGCCTACTTAATACTGCAGCCGTGAGGCTTAAATGACATATATGAAGACTTTGAACAGAGCCTGGATCGTAGTAAGTGCTATATAAATGAAGGCTGAAACATACATACACAGGAAGGAGTTACACAGAAAAATAACTGTGACGCCACTTTGTTCCCTCAAAATCCACACTGCCTGGCCCAATTTCAGTTATAGGAAGTCACTCTCTGGGACTTTAACCATATTCCATATGTCATTTAGTGACCTGAAAAAATTCCCATAATGATAACCACACACTAATCAGAATGCTAGGTAAAGATGAAAGCTTGAAGGACGATTATGAATTCAGTTTGGCGCAGGTTGAGTTTAGGGTGCCACCTAGCCAGCAAGGTGAATATATTTAGCAGGCAATATAGAACACTGGTTGAAAGCACTAGCTTTGAAGTCAGGCAGTATGGGTTCCATTCCTGATTCTGATACTTATGAATTCAAGCCTTATTTATTTATGAGACAGTGCGTGTGAAAAGAGCGAGGGGGGAGGGGCAGAGGGAGAGAGAGTCTTAAGCAGGCTTCCCGCCCAGGGCAGAGCCCCATTCGGGAGAGAACATCACCACCCTGAGCCGAACTCACGAATCAGATGCTTAACCAACAGAATCACCCAGGCACCCCGTGATACTTATGAATTCAGATTAAACATAACACCATCTCTTGTTATCAGCTTCTCTGTTTGGAAAATGAGGAAGCCTTATCGTCCCTTCATGATTGTGAGGCTCAGATGAGCTAATGTATTAAACTAACATATTTAATGTATTTAAGATAGTACTTGGCAACCTGAGAGTACTTAGAAATGGCCCTTGTTATTATCAATTAAAGAACTGTGAGAGATCAGGGCTAAGATGACTTGGAGTCATCCGAATGCAAGGGATGGTTGAAGCCAGGAGTTGATGAGATTACTCAAGAAGAGCTTCTTCAGTGAGTACGTTCGACTACTGGAGGTACGTGACTGAATGTTACAGGTTCTATAGCCTTAAAAAGCTAGATTGGGAAAAACAAACAAATCTGCTTCGACCTGGTCCTTATCCCCGATTAAACAGGTGTTTGTTAAGGACCGGCCAACCAAGCACTAGATTACCATAGAGTGGTCAGTCCCCGCCCTCAAAGAGTTCATTCTAGTGGGGAGAGTCATGTAAACAAACGTTCAGCAATACTATGAGAATATATACACCACAGGGCCCTAGGGCTCCTCCAGCCTTAGTCTAGAATGCCCACTATCCATACTTTTCATCCTGTAGTTTTAAATACTGCCTTTTCAAAGAAGCCTCCTAGATTAACCAATGTATTTGCTCAATACATTATTTGCCCAGGGTTTCCAGCACTGCTGTAAACAGAATGGTCAGGATGGTGACCACAACTCCTGCCCTTATGATACTCACATTCTAGTGGGGAGAGAGAGGCACTGAACGACGAAGGGTATGTTTAATACGAATAACGTGAAAAATCAAGCAGGTTGACAAAGGGCGCTATTTTACGCAGGCAGCCAGACGAGTCCTTGCTGATCAGGTGAGATTTCAGGAGAAAGCTGAAATTGTGGCTCGATCCACAAATATAGCTGAGGGAGAGCATTCTGGGGGGAAAGCAGCGCAGAAAAGAAAGCCCGTAGGATCATCAAATCACTCCACAGGCCGGCTCCTTGCTGGTTGTCGTCCTACCACACCACAGTTCCCACGCATAGCACCTGTCTGTACTTACGTATCTGCCCTTCCCCAGAACAGAAGTTCCAAGTGGGGACAGGGACCACGTTTGTCAGTGCCAGCGTCCCTGCTGCTGAGAACGGGGTCTAACCACACAAAGCTGACGTTTGCTACATTTTGTTGAAGGAACGACAACGGCTCCGCTCAGCAATAATAGCCGCTAAACTTTATTATCACGCTTCCTATCAGAATCCGTGAGGCAGGTAGGGAGAACCATTCCCATCCTGCAGAAGACCAGATGCAAGAAAATGAAGTGGCCAGCGCGAAAGGGAACTACTTTTCGGGCGGGCTTCGAGGAGGAAAACCTCTCAGGGCCCGAGACAAAATTCGAAGGGGGCGCGGTTACCGAGAGGCAGCTTAACTCCGTGATAACCCAGAAACAGGCGGCACGAAAGACCACCTTCCGGTGAGTGTGAAGAAAGCAGTCCACCCTGAAGCAGGTACGCAAAGCCGAGCAGGACCAGGGCTGGGAGTGCAGAAAGGCTCTCTGAAGCGAGCCCCTCAAAACTCACTCACCTGGTCCACGTCGTCCGCCATCTTTCAAACCCTGCGCCTTTCCCGCCTCTCGCGAGACTACGCGAACTCCTCGCTGTCGTCTACGGAAACGCGAAAATGCGATGCGCCGGAAGGAGAAAGAAATCGGCTACGTCAGTTCGGCTTCGTACAGTTCTTATTGGTCCTTTGGGGCTGGGGCGGAGCTTCGTGGGCGTAGACGAGGCGCGCAGGGAAGGGGCGTGGCCGTGCCTCGCCCCCCACGCCCTCTTGGGGCGGGGTCCTACTCAGCATCCCGCGGTTCGGTGCGTCACGGTCGAGGGGAGTCTTGCCCGGGCAGCATGGTTCGGAAGCGCGCGGCCGGCAGGGAGCCGCAGGGACGCGGGCCGTGCGGCCGGAAGGCTAAGGGCAAGAGCACGGCCGCGCGTGAGGCGGCGGCGGCGGCGGCGGCGGCGGCGGCGGCGGCGGCGGCGGGTGAGAGCGAGCCCTGGGGGAGGGCCGGAGGCCAGGTGCGGGGAGCGGGGAGGCCGAGCTCCTGGAGGTGGGGGGCGGGGGCCGCGGAGCCCAAGCTGCCCAGCCTCCTGCAGGGGCCGAGGGCCGAGTGGGCACAGGCGTTGCCGTGGACGCGGGCCGCGGGCCGCGGGAGACGGAGGGACGCGCGGCGGTGCGCGGGCCCCCAGAGCGACCCCTGCAGTTGTCCCAGCCGGAGTTCCACGTTCGGGTTCACCCTGACTCCTCCGCCCGTACGCCCCACCAGGCTTCTTACATTGGCCGAGGGCAAAGCAAAGCTCTTGAGTTTCCCCTCTTAACCTGCTCCTTCCCTCGCCTTTTCCCATCCAGTGAGTGCGCCCTCCTCCCACCTTGTTAGGGTAAAGCCCTCCTTTGCCCGACGCGTACACGTCCAGTCCGTCGGCAGCTTCAAGCAGTTGGACCTCGGCGCTGTCTTTATTTCCATGGTCCCCGTCCCTATTCAGTCGAACCGTTGCAGGTGCCTCTTTACTGGTCTCCCTACTTTATCCCCCTGCAATGGTTTCCCCACCCAGCCCCACATGTGATTTAAAAAAAAAAAAAAAATCAGATCGTGCCGTGTTCCTAATTCAGACCTGTTGCTTCCCATTGCTCTTGGCCTAAAATCCGAATTCCTCACCGTGGCCTGCAAGACCTTACATGATTTGGCTGCTGCTACTTCTCTTGTTGTCTCTTAGGACTCCTTTCTTTGCCAGATGCCTCCCTTGTTGGCTTCCTTTCTGTTCCCTAAACATGCCATGTTATTTGTTACCTTGAGCTTTTGCCTTTGATCTTCCTTCTTCAATGGCTCTAGGGTAGCAGATTTCGTCTGTTCCTTCAGAATTCCCAGCACCTTGAGTGCCTTATGTAAGGTGTTCTTTGCCAGGTACTCCTTATCACAGGCCCTCACAGCCAGCCTCTGTCATATTATGTAATGATCTTGTTAATTTGCTTCTTTTTTTGATGGCCTATCTTCCCACGATTTAAGTTTATGAAAATGTTTTTTATTTTTTGTTAGGTCCTATATTGTTTTCTCCTTTCTTGCATTTAATTCAGTGCTGAATAAATATTTTAAATAATTGCATTATGCATGCTGTAGAAGGGATTTCTGGGCTTCTAAAATAATCTGGATAGATAAGGTAACCAGCAACGGCTCCTATGACACTAAATTCAATAGTCCTGTGATTATCTATATAAGTTCATCATCCATTAGTAAATAGTTAGATGGAAGTCCTTTTTAAACTGAGAAGGTGATTTGCCCCACAATTGATGCTCCATTTTATTCCTTTTATAAAGTTGCATTTTATTCATTTATTCATTCACATAACATTTTTTGATATGTACCACACAAGTACCTGCACGAGTTAGATGACGGGGGAGATAGAGATTACTTGGAGGAGCATAGAGTGCCATAGTGTTGACATTTACAAAAAATATTCAAGACAGAGTGTAATATCTTGGAAGAAGGTAGCAGGCTTTGTGGCTTTTGAAGGAATAATCAAGTTTGGAGAGATTGGGAAGTGCTCTCTGAAGGAGTTACGTCTGATCTGCGACTTTAACAGTGAGTAACATTTCAGCAACTGGCTGTGAAAGGGGCTTTTATTTCAGTCAGAAGGAATGTATTCTGAATATGTGGCAGTTCAAAAATTAATAGTTGTAATCTGATGGGAAATTCCACCTGCCTGGGTACCATTCCTTGTAGCTGAACACTTTATGTGGATGCCAGGTTGGTGCAGCTTCAATACTTAGCTGTTAATATGCAGTTGCATAAATTATCTTGCACAAATAATTTAGCCTCTCTGAACATCATCTCTGAAACATAATACTGTTTTTCAGGGTGGTTGTGAATTTTCAGTGAGATAACTGCTCCTGCCATGGTCCATGTCAGGTAACCAGATGGGCTAGCCAATAGCAGTTCACCCTAGGTGTAGGTAAGGATGCAAACTTACTCAGGCTTCACTCAAACTCAGCTACAGGAGCTACCAGTAAGTTCCCAAGGAGCTTCCCAGGAAGAGTTACAATCTTTCTTGTGGTTGGAGGGAGGAAAAATCTGGTTGTGGTTTGGGCTACAGTTGACACTGATTCAGTGACTCTCAGTGTTGTTTCTGACAGCACCTCTGTGCATGCTAAAGAAGGTGACACTTGGCTGCATTCAGCATTTTGGGACAAAGAAAACAGTTTTCTACATTATTTCCTTGTTTCTGTTAGGGCATCTCTAATTTCCTCATGTTTCTTCTTTGTGTTAATGCTTTCATTGAAATGAATCATTCATTCCTTCAGCCAGTATTTACTGAGCACCTGCTATTTCCAGGGACTGTTCTAGGTGCTAAAATTCTAGTAGTGAACAGGACAGTCAAGGTCCCTGCTCTCATGATGTCTGTGGGGAGGGGTTGGTAGGATAAGACAATAATACGTTAAGTAAATTCACACAGTGATGAGGGTTTTATGAAAAGAGTAAAAGAGGTAGAAACACTGACGTGGGGGTGGGGAAGAAGTGGCTAAGTCAGAATTGGTGGTCAAGGCCTTTTTAAGGAGGTGATATTTTGAACGAATAACTGAATGTCCTGAAGGAGCTATTCATTTTTTTTTAAGTATCACAAACTCATACCTTTATTTTTTTTTTTTTTATTTATGATAGTCGAGAGAGAGAGAGAGAGAGAGAGAGAGAGAGAGGCAGAGACACAGGCAGAGGGAGAAGCAGGCTCCATGCACCGGGAGCCCAACGTGGGATTCGATCCCGGATCTCCAGGATCGCGCCCTGGGCCAAAGGCAGGCGCTAAACCGCTGCGCCACCCAGGGATCCCTGAAGGAGCTATTCAAAGGAGGTTCTGAGGGAAGAGTTCTAAGCAGAGGAATCATTACGTTTGAAGACTTAGGGAGAAATGAAATGAGCTTGGCAGGTTGGCTGGCCTCAGTGAGTGAGGGGAGAATGGTAGGAATTAAGGTGGGAAAGGTAGGCAGGACTATTAGTTTGGAGACCAAGTTAAGGAGTTTGTATTTTATTCTAATTGCTATGAGATGCCACTGGCCATTTTAAGCAGGTATTTTAAAATCTCAGTAGAAGGCCAAGCAGTCCAAAGTGATAATTCCTACCCTTCTGAAATTATCATATTGAGCATAAGGAGACTGTTTAGGTGGCTCTAGATCTTGGAGAGACCTAGAAAATAGCCTCTGGATTCTCTGGTAACCAAAAAAGTAAAGAATAATAATAATTTTAAAAAAGTAACCTATATTTCTACTATCCAGAAATAATGTTTTATTTAATTCTAGTTTGTTTTTCTAAGTAGAAATCCTACAGTAAAAACAATGTTGCATGCTTAGCGTTTTATCATATGTCACTTTCCTTTGTCTTAAAAGATGACTGAATTATATTCCAGTATGTATACATAATGATTATGTCATGGTTGGGCATTCAGATTTTTAAAATTTGAGGGTATTGCAGTGGCCTCCTCCTTATCCTCAGGGATACATTCCAAGACCTCCCCCACCCTCAGTGGATGTCTGAAATGCAAGTAGTACTGAATCCCACATGTACTATGCCTTTTTTCTTTTTTTTTTTTTCTTTTTTCTATATACATATCTATGATAAAGTTTAATTGATAAATTAGGCACAATGAGAGATTAATGACGACAACAGTAAAATAGAACAGTTAAAGCAATATACTGTAGTAAAATGAATGAATATGTTCACTTTCTCAAAATATGTTTCTGTTCTGTACTCAGCCTTCTAATTCTAATGGTGATGTGAGGTGATAAAATGCCTAGTGTTGAGGTGAATGATTTAGGCTTTGTGACATAGCCTTAGGCTACTGTTGACATTCAGGAGTTTGTCAGAAGGAGGATTACCTGCTTCCACATACCAGTTGACCACAGGTAACTGAAACCACAGATGATGGGGAATTACTGTATGAAAATGATACTATGGAAATTTTTTTGTTTCCATTCTTATCCCCCTTTTAACTCTTCTAACCCTCTCTTCATAGCACAAAAATACACGGTTGTCCTTTTGAACCAACCAAATAAGTTTGGTGAGGAAGACACGGTGCTTTTGAAGTATCCTCCCACCTGTGTTTTTAGATTAGCAAAAATGAAGTGTTACATGTCTTTGTTTCACATCTATTCATAGAAGGCTAAAAAGCGTTAAAAGTAACCCAAAAATCCTGATTTCAAGGCCATCCTACTCAATCTGTCAAGTCATAAACCCGTAGGCAGCATCTGGCCTTGGAATAAGTGTCTCCAGATTCTAAAGAATTTTGAAATTTTTTGTGTTTCCATTAAAATGTTTAAAACATGAGGATGCATACATTTTGTAAAATATTCTAAGGAAACTTAACTAAATCAGTGATTTTAACTAGTGTTAGAACAAATGTCCCTCTATTATGAGAAATTTATTAAAATTTTTATTTTATTTAGATCAAAAGGGAGAGCGTTTCTCCATGCAAAAGTATATTCATGGGGAATATAAGTATTTATCCATAGTTAGTAGGACAAACCATAAATGAAAGGAATCAGGGACGCCTGGGTGGCTCAGTGGTTGAGCGCCTGCCTTCGGCTCATGGCATGGTCCTGGGATTGAGTCCTGCTTCAGGGTCCTTGTGGGGAGCCTGCTTCTCCCTCTGCCTGTGTCTCTGCTTTTTCTGTGTCTCTAATGAGTAAGTGAATAAAATCTTTAAAATGAATGAATGAATGAATGAATGAATGAAAAAAAAAGAAAGGAATCAATCTCATATTAGGTTAATACTGCTGTTCCTTTTGGAACCTTAAAATCTAAAGTATTTTTGTTTTTCCAAAATTAACTGAAGCAGAGTCATGCAAAGGCAAAGGAAGATGCGTTATTTTAGATTCAGGATTATTCTTATGGATATATTTGCAAAATAGAAGATACCTTCCCCTGCTGTTAATTGATTTATTAACCTTCCAAGGAACAGACCATATCTTCAGATGCCCTAATTTAACTAAAGCCAGCAGCTTGTGCACTTTAAAAATTTCCCTTTAACAAAAACCAAGAATAATTATTCTAAGAAAATAAAGGTATTTTGAAATTACTACTGTCTTATTCCAACCCTAAACTTGCTGAGATAACCCCAAAAGTATACTTTTTTGGGTTAGAATGGAAAGGTTTCGTGAAGTATGTTTTGAGCAAGGTTTGGTTTTGAAAGATGGCAGAAACATGGATTAGTAGTAGTAAGGTTGTGGAAAACTTGGACATGCTTATGAACTCAACATTTCACTTAATAGTGGGTTATTCCTAAAATAACTAGTCTCAGCGGGTAATAAATAAGCAGGGTGTTAATTAGCAGATTGATGTATTTTTCCTTCCCGGCTATTAGCTGAAATTTGAGATTTGGAAGCTAGATTTTACTGGAGTCATGTGGCAGTCTGTGTAATCCCAGGAGGAGTAGAATACGACACTGATAAAAGAAGCCGGTTTTTACTGTGAGCACAGGGTGTAAACTGGGTTAGAGACATGAGGAGGCTATAAGCTAGTTGTTGAACAAATGGGGACAGTGACCCGGTCATGGGGATGTGATCTGGAGGGAGGTGACAGAAGGGGGCTTTTCATCACCTGCCCGTGAAAGCACACTGCCTCCACCTTTCTTGTGTCACTTAATCTTGTGTTCTGTGTGGTCATCTAGATATCTCAGAAGATGAGAAACCTCTAAAGAGGAGCCTTCTCTCCAAAGTCTCACGAGCAAAGCGGAAGAGAGGCTGCAGTGGTCCTGGGGGCCCTGCCCACAGTCCAGCCAAAATGAAAGTGGCCAAGGTGTCTGTTAAATCTGAAAACCCCAAAATTGTGAAGGATGAAGCCCTCAGCGACGGGGAGGAGTTCAGGTGAGATGGCTGACAAGCTTCCAGCCAGGTCTGGATTGCTGCCCTCAGGGAAGTGAGTCCTAACACCTGCTCTTTCTCCTCACTGTGGTCTGTGCTAAAGATGGGGTCTTTAAACTCTTCCAGCTGGAGCTCAGACCACTAGTAAGATTCTTCTTAGCAATTAAAGTAGCCCCTTGAATAACCAGGTTTGCACTGCATAGGTCCACTTATATGTGGATTTTTTTTTTTTTTTTTGGATAAATACAGTAAGCACTGTAGGTATAGTTTTTCTTGTGATTTTTAAAAATAACATCCATTTCTCTTGCTTACTTTATTGTAAGGATGCGGTATATAATACATATAGTATATAAAATATGTGTTAATCGCCTGTATGTTACTGGTATGGCTTCCAATCAATAGTAGCCTAGTAGTAGTTAGCAGTTTTGGGGATTCGAAAGTTCTGTGCGGAATTTTGACTGTGCAAGCGGTTGGTGCCCCAACCCCACATTATTCAAAGGTCAGCTGTTTTACAGTTTACCTCCCAAACTTTTCAGATGATCGTGACAGCTTGCAGAAAGTGATTTGTTTGTGGTTACACAGCAAGATGGTGGCAAAAACCAGTTGAGATTTAGGCCTTCTGACTCCTGGTCCAGTGCTCTTTCTACTGCACAAAGGTACCACAAACATAAACTGTTGGCTGGCCGTTCCAGCTTTCTTTTGGACTGCTCTCCTCAGGTTCACTCTGCTCCCCCCAGGCTAGACTTCTGGTCACTCACTTGCCACATGCTAATACGGGCCACATCAAGAATGAGTTGTGCTCATTCTTTCTTCTACTTGGAATGCTTTCTTCCACCTTGAAGATGTGGATCACCGTCCATCCACTTGACAGCCTTCATTGATCTTTCCCCTTTGCCTCCTCTGAGTTCTTGCACTTACTTGTATCTTGCCACGCCCCCTGCTTACTGCCCTGCAAGCTGTCTGAGGCCTGGAACCATGCCTGGTTCATTTTTGTATGCCCTGTGGCATCTAGGGCAGGGCCTTTTATTTGGCAGAAACGAAACAAGGATTTTTGCAGTTGAATGAACATGCATAGTAATACAGGGTGAACAGTGAATATGAGCTGAGTGAACACTTGATCGTCCATCTCCTAGGAAGGTTGTGTGTGCGGGAGTGGTCAAGAAAGGAAGAACAAAGAGGTAGTAGTGCCTTCAGAAACCAATCTGCCATCTTAGTCCGGGCTTTTCTGCAGTCCTCACAGAGGAAAGGAGCCCAGGAGGGGGCAGCAGTATGCAGGAACATGAGGAAGCGTGGAAATTTTGCACTCAGGTCATCTCTTTTCCTTTATTTTCCTGAGAATGCATACCTCAGAGCTTCCTCCTGCCCAGTTGCTCCTCCCTACCAGTTGAGTTCTTTCTCCAGAGAAATCCACACACATAGACCAGGATTCTGCTACTTAAAGCTCTGCGGCCCTCCCTTTACTCTCCATTGAGAGTCGACTTGCAGACAAACCTGTAGCCGTGGACATTTCCACTACATTTATCCTAAGGAGAAATTTTTGTTTCTGTGGTGCTGAAAGTGGTCTGCTGAAGGGGAGTGCGTGTATTTTTAGAGCTAAAGACAGGATTTTACTTGTCTGAGCTGAAATTTTAGGTGATGGTCTCACTGAGAATACACATCAGACCTCACAGAAGCTTAAAGTAACTGCTCTAAACACATTTTGCATATGAAATAGCAAAAATAGATTACATATCAGTAACCACTTCATCTTCAGCCAATATTCAGCTAGCTGTTTATCTGTGTAATGACCTACTTAACTAGCTAGGTATCAGTACTTTTGGTATTATTTGTGATGTACTCGTGTATGGACACATCCCCACATACTGTAAGGTTAAATTTCTACCAGCTTCTGTCTACTTACATCATGGAGGTGGGAGGAAATAGTCATGTGACCATCGGCAAATGTGAATTCCTTCTACTTTTTTTTTTCTTTATAAAGGTTTTATTTTATTTATTTGAGAGAGAGCAAGCACAGAGGGAGAAGGAGAAGCAGACTCCCTGCTGAGCAGGGAGCCTGATGCAGGGCTCCATCCCAGGACCCCGGGATTATGACCTGAGCTGAAGGCAAGCACTTAACCCACTGAGCCAGCCAGGCCCCAGATTCCCTTTTCACTGTGGTGTCTACCTGCTTGTGTATACACATAGATTTCATAGCTTTTACTTTTTTTTTTTTTTTAAGATTTTATTTATTCATGAGAGACACAGAGAGGCAGAGACACAGGCAGAGGAAGAAGCAGGCTCCCTGTAGGGAGCCCGACGTGGGACTTGGTCCCAGGACCCTGGGATCATGCCCCGAGCCAAAGGCAGATGCTCAACCACTGGCCATCCAGGCACCCCACAGCTTTTACTTCTGAAACTCATGTTATTATGGTTTCTTCTAAGTTTTCCTGTACCACACTTCCAGACACAGCTGTGTTTTCCCTCACACAGCTCTAGGCTGTGGGTTCATTGCCTTCCTTCTGTTAAAGGCACGTGTAGTGTCAGACTGATGATCAGAGCATGTCTTGAGCCCTTGAGACGCTCCAGTGATGGAGGGAATGAGGCTCAGAGCTCACATATTATCTTTAAATAATTGCCATAGGTTCTCAGTTGAAGAAGGAGTCCTTAGAATTCCACTTAGCTTGAATGCACTAGGACGTGTGAGCCTTCTTCACCTTCCCTGCTATCATCTTTACACAGGGACTTCGCCAGTGTTCGGAAGAAGGCACACCCTTCACAGAGAGAGGCTGCTGTGGACAAAGGCAGCTGTGAAGGAGATGATGAGGAAGAGAGTGAAGACGAATGGGAAGAGGTAGAAGGTACAAGAGCTGTGTGATCCTGTTTTTCCATTTGAGTCCGCTGGGAGTCATGTCACTAAGTTGCAATCTTGTTTCCTTTTGAAACTAAGTACCACCAAATAAGGTTGTGGTAGGGACTTGCTTTCCATGCAAGGAAAAATTCATGACCAGGTTACCAAAGAAGGGTGTATATTTTCTTCCCCTTTTGGCTGTCAGTGGTTAGATCATGAGATGGAGGCAGCATCATTTCGTAGGAAGCACACAGGTTTTAAGAGTAGTGAGATTTGGGTTCAGAGCCCCCTCTTAGTATTTGTATAGCTGTGAACAAGAAAATCCACCTGTCAGAGCTGTTATTTCACAATAACAGTAAGCACAACAGTAAGCGCTGAAGGCTCACCGTGAGCTGTTCACAGGGTAGCCTACCAGGATTATAGTGGGGGGGAAAGGTTTGCCATGTAATCTGCCTAAAGCATCCTGTACTTACAGTAAATGGCAGCTAATGTTATCATCTCTGATTCCTTCTGTCTAGCTTGACTTCATCCCAGCTTTTGATTTTGAAAACCTACAAACCAATTTAAAATGTAGCACAGTGACTCTTCACCTAGATTCAGTAATTTTAACATTTGCCATAGTGAATGTATCTTTCTTCAAATACACATTGTGCACAGTGTGAAAGTAAGATGGCAGACATCCTGGCACTTTTCATGCATTTCCTGAGAATAAGACCTTCTCCTGCATGATATTTTCACACTTAAAAAAAATGAAAAGTCTCTAATTGTTACAAAAATATGCTTCATAGCTGTTTGTTTCTAATCCAGGATCTAATCAAAGTGTGTTACACCTCTTTAGTCTCCTATAGTCTAGAACAGTGCACCCCATCCAGCATCTTTTTTTGCTTTTTGTAGCACTGCTGTTTTTGAAGTTTTGGCCTTTTCCTTTGTAGGATGTCTCATACTCTAGTTTTGTCTGATAAACAGGCATCTGAGGATGTTTTAGTATCCCCTGGTTTCTTACAAACCGTAAGTTCAAATTTGATTGAACTTAGGTTAAACTTTTTTTTTTGTTTAAGATTTTATTTATTTATTTGAGAGAGGGAGCAGGAGAGCACAAGCGTTGGAGAGGGGGGAAGCAGGTTTCCTGATGAGCAGGGAACCCAAAACAGGGCTTGATCCCAGAACCCTGGGATCACGACCTCATGACCTGAGCCAATAGCCACTTAACCGACTGAATCACCCAGGTGCCCCTAAACTTTTGGGGCAAGAATACTTCACAGCTTTGTACTTTATACTGCATCCATTAAGAGGCACCTCACATCAGGTTGCTCTACTAGTGTTGCTAAGTTTGAGCACGTCATGTGGTACTGCCAGATTGTGACAATATAAAGGCATGTTTTCCCGCTGTAATTAACCTTCTTAGGTGGTACTCTGATTCTGTGTGAACATCTTATTTATTCTAAACAACTTTTTACTTAATGGTTTTTATTATGCATGGATCTTTACTGAATCAGAGATTATTACATTGAGCATTCCAGAATGGAATATACCAATTCTCTCATCTCATATGCATTTATCAGTTGACTTTGATGTGTAAAGAAGAGCTCTCTCTTTTAAGAATTGTATTTATTTTGAGTATCACTTAAAGATATTTAAAAATTCACATGTTATCAGTTATTATCACTATGCTTTCTGATCTTCAAGTTGTCCCAGTGGGAGCCCCTTTAAGCCAACTACCCTACTATTTGACATGGTCTCATTTGTTTTTGAGAACATTCTGGTTTTCTGGCACAAGGTGTTACAGGTCCACCCTATACTCTTCTTGCTCTAGATGTGTAACAGCTTTTGTTTCTCCAGAAATCCCTGGCTCATTTTAGTAAGGACTGGTATGTAGTAAACCAGATCTTGACATTAGGTGTGTTCATTGCCAATGGGGTGTCACTGCTTCTGGGCCCAGAGACTCTTTAAAAGGGTCTTTGCTTACGAAGTTCACAAATCCAGCTCTGAATTCAGTTTATTTTAACTATGCTTTACAAGTGATATAGAAGGTAAAGAGATTAAAAAAAAGATGTGTTCCTTATTATAAGTTTGTGATTGGGGCTGGAAGGCCCCTGAGTCATGCCTGTATACAAAGCTAATTATGATACGTGTTATTGTAGTAATACAGAGAATAGGAAATTGTTCTTATTTGGCTTTTTTTTTTTTTTCTTGGAGAAAGCCTAAGTCTCTACTAAAACACTCATGAGCATCAGCTCCTTGATACCAGAGGTCTGGATCTAACTCAGTTCAATATCCCTGTGCCTCAGTTTCCTGCTCTAAGGGCTGTTTCTCTGGGTTGCTATTCAAGTTAGATAAGAAAGGTAAAACAGCTTAGTCTGTGACATTTTTGAGGTACTCAAAGCATGGTATGAATATGGGTCTTCTACCTTGGATCTGTTCCTAACTCCATCCCATCAGAACCTCCATTTTGTTTAATTTGAAAGCTAATGTAATAATTATTACTATTTTTTTTTAAAGATTTTATATATTTTGAGAGAGAGTGTGTGCACATGTGTGTGTGTGGACAAGGAGAGGGAGAGAGAATCTCAAGCCGACTCCATGCTGAGCACAGAGCCTGATGTGGGGCTTGATCCCACAACCCTGAGATCATGACCTGAGCCAAAACCAAGAGTTAGACATTTGACCAACTGAGTCACCCAGGTGCCCCTATTATTACTGATTTTTTTTTTTTTAAAGTTTTTTTTATTTATTTATGATAGTCACAGAGAGAGAGAGAGAGAGAGAGAGAGAGAGAGAGGCAGAGACATAGGCAGAGGAAGAAGCAGGCTCCATGCACCGGGAGCCCGATGTGGGATTCGATCCCGGGTCTCCAGGATTGCGCCCTGGGCCAAAGGCAGGCGCCAAACCGCTGCGCCACCCAGGGATCCCCATTATTACTGATTTTAAAATTTCATTTATTTTTTTTTAAAGATTTATTTATTTTAGGGGGGAGGGGAAGGGGAGAGGGAGAGAGAGACTCCCAGGCAGACTCCCCACTGAGTGCAGAGCCCAATGTGGGGCTCAATCCTAAGACCTGAGACCATAACCCAAACCAATATCAAAAGACAGATGCTTAACTGACTGAGCCACACAGGCACCCATGATTTTTAAAAATTATTATTATTGGGGCACTTGGGTGGCTCAGTGGTTGAGCATCCATCTTTGACTCAGGTTGTGTTCCTGGGGTCCTGGGATCGAGTTCTGCATTAGGCTCCCTGCAGGGAGCCTGATCCTCCCTCTGCCTATGTCTCTGCCTCTCTCTCTGTGTCTCTCTTGAATAAATAAAATCTTTAAATAAAAATTATTATTATCACTAGAACTTGGTGAGCCTGTGCCAGGTGATGTGGGAGAGAATGCAGCCTTCTCTAAATCTGTTCTGCCTGTGAAACCAGTGGAGATAGAGATTGAAACACCCCAGCAGGCGAAAGCAAGAGAAAGAAGGTAAGATTAGGCACTTGTCTCTAGATTCCAGTCACAAATAATCAGCAAGGGCTGCTACTTAATGAAAGCTTTTGAGAAACACGGAGGAGACTAGGGCTGAGTATCAAAGTGGTCAGGAGCCTTCAGTGAGAGTCCTGGGTTCACTTTTTGGACTTGAACGAGAATCTTGGTTTGTTCTCTGGCAGGGGAGGACATAGGAAGAGGAAACTCTTACCTATTGGGTATCTGTTAAGTGCTGAGGGCTCTGCAAGTTTTCCATTATCTTACATAAACTTTAGTGTGTGAATGAGGACCTGGAGGCTCAGAGAAATTAAATAACATTTCAGGAGTCACTCAGCCAGGAAGTGGATGAGCCAAGATCTAAATTCTCTCCTGCCAACTCGACACTCCTGCTTTTGCACTATGTCACACTGCACGATTTGAGGCAGTGCCCCACTATGGGAGGGAGCCCCCATTCCATCCCAGGACCACTGCCACTTCTGGTGGCTTGGGAATGTGGAACACAATGTCTGGTGGTTAATTGGCTAAAGAGTACCACTCTTTGATGGGCATGTTATTAGACATGAACGAAGGAGTTGATAGAAGTCATTCAGGAAGCATCAAGTTTTCTTACAGGTGCATGGGACACAGGCATGGAAGAGATTTTACAGCAGAACAGCGCATACCAGTGAATGTGTGCCAGTTTAACCCAAAAGTACTGGTGCTAAGGAGGGAATCAGGAATTGAGAGGTCAGACAGGCAGGCAAGACTCCTTGGCGGATGTGCACTTCAAAGCATGTCCGTGAGGCATGATGGGTAGAGAATGTCCCAAGCCACCGTGTTCAGGTGAGAAGGACCAGAAAAGTCTGCAGAGAATAGCCAGCTTGCAGATTGGCCCTGTGCAGGAGAACAAGGATAGTGATTCCCGAGCTGTTACACATGAAAGAAGGTAATTGGAAGCTGGGGTCAGGTGTCAGTCTCCCACTTCATTCTCTTCATTCTCCTGATTTTTTCAATATGCCTTGCAGCGAAAGGATAAAAGTGGAGTTTGAGACCTATCTCCGGAGGATGATGAAACGTTTCAGTAAAGAAGTCCGTGAGGACACCCACAAGGTAAGGGCAGGGGGGCGAGGGGATAGTGTCCTCACTGTCGAGGAAGGGTGGTGTGGTGCACTCCCTCCATCTCTTCTTCCACCTGTTTCATAACCTCAGTTCCCATCTCCACTGAAGAGACCACGGCTTTGACTTCATCCGGTAGTTACCGAACTGTATTATGGACCTTGCAGGGTACTTGGCCTTGTGGGGATAGAGACTCATATAAAACTCATTTCCTGCCATTAGGGAGCGTCTGATCTCCCATATGGAACAAGACAGATTTCAAAACAGGAAATTCAAGACTCAGGACCAGGAAAAGGATCAGTGTGGGTCTAGTGGCTGAGGAAGGTGGCTTTATTTACAACAAAGTCCAACAGGGATTGGTGGTGGGGAGGCTACCCTCGCTTACTTCAGAGGGCATGGCAGGACGAGCTGTGTGTCTGCGTCTTGGAGGGATGTGTGGTAGAGGCCTGTGCTAAGTGAGGGAAGGGCACTTTGATGTCCCTCTGACTGGCAGTGGGCAGCCAGAGTGGGTAGAGTTGGCAGGCAGGGAAAGAGATGGTGTCTGCAGCAGCCGCAGAAACCTGGAGGTGAGATGAGCACAGGACAATGAGGAGATGAGATACCTGCCTCCCTGAGCCCTTGAGGAACACCTGACATAGCTGCTTGTACCTCTCGGTAGAAATGAGAGGAAGGGAAGAATTCATTTGACTCCAAGATGAGGCAAGAAGAGCAGAGCTGTTGACTGAAATGGAGAGGCCATAGGTAGGGAGGAAGGCAGACTGTTTTGAAGGGAAAAGGATGTAAAGTTGGAGAAGATGGGGTGGAGGGGGAGTCACGTGACCATCTCTGGAGGTTGGAGAGTGGTTGGAGCTCATGTGGGGGGATGGCCGTTGGGTCTGGAGAGGAGGAGGCTGGGTTCTGGCACCCTGGGAAGGGTGGAGAGTGGTCTGGTGAACCCGCACCCTCCCCCAGCTTGGACGATCACTGGCGTTTGCACATCTCCCTTCTCTCCCCCTACTTACTTTTCCTCCCAATCTTTTTGGAGCAAATCTCAGACATTGTAGACTGTCATCCATAAGTCTGCAGCATGTATCTAAAAGACAAGTCCTCTTAGAAAAAAAAAGTTTGTGTTCTGCAATTTTGAGATTTGGTTGTATCTTTGAGGGTTATATCTCGGGAGAAGATAGGGTGAAAGACAAAGTCTTAGGAAATGGGTAACATTGGGATTTTTACTTCCTTGTGTGTTGAAATAACAGCAAATAATTCCTGCCCATAAAATGTCTCTCAGTTTGGCAGCAAAAACTCCTCTAGTTCTTGGCCTACCATCTTCCCCTTCTTCCCAGGTTCACCTGTTGTGCCTGCTGGCGAATGGTTTCTATCGAAGTAACATCTGCAACCAGCCAGATCTGCTTGCTATCGGCCTGTCTATTGTCCCAACTCGCTTTACCAGAGTGCCACCTCAAGACGTGGATGCCGGCTACCTGTCAAACCTGGTGAAATGGTATGGTCCTCTGGCCCCTCCTGCAGAGCCCTACTGTAGGACTTAACGACTCTCAGAGGCTGGGGGCATGTCAATTACACAGACCTTCCCTGAGGGGATCCTATATGTCGGGCCTTGGGCACAGCATTGCGGATAGAGAAACGTCAGGCACGATCTCTGCCCTGGAAGACCTCCCAGATTGGCCGGGAGACAGCTCCGCCCCAGATTATCAGGGTAGCATGAGGAGTGCTTAGGAAAGGGTCTGCTGGGGACTGTAAGTGCACGTAGCAGCTGGGGTCTGGAAGGCTCCTAGGGATGTGAAGTCTGCGGGGATCTTCAGTG
Source organism: Vulpes vulpes (assembly GCF_048418805.1). Taxonomy (NCBI): domain Eukaryota; kingdom Metazoa; phylum Chordata; class Mammalia; order Carnivora; family Canidae; genus Vulpes; species Vulpes vulpes. The sequence continues at coordinate 57,505,122 of NC_132788.1, read as the reverse complement.
GTGAGCCGGGGTCAGCCACACAGACTTGGGAAGATTAGAGCAGAGGTGGTGAGGCTCACTATTCCCTTCCAAGACTCTCCCTTCTGATTTTCTTGGCTGTGAAAGAATAATGGGCATTCCTCTTTGCCCTGAGGGAACACCTGGTTTCTCTCCAGGTTTGTTGGTACATTTACAGTTAATGCAGACCTCTCAACCAACGAGCAAGATGGCCTACAGACTACGTTGGAAAGGAGGTTTGCTATTTACTCTGCTCGAGATGATGAAGAGTTGGTCCATGTAAGTGATTCCCCCTGGCAGCACTATTTTTTAGTAGGTAATGACCATGGCAGTCAAGTGCAAGATACCATTCCAGTGTTCTATGTGTTCTTCTTTATTCAGTCCTCATAAAATAAAAAATAGGTTCTGATGCTCAGAGAGGCCAAAGAACTTTCGTAGGGTCATTCCGCTGGTAAGCACTGGAGTCAGGTCCAGGACCAGTATGTGGGTGGAAAGCCTGCATTGTTTCTACTGGTTGGTGTCCTGGAGTATTAAGCACTTAATTTTTGGTCAGGTGCTCTAGAATTGTTTCCATTAACTATTCAAAAATTATGTTCAGAGGTCCCAGGGAAATGCTTTTTTGAACATTGACTGCTGAAAGTCATCAGAAAGCGTATATCCTTACCTTCTAATTTGAGAAGGGACACTGGCCGGCAGCTGGGCAGTGGGGAGAGTACTGTCTACCAGAAATAGAGGTAGAAATATAGCTGTATCCCTGAAAGATTCTTATTAATTATATATACTCCTATCTGAGACCCAGCTTTTCTATTTGTTTAGGGAAAGAGACCAGACTTCTTGGCCCTGAAAAGCCCAGATGATTGGCACCCTTACCTCTTTCTGAAAAGTCTAAGAGACCTGACATGGCCAGTAATTTTGCCATAATACTACCACCCAGAGAAAAGCACTGATAGTTGAGTGTTATCCTCTAAACTTTGTTCCTGTGTGTATTTCCAAAATATTTTACCCACCCTAAAAGGATACCATGTGCCCATTAAATAGTTACTGCCCATTCCACTCCATCCTCCGCTCCCTCAAGCACCCGGCACCCACCAGTCTGCGTTCTGTCCCTGTGGATTCATGTATTCTGGATGTTTCATGAGGACGAAGTATCATATGTGATCTTTTGTGTCTGGCTTCTTTCATTTAGCGTAGTGTTTTCAAGATACAACCATGTTGTAGCATGTGAGCACTTTGTTCCCTTTTATGGTCTGTTGTAGGGATAAACCACAATTTGCATCCATTAGTTGATGGACATTTTGGTTCTTTCCACCTGTTGGCTGTTGTAAAGAGTACTCCCATAAATATGTGTACGTGTATTTATTTGAGTACTTGTTTTCAGTTCTTTTGGGTATATGCCCAGGAGTGGAGTGCTAAGTCATTTTATGTGTAACTTTTTGAAGAGTTGTCAGACTTTTCCACAGCAACTGTACCATTTTACATTCCCACCAGCAATGGACATGGGCTCCAGTTTTTCCAGATCTTCACTAACACTGTGTTTTCCTTTTTTTTTTTTCTTACAGCCATCCTAATAGATATGAAGTGGTAGTTCATGGTGGCTTTGATTTACATTTCCCTAGTGGCTCATGATGGTTATCGTGCTTGTGTGCATATTGACCATTTCTTCTTCGGAGAAATGCCTATTCAAATCCTATCCCCATTTTTAATTTTTTATTTTATTTTATTTTAAAAGATTTTATTTATTTATTCATGAGAGACACAGAGAGAGAGAGAGAGAGGCAGAGACACAGGCAGAGGGAAAAGCAGGCTTTACCCAGGGAGCCCAACGTGGGACTCAGTCCCGGGACTCAGGGATCACACCCTGAGCTGAAGGTGGCACTAAACTGCTAAGCCACCTGGGCTGCCCGTATCCCCATTTTTTAATTGGTTTCTTTATCTTTTTGTTATTTAGTTGTGAGAATTCTTTCTATATTTTAGATGCTACACCCCTGTCAGATGTGCACATATTTTCTCCTATTGCAGAGGTTGTCTTTTCCCTTTCTGGAGAAAGTCTGTTGATGCACACAAGTTTTACTTTTGGTAAAGCCTGCTTTTTCTATTTTTCTTTTATTCCTTATACTTTTGGTGTCTCATCTAAGAATTCATTGCCAAATCTAAGGTCATGAAGCATATCTTCCGTATGTTTCCTTCTAAGAGTTTTACAGTTTTAGTTCTTACTGGTAGGTCTTTCATCCATTTTGAGTGAATGTTTATATATGACATGAGGTCGATATTCAACTCTATCCTTTTTGCATGAGGATATCCTGTTGTCCTGGCACCCTATGTTGAGGAGACTATTCTTCCAGCTGTTTGTTGTCGTTATCTTCACTACTGGTTGGAGAGACCAGTTTTTCAGTGGGGATTGCATGGCCTTTGCACCATTGTTAAAAATCAGTTGGCTGTTGACATGAGTTACTTCTAATTTTGTTTAGCCATCATGACTCCTTCAACTCTTTCAGTCTGGCAGTTTCTGGGTTTTTCCTCGTCCTTCCTATCTTGACACTTTTCAGTATACTGCTTAGGAATTTTGTAGAGTGTCCCTCAATTTGGGCTTCTTTGATGTTTTTTCATCCCCTGCTGCTTTCAACTCCAGAAGAAATAGGCAAAATTAATTATTATTATTTTTTTTGATAGAGCATGGTGTTTTGCAGAAAACCTGCCCTCTTGTTTCTTGCGCTCTTGTTTGGGCATTGCAGTAATTCCTGAGACTCTGAGGTCTGCATGGGAAGATCTTGATCATGTGCTTTATCACTGTCCCTGTTTTGGACATTTGTTCCCCTGAGGAGGCTCCACTCCTTACAGGTTAACAGAATTTTTAGAACTGCAGCCTCCAGGAGAAAGCCTTGTGGGGAAAATGGTAAACGGAATAGACTTTGGAGATCTGGTGGTGATGTTTTCTACTTTTTCTTCTCAAAGTGGTCTTTCGTTTATTTTTTATTTAACCACAAGTACAAACACCTGTTGAATACAAGAGTTAGGTAAGCTGAAAAAAAAAAAAATTACCTGTGAACACCTATAACCCCAAAACAGGTCCTTTTCCAAATACACGTATATGTTTATATACTTTTTTTTTTTTTTTTAACAAAAATTAACATTACACACTAAAAACCAAACTTCTCTTTTCCTTTACCATGTAGCAAACATCTTCTCTTTTTTTTTTCTCTAAAGATAAATCTCTTTGGCATCATTTTTAATAGTATGCAGGGTTCTGGGCTCCTATTGTTTGGTCCTTTCTAACTTTTCTCTGTTAGAAAAAACTACCATGACAAACAACATGGAATTAGTGAAATCCTCAGTTTTTTCCTTAGGATAAATGTGTCATTCTTTTTCACTGCAGATATTTTTATTGATCCTGCGGGCCCTGCAGCTCCCGACCCGACTGGTGCTGTCTTTGCAGCCACTTCCTCTGAAGCTACCTACAGCAAAGGTGGGGTTCTCATGGACAGCGGTTGGCTTGGTGGGGAGGGAGAAATTATCAGACTTCCAACAAAAAAAAATTGGTCATTAAACTATTTTTAAGGGCTGATATTCATGGAGTGTGGGCCCCTGGGAGCCTGTCATGCTCAACCCTGTGTTGGGAAGACAGGACACCTGTGGGCCTCCAGCAGCCTAAACCTGGTCTGGAGAGAGGTCCCGGGTCCCCCATGGTTTAGTGCTGTATGACAGCAGAATGGCCGCATCCTCCTCCTCCTTGGCCATGTGGAGTAGTAGTGGGTGAAGGACTCTGGGTTCTGCCATCATCTAAGCAGGAGGCTTAGCACTCTGAAACTTAGTGGTCCAGAAGTGGATTTCATTCTATTAATGAAGCAAGTTTATTAAGTGTATTGATATTTGTTCACAAGACACATTGTGTGCAAGGTGGGTATTATTGCTGAGGAAACTAAGACTCAGAGGTTTATATATACATAATAAATATTTAAGAAAATGTAAAGTAAATGTATAATTGAAACCACCTAATGAATTTGAAGCAGAACTGGAGTTGAAACCCAGGCTTGTCTGTTTCTGGTGCTCTTTTCTTGGGCCAATCTCTAGAGTGGAAAGAGTTACACTGTGACTTATCTAAGATGCTATAGATTTTCGTGAATACATTCTTATATTTCTAAAGGATTGCCAGCTGACCCTCTCTGACATCTGTGGATGCTGGTTCTGTAGCCAGTGACTTAGCCCTGGCAGATTATAGGCTTTCTATCATACCATGATAAATTTCCTATTGTTTAAGGGAAAGAAAGCTACCACGGAGAGATCTGCAGAGGATCCTGGCAGCTCCTTGGAAACTTCCAGCCCAGTTGCAGAAGGCCAAACCAAACCTAAGACCAGCAAAGGAACCAGACAAGAGGACACATCTTCTAAAAGCCGTGGCAGTACAAGTGCCAAAGGGAAGAAGGGCAAGGCAGCTGCAGTTGGGAAGAGACGGAGAGAGCCCTCCTCTAGTGGGGAAGAAGAGCGCAAGGCAGGAGGACAAGAGGAGGAAACCCAGAGACGTCGGTATGGCCGGGAGCGGCAGGTGGCCTCCAGGGTGTCTTATAAAGAAGAGAGCGCAAGTGACAAAGGCAGCAGTGGCTCTGACTTCGAGCTTTCCAGTGGGGAAGCACATCATTCATCTGATGAGGATTCTGAACCTGTCCTTCCCAGGCAGAGAAGAGCCCCAGGCCCCCAGAGGACAAAGGTAGGGTCCAGGACTGACTCCAGGACCCAAAGTGGAAGACCCTCTAAGCATCCCGGTTTTCCAGCAGCATCCACAAGCTCTTCAAGCAGTAAGAGTAAGCAAGGCAAGAAAATCTCCAGTGATGGTGAGGGGGCAGAAAGAAGGAAAGCATCTGGTGTAGACCAGTGGCTAGAGGTGTTCTGTGAGCAGGAGGAAAAGTGGGTGTGTGTGGACTGTGTGCATGGTGTGGTGGGCCAGGCTCTGGCCTGTTACAAGTATGCTACCAAGCCCATGACCTACGTGGTGGGCATCGACGGTGATGGCTCGGTCCGGGATGTCACCCAGAGGTACGACCCAGCCTGGATGACTGCGACCCGCAAGTGCCGGGTTGATGCCAAGTGGTGGGCTGAGACCTTGAGACCATACCAGAGCCTGTTGGTGGAGAGGGAGAAGAAGGAAGATTCAGAGGTAAGGCCTCGGCTGCCATGGGCTTGAAGGCCCATCTTGGCACACCTTGTATATGCCTGGCCCTGTGTGAGGGCATCTTTCTGTGTGATCTTATGTAATTATCACAGCACTATAAACCTGGGATGACTGTTGTCTTAATTTGCCAGTTAAAAATGGAGGCCTGAGAGATTAACTGCCCTGGTATTTGAACCCATGTCTATCTGGCTTCGAAGCTATATACAGTATACTTTTAGGTTGTTTCCTAGTTGTAAATTTGGAACTTTAAATACTTTATGCAGTCACATAAATTGCACTGAGTGGAAGAAAGAAAAAGTCATTAATGCAATGGTCATCTGTATCCCTACCCCACCCCTGCGTGCACACTCACAGAAGCACACACACAGACATCCCTTCCTGGATCTAGAAGAGTCATCTGGAAAGAAAGGGATTGGGGAAGGTATCCTGGAAAGCAGGCTGCTACAGCAGTACTTTGTGTCTGGGACACCACCCCCCACCCCCACCCCCACCCCGACCCATGCTCCGTGTGCCTGACAGTCGTGTTCAGTGGAGCTCGGCATTTGCCCGGATTCAACAACGAATTAGTCCCACTTTGTGAGGACAGGTGAAGCTTGGGTTTTTTCAGCATTCCCTGTGGTGGGGCAGTTCATTCTGCATTGAGAATCTCCTCCAGGAGTGTTCCTGGTCCATTTTACTTAGAAGTGACAGGGTGAGTGGGGATCATGCAGATGGTGTCAAAATTGACTAACAAAAGTATTGGCAGTGGAGGCTGTTCATGCTCCGCCCCCTGCCACCTCACCTGGCCAGTGCTTGCTAATTTTCTGGGGGTATTGGAAGAGCTGCCAGGGGAAGGTCAGGAGAACTTGGTGAACAGGATGTGAATTCCACAGTGGAATTGCCCACTGAGAAATCCGAATCCGTAGAGAACTGCTGAGACAAGTATTAGGGACAGTGGACTCAGAAGAGTTACATGATGCAAATGAAGAGTTACATGGTGCCCGTTTGAGTTTCCTGGGAGACCAGGATCAGCTAGATCCAAGTTGCAGAGCAATGGCCTCACTGAGAGGTGAGGCCTCTTCCAGAAGAAAGCTGCATGTCTTCCCTGAGGACTAGAGTGGGCAGTGACCTGCCAGGGCTGGTCAGGGTGTCTGAGCACTGAGAACGACTAGGTTAGGTAACTCTTCAGAGTTGCCACAAGCCACAGGATTCTATGCTCCTGTAGCTTTCAGTGTGTCTAAAACCTACTTAGTACCATACGGCAGACGCAATGTTATGGTCATTGTTGCTCATGAAACCTGCTCCACTGTTTCCTGACATGGTGGTGTAGGGGTCGCCTGCCTCAGACCTCACCTCCTCTTCCAACCATGCTCAGCATGGTCTCTCTGGCCTTTGCAGTTCCAGGCAAAACACCTGGGCCAACCTTTGCCTACGGTCATTGGCACATACAAGAACCACCCTCTGTATGCCCTGAAGAGGCATCTCCTGAAATACGAGGCCATCTACCCTGAAACAGCTGCCATCCTTGGGTACTGTCGTGGAGAAGCTGTCTACTCCAGGTGCGTGAGGCTGCCCAGTGGCTTTGTGGGCTTCCCGATGGCCCAGGACTGGCAACCTTCTGGGGCAAGGGGCTGCTTACGTCAGCCCTTTAGTCAAATGTGATGAGCTTTATGGTGTGTGCCTGCCATCCTGTGTGGTGTGTGTGTAGAAGGTATTATAGCTTGAAGATGAAAACAACAAGGATTAAAAGACCAGCAGATGTGGAGCACCTGGGTCTTTGGTTGAGTGTCTGCCTTTGGCTCAAGTCATGATCCTGGGATCCTGGGATTGAGTTCCATATCAGGCTCCCCACAGGGAGCCTGCTTCTCCTGCCTAAGTCTCTGCCCCTCTCTGGGTCTTTCATGAATAGATAAATAAAATCTTTTAAAAAAGACCAGGTACAAAAAAGTTATGGGGGAAGAATTAAAAGTACAACAAAGTTTACATGGGGCAATAAAAAATACACCCCTAATACGTAAGTTACAAATACACAAAAGGAGGGAATACAAGATATGATCAGGAAAATTAAAGTGATTGATGTTTTAATGGCGACGGAGCTTCTGTTTGGGAAGATGGAGAAGTTCTGGAGGTAGATGATGGGGACGGTTACTTAGTGTGAATACACTTAATGCTTCTGAATTGCACACTTAGAAATGGTTAAGATGATATATTTTGTGGATATTTTGTCCACACTAAAAAAAAAAAAAAAATTCCAAAGAACTGGGGAAGGGAATAAGAGTTAGAAAAAGAATGTAAAATATATACAAAATTAAAACAAAATTTTTTAAGGTTTTATTTATTTATTTAGAGAATGTGGGCATGTGAACAGGTGGAGCAGAGGGAAAGAGTTGCAAGCAGATTCCCTGTCCGAGCACAAAGCCCAACGCCCAGCTCCATCTCAGGATTCTGAGATCAAGAGATGCTTAACTGATTGTACCACCTACTTGCCCCTAAAACAAAATATTTTAATAATGTCAGTTTAGGGTGAGGGGGAAAAATAAAGAAGAAGAACTTTCTTTTTAAGATTTTATTTGAAAGAGAGAGCACGAGCAGGGGGAGGGGCAGAGAGGGAGGATGAAGCAGTCTCCCTGTTCAGGGGGGAACTTGATGTGGGGCTTGATGTAGGGCTTGGTCCCAAGACCTCGGGATCATGACCTGCACTGAAGGCAGATGCTCAACCAACTAAGCCAACCAGTTCTCCTAGAAGCAGAACTTTTAAGATAGAAAACCACAGAAAGAAAGAACTAAAAGAAGTGATTTTTTGAAACATTGGAATGAAAGGCCAAAAAATAGAGTAGATGTTTTTAATAAATTGGAGAAGAAAGAGAAAACAAGGCAATCACTTGGGTAGGTGATATGAGTCCTCTTAGTGGGGACGTCCTGCATGGACTCACCCTACACCCTCTGTGCAGGGGCTGTGGCAGGGCCTTGTGTTCCATGTCAGGAAGCGTCGTGCTGGTCAGGGCCTCAGTTACGGACAGTCTGAGGCCTCAGAGGCTCCCCGTGCCCAGCTGCCTGGGTAGAGGCCGCCCAGGTAGCAGTCATAAGGCAGAGGCTTCCTCAGATGGTTGAGGGGCAGCCGGTCTGGTGGAAAGAAAGAGCAGCCCTCCATAGGGACCACCATGTCAGTCCTAGGAGAAAGCATTAGAGGTAGACAGTTTTTGTTGGGTAGTAACATAAAGTCTACCACTTAACCATCTGTAAGCATACCGCTCAGTGGTGTTAGGTATGTTGATCATACTGTACAACCAACCCATCAGCTGTCTCCAAAAGTTTTTCATCTTCCCAAAATGAACCTTTGTCCCCATCAAAAAGTAACTCCCCATCCCTCCCCCAGCCCTTGGCAGTCACCATGCTGCTCTGTGTCTTCTGCATTCAACTCTTTTAGGGACCCCATAAAAGTGAGATTAAACAGTATTTGTCGTGTTGTGACCGGTGTTTGTGGATGGCCACCTGTGTAGCTTCCTCTTTTGACCGCTGTGAATAATGCTTCTGTGAACATGGGTGTATAAATATCTGAGATTCTGCTTTCATTTCTGTTGGGTATATGCCCAGAAGTAGAACTGCTGGATCATATGATAATTCTGCGTTTACTTTTTGAAGATCCAACCTACTATATGCCACAATGGCTGCATTGTTTTGCAGTCCTACCAGCAGAGTACAAGGATTCCAATTTTTCCACACCCTCACCAACACATATTTTCTGGTTTTTTGATAATAGCCATCCTAACAGGTGCGAAGTGGATAGAAGCTGAGATTTATTCTGACAGGGCTGTGTCCACTTCCCTGCTGTTCTGCTTGTCGTGTCCAGACAGTGTCCACCTGCCCCTCCTCTCCTGTGTGAAGACCATGACCAGGACATAATTGCTCCTTTGGGCAATCAGAGCTGTGCAGCCTGCTGAGGGAGTACGGGTGGAGGTCCCTGCCTGGACAGGGATGCTGTGGGCAGAGCAGCACTGCTCCGGTGCCTGGAAAGTGGTCCTCCCACAGCCTGGCAAAGCAGAGAGGACCCAGCTCATTATCCCTCAATAGAGGACAATGCTGAGGGTCAGGAAGGGAAAGTGCCTTGTGCATGATCACCCTGCTAGGCTGTGGCACAGAGGAGGCACGCACCCCATGCGCACAGTACTGTGCTGAAAATCAGCCTCAGATGGGGCAGGTGCTGGAGGGCCACACTGGAAGGGAAATTGGTGCCCTTGCTCACTGAACCCTGCTCTCTGGTCAGAGTTCAGGCTGCAAACTGAGGAAGAGATGAGTGCTCCCTGGCTCAGCAGGGAAGGCAGGTCCCACGGTTCCCTCAGGAGCAGGGCTTGAGGAGAGAATCAAGGGCTGAGCCTTCTGGGAGGCCCTTCTGGGAGGTGGTGTAAGGTGTACATCCATGCACTTGGTGCCCCTTCAGCCAGCTGTGAACTTTGCCATGTGTCTCCTCCTGTTGGCCCCCACAGGGATTGTGTGCACACCTTGCATTCCCGGGATACCTGGCTGAAACAAGCCCGTGTGGTGAGGCTGGGAGAAGTGCCCTACAAGGTAACCACTGGGGGGCGCGCTGGGGGCAGAGGCATGGGCACAAAGGGCTGCTGAGTGCACACCCAGGAAAGGCATCCTGGGTAGACCTTTCTGGCTTGAGAAAGACTGGAGGAAGAGAAAAGCATATAAATATGTCTTACTTTAATGAGGAATTTGGAAGTTGGATCTTTCAGATCATGCAAGAAATTTTACGTTTTTTAAAAGTTATAGAATAGAGGCTGTATGTGATCCCTTACGAGAAGCCTGTTAACCCCTACCCTCCAGGCAGCTGGTGTGCCCAGTGCCCATCTTCTGCCCCACCCAGACCACTCCTCTTTGTAGCAGTTACGAAGCCTGCTTGCTAGTCCTCCTCAGTGACAATTGTGGCTGTTAGACATCACCAGGGAATGTCTGAGGGGTTCCAAAGTGTCAGTGCCTTCCAGGGTGCATGACCCGGGTGGTTACTAATTTAAATCCTGGCCTTGTCATTTACCTGGCCATGGGACTTAAGTGACTTCATCTCTGAGTCCCAGTTACCCTATCAGTGATGAAAGTGTAGGACATGGTATGGCCAGTAAAAGCATGACTTTGGTCCTCAGGACCATGCCGTAGGAGATGGTTTACACCTCCCAGGCTGCTCATCTGTCCAGTGGAGACAGTGTTAGAACCTACCTGCTGGGTTTGTTGACAAGTTATCTGAGTTAACACACAGAAGCTCTGGGCACAGTGCCTAGGGCAGGGAGCACTCTGAGGGGTTGGCTAGTGGTAGCAGTACTTGAGTTGCTGGTGGTACTAGGAGTTGTACAGGGGATAAGAAGCACATTGTCTTGGGTTCATTGTGGCAGTTAAATGAGGCCACAGTTGTAAAGCACTCAGCATAGTGCCCAGTACACAGTAAGTGCTTAGGAAGTGGGAGTCTTTTTGAAAACTGGCTGTTCCCTCTGGCCTAGATGGTGAAGGGCTATTCCAACCGGGCCCGGAAAGCCCGCCTCGCCGAGCCCCAGCTGCAGGACCAAAATGACCTGGGCCTGTTTGGCAAGTGGCAGACAGAGGAGTACCAGCCACCCGTGGCTGTGGACGGCAAGGTAAGGGCAGCAGCGCCTGGTGGGGTCAGGACCAGCCTGCTTCATCCTGCAGCCGTCTAGACCCAGTATGCCACTCCCTGCAGGTCCCCCGGAATGAATTTGGGAATGTGTACCTCTTCCTGCCCAGCATGATGCCTGTCGGCTGTGTCCAACTGAACCTGCCCAACCTGCACCGCGTGGCCCGTAAGCTGGACATTGACTGTGTGCAGGCCATCACTGGCTTCGACTTCCATAAAGGCTACTCCCATCCCATGTGCGTGAGGGGCCTTCCTGGGGGCTGGAGGTGGGGTGAGACATCCTGGAGAAGGGGCAAGAAGTCGATGTGGGGGCTGAGGCCATGATCTGGGTTTTACTCTGGATTTGCAAAGTCAACCTTAACACTTTACCTTTTACCTTCACACTTTTACTCTGCCTCCATGCTAGGGCATCAGAACTAATGAAACAGCATGCTAGTGATGCTAGGTGAAAACCATTTCCTGGGGGTGGTGACGGGTGAGCCAGCAGTGTCAGCATGCTTCCTGGTCAGGTGGCTTCTGTCCTCCTGTGGGGTTGGGCAGCCCTTATCCCAGCTCCCTTAGGCAGGCCTGGGGAAGAAGACAAGGTGTCGGAGTCCACAGGCCTGCCTTCTGCATGGGTGGCGTCTGTCAGTAGCTGTGGCTGGGATTATGGACGGCTGATGCAGGGAATCCATCAGGGCTCTGGGCGCTTAGGAGCCACCTGCTGGCCTCCGCAACGGAGAGGGGAGAGGCCAGAGCAGGCAGCAGGATCAGGTAAGACCATCCGTGTTGCATCCTTACAGAACTGATGGGTACATTGTCTGCGAGGAATACAAAGACGTGCTCCTGGCCGCCTGGGAAAATGAGCAGGCACTCATTGAAAAGAGGGAGAAGGAGGTGAGCAGTCTGGCCAGGGTGGGTGTGGGTGTGGGCTGAGGTGCGTGCAAAAGCAGATTGGCAGGGGCACACAAGCCCCCAGGTGGGGCAGGTACTGCACTTGCAGAGTGGTTAAAAGGAGAGGCCGTGTGCTCCAGAGCTATTTCCAGCTCTCGGACTTTGTGGAAGGCACCCTGTGGAGCTAGCCCCTGATAAACAGGGTCCTGTCTGCACCTCAGAGCCCACCATCTCTGGCCACTGTGTCCCTGGATCCTGGCTCTGGGGGCTGCTGCACCTGTGGCACACACCTGCCTCTGCTGAAAGGAATTGCCCATGGTCCCAAGTCTGTGTGGCCTCCTCCTTGAAGATGGTATAAGTCGCTAACAGCTAAAAAGAGGCTTCGGACTTGCTGCCTTTTATGTGCATCACTTTATAAATGACAGTCATTGTAAAATGACCTTGGCATAGTTGAGAAACTTTCTTAACTAAAAAGTCTTCTTTTGCACCTTTATATGTTCAAAGGTTCCATCTTTACATTTTTCCTGAAAATGGAGGTACCTAACATTTTGTGATCCATTTCATGTTGCCTGCAGAAAAGAGAGAAGCGGGCCCTAGGGAACTGGAAGCTGCTGGCCAGGGGACTGCTCATCAGGGAGAGGCTGAAGCTTCGTTACGGGGACGAGGTCAGTGGGGCTTGCTTGGAAAGAAGCCCAGGCAGGAGAGGGGGTCTCAGAACCGCGGCCCCAGAGTCTGCCCGTAAATGGCTTATGTTTTGACACCACAGTGTACCTGCCATGGGTCTGATCTGGGGCTAAACCCATCCAGGGAGGGATGAGCCTTGTCCCGCGTTTCTCAGTTTGACCCGCCACCCATAGCCTTGCACTGCTCCCTGTGGCCATCCTCCCATCCTGGGGTTGCTCATTCAATTCCCGTCTCATGGCACCTGCTGGCCTGGGCCAGCCTGTGGGCGCAGGTGCAAAGTTGATGGGCAGCCCTTATAGGGCTCCCATAGGGGCAGAGGCCCCTCCGCACAGTTCTGTGGTGAAGTCAGCATTGGGCAGACGCAGAGATGTGCGCTGGTTATAGCTATAACCACACCTGCTTTCTCCCTATCTCCAACCCCACATGCTGCAGGTTGCCTTTAAAAAATATTTTTGTCATGCTTCTCCCTCACATCCCTTTGGTGACCTTTACCAGGCTTTGTGTTGACTCCATCCACTCATGTGCTTTCACCTTCTGCATCCAAACCCTCCATTTCTCACTCTCCAACCCTGCTGGCCCCACGGTCAGGGAGCCCCCCCCCCCCCCCCCCCCCCGAGCATTTGGCACTGAGAGGTGGTCTGTGCAGTTGAAGACATTGGTGCACTTTTGTGCGGAAGTGAGGTAATATGTGCAAAGCCCCGGCCTGGCGATCTCCTAGATTTGGTTGTATGCTCCTTGAGAGCAGTTTCCTGCATAAACATCTTTGCATTTGGCAGCACTGAGCCCAGAGCAAGATATCTAGTACCTGCTTGGAAGAGGCCCCAGTGTGAGGAAAGCTCTCCCCCAGCCCCACACGGTGCCCTGCCTTCCCTGAGTTACTGACTCCAGGAAGGGCTGTTGCTGGGGGCTTTGCTGCCCCGATTGCTCCCTTCCATCTGGTTGAGGCCTGCCCTTCCCCTCCATTGTCCCCCTCTCTCCAGAGTGGTACAGGAGCTCCCCAAGCACATGCAGGTGGTGGACTCTCTTCTGATGAAGAGGAGGGGACTAGCTCTCAAGCAGAAGCATCCAGGATCCTGGCGGCCTCCTGGCCCCAAAACCGAGAGGCTGAAGAAGAGCAGAAGCCAAAGTGCTCTAAGAAGACCAAAAGGGAAAAGAAGGCAGCGGCCTCCCACCTGTTCCCATTTGAGAAGCTGTGATGGGGGTGGCTACCCATCAAACTCTTGCCACGCAGGCCCAGGTGGTGGCAGCGGCATCTCCTCTAAGAAAGCACAGAAGCAGCATGCGCTGCCCATGAGGGCCCGGGGACAGAGGGGTGACGCTGAGGTGGTGCCATGGGTCTGGTCTGGCCCAGGCTTTGTCATATGTACCCAGAGTAGGGCTTTCAGAGCTGTCTCATGCCCCTTTGGTTTGAGCTACGGAGCCCTTCGCAGGAGACTCCCCTGCAGCCTACACAGCACTCAGCCCCTCTTGGGAAACCTGAGTTAGTTCTCTTACAGAAACCACTGGGTGATTTAGAAACTGCAGGTGAATTCTTCATCTGTCAGACTCTCGTGCTTTTGCCTCTTGCAGACTTGGGACCCTTTTCCCACAGCCCATTCATTTTGTCCTCAGCCGGGTTTACTAATACTGCCTTAGGCTGCCTCCTTGTGGTGTAGGAGAGCGGGTAGGTGCTAAGTATGGACACCTTCCATTACAATGTTGGGGTCTACTTTTCAGGGTAACACTTCAGGGTGGCAGAAGATGGAACAAAGAACTAAAATCAGGAAAGAAAAGGAGGAACACTGAGAGTTAAAGAACTGTTGGTCAGAGTGGATCAGTGTTAAACTAGATTTTATTCATTGCTGGATAAGTTTATAAACGCTCTATGCATTGCCGATATTCAGGAGAAATAACTTTTGTAACATTTTGAGAAAAAATAAAACCTTTATCTAAAAAGACATAGCTTTGCATTTTCTTCCAGATTTGCTGCCGGCTAAGAACACCTGCATGATGGGGTGATCTGTCCACATGTTAAGACTAAAGACCAGGTTTTTGTTCTCAGGTAGACCGGGAACTCATCATTCCACACAGGGAACTTTTTCTTTCTGTGTTAGCAAGGGAAGATGTTCTTTAACCTTTGACGGAAGCCATTAAAAATTTGAGCTAGTTCTATCCAAGGGAAACAAACAAAACACTTGCGGTGTGACTCATCTGTAGCAAGAGTCTGGCTGGAGGACTGGTGAGAAACAAACAGAGGTTGCCTTGGAAACCGCAGAGCCTCCTGCTTCCGGCACCACAGCCCCCCCTCTCCTAGAGGTAAGCCACCGGTTATCTGGGGAGATGTCCATTCCTCGGAAGCATTGTGGAACTGAACCTCAGATTTGAGAAATAGGTGGTTTTGGGAAATCACCTACTTCAAATCTTGTCACAAAAAGCACACAGTGTTAGCTCCAGAGTGGACAACCAGCAGCTGCCCATTGCTTCAGAACACAAGGCAAAAAGTGAAGAGCTAATGTGGCACATGTCAGGCACCTCATGGCCTTTAGCTCACTGAGCCCTCACCACAGTGCCATAGGGAGAAAGGCATTGCTGCCGTTTTCTAGATGAGAAGCTGAGACCAAGAGATGATAGGCTCGCCACCATTGCACCGCCAGGCCATAGCAGGCCTGGGGCTGGAGCTCGGGTCTGTGCCAACAGAAAGCCTTGGGGGAGCCCATTAGACAGTGTCACTCTGGTTCCAGCCACCTCTTCTGATGTGTTCTGAAGCTGGTGGAGGTCTGAGTCCTTTAAATCAATCCAAAACAAAGGACTTTGGTAGGCAAGGCTCCTAAGTGCTAAAAATATCAAGTTGCCCATTTAAGAAAAATTGAAACCTACTTAGAACGGAGTTCTAAAAGTTCACCCAGTTCTTAAATTAGTTCTATGGCTTAATTATTTAAGAGAAAATTTCAAAAAAAGTAACGACAAGGTCTTATAAAAGCTATTTTGAAATTTATTTTGAATTTTTATAAAAAATACAAAGATAATACAAATTTCATGATTTCCCAAAGATTTCAAATATTTCTTAACATGACTTTGCTCTTGAAGAACACTACTGAAATTCGTAGTAACTTAAAATCTGTACTAGAAAAAGTCACACAGACCAAATCCCATAGATTTTGTATTTAGCTACTACCTAGTTGTTCTGTTTTCCAGAAGCATCCTTTAAGAGTGGAGAGATTCAGTGACAACTGCTGTGTAATAAGCAGTAGTGAATACTATTTCAGTTCTTAAATCCAGACAAGTCATCTCTGGGACTGGCTGTTTTCAGTCTCCAGTCACATCACAGACCTCCCAGGCTAACAGATTGTGAGGCTGCTTGTTTGAGGAGTTCCAATCACTTACTCAACCACCAACTAATTTGCTAAAGCCACCACTCCCAGCCAGGCAGAACAAGTCCAAGGAACAAGATAAAGGGTATACGAAGGATCTTTGAAACCATCAAGGTGACAACATACTTGATCTTTCATCGAGTGTGAGACGAACGGAGTGCAGTGTGGGCAGATGGTATGTAGGAGTGAAGCTGTGGACGCAGGGCGTGACAGAAGCCACTCAGAGGCAGGCACCAGCCCCACCCCCGCCATGAAAGGAATGAGGCCTGAGAGCTACACAAGCCTCAGGCCTCCGACTCCTGATTTGGGTTGGTGGGGGTCACTACGAGGGAGCCCACTTAGGATCAGAAAGCTTCCAGCCTTTTCCTTTAATGGCTGACTAAAAAATTAATCTTCAAGTAAATCAATAGTTTCTGATGCCAGAGGATGAAAGCAAATGCCTCCTCCACCTCATACAAACTCCCATCTCCTCCCTGAGTGTAATCCCTTGGCTGACACCGGCTTCAAAAGTATCCTCAAGCCTCCCACTGGCCCCAAGCAGACGGCCCCAAGTGAAACCACTGAGTCACACTCCTGTTTAACACCCTCCAAGCCTGAATCGACTTCAACAGATGGATTAAAAGTTTTTCTGTAACAGTCTGAACTGCTCATCATTCAAGCAGTGTTTTGTTTCTTTAAATCTGATTTGCAATAAATCCCTCTTCAGGTAGGAGAATATGTTACATACATGGAAGTATGTAACAAAGGAAAACAACAAACAGGACCTTTGGAAATCCTACCCTTGAAGTTTCTGGCCAAACCATAAGATAACATGTAAAGCCCAACAGACGTCCAATTTTCCTCGCCACGACACAAGTGGTGTTTCTAAGTACCAAGGCAGATTCTATGCCCAGGCTGGGTGTGTGGCACCCGGGTTAGGGGGTGCAGGCCAGTGTGACGGGCACTCCAGCACGGCTTGGAGGTGCCTGATGAGGCTGGCCCTGCGGGACCATGGAGCAGGAGGTGGCCGTGCTGGAGCCCTGGTGCCTGTCTCCAAGGATGAGGGGCAGTGAGTGCTAAGGCAGTAGGTAGGTCTGTGTAGTGTCACCACCTCACTGTCTACAGACATCAGCTAAGCAAACATGTGAGCTGGCCACGCACAGTCCCAAGAGAGGAGGAAGCAAGGAGAACGCCTTCTGCTCACCAGAGTTGCCCACAGGCAAGAAGACATGAACTGCTGAACACCAAACCTGACGTCCATGCACACTGCCAAGTCTGACCCCTTGAGGAGCAGAGCAGCACCGTCGTGGACTCATGCTTGGGTGAGGGGCAGGGGAGGGCGAGGCTGGGGGAGCTGGATCCTGAGGACCATGTGGGTATTGGGCGGGGGCCAGGGCCTGTTTCACTCCAGCTTTTTGGCTGGCACCCGTGTCCGAGCAATGATGATGGGCACCAGGGCCAGGCAGCTGATGAAGAGGGCGCACAGGGGCCGATAGAAGAGCCAGCCAGCAGCCACAGTCAGCAAGGTCAGTGAGGTGGCCACGCAGAAGGCAAAGGCTTTCAGGCCGATGTCGACCAGGTCTCGGAAGACGGGGAACCAGTCCACTGTGAGGAAGAGAAAAGCCATGAGGTTTCCGAGGCCACCATGCTCTATGTCATAGGAGGTGAGCGGATCCTTCCTGTCTACAGATGGGGAAGGGTCCCTGATGCCCAGTGAGGACAGGACAGGGGTGGTGGTGGGAGGCAGACAACCTCCTGTGAGAGCTGGCGGGTCCAGAGGAGGGGTGCACAACTCAACCCACGCACCGCTCCAGGGGAGCAGGCAGGAGGAAATGCCTGGTAACCTCTCAACTATGAATGTGGCTGTCAGTCTGAGGCCAAGAGAAGACATGTGCCCATGATGGTGGCAGATTCTGTTTGCTGCACACGCACAAAGGGGACTGCACAGAACCTTCTACGGGTGCCTATTTGGGTGCCTCAGCCATTCCTGGAGGAGTCTGTTAATTCTAATTCAAGTCATTACCAATTATCTCTGTGCCCAGCTCTGTGCAGGGCTGAGGGAAACAAATTAGCCTAAGCTGCCCCCCCTTCCCGGTCAAGGATCTCCCTGGCCGCTGGCCCAACATGGGAAAGTCTGGGATACAGCTAATCCACCTGGACTTAAGCTGTCCTTGGCCTGTCGACCCCTCCAGGTTGGCATTCTGAAGCTGACGTCTGTCTGTGGGGGGAATCTTCACTTGGTTCCAGGAGGCCCTGGGGGTCTATTGCCACTGGGTTTGCAGAGCAAGGCCTGCTGCCCTGTCGTGACTCCAGGACCCTGCAGGCCACCTCCTGGCTCATCTTGGTCTGTTCAAGTCTGTGGATCATCTCCCCAAATCCTCCTGCCTGCCCAGGGACGCAGGTACAGTTCTTACCCACATTTTACCAACAAGGTCACCGAGGCCCAGGGAGTTCAACTTGTCCAGCATCCTACAGCTAGAAGGTGCCAGAGCCAGGATCTAAACCCAAGACTGAGCCCAGAGCCTGAGCTCTTAGCTATGGTTCTGAGCCTTGAGAGGACAGGAACCTTGTCTGTCCTGCTCACTGCTCACCCTAGGGCCTCCAGCAGTATGGTGCACACAGCAGGTGCTAAGTCCATAGGGACCAAACAAGAGCAAAGGAATGCTTCTGCTCTGTAGCTTCCCCCAGGCCCTCCACCTGCACTTCTAGCCCCTCCAGGCCCTGACCTCTGCCGTGTCTGGAGCATCAGCATTCCAGATGAGGGGAGAATCACAGGGTCCTTTGACGGTGGGGGAAGGAGGCTCCGAGTGGGGAAATGGCCTGCCTGGGGTCACACAACCGTGAGGGGCTCAGTGCAAAGGGAAGTTGGGGGATTCTGATTGGATTCTGATCTCTCCCAAATGGTGTGCAAGATGCCAGCTGTGGTGGTAGGGGGGACAGTGTCCTTTCCCCTCCTAGCCTGGGAGGGACTGTGGCCAGGCCTCTTGCCAGCTAGAGAGGGTAACTGGGGGAGAGGTTTCTGCTGGGGCCCAGTGTGGGCTGGATGGGATCATCTGGGTAGGAACACACTGGGGTAAGGTTTGCCGCAAGTCCCCTGGGGAGCACCATCTCCCAGCTCAACAGCGTGAGCTCGGACTCCGTCACCTGGGGCCTCAGCCTTCTGCCACATGGGGACCTAGCAACTGAGTCTGGCCCCATGAGCAGCCCAGCACTCTGCCGTGCGCTCCGACGTGCTGGCTGCCCCAAATCTAGCCCAGGTCTTCAGGTGAGGAGGGAAGTGTTATGGTTTTTTTGGGGGGGGGGGCGAGGGGGGGTTCCTAGTTGCCAAACATTCACAAAACTCCGCCCCAGAGCTCTGATGTGCAGACTTCAGGTCTGGCTCGCTGCAAAGCCTGGCTCGTCTCCTCGCCCGCTCACTTGTGGAATGAAGGGCTAAAGGAATGAGCAGGTGGGCTGGGGACAGATCACAGGGGCTACGCCAGCCCCCCAGGAGCTGATCCCCCTCCCTGGAAGCCCCGTCTACCTTCCTCAGGCTGTTCATCTCAGTGTTGCGGGTGGGACACAGCCCCAGCAAAATGCCTGGTTTCCGCCCTGAGGAGCACTGCAGCCAGAAGGCCCACTGGTGGTGAGAGGCACAGAGGTGGCACACGGGCTGCATGAGGGTGAGCAAGGTCCCCCCACCTGTCTCTGCACACCTACCCAGGGTATAGACGATCCGGGTCATGAGGTTGAGGCCCATAAACATGGCCAGCCAGCCAGCCGCCCGCAGGCCCCATGTCTTCAGGGAGTTGCTCTTTCGTTCTCTATGAAACACCTCCTGTGGGATGAGGTGGGGGAGGGGTGTCAGGTCTTGTGTCTCTGAGGGGCCACCGGCCTCCCCCTTGGCAGGGCAGGTGCCGAGGGGTCTATTCCACAACTCAGGAGCCACTGGCTGTTTCTGAGCAGACCAGGGGAGGGGAGGGCACATCCCCTACCTTGGCCTAAGTGTCTGCCGGTCGCGCACAGCACAGGCCGGGGCAGAAGGGGCCTCTGGGGCAAGCACGGAGTCCTTAGCCCACTGCCTCATCTGGGATGAACTGGGCCCTCCTCCCTCCTGGGGGACGAGGGCGTCCCGTGTGCTGCTTCACCCCCCAACACCCTTCCCTCGCTCTCTGCTTCCCCACTACCCCCACCCACCCCACTTCTCAGGGCCCACAGCTGCACCCCCTCTGGCTGCTCTCCGCCCTCCCTGCAAGCCCCATCCACTTCCTTGGCGCTTCCCTGCCAGGGCCCCTGGTTTCCAGCTGCAGCCCTGGGCATTCTGCTGCCCATGTGCCATCTGACAGGACCCTGCAGCCTCCTTCCCAACCTTTCCCCTCTGTCATGTCCACCTCAGTGAACGCCACAGCCACTTACCACCTGCACAAGCCAAAACAGGGGTGTCACACTTGGCTTGCTCCTCCCTGCAGGGCCCACCTCCCATCTGGTCCCAGCAAGTCCTGCGAATGCTGTGTCCACGTTTCCTCAGATCTCTCACGCTGTCACCCTCTCCCAGCAGGACCACTGCAGGAGCCTCCTCCCTACTGGCCTCCCTGCTTCTACCACCCCCTAGGCCCTGCTGCCTGTCTGGGGACCAGGTCAAGTGTCCTCCTGCCCTGGGGCCTTTGCACATGTGCTTGCTCCACCTGGAACAAGTTTACCCACAGTCAAGTTTGCCCACTGACATTCTTCTGGTGTCAGCCTTAATGCCATTTCTTTAGAGTCCCCTTGTCATTTCCTAGGACAATAACAATACCACCACTTACTGCCTGCCATCTATCAGTTGCTGTCCTCAGTGCTTTACAAGTACTGCCTTTCTTAGTCCTCAAACTAACTTCACAAGCTTGACACACTTACCTCCAGTTTACAGGTAAGGACACTGAGACTCTGAATAAATGAACAAATAATCTTGACAACAACCAAATCAGGTAATCATAATTCTTCTCATCCAAAAGGATAAACAGCTGGCTCAAGGCCCTATAGCCCGAGGAAGGCAGCGCGGGGCTTGAGTTGGGGCCACCCCAGTGTCCACACTTGTCTACACTGAACCCTCCTCCCTCTGGGACTGGAATCTGGGCGTCCTGACTTGCAGGGCCCTCGCCACCTCCTTAGCTCAGGGCCTTCTCTCCCTGCTTGGCAGAGATGCCAGACCCTGCACCAGAGGCCCTGGGTGGTCAGCACGGTCTGAGCCTTCCCTCCTGGGAGCACGCCTCTCTGGGGGACAGCTCTGAGACCTGGGCCTCCACCTGCAGGAGGTAAGTGTGGGGAGGGGCCAGAGCTGCAGGAGGGAGAGGAGGCCTGAACGGGGCCTCCTAATTTTAGCAACTCCCAGAGAGTCACCGATGGAAAGGATGACTCAAGCTTGCCCAACTGGGAGGTGGCAACCCCACCCTGAGGCTGGTAACCGGCTTGAGCTGCCTGCCACACCCTGGTCCTGGCTGGATAAGGGGGAAGGTGAGCCCCATCTCCGGCTGGGGCTGGGGCTGGGGTGGGAAGGATGGCAGCTGAGCGCCTAACACCAGGGTCAGGAGGCCCCCCCCATCCCAACCCTGCCCACTTTATGGGTTGAAGAGTCCCGCAGCCCTTCAGGCAGAAACAGAACTTCCCACTGTTGACCGCTGTGCTGTGCGGTCAACAATGTGGAACTTAAAGACACGGGTTTTGCCTAGAAACGAGAGGCTAGCTTTTAAGGGCTGCAACTGAACTAGTCACCATCTGCACAAAGAAGGTGTTTACAGATGGGGAACAGTGCCAGCCCTCCTTCCAGTGCCAGGTTCAGCTGCTCTGATCCCTGCATGGTCCCCAATGCTCGGAAAGAGGCCCCCACCTGTCACGGGGGCCTCCCAGGCCCATGTCCTCTCTGGGTGACAGCTGCTGCTCCTGTTCCTGCCTGACCCCAATGCTGCTGGCTCTGACCCCTTTCTCGTCACTTGTAACCCAGCAAAACTGTCACTGGGAGAGGCTTCCCCAGAGTCCATCTCCCACCTCCGTTTCACAACACTCAGTGCAAGGCATCTTCACTCCTTGGTTCTCCTGGCAAGTCCCCTCCCCCCAGGAAACGGGAAGCTGGAGAAATAGGGGTCTGCTGTGTCCCCCCTTCTGTCCTCCGTGCCATGCATGGTCTGCTGCACACATGGGGAGACGTACTCCTGCCACCTTCTCCCCTATTCAGTGTGCTGGCTGTGCCCCCAGTGGGGGCGCTTGCTGAATAACCACGGGAGGGGTGAGGGAAGGGGGAGACGCCTGCCCCTCCATCACACAGATGGGCAGCAGCAGCTCACCTCTGCCGAGAAGTCCCCGTGGTGCAGGAGAAGCAAGGTGTCTCCCGACTTGGTGGAGTAGGGGACCAGCTGGTCACCCCGTTGCCGGGCAATCACAGTGACCTGGTCAGAGACCTCAGGGTTAGAGCTGAGGGGATCAGGCTGCCAGGCCCCGGCAGCCCTCGCACCATGTGCCCGCAAGGAGAGTGAGGAGATCCAGCCCACTCACAACTCCAGGGAGGACCTGGCACAGAAGCCTGTGTCAGGGCCGGGGCCAGGGGTGAAACTGCATATGACATGTGACAGGGTCACAGACTGGAGACCAAGTATTTACAGAGCAAAGCCTGGGGGCTGGAGGGAGAAAAGGAGTGTGTGATTGGAGGAACTCTCCCAGGAGGGCCCTCTAAAGCAGCAGGAGAAAGGCCCCTTATCCTGGGGCCCACGGGTGTCCATGGATAGCTGTGGTGCACATAGGGCTGAGGCCGCTCAAAGGCACGCCCGCCGTGTGCCCGCGGGAGTGCACGCACACAGGAAGGGTCCCATGCGCTCAGGGCCCCGTGCACAGCGGGAGGTGAGGTGGCTCTGCCTGGGTCCGCGCGGGGGAAGCCGGTTACCACATGAGCCGGGCCCAGGTCCGGGTCGTCGCCGCTCAGCCCCGCGTAGGAAAAGGACACGCGCACGTCTCCGACCTGGGAGTGAAGAGCGGGGGGCTGAGTGAGGCCCGGGGCAGCCAGCCTGGGCCCATGTCCCCAGCACCGCCGAACCCCAAGGCTCACACTGCTCTCCCGCCTCCACACCGTGGCCCAGGTGCCCCCCTCCAATTTCATTTGGCCAGGTGGATTAAACTGAACCGAATCCGAGTCCCAAACAGGAATGTGCTTCCTCTATGTTGTGGGGCAGGGAGACGGGGGGAGGGGCACTCCAAGGTCCTGATCTCTGCTACGTGAACAGCCCAAAGCCCTGCGTACCTCTGGGTACTTGGGGTTTTCGCTGTGGTAGAAATAGTCTCCCCTGCGAATGATGTCCACGTGCGGATCATCCAGCTTGGCCAGGCTCAGCGGTCTGAAGTTGTCTACTTTGTCGATGAGGCCTGAGGAGTGTGCAGCGGTTACAACACTGGTGTGCAAACAACCTCCCTACCATCTGCACACCCCACAGCCTGACCTCCTTCCCAAGGGGAGTGCGGGGATCTCCAATCCCTCCTTCCCTACTGCTGCCCCCTCTAGAAAGCCTCCCTGGCTGCGGCTTTGAGAAAAGCCTGAGCCCCTGTCTGAGCCTGGCTCCCCTGCTGCTTGCATGACACTTGAGGCCAGGGCTGCCAGGCACAGCAGCCAGCAGCACGGCAGCCACACAGCCACACGAGCCAGGCCCTAGGGCCCGACCTCTCCTCCCTTGCCCTGACTGCACTGGGCCTCCACCCCTCCTCCCTACCCTGGCTATTTGGGGCCTGTGTTTTCTCTCCCACCCCAGGAGTCACTGTGGCCGGCAGTGCTGCCTTGTCCCTGGAAAGCCTCTGTCTGGAGTCACTCGGAGGGGCCTGCTGTGAACTGCTGCGCGCTGGATGGGGCTCAGAGGTGGAGCCCGTGGGGGGCAGCCTTGTCTCTACAGCTGGCTCTGGGACCGCTTAGGAAGGGCTCTCAGCTCTGTCTGGTCAGACGAGGCACCAGCAGTACTTGGAAGAAACCGCGTTCAGGGGAACCTGGCTGGGATGGTGCTGCTCTACACAAGTCTCCCACCTCCCGGGGACCTACCTGCCTTTCCTCTGGCCCCCAGCCCAACGTATGATGCCGGGAAAGCGCAGGCCGATCCCACACCCGGGGCAGCGGGGACCCCAGCTCCTGCGAGGCGGCCAAGTAGAAGCACATGGCCTCTGGGTGCTGCTGGGTCATCTGAAGGGGCCAGAGACTCACCTGCTGAGAGGAAGAACCTGCCAATCTGCACGAAGGGGGCTGTTGCCGTGAAGGACTCCACCGCCATTGCGCTGTGGGGCAGAAGGAGCTATTGGCAGAGCAGGGTACTGGCCAGGAGCCCTCTGGGTCTCTGGGTTGTGCCAGGCAGGGTTCCCACCCAGGCGCTCCTGCCAGTCCAGACCAGCCCAGGCACTGGGGACATCTTGTGTTTACCAGACCTGCCCCTGGAGGCTCCTGTCCCCCTCGCCTGGGTGGAGCACCCTCTTCCTGTCTCCCAGAGCTTCATACCTTCTCACCTAGGGCCCCTACCGGCCTTCCCCTCCCCAGCCACCCATTGTCAGATGGACTTTAGACCCTCCCAAGCCCTCCCCAGCCACAGGGAGCTCCCGTGCCAGCCACGGTGCAGAATCAAAGCCCCTCCCATGGCTCCACCACTAAGCCCATCTCACCACCCCCATGTCTCTGAGCTAACTGCCCTCTGCCAACATCCTACAAAGGCCTACATCAAATCCATGGCCTCCTGAAAGTCCCTCTGATTGTCTTCCCACTCCCACAGCCGGTAACAAAATGCTTCCCTGGCACTGGATGTGCAAATCCCTTCAGGCACTCAGTCCAGGCCTCACATTCACGACTTGAGGGGAGCCTGTGTGGTCTCAGGAAGTCAGCTCTCGCCTCCATGTGCCTGGTGCCCAGCGCAGGAGCCGGCCTCAGAACCATGTCCCCGACTTTCATCAACTCATGAGGCAGAAGCAGCTCCACGCTATCACTCAGATGGGGAAGCTGGGGCTGGGGGCCTGCCACTGGCAGGCAAGACTATGCTCAGGCCTGGGCACCCAGCTCTCACCTGGGGTTCTTGTGGCCGATCTCTCGGTCGAAGTTTCTGCTGTTGACGATTTCTGACCTCCATTCAGTGTCTGTGACAGGGAGAGGGAATAACATGGAAACCATAGTAAGAGTGGCCATATGTCTGAGGGCCACTGGCTCTGTGTCCTTTTATCTAAGCCCGTGGCCACTCCAGGGCGGAAGGGGTGGCTCCTAGAGCCTCACTGGACAGATGGAAGAGCAGGACTCCCAGGATGGGCACCCAGGGCTCCCAATGCCTGGTTCCATGCCTTCCCTACTGCTGTCAGCCTTGGCTAAGGGCAGAGACCACGTGTGTGCAGGGGGTGGGGGTGGTACTCACTGTAGGAATACCTTGTCTCTGTCTTCACCTGCCCGTCTTCCGTGTACTCCCTGCAGGGAAAGCACAGGCAGCCCCAGAGTCAGCCTATCACCCCTGAGGCATTCCTGTCTCTGAGTATCTCCAGCTGGAAGCAACACGGGGCTGCCAGGTCAAAATCCCCAAATGGAGCTGACCTTGTCTACAGCAGCCCAGAGACCAGGTACTCACTCCCAGCCACACAGCCAGCTCCGTCCTTTGGAGGCCCACGCTGGAGAAAAGAACTTTCTCATCCTGAGCTAAAATGTGCCTCCACTTGACTACCCTCTGGGCTCAGAAACCTGGCTTCACCCTGTGCTCTAGCACAGTTCCCTGGAGCCCCTCTCCAGATGCCCTGGTTCCCTGAGCCACCCCCCTATCCCTTACTCACAGTCCAGGCCGCTCAGCTCTAAGTGACCCTTGCCTAATGACAGCTTGTGTCGGAACAGACAGGATGGAACCCGGGGCCACCTCTGCTCTGGCATGGGAGAGACCATGGAGCCCACACAGAGGAAAGCACCGTTTGCAGCCTGGATCCAGGCATGTCTCGAGCCTGCCCATCCCTGGGTGACTTTCTACCACAAGCAGCATCCTCCCTTCTTTGAGCCACTTGCATTAGATTCCTGCCACCTCTACACAAAAGATCATTGACTAAGAACTTTGGGATAATTTGACATTTCTCTGAGTGGAAGATTTCATACTTTAAACTTTGGAAGTGTCAAAACAAAAAGCCACCTGCAACGTATCCTGCCACCTGCACTTTCTTTATCCCTGATGGACTGTTCACTCCTCGGGGCCTCACCTGGACTCCTCTGTTTCTACCCACTGGTACATCTCTACGTGCCGCCGCAGCTTCACAGCCGGGAGGTGGACCCCATAGTTTGGATCAGACAAGAGCTTCGGAGAGAATCAAACAGAGAAAAAAAAATAAAATACAGGACAAGACTCACGTGAGCCCAAGATGCCAGAGAAAGTGGGACTAGATAGGAAAGAGGTTACAGCGGACAAGGAGAGAATGAAGGCCACCATGGCTGCTTTGGGCAGGAAGATCAGGTAAGGCTGCCTGTCCTAAGTCCTTGACACCCAATGCCCGGGACCATGAGCCTCCCGGTCCTGCTCGGGCTGCACGGCCCAATGGTATGGTGCCAATGACAGTGTATTTAGAGCTCAAACAGGAGGTCTGATAACCAGAGTACCTTTCAGCCGTACACCAGCCACACAGGCTTATCATCATCACTGAAGCACCCACTTGTAAGGCCCCTGCCCTGTGCCCAGGACCGTGCAAGGAGATTAGCTATCTAATCCCATGGACTCTTCAAAGCTGTCCCCACCCCCGAGTTGTTACAGTTATCCTTTGCATTTTATGAAGGTGCTGAGATGCGGGAGCAATCGGTCCACGTGGCTGCTGAGTGGTGCAGCCGGGAGTCACACCCATGTGTCCCTCGCCAGAGCCCAGGCGCTCAAAAATCCTCAACCAGACAACATCTAGCAACGTACCCTGAGCGTCCGGTGGGGCCAGCAACCTTCACCACACCTACCTTGGACGTCCGCAGGGCCCCGATGATGTGCACTAGCCTCCCCTCATTCTCCGGGGCCACACTATGGATGCTGTCGGGGGACACAACAAGCGAGAGCCCCTCGGCCAGGGAGGTTGCTGTCTTCAGTGCGCGGCCCTAGGAGCAAAAGGGAGTGAGGATTTCAACTCAGGTGTGGTTCAGCACAGTTGTGCTCACTGCAATGTATCTTGGCAGGAGAGGGCCTCAGGAAGCATGAGGACTTATCTCCCCATTTTACAGTTGGAAAACTGAGGCCTAGCAAGTGGCATGGTTGGAACTAGAGCCAAAGCTCCTGCTTTACCAGGCAGCTCTCTTCCTGCTGCACCACCCACCCCACACCCTCTAATTCTCAACACTACCCCATGCTGGGAGCAGCTGGTGCTTTTGTCTGCTGTGTGCTCCCTCCCTGTCTTCCTCCACCCTCTTGCCTGCCTTCTTCTCAGTTCTTGTAGTTTATACTGGGGGGGGGGGGGGGGGGGGCTCTGTATCATGTGACTTAGGCCGAGCCAATCAAACAGGGGTCCACTGTCCACAAATATCAGTTCAGAGAGAGGACTGAGACAAGCCAGGACACTGAGACCTCTCTCTGCAACTTTTGCTATACTGATTTTGAAAGAGATGGGGCTGCTAAGCTGGTTACATGTGACCCTGGAGTTGCTGAGCCACCTTTACCACCACAAAGGAAGAACCACCATGTGGGCTATCAAAGAAAAGCCCACAACAGAGAAGCAGAGGCAAAAGATGGAAAAATGGAGATTCCTAGTGACTCAACATGAGCACCTGGATCCAGCCATGCCTGAAGCTAGTCCTACCTTAGGATTTCAGGCCTGTGAACTGATCCATTCATCTTCCTACTTAAGTAGTTATGAGATTAGTCACACGAGATTCTGATTAATTCAGCACCATCACTGTCCTCCTCCATCCCACCTGTTGTAAAATCTAGGCCACATCCAACCTCTGGATTCACACCCTTTGCTAGGAAGACTATCCTCCAGGGACCCTCACTCTGCACAGAGGGATACTAGACATTTTACCTCATTGGTGAAAATTAGGTAGAAGGAGAGCAGGAAGGTCATGAGCCCCACAAACATCCCACCCGAGGTCTCGCTGAGCCGCTCCAAGAAGCCTGGCTGGGGCTTGGTCGTAGTTTTGACATGTTCTCTCCTGTTACTTGTACTGGAATACTGAGAAAAAGAGTATTTAAAAAAAAAAATCAAAACGAAAATTAGTTTTTTAAAAAATAAACTGAATTTTGCTATTTGTTTATACTGTTCGAGTTTCGATTACATACAGTAAAAATGCAGATATTAAGCATCTGGTTTGATAGGCTTTGACAAATACTTACTCCATTTGACCAGCATCCAGATCAAGATAGGGATTGTTCCTATCATCTCAGAAAGTTACTTTGTGCCTCTTTCCTGCCAATACTCTCCTCTCCCACTCCCTAGTGTTAACAACGATTTGAATTTGTATCATTATAGATGAGTTGGCCTCTCATGGAACAAATGGGGCCATCACACACCACAAACTCTTTCTGTCCAGATTCTGAGGAGGGTCATCTACCCTGTGGTGTGTATCAGTAGCTCACTCGGGTATGTGGCCGAGTAGCGCTCCACCTCTGAGTATACCACGTTTGTCAACTCATTCACCAGTGGGTGGGTATTTTGGTTACTTCCAGTTCTTAGCTATCATGAACAATGCTTCTATGAACGTTTTTAGAGAAGTTTCTGTGAAGACATAGGGCTTTCATTTCCTTGGGTACTAGGTAAGGAATACCCACAGAGGGGGTGAGATTGCTGAATCAGAGGGAAGAGGTGTGTTTTTATGAAACTGTCAAACCATTTTACAAAGCCGTGACTAGGCATGTGTTATTCATTCAATTCAACACACGGTGGCTCAGCTTCCCAAGGGCCGTGCTGGGTCTTCTAGGAGTGAGGGAAGGGAAGATAGGCTGCAGGGCCAGTGAGCTGCAGGCATGCACGGTACTAGGCGATGCTGAGCGTTTGGTGAGGAGCAGATCCAGGGCTGAATGGGTGACCCCTTCCAGCTGGGGATCTCAGCAGGCTCCCCAGAGGAGGGGGCGTTTGATTGGGGTCTCAGAGGCAGACCCTGGCGTAAAGCATCCCTCGGAGGGGGAACTGTTTGAGCAATGGTGAGGAAGCAGGAAGTGGTTCTGGGAGCAGAGCTCTGGCTGGGTTTGGGGATGCACAGGGTGGAAGGAGATGAGGGCAGCCAGACACATCCAGGTGGGTTTGTGGTAGGCCTCAATCTCCAGAGTCAGTGGGTCAGGTTTTATCCAGCTGATAACAGAAGCATGGTTTGAGGTGTGTCCACTGCTGACTGAGTATCATCGTCAAGGGATCCTGGAGCCAGAGTGCTGGGTCTGTATTCAGGCTATGAGACCTTGGGTGAGCAATTATCCCTCTTATGCCCTCCATCTCCTCAGCAGTAAAATGGGATGAAAATCCAGTACACAGGGTTGTGGTGAGAACCAAAGGACTTAATTATCAGGCAGCTCAGTGCCTAGGACACAAGATGGAATGTACAGGTGCTAGCTGGTGGGAATGCTCCCAGCTTTCTCTGTAACGGGCACCCGAGACTGGTGCCACGGCTGGGGGTAAGCTGACAGAAGTCACAAAGGTGGACAGTGGTTCTGAGATGCGCACTTGGAGTGAGCCAAGCACCTGGCACAGGGGACCAGAGGAGAGATTCAGGTCAGCCTCTGCCCAAATAAGGCTGATGCCATAATCTCTGACTGTCTGTCCCCCAGTGCTCCAGCCCAGGCCCACAGGGACCAGATGTTCATTACACTCAGAAATGGTTTAACTTCCAATTCCATTGGGAAACGTTAATAGAGCAGTTCACTGCAGGCAGGTAGGTGGCCATCCACCATCATAATGATGACGAAGGCACCACGCCAGTCTATCACAGGCCAGTCACTGGCAAGCTATCGCTATCCCATTTCCGAGCTGAGAAAACCAAGGCTTATCAGTTAAGTCACCAGCCCAGATCACCCAGCCTCTAAGAGGGAGAATTAGGTTTCATATCTGGACAGACCAGAGGCCACTCTTCTACCACTGTGCTCCAAGCCACATTCCTCACTTCTTGGGCTATAAGGAGAGCTGAATGCTGGGAGCCAGCAGCAGAGAGTGTCAGGAAAGGGAGTCCATCCTGCTTTTAGCAGTGCAGCCCCCAACTGGGAAGCCAGAGGGCATGACTTCCAGAACTCTGGGCCTCCCCTCAGCATACATCTAGGAGCCACATCAAGGACAGCGGCTCATGGAAGACCTTGAAGGGAAGAAAGAGAGGCACAGGAGGGTGCA
The DNA here is from genome assembly GCF_048418805.1 of Vulpes vulpes. NCBI lineage: Eukaryota > Metazoa > Chordata > Mammalia > Carnivora > Canidae > Vulpes > Vulpes vulpes. Next base: position 57,475,184 of record NC_132788.1, on the reverse strand, counting down.
GCTCAGGCAAGGTGGGCACTGACATGGCACACTCAGCCCACATTCCAAAACAAAATCCAGTAGACATGGATGGTCTTGGGATGAGGATCATAGAGATTTCCTCCACCCACAGCTCACTACCCACTCTATTTCCCTAGCCTGAGGGCCACCCTCCAGTGCCTCTCTTCTCCCCCTTCAAGGCCACCTATGAGCCCCTTATCTTGATGTTGGCTCCTTGATATGTGCTGAATACATATGCTTGTCCTCAGTGAGCACTCTAGGCTCCTGAGCAAGAGCAATGAGTGATGGAACAGAGGTTACACACAGGCCCTGAAAATTACCCTGTATTACTTGCTATCTAACCTTCTGATCCTATTTGCTCACTTATAAAATGGAGATGGTTCACAGAACCTCTGTCACAGGGCAGTTTTGTTGTTACATCGATGAAGAAATCATGCCACCTCCTTGCACCACCCCACCACCTTCAGATCTTTCTTCCTCACCAGGCCTGGTGGCTCCTGCAAACGTGCAGCCAGCCCCTGGATGACTCAACAAAGGTTTGGCTGCAGAAGATACCCACATTCATACACATTCCTTGGCAAAGGTCAGGTGCAGTACACCCAAGAGAGTCTCTGCTCACCAGGGCCATCTGCGGCAGACTGTGAACCTAGATGTTTTTTTTTTTTTTTCATGCATTAAGTAAGCACCCTCTCTGCACCAGGCACTGTGCTAGTCACAGGCTGACTCCCTTAAACTTCACACTAACAGGTCCCACGAAGAAACACCCGCCCAGAGTGATTAAGGCCACACAGCTTCTCAGAGGAAGAAACTGGATTTGCCCCCAGGTCGGCCTGACTCCAGGGCCTGCTCTCTTCAGCATCTTCCCATGCAGTAGCTGGCCACGCAGGCTGTGAGACCCCAGGCAAGTGCCTGCCTAGTGGGCAAATGCTCAATCTCTAAAATATTGTATGAGGGCAGACAGGGGTCTAGCTCTGGGGGCAGGCTGGTCTCCTGACTGTCCTCTCCCCTGGCAGCCCCTGGGTCTTGGGCCACCCCCGAGGCTTTCCTAGGCGCAGCATTCATGACTTCTAGGTCTCCCAGACAACTCTGGCTGAGGTGGAGCGTACTAGGGCTGTGGGTGACACTAACCCTGCCTCTCCAGGGGCGTGGAGGGCAGGGAGGACCCTCGGGGACATGAGAGAGGCTGGAAAGAGGGTGTAACAGGCCAGGGGACAGTGGCTAGGACACTCCAGCAAAGCAGGAGGGAGGGAGTGTCCTGGGGCTGGCAGGGCACCAGCGCTGGCTCCAGAAGCACTTTCACAGAGGAGGGGAGTGTGAGTCACCAGCCTTCCCACACCCAGCACCCTGCTGGGAGGCGCTGCTCGGTTTGTTGAATGAATGCTGGGCGGAAATCGCTAAGTCCCCGAGGCAGGCTGGCTGCGGGAGACACGGCCAGCAGGCCTCCGAGGGAACCACCGTCGGCCAGGGCCCCTCTAGCCAAACAGCCGAGGACGCGCGGGCCGGGCCGTGGGTGCGCTGGCTCCCGGCCCTCGCGCGCACTCCCGCCCGCACCCTCCTGCGGCATCCCCGCCGCCCGCACCCTGCAGTCCGTCCGCAGGTGCGGCCCCACCCGCGCGGTACCGGCTTCCCTGGCTCCTCGGAGGCCGCGCCGGCTCTCGCAGCCCCTGCAGGAGGAGCGCAAGGGCCCGGGCGGGCGCCGAGAGCGACAGCAGCGGCCGCGGGAGAGCGCCTCGCGCGCAGACCCCGACGCCGGCCCCCGCCGACCTCCTGAGACCCCCGCCCCGCAAACGCGCGGCCCGGACAGCCGCGACAGGGCCGCGCAGGGGGCGCCGGGGCCGGGCGCGCCGACGAGCGTCAGGCCGGCAAGTCGGACCCAGGCGGCCGCTACGAGGAGCGGGGAAGCCTGGGTGGGGTCCGGCGGACCAGGAGACACTCACGTTCGCGGCCATCGTGCGACCCGGCTGGGCGCTCGCCCTCGCTCTGCTCGGCTACGGAAGGGGCTGGCCGCCTGCGGGCAGAGCCCGGCGGCCTCCGGCCTGCTCGAGAGCTGCGAAAATTCGCGTGAACCCCAGAATCAGGGAGGACGCGCAGCAGTCACCGCCCCGCGGGCCACCGCCCTCCTGCTCCAGCGCGCCGCAAGGCCTCCTGGAATATGTAGTTCCGGGGCAGGCGCCGTAGCCACCACGCTGCAACGCGCCGCGGACCTCACTGATGCGCCTGCGCACCGCAAGTCATTAAGGGATATGTAGTTCCTACTGCCTCGGAGAGCCCCGAGCCGCGCGCGGATCCCTGGGGAATGTAGTTCCCAGCTGAGAGGGGCCGGGCTGGGGCTGGGAGGGCGCGGAGGCAGGCGCGCGGCGGGCAGGCCTGGAGGGGGCGGGTCCGCGTGGGCCTCGGAGCCGCCCGCCCTGCCTAAGAAGAGGTCACCGCGTGAGCCCGCTGCCGCCTGTGCCGCCGCCACCGCTACCGCCGCCAGGTCTGAGCCCCGGGGCTGCAGCCATGGCCTACTGCCGGCAGGAAGGTAGGGAGGTCGGGCTGCCATGGAGACCGGCCTACGAGGGCCTGCAGGGGACATGCGGGGCTGCCCCCCCCCCCCCCCCCCCCCCGCGGCCGTGCAGGCCCCGGCGTCCCGCGACCCCGTTGCGGGCGCGGGCGGCTCCAGGCGCGGCCCGGGGCCCCCTCTTCGGGACCCTTGGGAGGGCCTGGCGGTGGGGCCGCCACCTCCGCCTTGCAAATGAGAGAACGGAGACCGGGAGGAATGAGGCTGGTCCAAGGTCACTCCGAGCCTCGAACCCGGACCTCAGTAGGATCGGCACGTGGGAGCATTGTAAACTGGGGGGGGCACGGGAAGTGCTGAGCCGCTTCCTCTGGCTTGTAATTGGGGATTTATTGTTTTTACTACCGCTTTTAACCACACGTCGCGCGTTTTCCTTCGCACGCGCTGTACAGGAGTGCTAAAAGTGCCACCCACGGGTGCATTGACCGGGCGCCGGCTACGCCTGAGGCACCGGACCCCGTCGGTCCTGGAGCTGGGGTTCGAGCTTCCGCAGTCTGATCACCGCCCAGTCTCGTTCCTCTGGGATTCCAGGAGCTCTCAGCTGGAACAGCACCACCACCACCTCCACCTCCACCTCCACCTCCACCTCCACCACCTCCTCCTCCACCTCCACCTCCACCACCTCCACCTCCACCACCTCCTCCTCCACCTCCTCCACCTCCTCCACCACCTCCACCACCTCCACCACCTCCACCTCCACTTCCACCACCACCTCCTCCACTTCCACCACCTCCACCTCCACTTCCACCACCACCTCCACCACCTCCACCTCCACCTCCAGCTCCACCTCCTCCTCCACCTCCACCTCCACCACCACCTCCACTTCTCCAGCAAAGTGCCCATCTCTTCCCACCTCTCTCCACTTTCCTTCATCTGTTCCTACCTCTGCTGAAGAACCCAGGAGTCCCAGGGCCTCCCCACACACCGCCACTAACTAGCTTTCTGTCCCTGAGCTGCCATCTAACCAGGCCCCAGTTTCCAGTCTTGTAAGATGAGAAGTTGGTCTTCATTCATTTAGATCACTCACGGGCATCTTGTCTGTGCCTGTTGATAGGGATGGTGGACACATGAGAAAGTAAAGCTACCCAGAGAGTTGGAACTCACCCAGAAATTCTTTGGTGAATAGTCAGTCTGGTTCCCTTAGTTTGTTTCGGGGATCTGAAGACCAGAGGAGATGACCTACCCAAGGTCTTTCATACATCCTGTTAGAACAGCTCAGTCTAAAATGTCAAGCTTTTTCCCCAGTACCTCATTCTGCTTTTGGACCCACTCCTTTCTGGGGTCATAAAGCCATAATACTATGATTTTCTAATACTCACTGATGTCTCTCCTGAGTACTATTTTTAGGGATAAATAGTGGTGCCATGAACAAAAGTTCTCTCTGCCCTTACCACTTTGTTAGTAGACCTCTTTTTTTTTTAAATTTTCTTTCTCTGGGTTTCTTGTTTTTTTTTCTTTTTTTTTTTCCCTCTGGGTTTCTGATTTACTTCATTTAGCAAATAATTTTGAGCTTTTTAGATATAATGTGGCTATGCAGACGAATAAGATCTCTCCTTGCCTGTAAGGATATCTAGGAGTCAGGTTTTTTTGGGAAGGAAAGGTAGTTTCCATCTGCCACCAAAACATGGATCTTTATCTTTTTCTGGGTCAAAGATCTGTCTCTAATTTGGGGATGAGAATTGAAAGCCCCTACCTTATATGGCTCCAGCCTGACTGGTTGGTTGATTGATTTCTTTTAAGATTTTATTTATTTATTTGAGAGGGGGAGAGAGCACAAGCAGGGGGAACGGCAGATGGAGAGGGAGAGGCAGATTCCCCACTAAGCAGGAAGCCCAATGCATGGTCTCCATCCCAGGACCCCGGGATCATGACCTGAGCCAAGGCAGAAGCTTAACCGCCTGAACCACCCAGGTGCCTCTCCAGCCTGCTTTCTAACTACCCCATCATTGCTGAGCCACACTTGCATCTTGGTTGTACTTTGCCTGATACCTCTGTCCTTCAGCTCTTCCCACAGCTGGCTCTTCATTCTGAGTTCTGAATCAGTCACTTGCCTGTGCAAATTTACTTCAAGGGTCCCCCCCACCCTCCAGCTTTCGGGTCAAAAGTTTTGGCATCCAAGGTGTTCCATAGTGTGGACTCAGCCTTTCTCCCTGGCCTGAGACCACCCACACTTTTCTGTATCAGTGCTACACCAGTCCTTCTTTTTGTTTCCTCTTTTCTGTTGCTGTCTGCTTTCTCCAGTTCCTCAGCAAACATTTATTGAGCCCCGGTGATGTGCCAGCCTCTGAGCAGGTGCTGGTGAGCACAGATGACATGATCTGCTTCTTAGCATTGGGGAAGAGATGGGCACTCTTTCCGGGTTGGATCTGCTGAAGATTTTGACATGTAAAGATTCTGTGTATTCCGTTCCCCTTTCTGGGAGCAATGAGACCACCCATCCAAGGTTGTTTTGCTGTAATCTACTGAATGGTAGTAATGATTCTGTCTTCCTGTTCTTTGCTGAGGTCTTCAGTTTGGTTTCTCCGTTCTACATTTATTTGTTTGACACATTTTGATTACCCACCATGTTCTGGGCACTGTTCTAAGCTCTGGGGATACTTCAGTGAATGGAATAGACAAATCCATGCCCAGGAAGAGCTGACACTTCCATAGGGGTGACAGGGGTAAGCAAATATATGGTAAAACATCAGGTGAGGAAAAGCACTGGAGGAAAAAACCAGGCCAAGGGAGATGGAGAGCAGTCAGAGAAGGCGGCATGTGAGCAGGAGGTATGAAGGCAGGGAGAGAGTGGTTGTGAAGATATCTGGAGAGTGCTTCCAGAAGTGAGGACAGCCTAGGCCCAGGCCTAGAGGTGGGTGTGCACCTATGTGTCTAGTAAAAGCAAGCGGGCATGGGGATGGAGAGAGTAATTGGTGGGAGATGGCCTCTTAGAGGTGAGGGATGCAGATTTTTCTGCCTGTATTTGAAAGTAGAGTGCCAACCAGATTGGAAGATGGAGGTTGAGAGAAAGGAGTCAAGGATGGAAAAAACTACTGAATTGGAGGTGTCTTGGTATCTAGCTGTTCAATCAGTCTTCCTATTTTCTTTTCTTTTTTTTTTTTTAAACATTTATTTTCTTTTTAATTTTTATTTATTTATGATAGTCACAGAGAGAGAGAGAGAGAGAGGCAGAGACACAGGCAGAGGGAGAAGCAGGCCCCATGCACCGGGAGCCCGATGTGGGATTCGATCCCGGGTCTCCAGGATCGCGCCCTGGGCCAAAGGCAGGCACCAAACCGCTGCGCCACCCAGGGATCCCAGTCTTCCTATTTTCAGCCTTACCCTTAAGTCCTGCTTTCAGAGTGGGCACTTCGGCCCCTGATTCCTGACCCTTACCAGGGTCCAGGGGTGACAATGGATTTTCTTCTAGCTGACTTCCCCTCCATGTGACTTTGGGCTCAGCTTTGTTAGATCAGAGAGCACTCTGCACTCAGCTTGCCCACTTCTCAAACTTTACTGACCTTTCTAGTCTGTGATTATCTCTTTTTGTGGCCATTCTATCCTTGTCATTTAATGCCATTTAAAAAATTACTGTCTTTTGAGTGGAATTTCAGGTGAGAGCAGAAACTCACTTCACCTCTTTTGTTTAAGCAAAGTCTTGTGGTTCTTGCCCTGACCATGGGAGGAAGAGGATGAGCTGCTGGGGGACCTGTTTCCTGAGGCCATAAGAAGGTGCTTGAGATCACAGCCTGTTATGTGCTTACGTCCAGATTTGAACCCCAGGCCTAAAGCTCTGTGGTATTGATGCCACTGAGCCAGACCTCCCAAAACTGGGCTTCTGTCTCAGGCTCAGAGCTGTGCTTCTGTTCTTTCTACAGATGGTTTCTAGCCCTTATTATTTGTCCATGTAACAAACAGCACCATCTGGATACCAGGATTAGGGATGCAAAGATAAATCCCTGCCCAGAAACCATAGATCACCTGGGGGACCTTCTTTCCCCCAGTTTTAGGGTATGAATGTGTCCCCCCAATTTCATAGGTTGAAATTCAGACCTCCAAGGGTGATAGTAGGTGGGGCCTTTGAGAGGTGCTTAGGGACTGAGGATGGAGCTTTCATATATGGGATGAATACCCTCATAAAAGAGGCTCTGGAGAGACCTCTAGCCCCTTCCACCCTGTGAGGACACAACAAGAAGGCAGCTGCTGTGACCCAGGAAGGGGCCCTTGTCAGAAGGTGACCAGGCTGGGGCCTTGATTTTAGACTTGCAGACTCCAAAGCTGTGAGCAATAACTTTCTGTTTATAAACTACCTCAGTGGTGGTATTTTGGTTTAGCAGCCCGAACAGACCAAGAGATCCATCCAGGGTAGGAAAAGTGCTGCTCAGCGAGGCTCAGAATCCTTACTTTTTCTTCCTTTCTTTTTTTTTTTTTAAGATTTTATTTATTTATTCATGAGAGACACAGAGAAAGAGAGGCAGAGACATAGGCAGAGAGAGAAGCAGGCTCCATGCAGGGAGCCCCATGTGAGACTCGATCCTGGGACTCCAGGACCGCGCCCTGGGCCGAAGGCAGGCACTAAACCACTGAGCCATCAAGGGATCCCCAGAATCCTTGCTTTTTCTGCCAGACAGAGCTCAGCGGGCCCATTCTCCCCACACTTCATTTCTGTCCGTGAAGCCTGTAAGACTTAGGTGAAGCCACCATAATCAACTAAAGGTATCCATAAACTGCAACTTTATTTAAAATGTTTAAATAAACATCCACTAAGTAAAAAGACTGGTGGAGGAGGTGAGGAGCAGCAAGACCCAGTACTTTGCTCTTGAGGCTCTTAGAATCTGAAGGATTTCCAGATGAAGCTCATTTTGCTTGTGTGATGACAATGCCGACAGGCCACCAAACATCAGTCAAAGACCCACGGGGGCCCTATGGTGCTCTCACACGAGCAGCAGGTGGACAGGCCCTTGCTTCCTCTCGTGCACTCCCCAGTTGTGTGGCCTTGGCTGGGTAGAGGAGTTGAGGCACCCATCCTAGGAGTTCACAGTCAGGGACAGGACTGCAGCTGAGCGCATGGAGGGAGAGCTCCCATGTGACACGCAGGCAGGAGCTGCTCATGGGACGGCAGCACCACGGGTGGGCTGGAGGCCCAGTTGCCAAGTGTGCCAAGGGTTGGCCATCCTTAACTGTCTGTTACCCTGTGAGGGAGACCCTGTGGAGGCATAGAAGGGTGCCTTCCCTCTGTCCCCTGAACAGTTGTCTCTGGAAGTGTGGCTCTGGCTTTAGCTCCAGTACTTTCCCCACGCCTGTTCCCTAAATATTCCAGCCCAGTGCGGTGGAGTGGACCCACATCTTTTTCCTTGGTCTCTCTTAACAAACATGTGACTGAACTTTTCTAAATGTGAAGGGAAAGCAGCTGCAATACTGAGAGAAAATGCCAGCAGCTCTGAGAGCCATGCTTCTGCAGGCCCAGCATCTGCCCCCATTGTAGCTATCACTCTGGGCCACTGACAAAGGCCTTGTCCAACAGCCAGTTTGGATGAGACCTGGAGAAGTCTTAAATGCCAGGTGTCTCCCATCCCATTCCAGATGAGGTCCCGTTGTCCCACATCTCTTGGATGAGAATGGGTAGTCATAGGGTCACTGAATTTGTCCTTGCCTTTCCCCAGGTGAGCACCCAGTAGCCTAGAAGAAAGCTCCCATTTATTCACTCAGCAAACATTCTCTTGATTCTAAGCTTCTTGGGGCTTTATTGTACAAAACATTTATTCCTGCCCTAAACACACAAAGCTTTCAGGACAGTGTCTGAATCATGTTCAGGACCCTGTGTCACCTGTTGTTTTTATGCTTGTGTGTCTTGAGGTAGGGGACATGGTGGGCCTAGGTAAAGGATCCCCACAGCATGGCCTTTGGAGACACACAGAGCTGGGTTCAAATTCCAGACTGGTGCGAGCTCAGGCACATTATTTCCTAGGGCCTTAGGCTCACCCCTATAAAATGGGGCTCCTCTTGGCTCCTCTCAGGCTAGTGATGGGACGGCAGGAGCTAGCTGACATGCTGGCCCCAGTCTGCCCTCCAGGGACTACAGGGAAAACTGATGACATGCAGAGTGTGTAGGGTGCTGAAGACAAAGTGCTCCCAACCACAACAGGAATATCAGATTCCTGCTGTGTAGTTAGCTGATGGCCACTGGCTCTAGGAAGGTAAAGTAATGTGGACAGCTGTAAGGTGCAGGGGAGAGAGCCGGAGGGTTCCTGCCTTGCCATTGCCGGCTGGTTGATTTTGAGTAACCACTCCGGGCTGGTTTTCTGATGTATAAAAAGCCATGGATCACACCCATCCCAGTTCAGTCAACACTGATTCCCGTTCCTGTGCCCACAAAGCCTCCCATGAGGAGACACTCCTCACACAGCATGCAGTTGGCTCCCACCACTCAGGAGGCTCAGGACCCCCTAGCAGCCAGGCACATAGGGCCGGGGGCTCTGGCCTGATCGGTTCACAGGGTTCACATGAAGCGCTGGCTTCGCGATGCTACTCCTTGCAGGGCCTCCTGCTGACCCTGCCGCTCAGCCTGTTATGTTTAGGTTTGGTGATTGTTCTAAAAAATAACAGACTGCAGATTGTCATAGAAGTGGCTAACATCAGCACTTCATGAAATGATCTCTCCTCCCCCAGTCATTCCACGAGTTGGGAAACAGCCCCAGGCCTCATGGGTCGTGGGGAATGGCCACAGCATTCTCCACCATAGTGACCCCTTCTTTTTGGCCATGATTAGGGGCCAAGAGGCCAGAGGGAGTCTTGTGGGTGCTTAATTGTGGGGCTACCTGTGTCCTGGGCCTTTCAGAGGCCGGTTATAATCTCCCACCCGGCACCTTCTTGGACACACTTCAGTGACTACATCAGCCAAGTGGGCTGCGAGGGGATGCTGGCCGGTCACCCACATCACTGCTGTCTCCTCTTGTCAAAGCTCTCTCTCTTCAGACTTTGTGTGCATTCTGAATGGTGTGGGTAAGCCCATGGGGGGCTAGAGACAAGTCTTTCCCTGCATACATTTTTCCCAAACCTTCCACCCACATTCATTCGAGCCCTAGTGGAGCAGGGTGGGGTGCCCAGTGGCAGGTACTGCGAAGGCCCTCACAAGTCATCTTCATTCCATTAGAGTTGTCTGAAGGCTGGCAAGCTTGCAGCTCCCTGCTGGGCCTGGGGAGGATAGGAGACACGATAGGTTGATGCGGCCTTCATGGGTTGATGGGACATAATGGGGACAGTTGGAATGCCATGGGCGTTCTGAGATGGGACTGCCCCTTTCTTGATGGGAAGAGGGAAAAAGTTGTTGCACCAGAGTAATCAAATCTGTGGACTAGAAGCAGCTGCGTTTCATTAGATCAGGCATTTCATCTCCTCCCTGGAGGGTGCATATGGCATCTTCTTCCTCACCATGACCTGGTGGATTTACTGTTTTGGTTGCAGGCACGGAGTAGAAGTGGCTGCTAGACCATCATACAGACTCAGTGATGCAGCTCAGGGAGGGCAGTTTGATGGTCCCCTCGCTTTGGGGTTTTGCATAGGACAGTCTTAAAACTTGGTTTGTGTGGCTTTTTTTTTTTGGGTTTGGGGCAGCTTGGCTGCTCTTGAGTGAGATGTTTCTTTCTCTATTCTCCAAATACTAGGGAAGGATCGAATCATATTTGTGACCAAAGAGGACCATGAAACTCCGAGCAATGCAGAGCTGGTGGCTGATGATCCCAACGATCCGTATGAAGAGCATGGTAAGTGACACAGGCCTCCTGGGGACCCACAGACCCTTCCTGGGGAGAATGCCCAAAATTCCTTTCCCATTTTGTCCTGGCCAATGTTGGGCTCTCAGGTGTCCTTCCCAGCCATGGACTAACTGTGATTGATGATCTATTGCAGTTCTGGGTGCCACAAACCGTGTAAGATGGGGAATTTAATCAATTAATGTTATGATTTAATCAATATATGTTCTGACTTTTCTACCAACTGGCTCTTCCTTGTCTCTCCCTCTCCTCGGGTCTCCCCATTCCCTGACATGGCAGTATTATTAGGCCACTTAATAACCGATAGTGGCCTCTAAGTGTTTGAGAGGGGAGGTTGTGCAGCTTGCCACATCACATCAAAAGTTAGAAGTGATTGAGCTTAGTGAGGAAGGCATGTCAGGAGTCAGGATAGACCGAAAGTTCGGCCTCTTATACCAGTTAGTCAAGTCTTGAATGCAAAGGAAAAGTTTGTGAAAGAAATTAAAAGTGCTACTCCAGTGAACACATGATAAGAAAGTGAAACAGCCTCATTGCTGATAGGAAGAAGGTTTTAGTGGTCTGGAGGGAGGATCACACCAGCCACAACATTCTGTTAAGCCAGAGCCTAATGGAGGCAAGGCCCTAACTCTTTAATTCCATGAAGACTGAGACAGGTGAGCAAGCTGCAGAAGAGAAATGTGAAGCTAGCAGAGGTGGTTGTTGAGGGTTAAGGAAGAAACCGTCTCTGTAACATGTAAGTGCAAAGTGAAGCAGCAGGTGCTGATACAGAAGCTGCAGCAAGTCATCCAGAAGATCTAGCTGAGATCATTAATGAAGGTGGCTTCACTAAACAGATTTTCAACGTAGATGAAACAGCCTTCTGTTGGAAGAAGATGCCATCTGGGGCTTTCATAGCTACAGAAGAGAAGTCAGTGCCTGGCTTCAAAGCTTCAAAGGAAAAAAAAAAAAAAACAAAGCTTCAAAGGATGGGCACTCTTATTAGGGACTAATGCAGACTTGAAGTTGAAGCCAGTGCTCACTATTCCAAAAATCCCAGGGCCCTTAAGAATTATGCTAAAAATCCTCTGCCTGTGCTCTATAAATAGAACAACAAACCCTGGATGACAGGACTTTTATTACAACGTGGCTTGCTGAAAATTTTAAGCCCAGTATTAAGACTTACTGCTCAGAAAAAAAAGATTCCTTTTAAAATATTACTTCTCACTGACAATGCACCTGGTCACCTAAGAACATTGGTGGAGATGTACAAGATGAATGTTGTTTTCATGCCTGCTACCACAACATCCATTCTGCAGCCCAGGGGTCAAAGAGTCATGATTTCAAGTCTTACTGTTTTAAGAAATACATTTCATAAGGCTATAGGGGCCATAGATAGTGATTCCTCTGATGGATCTGGGTGAAATCAATCGAAGTCAATCTTTTTGGAAAGGATTCACCATCCTAGATGCCATTAAGAACATTGGTCATTCATGCATGGGAAGAGGTCAAAATATCAACATGAACAGGAACTTGGAAGAAGCAGATTCCAAGCCTCATGGAGGACTTTAAGAGGTTCAGCACTTCAGGGGAAGAAGTAACTGCAGATGTGGAGGAAATAGCAAGAGAACTGGAGATTAGAAGTGGAATCTGGGAGCTCAGTCCATGCCTTCAGCTCAGGTCATGGTCCTAGAGTCCCAGGATCGAGTCCCACATTAGGCTCCCTGCTCAGCAGGGAATCTGCTTCTCCCTCTACCCCTCCCCCCTGCTCATGCTCTCTCTCACACTCTCTCTCTCAAATAAATAAAATCTTAAAAAAAAAAAGTAGAGCCTGAAGGCATGACTGAACTGCTTCGATCTCATGATCATGCTTTAACTGATGATTTCTGGGGATGGAGTGAAACAGGTGAAAGGGATTAAGAGTATACTTACCCTGATGACATTGAGAAGGGTATAGAATTATATATATTGTACACCTGAAAAGAAATATAGCACTGTATGTTCATTATATTTCAATTTAAAAAAAAGAAACTTTATCAGGTGAAAAGTTGCTTCTGATTAACAAAGAAAGTGGTTTCTTTAGGTGTCCACATCTGGTGGAGATGCTATGTAGATGGTTGAAATGACAACTAAAGACTTAGAATAGTTGATAAAGCAGATTGATTTCAGTTTGAAAGAAGTTCTGCTGGGGGGTAAAATGCTATCAAACAGCATCACATGCTACATGAAAGGAAGAGTTCGTCGATGCAGCAAATTTCATTGTCGTCTTATTTTAAGAAATTGCCGCAACTACCACCCTGATCAGTCAGCAGCCATCAACATCCAGGCAAGACTTCCACGAGCAAAAATTTACAATTCGTTGAAAGCTCAGATTATGGTTAGCATTCTTTAGCAATAAAGTATTTTCATTTAATGTATGTACAGTGTTTTTTAGACATAATGCTATTATGCACTGAATACACTACACTGTGGTACAAACATAGCTTTCCTATGCACCAGGAAACCAAGAAAGTAATTTGATATGCTTTATGTGATACTGGCTTTATTGTGGTGTCTGTGACCTAACCCATAATATCTCTGAGGTGTACAGATGTACCTGTACCATGCTGGCCTGCGTAGGGAGAGGTGGTAAGATGTGGGGGAGATAGCTTGGGCTCTGGGAATCCTTTGGGCCCTGGCTGTAGTCCTGACTAGACTCCATTGCACGACAAAAATTTCATGTGCAAACTGTGATTTGTAGTACATATTGAAGAAGGTTGTCAAAAAGACTGTGTTTTACCACAGGTAGTTTGGTACTTGAGTACATGCCCTGCAGCTGCTGATGGTCTAGTGGTGAATTGCCTGCTGGGGATGTGCTACCCACTGAGATGCCCACTGTTAGCCCATTTTATAAGTAAGGAACTGCAGCCGCAGATCTGTTGATCATTGAAGTTTTCTGAGCTAGAATGAAGAGGCAGGGTTCAGCTTAGGCCAAGGACTTTGGACACTAACTCAGAGTGCCATGCCTTAGTACTTGGTTGGAGTGAAAAACTGTGTAATTTCACCGGGCATTTTAGAGTCTTAACAGAGTGCCCTCGGTCCTGTAAAAGCAGGTAAGAAACTTCTATATGAATCCTATTTCCCTGTCTATTACAAAAGGAAATGAAGCCATCATCTTGAAAGCATTTTGGAAAACCAGGAAATACTTTTTTTTTTTTTAAGATTTCAGTTATTTATGCATGAGAGACACACACACACAGAGAGAGACATAGGCAGGGGGAGAAGCAGGCTCCATGCAGGGAGCCCGACGTGGGACTCCATCCCAGGTCTCCAGGATTACGCCCTGGGCTGAAGGGAGGCGCTAAACCGCTGAGCCACCTGGGGTGCCCCCAGGAAATACTATTTAGATGTGAATAAGGTTCAAAGACAAGAAAGGGTAGAATTCAAACGTAGGGGGGCCTATAGAATATTGCAACTGATAGTCAGTCTGTAGGTGCACCCCACCCTGATACACATGTGCTGTTTAGCAGTTTGGTTCATATGGTTAACATCCCTCTAGATTTTCACTGTTATGAGACTAGAACCACATCATCTGGTATGCCACCAGCTTTGTCCTTACACAACATGTCTTGGACATCTTCCTGTTGGTGCAGAAGGCTTAGACTCCTCTTTGCCAGTCCTCACACTGAGCTGAGCTTCTGAGGATGGTTGTAGAGCCAGAGGGGCTTGACGGGGTGGTCTGGTCCTGATCATTTGAACGGGAGCAGAGCAGAGAACAAAAGAAGATCAATACCTAGCTCAAAGTGTTGGGGCTTTGAAAAGGCTTCTTGTTAACCAACCCAATGATGGCTTGTTCTTTGGATTAAATGGTTTCCAGTGTTTAGCTCTGGAGCACAGCCACAGCCATTGCACTGGGAGGCTACTGAGAATATATAGTGCATGGAGAAAGTTGCCAATGATGGCTTCTCTCCAGCCAAGCCAAAGGATGCTGCATTTGCACCAAGCATTTGAACCCAATCCAAATTGAATTGTAGATTCACAGGGAAGGGTGTACCAGGCAGCAGTTCCTACTGTTCTGTACCTCCCGAGTAGCTTTTGAGTACTGGACTTGGTTTTGCTTTTTCAGAGACCTTTAAGAGCCTGTCTCACCTTTTCCTTGCCCATCTTCCTGTTCTAGGATTGATCCTGCCAAATGGAGACATTAACTGGAACTGCCCGTGCCTTGGGGGAATGGCCAGTGGCCCCTGTGGGGAACAGTTCAAGTCAGCCTTTTCCTGCTTCCACTATAGCACAGAGGATGTCAAGGGGTCAGACTGTGTAGACCAGTTCCGGGCCATGCAGGAATGCATGCAGAAATATCCCGACCTCTATCCCCAGGAGGACGAAGAGGAGGAAGAGGAGAAGAAGCCAGCAGAACGTTTAGAAGAGACAGCTGCCACTGAGGCCACTACAACCAAAGAAGAGGAGGGGTCAAGCTAATAAAGGCCACAAGGCACTGGGCTCCAGTCCTACTGCTTCAGAGTGATAAGAACCTTTTGCAAAATGCCTTTTGGTCATTCTCCGAGAAAGTGTCTTTCCCTCTGTTGTTCTGTGCACTATATAATGTACAAAATAACTTATATTGATGATCAGGGATCTTGGTCCTTTGACATATACACTGGAAAAAATGTATGTGTGTCTCACATAAACCTATCAGCAAATGTAGCTGTCACTTTTGAATTCTCAGATTACCCTGAATTTTGCCACTTTGAAAATAATGTGCTGACTATACTCAGCAACCAAAAATCATTATCTGAGAGTGTCTTGTGAGTGAGCTGATTTATTCTGATTGATTATATCCCTTTTAGTAGATTTTTATACCCCTTTGGGAAATGAAATAGAAACAAAACCATCTTCCTTTAAAAATGCTGGACTGGGGCCATTCCTAATACAAGAGGCCAGATGCTCAGATACTTATTTCTCAAGAACCATCTTGACCTTGAGTATATGAGGAGGTACTATATTTCATTTCTGATACATTTTGGTTTTAATTTTTACGTTGAGCTCCCATGTTTTCTGTGTTTGGAAATTGGAGCTTTAGACCCTCTGACTCATAAACCCTTTCTGAGTGAAGAGAAAGGCTGGTTTTGCTGTTTGTGTTATTCCAAAAGCCCTGGTTTGGGGCCTGTGTTCACACTGGTTCTGTGTCAGCCTGTTCAGATGCAATGTTCTTGAGAGGTGGGGACCTAATTGTTACCAAAGTAGCAGCTAAGAGAAGCGGTGTGAATTAAAGAGTCAATTAAAGGAAAACATGATTTTTACCTGATGTTGAATGTGTCCTTTGTTTTTACTAATTAAAAATGTTTTTGAGGGGATCCCTGGGTGGCGCAGAGGTTTGGCCCCTGCCTTTGGCCCAGGGTGCGATCCTGGAGACCCGGGATCGAATCCCACATCGGGCTCCCGGTACATGGAGCCTGCTTCTCCCTCTGCCTATGTCTCTGCCTCTCTCTCTCTCTGTGACTATCATAAATAAATAAAAATTAAAAAAAAAATAAAATAAAAATGTTTTTGATAAGGAAATAGAAATATGGAAATCTCCCTGAAATTCTTCCTTGAAGATACTGGTAAGCTGGTTTGAGTCTGTTAAAATTTTCTGTGTTGAATTCCTAGCAAGCCAGCTGGTTTGGCAATGAGCAGATCCTTCATACAGATACTGCTGTTAATTTGTGAGGTGGGGAAGGCTCTTCCCATCTTGAAGATAAGGACCTGCAGCCCTTGGAGGTTAGATAACTAGCCCAAGGCAACTGCAGGACAAATTTAGGCCAGGATGTAGCAATACCTCATTTGTCCCTGGTGTATTAGTTACCTATTGCCATGTAAAAAATTACTTTAAAACTTAGCAGCTTGAAACAAACATTTATTATCTCACAGCTTCTGTTGGTCAGGGGTCTGGGCACAGCTTACCTGGGTCCCATGGCTCAGTCTCATGAGGCTGTGATTGAGGTGTCAGGCAGGGTTGTGATCATCTCAAGGCTTGACAGACCTCCAAAATCACTCAGGTAGTTTGGGGCAAAATTCGGTTGCTTGTGGGTGGTTGGGCTGAGGGCTTCAGTTCCTCACTGCCTGTCTGCCAGAGTCCTCCCTCAATTCCTGGCCATGTAGGCCCCTGCTTAGGGCAGCTCATAACATGGCAGGCAGTTTCTGTGAGAGCAAGTGAAAGTAAGATGGAAGCCGTGACTCAGAATCACAGTGATTGGCACCAGCTACCCACACATGCAGTGTTTTCTGTCTGTTTTCTTATTTTGTGATGCAGGCTGGTGCAGCTTATCAGTCATGCTTCTTAGCAGAATATTGTTCTGCTTGCATTGTTTCTGTTCTCAGTAATTTCTATGACTATAAATATTAACATTTTGGTAACCCATAAATGTTATTAAGATAATAACATTTTAGTAGCCCAAACTACTAGAAAGGAGCCCTTATATAAAAATAAAAGCCTTGGGCAGCCCCGGTGGTGCAGCGGTTTAGCGCCACCTGCAGCCCAGGGCGTGATCCTGGAGACCCTGGATCGAGTCCCATGTCAGGCTCTCTGTGTGGAGCCTGCTTCTCCCTCTGCTTGTATCTCTGCCTCTCTGTGTGTGTGTCTCTATGAATAAATAAATAAAATCTTTAAAAAATAAAAATAAAAGCCTTTTCATTCACCAGGAAGAACCAAAGAAAAGTCACATGCATTAGATAATTTCACATATAACTTTCAGGATCTGATACAGGCCCAGAATTGTACTTGTCGAAATCACTTGTTAGTGTGATGTAAGTAGAAAGACTTTTTCCTCTTATCAGCCAGAGAGGGCAGAAAAAGCACATAGTTCCTCAAAATTGGGCATTAGGAAGATAGTAGGGCTGTTTGGTGCTCAGTGCATCTTATCAATAACCACAGTTGTGGCTGGACCAGCCCTTATGTTTCTTATATGTTTGCAAGATCTCCTGCATCAGTAACCATCAGGAAACTGGAAAAATTTTTCAAAAAGCTTATTACTTAGGGAACCTGAAATTATAATGTGCCACACAGTGAAGTTGGGGGGAAAGTGGGAGAGAAGGTCAGAGAGGGAGTAAGCAGGCCTAGGGTTCTGCTTTTATCAGAGTTGAGGGTGGGGCCTAGGGTTTCATGGGTTCATTTTTACTGGTGAATTTAAAATGTAAGAGTGGGAATTTAAAGTGCAGGAAGAGAAAAAGCAAATGGCCTAAGGGTCAGTTATAGAAACTGACTAGGGGGATCCCTGGGTGGCGCAGCGGTTTGGCGCCTGCCTTTGGCCCAGGGCGCGATCCTGGAGACCCGGGATCGAATCCCACGTCAGGCCCCCGGTGCATGGAGCCTGCTTCTCCCTCTGCCTATGTCTCTGCCTCTCTCTCTCTCTCTGTGTGACTATCATAAATAAATAAAAATTTTAAAAAAAGGAAAAAGATACCATGAACAGGGTAAAACACAAGCTGCAAGCTAGGAGAAGATATTTGTAGTGTATGTAATTGGCAAATGATTGATAACAGAATATCAAATGGACTCCTAATAATAAAACTACAAACAGCCCAGTGGGAAAATGGGCAAAACATATGAACAGGCTATTCAGAGAAAAAGAAACAAGAATGTTTAATGTGAATTTGAAAATATATTTATCCTCATTATTAAGGAAGTACAAAATCAAAAATAAAATAAGATATAATTTCAAACTCACCAGATTGGAGAAATTTTAAAACTTTGATCATAGTGTTGGCTAGAATGAAAACTCTTACACACTTGCAGATATAGGAGGTAAATTTATAGAACCACTTGGAAAGCACTTTAGTATAAACTAATGCAAATGAACACAGACATAATTTAGGAATAAGCAAATTGTCTCAATGGAATGCACCCTAGAGAAAATATTATACATGTGACCAGGAAACACCCAGAGTAATATTCAGAGGAGCCTTGCACATAGTCCAGAAGATTGGATAAAGACATTTCGTTATATTCTTGTGATGCCATTCCATGGAAATGCTGATGAACTACAGCTTCCTGCATCAAGGATATTCTCAAAACACAAGGCTTAGCATAGGAACCAAGTCACCAGGAATGAATATAGAATTTCTACAGCAATTTTGAAAAAGAAAGCAAAGCTGGAAGCATCATCATTCTGGACTTCAAGCTATATTACAAAGCTCTAGTGATCAAAACAGTATGGTACTGGCAAAACCAGATATATACATCAGTGGAACAGAATAGAAAACCCAGAAATGGACCCACAACTGTATAGTTAATTAATCTTTGACAAAGCAGGAAAGAATATCCAATGGAAAAAGACAGTCTCTCCAACAAAAGGTGTTGGGAAAACTGGACAGCAGCATACAAAAAAAGAATGAACTTGGACCACTTTCTTATATCATACTCAAAAATAAATTCAAAATAGATGAAAGACCTAAATGTGAAACAAGAAATCCTAGAGGAGAACACAGGGAGCAACCTCTGACCTTGGCCACAGCAACTTTGTACTAGACATATCTCCTGAGGCAAGGGAAACAAAAGCAAAAATAAACTATTGTGACTTTATCAAGAATTATCTACATATATAATAATCTGTGAAAGAAACTACATATCTTAATGATATATTCATTGACATATATGGCAACAATAAAATAATGAAAAGGAAAATAATTATAATAATGAAGATAGCAATTCATTTGGGAGAAGCTTTTTATTTTTTGTTGTTTTGGTTCAATGCATTTAGAGAAAGATGCACAGGGGCTTCAAATATATGAATAGACTCCCATTTTTTTTATAAGCTGAGAAGTGGTTTTAATAGGGTTAATTCTGTTTAAAATAATAATAATTAATAATTTAACATACTATTTCTCAAATTAAGAGGTAAAAATGGAAACAGACCCTTGGAACTTTTTTTTGAAGCATTTGTAAGGACATCACAAAATTTGTATTTCTCATGAGACACTATGGCCTAAAAAGTATTATATAGTTCGTCTAAAAGGTTTTTCTTTCATATACAAGTAGTGGTTATTCTGGTACTATAACAGACTAGAAACACGGAAGAACTTTCCATCACTAATGTGTTATAAGCCATGTGTAAAGCAACCTTTAAAAATGCATAATAGTTTACAAAATAGTGTGGGAAATCCTCAGGGGGTTAAACATGAAGAGGGATCCAAAACTGAGAAGCTGGGGCTCCTCTGGAGTTATTTACCGAACCTGGAAATGTGGATCTTAACAGTTATACACAGACAGGAGACAATGTCATGAATCCACATAAGGCAGAAAGGAGGGATGAGGACTCCTACACAAAGCCTGTGTTTATAAGGATTGAAGTCTTTAGCAAAAATGTGAGCTAGGAAAATCTGATAAAGGAATTTAACAATGAAATTATTCTGCCACTTTGTTGGCTTCTTTTGGGGAACAAAATCTTGCTTTCATATTGGCTTAGAGTTCAAATTTATCCCCATGTGTATAGAGTCCAGAAAAATCAAAACAAAAGATTAATCTGAAAATTCCTCTGTGCCATATATGAGGAGGGAGAAAATTCAAATCCTCTCTGCATAAATACGGCTCAACTAGTATGTTGGGTTTCCCTATGAATTAATATTTGCCAAATATGAAACCATAATTTTAAATTGCTGAGAATATCCCTCAAAAACTAGAGTGGAATTATATTTCCATGGATATCAGGTATTGGTTATTAGGTAGAGTGAGACATTTTTATTTATTTTTTATTTTTTATTTTTTTTGAGTGAGACATTTTTAAATGCTTAAAGACATACAAACATACAAAAAATAATGAAATATGAAGAAAATACATAATTTTAAAATACTACCAGGTGGATTAAAAAACAACAAATGAAACTAACTCTTAGGAACAAAAAAATAAAATAAATATAATATACTAGTAATGGATATGTGAAATAGCTGTTTAAACACAGTTGAAGAGAGAATTAGTGAACTAGAATATTAGACTAAAGAGGTTATTCAGGATGTAGTTCATAGAAATAGAGGTGGAAAATATGAAAAAGATTAAGGAATAGAGAAAAAATAATAAGTTTTAACACACTGAATTGGAACTTCACAAATAGTGAGGAAAAGGAAAACAAGTATTTGAGGTGATAAAGATATAAAACTTCTCAGGAAGTACATTGATTGAGCCTTGATAAGACACACATAACAATATAAATGTAGTAAGGATATCCACATGTAGACAAATTTTAGTGAAAATATGGGATACTTTAATACAAGAAATTAAAACCACCAAGAGTGGAAGGAATTTTCCTTAAAAGATAAAGATAAAGAAACTATTTTTTCCTAAAAAGAATTTTCATAAAGACAACATAATTCTGAAAAAAAGACTGCCCAGGGGATCCCTGGGTGGCTCAGCAGTTTAGTGCCTGCCTTCCACCCAGGGTGTGATCCTGGAGCCCTGGGATCGAGTCCTGTGTCAGGCTCTTTGAATAGGGAGACTGCGTCTCCCTCTGCCTGTGTCTCTGCCTCTCTCTCTCTCTCTCTCTCTCTCTCTCTCTGTGTGTGTGTGTTTCTCATGGATAAATAAATAAAATCTTTAAAAAAAAAGACTGCCCAAATTATCTACAATTTACTTTTTAGCCATATATATTAAGATTACCATGTTACAACAGAAAATTTATAACCCCATGTTTAATCAATTTTTTTCAGAGAGAAAATTCTGTGAAACATAAGATTGTTCTAATGAGAGTGGAAACATTTTTTCTTAAGATATTTCTATTGCTGTTTTGTTAAACCCTGACCTTTTCTCCCCCACATGGTTTGCATAATTTTTATTATTTGTTTCTCAGCACTGATTAGCACCAAGGGACTGTGTCATGGCCATTGACCATGAGCATCCGGATACATACCAGGATTGGGTCATTTGTCTATGTCATGCCCGTGGAAAATGAAATGATGAAGTCCACACAATATATGATCACAAAACAACTTATCAGCAGCAGAATTGTCTGAGTAGCCCTTTTTTTCCGGGGAGCTTTTTGGAAGGAGACTTTTGCTGTGAAGATGCTCTGACTGCTGTTTATGTCTGCACAAGAGAATTATCGTGTATCCCCTTGACAGGACCATAAGACCCATGAAGAAGACATCTCTAAATGCCTTCAGTGTGAAAAAGAAGTCCCTGTGGATATAGATTATGGGCAAAAAGGAACAGTGCTCAGCGAGGAACCAAAGACTAGCCTGGGTCTCAATGGATGTGGCCAAAGTACAGAGGAACAGGTTGCTACAGATGGATATGTCAGGACCCATAAGAAGAGAGATAAACACAGGATGGGATTTAAGTTTGAATTTAGCCGCCCAGGGCTGCGGGGCTGCTGGTAGCCTGAAGCACACTCAACAAGCATGTAGTACAAATAGAGAGTCCCCTTAGTACCTTGTTAAGGAGGACAATAACTTTACATTTGAAGTCACTGGATACCCTGTGTCTCCAAATGTCTGCAGACACCAAGAACCCCATGGTGAAGAGCATCATTATATGGATTATAGCTAAGTGGGTAATGGTCAGGTCCGTGAGCTTGAGCTTGGGTCTCACAAGGAAAACTAAAATGTGGAGGAAAATAAGTAAGGTGTTTTCTGAGATCCCTATACCAGCTTGAGGGTAAAAGACATTTTTTTTTTTATGGCAACATAACTGGAACATTTGTTCATCTTCATGTGAATGAGAAAGCAAACAACATTATTTTTGGAAAGAAAAATAAGAAATTCTGATAGCAGTGGTGTTTTCATTCAGTCTATGAATCATCACATCACCCTTTTCATCTCTAGAATCATCACTTTAACCACAATAATTCTATGTAAATACGACTTGCCTTTATTCAGCATTTGAATTTCAACTCAAATACTCATGCCTTCAAGGAAATAATTTTTGTGTATCTTCCCTTCACCTCATGGTGGCACTAACATCACACACCCTTCTCCATGAGCCTATCATACCTATTACTCTCTTTTAAAGCACATATTATTTTTTTATTTTTTTAATAATAAATTTATTTTTTATTGGTGTTCAATTTGCCAACATACAGAATAACACCCAGTGCTCATCCCGTCAAGTGCCCCCCTCCGTGCCCATCACCCAGTCACCCCCACCCCCCATCCTCCTCCCCTTCCACCACCCCTAGTTTGTTTCCCAGAGTTAGGAGTCTTTATGTTCTGTCTCCCTTTCTGCTATTTCCTACCCATTTCTTCTCCCTTCCCCTCTATTCCCTTTCATTATTATTTATATTCCCCAAATGAATGAGACCATATAATGTTTGTCCTTCTCCGGTTGGCTTATTTCACTCAGCATGATACCCTCCAGTTCCATCCACGTCAAAGCAAATGCTGGGTATTTGTCGTTTCTAATGGCTGAGTAATATTCCATTGTATACATAGAATACAATGTATTTATCTATTGTATTCGTCTTTATCCATCATCTTTTGATGGACACCGAGGCTCCTTCCACAGTTTGGCTATTGTGGACATTGCTGCTATAAACATCGGGGTGCAGGTGTCCTGGCGTTTCATTAAAGCACATATTAAAAGAGAGTAATAGGTACAATAGGCTTGATGGGATGAGCACTGGGTGTTACACTATATGTTGGCAAAACGAACTCCAATAAAAAATATACAAAATAAAAAATAATAAAGCATACATTACCCTATTTAATGGTAGCTCTTGTTTACTTTTCTATCTCCCCTGCAAATTCCCCAAGATCAGAGGTTCTGACTTTTTTGTCTTTGGATCCACAGCATCTGGAACACTGATGCTTACTAACAAATATTCACTAAAGCCTTTTGATGTAAATTTTGGACAAGGGGAAATAAGAATCTTCCAGGTAAGCAATCCCAGCAGGACCATTCTCACCGTTTATTTATTGAAGTGCAAAATTATGAAGGATTTAGTAGTTTGTAACCTAGATCAAGATAGCCTTTGTTTAAATCCAGATTCCACTATCTAGGTGAGCATTGTCTACTCTCTTAACTGATTTTGTCTCAGTTATCATGAGTAAAAGGAGGATAATAATAGTACTTTCATTGTAGCGTTGTTGGAGGAATGCATCAGTAAATATATGAAAAGCATTTAGCAAATGCATGACATATATGGAGCATATAGGATTGCTAACAATTGATTTACTATTTATTACCACTTAACTTTGGCTTGAGAGTTGCATATACATATAATATGTGTATGTATATATAATCTATATATATATATATATATAGTCATATCTCCCCTCAGAATCTCCAGGTGAATAGTAAGAACGATGGAATAAGTGATTCTAAAAATCTATTATAACCATCTAATTATATTAATATACTTTTAAAAATTTATTTATTTATTTATTTATTTATTTATTTATTTATTTATAATGAGAGAGCACAAGCAGAGGGGGAAGGGGTAGAGGGAGAGGGAGAAGCAGTCTCCTCGCTGAGCAGGGAGCCTATGTGGAGCTGGATTCCAGAACCCCGAGATCATGACCTGAGTCAAAGCAAAGGTGGACACTTAACTTATTGAGCCTCCCCGGCGCCCCATAATTTTATCAATATGTATTTCTAATAGAAGCCAGAGGTAATAGGAGTCATTGCCCTTGACATAATGCTCATGAAATTAATGCCAAAAACACAGAGAAATACAGAGAAACAACTGGCACAGTAAAGGGAGGCCAAATATCCCCTCTGGAATATACCAATGCCATGTGACTAGGGGGAGAAGAATGCCTATATCTTTACGAAGTGTGAATCTTTTCTTGACTGTCAAACTCTCCTATGGAATATATTTTTGTATTAAGGAGAGAGAGATTTGGGTTAAACAAATGATGCTGACTCTGATGAAAGGTGGAGCAAATAGTCTTCCTTGCTACTGGAATTTACTACCCCAAGGCACTGATATGTATTCTGTGAAGAAGTAGGAGGTCAGAATATGGTACTGCAGAATTAGGAGATGGGAAAACAGGCGGAGCTCTGTCACAAATACAATGCTAAATTTAGCTAGAAGCCCAAACATCAAGCCTGGAGATGTTTTTGTAGCAAAGAACAAAGTGGAACTTCCATCACACGGCCTGCCAATTCTTTTGTATCTCAAATGTATTTATTCCACAAATAGTGGAAGGGAATAGGTTACACACACATTCTCAAAACCAGGGAATGAAGGGGTCAATTTCTAGGAAGACCAAGTATTTAAAATCTATAATCCAGATGCTGGTGGGTAAGATGGCAGAGGAGTAGGGGGACCCTGAGCTTGTCTCATCCCTTGAACACAGCTAATTATCAAATAATTCAAACACCCAGGAAATCAATCAGAGCTCTAGAGAACAAAGACTGCAGGCATACAATAGAAACGTGGCCACCTTTAGGAAGGTCAGATGTATAGAGCGTTTTCTGGGGGAGATATAGCTGTGGGTAAGGCAGCGGGAAGGAGTCTGCTTTAGGGGGCTACCACAAAGTAAGCAGCAGGGTGCAAAATCTGAACTTTTAGAAGTCTACCACTGTGGGGGAACTTAAAGATGCTCAGGTGACAAAGTGGGGTGGAATCCCAAGAGTGACAGGGGGTCTGAGGATCTTCTGGGTTGCAGGAAGAACCAGTGGTGACTAAGTGCTGCATTACTCTCAGGTGTAGGAGTGGGGAAGCCAGCTGAGAACAGCAGGTCTTGATACCAGATTTTTGCTCTGTTTTGCTATAAACTGCAAACTTCTCTGTGGTTGTGAGACTACTTTCCTGGGACTGGCCAGAAAATGACAAAAGCATAGCGAGACCCTCCCCCAGAGGAACAGCATGGGTCCGTACTTGGCCACTATGTGAATGACACAGGACTTTCTGACATTCTTCACCTAAGTTGTTTCTACACTGTATTTACTCACGCCCTGAAAGTTAGTTATATTCTCAGTAGTATGAACCCATCCATGCCTTTGACTCTCCTTCAATAAGTCTGTCCTGTTCCTGAAATGACATCATTAGAAATTTGGGATGCAGGAAGAGAAGAGCCTCCATTATGATGAAGCCATTATCATTTTATTTTTTTAATAATAAATTTATTTTTATTTTTATTTTTTTATTTTAAATTTTTTTTTATTTATTTATGATAGTCACAGAAGAGAGAGAAAGAGGCAGAGACACAGGCAGAGGGAGAAGCAGGCTCCATGCACTGGGAGCCTGACGTGGGATTCGATCCCGGGTCTCCAGGATCGTGCCCTGGGCCAAAGGCAGGTGCCAAACCGCTGCGCCACCCAGGGATCCCTAATAAATTTATTTTTTATTGGTGTTCAATTTACCAACATACAGAATAACACCCAGTGCTCATCCCATCAAGTGCCCCCCTCAGTGCCCTTCACCCAGTCACCCCCACCCCATGCCATCCTCCCCTTCCACCATCCCTAGTTCGTTTCCCAGAGTTAGGAGTCTCTCATGTTCTGTCTCCCTTTCTGATATTTCCCACACATTTCTTCTCCCTTCCCTTATATTCCCTTTCACTATTATTTATATTCCCCAAATGAATGAGACCATATAATGTTTGTCCTTCTCCAATTGACTTATTTCACTCAGCATAATACCCTCCAGTTCCATCCATGTTGAAGTAAATGGTGGGTATTTGTTGTTTCTAATGGCTGAGTAATATTCCATTGTATACATAGACCACATCTTCTTTATCCATTCATCTTTCGATGGACACCGAGGCTCCTTCCACAGTTTGGCTATTGTGGACATTGCTGCTATAAACATTGGGGTGCAGGTGTCCCGGCCTTTCATTGCATCTGTATCCTTGGGGTAAATCCCCAACAGTGCAACTCTTCAGAGTGTAGGGATAGAGGGAACATTCCTCAACATCTTAAAAGCCATCTATGAAAAGCCCACAGCAAATATCATTCTCAATGGGGAAGCACTGGGAGCCTTTCCCCTAAGATTAGGAACAAGACAGGAATGTCCACTCTCACCACTGCTATTCAACATAGTACTGGAAGTCCTCGCCTCAGCAATCAGACAACAAAAAGACATTAAAGGCATTCAAATTGGCAAAGGAGAAGTCAAACTCTCCCTCTTTGCCGATGACATGATACTCTACATAGAAAACCCAAAAGACTCCACCCCAAGATTGCTAGAACTCATACAGAAATTTGGTAGCATGGCAGGATACAAAATCAATGCCCAGAAATCAGTGGCATTTCTATACACTAACAATGAGACTGAAGAAAGAGAAATTAAGGAGTCGATCCCATTTACAACTGCACCCAAAAGCATAAGATACCTAGGAATAAACCTAACCAAAGAGGTAAAGGATCTATACCCTAAACACTACACAACACTTCTGAAAGAAATTGAGGAAGACACAAAAAGATGGAAAAATATTCCATGCTCATGGATTGGAAGAATTAATATTGTGAAAATGTCAATGTTACCCAGGGCAATTTACACATTTAATGCAATCCCTATCAAAATGCCATGGGCTTTCTTCAGAGAGTTGGAACAAGTAATCTTAAGATTTGTGTGGAATCAGAAAAGACCCCAAATAGCCAGGGGGATTTTAAAAAAGAAAACCATAGCTGGGGGCATCACAATGCCAGATTTCAGGTTGTACTACAAAGCTGTGCTCATCACGACAGTGTGGTACTGGCACAAAAACAGACACATAGATTAATGGAACAGAATAGAGAACCCAGAAGTGGACCCTGAACTTTATGGTCAACTAATATTCAATAAAGGAGGAAAGACTATCTGCTGGAAGAAAGACAGTCTCTTCAATAAATGGTGCTGGGAAAATTGGACATCCACATGCAGAAGAATGAAACTAAGCCATTCTCTTACACCATACAAAGGTAAACTCAAAATGGTTGAAAGATCTAAATTTGAGACAAGAATCCATCACAATCCTAGAAGAGAACACAGGCAACACCCTTTTTGAACTCAGCCACAGTAACTTCCATTATCATTTTCTTCTCTTTCATAATCAACTACTGGAGAATATGCTTAATTTGCTTATAACACCCCAAATTCAAAATCTGTGATAATTTGGTAACTGGATTAAAATCTGGTGATTATTTGAGGAAGAAAGTTCTCAATGAGATCATCATTTGAAATTTGGGATGAAGGAGCAGTGAAAAATCCTTTGGAAGATGAAATATTATTGATAAAAAGATAAAATGCAGTTGACCCTTGAACAACACAGGGGTTAGGGGCAGCCTTCTCCAACACTGTTAAAAATCCATGTCTAACTTTTGACTCCCCCCAAAACTTAACTATTAATAGCCTATGGTTGACTGATAATATAAACAGTCCATTAGCACATATTTTGTATGTTGTATGTTTTATGTGCCATATTCTTACAATAAAATAAGCTAGAGGAAAGATAATGTTGTTAAGAAAATCATAAGGAAGAGAAAGTACACTTACAACACTGTACTGTACAAAATCCGCATACAGGTGGGCCCATGCAGTTCAAACCTGTGTTGTTCAAGGGTCAACTGTATTTTTCTCTAAATTATTATGACCTTCTTATTTATGACAGAAAACTTAGTGAAACTACAACAAGGAAATTTTTTGTCTTAGTTCTAGAGGGGTTCAGTAAATTTAATACAATAAAACAAATTATTTTCAAATATCTGGAATTAAATTCTAGATCCTCTCCTACATGATTATAAATTAGGAAAGAATAACTAAAGTTAATAGAGTCAGCTGGGATAAGATGACAATTCTAGACATATGTCAGATATCAAAGAAAAATGTTCTCTAACATAAGATATAAATTGTAGCCAGATAAATGGGCCCTTGTAGTTATCCATAATAGTATTACTATACCAAACCATGAACAATTCCATGTTTTGTCTTATCACACATTTAAATTTATTCTATTTTAGTATCTCTTTATATCCCTATAATGTTTTTTAAATATTTTATTTATTTATTCATGAGAGATACACAGAGAGAAAGGCAGAGACACAAGCAGAGGGAGAAGCAGGCTCCTTGTGGGGATCCTGATGTGAAACTCGATCCCAGGACCCCAGGATCATGACGTGACCCCAAGGCCAATGCTTAACCACTGAATCACCCAGGCATCCCTCCCTATGTTTTAAAAAGCATAAAGTGTGCCTAATTTTAAAAATAATCTGTGTTGTAGTGAGAAAAAAGACTAAGTCATTCTGACGAAGAACATTTTAAAAGAATGCAATGTCAATTTCATGTAAATACATTTATGCATTCCATTTGAAATTAACACAAAAAATAAGATTATATTAAACAGAATTTTTAGTATTTTGGGTGTATCTTTGAGTCTGTGAATTACCAAAACATGATGTGAAAAATTTTAAGTCCTAGAAATGAATGTAAGTGTAGGAACTGTGGGCTTTTAAAAAATATTTCTGTTGCATGAGTCTTTTTCTTCAAGGAAAACCAATCATCTAAGCCAAGATTCATTAAATAAGAATGCTATGAACATTCAGAGTTCTGTCGCATGTTAGAAATAAATATCTGCATCCTGGTTACAATGTAGTGAAAGTCAGAATTTAGAGTCCCTTCTTCCATACCATGCTTAGAAGCCTCCTCCTCTTCTCTGACTTCCTCTTTCATCCAGATTTTCCAAATCTGAAAAACCAAGACTTCCCAATTTAGAGAAATTTAAGTATCCTAAGGAAAAATGACGATAGTTTATTGAATCAACATATATATTTTCGGGATCCCTGGGTGGCGCAGCGGTTTGGCGCCTGCCTTTCGCCCAGGGCGCGATCCTGGAGAGCCGGGATCGAATCCCACGTCGGGCTCCCGGTGCATGGAGCCTGCTTCTCCCTCTGCCTGTGTCTCTGCCTCTCTCTCTCTCTCTGTGACTATCATAAATAAATAAAAATTAAAAAAAAAAGAATCTCTTAAAAAAAAACATATATATTTTCCCAAGTCCATATTGAAATAATTTCCACAAAAGGCATGAAAATAAGGAAATTAATTGGCCATAATTACATGTGAATATAATAGCAAGCCTTTATACTTAAAATTAGTAGTTAAAGGAAAACATTATACATTTATTTTATCTTTTCAGAGCGAAATGTACTTCAGGATAACCAGACATTGCTATTAAGAGAAAGCTCTTAAAAATCAGTGTCATCTAGTAACCACTTAGCAATCCCTAATGAAAGAATTAGCTTTGGTTATTTGTGGTATTCATGGCTCCATACAAATTTTATACCATTTGTTCTATTTCTGTGAAAAAAATAGCATTAGAATCTTAATAGAGATTGCATTGAGTCTTAGATTGCTTTGGGTGTATGAACATTTTCACAATATTAATTCTTACAATCCACGAGCACAGGATATCTTTCCATTTATTTCTGTCTGCTTCAGTTTCTTTCATCAATGTCTTATAGTTTTCAGTGTACAAGTCTTTTACCTCTTGGTTAAATTTATTTTTAATGCAATTATAAATGAGATTGTTTTCTTAATTTTTCTTTCTGATAATTCATTATTAGTGCATAGAAATACAATAGGATTGTGTTGCAGGATTTTGTGTCCTGAAACTTTACTGAAATCGTTAATAGTTTTAATAGTTTTTTCTATCATCTGCAAGTAGGAACAGTTTTACTTCTTTCCCAATTTGGATGCTTTTCTTTTTGTTGCCTAGCCACAGGGCTAGGATTTATGGTACTATGTTGAATGAAGGTGGTGAGAGAGAGCACCCTTGTCTTTTTCCTGATCTTGGAAAGCTTTCAGCTTTTCACCATTAAGTGTGATGTTAGTTGTGAACTTGTCATATATGACCTTTATTATATTGAGGTACATTCCCTATAAATGCACATTTCATCGAGAGTTTTTTTTTTTATCATAAATGGATGTTGAATTTTGTCAAATGCTTTTTAAGCATCTATTGAGATGAGCATATGATTTTCATTTTTTAATGTGATACATCATATTGTTTGATTGTAGATATTGACTAATCTTGCATCCCTGGAAGAAATCCTACTTGATCATGGTGTATGATTCTTTTAATATATTGTGGAATTTGGCTTGCTAATATTTTGTTGGGGATTCTTGCATCTCTTTTTGTCCTTTTTTAAGATTCATGAGAGACACAGAGAGAGAGGCAGAGACACAGGCAGAGGGAGAAGCAGGCTCCATGCAGGGAGCCCAATGTGGGACTCAATCTCCGGAGCCGAGATCACACCCTGAGCTGCAAGCAGACACTCAACCACTGAGCCACCCAGGAGTCCTGCATCTATTTTCATCAGAGATGTCTTTTTTTTTTTTTAAAACAGTCTTAGGCTTAGAGAAAAATTGAGCAGATAGTACAGAGTTATCATATACCTGCCCCTGCCCCCTACACATCCCCTAAACATCATTTGGGATGATGTTTCCCAAATATTTATATCTTGCATTAGCATGGTACCTTTGTTACAATCCATGAACCAATATTAATTATCATTATTAACTTAAAGTCCATTAAGTTCACTCTGTTTTACAGTTCTGTGGGTACTGACACAGAAGGAATTTGTAGAGCCTGATGTGGGGCTTTATCCCAGGATCCTGGGATCATGACCTGAGCCAAAGGCAGATGCTTAACCTACTGAGCCACCCAGGGGCCCCTTGATCTATCTTCCTTTAAATGTAGTCTTTTAAACCTGCAAATGTCCTTCTGTGCACTGCTTTCTGTACATTCCATAAGTTTTTTTTCTTGTCTTTTCATTTTCATTCACCTAAAAGTATTTTCTAATATCCCTTGTGATTTCTTCTTTGACCCACTGGCAATTTAAGAATTTGTTTAATTTCCACACGTTTGTTAATTTTCTAGTTTTCCTTCTGTTACCGATTTCCGGCTTCATTCCATTATAGTAAACGATGATACTTTGTATGATTTTTAATCTCTTAAAATTTATTGAGTCTCATACATGCTGGAGAATCTTCCATGTATACTTGAGAAGAATGTATAATCTGCTGTTGTTGAGTAGAGCACTGCATGTATGTCTTCTGTTACACCTAGTTGGTTTTTTTTAAAAGAATTATTTATTTATTCATGAGAGACACACAGAGAGAGAGAAGCAGAGACATAGGCAGAAGGAGAAGTAGGCTCCTCCCTGGAGCCTGATGTGGGACTGGATCCCAGATCCTGGGATCATGACCTGAACCGAAGGCAGACTCTCAACCGTTGAGCCACCCAGGCGCCCCGTCTAGGTGGTTTTTAGTGTTATTCAAGTCCTTGGTTTTCTTTTTTTTGTTTTGTTTTAAATTTATTTATTTATGATAGTTACAGAGAGAGAGAGGCAGAGACACAGGCAGAGGGAGAAGCAGGCTCCACACAGAGAGCCTGACGTGGGACTCGATCCCGGGTCTCCAGGATCGTGCCCTCGGCCAAAGGCAGGCGCCAAACCTCTGTGCCACCCCCTAAAAGCAAGTCCTTGGTTTTCTTATCAACTTGAAGTTTTATCCATTATTGAAAATGCCGTATTAAAGTTTCCAATTCTTATTGTAAAATTATGTCTGTCCCTTCATTCCTGTTAATGTTTACTTCACGTATCTTTGAACTGTTTTTTTAAAAAAAACGTTTATTTATTTGTTTGTTTATTTATTTATTTACTATTTATTAATTGAGAGAGAGAGGGAGAGGGAGAGGGAGAGAGAAAAAGAAAGATGACAAGTGGGGGGAGGGGTAGAGGGAGAGAATCTTTATGCATTTGACCTTTAAGCCATGTAGAAGATAAAAAGACAAAATATGCAATACTTGCTTTTATATTTATGTATCACTTTTTTTTAAAGATTATTTATTTATTTATTCATAGAGACACAGAGAGAGAGAGACAGACACACAGGCAGAGGGAGAAGCAGGCACCATGCAGAGAGCCTGACATGGGACTCATCCAGGGTCTCCAGGATCACACCCTGGGCTGAAGATGGCTAAACCACTGGGCCACCGGGCTGCCCTATGTATCACTTTTATTGGAGGTCTCTATTTGTTCATAATGGCTTTGAGATATTATGTAGTGTATTTTTGTTTCAGATAGAAGGGCTCCCTTTAGCATTTCTTATGGTGTGAATCTATTAGTAATAGAGTTCCTCAATTTTTGTTTATCTGCAAATGTCTTCATTTTGAAGAGTGGCTTACAGGATACAGATTTCTTGGTTGACCCTTGTTTCTTGCTCCCTTTAAGTAGTCATAAGGTATTTTTTAAATTTTCAATGAGAAATGACTGTTAATCTTTTTTTTAATTTATAAATTTATTTTTTATTAGTGTTCAATTTGCCAACATATAGAATAACACCCAGTGCTCATCCCGTCAAGTGCCCCCCTCAGTGCCCGTCACCCAGTCACCCCCACCATCCGCCCACCTCCCCTTCCACCACCCCTAGTTCGTTTCCCAGAGTTAGGAGTCTCTCATGTTCTGTTTCCCTTTCTGATATTTCCCATTCATTTTTTCTCCTTTCCCCTTTATTCCCTTTCACTATTTTTTATATTCCCCAAATGAATGAGACCATATAATGTTTGTCCTTCTCCAATTGACTTATTTCACTCAGCATAATACCCTCCAGTTCCATCCATGTTGAAGTAAATGGTGGGTATTTGTCGTTTCTAATGGCTGAGTAATATTCCATTGTATACATAGACCACATCTTCTTTATCCATTCATCTTTCGATGGACACCGAGGCTCCTTCCACAGTGTGGCTATTGTGGCCATTGCTGCTATAAACATCGGGGTGCAGGTGTCCCGGCCTTTCATTGCATCTGTATCTTTGGGGTCAATCCCCAGCAGTGCAATTGCTGGGTCGTAGGGCAGGTCTATTTTTAACGCTTTGAGGAACCTCCACACAGTTTTCCAGAGTGGCTGCACCAGTTCACATTCCCACCAACAGTGCAAGAGGGTTCCCCTTTCTCTGCATCCTCTCCAACATTTTTGGTTTCCTGCCTTGTTAATTTTCCCCATTCTCACTGGTGTGAGGTGTATCTCACTGTGGTTTTGATTTGTATTTCCCTGATGGCAAGTGATGCGGAGCATTTTCTCATGTGCGTGTTGGCCATGTCTGTCTTCTGTTGTGAGATTTCTGTTCCTGTCTTTTGCCCATTTCATGATTGGATTGTTTGTTTCTTTGCTGTGGAGTTTAATAAGCTCTTTATAGATCTTGGATACTAGCCCTTTATCTGATACGTCATTTGCAAATCTCTTCTCCCATTCTGTAGGTTGTCTTTTAGTTTTGTTGACTGTTTCTTTTGCTGTGCAAAAGCTTCTTATGTTGATGAAGTCCCAATAGTTCATTTTTGCTTTTGTTTCTCTTGCCTTCATGGATGTATTTTGCAAGAAGTTACTGTGGCCAAGTTCAAAAAGGGTGTTGCCTGTGTTCTCCTCTAGGATTTTGATGGAATCTTGTCTCACATTTAGATCTTTCATCCATTTTGAGTTTATCTTTGTGTATGGTGTAAGAGAGTGGTTCAGTTTCATTCTTCTGCATGTGGATGTCCAATTTTCCCAGCACCATTTATTGAAGAGACTGTCTTTCTTCCATGGATGGTCTTTCCTCCTTTGTTGAATATTAGTTGACCATAAAGTTGAGGGTCCACTTCTGGATTTTCTATTCTGTTCCACTGATCTATGTGTCTGTTTTTGTGCCAGTACCACACTGTCTTGATGACCACAGCTTTGTAGTACAACCTGAAATCTGGCATTGTGATGCCCCCAGATATGGTTTTCTTTTTAATATTCCCCTGGCTATTTGGGGTCTTTTCTGATTCCACACAAATCTTAAGATTACTTGTTCCAACTCTCTGAAGAAAGTCCATAGTATTTTGATAGGGATTGTATTAAATGTGTAAATTGCCCTGGGTAACATTGACATTTTCATAATATTAATTCTTCCAATCCATGAGCATGGAATATTTTTCCATCTCTTTGTGTCTTCCTCAATTTCTTTCAGAAGTGTTGTGTAGTGTTTAGGGTATAGATCCTTTACCTCTTTGGTTAGGTTTATTCCTAGGTATCTTATGCTTTTGGGTGCAGTTGTAAATGGGATCGACTCCTTAATTTCTCTTTCTTCAGTCTCATTGTTAGTGTATAGAAATGCCACTGATTTCTGGGCATTAATTTTGTATCCTGCCACACTGCCAAATTTCTGTATGAGTTCTAGCAATCTTGGGGTGGAGTCTTTTGGGTTTTCTATGTAGAGTATCAGAGAAATGACTGTTAATCTTATTGAAAATCCCTTGTATGTGATGAGTTGCTTCTCTCTTGCTATTTTCTAGATTCTCTCATTTTGGGCTTATTTACATTTGAGTATAATGCATCTCACTGTGGAGATGTTTGTATTTATTATACTTGGAGCTTGTTGAACTTCTTAAATATGTATAATCATATCTTACATCAAATGTGGGAAGGATGTGACCATTATTTTTTCAAACATTCTTTCAAAAGAATAACAAGGGAATATTCGTAGAATTATACACATAGATTTGACAACTTAGTTGAAAACAATCAATTCCTCAAAAACCAAAAACTATCAAAACTCATGCAATATGAAATAGATAATTTTAATAGCCTCATAATTATAAATAAAATTTAATTTTTAATCACACCCTCGCGCCAAAGAACCCTTCAGATGCAGATGTATTGGTTGTGTACAACACCCAGCGCTCATCACACCATGTGCCCTCCTTTGCTCATCACCCAATTACCCTATACTTCCTCCCCAGGAACCCTCAGTTTGTCTCCTATAGTTATGAGTCTCTCGTGGTTTTTCTCCCTCTCTGATAACTTCCCATTCAGTTTTCTCTCTCTTCTTCTATGATCCTCCGTACTGTTTCTTATATTCCGTATATGAGTGAAACCATATGATAATTGTCCTTCTCTGATTGACTTATTTCACACAGCATAATACCTTCCATTTCCATCCACATCAATGTAAATAGTAAGTATTCATCCTTTCTGATGGCTGAGTAATATTCCATTGTATATATAGACCACATCTTCTTTATCCATTCATCTGTCAATGGACCTCTCAGCTCTTTCCACAGTTTGGCTATTGCTGACATTGTTGCTATGAACATTGGGCTGCAGATGCCCCTTCAGATGACTACATTTGTACCTTTGGGGTAAATACCAGTAGTGCAATTGTTGGGTCATAGGGTAGCTCTATTTTTAACTTTTTGAGGAACCTCCATACTATTTTCCAGAGTGACTGTACCAGCTTGCATTCCCACCGATAGCATAAGATTTCCTTTTCAAGGCAGCCCTGTTGGCTTAGCAGTTTAGCGCCGCCTTCAGCCCAGGGCGTGATCCTGGAGACCCAGGATCGAGTTCCATGTCAGGCTCCCTGCATGGAACTTGCTTCTCCCTCTGCCTGGGTCTCTGCCTCTCCCTCTCTGTCTCTCATGAATAAATAAATAAAATCTTTAAAAAAAGAAAAAAGGAAGATTCCCCTTTCCCTGCATCCTTGCCAACGTTTGTTGTTTCCTGTCTTGTAATTTTAGTCACTTTGACCAGTATGAGGTGGTATCTCATTGTAGTTTTGATCTGTATTTCCCTGATGCCAAGTGTGGTGGAACATTTTTTCATGTGTCTGTTGGCCATTTGTATGTTTACTTGGGAGAATCATTCTACCAAATTCAAAACTTATTAAATAGCTACAACTAGGGTGCCTGGTGGCTCAGTTGGTTAAATGTCTGCCTTCAGCTCAGTTCATGATCCCAGGGTCCTGGGATCAAGGCCCAAGTCAAACTCCCAGCTCAGCCTGCTTCTCCCTCTGCCTGCTGCTGCTTGTGCTCTCGCACTGTCAAATAAATAAATAAATAAAATCTTAAAAAAAAAAAAACTACAATCAAGGCTGTAATTTCGTAATTACTAGTACAATCAAAGCTAGTAATGAAGTCTGTGTAGTATTGGTGGAGGGACAGACATACTGATCTATGGAACAGAATAGATAAACTAGATTATAGACTCAAACCAACATGTCCAACTAATTTTTGACAAAGATGCAAAAACAATTCAATGGAAGAAAGATAACCTTTTCACAAATGGAACCGGAGTAATTGAATATCCATAGGCAAAAAACTGACCCCCAACCTAAGTTCACATCTTATACAGAAATTAAATCAGAACTCATAATGCTTTTATTAATTAATTAATTTATTTATTTATTTTGGAATTTTTTTATTGGAGTTCAATTTGCCAACATATAGCATAACACCCAGTGCTCATCCCATCCAGTGTCCCCCTCAGTGCCCATCACCCCATCCCCCCACCCACCTCCCCTTCCACCACCTCTTGTTCATTTCCCAGAGTTAGGAGTCTCTCATGTTGTCACCCTCTCTGATATTTCCCACTCATTTTCTCTCCTTTTCCCTGTAATCCCTTTCACTATTTTTTATATTCCCCAAATGAACGAGACCATATAATGTTTGTCCTTCTCCGATTGACTTGCTACACTCAGCATAATACCCTTCAGTTCCATCCACGTTGAAGCAAATGGTGGGTATTTGTTGTTTCTAATGGCTGAGTAATATTCCATTGTATACATAGACCACATCTTCTTTATCCATTCATCTTTCAATGGACACA
The DNA here is from genome assembly GCF_048418805.1 of Vulpes vulpes. Classification (NCBI taxonomy): domain Eukaryota; kingdom Metazoa; phylum Chordata; class Mammalia; order Carnivora; family Canidae; genus Vulpes; species Vulpes vulpes. The sequence goes on along the minus strand of NC_132788.1, from coordinate 57,438,407 downwards.
TAACGGTTTTAAATGTTAAAGGTACAGGACATCTGCACCCCAACGTTCATAGCAGCAATGTCCACAATAGCCAAACTGTGGAAGGAGCCATGATGTCCTTCAACAGATGAATGGATAAAGAAGATATGGTCTATATATATAATGGAATATTACCCAGCCATTAGAAAGGATGAATATTTACCATTTGCTCCAATGTGGATGGGATTGGAGGGTATTATGTTGAGTGAAATAAGTCAATCAGAGAAGGACAAACATTATATGGTTTCACTCATATGCAGAATATAAGAAATAGTGAAAGGGACAAAAAGGGAAAGGAGGGAAACTGAGTGGGGAACAATTAGAGAGGAAGACAAACCATGAGAAACTCCTATCTCTGGGAAACAAACAAAGGCTTGTATAAGAGGAGGGGGGTGGGGGATGGGGTAACTGAGTGACGGGCACTAAGGAGGGCACTTGATGGGATGAGCACTGGGTGTCCTATATGTTGGCAAATTGAACTTAAATAAAATATTTTAAAAAGGAAAAAATGTTAAAGGTAAAACTATTAAAATTTCAGGAACACCCAGGTGACACAGTCGGTTAAGCATCTGACTCCTGGTTTGGGCTCAAGTCATGATCTCAAGCTTGTGAGATGGAGCCCAGCATTGGACTCAATGCAATGTGTGCAGTCAGAGAGAGTCTCTCTCTCTCTAAAATAAATAAATAATTTTTTTTTTTAAAAAAGACTATTAAAATTTCAGAAAAAGACATAGGAAAAAATCTTTGGGATGTAGGAGTTGGAAATTTTACTTCAAAAGCAATAAAAGGAAGAGGTGATAAATTAGTTTTTCAAAATTAAAGACTTTTCCTTATTTTTTCTCAAGAAATTCTAAGAAAACTAAACATTCATGTATAAAGGAATAAACTTAGACCCCTACCTTATACCAAGATGAAATTAACTCAAAATGGATCAAAGGCTTATATTTATAAGCTAAAACTATAAAATTCTTATAAGAAATAGAGGAGCAAATGTTTATGGATGATGAATATGGCAAATATGTCTAAAATGTGACATAAAAGCAAAGAGAGGAACTTCCGTACTATTTTCCAGAGTGGCTACACCAATTTGCGTTCCCATTAACAGTGCAAGAGGGTTCCCCTTTCTCTACATCCTCACCAACACCTGTTGTTTCCTGTGTTGTTAATTTTAGCCATTCTGACAGGTGTGAGGTGATATCTCATTGTAGTTTTGATTTGTATTTCCCTGATAATGTGTGATGTTGAGCATCTTTTTATGTGTCTGTTGGCCATCTGGATGTCTTCTTTGGAGAAAAGTCTAGTATGTCTTCTGCCCATTTTTAAATTAGATCATTTGGGTTTTGGAGTTTGGGTGTCTATAAGTTCTTTACAGATTTTGGGTACTAGCCCTTTATCAGATATGCCATTTCATATCTTCTCCCATTCTTTAGGCTGCCTTGTAGTTTTGTTGATTGTTTCCTTTGCTGTACAGAAGCTTTTTATCTTGATGAAGTCCCATAGTTAAATTTTGCTTTTGTTTCCCTTGCCTCAGGAGATGTATCTAGTAAGAAGTTGCTATGGCCCATGTCAAAAAGGCTGCTGCCTATATTCTCTTCTTGGATTTTGAGGGTTTTCTGTTTCACATTTAGGTCTTTCATCCATTTTGAATTTATTTTTGTATATGGTGTAAGAAAGTGGTCCAGTCTCACTCTTCTGCATGTTACTGTCTAGTTTTCCCAACACCTTTTGCTGAAGAGTTACTCTTTTTCCCATTGGATATTCTTCCCTGCTTTGTCGAAGATTAGTTGACCATATAGTTGTGGGTCCACTTCTGGGTTTTCTATTCTGTTCCATTGATCTATGTGTCTGTTTTTGTGCCACTACCATACTGTCTTGATCATTACAGCTTTGTAAAATAACTTGAAGTCCAGAATTCTGATGCATCCAACATTGCTTTTCTTTTTCAAAGTTGCTTTAGTTGTTCTTGGTCTTTTGTGGTTCCATACAAATTTTAGGATTGTTTGTTCTAGCTCTGTGAAAAATGCTGGTGATATTTTGATAGGGATTGCTTTAAATGTGTAGATTGCTTTGGGTAATGTAGACATTTTAATAATATTTGTTCTTCCAATCCATGAGCATGGAATATTTTTGCAATTCTTTTTTTAAAATTTTATTTATTTATTCATGAGAGACAGAAAGAGAGGCAGAGACACAGGCAGAGGGAGAAGCAGGCTCCCTGCAGGGAGCTCGACTTGGGACTCGATCCTGGGACTCCAGGATCATGCTCTGGGCCATAGGTGGCGCCAAACCACTGATCCACCCAGGCTGCCCTCTTTTTTTTTTTTTTTTTTTTAAGATTTTATTTATTTATTTTTAGAGAGAGAGAGGGCAAGTGAGGGGAGGGGCAGAGGGAGAGAGAGAATCTCAAGCAGACTCCACATTGAGCAGAGAACCTGACATAGGACTTGATCTCACGACCCTGAGATCATGACCTGAGCCAAAATCAAGAGTTGGACGCCTAACTGACTGAGCCACCCAGACGCCCCATTCCATCTCTTTGTGTCATCTTCAATTTCTTTCATCAGTATTTTATAGTTTTCAGAGTACAGATCTTTTACCTCTTTGGTTAGGTTTATTCCTAGGTATCTTATGGTTTTTGGTGCAATTGTAAATGGGATGGATTCCTTGATTTCTCTTTTTGCTACTTCATTTTTGGTGTATAGGAATGAAATATATTTCTGCATGCTGATTTTGTATCTTGCAACTTTACTAAATTCATTTATCAGTTCTATAAGTTTTTTTTTTTTTGCTGGAGTCTTCCAGGTTTTCTAATAGAGTATCATGCCATCTGCAAATAGTGAAAGTTTGACTGCTTTCTTGCCAACTTGGATGCCGTTTATTTCTTTTTGTTATCTGATTGCTGTGACTAGGACTTCCAATACTATTATAAAATAACAGTGGTGAGAGTTGACATCCCTGTCTTGTTCCTGGCCATAGAAGAAAAGCTTTCAGTTTTTCCCCATTGAGGATGATATTGGCTGTAGCCCTTTCAGATATGGCCTTTATTATGTTGAGGTATGTTCCTTCTAAACCTATTTTGTGGAGGGTGTTAATAATCAATGGATGGCTGTCCTTTGTCAAATGCTTTTTCTGCATCTATTGAAGTAATCATATGGCTCGTATCCTTTCTCTTACTAATGTGATGTATCATGTTGCTTGATTTGTCAATGTTGAACCACTCTTGCAATCCAGAAATAAATCCCACTTGATCATGGTGGATGATTCTTTCAATGTACTGTTGGATTGGATTTGGATTGGATTTTTGTATATTTTTTTTATTGGAGTTCGATTTGCCAACATACAGCATAACACCCAGTGCTCATCCTGTCAAGTGCCCCCCTCAGTGCCCATCACCCAGTCACCCCAACCCCCCGCCCACCTCCCTTCTACTACCCCTTGTTTGTTTCCTAGAGTTAGGAGTCTCTCATGTTCTGTTACCCTCTCTGATATTTCCTACTCATTTTCTCTCCTTTTCCCTTTATTCCCTTTCACTATTTTTTATATTCCCCAAATGAATGAGACCATATAATGTTGTCCTTCTCCGATTGACTTGCTTCACTCAGCATAATACCCTCCAGTTCCATCCACGTTGAAGCAAATGGTGGGTATTCGTCATTTCTAATGGCTGAGTAATATTCCATTGTATATATAGACCACATCTTTATCCATTCATCTTTTGACGGACACCGAGGCTCCTTCCACAGTTTGGCTATTGTGACATTGCTGCTATAAACATTGGGGTGCAGGTGTCCTGCCGTTTTACTGCATCTCTGTCTTTGGGGTAAATCCCCAGCAGTGCAATTGCTATTGTGAAAATATCAATGCTACCCAGAGCAATTTACACATTTAATATAATCCCTATCAAAATACCATGGACTTTCTTCAGAGAGTTGGAACAAATCATCTTAAGATTTATGTGGAATCAGAAAAGATCCCGAATAGCCAGGGGAATATTGAAAAAGAAAACCATAGCTGGGGGCATCACAATACCAGATTTCAGGTTGAACCACAAAGCTGTGCTCATCAAGACAGTGTGGTACTGGCACAAAAACAGACACATAGATCAATGGAACAGAATAGAGAACCCAGAAATGAGCCCTCAACTCTATGGTCAACTAATGTTCGACAAAGCAGGAAAGACTATCCACTGGCAAAAGGGCGGTCTCTTCAATAAATGGTGCTGGGAAAATTGGACAGCCACATGCAGAAGAATGAAACTAGACCATTCTCTTACACCAGACACAAAGATTTGCTAGTATTTTATTCAAAATTTTTGCATCTATGTACATCAGGGATGTTGACCAGGAGTTCTCTTTTTTTAGTGATGTCTTTATCTAGTTTTGGTATCAGAATACTGTTGACCTCATAGAATGAATTTGGAAGTTTTTTTTCCTTTTCTATTTTTTGGAATAGTTTAAGAAGAATAGGTATCAACCCTTTATATGTTTGGTAGGATTTCCTTGGGAAGCCATCTGGTCCTAGACTTCTGTTTATTGGGAGATTTTTGATTACTCATTTAATTTCTTTGCTGGTTATAGGTCTGCTCAAATTTTCTATTTCTTGCTATTTCTATTTTGGTAATTTAGGTTTCTCAGAGTTTATTTTCTTCAAGTTGTCCATTTTCTTGGCATATAGTTTTTCATAATATTTTTTTATAATTGTATTTCTGTGGTGTTGGTTGTTATTTCTCCTCTCATTTGTGATTTTATTTATTTTGGGTCCTTTCTCTTTTTGATAAGTCTGGCTAAGGGTTTTTCAATTTTGTTAATTTTTCAAAGAACTAACTCCTTGTTTTTTTTTTTTTATCTGTTCTCTGTTTTTTTTTTTTCTATATCATGTATTTCTGCTCTAGTATTTATTATTTCCTTCCTTCTCCTCACTCTAGGCTTGGTTTGTTGTTCTTTTTCTAGCTCCTTTAAGTATAAGGTTAGATTGTTTATTTGAGATTTTTCTTCCTTCTTGGGGTAGCCTTGTATTGCTATATACTTGCCTCTTATGACTGCTTTTGCTGTAATCCAAAGGTTTTCTACCACTGTGTCTTTATTTTCATTTGTTTACATGTATTTAAATTTTTTTCTTTAATTTTCTGGTATTTACTCAAAGAGTACAAAAATATTAATTCAAAGGGATACATGTACCCTGATGTTTACAGAAGCATTATCAACAATAGCCAAATCATGGACAGAACCCAAATGATATCCAATGAATGAATAAAGAAGATATGGTGTATATACATACAATGGAATATAACTAGGCCATAAAAGGAATGAAGTCTTGCCATTTACATGTTTGGAGCTAGAGAGTATTATGCTAAGTGAAGTAGTCAGAGAAAGACAAATACCCTATGATTTCACTCAAATGTGGAATTTGAGAAATAAAACAAATGATCACAGGGCAAAAAAGAGAAAGGCAAACTAAACAATGGACTCTTAACAATAGGGAACAAACTGATGGTTACTAGAGGGGAAGTGGGTGTGGGATAGGTCAAATAGGTGATGGGAATTAAGGAGTGCACTTGCCCTGATGAGCACTGGATGATGTATGTACATATTGAATCACCAATCTCTACATTTGAAACTAATGTTACACTGTATGTTAACTAACTGGAATTTAAACAAAAACTTAAAAAAAACCCAATAAATATAAAAAATTAACAGAAAAAATTAAACAAGCTTTTAAACATATGAAAGGTGGTTTAAACTCGGTTAATAAGAGAAAATTAAACTACATTAAGAAAAAATAAAATTAACAACTTTCATATATCAAAGGATACTATCAAGAAAGTAAAGAGACAATGCACAGAGTGGGAGAAATATTTCCAAATCATAAATCTGATAAAGGTTTAATACCCATGATTATATAATAACATAACAAACAACTCAATTAAAAAGTGGGCAAGGGACTTGATTATATATTTCTCCAGAGAAGATATACAAATGTCCAACAAGTGCATGAAAAGATACTCAACATCTGTATTAGTCAGGGTTCTCCAGAAAAGCGGAACCAATAGGAAGTGTGTGTGTGTGTGTGTGTGTGTGTGTGTGTGTGTTTACTTATTGGTGTATTTAGGTATGTATCTATTTACTTTAAGGAACTGGCTCCTGTGATGATGGAGGCAAGCCAATCTTTCAATTCAAGTCTGAAGCCTGTCTGCTGTAGAATTCCTTCTTGCTGGGAGGAGGTCAATCTTTTGTTTTATTCCAGCCTTCAAATGGATGAGGACCATCCATATTATGGAGGGCAATCTACCTCACTAGAAGTCTACTAAATTAAATGTAAAAGTCATTCAAAACAACCCTCACAAAAATATATAGAATAATGTTTGACCAGGCCTATCCAAATTGACATAAAAAATTAACCATTACAAGTTCATCCTTTGTCAACTTGGCACTCATACACATCTCCTTAACACATACTTAATTTCTAAATAAAGAGAGTAACAAGGTCCCATTTCCGCCTAACATGATACAACTATCTTGGGTACAAACAAAAATGCACTAACCCTTTGCCTAAAGATGCAAAGCCCTTTAGGTTTACTCCTCTCCTTGAATTCTGCAGCTTAAATGCTAAGATATAAAGCTAAAAATGCTTAAATACTATGAAACAGTCAATATACCTTATATTATATGATAAGAGGATGGAAGAAAAGAAAGACATCTGATACACACACTCATAAACATATTCCTAGCAAAATAAGAAAAAAATACTCATTACAATCACAGTCCTTATTTCTGTAACAGGTAATGTGGTCATAGCAGGTATTTATAACTCTCTTCTTCCACTACATATTCCATATTCTCTTTGTCCTCCACAGGCACTTCAGCCGGTCATGGTTCTTTATCTGGTGGGGTGACCCACACCTTCACTCCTGGTCATTAGCTGTCCTGCATGGATTGAGTTGCTATAATTTTCCACAGACTTTCATCATAGAGTAGAGTAATACTTTTTTTTTTAAGATTTTATTTATTTATTCATGAGACACACACACACACACAGAGAGAGAGAGAGAGAGAGAGAGGCAGAGGGAGAAGCAGGCTCCGTGCAAGGAGCCCAATGTGGGACTCGATCCCCGGTCTCCAGGATCACACCCTGGGCTGAAGGTGGCGCTAAACCGCTGAGCCACCTGGGCTGCCCAAGTCCACTGATTTAAATGTAAATCTCATCTAAAAATCCACTCACTGTAAATAAAATCTTAAAAAAAAAAAAAAAACACTCACAGAAATACACAGAATAATGTTTGAGCAAATATCTGGTCACTCTACCTAGCCAAGTTGACACATAAAATTAACCATCACAATATCTTTAGTCATTAGAGAAATGCAAATCAAAACCACAATAAGACATCATTTAAATCTACGAGGATTGTCTATAATTCAGAAAAAAAGGAACAAGTGTTGGTGAGGAGACAGGAAATTGGAACTTCATATTGCTGGTGGGAATGTAAATTGGTGCAACTACTGAGGAAAATGGTTTGGTGGTTCCTCAAAAATATAAACATAGAACTACCATATGACCCAGAAATTCCACTCCTTGGTATAGACCTCAGAATATAAGAAATTGAAAACAGAGCCTCAACATGATACATGTATGTGAATTTTCATTGCCTCATTTTTTACAATAGCCAATAGGTGAAAACAACTCAAGAATCCATAAATAGATGAATATGTAAATAATATTCCATTATTGTGTGTATACGCTACACAATGGAATATTATTGAACCATAAAAAGGAATAAAATTCTGATATGTGGATGCATCTTGAAAATATTATGCTAAGTTAAATTAGCCAGACACAAAAGGATAAGTATTATAAGAATTCACTTATATGGAATATCTGGAACAAGTAAAACTCATACAGACAGTATGTTAGAGATTATTATTAGGGCCTGTGAAGAGAGGGAATGGGGAGTAATTGCTTATTGGGTACAGAATTTCTGTTGGGGTGAGGAAAACTTTTGGAAATTAATGTGATAATTATACAACATTGTGAATATAATGCCACTGAATCATACACATACATTTCTGGACCTCTGAATCCTGGCAGGTCATTTCCATTAAAATGGAAATTTTAATTTTATATTTTTCCAAAATTAAAAAAAGAAAAAAACAGAAAAAAAAACACTTTTTGCTTTGTGAAAGATAAGAGGATTAAAAGACAAGCTACAGAGTGGGAAGATATTTTCAAACTACATATCCAACAAAAGACTGATATCTAGAATGTAGAAATAAACTCTAAAACAACAGAAAAAATCAAAAACCCAAACTGATGATAGACCAAAGATGTGATAAGACATTTCACTGCAGAGGATACAGATGGCAAGTAAGCTCATGAGAAGATCGTCATCATCACTGGCTCTTTGAGAAATGCTAATTAAAACCACAATGAGATTTATTACACATCTCTCACAATGATTAAACTAAACAAATACTGGAAATACCAGATGTTCATAGGATGCAGAAAAACTGAATCACTCATACATTACTGGTGGAAATATAAAATGTTATAGCCACTCTTGAAAAACAGTTTGGCAGGTTTGTTTTTTTAAAAAATGATTTTATTTATGTATTTGAGAAAAAGAGAGAGAGAGAGAGAGAGCATGAGCAGGTGGTGGTGGAGGGGCAGAAGGAGAGGGAGAAGCAGGCTTCCCATTAGGAAGGAAGCCCTATGCAGGGCTTGATCACAGGACCCTGAGATCATGACCTGAGCTCAAGGCAGATGCTTACCTGGCTGAGCCACCCAGGTGCCCCAAATTTGGCAGTTTTATAAAAAAATTAAACACACAGTAACAAACTACAGTAGACCCAGAAATTGCAATGCTGGTAATTTATCTCAGTGAAATGAAATAGCTTCACACTAAAACTTATACCCAAGTGTTTATAGTACATTTATTTGCAATAGGCCCAAGCTGAAAGCAACCAATATATAATGATATATGTTGATGGATAATGATATAAAAAAGGATAATGAAACAAACTGTGGTACATTCATATTTTGGAATACTACTCAGCAATGAAAAAGAATGATCTATTGACATACAGATGACCTGAATGCATCGCTGGAAAATTATGCTGAGTGAAGAAAGCCAATCTCAAACTGTGACATAACTATATGACTCTCTTCATATAATACTTTTGAAATGAGAAAATTTGAGAAATGGAGAATAGATAGTGATTCCCAAGGTTTAAGGATGTGCAGGGACAGAAAGTTAGTGAGTTGGCTGTAAAATGGCAATACGAGGGATCCTTGTGGTGATGGAAATGTTCTGTCTCTTGACAGTGTCTTGTCAATACCCTGGTTGTAATGTCCTATTGTTTGCTAGATGTTACCATTAGGGGAATCTGGATAAATGGTACATGGGATCCTTCTATACTACTTTTTTACAACTGCACGTGAGTCTAAGATTAACTAAGAATAAAATGTTCATATAGAAAGTATCATCTATTCAGGTATCACAGCCTCTTCCTTGAAATACCAAGACTATATTTTATATAAGTAACCAATACTTGAAAATTACTCAGATTATGAAACGTAGGACAGCTGCTCTGTGGCCAATAGATATAAATATCTACTTCCCATGTAGAAAGTCCATTCCTGGCCCACTTGGAACATGATTCTTCATGGTACTTTTTATTAAGCCAGCATTCTTAGGGGGTCAATATTTAGCCTAGCTAGATATGCAAAGATTTCTTTTCCTGATCATTTAAATTGAGAAATTTCTCTTTAATTCTTTGAATGGGCAGAAATTTTGTCTCCTTTCAGATTCCCTTCCTAATGAACTTAATAAAACAAAAGTTGAGAGCTGCTCAACATTAATATATGTGACATTTTTCCTTTCCTAGAATGTTTATATTCGATTCCTCTGTTGTGGGAAGTTCTTTTGGTCAGCCCCACACTGATCCACTATGATGTATTTCTCATTTGTGGCCCTGGAGGGCTCAAGGATTAGATTTCCCAGTATCTTAGGCAGGGAATGCAAAATGTTCCCGGTTCTTCTCACACATTTGTATTCTATCTCAGAAAGGGCCTGGGGGTCATCAGTATGCAGGGGGTGCATATTTATATCAGATTTAGGGCCACTCTGAGGACTCCTGGACAATGAAAAGAAATTGGCTCCAAATGGATTTTTCTGCCTTCACCTATGTCAATAAGAGATATTTTAAATGTTATTTAGCCAAAAGACAGATTGAACATGAGAGCTTGGAAATCATGGAGTGCATGACTAATAATACCTGGAAACCACGTACTCCATCTGAGAATCAACCCAGGGATGAGGGTGCCCATCACACATTCTTGAGACAGGAAGCTCAGAGCCACGCTGCACTCACATGAGGTGCCAGGAACCTCTCACTCCAGTGGAGTGGCTTTACAAAGTCTGAAATGGGATTGTATGCCTCCCATTCTAGGATTTAAATAAGAGAACTTAGTAACTTCTACCATGATTTTCACCCTTCTGATCCCTTTATGCAGATTGTGGCAAGGGAACTCGGAAAGTTTTGAGCTCAGCTCTTCCCAGATTGTTATTTTCCAGGAGAGAATCAATTAAAGTTAAGAAACAAGTAAAATGTTCCCACTGGGAACTCCATGGTTCTGCCCTCCCAGCCTGTCCCTATTACCTTTCGACAGACACTAAAATTACAGGCCTGCAGAGAGATGAGCTAATGACATCCTTGCCTTTAAACTGTGTGGGTTCTTCTGGCGAGCACGGATCGCCCTACACGTCCATCCACGTAAGTGCCTTTTTGTTACCCAGACTTAGAATCAGTGAGTGGGCAGGGCCCTAGGCAGGTGGTGGAAGCAGGCAAATTGGGTCTAATGGTGAAGTTTTGGGTAGCTTCCGGAGAGCCATCCAGCTCTAACCATCTTCCACAGCCCAGAGGATTGTTTTCTCTGCTATGCAATGGGAAATCTTAAAAATTAGTTGATGTTTTTATGTGAAATAATTAATTTTAGGTTCCCATTCATTTCCCTGAATAAAATGAATTTCATTCTTAAGTACATGTTACATTATTTAGTAATTTAGACTAAAAATTTGCCAATTTGTATTCATATTCATTAGATTGGATGGTGTTTTTTTTTACATATATTTTTTAAGATTTTATTTATTTATTCACGAGAGACACAGAGAGAAGGCAGAGACACAGGCAGAGGGAGCCCCATGCGGGACTTGATCCTAGGACTCCAGGATCACACCCTGAGCCAAAGACAGACACTCAACTGCTGAGCCACCCAGGCATCCCTGATGATAAGTTTTAACTCCAAGTTTTAACTCAGTGTTGCTTATTTCATCATCAAAAAACATTTAGAATTATTAATTTTAAAGTACCTTTTAGTACTTTGTGTAATTAAAAAACATATTAATGGAAACAATTTCTAATTGTCTACAAAAAAATGAGGGCTTTTTTTTTTCATAAGATCACCTTAAAAAGCAGTTTAATCCTATATTCCAAAAATATCTAAAAGTATTTCCTCATGAAGCCCTTTCTTGTCAGAGCTTTAATTTAAAAAATTCCACATTAATGATGTCAATGCTTACGCTTCTGTTCTGACAGGAAATTTTTAAAGAGAACAGTGGCAATGAGTCTGTAATTACACTAAAAACAAAACAAAGTGAGTGATTTTTCTGCCTGGCACCTAGGACATAAGAATAAAATCTCATGGAAAGTGGCAAGGAGAAAGAGTATTTCTATTTTTTAAATATTATTCATTGTAAGACAGTCTTTCTCTTTTCATTGACAATGGATGCTCCAGCACCCAGTTAGTTGGGGGCAGAATTTAGGATTGAGTGAACACCTCTGGCTCTATTATCTATGTGTAGGTTTTAGAATGTTTCCCCAGCCTATATCTTATGCACTTATGGTGAACAGATAAATATCAAATATACTCTCTTCTTACTAAGAAACAAAGAATAGGATTAAAAAATAAAGTAAAAACTATTTAGCAAGAAAGCCAGAGTTGGTTCTTGTTTCATTATTGGGTTGATGGGAAAATAGATTCACATACAGGACTTGCCAGGACTGACAATCTAGTGTTTGTGATGAAGTGCTCAAGGGACTCTGGTTTCTATACTTTGGAAAAATACTTTTTCTTCTGATTTTTCTCAAAACAGATTTAAAAGTCCTGGCACTATAAATTTCCTGTGTGCAAGTGAGTACTGTGAGTGGTCTTATACATTCAATTTTCAAACAATGGATAATTCTCACTTAGGTGTTGAAAAATAGCTGCAGGCGGCTGGGGTGGCTCAGCAGTTGAGCCCCGCCTTCAGCCTGGGGCATGACCCTGGAGACCCTGGATCGAGTCCCATGTCGGGCTCCCTGCATGGAGCCTGCTTCTCTTTCTGCCTGTGTTTCTGCCTCTCTCTCTCCTCTCTGTGTATTCTCATGAATAAATAAATAAAATCTTAAAAGAATAAAAAAAAGAAAAATAGCTGCAGAACATTGCCCCAGTGTTCTTTAGTTCTCCTTCCTCATTCTCCTGGAGCTGGCCCATTTCACAAATATCTTAGTACAGTGCACTAGCATCCAGCTGATGATGATTTTACCTTTCCTGACTGCCAGCTGTTTCTCCACAGTTCTTTTCAGTTTTCCAGCTAGAATTGGTAGAGTGTGTTGCCCAATATACCCATGACCCAAACCCATGCCCATGGTGCATAATCAATTTCACCGTCCAGACCCTTTTTTTCTTTTTATCTTTATAGAAGATGATGACAATGATGGTGAAGTTGACCCATATGATAATGACAAACCAAAGTATGCTTTTTGTGTATCTAAAGCACATTGCAAAGTGCTGACATAAATCCTATCATTTATACTTCACCTCAACCTAAGAGGTATGCATTATCACGCTCTTGTGGCAGACGAGTAAACAGATGTTCTCTTCCTTCCGCTCCCTGTATCCTGTAACCTGTCCCACCTACAAGGCCATTGATACCCAAACTTGCACTGGGCTCTGGAGAGGGGTTTCTTCTTCCATTACACTCCCCACTTCTTTTCTGACCATTGATTCCAGTTGCATTGACTTTAGCAAACTTCACTAGTTTGGGGTTCATTTAATGATATATGCATCACATGATTATCCATGATTTAGGTAATTACAATATCTAAAGTGAATGCTCCTTTGATCATATTGAAACAATAACTAAAGTGAATGCTCCTTTGATCATATTATTAAAGGGGATCTTAGCTGCGTTACTAGTCTCTTGGTGGTACCTCAGCCTTCACTATTAACTAGAAGGGCTCCTGGTGGTGAATTTTCAAAATGAATGCTCCTATTTCCATTTGACACTTCTTACTCCTTACTCCATTTATGTTTTGTTTTGTCCTACCTTGCTCATCTAGTCTTTCCTTCCTCTTTCACAATGTAGCTTCTCCAAATGGGACTTATTTCAGAATTTTCTTGCCTATTATTTTCTCTGTGATCTATCTCATTATACCTAGAACCTCTAGTCTCTGAGTGCCGCTTGTTTTCTCCAGTGTATAAAATGAGATTTTTTTGCTTGCTATATTAAGTGAGTCAGGTACCATTTCACATAGATCTTCCTCAACTCTTATTTGAGGAAGTTCTCTTAGATCATCTTGCAGATTGCAGTTCCTATTCTGTCATCCAGTGGTGTGAAACTTAGATGGTGAGCATCACGAAGCATGGCTGAGACAGGACCCACTAATAGAGTGTATTTAGCTCAGGGGCACCTGGATGGCCCAGTCACTTAAATGTCTGACTCTTGATTTGGGCTCAGGTCATGATCTCAGGGTTGTGAGATCAAGCCCTCCACTGGGCCTTGTGCTGGGTGGGTATGGAGCCTGCTTAAGATTCTCTCTCCTTCTGCTTCTACCCGTCTGCCCACTTTTAAAAATTTTTATTTGGCTTGTTTTCATTAAATGTTCATATTCTCTAGAATATATTTTCTTATAAAATGATATATTTGCACAGAAATAGCTCTATTTGTAATTATAAATACAAATTAAATTGCAAATTCATAATTTGCAATTATGAAACACATAATTTGGGGTCTGGGTCTTAGTGATACAGTTGTGATCCACAAAATTTGGAGAAAGCTGGATCATTAGAGTCATATTTTCTGTTGTCCCTCCTGGCACATAGAAGTAAATGAAGTGAGTACTCGTGAAGGCACCAAATTGTGTCACTTTCCTTGATCAACACACCAGAGGAAGGAGATTACTGTATTCTGTTCCCACTGTGGAATGCATCCTCTGGAAATATAAGATCAAGATTATTCATTTGTTTTGAGGCAATCATTCACTTACACCATGATTTCTTGAACATTATTGTAAATGCATGATGTCTGCACCCTTTTGCTTCCCTTAAGAATTTATTTTTGTAGGACTTCAGTCCTCTAAACAATGCTGAAAATAATGCACTTCTATGCTTCATTTTTAAGATGGTTAGAACATGTGACTTGAATAGTTTTACAATGCTATGTGTTTGCAAGACTCACTTTTTTAAAAAATGAATTAAACCAAGGCTTTTATTTCACAGAAATAACATTAGAGGAGACAATTATAGAATTTTTAATTTATCTCGCTATTTTGAAATGTTCTTTTAAGTATTATCTATTGAACATTATTATTTTATTTTTAATATTATTATTTTAAAACATGACAGTGTGTAATTTGTAACTTATATGATATAGATGTTCAGAAATAGTAATGTGTCATTTATAAGGACCTGTAGACAAAGAAGTCCATGTAGGATGTTGCTTAATGAAAATGTGTGACCTTCAAACCTCAGAGATAGTTGGTCATTAGATTAATATTTTTCTATTGTTTTTCCTGGGCATATTAAGGGAGCAATCCCAGCTACTCTGAATATGTGAACAGAGAAAATTGTTTTATTGCACTTAATACTTTCAAAAAAGATTAACCATTTCTTTTTTCTTTTTATTTGAGTGTAGTTGGCACACAATGTCACATTAGTTTCAGGTGCACAACTTAAGTGATTTGACAGGTTTATACATTGTGCTATATTCACACAAGTGTAACTACCATCTGTCCTATTACATTGCTATTGCAATATCACTGACTATATTCCTTATGCTGTCCTTTTATTCCTGTGGCTTATTCATTCCATGGATTAACTTTCTTTTTTTTTTTTTTAAGATTTATTTATTTATTTGAGAGAAAGAGAGAGAGAATGCAAGCAGGGAGAGGGGCAGAGGGAGAAGAAGAGCGAATCCTCAAACAGACTCCCTGCTGAGAGCACAGCCCAATGTGGGTCTGGATCTCAGGACCCTGAGATCACGACCTGAGCCGAAAACAAGAGCAACATGCTTAACCGACTGAGCCACCCAGGCACCCCGAGATCAACTATTTCTAATGCTACTATGCAATTTTCATTTTAGAAAATCCACATTTTCCAAATGTTTCAAATCAAGTATCTACATAGGTCCTCAACTCATAAATGCTCTCCCATGTTCATGGCTTATTAACATATTTGATTCCCCTTAATCATGTACCTTATAGAACCAATCACAATGCTCTAAATAGCTGTGAAAACAAGTTAGCCTTACATCTTTGATTTTTCAGATGAAAAATATGCAAGAAATATATCTGGATGCCTTTCACAATATTATGTACCTCCTATTTATAAGGCTTGAATTAAGCACATACCTGCATTCCACGGGAAAATAGTCCATGTGTAGTTCCTCACTACATTTTCTAGTAAAATTTTACCCACAAGCCCTGACTTTAGAGAAATATCATTGTTCACTTGAAGGAGACATGAATCTTGGACATCTAGAAGAACTGTCTTTCAGGGTGTAGATGGATACCTATTTTCTAATTAAAACTCTAAAAAGAAATGACTCCAAATCTAATTAAGTTGTGGTTTTATTTACTACATGGTACCACATAACCAAGAATGGAGAGAAAAGAAATTTTTAATGCATTCTAGCTAATGGTCAGTAATTTGACTCTGCTCAAACTAGTTTTCTTCTTGCATGAGAATTTAAGTAATGTAATTTAATGTAAGTCATATAATTTTCTTTGGGGAGTCAGTGAAAAGACTTAAAATCTCATTAAAGCCCCATGAACAGAGATTATTCAATGAATTTACCATGTAAGTGGTTATGTCTCCTCTCTCCTTTTCGCAGGGACAATCTTAAGAAACCCTTAAGAAAACTGAGTTAATAATTCATGTCATATATATGAAAAACTACATAATCATAAAAATAATAGTTCATATTTTTATGGATATCATTATGTGCCAGAATTGCTTCCATACTTGATACTTTAATATTTTTTATATTCATAACATCTCTAAGGTGAGGGTAATAGGATTGTCCATATTTTAAGAGGAGGTAAATGGGGCTCAGGTGTGTTGACGGGTTCAAGGTACACTTTTGGTAACTAGCAGATTGAGGATGGAAATGGAAGCAGTCTGACATCAGAACCCACAGCTATCAGCATTTGGTCTGTTATGTATTAAGAATAACTGGCAATAAAAAAAACATCAGAATAGAAATAGCACTGAGGTAACAACTAGGTGGTAGGCCATCCAGTTGATGCTCTTTGGGAGTGTCGTGTTTCCATTTCCCTGCAATCATCCTCATTCAAATTCACCCAAAATTATAGAACTCTTACTATGTACTCAGTACTTGATCAAGATGATGCAGACACAAGACATTGTCTCTCCCCTTAGAAAAACTAAAAAATAAGGTAAAAATAAAGAAATGCTTTCTTTATGGTAACTTTTAATATAAAGGAAAACTCTAGCACTGTGGAAGCCCAGTGATGACATACATAATCCCAGCATGGCTGGGAAGTGCTGGGACTTCCTGTTGTGGGAGAGGGTGGGGATGGCTTATGGGACAGTGTGATGATGAACTTGAGTATTAAAAAAGAGGAAAAAGGAAGCATCAGGATTAACCCACTTATTTCGATGACAGCAGTAGTGTTCCTTGAGATTGATGCAGGTAACGATTTTTGAGAAAGATCATTTTTCTTGTTTTTTTCTCTTCAGTTATTTACTATATACTTCTTTTCTCCATAAATATGGCTGAAAACAATAAATTTCATGTTGTTATTGCCATTAGACATGTCTTGTTCTTGGAAGCTGGCATTAGGATCTTAGCCAACGCTGTCCTTCTTCTCTTTCACATCCTTACATTCCTTCTTGAACACAAGCCAAAACCCACTGACCTATCATTCATTTGGTCTTAATTCATATAGTGATGCTAATAACCACAGGTTCTGTGGCTACAGGTATTTTTGGGACTCCAAGTTTTTGGAATGACTTGAATTTTAAGTCATAAAATGACTTACAACTTGTGTAAGTTGATGAGGGGCCTCTCCATTTGTGCCACCTGCCTGCTGATGGTCCTCCAGGCCATCATCTTCAGCCCCAGAAGCTCCTGCTTAGTAAAGTCCAAACATAAATCCTCACATCAGAACCTGTGTTCCTTTTTTTCCCTATGGGTCTACAATGTTTGTTAGTAGTTGCTTCTTTTTATTTATTTATTTGTTTATTTATTTATTTATTTATTTATTTATTTATTTATTTATATTGGAGTTCAATTTGCCAACATATAGCATAATACCCAGTGCTCATCCCATCAAGTGCCCCCCTCAGTGCCCGTCACCCAGTCACCCCCACCCCCCACCCACCTCCCCTTCCACTACCCCTTGATCATTTCCCAGAGTTAGGTGTCTCTCATGTTCTGTCACCCTCACTGATATTTTCACTCATTTTTTCTCCTTTCCCCTTTATTCCCTTTCACTATTTTTTATATTCCCCAAATGAATGAGACCATATAATGTTTGTCCTTCTCCGATTGATTTATTTCACTCAGCATAATACCCTCTAGGTCCCTCTACGTCGAAGCAAATGGTGGGTATTTGTCATTTCTAATGGCTGAGTAATATTCCATTGTATACATAGACCACATCTTCTTTCTCCATTAATCTTTCAATGGACACTGAGGCTCCTTCCACAGTTTGGCTATTGTGGACATTGCTGCTAGAAACATTGGGGTGCAGGTGTCCCGGCGTTTCACTACATTTGTATCTTTAGGGTAAATCCCCAGCAGTGCAATTGCTGGGCTGTAGGGCAGATCCATTTTTAACTCTTTGAGGAACCTCCACACAGATCAATGGAACAGAATAGAGAATCCAGAAGTGGACCCTCAACTTTATGGTCAACTAATATTCAACAAAGGAGGAAAGACCATCCACTGGAAAAAGGACAGTCTCTTCAGTAAATGGTGCTGGGAAAATTGGACATCCACATGCAGAAGAATGAAACTAGACCATTCTCTTGCACCATACACAAAGATAAACTCAAAATGGATCAAAGATCTAAATGTGAGACAAGATTCCATCAAAATCCTAGAGGAGAACACAGGCAACACCCTTTTTGAACTTGGCCACCGTAACTTCTTGCAAAATACATCCATGAAGGCAAGAGAAACAAAAGCAAAAATGAACTATTGGGACTTCATCAACATAAGAAGCTTTTGCACAGCAAAAGAAACAGTCAACAAAACTAAAAGACAACCTACAGAATGGGAGAAGAGATTTGCAAGTGATGTATCAGATAAAGGGCTAGTTTCCAAGATCTATAAAGAGCTTATTAAACTCCACAGCAAAGAAACAAACAATCCAATCATGAAATGGGCAAAAGACAGGAACAGAAATCTCACAGCGGAAGACAGACATGGCCAACACGCACATGAGAAAATGCTCTGCATCACTTGCCATCAGGGAAATACAAATCAAAACCACAGTGAGATACCACCTCACACCAGTGAGAATGGGGAAAATTAACAAGGCAGGAAACAACAAATGTTGGGGAGGATGTGGAGAAAGGGAAACCCTCTTGCACTGTTGGTGGGAATGTGAACTGGTGCAGCCATTCTAGAAAACTGTGTGGAGGTTCCTCAAATAGTTAAAAGTGGTTGCTTCTTAATATCCACTGTTGCTGCCCCTAATGTGATCTCCGTCCATCTTCTGTTTGTAACTGAATCCTGTTCTCTTTGGCCCCAAGATTACTTCCTCAGGCAACTATTTTTCATGTGGTTCACCTTCCAAGATGTCACCTTCACTGGGCTCATGGCACTCTGAAGTGGGTACATGGTGATTCTCTTATATAGACCTAAGAGGCAGACTCAGCATCTTCATAGCACCAATGTTTCTCCAAAAGCATCCCCAGAAAAAAGGGGCCACCAAAATCAGTCTGTTGCTTATGGGTTTCTTTGTGATTGTGTACTTTCTGGACAGCATTGTCTCTCCTCAACAACGGCGTGGTACAATGACCAGGTTCATCTTTATGTTCAGATTCTTACGGCCAATGGCTATGCCACCATCAGTCCTTTTGTGCTAATCAGCACTAAAAACTGAATAATCACATTCTTAAAATCACTTTGGGAAGGAAAATAATTATTTAATTATTCAGTGATGGATAACTTCTCTTAAGACAAGTGAATTCACTGGCTTCCAAATGAATATTCATGGCATACATGATATGCTCAGTTAATTAAATTGTATGAAGGTATGCTCTTTCTGTTAAAACTATTCATTTTGATACATGTTGGCTAGTACAGAATAGATAATTTACCATATTCTTATCTTTGATAATGCAAGATTTTCATGTTTGTGATCAGGGGAAGCAAGAGCAGACCTATGAGGTGGTTTTTACTTGTCATAGCCTGGGTTAGCCCACATCTCTTATAGGTATTTGATGGTTTATGGTACTTTTTAAAAAGCCTACAGTCTCAGTGATCTGTGTTTAGTCTAACTAGGATGTAAACATTTATTTTCCTGGCTGTTTTAATTTTCTCACTTAAAGCCCTCCTTGGAATGGCTGAATCTTTTGTCTTCCTTTCTAGTTTCCATGCTAATAAAGTTTTTGAGAAAAAGTGTTAGACGTTGTTCAAGATTCAGATGCCTGGGTGGCTCAGCGGTTGAGCGTCTCCCTTTGGCTCGGGGCGTGGGGTGTGATCCTGGGTCCTAGGATTGGGTCCCACATCTGGCTCCTTGCAAGGAGTCTGCTTCTCCCTCTGCCTGTGTCTCTGCCTGTCTCTGTGTCTCTCATGAATAAATAAATACAATCTTTTAAAAAAAGTTGTTCAAGATCAAATTAGTTAAGGTTTTTGTATTCATAGGGTGTTACCCTTGAGGATTTGGGTTCATTTCCTATCAACTAATTTTGGTAGCACAGCACTGATCCACCACGATTTATTCCCAGGATATTTTCTCTCAAGTGACATTGTTGAGTTTCCTACTACCCTCAGTTGTAGAACCCTGTACCCATCTCAGGCAAAGACTGTCCTCTACTTTCAGGTATGTGCATTCCAAGAGTCTGTATTCATTAAAATGTTTAGTGATTTATTACACTGTCTAGGGAAGGGGAATAATATTTGAATAACATTTGCAGAAGCAAAAAGAGTCACTCCAGTGATTCCTCAAATACTCTAATGTGATTTTCCAGCTTTCTGAAAGTTCACAAAAATCATATAGGATACTTTATATTTCCCATTTAACTTGAAACCTATTTTTTTGTGTAAATTAGAATTGTTATGCTTACCTCACAACGATTTAGGAAGATTAGTTGGGTACTGTGTGTAATGATCCAATAGCTACAAATTTAAAACTAAATATATTAGAATTATTCTTTTAAATGATTTTATTTTTTTAAGTTTATTTATTTGTGTTAGTAATCTCTACACCCAATGTGGGGGTCAAATTTATAACCCCAAGATCAAGGGTCACATGTTCTATTGACTGAGCCAGTCAGTTGCCCCTAGAATTATTTTTATGAAACATTACATAGTGGCACATAGGTGGTGTAGTTCATATTTTGTTTTTGCCTTCTATTATGATTTCTCAATTTTTCTAGCAAGAGACTCAGTCTCTCTGATGGGAAATTCATTTCTTTGCTTGTTTAGTGCTAATGTTGCCCAGCCATTAGCAGAGATGATGGCATATTACACAGACCTGGACAACAGAAGTTCTCCATTGCTCTGGCCACAGTAATTGCACGAATGGATTTTATGTGACATAGGCCAATCAGATTCTACTCTGACACCATTCTTCCAGAAATAAGGATGACATTCTCTTTTTTCTGGTTTTACTGAGCTTTTGAGAGTTCTTGAGATGTTATAAAAAAAAAGTCCCAAAGCATCCATAATAGTTGTAATGGATTCTATTTATAATAAGAATTGCATGACCTATATCACAATAATTATTTGAGGAACATGGTGGGACACAACAAATGGGAAACTATTTTCACGTTGCCTAAGAATTATACAATGATTGTAGACAACCAGATTGAGAACTGGGAACCTGAACCAAGACTTAAAAGTTGCCAAAAATCACAAATCAACATGTACCCCTCAGAGAATTTAGGGAATTCTAGAAAAATTAAGGAAATTTAGGAAAAAATATAAAGAGATATTATCATTCATATAGACAGTTATTTCAAGGTGCATGATCTTCGTAACAAATGAAATATCCTCATGCAAGTTGATATGTTGTCACTCAGGCTATATTTTGATACACAGATCAAGGATATTTGGCAAGATGCTAGAGAGCGAGTGATGTCAGTGAAAAGTGCAGAAAAAGATCTCTGAAAACTCCCCTCTTCCTAAAAGCCATGAGAGAAGTGGAAAATACTATGAAAATAAATTTTGAAAACTGGAAATTAATCAGAGGTTTGTAACAGTCCAAGGAACATTAATCCAAAAAAAAAGGGCAGAATTTCAATAAGAACAGCAAGCTTAATGGTTTAAAATTTCTTACTTCCATGTCCCCTTCCTACATCTGTAGTAGCCTTGAAAGCCAACAGTCCCAAATCCGGGTAAACCAGGAGCCTGCCGCAGGAGGGGCAGAATGGGTTTGGAGTGCCTTCAAAACATCATTCTCAGAGACTTGCCTATATTTCACCTAATGGTTCTCTGAAGACTCCACTGCAAAACTGTTTTTATTTGACCTGACACTGAGCTCTTCTCATGAGAAAAGACACTTCCTAAAGGGTACCGTCAAGATTATTCAGAGATAATGGTTTCATTTAGCAACTTCCTGAGGTAATGAATTAAAGCTGGGCAAACAATAACCCAAAACTCAGAGAAAAAGCTGTGGTATGAAATGTCTATAGTGACTTTGAAGAGCTCCAAACACATCACAGATATCTAGAAGGCCATGTGCATGCATCTGAGTGTGTATATGCCCAGGTCTGTGCACATCTTCAGAAAAGACCTTGGTCCATAAGCTCTTGCCTCTGACTCAAGTGACCTTGAATGTCAGTGCCTTGAGGCACTTTGCAAGCTAGAAGGGAAGGTTGTGGCAGTTGTCAACTCAGCAGAAGATAATCTTTGAGTACATGCATCAGCATACACACATAACCACTTAGTAAAGACTGAGAAACCTATGAGTTCTTTTTTCCCCCCAGTCAAATTTATTTATTTATTTATTTAATATTTTTTATTGGAGTTCGATTTGCCATAAGCATTTCAGATAATCTCTGTCTACACATAATTGGCCACTAAGCTAACTAACAGAGAATGCAATGGCTACAAATGACAAAGAAAGCAAACATTAACAAATTAGTTTAGAAAAGCCAGTTAAAAAGAAATGAAACAAAATAAAAAACAAGCAGCAGTAACAAAATATCTCTGGTAAAGGGGATAATTTGATTTCTAGGTCTGTTACATTATATTATTCAAATTGTTCACTTTTCAACAATAAGTTATGATAAATGAAGAAAAAGAAAAAGAAAAATGTTTTCCATTTGTAGGAAAACAGGAAGCAATTAATAGACAGTCCTTGAGGAAATACATATATTTGACTTATTAGATGCAGGCTTTATATCAGCTATTTTAAATATAGATAAAGAACTAAAGGACACCACATTCAAAAAGTAAAGTAAGAGTTATAGCCCCCAAATAGAGAATTCCAGGAAAAAAAAACAACAGACCAATCTCTTCCAAAAAATTGAAGAGGGAACACTTTCAAATTCATCTTATGAGGCCACCATTACCTGATACCAAAGCCAAAGACACTGCAAAAGAAAATCACAGGGTAATCTTGATGAACACAAAATGCAAAATCCTCAATAAAATAATAGGAAATCGAATTGAACAGCACATTAAAAGGATCAGACACCATGATAAAGTGGTATTACTCCTGTGATGTAAGGATAGTTCTACATACAGAAATCAATAAATATGATATACTACATTACAGAGTGAATAATAAAAATCACATGATCATCTCAATAGATACAAAACTGACATTATTTAAGGATACAAACTTAAAACAAGTAGTAAATAAGCCCTAGAGCCCTAATGCACAGCAAGGTGGATATAAACAACATTGTATTATAATCAAGAAACTTGCTAAGAGACTAAAACAAGGCTGATTATATACATAAGAGCAGGGCTAATTATTACTACAATGCAATCATATTACAGTATAAAAATATGTCAAATTAACATGTTGTACACCTTAAATTTAAATAATCTTATACATCTAATATATTTCAATTAAAAAAAGGAACTGATGTAAACCAGCCTTTGGTGATGCAGGAGTATGAGGGGAGGGAGATCATTCTGTATTTCTATGATTAGATCTCAGTCTTTTAGTAAGTTCATGCTTCTGGACTGTGAACTTTACAAGTGGTTTTCAGTGTTTTTCTCTCTCCTAAAGTGGGACAGGGTGCCTAGAGTAAACTTGAGTTGGGCATTTTCCTTATCTAGGTCAATTAGGCTCTGATAATATGCTAAGAAGTTTATCCTCTGGTTAGCTAGTTTCCCCTGGGGAAAGTACTTATAAAGAAGAACAGAGTGCTTTGGTGTATTTTAGAGTATTTTTTAAAATATCCACAAATCAATCAACATGACACCTCATGTTAACAAAAAGAGGAATAAAAATTATATGATTATATCAACAGATGCTGAAAAAGCATTTGACGAAATTCAACATCCACCTAGGACAAAAATTCTCAACAAAGTGGGTATAGAGGAAACATACCACAACACAATAAAGGCCATAAATGACAAACTCACAGTTAACATCATACTCAACAGTGAGAAACTGAAAGCTTTCCTCTAAGATCAGGAATAAGACAAGGATGTTGACTCTTGCCACTTTTATTCAATATAGTACTGGAAGTCCTAGCCACAGCAATCAGACAAGAAAAAGATATAAAAGGCACCCAAGTTGGAAAAGAAGTAAAACTGTCACTATTTGCAGACAAGATGTTGTATGTAGAAATCCCTAAAGACTCCACAAAAATACTATTAGAACTAATAAACTAATTCAGTAAAGTTACAAGATACAAAATTAATATACATAAATCTCTTGCACTTCTATACACTAACAATGAACTATCAAAAAGAGAAATTCAAAAAACAATCCATTAGCTACACTTGTGGTGAGTATAGCATAACATATAAATTTGTCAAATATATTGTACACTCAACATTCACATAACATGGTGTGTCAACTATACTCAAATAAAAAATATTTAAAGAAAAGAAAACAATCCTATTTAAATTGCATAAAAAATAATAAAATACCTAGGAATAAATTTAACTAAGGAGGTGAAAGACCTGTACTCTGAAAATTATGACACTGATAAAAGAAGCTGAAGATAATACAAATAAATGGAGATATACTGTACTCACAGATTGTTAAAATTCCCATACTACCCAAAGCAAATTTATAGATCCAATGCAATCCCCATCAATAGTCAAAGCAGTCTTGAAAAAGAACAAAGCTATAGGTATCACAGGCCCAGATTTCAAGCTATACTACAAAGCTATAGTAATCAAAACAGGATGGCACTGGCACAAAAACAGACACATTGATCAACAGAACAGAATGGAGTCCATAAATATACCTATGCTTACATGGTTGATTAAGCTTCAAGAAAGGAGTAAAAAAATATACAATGGAGAAAATAAATAGTGTTAGGAAATCTGGACGGCCATATGCAGAAGAATAAAACTGGACCACTATCTTACACTATATACAAAAGTAAACTCAAAATGGATTATAGGTTTAAACGTAAGAGTGAAAACCATAAAGTTCTTAGAAGAAAATATAGGTAGTATGTTCTTGGACATTTGTCTGAGGAATATTTTTTTGGCTCTGTCTCCTCAGGCAAGAGAAGCAAAGGCAAAAATAAACAAATGGGACTACATTAAACTAAAAAGCTTCTGTACAATGAAGGAAACCATCAACAAAACAAAAAGGCAAGCTACTGAATGGGAGAAGATATTAGCAAATAATATAACCAATAAGCAGTTAACACCTCAAATATGTTAAGAACTCACATAACTCAATATAACCCCCTCACACACAAATAATTCAATTAAAAATTTGACAGAAGATTTGAACAGACATTTTACCAAAGAAGACATTGTCAATGGCTAACAGGTACATGAAAAGATGCTCAACATCACTAATCATCAGGGAAATGCAAATCAAAGCTGTAATGAGATATTGCCTCACACCTATCAGATTAGTATGAGACAAAAAGACAAAAAAAAAAAAAACCCCAAAAGATAAACAATAATAAGTATTGGCAAGGATATGGAGCAAAGGGAACCCTGTGCACTGTTGGTAGAAATGTAAATTGGTATAGTCACTATGGAAAACAGTATGGAGGTTCCTCAAAAATTAAAAATAGAACTTCCATATAACCCAGAACTTCTGCCTCTGGAATTTGCATGAAATAAATGAAAATACTCATTTGAAAAATATATGCACCTCTATGTTCATTGCAGCATTATTTACAGTAGCCAAGATATGGAAGAGCTCATGTTCATCAATAGATGAATGGATAAAAAGGATGTGGTATATATTTATATAATGGTCAGCAGTAATAAAGAATGATATCCTACCATTTCAACAATATGGATGGACCTACAGGTATTATACTAAGTGAAATAAGTCGGAGAAAGACCAAATACCTTGTGATTTCACTTATATGTGAAGCCTAAAAAACAAAACAATGGAATAAATAAAACAGAAAAGGACTCACAGATACAGAGAACTATGTGCTGATGCCAGAGGGGAGAGGGTGGAGGTGGGCAAAATAGGGAAAAAGAATTAAAAGGTACAAACTTCCAGTTATAAAATAAATTAAACATGGGGATACTATGTACAGCATGGAGAATATAGTTAATAGTATTGTAACAACTTTGTATAGTAACAGGGATAAGGTAAATGTATCATAGTGATCACTTCATAATGTATGTGAACACTGAAGTGCCATATAGTATCTCAAGGTAACATAATATTGTATACCAAGTATAATAAAAAATGAAATCATGTTTGGCAGGGTGAAGCTGGCAGGGTAGTATGAGGACCCTAGACTTGCCTCATCCTTCCAACACAGCTAGATAAACATCAAGTCATTCTGAATACCCAAGAAATTGACCTGAGAACTGACAGAAAAAACTGTACAACTAGTAGAAGAGAGGAGGGCACATTGTGGAAGGTAGGGGGTGTGGGGACATTGTTTGGGGAAGAAAAGGATCACAGGTGCAGCCAAAGGGAAGGGGCCCTGATCACAGAGAGGAGAGAGAGAGACAGAGAGAGAGAGAGAGAGAGAGAGAAAGAGAGAGAGAGAGAATGAGAGAGAGAGAGAGAGAGAGAAAGTAATGCACAGGAGATGGCGCAAGGAAAACAATTCCTCAAAGCCAATGACTGAGAAAATGAGAGGGGCTGATTATTGTGAGTTTTTATAGCCAGCAGAACTCAAAGACTGGAGTTTTAGAATTCTGTGCTGTGGCTGGTGTTGAACCTGGTGCAGTGTGGTGCTCCTGTGGAGGAGGGCAGAAGCCTGGTAGCGGGCAGCATGATCTGAGGAGCCCCTGGGATGCACTGGGAGAGATAGTTGGCCCTTCTTGCAGCATATCTGAGAGATACAAGGACAAAGGAGCCAGTGAGTGCTATTTCCTCCCCTTCCCCTCAGCACAGGTGCAGAGACACCTGCTGACCTGGACACAAGCCATTTGCTGTGCTTTACTCCAAACTCCATGCTCCTGGACTATGCTGGGACCACCCTTCTGGGTTAAACCTGCATCAGTGCAGAGAGACCCTCTCTCAAAGGACCAATTCAGGTCTCTAAAGTTTGAGTTTTAAGGCTCAGCCTGCCTGGCTGGGATTGAACCCAAAGTGTACGTGCTGCTCCAGGCAGGCAAGCAACCTGGGCACAGATAGTGTGAAAACAGCAATCTGAAAAACACTTGCAATACACAATGGGAAAATTATATAGGCTTCTGGGAGGACTTCCTCGACAGCAGCAAACACAAACTCTCCTCCCCAGGGACAAAGGAGCTGGCTCGAGCCATTACTTCCCGACCACTCAGCATAAATCAACTTCAGTAAACAGCACAGCACCAACTCTAGTTGCTTAAATTGCTTACACCAAGCTCTGCTACCCTGCACTCTGCTGGTACTGCTTTTCTTAGGCAAGTGTACCTGAGAACCAGTGTGGTAGGTCTCTCCCCCAGAAGACCAGCACAAACCCCCATGTACATCACACCTACTGACCTAGAGTTCTGCAAAGCTTCAGCTCTAGTGGAAATAGTTTCAAGTCTCTTTTAACAAGCAGATCAGAGCACACCTAGTTAAAACTCTCCACACTCTAGTCAAGGTCCAAACACACCCCATGCATGCAAGGAGAAACCCTGCAGAAGACTGACTTGAGAGAAAGAGTAGCCATAACACAGCATCAGAATGCATGCAGTACACACCAGAGATACTTCCTGAAGCATTAGGCCCTGGACATTATATGACCACTTCTTCATAAAGCCCTTACTCTCAGGAGGAGGAAATAAAACAGGCTTTCCTAACACACAGAAGAAGAGACCTAGACAAAATGCCAAGACAGAGGAATTCATCCCAAAAGAAAGAACAAGAAAAGGTCATAGCCAGGGATCTAATTGAAATAGATTGTAGATATAAGTAATATGCCTGATCCAGAATTTAAATCATACAGATACTAGCTGGGCTTCCAGAGTCCCTTACCGCAGAGATAAAAGAGCTTAAAATCAATCAGGCTGAAATGAAAAATGCAATAACTGAGGTTTAAAACCTCCTGGTTGCATTGACCACGAGTATGGAAGAAGTAGATGAATGAATAAGTGGTAACAGAAGACAGAAGTATGGAAAATAATGGAGCTGACAAGAAGAGGGAAAGAAAAATCTTGGATCATGAAAGTAGACTTAGGGAATACAGTGATTTCATGGAAAGATAGTAACATTTGTATCATAGAAGTCCCAGAAAAAGAGAGAGATAGGGTACAGAAGGTTTACTTGAGGAAATTATATCTGAAAATGTCCCCAATCTGGGGAAGAAAACAAACATCAAAATCAAAGAAGCACAGAGAACTCCCATCAGAATCAACAAAAGCCAGCCAAAACTAAGATATATGTAGTTAAATTAGCAAAATACAGAGATAAAAAAATCCTAAAAGCAGCAAGACAAAAGAAGTCCCTGGCTTACATGGTAAGACAAAGTTAGCCGCAGAAATTTGGCAGGCCAGAAGAGAATGGCATGGTATATTCAACATACTGAATGGGAAAAATATGCAGCCAAGAATATTCTATCCAGCAAAGCTGTCATTCAGAATAGAAGGAGAGATAAAGAGTTTCTCAGACAAACAAAAACTAAGGGAATTCATGTCCACTAAACCAGCCCTACAAGAGATAGTAAAAGGAACTCTTTGAGTGGGAAAAAAGACTAGAAAAGAACAGAGAAAATCTCCAGAAACAATAACAACACAAGCAATAAAATGGCACTAAATTTATATTCATCAATAATTACCCTGATTGTAAATGGACTAAATGCTCCAATCAAAAGACACAGAATGTATTAAAAAAAAACCAAAAAACAAGAGCCAGGTGCGTGGGTGGCTCATTTGGTTAAGGGGTCAGACTCTTGATTTTAGCTCATGTTATGATCTCAGGTTCATGAGATTGAGCCTCACTGAGCATGAGGTCTGCTTAAAATTCTCTCTCTCTCCCACCCCATAAACAAAAAACAAAACACAAAACAAAACAAAACATAAAAACAAGACCCATCTATATGCTGCCTACAAGAGACTCATTTTAGACCTAAGGACACCTGCAGATTGAAAGTGAGGGGATGGAGAAATATTGTTCATGAAAATGACGTCAAAAGAATGCTGAAGCAGCAATACTTGTATCAGACAAATTAGATTATATTTTTTAATTTTAAAGAATTTTTATTTCAATTTTGTTAACACATAGTGTATTATTAGTTTATATTAGTTTTATGAGGGGTAGAATTTAGGAATTCATCAGTTGCAGATAATACCCAGTGCTCATTATACCAAGTACCCTCCTTAATGCCTATCAGCCTATTATCCCATTCTCTCACCTTCCTCCCCTCCAACCACCCTCAGTTTTTTCCTATAGTTAAGGGTCTCTAACGGTTTGCCTCCCTCTGTTTTTATCTTATTTTATTTTCCCCTCCTTTCCTCTATGTTCACAAATTTTGTTTCTTAATTTCCACATATGGGTGAAATCACATGGTATTTTGTCTTTCTCTGACTGACCGACTTCACTTAGCATAATACCCTCTAGTTGCAAATGGCAAAATTTCATTCTTTTTGATGGCTGAGTAATATTCCACTGTATGTATATACCACAACCTATTTATCCATTCATCTGTTGATGGACATGTAAGGTTCTTTCCACATTTTGGCTATTGTGAACATTGATGTAAGAAAATTCGGTTGCATGTGCCCATTTGAATCATTATTTTTGTATCCTTTGGATAAATATCTAGAAGTCCAATTGCTGGGATATAGGGTAGTTCTATTTTTAACTTTAAAGAAACTTTTTTAAAGATTTTATTTATTTATTCATGAGAGACAGAGAGAGAGAGAGGCAGAGACATAGGCAGAGGGAGAAGCAGGCTCCATGCAGGGAGCCTGACGCGAGACTCGATCCCGGGACTCCAGGATCAGACCCTGGGCTGAAGACGGAGCTAAACCGCTGAGCCACCCGTACTGCCCCGATTTTTAACTTTTTGAGGACCCTCCATACTGTTTTTCCACAGTGGCTCCACCAGTTTGCATTTCCACCAACAGTGGAAGAAGGTTCCGCTTTCTCCATATTCTTGCCAAAACCTATTGTTTCCTCTGTTACTAATATCAGCCATTCTCACCTGTGTGAGGTGGTATCTCATCGTGATTTTGATTTGTATTCCCTGATACTGAATGATGTTGAGCATTTTTTTTCATGTGGCTTTTGGTCACTTGTATATCTTCTTTGGAGAAATGTCTGTTCATGTCTTCAGTCCATTTCTTGGCTGGATTCTTTGTTTTTTGGGTGTTGAGTTCAGTAAGTCTTTTGGGTATTGAATTCAATTAGTTCTTTATAGATCTTGAATACTAGCCCTTTCTTGGATAAGACATTTGTGAATATCTTCTCCCATTCTGTCAGTTGCCTTTTAGTTTTGTTGACTGTTTCCTTTGTTGTGCAAAAGCTTTTTATCTTTTTTTTTAATTTATTTATTTATTTATTTATGATAGTCACAGAGAGAGAGAGAGACAGAGAGAGGCAGAGACACAGGCAGAGGGAGAAGCAGGCTCCATGCACCGGGAGCCCGATGTGGGATTCGATCCCGGGTCTCCAGGATCGTGCCCCGGGCCAAAGGCAGGCGCTAAACTGCTGCGCCACCCAGGGATCCCCAAAAGCTTTTTATCTTGATGAAGTCCGAGTAGTTAATTTTTGCTTTTGTTTCCCTTCCTTTTGCTTTTGTTTCCCTTGCTAGATGTGTCTAGCAAGAAGTTGCTGAAGCCAAGGTCAAAGACATTGCTACCTCTGTTCTTCTCCAGGATTTTTATGGATTCCTGTCTCATATTTAGGTCTTTAAACCATTTTTGAGAGACAATCTAGATTTTAAACCAATGACTGCAACAAAAATGAAGAAAGGCACTGTATCATAATAAGGGGTCTCTCCAACAAGAAGATCTAACAATTGTAAATATTTATGCTCCCAACTTGGGAACACCCAAATATACAAAACAATAACAGCATACAGGAATTCATTGATAATAATACAATACTAGTAGGGGACTTTAACATCACTTACATCGATGGACAGATCATCTAAGCAGAAAATCAACAAGGAAACAATGGTTTTGAATGATACACTGGGCCAGGTGGACTTAGTAGATAATATTTACAACATTTCATCCTAAAGCAACAGAATGCACCTTCTTTCCAAGTACACATGGGACCATGGGACAGTCTCTAGAATAGACCACGTACCAAGTTAAAAATCAGCCCTCAACAAGTACAAAAAGATTGAGATCATACCATGCATATTCAGTGCTATGGATCTTGAAGTCAGTCGCAAGAAAAAATGTGGAAAGACCTCAAATACATGGAGTTTAAAAAACATCCTACTAAGGAATGAATAGGTCAACTAGTAAATTAAAGAAGAAATTAAAAATACATGGAAAGAAATGAAAATGAAAACATGATGGTCCAAAACCTTGGGGATGGAGCAGAAGCAGTCTAAGAGGAAAGTGTATAGCAACACAGGCCAACCTCAGAAGAAGAAAAATCTCAAATACACAATCTAACCTTATGCATGAAGGAGCTAGTAAAATAATGACAAAGAGAGGCAAAAGCAGCAGAAGGAAGAAAATAATAAATATTAGAACATAAATAAATGATATAAAAACAAAAAAACCAGTAAAACAGATCAATGAAATGAGGAACTGATCCTTTGAAAAAATAATTTTTTTAAAGATTTTATTTATTTATTCATGAGAGACACAGAGGGAGGCTCATTAGAGACACAGAGGGAGGCAGAGACATAGACAAAGGGAGAAGCAGGCTCCCTGTGGGGAGCTTGATGTGGGATTCAATCCCAGGAGCTTAAGATCACGACCTGAGCCAAATGCAGATGCTCAACCACTGAGCCACCCAGGTGCCCCTGAAAAAATAAAATTGACGAACCCCTAGCCATATTTATCAAAAACAAAAGAGAAAGGATCCAAATAAATAACATCATGAATGAGTAAGGAGAGATCACAATGAACACCACAGAAATACAAATAATTATAAGAGATTATGAAAAATTATATGCCAATGAACTGGGCAACCTGGAAGAAATGGATAGATTCCTAGAAATGTATAAACCACTAAAATAGAAGCAGGAAGACATAGAAAACTTGAAAAGACCTATAACCAGCAAAGAAATTGAATTAGTAATTAAAAAATCTCCTCACAAACAAAAACCCAGGGTCAGATGGCTGCCCAGAGGAATTCTACCAAACATTTAAAGAAGAGTTAATACTATTCTTCTGAAGCTATTCCAAAAAATAGAAAAGGAAGGAAAATTTCTTAACTCATTCTATGAGGCCAGCATTATCTTGATTCCAAAACCAAAGACCCCCCTAAAAAAGAGAACTACAGGCCAATATCCCTGATGAACACAAGTGAAAAAATTCTCAATAAAATACTAGCAAATTGAATTCAACAGTACATTAAAAGAATTGTTCACCATGGTCAAGTGGGATTTATTCCTGGGTTGCAAGGGTAGCTCAATATTCACAAATCAGTGAATATGATATACCACATTAATAAAAGAAAGGATAAGAACCTTTAACAATAGATAACAACCTTTAACAAATAGGAAAAGCATTTGATAAAGTACAGCATCCATTCTTTTTTTTTTTTTTGAAAGATTTTATTTACTTGTTTGAGAGAAAGAGAGAGAGAGAGAGCACAAGCAGGGGGAGCAGCAGAGGGCGAGGGAGAAGCAGGATCCCCACTGAGCAGGGAGCCCAGTGTAGGACTCAATCCTGGGACCTGAGCTGAAGGCAGACACTTAGCCACCTGAGCCACTCAGGTGCCCTACAGCATCCGTTCTTGATAAAAACCCTCAACAAAGTAGGGATAGATGAAACATACTTCAACATTCTTTTTTTAATTTTTTTTATTTTTTTATTTATTTATGATAGTCACACAGAGAGAGAGAGAGAGAGAGAGAGAGAGAGAGAGAGAGGCAGAGACATAGGCAGAGGGAGAAGCAGGCTCCATGCACCGGGAGCCCGACGTGGGATTCGATCCCGGGTCTCCAGGATCGCGCCCTGGGCCAAAGGCGAGCGCCAAACAGCTGCGCCACCCAGGCATCCCATACTTTAACATCCTAAAGGCCATATACAAAGGACCCACAGCTAATATCATCCTCACTGGGGAAAGACTGAGAGCTTTTCCCTTTTGGTCCAGCAACAAGACAGAGATGTCCACTTTCACCACTGTTACTTAACATAGTACTGGAATCCCTAGCCTCAACAATCAGCAC
The DNA here is from genome assembly GCF_048418805.1 of Vulpes vulpes. Taxonomy (NCBI): domain Eukaryota; kingdom Metazoa; phylum Chordata; class Mammalia; order Carnivora; family Canidae; genus Vulpes; species Vulpes vulpes. The sequence goes on along the minus strand of NC_132788.1, from coordinate 57,405,038 downwards.
AAAGAAATAAAAGGCATCCAAATCAGCAAGGAAGAAGTCAAACTTCCACTATTTGCAAATAACATAAAATTCTATTAGAAAACCCAAAAGATTCCACCAAAAAAATTGCTAGAACTGATACACGAATTCAGTAAAATAGTAGGATGCAAAATCAATGTACAGAAAGCCGTTGCACTTCTATATACCAATAATAAAGCAGCAGGAAGAGAAATCAGGAATCAATCCTATTCACAACTGCACCAAAACGCATAAGATACCTAGGAATAAACCTAACAAAGAGGTGAAGATCTGTGCTCAAAACCATTAAACACTTGTGAAAGAAATTGAAGAGTACACAAAGAAATAGAAAAACATCCCATGCTCATGGATTGGAAGAACAAATATTGTTAAAATGTCTATATTACCCAAACCAATCTACACATTTAATGCAATCCCTATCAAAATACCACCATCATTTTTCACAGAACTGGAATAAACAATCTTAAAATGTGTATGGAACCAAGAAAGACCTGAATAGCCAAAGCACTCTTGAAAAAGAAAAGCAAAACTGGAGGCATCACAATTTCAGACTCTAAGTTATATTACAAAGCTGTGGGAATTAAGACAGTGTGGCAGTGGCACAAAACCAGACACATAGATCAACGGAACAGAATAGAAAACCCAGAAATGGACCCACAACTATATGGTCAATTAATCTTCAACAAAGCAGGGAATAGTATCCAATGGAAAAAAGACAGTCTCTTCAACAAAAGGTGTTGGGAAAACTGGACAGCAACATGCAGAAGAGTGAGATGGGCACTGAGGAGGGCACTTGGCGGGATGAGCACTGGGTGTTATGCTATATGTTGGCAAATTGAATTCCAATAAAAAAAGTAATTTAAAAAAATAAATAAATTCAAAATGGATGAAAGACCTAAATGTGAAACAGGAAACCTTCAAACTCCTAGAAGAGAACACAGGCAGCAGCCTCTTTGACATGGGCCATAGCAACTTCTTACTAGATATGTCTCCTGAGGCAAGAGAAACAAAAGCAAAATTTAACTACTAGGGCTTCATCAAGATAAAAAGCTTCTGTACAGCAAAGGAAACAATCAACAAAACTACAAGGCAGCCTAAAGAATGGGAGAAGATATGAAATGGCATATCTGATAAAGGGCTAGTACCCAAGATCTGTAAAGAACTTAGTGAACTCAACATCTAAACCCAAATGATCTAATTTAAAAATGGGCAGAAGACATAAACAGATATTCTCTCAAAGAAGACATCCAGATGGCCAACAGACACATGAAAAGATGCTCAACATCACTCATTATCAAGGAAATACAAATCAAAACTACAATGAGATACCACCTCACCCTTGTCAGAATGGCTAAAATTAACAACACAGGAAACAACAGGTGTTGGTGAGGATGTAGAGAAATGGGAACCCTCTTGCACTGTTAATGGAAATGCAAACTGGTGCAGCCACTCTGGAAAACAGTATGGAAGTTCCTCAAAAAGTTAAAAATAGAACTACTCTATGATCCAGTAATTGCACTACTAGGTATTTACCTAAAGAATACAAAAATACTAAGTCAAAGGGATGCATGCATCCCAATGTGTAGAGCAGCATTTTCAACAGCCAAATTATGAAACAGCCCAAATGTCCATCCATTAACTGACGAATGAATAAAGACAATGTGATAAACACACACACACACTCACATAATGGAATATACTCAGCCATAAGAAAGTTGAAGTCTTGCCATTTGCAACAATGTGGATGGAGCTAGAGAGTACTATGCTAAGTGAAATAAGTCAGACAGAGAAAGGCAAATACCATATGGTTTCACTCATGTGGAATTTAAGAAAGAACAGATGAACCTAGGTGGGAAAAAAGAGAGGCAAGCCATAACTATAGAGAACAACCTGAGAGGTGCTGGAGGAGAGGGACAGAGAAATGGGCTAGATGGGTGAGTGGTACTAAAGGGGGCACTAGCTGTTGATGAGCACTGGGTATTGTATTCAAGTGATGAATCACTAAATTCTACTACTGAAACTAACATTACACTGTATGTTAACTACCTGGAATTTAAGTAAAAACTCAAAACTAGAAAAAAAATAATGAATAGAATAGAATAGAATAGAATAGAATAGAATAGAATAGAATAGAATAGAATAGAATAATCCTTTCCCTTCCCTATCTTTTGGAAACAAGGAGATCTCAGATATTTAGTATGGGAATAAGAAGGAGTTCTGATGATAAATTTCATACTATTGTGGAGTTCCGCATCCCCCTTTCCCCCATGACCGTATCACCCTGGAGTTTTTAACTCTCTGAGTTGTCCACACTGAGTCTCCAGCACTTATTTAATAAGAGGTAAGGTTTTCCTACCCCGGCACTGGTTCTTGCAGCAGTTTCCACTTGTGCATCTCTGCTTTGGTAATCTGTGACTCCTTGTATTCATCTGTCTGTCTCTCCAATCTTGGCGACTGTGGTTTTCCTGTGCCTTCCCCTTCTCTTGTGGATCCAAGCAGAGCTGTTGATTTTTCAGTCTGTGGAGCCATTTACTTGTTAAGGTGGAGTGGCAACTTCCAAGCTCATTACATGCAGACCCAACAACAACCCATTTTTAAATCTTGATATTGGTGATTTGCTTTTCTCTTTTTTTTTATGTAGATCTAGCTAAGAATTGTTATTTTTGATCTTGAGAAACAGTTTTTGGCTTCTTTAATTTTCTATATAGTTGTCAGATTAGTTTTCTTTATATATTCTCTTATTTTCCTTCTTTCCTTCCTAGGTATATTATTTCTAATATATATATTAGTAGTATAGATTCTACTCTAGTTGTTTGTGGTCTGAAAAAACAACTCTGTATAATTTTGATCCTCTTCAAGTTATTGAGATTCATTTTATGTCCCAGTATATGGCTTATGTTGGTGTGTCATGTGCATGGAGAAAATTGTTCTACAGTTTGGGATGTAGAGCTCCGTACCTAATAATTAAAAGAAAGTCCTTGATAGCATTGCTTAAATCTACCATGTTGTCTAATGTCTTCTACTATTAATTTCTGGAGAGGAGTGTTAAAATATCTCACTATGCTTGTGAAATTGTAGGTAGCTCCCTTTATTTCTCTCAATTTTTGCCTCATGCATTTGAGGCCATGTGATTAGTTGCATACACAGTGATATTTGTTATCAATATCAAATTGCCTTCCTGACGAAGTTTTGTGCTTTTATCATTGTGAAAAATCTATCCTGCTGTGGCAAACACTTCATCTTTATGTCTGCTTTATCTGATATTAAAACAGCAACCTGAGATGTCTTATACTCACTCTTTACATGGTGTATCTCTTTCACTCCCTTACTCCCTTTTTAGTTCTCTTACATTAGAAAACATGTAATGGGACTTGTTCTGTATTCACTATGTCAGTCTCTGCCTTTTAACTTGATTGTTTAGATTATCAATTTTTTAAAAAAGATTCATTTATTTATTTTAGAGAGGGGAGTAGGGCAAGTGAAGAAGGAAAGAGAGAATCTCAAGCAGACTCCCTGCTGAGTGTGGACCCCCCCCCACCCCCTGATGTGGGGCTTCATCCTCCAACCCTGAGATCGTGACCTGACCCCAAACCAAGAGTTGTATGCTCAACCAACTAGGCTACCTAGGCACCTCTCTTGCTTTTAAAAAAATTGTTTGACTACTATAACATTAGTATTCTAATGTATCAATTACATACTGGAATTTTGGCAGTATGTCTTTGAATTACTTTTTTCATTGTTATCTCAGGAAAATTAATGTCCATATCTGACTTTTACAACCTACCTAGAATTAATATGTAGTATCATTTCATGTAAATTGTCAAACCTTTAATACCATATTGGTCATTTACACCACCATCATTGTTGAAGATATTACATCTCTACACAGAAAACTCCCAATACACTGTGTTATAATTTTAAAAAAACAGTCAGTGTATTTTAAAGAAATTTTGAGAAGGAATAAAATAAATGTTTTCTAGTTACTCATATTTACCATTTCTGTGCCATCCTTTATGTTCTACACATGCAAGTTTCCATCATATCTTCAATTGTGAAGTACTTTATTTAGCTTATCCTGTAGAGCAACTATGCTTGCAAATATTTCTTTTAGTTCAACTTCAATCAAAGATATTTTTGAAGGATATAGAATGGTGGGTTAATAGGATTTAAAAAAGTCTGGCACTTTAAAGATACTTTGGCTGCCTTGTGATATCCATTGTTACTGATGAAAAAAACCTATGGTCATTCAAATAATTATTTTCTCATATCAATGTATCATTTGTCTCTAGCTGCTTCCAAAATATTTTATTTTTGGGTTTCAGTAGCTTTTTTTTTTCTTTTTGGGTTTCAGTAGTTTTATTATGATTTGTTTAAGCATAATTTCCTTTGCATTTATCCCATTTGGGGTTTGCTGAACTTCAAAATCGATAAATATGTATCTTTTGTCACATTTGGTTAGTTTTATGGCTACTAATTTTTCCAAAAATCCCCCCCCCCCCATTTTTTCTTCTCTTATGATAATTATTTGTACTTTAGACCTTCTGATATTATCTGGTAGGAACCTGAGGCTCTGTAATTTCTTTCAATCTAATTTCTGTTTCTCTATTGGCCAATCATCAAGTTTGTAGATTATTCCTCTTCCGTCATCTCCATTCACTACTGAGCCCATTGAGGAAGATTTTAATTTTCAGTTGTAAAAATTTTCAGTTCTAAATTTTCCATTTGGTTATGTTTTATAACTTCTGTTTTTCTACGGAGAAATCCTATCTTTTCATTCATTTTTAGTGCATCTTTCTTACCTTATGGGTCAGATTTATATTTTATAATGTTATAAATATAATATAGAAAAATATATTTATAACTTATAAGAACTTCTATTTGTGTCTACGACAGTTTCAATACCATTTCTTAATCTTGGGTTTGGCTTCTACGTATTTATTCCTTAGTATTGCTTACATTTTCCCAGTTCTTTATATTTTGAGTAATTTTTTTTTTTTGACAGATCCTGCCACAGGTTTATTTGTACAAATAAAATAGCACAGGAGGACACTAGGCCCATGCCAACAGAAGCCCAGGGGTCATACCAGTCCTTCTGTCCTCACACTGGCAGGCAGAAGCCTCTACACTGGAGCCTTTGTGGGGGCCTGGGCACCTTTGGGAGCCTGCGCTGCAGGAGTAGAAGCAGGAGCTGGAGCCGGGGTCGCAGCTGCAGCCTGGGCCTTGGTTTGAGCCTTGGCCTTGGCCTTTGGCCAGCAGAGCCTGAGATCTTTGGCAATGTCGGCACGAGCACGTTTCCCAAGCTTGGGGTGAGCAATGTAGGCAAGTCGATTGAGCTTGTGGCTGCCGCCCTTTGGGATCTTGGGCTTAACCTTCTTGGGCTTGACAAGGGCCTTGATAGCCTCAGCACGCGCAGTCATGGCCTTGGCATTGTTGGCCTGCATCTTCTTCAGGCCCTTCTTGTTGTGCTTCTTTGCAAAGCGCGTGTTCCTCAGGAACTTGGGGTCTACCCCCTTAAGAGATTCGTATCTTTGTGACCAGGGTTTCTTGATGCCATTTCTGTGCCATTTTCATGACTTGTTGTGCGTGGTGTGGTTCTTGGACTTGGCCATGTCTGCACCAAAGCCCGCCGCTCCATTTTGAGTAATTTTGAATTGTATCTTGGACTTTGTGACTATTAGCCCACGCTTTTAGTCCTGTTACAATCCTCTGAAGAATGTTTGTTTTGTTTTAGAAGGCAATCTCCCCTCTTAGATGCATATTGTAAGTTCTGTTTCTTCTTCTTTTTGTATTTGTTCCAACAGTTAGTTTTAGGACTGTCCCATACATGTCTGGGATTAATCCTAGATTTGTGCACTAAATATACAGAATTAGAGACCCTTCTCTGATTGTCTTCCCTCTGGGATTCCTTCTGACAGTCTCTGTCTTTAAAGACCCCGATCTTTTTCCCTCTGGCCAGCAGGACATGATTCCTATTACCATTGCCACATCAATTCATAAGATTGATCACGCTCTTCACCTGACTCACACATCACTGTTTAGGATAGCAGGGTGCAGAATTTTGGTCATCAGCAGCTGACCTAGGAGACCCTCCTCAAATAAGGTTCTTGGAGTGGCTGGTGTTCAGATGATACCTGGCTTGCCTAATGAATCAAGCACAAAAATCTCATTTTAAAACTGGAGAAAAATAGATACCTTCAAAGTGACTTGGAGTTCTGATTATAATGACATAAATCACAGAGAAAATAACATGACAGAAAATTCTGAAACAAGTCATACTCTAAGAGACATACCACACTGTGAAAGAGGAAAGAAAAGATAAGTAGGCAAATCAGGAAATCAAAATAAAAGAAAGAGGCAAGCAAAACAAAACATAAATGGAATAAGAAATGTCAAAGTGAAATATGAACATTCATTTGGAAAAATTATCACTCAAGGGCCATTTAGAACTAAAGTGAAGGCTGTGGTTTCCTCAGGAGAAAGTTAACATGGCTAAAATTTCCCTTAAAAACTTGATCAAGGAAGCAATCACTTTAGACGTTGTGTCATTCTGCAATTATCTGAATCATGAATAATCATATGGAACACAGTGTTTTCAAATGGACTGCAAACTAGTGAAGAATGCTAAGGTCATTGTACTCAAGCCAGTGGTCAGAGAAATGGAGAATATAATGACGGAGGAAACTCTTTGCCAGATCCCAGTGCAAATTTGGGCATTATGACCTTGTGGGTGGCACAGATTACAGGGGGAAAAAAGGAAGGATGAGCACATCTGTTTTCACTATACGATACCATCATAAAAATGCACATTTCTTAGGATGGAGATAATGTATAAATAATATGATTTATCTTTAGGATTTAAATGTGCCTTATGTACACAAAAGGGCATATTTTTTTAAGATTTTATTTATTTATTCATGAGAGACACACACACACACACACACAGACAGAGAGAGAGAGAGAGAGAGAGAGAGAGAGAGGTAGAGACACAGGCAGAGGGAGAAGCAGGCTCCATGGAGGGAGCCCCACGTGGGACTTGATCCCGGGTCTCCAGGATCACACCCTGGGCTGAAGGCGGCGCTAAACCACTGAGCCACTCGGGCTGGAAAGGGCATATTTAGTTTGTTACTATCATAAAGGTCAATTTCACCTTCATTGTCATCATTATAATCCTCTTCCAGAAACTGAAGTATAAATGAACAGAAAGGATCTGGGAGGTGAAATTGACAATACACCACACATGTGGGTTTGGGCTGTGGATTTACTGGAAAATATCCTCTACCTTGTGGCATATGGACCAGGGAGGGAACTGTGGAGAAACAGCTGGTAGAGTCTAGGAAGGCAAAATCATCACCGACTAGATGTCAGTGTACAGAGCATGGTGAAATATACTAACTGCAAGGGAATGAAAATGGGAAATCTGAGGAATATTTGAATACATGAGTAGCAGCAACCTCCAAAAAAAACACGGGTAAGAATTATCCATCGCTTTTGCAAGTTTCAAGGACTGCAAAGTTCAGTTCAGGGTGGTCCCTTACACATGGGTACTTATAGTCTCAATATTTTTACATCTATTTTGAGAAAAATCAAGAGAAGAGTAATTATTATTCCAAAGTAAAGAAACAAGAAAACCCCAGAGGTGCTTTATCACAAATATGAAACAGTCATTACTGGGAAGCCCAAACAGTCCTACATAAGAATTGGTTTCCATAATCCACCCATTAATGACATATAAGTAGTCTTACTTTTTTCCTCTTTAACATCATCTTCTTTGTATTTTAGTAACAAAAAAGTAGATCAGTTCCCATTTATCTGATAATAAATTCATGATAAGATATAGTTTAGAAAAAAAAATAAAACCCAAACATAGAGATCAGGGCAGATGAAAATGCTCTGTTACACATTTTCCTCTTAATGAAATGGGTTCTGGCTAATGCTCAATGAGAAGGAAGGGATATTTTTAAAATGAATAATACATGGAGAAGAGACAAATAGACAAAACAGTCCTTTTCCCTACCAAATATTGTAAGATTATATGCTTAAGTCTTCAGCAAACAGGCAAGGGACGTTTCTATCATCATCACTGTGTTTTCTTTATTTTTTGTGTAACTGCAGCCTCATTTTCACCATCCTCTGATGTGAAGTTTCCTAGCTGCAAGAGCATATGATTCAGTATTGTCAACATTAATTTTAAATTCATGAAATTAAAACTGAGAAAAGAAAGATCCTCATGAGAAAATACTGGTAAATATTTTGAAGGAGTGTGAGGTTAAACTCTCTTGATAAAATGATGTTTTAAACAAAGAACCTCACTTTCTTTTCAAGACATACATTATTTTTTAATGGCCCAAATTAGAGGGTTATTAAAGAATAGTTCTAATTGATTTATGAAGATGAGAAAAGTAAAGCAGTATTTTTAATGAAAACCCAGAGCTAAAATTTATTCCTTTATGAGGAATATTAATATGAATTAGTAATATTCTGCTCTAAAATGACAAAATGTAATATCTCCTTGAGATCTGAACTAGCAAGTCAATAAAAGTAACTTTATTCAAGGCTCCTCAGTGGCGGCGGCGGCAGCAGCGGCAATGATCTAATCATGTCAGGTAAAGATGATATTGAGGGATCCCTGGGTGGCACAGCGGTTTGGCGCCTGCCTTTGGCCCAGGGCGCGATCCTGGAGACCCGGGATCGAATCCCATGTCGGGCTCCCGGTGCATGGAGCCTGCTTCTCCCTCTGCCTATGTCTCTGCCTCTCTCTCTCTCTCTGTGTGTGTGACTATCATAAATAAATAAAAATTAAAAAAAAAACACTTAAAAAAAAAAAAGATGATATTGAGACTCCAGTGGTAACTGAAGCAACCTCCACCTTGAAGATGGGAACTGTGAACTGGCCGAGAATTCTGAGTTTGTTGACCAAAGTACCAAGCCAGAGAATAAATCAGAGTTTGCAGCTATCACTAGGAAAAGACCAGAGTCCAAACCTTCCAGTGACCTTGAGACTTAAGAAGTTCTCCCTGTTGAGGCATCACACGCTGTAGACAAAGCTAATTAGATACCTTCTCTGTATTCTCTCTTATTCTTTATTTTTTTTCCCTTTTCTTTTGCCTTTTGTTTTTCTGCCTACTGGGAAGAACAGGAGACTGTTTCCAAAGATGTACCTCAGACCAGATGGGGATATTGGAGCAGCTGGGGCAAGTCCTTGCTCTCTTCAGCCTCAGCTACAGTAGCTACAGTGGGACAAGGTATTTCAAATGTCATTGAGAAGGCAGAGACTCCTCTTGGAATTCCTAGTCCCAGTGAAATTTCAACTGAAGTCCAGTATGCAGCAGGAGAGACAAATGCCAGTGAGAATGCAAACTCCTCCTCATTGATTGGGCCATTTGGTGTATTTTCAACCATCTCTACTGCTGTTCAAACTGCAGGAAAGAGCATGATCAGTGGGGGTTTGGATGCCTTAGAATTCATTGGGAAAAAGACAATGGATGTAATAGCAGAAGGGGATCCTGGATTTAAAAGAACCAAGGGTCTGATGAACCGGAATTCTACATTGTCTCAGGTTTTACGAGAGGCAAAGGAGAAAGAAGAGCTATGGACCTCCAATGAGGTTACCTTGGAAACGGACAAGAAAACTCATTATGGGCTCCTTTTTGATGAATTTCAAGGCCTTTCGCATCTGGAAGCTCTGGAGATGCTTTCGCGAGAAAGTGAAATAAAGGTGAAATCTATTCTTAATTCCTTAAGTGGAGAAGAACTACAGACTCTGAAACTTGAATTGGAGCAACTCAAGGAAGCATTTTCTCTAGCAGAGTTCTGTGAGGAAGAGGAAGAAGAGAAAAAAGATGACGAAGACTTTACCAAAGAAATAACAGAGCTATTTTCCCAGCTGCATGTCTCCTCCAAACCTGAGAAACTTACCAAGGCAAGGAATACTGCCTACGAATGGATCAGTACATCTCTGGCCAAGCCATCAGAAGAGAAGGAAGATGGAGAGAAACAGTTGGAAACAGAAAAAATTGAGCAAATCAGTAAAAATTCAATAGAGGATATCCATGCATTTGCAATCCGGAGCCTAGCAGAGCTGACTGCCTGCTCAATTGAACTGTTTCACAAAACAGCGGCTCTGGTTCTGCATGGCCAGAAGCAGGAAGTGACAGCCATAGAAAGAAGCAGTACTCTTTCCCAGATGACAATTGTGTTGTGTAAAGAGTTGTCTTCTCTGTCTAAAGAGTTCACCACTTGCCTAACAACTGCTGGGGGCAAAGAAAAGGCAGACATCCTTAATCCCCTAATCACTGCAGTATTTCTGGAGGCATCAAACAGTGCTTCCTATATGCAGGATGCCTTTCAGCTGCTCTTACCTGTGCTGGAGATCTCTCTCATTGAGAACAAAACTGAATTACCAGAGGCATGAGCTATATACAGGCCCAGGGTTTTTGTTAGAACATTGAAGAACAGAGAGGATTCAACCCAAAACTTGTGGTGGCCAAGAAATGCCACTCTCTTTTGGGTACCCCTGCAGAAGGGAAGGAAAAAGGATTCTTTTAGTGTATAAAATTTGGTCAGGAGAGCAGGTTTAAAGGAGTTTTGTTGCCTTCACTGCTTGGGTGAAATATTCAGGTCTTCACATTGCCCTTCTAAGTTGTTAGAATTATTAAATTATTTGAGAAGAAATTTTTATGGAAAGTTCAAGAATAATAGCTCTAGATAAAGGTTAATGGGAGACTCAGGCAAAAATATTGCTCTTTATTGGACATGATGTAAAACACTAACAGTTTTGTTATGGTTCTGTATGATTTTGCAGCCCACTGATATAATTGGTTGTGAAGCAAGAGAGAAACAATTTAGTATTCTAGAAGTCCTGTGCTTGATCTGTCGATGCCATGACCTTTCTCCTTTCTATAATAAAATCTGTGGCTTTAAGAAAACAGTATATAGAAACTGTAATGATTACCTAGATTCTTAGGACTTGGTTAGAAAGTTTCATGTGTTCTTTAATTCTCAATAGGTCTTTGGCATGGAGGAGAAACTTCTGAAATGTACTTGAAGCCACATGAATTAACTACAGCAAAGTGCCCTTTGGCTTTAAATTGTTCTTCTACCCTAAGGTGACAAGCTTCAAGTTGTAATTGAACCCCAGTCAAGGGGGTTCCAGACCAATAAGTGCAACTTACAGAAACAATTTCATGTTTGCAGGTATTCCAAGTCTCTCCAGGATGTTTTTCATGCACACCTTATGTGCAGGATAAATTCTGTAATAGCCAGCTCCAAAGGAGTATTGAAGCTCTTTCAGTAATGGAGTTTTTGTTATTTAAATGCTGTTGAAGGGGACTATAGAGTCCCATAGAAATCATTTATAACAGAATTTAACCTGTAAGATACAATATGTTTTTCCTTCTTTTTGTTTTTTGTTTGTTTTAATGTATTCCTTAGCATGTTTATAAATACAACTTTTATCCTTTAGATCTTAAGCCTTCTTTTGCTCTCTTCAACAATGTAAGAGGCTAATGAGGCGTTATCTTCCTAAAAGTTATTTGGTATCCACTCTTTTTTTAAAAAAAAATTCTCCAACTTTGTTGTTGGAGGTAACTTTTGTGAGCTCTACCACTCATCTTCTAAAACGTTTAAATAAAAAGTAATAATTGTGTCACTTGAAAAAAAAGTAACTTTATTCAGAAAAATATATGCATACCTGAAATTAATTAATTCAGTTTTCAAATGAAAAAGTCGAATATTTTTCTGAGTCACCAAATTAAAGTACTAAACATACTTAAAACATTTCCCCATTCCATTATAGAGAAAACAATCTTCTGAACTATGGGAGATATTTAAACCTGAGGCTACCAAAAAATTTTACCCAATGTTAAGACCCAATTTGCCTCTTTCCCCAGCCTGCCTAGTATCCTGCCCATGCAGTGATTCTAAGTCTGTGGAATAAAGAGGCACTTACCAGATGGACATGTGGGGCGCATGTGAGAAGAATCTGTATAGTTGAAAGGAAAGAATATCTCATATCTCTACATGAGATAACCTCATATCTCTATATCTATATCATATATATCTATATCATATATATCTATAGATATATATGAGATAACCTCCTATCTCTATAGGCCCATAGTTTTAGCATCTGTATAAAGGTGACAAGATCTGGCTTGGAGGACAGAACCATGGAGTCCCCAGTAAAATGTTTACCTGTCCCTTAATTGTACTTTATTCTCTGTTGGAAAATAATTATCTGGGAAGATCTGTGCCCAAAGCTTTTCTATAAACACCCTTCCCGTATCTGTGTGGAAGGATCAGAAGATCACAATCATGGTAGAAAATACAGTTCTTTCATTTTTAATCCTATAATCAAATTTGTATAATCCCATTTCATTCTTTGTAATGCCAGCCTCTGGGATGAGAGATTCCTGGCATCTCCTATGAGTTCATAGTGGCTCTGAGTGTCTTCTTCCTACTGTGTGTGATGGGTATCCTCACCCCTAGGTTAACTCTGAGATGGAGCATGTAGTTTCTGAGTATCAGTGGTCCTGTATTTTATGATTTCCAAAACTGTAGTTCCATGTTTCAAGCTGTGAGTCAATTTTAAAAATGAATTTTAAAAAATGAAATAAAAATACAAATATAGAGGCAGAGCCGGAGGTTTAGAATTGAGGTAATCACAGGCATATTGAACATAATTAAAGCTGAAGCATAGCCCATCTTAATAAAACTCCATTAGGAATCTGAATAATTCAATCCTCATCCTAACTAATGGAAGTAGGAAAAGGTTTCCACTTTCTCTGAAATAAATAAGATAAAGTTATGTCTCAGTGTCAACTGTAATTTATACACAATTATTTAAAAAATTGTATAACATCCAAAAAATAGGACCCTGTGATTTATACTCAAAAATATAATCAATAGAAGCAGACTCACAGATGTTCCAGGTACTGAAATCAGGAGACAGTACTTTAAAATAACTATTATCTCCCAAACAAGTACTAACCAGGCCTGACCCTACTTAGCTTCCAAGATATCAAAGAGGAAGTCAAACCATAAGAGACTCTTACCTATGGAAAACAAGCTGAGGGTTGCTGAAGGGGAGGTCAGTGGGGGATGGGGTAACAGGGTGATGGGAATTAAGGAGGGCATGTGATGTGATGAGCACTGGATGTTATACACAACTGATGAATTACTGAAAACTACATCTGAAACCTATGATGTATTATATGTTGACTAATTGAATTTAAATAAAAATATAAAAAATAAAACAACTATTTTCTTTTTTTTAAAAGACTTTTTTTTTTAATTTTTATTTATTTTTTATTTTATGATAGTCACAGAGAGAGAGAGACAGAGAGAGAGAGACAGAGAGAGAGAGACAGAGAGGCAGAGACATAGGCAGAGGGAGAAGCAGGCTCCATGCACCAGGAGCCCGACGTGGGATTCGATCCCGGGTCTCCAGGATCGCGCCCTGGGCCAAAGGCAGGCGCCAAACCGCTGCGCCACCCAGGGATCCCAAAACAACTATTTTCAACTATTTTAAAGATTAAAAGAAATAGAATGGATGAAAAGACAAATTATTTCTAGAGAGAAATGGAAACCTAGAAGGAACTAAGTAGAGATGTAAGAACTAAAATATATCATATCTATAATCTAAAATTTCAGATGCAGGATCCCTGGGTGGCGCAGCGGTTTGGTGCCTGCCTTTGGCCCAGGGCGCGATCCTGGAGACCTGGGATGGAATCCCACGTTGGGCTCCCAGTGCATGGAGCCTGCTTCTCCCTCTGCCTGTGTCTCTGCCTCTCTCTCTCTCTCTGTGTGTGACTATCATAAATAAATAAAAATTAAAAAAAATAAAATTTCAGATGCATAAGCTTAATGGAGGATTGGATACTGCAGAAAAAAGCTTCAAGGAACTTCAAAACAAGTTAAAAGACATCCAAATTCATGCAGAGGGAAAAAAAGTTTTAAAAAATGAAACAAGCATAAGTATGATAAGAAGCATTCTAAAATATGTGTAGAGCCTTAGACAGTAAAAGAGAGGATGACTACAGTTTTGTAATATAGCTTCAAGTCTGGAATTGCGATGCCTCCAGCTTTGCTTTTCTTTTTCAAGATTGCTTTAGCTACTTGGGGTCTTTTGTGGTTCCATACCCATTTTAGGATTGTGTGTTCTTCTTCTGTGGAAAATGCTGGTGGTATTTTGATAGGGATTGTATTAAATGTGTAGATTGCTTTGGGTAGTATAGATATTTTAACAATATCTAAATTATGAAAAGAGCACAATTGTCCATCAACTAATGAATGGACAAAGAAGATGTGGTGGGTTGCCTAGATCACTCGGTTAGGCATCTGCCTTCAGCTCAGGTCATGATATCCTGGGGTTGGGCCCCATGTTGGGTTCTCTGCTCGGAGAGTCTGCTTCACCCTCTCCCTCTGTGCTCTCTCTCCTTCTCTCTCAGATAAGTAATTTTAAAAATATTTTAAAAAAGAAAATGTGATACACACATACATATAGAGTATATATATGCAAATATAATGGAATATTATTCAGCTATCAAAAAGAATGAAATCTTGCCATTTCAATGACATGGATGGAGGTAAAGTATATCATGCTAAGCAAAATAAACCAGAGAAAGGCAAATACCATATTATTTCACTGATCTGTGGAATTTAAGAAACAAAACAGATGAACATAGGGGAAGGAAGAAAAAAAAGAGAGGTAGACAAACCACGAGAGACTCTTAACTAGAGAACAAACTGAGGGCTGCTGGAAGGAGGTGGGTGAGGGATGGGTTAGATGGGTGATGGGTATCAAGGAAGGCTCTGTTGTGGTGAACACTGATTATTATATGTAAATGATGAATCATTATATTCTATTCCTGAAACCAATATTACACTACATGTTAACTACCTAGAGTTTAGATAAAAACTTGAAGCAAAAAGAAAAAGAAAGGGGAATATTAAAAGAAGATAATGGCCACAGGTTTTCCCAACATGATAAAATATACAGACCTAGAATCTGAACAAACTCTGAGAAAAACACAAAGAAAATGAGACCTCAGCCCATTACAGTGGAATTATTTCAAAACAAAGAGAAAATGTTAAAAGCAGTCAAAAAGCATTATAATACACAAAATATTATAAGAAGGAAAAACAATTTACTATCAGAAATAATGAAAACAAAGCCAATATCTGAAAACCTAAAGAAATTTTTTTCTACAGATTTCTATATCCAGTGAAAATAATGTTTAATGATGAGAACATTAGTGATAAATTTCAGATATAGAAAAGCTGAAAGCATTAATCATCAGCAGAAACAAATAAAATATATAACATAAGATTTTTCACGATGCAGATAAAGAATAAGTGAAACAGGGATCTAAAGGAAGAAATTAATAATAAAAAATGGCAGGTTTGTGGAAAAGGTACCAAAAACTATGTTTTTTCTCTTTTCCTAATTTCTTAAAAAGTCAAATGACTAAAGCAAAAAGAATAATAATTTACTGAGGGATGTACAACATTTGTAGAACTAAAATATAGGATGAAGGACAGAAATGGGGTAAAAGGAAGTGTAATGCAAAAGTTTTACATTACATATAAATATGTAATATATTTTCATTAAATAATAATTTAGAATGTGAAATAGATTAAGGATACATATTATAATCCCTAAAGTGGTAGTTTCCAAACTTTTTGATGGTAAGAACCCTTTATACACTTAAAATTCATTGATGACACCAAAGAGCTTTTGCTGGTGTGAATTATATTAAAACTTACTATACTAGAAATTAAACTGAGTAATTCTAAAAAGTTTTATATTAATTCACTAAACAATAAAAAATTTTAGAAAACATTGTTAGTTATAAGATATTTTAATAAAGATAGACATATTTTTCTAAACAGAAATGAATCTGAGAACATGGCCTTATTTTACATATTTAGCAATCTCTTTAATGTCTGATTTAAGAGAAAAGAGCTGGATTCCTGGGTATATTACTCTATGTAATCTTTTATGAAATAGTATCATGGCTGAAGTATATGGAGAAAACTTATTATTATACAGACATGTCATGGGAAATGAAGGAGTATTTTTATGGCCTTTTCAGTGTTCATTGTTTTTGAAACTGCAACAAAACTAAAAAAACGGTAGTCCCTTAAAAGCTGGAAAAAAGTCACCTTACAAACAGCAAGCATGTCATGTCTGAGATGTCTATTCTGTTTGCAGATAAAATGAGGATATTTTTTAGTGATAAAAGGTTGAAGTTATTCAAGAAGACACAATTATACTATGTGTAAAACTATTTATAGAACTCTAAAGCACATAAGGAAATAATGACAACACAAAATGAAGAAGTTGACAAATCCACAATTATAGATTTTTTAAAGTTTTCAATCAACAATTCATAGAATTATTTAAGACCAAAAAAATAGGAAGAAAAGCAAAGTTTTTTTTAAGATTTTAAAAATTTATTTATTCATGAGAGACGGGGGGGGGGGGGGTGTTGCAGAGACACAGGCAGAGAGAGAAGCAGGCTCCATGTAGGGAGCCTGATGCAGAATTTGATCCTGGGACTCCAGGATCACGCCCTGGGCCGAAGGCAGGCACTAAACTGCTGAGCCACCGAGGGATCCCCAAAGTTTTTAATCACTTTGATTTGGTTGATATTTATAAAATACACCAAAAATGACATAACTATCCTTTAATGTATATGTGGCTAACAACAGAGCATCAATGCATGTGATCCAAAACTGGTAGAACTGCAAGGAGAAACAGATGAATCCATTATTACAGTTGGAGATTTCAGTGCCTTTCAATCACCAATGGACAAATCCAGCAGGCAAAAAATAAGGAAGGGCACAGTTAAACTAACCAGCATCAGCATAAACTAACCAGATATTATATAGCTATCTACAGACTACTTTATTTAACAAGGGCAAAGTATATATATTTTTCCAGCTCACATGGAACATTCACCAAGATAGATCACATCCTGGCACATTAAACACATCTTAACCAATTTTTAACAAGAGATATCAGACAATATATGCTTCAGAGCTCCAATGTAATTAAACTAGAAACCAATAGCAGAAAGATAGGGGGAAAATCCCCAAACACTTGGAGATTAAACAACACACTTTCCCCCCACTAAGATTTATTTATTTATTTTAGTGAGAGAGCGAGAAATATGAAGAGGAAGGGCAGAGGGAGACAGAATCTCAAGCAGACTTCCTGCTGAGCACAGAACCCACCATAGCTTGATCCTATGACCCTGAGAACATGACCTGAGCCAAAATTAAGAGACACACTTAACTGACAGTGCCACCAGACACCCTAAACAACACACTTCTAAATAACACATGGATAAAAATAGAAATCTCAAAAAGTTAAAACTATTTTGGACTAAATAAAAATGAAAATACAACTTGTCAAAATTTGTGGTATACAATGAAATCAGTGCCTAAGGGGAATTTATAGCATTGAAGGCATATACTGGAAAAGAAGAAAGATATAAAGTCAATAATCTATGGTTCTACCTTAAGGAATTAGAAAATAATGAGTCCATTAAGTCTAAACAAAGCAGAAGTAAGGAATAATAAAAATTAGAGCATAAGTCAGTGAAATTGAAAATAGGAAATCAATAGAGAAAAATCAATGAAACCAAACTCTGGTTGTCTGAAAATGATCAATAACATTTATAAATCTCTTACCATAAATGAAAGAGAGGTCATCACTACTGACATGTAAAGGGGTAATAAAAAGAATATTATGAACAACTTTAAACTCATAAATTTGATAACTGAAATGAAATGGGCTAATTCCTTCCAAGATACAAACTACCAACATCTAGTAAATAAATTGAAGCAATAACTAAAATGTTCCACAAAGAAGAAAGCAACAGGCCTGGATGATTTCACTGGTGAATTCTACCAAACATTTAAGGAAGAAATTATACCAGTATAATTACCAATTCTTCACAATTTCTTCAGAAAATAAAAGCAGAGGGAAGACTTGCTAACTCATTCTATGAGGGAGAATTACCCTAATACCAAAACCAGATGAAGACATTACAAGAAGGGAAACTACATAATATAGATGGAATCTACATGAATATAGATGCAAAAATCTTCAACAAAATATCAGCAAATCAAATCCAACAATGTGTAAAAAGATTTATATACCATGACCAAGTGGGATTTATTCCAGGCAGGCAAAATTGGTTCACTCTGAAAATCAATATACATAATCCATCATATCAACGGGCTAGGGGAAAATATTATATAATTCTGTCAATTGATGTAGAAAAAGCATTTGATAAACTCCAACACCATTCCTGATAAAAACTCAACAAACTAGCAACGGAAGGATATTTCTTCATTATGTTAAACTGTAAACACATACAGCTAACATCATACTTGATGGTGAGAAACTAGATGTCTTTCCCCTACAATCAGCAATAATATAAGATGTCCCTTTTCACAACTTTTATTCAATATCATGCTAGAAATCCTAACTAATGCAATAACATGAAATAACAAAGACATGAAAAGACAGTAAAAGGTATACAGATAGTAAAGGAAGAAACTAAATTGTCTTTGCAGATGACAAGATTGGTTAGGTAAGAAAATGCCACTGAATCAACAAAAGACTCCTGTAACAGCTGAGTAAAATATGGTTGCAGAATACAGGGTTAATAGACAAAAGTCAATTGCTTTCCTATATATCACCAATGAGCAATGAAATTTGAAATTAAAGCCACTTTGTCACTTACATTGGCACAAAAGAAATACTTAAGTATAAATCTAGCAAATATATGTACAGGATCTGTTTGAGAAATTCTACAACATGCTGATAAAAAAATCAAAGATGTCAATAAATGAAGAGATAGTCCAAGTTGACAAATAGGAAGGCTCAATATTATTAAGATGCTAATTCTTCCCAACTTGATCTTTCCATTCAAAATATTTCAATCAAAATCTCAGCTAAATACTTAGTGGATATTGACAAATTTACTCCAAAGCTTATCTGGAGATTTTTAAAAGATCCAGAATAAATATAAAAATACTGTAGAAGAATTAAGGCTGACACTATCCAATTTCAAGTATTACTGTAAAGCTAAGTAATCATGATGACATAGTGAAAGAATTGACAAATAGATTCATGGGAGAGAACTGGGAGCCCAGAACAAGACCAACAAAAATACAGCCAACTGATTTTCAACAGCAAAGGCAATCCAGTGGAGAAATAATAATGTTTTCAAAATTTGATACAGGAACAATTAGACATTCAGAGCTAAAAATTAATTTAGACATAAACATTACACCTTCATAAAAGTTAATTCAAAATGGACCACAGACCTAAGTATATAAGTAAAAAATATAGAACTTTTGGAATACAACACAGGAAAATCTGATGACTTTGCATTTGGTGATGAGATTTCAGAGTCAACACCAAAAGCATATTCTATGAAAGGAAAAAGTTACGTTAGACTTTACCAAAATTAAAAAGGTCTGCTCTCTGAATTATACTGTTAAGTGAATGAAAAAATAAGCCACACAATTTTCAAATAGCATATATAATAGTGGACTTGTAAGCAAAACATACAAGAACTCTTAATACTCAACAAAGAGAAAAAAAATACTCAACAAGGAGATAACACAGGTCTGTATATAGTTGGCCTCACAGGACTATATATATTTGCATACTTTAAAAGCTAATGCCTGAGAGTCTGGCTCCTAATCAGCCTGAAACTAGGTGCTAAATGAGATTCTTCCTCCTTGGAACACTGATAGGTCTTAGCACATAAATCAGGTTTAGACAGTCACAGAAGTTTGAGAGACAACCAAGAGCTAGGGCAAGGTTGAATGAGAAGTTTCATTATCTACACAAGGCCACTCATTAAAACTTAGGGAAGTAGCTATTGTATCTGATACATATAAATAAATAATGAGAGTCAAGAAAAATGAGGAAACAGAGAAATATGTTCCAAATGAAAGAATAAAACCTCAGAAAATAACCTTAATGGTATGAAGATAGGTGGTCTACCTGATAATGAATTTAAAGTAATGGTCATTAAAGATGCTCACCTGATTTGGGAGAAGAATGGATGAACACAGTGAAAGTTCATCAAAGAGATAGAAAATATAAGAAAGTGCCAAACAGAAGATAAAATAACTGAAATGAAAAATACATCAGAGGGTTCAACAGCAAACTGGATTAAGCAGACGAATGGATTAGTGAGCTGGAAGGCAAAGCAATGGAACTCAGCACAAAAGAGCAGCAAACAGACAAACAAAAACATTTAAAAATTGAAGATAACTTGAGGGAACTCTGGAACAATATCAAGCAGAATAACATTCACATTGTAAAATCCCAGAAAGGAAAGAGAGATAGGAAAGGCAGAAAACTTATTTGAGGAAATAATGGTAGAAAACTTCCCTAACCTAAAGGAAACAACATCCAAATCCAAGGAGGCCAGAGAGCTCCAAAAAACCACACCAAGACATTAATTTAATTTAATTCAATTCAATTATAATTAAAATGTCAGAAGCTAAAGAGAATTTTTTTTGTATTTTTGTGAATTAATTTAAATTCAATTAATTAATATATAATGTATTATTGGTTTCAGAGGTAGAGGTCAGTGATTCATGTCTTATATAATATCCAGTGCTCATTACATCACATGCCCTCCTTAATGTCATTCAAAAGAGAGAATTTTAAAAGTAGGAAGAAAACATCAACTTGTTACATACAAGGGAAACCCTATAAGGCAATCAGCTAATTCTCAACAGAAACTTTGCAGGCAAGTAGACAGTGGCATAAAATATTCAAAGTGCTGAAAGGAAAAAAACTTCCAACCAAGAATATTCTACCTGGCAAGGTTGTCATTCAGAATATAAAGAGAGATAAAAGGTTTTCCAGACAAGCAAAAGCTAAAAAAAAAAAAAAAAGCTCATCACTACTAAACCAGCCTTATAAGAAATGTGTTGGAATGTGTTCAAATTTAAGCTGCTATCAACTTAAAATAGACAGTAATATATATAGGATGATATATGTGAACCTCACAGTAACCACAAAACAAAAACTTATAGCAGGGGATCCCTGGGTGGCGCAGCGGTTTGGCGTCTGCCTTTGGCCCAGGGCGTAATCCTGGAGACCCGGGATCGAATCCCACATCAGGCTCCCGATGCATGGAGCCTGCTTCTCCCTCTGCCTGTGTCTCTGCCCCCCTCTCTCTCTCTCTCTCTCTCTCTCTCTGTGACTATCATAAATAAATAAATAAAGCAGTGCTCTTAAAAAAAAACTTATAGCAAATACACAAAAGAGAATGAGAATGTAATCTAAACATAACATTAAAGAAAGTGATCAAAACACAAGAGAGGAGGAACAAAAGCAGAATGGAGAGGAACTGCAAAAACAGCCAGAAAACAACGAAGTGGCAATAAATACCTCTCAGTAATTACTTTACATATACATGGATTAAATTCTGCAATCAAAGGACAAAGGATGGCAAAATGGATCAGAAAACAAGACATATACATATACTGCCTGTACGAGACTCGCTTCAGAAGTAAGGACACAAGACTGAAAGTAAAGGAATGGAAGGCAATATTCCATGCAAACAGAAATGAAAAAAAAAGTTGGTGTAGCTATACTCATACGAGGCAAAATAGACTTTAAAACAAAGACATTGGGACACCTGCACCCCAATGTTTATAGCAGCAATGTCCACAGTAGCCAAACTGTGGAAGAAGCCCTGGTGTCCATCAAAAGATGAATGGATAAAGAAGATGTGGTCTATGTATACAATGGAATATTCTTCAGCCATTAGAAATGACAAATACCTACCATTTGTGTCAATGTGGATGGAACTGGATGGTATTATGCTGAGTGAAGTAAGTCAATGGAGAAGGACAAACATTATATGGTTTCACTCAGAGGGGGATATAAAAAATAGTGAAAGGGAATAAAGGGGAAAGGAGAGAAATTAGTAGGAAATATCAGTGAGGGAGACAGAGCATGAGAGACTCCTGACTCTGGGAAACGAACAAGGGGTGGTGGAAGGGGAGGTGGATGGGGGTTGGGGTGACTGGATGACAGGCACTGAGGGGGGCACTTGACAGGATGAGCACTGGGGGTTATGCCATATGGTGGCAAATTGAGTTACAATAAAAAATTTTAAAAAAATAAATGAAAAACAAAGAAGAGCACTATATAGTGATAAAGGGGTCAAAGGGGTCAATCCAACAAAAAAAAATAGAAGATTTATAAATATACATGAAACCAACATAGGAGCACCAAAATATATAAAGCAGACCTAATATTAACAGGCCAAAATATTATCAGACCTAAAGGGAGAAATGGACAGCAACACAATAGTAGGGGACCTTAGTGTTCCACTTACATCAATGGATAGATCATCCAGACAGAAAATCAGTAGGGAAACATTGGCCTTAAAATACACATTAGATCAGATGAACTTAACATATATATACAGAACATTCCATCTAAAAGCAGCAGGATACTTCTAAAGTGCACATGGAACATTCTCCAGGATAGATCACGCTAGGCTAGAAAACAAGTCTCAATAAATTCAGGAAGATTGAAATCCTATCAAGCATCTTTTCTGATCACAATGGTATGAAACTAGAAATCAATTACAAGAAGAAAACCGGAAAAACTATACATATGTGAAGATTACACAGCATGTTACTAAACAACTACTAGGTCATAAAAAAATCAAATGATAAATAAAAAAAGTCAAAAAGATAAAAATCAGATGATCATCTCAGTAGATGCAGAAAAGGCATTTGACAAAATTCAATATCTATTTATGATAAAAACTCTCAGTGAAGTGAGTATAGAAGGAATATATCTCAACATAATAAAGGCCATAAATGACAAGCCCAAAGCTAACATCATATTCAACAGTGAAAAACTGAAAGTTTTCTCTTATGATCAAGGAACAAGAAAAGCATGCCAACACTAATCACTTTTATTCAACGTAATACCAGAAGTCCTGGACAACCAATTAAGCAAGAAAAAGAAATAAAGGCATGAAAATTGAAAAGGAAGAAGCAAAATTCTCACCATTTGCACTATACACTAATAATGAAGTATTGGAGAAATCAAGAAAAACAATTCTGTTTACAGTTACATCAAAAAGAATAAATGCTGGGGATCCCTGGGTGGCTCAGTGGTTTAGCGCCTGCCTTTGGCCTAGGGCGTGATCCTGGAGTCTGGGATCAAGTCCCACCTCGGGCTCCTGGCATGGAGCCTGCATCTCCCTCCTCCTGTGTCTCTGCCTCTCTCTCTCTCTATCATAAATAGATAAATAAATCTTTTTTAAAAAAAGAATAAATTCCAACATCTGCTGTTTCTTATAAAGGGGAACCCTTTATAACCCATTCCATCATTCCATTGGGAATGCAAACTGGTATGGCCACTCTGGAAAACAGTATGGAGGCTCCTCAAAAGTTAAATGAACTACCTTATGATCCAGCAATTACACTACTAGGTATTTACCCAAAGAATACAAAAATACCAATTCAAAGGGATACGTGCACTCTGATGTTCACAGCAGCATTATTTACAATAGCCAAGTTATGGAAACAGCCCAAATATCCAGCAAACGATGAATGGATAAGGAAGATGTGATTATATATATATATATATATATATATATATATATATATATATATATATAATATATGCAATGTAATATTACTCAGCCCTTAAAAAGAATGAAACCTTGCTATTTGCAATGATGTGGATGGAGCTAGAGAGTATCATGTTAAGCAAAATAAGTCCATCAGGGAAAGACAAATACCATATGATTTCACTCACATGTGGAATTTAAGAAACAAAACAAATGAGCAAAGGAGAAAAAAGAGGCAAACTAAGAAACTGCCTCTTAACTATAGAAAACACACTGATAGGTACCAGGGGGAGGTGGTTGGAACGATGTGTTAAATAGGTGATGGGGATTAAGGAGTGTACTTGTTGTGATGAGCACCAGGTGTTGTATGAAAGTGCTGAATCACTATATTGTAGACCTGAAACTAATACAATACTGTATGTTAACTAAAGGGAATTTAAATAAAAACTTAAGAAAAGGAAAAAGTTCCTGGGAATAAATTTAAGCAAGGAAAATTGAATGAGAAGGGTATTTGAAAATGATATATATGATAAGGAGTTGGGATCCCTGGGTGGCGCAGCGGTTTGGCGCCTGTCTTTGGCCCAGGGCGCGATCCTGGAGACCCAGGATCGAATCCCACATCGGGCTCCCGGTGCATGGAGCCTGCTTCTCCCTCTGCCTGTGTCTCTGCCTCTCTCTCTCTCTGTGACTATCATAAATAAATAAAAAAAAAATTAAAAAAAAAAGGAGTTAACATCTAAAATAAATAAAAAACTCATACAACTCAACAGCAACAAACAAATAATCCAATTAAAAAAGGGCAAAGGACTTGAATGGACATTTTTCCTAAAGTAGACATACAGATGGCCAACAGATGCATGAAAAGATGCTCAAAACCACTAATTATCAGGAAAATTCAAATCAAAACCACAATGAAATATTACCTCCACCAGTCAGAATGGCTACCATCTAAAAGACAAGAAATAGAGATGCCTGGGTGGCTCAGTGGTTGAGCATCTGCCTTCAGCTTAGGGCATGATCCTGGGATCCAGGATCGAGTCCCAAGTTGGGCTCCTTGTGGGGAACCTGTTTCTCTGTCTCTGTCTCTGTCTCTGTCTCTCTCTCTCTCTCTCTGTGTGTGTGTGTCTCTAATAAATAAATAAAATCTTAAAAAAAAAAATTGTGGTGTGTATATATACACAATGGAATATTATTCAGCCACAAAAAGAATGAAACCTTGCCATTTGTGACAGCATGGATGGACCTTGAGGATATTATGGTAAGTGAAAATAAGTCAGAAAGACAAATACCCTATGATCTCACTTATGGAATCTAAGAAACAACACAACAAAACCAAAACAAAAGCCAAGCTCATAGATAGAGAAAATAATTTGATGGTTGCCACAGGTACGGTATGGGGTTGGGAGAAATGGGGGAAGAGAGTCAAAAAGTACAAACCTCCAGTTATAAAACTAGTAGGCCATGGGGATGTAATGTACAGATGGAAACTATAGTTAATAATCCTGTATTACATACTTGAAAATTGCTAAATTATCATAAGAAAAAAATTCTGTAACTATGTATGGTAACAAATGTTAGGTAAACTTATTGTGGTGATAATTTTGC
The DNA here is from genome assembly GCF_048418805.1 of Vulpes vulpes. Taxonomy (NCBI): domain Eukaryota; kingdom Metazoa; phylum Chordata; class Mammalia; order Carnivora; family Canidae; genus Vulpes; species Vulpes vulpes. Next base: position 57,379,770 of record NC_132788.1, on the reverse strand, counting down.
AATATGTACACGTATCAAATCATTATGTTGTGTACCTGAAACGAATACAGTGTTGTATGTCAATTATGCCTCTGTAGAAAAAGATGGCATCATATTGGTTGAAGGTGAACTGTGCTGAGTTTAAGATGTATTTTACTAATCCTGGATCAATCAATAGTGTATAAAACCAAAAAGGACTACCAAAAGCCAATTATGAAGATAAAATTGAGTCATTAGATATATAATCAAAGCCCCCCAAAAAGGCAAAAGAGAGGGCGAACCAAAGAAAATCCAAGTATGAAAAACATATGACATGCAGAAGACAAATACCAAGATGACAGACTGAAGCCTATATTAATAATCTCACTACATGTAGTGTTGAAACACTCCAATTAAAAGGCAGACGCTGAAAAATTAGATTTACAAAACCAAAGCTAATTCTACACTGTAAGAAATCCCTTTTGAACAGAAAGGTAAGTTTAAAGTAGAAGGATGAAAATAACACTCAAAAGAAGGCTACAGAGATTATACTGATATAAAACAAATTAGATTTCTGTACAACAGCTATTCTCAGGAGTAAAGCAGGGCATTTCATAATGATAATAGAAATCCTAAATGCTTATGCAGGTATTAACAAATCTTCAAAATACCGAGGCAAAAAATGTTAAGGACAGAAAGAAGAAATAGACAAATTCACAGCTATTATCAAAGATTCAAAACTCGTCTCTCAATGATAGAGAAAGCTAATCCTATGGGAAAAGGAAGTTTTTTCAAAAATCTTTTTTTCTTTCTTTCTTTCTTTCTTTCTTTCTTTCTTTCTTTCTTTCTTTCTTTCTTTTTCTTCTTTCTTTCTTTCTTTCTTTCTTTCTTTCTTTCTTTCTTTTTCTTCTTTCTTTCTTTCTTCTTTCTTCTCTTTCCTTTTTCAGAGGTAGAATTTAATGATTCATCAGTTGCATATAACATCCAGTGCTCATTACATCAAGTGCCCTCCTTAATGCTCATCACCCAGTTATCCCTACCCCCACCTTCTTCCCCTCCAGCAACCATCAGTTTTTATCCTGGAGTTCAGCATCTCTTATGGTTTGTATCCCTCTCTGTTTTTGTCTTATTTTTCCTTCCCTTCCCCTATGTTCACCTCTTTTGTTTCTTAAACTCCACATATGAGTGAAACTGTATGGTATTTGTCTTTCTCTGACTGACTTATTTAGCTTAGCATAATATCCTCTAGTTCCATCCATGTCATTGCAAATGGCAAGATTTCACTCCTTTTGATGGTTGAGTAATATTCCATTGTACATATATACCACATCCTCTTATCCATTCAACTGTTGATGGACATCTGGGCTCTTTCCGTATTTTGGGTATTGTGGACATGGCTGCTACAAACATTGGGGTACATGTACACCTTAGAATCACTATGCTTGTATCCTTTGGATAAATACCTAGTAGTGCAGTTGCTGGGTTGTAGGGTAGCTCTATTTTTAACTTTTTGAGAGACCTCCACACTGTTTTCCTAAGTGGCTGCACCAGTTTGCATTCTCACCAACAGTGTAAGAGGGTTCCACTTTCTCCAAGTGGATATACATATAAGAAAAATGAACATTGGCTAGTACCTTACAGAATAGATGAAAATTAATTCAAGACAGTCTATAGTCTTCATCACTAAAACTAAAAAGACTTTTGGAGAAGACATCAGAGACCATATTCATGATGTTGTATAGGCAAAGATTTATGAGGACACAGAAAGCAATTATCATAACAGGAAAAATGATAATTAGGCTTTGTGTTGACTTTATGATTTTATTAATCATAAGTCAAAATTTCAAATATCTTTTTAAAATCTTTTTTTAAAAGATTTATTTATTCATTAGAGAGAGAGAGAGAGGCAAAGACACAGGCAGAGGGAGAAGCAGGCTTCATGCAGGTAGCCCGATGTGGGACTTTATCACAGGACCATAGGATCAGACCCTGGGCTGAAGGCAGGCACTAAACCACTGATCCACCCAGGATGCCCCAAAATTTCAAATATTAACAAGGAAAGCCATACACTGAGAGAAAATAGGCAAACAGTATTTATCAACCAAATACTTGTATTGAGATTATTAAAAAAAAAACAACTCAAAAACAAAAAGACAAATCATTAACATTGGCAAAAGATTTAAAAACATTTTTAAGTCTTTTGTCAATGTTAATTTCACAAAGCAGGATATGCAGACAATACACAGTAAACACATGAACAATTGTTCACTTGCTCTTTAGAGATTGTAGTAAGTACTCCAGTGATATTCCACTACACATTCACTGGAATATTTAAAATCAAGAACCAAAAAACAAAAATGTGACAAGGATATTCATCAACTAGAAATCTCACATATTGCTGAGAAGAACCCAAAATGGTACAATGACATTTGAAAAGTTTTTACAGTTTCTTATTGAGTCAGAACAATACTCTTTTAACTCAGTGATTCCACACATGTATTTATCCAAGAAAATTGAAAACGTGTCCACAAAAAAGCCAAACTTAGCTGGCTGATGTGTTTGCTAGATGGTGCCCACCTGACACGACAGGAGGAGATAATTTTGTCATTGACATGTGTGATTACCACCCACATACAGCTTCCCACTCTTGCTCAGAATGTCTGATTGGCAGCCACAGATAAAGTTTCCTGGTCAAAACCAGGGGCAGAAAGTGCAGACCTGGGTGGTGGATCCCACATATCATGACCTGGGTTAGCCCTCACCACTGAAAAACACGTTAAAGTTTATGCACTTTTATTTTATTTTTTTTAAATTTATTTATTTATTTATGATAGTCACACACAGAGAGAGGCAGAGACATAGGCAGAGAGAGAGGCAGAGACATAGGCAGAGGGAGAAGCAGGCTCCATGCACCGGGAGCCCAACGTGGGATTCGATCCTGGGTCTCCAGGATCGCTCCCTAGGCCAAAGGCAGGCGCTAAACCGCTCTGCCACTCGGGGTTCCCAGTTTATGCACTTTTAAAATAAAACCTTGATTTATTAAATATCAGTGGTATGTAGTCTGGGTAGGTATGTTATAATCCCCCCTGCCCCAGAGCATCTTATTTTTCTCTCTTTAAACTTCTTTGAATGTGGGGCCCCTGGGTGGCTCAGTGATTGAGCATCTATCTGCTTTGGCTCAGGTGGTGCCTGGGATGGAGTCCCGCATCAGGAACCTGCTTCTCCCTCTGCCTATGTCTCTGCCCCTCTCTCCATTTCTCATGAATAAATACATAAAATCTTTAGAAAAAAATTAATTTCTTTGAATGTGCAGAAATTATTGTCTTCTTTCTGGTTCCCCTTTTAATGAATTTAATTAAAAAAGAAAGTTGGGAATCACTCAAGATCCTACTGTGTAAGAACTTTGCTTCTACAGAATGTTCTTATTAAAGCATGTGATACCTCTACTGCCAGAAAACCCTCTGGTCAGCACCACACTGACCCATCATGATGTGTTTCCAATTCATTGGTTACCTCAGAGGGATCAGAAACTGGATTTCTTAGGGGCACCTGGCTGGATTAGTTGGTAGAGCATGTAACTCTCAGTCTCAGGATCATGAGTTCAAGCCCCACACTGGACATGGAGCCTAGTTGAAAAGAAAAAAGAAAAGAAAGGGAGAGAGGAGGAGAAAAGAAAGAAAAGAAACTTGTATCTCAGTACCTCAGTCAAGGAACACAGAAGGTTGTCAGCTCTTTGCAGATGTTTGTTCCATCACAGAAAGAGCCTGGAGTCACCAGTATGCAGAGGACGCATGTTTATAACCTATTGTGTGGCCACTGCAGGTGTTCCTGGAAAAATGAAAAGAAATCAGCTCCAAAGGGGTTTTGCTGCCTTCATCAATGGTCACAAGGGATATTTTTATACCTTATTTGAGTTGAGAGCTTGAAATTTGAAACTGATGAAATGGAAATCATGGGACACATGGGCAATAGTATCTAGAAACCATGAGTTTCATCTGAGAATCAACCCAGGGAGCCCACATTCTTGAGACAAGACACTCAGAGCCACACTGCACTCACATGAGGTGCCAGGAACCTCTCACCCCAGTGGAGTGGCTTTACAAAGTCTGAAATGGGATTGTACTCATCCAATTCTAGGATTTAAATAAGAGAACTTAGTAACTTCTACCATGATTTTCACCCTTCTGATCCATTTATGCAGATTGTGGCAAGGGAACTCGGAAAGTTTTGAGCTCAGCTCTTCCCAGATTGTTATTTTCCAGGAGAGAATCAATTAAAGTTAAGAGACAAGTAAAATGTTCCCACTGGGAGCTCCATGGTTCTGCCCTCCCAGCCTGTCCCTATTACCTTTCGACAGACACTAAAATTACAGGCCTGCAGAGAGATGAGCTAATGACATCCTTGCCTTTAAACTGTGTGGGTTCTTCTGGCGAGCACGGATCGCCCTACACGTCCATCCACGTAAGTGCCTTTTTGTTACCCAGACTTAGAATCAGTGAGTGGGAGGGCCCTAGGCAGGTGGTGGAAGCAGGCAAATTGGGTCTAATGGTGAAGTTTTGGGTAGCTTCCGGAGAGCCATCCAGCTCTAACCATCTTCCACAGCTCAGAGGATTGTTTTCTCTGCTATGCAATGGGAAATCTTCTTAATGTATTTATATTTTAATTTGTTGACTCATGAAAATAAGTTGATTTTCACATGATAGTCCACTAATTTTAGATAACCATTCATTTCTCTGAATATAATGGCTTTCTCTTATTTATTGTATCAGTTCTGAAGGTATGTATTGTTATATTATCAATTCATATTTTTTACAATTTAAACTTGGTTAACATATAGTGTATTATTAGTTTCAAGGGTAGAATTTAGTGATTCATCAGTTGCATATAACACCCAGTGCCCATTCCATCAAGTGCCCTCCTTAGTGCCCATCACCCAATTACCACATCCCTCCAACTGCCTCCCCTTCAGCAACCTTCATTTGTTTCCTATAGTTAAGAGTCTCATGGTTTGCCTCTCTCTGTTTTTATCTTATTTTTCCTTCCCTTCCCTTATTTCATCAGTTTTGTTTCTTAAATTCCACATGAGTGAAATCATGTGGTATTTTTTTCTCCCATGGACTTATTTTGCTTAGTACAATACCCTCTAGTTTCATCCACTCATTTTAAACCCAAACCTTACTAATTCATATTCATAACTTATTTTGAAAGGGTAAGTTTCAGCTCTGGTTTTTAATTAAGTATACTCAGTTTACTTCTCTCCATGAGTCAACTAGAACTATTATTTAATAAGTGCTGCTGTAATTGTGTAATTAAGAAAAGTCAGATTCTTTATTAGGAAATAAGGTTCTTTGTTCAAAAAATTGCTTTATATAGCAACATTAACCACAGTACTATAAAAAATCTACCAGTATTTTCTCATGAAAGCCTTGTTTGCCCAGTTTTAATTTCACAGATTTCAAATCAATGGCATTAGCACTTAAGCCTGTGCCTTAGCAGGTAGAAATTTCAAATCACAGGATAGAGAAAGTGAGGCTGCAATTAATTAAAAAATAAAGAAAACAAAGTGATGATGACAGAGATTTCTTCTGCTTGTTTAAGGATCTGATCCCCCAGAAACTGGTGAGAAAAGACTATTTGGATCAATTTATCTTTTCTTTGCAAATTAGCTCATATTCATTTAAAAAATTTCCTTCCCCTTCCATTTATGACATACATGCTGAAACACCTTTGACCAGGAAGAAAATTTATGACCCTGATCTCTATGCTTGGGTTTTAAATATTTTTTTCCAAACTTCATCTTATCATGCATTCATTATGAACAGGTAAAAGTGAACAGATCTCCTTCCTTGTGACTAAAATACAAATGTTTTGGGATAAATGAAAGTGAGAGCAATTCAACAAAAAAGCCATCCTGCTCTGATTTCACCATTGGTTGGTTGATTGAAGAAACCAATTCTTACGCAGGAGCATTTGGGTTCCTGATTTTTGACAATTTCATATTTGTGATGTAGTGCCTCTGGGATTTTAATGTTTCTTCAATTTAGAAAAAGAATTCCTCTTCTCATGATTGTTCTCAAAGTAGATGAAAATATATTGATACTTTAAATACTGGAGTTCAAGTGAGCACCCTGAGATGTACCTTACGATCTTTTCAATTTGCAAAAATCAATACATAATTGTCATCCATTATTTTTGAAAAATAGCTGCCATCCATGTACTTATATATTCCTTAAATTTTTCTTCCTCATCCTTCCGGAGTTCATACTGGTCACAAATGCTCTGTACACAGCACTGACACGGAGTTGGTGAAGACTTGACTTTCCTGACTGTGCCAGCTGTTCCTCCCTACAGGTATAGCTTACAGGTATCACTGGTTTGGTGCCAGGCCACCACAATAAAGAGAATATCACAGTAGAGTGAGTTAAATGAATTTTTGGCTACTCAGTGCATATAAGAATTATGTTTATACCATACCGTAGATTATTAAGTGTTCAAAAGCATTGTGTCTAAAAAAAACAATGTACATACCTTACTTTAAAAATACATTAGTGTTAAAAAAAATGCTAACGACTGTCTGAGCAAGTTGTGATCTTTGTGTGGGTGGAGGGTCTTGCCTCGATGTTGATGGCTGCTGACTGATCAAGTTGATGATTGTGGCCATTTCTTAAAATAAGACAAAAGTGAAGTTTGTCATATCAACTGACTCTTAATTTTCACAAACAATTTTTCTGTAGCATGCGATGTGCTTGATAGCATTTTACCCCCAGTAGAACGTCTTTCAAAATTGGAGTCCATCCTCTCAAACTCCGCCACTGCTTTATCAACTAAGTTTATGTCAGATTCTAAGTCCTCTGTTATCCTTTCAACAATCTTCACAGCATCTTCACCAGGAGTAGTTTCCATTTCAAGAAGCCACTTTCTTTGCTTATCCATATGAAGCCACTCCTCATCTGTTCAAATTTGATCACGAGATCACAGCAATTCAGTCACGTCTTCATGCTTTACTTCTGATTCTGGTTCTCTCGTTATTTCCGCATCTGTAGTTACTTCTTCCCCTGAAGTCTTGAACCATCAATTTGTAAAAACACAGTATCTGTGAAGCGCAATAAAACAAGGTATGCCGGTAGTTCTCCTCATAGTTCTCCAACTAAAATTGTGCCTCAGGTAGAGAATATTACTTAATATGCCCACAGCCCCAAATGCATAGCGTATGATCAATTGTGCCTTATAAATGCCTTTTGTATGTTCAATTTAATTCATAGATGACAAACGTAATGACAACAATGGAAAATTTGACACATATAATAATGACAAACTGAAGTCTGCTCTTTCATATATCTAAGGCACATTCCTAAGTGCTGACACTAATCGTGCTACTTCTACATCACCTCCACCCTAGTAGATGTGCATTATTATTTTCACGGTACACATGAGCAAGTGCATGTGCCCTTCCTTCTTTCCCTTCACCATGTAATCTGTTCCACCCAAAAGAACAAGAGCACAAAACTTGTATTGGGGTTTAGCAAGGGAATTCTTCGCTCCATTATACCTTCCACGTCCTTTGTGACCACTGGATCCAGTGAAATGACCTTACTATTCTTCACTAGTTGATGGTCCTCTTGATTATCCATGATTTGGACAAATGCAGAATGTCTACAGTGATTGCTTTTTTTGATCAGGGTATCACAGGGTCTTAACTGCCATATCTTTCTGATAGCTTCACTATCAGGTCTAAGAGCTCTTGGTGGTAACTTTTCAAAATAAATGTTCAAATCTCTCTCTCTCTCTCTCTTTAAAAGATTTTATTTATTTATTTGAGAGAGAGAGAGCACAAGAAGGGGCAGAGGGAGAGAGAATCTGAACAAGACTCCCCACTGAGTGTGAAGCCTGATTGAGGACTCGATCTCATGACCCTGAGATTATGATCTGGGCCAAAACCAAGAGTCAGATCCTTACCTGACTGAGTACATAGGTGCCCCTGAATGCTCAGATTTCTATTTGGCATTTCTTACTCAATTGTGTTTTGTTTTCCCCTAATCTGTTATTTGCTTCTCCTTCATCTTTCACAAAGTGACCTCTCCAGATGTGGCCTATTTTAGAATTTTCTTCCATTTTATTTTCTCTGTGGTATTATGTCATTTTAAATATCTCTGAGGGCAGCTAGTTTTCTCCACTATATAAAATGAGATTTTTGTGTGTGTGCCTAGTATATAGGTAAGTCAGGGACCATCTCAACATTAACTATTCCTAAGAGCTTTATTTGAGGAAGGTCTCCTAGATCATTCTGCTAACGGGAAATGATTCTTTTCTGGCACCCTAATCTCCTAAAACAGTGGTGTTTATTCAGGTAATGACTGCAAAAGGACACACTAAATTTCTTTTAGTTTCTTTTAGTTTGTTTTTATGAAATGTTCATATCTACTACTTTATATAAAAATAATATAGTGACACATCTTTATAATGTTTACAATCTACACATATTTATAATATTTACAAACAAATATAAAATGTGTATATGTGGAGTGTGTGCTTCATCGATATAATTTTGTGTAATCCACCAAGTTTAGAGACAGCTAGATGAGTGAGATAATATTTTCTGTTGTCTCTCTTCTACTCCATGGAGGAGATATAAGTGGATGCTCATGAATGCATCAAATTGTGTCATGATACTGGGCAAAAGGAGATTAACTTTTCTTGGGCTTCCTATGGGATTTCTCCTATAGAAAAACAAGAATTTCTAGTGGCCTTTTTTTTTCTTTTTTAAGCAATTATGTCCTTTACTCATGGGAAAAGGATCTCTTTCAATGTATCAAATAGTGGGATGCCTGGGTGGCTCAGTGGTTGAGCATCTGCCTTTGGCTCAGGTCATGATCCCAGGATCCTGGGATCATATCCCATGTCAGGCTCCCCCTGGGAGCCTGCTTCTCCCTCTGCCTATATCTCTGCCTCTCTCTCTCTCTGTCTCTCATTAATAAATGATATCTTTTAAAAATGTATCAAGTAATAAATGAAAAGATATGGGTAAACTGGAGAGGTCATTAAGGATGGAGACAAATCTGGAAACCTGTCTTACTACGGAACAGTAGGGAAAACTGGACTCTTTTGCTTGGAAAAAAAAACTTTAGCAGGCACATTATAGTAATCCTCTGCTAATTTAAGATGTTATAAGAAGAAGGAATAGATTTGCTCTGTTTGGTTTCAATGAGCAGATATTAAGACCAGAGGTTACTAGGAGATCATTGTGTTTCAGAATGAGAAACTTCTAATAGGTGCAACTGCCCACATACAGAATCAGGCTGATTCATGAGGAGGAATGAAAACTAGGAGTTTATCTTTAGAGCCCCTTCTTACAGGTTGGCTTCCTGAGAGTCAGGCTCAGAGAAAGGGATTAGCTGTAGGATCCAGTGGTTCTAAAGCAATGACCACCTAAACCGTGATTTCCTAAATACCAGGGCAAGTTCAAGGCAACTATACACCCTTGCCTTTCCTTAATAATTTTTATTTGTAGGACTGCAGTCCCCTTAGTAATATTGAAAGTAATGGGAGTTCTACACCTCAATATAGAGGATTGAAACATGCTACTTGACCACTTTTACAATGTTACATACTTATAAAACTGTATTTTCAAACTAAATTAAAGCGAAGTTTGTATTCACAGAAATTACACATAAGAATTTTACAATTTTCATTGTAACTTATTTTATACCATTCTTTAAAATGTTGTCCTTTAAGATATTGTTTATTTATGTGAGACACAGAGAGAGAGAGATAACACGAGCAGGGGGAGAGGAGCAGAGGGAGAGTGAGAAGCAGACTCTCCACTGATCAGGGAGCCTGATGCAGGACTCGATTCCAGGACCCTGAGATGATGACCTGAGTGAAAGGCAGACACTTAACTGACTGAGCCACTCAGGTGCCCCAAAATGTTATCCTTTAAATAGTATATCTAATTAGTGTTATTCTTTTAAAATGTTATCAGTATATATTTCAATGCCTATAGGAAATAATTTATAGGAATATATATATATTTCATAAGCACATAACAGACAACGAATACCACTTAGGACTGTATACGTGATGATATCATCGTGACCCAGAAAACACAGAAAATTAATATTTTTCTGTTATTTCTTCTGGGCATATCACAGGAGTAAACCCTAACTTGTTGAATGTGTGACTAGAAGAAATTATATCACTTTACTTGCTCAATATTTTGGAGAGGGACTGGTATATATACACAATGGAATATTAGCCATCAAAATGATGAAATCTTACCATTTGTAACAACATGGATGGAATTAGAGGGTATTATGCTAAGTGAAATAAGTCGATCAGAGAAAGACAATTATCATATGATTTCACTCATATGTGGAATTTAAGAAACAAAACAGAGGATCATAGAGGAAGAGAAAAATAAAATAAGATGAAGTCAGAGAGAGAGACAAACCACGAGAGACTCTTAACAATAGGAAACAAACTGAGAGTGGCTGGAGGGGAGATAGGCAGGGGGATGGGGTACCTTGGTGATGAACATTAAGGAGGGCACATGATGTAATGAGCAGTGGGTGTTACATATAACTGATGAATCATAAACTCTACTTCTGAAACTAATTATACACTATACATTAATTAATTGAATTTAAAAAGTAGACAGATATGGAGGGGATAGAAGAAAAAAATATTATTTTTCTAATGCTATTAAGGAATTTCTGTTTAATAAAATAAAAATTCCCCAAAGGCTTTAAAACAAGTACCCATCTAAATGCTATATTATGTTGATAGTAACTAAACATAATAGAAGTACCTGTTAAATACCTGTGAAAATATTTGAGCCTTACATTCTTGATTTATAGACGACAAATCTGAAAATATGTGTCCGGACCCATTTTACAATGTTATGTACTCCATATTTTTAAGGCTTGAATTAAGGTAAATACCTGCATTGTATAGGGAAGATATTCCTTGTGTAGGGCCATCACCAAGCTCCCTGGTGTAAATTTTACATTTGGTCCTTATGGGATATCAGTGATTACTTGAAGGAGACTTGGATGCTTGAACTTCTGTGGAGAAACATCTTTCAGGTTGGGGTGATCATCAGTCTTCTGGTTAAAACCTTTCCAGAAAATAACCCAGAATCTATTTAAATTGCTGTTATCTTTACTACCCTGGTACCATTTGCAAAGAATAGAGAGAAAAGAAATTTGGAGAGAAAATTGGGAAATTTGGGAATTTGTTCCTGCTAATGATTAGTTATTTGATTTTGCTCACTTAAAATTGTTTTTTTTTTTTTTTGCCCCCTTCTTGCCTGATAATAAAAAATACATAAAATGTGAAATTTCTCGGAGGATTCTGAGAAAAGAGTAAAATTTCACCAGCGTCCTATGAACATAGCTCGTTAAAATGTTCTACTATTTTAATAATTGTTTCTCCTCTCTCTCTCATAAAGGACAGAGCTAGGGAATTATTAGATAATTGCATCAACTCTCTTAAGTCACAGGTATGAGGAACTAAATAATAATAAAAATAATAGCTAACATTTCTGTGGCAATCCCTATGCATCAGGCACTCATCCATGTTCAGTATATTGACTTAATCTGTTTAACCTTATATCTTTAGGATAGAGGTACTATAGTTATCCTTTACATGTGAGCTCAGTTTAATGCTAAACTGGTTGCTCAGGTTCATGCTTGTATCAAATGTCAGCTCATATGTTTAAATTCAGGCTGCCTGACTTTAGGACCACGCATCAATATTTAGTCTTATTTGGTCTGGAAATAAACCAGAATCAGAATAAAGACTGTAGTGAACTAATACATCTGTATGCATGGCTATCTCATTGACTCCTTTTGCTTGGGAGGGCCTTATTTCCACTTTTAGGCAATTTCCCTCACTGTAATTCAGCAAAAATTATAGAGCTCTTACTATATATCCAGCATTTTATCAGGTTCTGTAAGTACAAAGGCAAATTGGCTTTATGAGCCCAACAATGGAAACACAGTCCAGGGAAGACTGGGAAGTTGCAAAATGAGGGGAATTTGGAGATGGCTTTCAGGAAGGTGCTAGAGTGGTCTTCTGCACTAAAGGGTAGGAAGCAGGACATTGGGATTACTCCACCTATTTTCAGGATGGCAATTGTGATGGTTAAGTTGATAACTTTGTTCATATTTGTGATAAAGAGTTTTTCTTGAGCTTCTCCTTAGGCATTTACTACATGTTTATTTTCCACCATCATAAAGATGAATAAAAATAACAAACCTTCCAGTTTTATTGATGTAAGGAATGCCTCTTTCTCCGAAATTGGAATTGGGATCACAGCCAATGCCATCCTTCTTATCTTCCACGTCAACGCCTTATTTCTCAAGCACAGGCCTAAGCCAACTGACCTGATCATTGTTCACTTGGCCCTAATCCACATAGTCATGCTACTAACCATGGGGTTCATGACTGCAGACATCTTTGGGTCCCAGAAACTTTGGGATGACATAAAATGTAAATCAGTTATCTATTTGTACAGATTGATGAGGGGCCTATCTTTTTGTACCACCTGCCTCCTAAGTGTCACCCAGGCCATCACCCTGAGTCCCCGAAGCTCCTACTTGGCAAAGTTCAAACATAAATCATCACACCAAAACATGTATAGCATTTTCTTCCTCTGGGTCTTCAATACGGCCATTAATAGTAATTTCTTAATATCTACTATTGCCACCCCCAATGTGACCTCAGCCTGTCTTCTATTTGTCACTGAATCCTGCTCACTTTGTCCTGTGAGCTACTTCTTTAGGTACATATATTTTGCACTGGTGGCATTCCAGGAAGTCTCCATGATGGGGCTTATGACCCTCTCAAGTGGGTACATGGTGATTCTTTTGTACCAGCATAAGAGGCAGACCCAGCATCTTCACAGCACCAATCTTTCTCCAAAGACATCTCCAGAAAAAAAGGCCACTACGACCATTCTGTTACTCATGAGTTTCTTTGTGGTCATGTACTTTTTGGACTTCATTGTCTCCTCTTCTTCAAGAATGTTGTGGAACAATGACCCTGTGCGTCTGTGTGTCCAAATGATTGTGGGAAATGGCTATGCCACCATCAGTCCTTTGTTGCTCATCAGCACCAAAAGACAAAAATCAAAGGACGACAATAAATGTGTAATTTTTCTGTGACAGTTTATGCCTTTAAAGGATGATCCAAGGCACTGACTTCAAACCAATTCAACATAGTGTAAAGGGTATGCTCTCTGGGTTAACTGAAACATAAAGACTTAGGCTTTTTCTGTTAAGCCTGTTTATTTTGGTATACATGGCTCACAACTACATAGTAGATCATTTAAGAGTATACCTATATGAGATAATTCAGGGATTTCATTCAAATCTCATTCATAGGAATTGGACCCCTAACCCAGTAACAAACTTTTAAGTGATAAGGAGATCAATGACTATCTGCAAGTGGCCGAGGGGAACAAGAAAAGCAGAAGGCAAGATTTACAAAGGGACGTGAGGAAAGTCTGGGGGGGGGGGGGTGATGTGATATTTTCATGATGTGTATATATGTTGAAAGAATCCATTTGTATGTTTCAAGTATGTATAGTTTATTACAGATCAGCTAACTCAAGTAAGTTGTTAAATGACAAAGTGAAAAACAAGGAAGACAAAACCTAGATAACCAATTTGAAGACTTTAATCACTTATTAAAATAATATGTACATATGTGTGTGTCTGTATGTGGGCACAGAATATATTTGTAAGACAGAGTTTTAAATATTGAGCATGTACAAGGTCAGAGAAAATCTCTACATAGTCCATAAATAAGTCTTGCAGTTTTAATTATCTAGACATAATTTATAACATCAGCAAATAACAGCAAAATGCTTACATGTAAGAATTATTTATCCCCTTGCAAGATGTATAAATCTTTGTACATTAGTACATTATGTACTAAATTTTTATATGTTAGTAGAACCTATAGACTATATATATATATTTTTTTTAAATGAAGTTAGATACAAGGAGGCAGAACAGAACATGAATTCAAATCTTTAATTGCATATGTCAGATTCAGAAACCAGAGGTCAATAATTTTAACCACTGGTATATCCCTTTAGTAACATGAAGATTATAATATCAAATTCTGGTGGGTTTTTAAAAAGATTTTTTAATTTAATTTTTTTTTTTTTTTTTACTTATTTGAGAGGGAGTGAGAACCACAGCAGGAGCAGGGGAAGGGGCAGAGGGAGAAGGAGAAGCAGGCTCCCGGCTGAGCAAGGAGCCTGATGCAGGGCTCCATCCTAAGACCCTGGGATCATGGTCTGAGCCACAGGCAAACACTTAACTGACTGAGCCACTCAGGTGCCACATGGTGTTATTTCATTTTTAAAAATGCAATCAAAACATTAAAATTATTATTCTTCCTATAACATAATATTAGAAGCAACACAGAATGAATATGTCACAAAGTCAAGATTATTGACAACATACTTTTTTTCCTCCAACACAGTCTGTGTGAAGAGTCTGAAAATCACATTCCTGACACATACAATGTGACTATTGTTCCTCAAGGTGATAAGATAGTCTAGTCAGTATGAACACCTCTTTTTATAAACTGTGGATAAATTACAGTAAACATTCCTTTAAATACTTAAAATAACATAAACATAAACATAAAATAAAAATAAACATAAATAAATAAAATAAACATAATGTCAGGGTTCAAATATGAAGAATGATCTAAGACCAGAATATTAAGTAAGCTGAAAGCCTGTGCTGCTCTTGAGACATCGAGTGATAACCTGGATAATGAGTTTTTGCCTGCTGGGCCAGGGCAGGGCCCAGGTCTCCATGCAGGTCACAGCTGCAGAACATTCCAGTTTACAGAAGCGTCTGAATTTATATAATCAGTCCCCACGGGTGGATCTTTTGATTCTCTGGGCCTCTTGATATTTCAATTAATGCCTCTGTGAGGCATTTGGTCACTTGGCACATGTGTGAGCCTCCCGGATGGTCTGTATGTCTGGTGGTAGACTTGTTGGGTTGAGCCCCAGGATGGTAGTAAAGGTCAGCGGGATAAGGGGCAGGGGGCAGAGCCAAGGGATGGACAAGGACAGGCGTGGGAGTCCAGGGGAAAGAGCTCCCTCTCAGCTCGCCCCAGAGGGGTGGCGGGCGGCCACCAGGGTTGCCCTCAGACTAGGAAATTAGGGAGAGTTTAGAGAGGGACTGCTGTCCAGCAACCCAAGGAACGGGACAGAGTGTGGGATAGCTACACGATGGAGTATTATTCGGCCATGAGAAGAAAGGACGCATTGGTTACATGCTACACCATGGAAGGACCTTGCAAACATTATGCTCAGGGAGGGAAACTAGACACACCAAAGGCCACGTGTTGTATGATGCCATTTATGGGAAGTGTCTAGAATGGGCAAATCATGAAGACAGAATATTGTTTATCTTTTTTAAAAAAGATTTTATGTATTTATTCATGAAAGACACACAGAGAGAGGCAGAGACACAGGCAGAGGGAGAAGCAGGCTCCATGCAGGGAGCCTGATGCAGGACTTGATTCCAGGACCCCTGGATCACACCCTGAGCGAAAGGCAGACCCTCAACCATGGAGCCACCCAGGTGCCCCTGGACCAAATATTTTTTTAAAAAACCTGTCAGGACCCCAAAATAACAGAAACAGGTCAATCATAGAGGGAGACAAAAGCTGGAGATCCATCCTACAAAGAGGATAGTTTCCCATTTCTTTTTTAGAATACCTTTTTTCTTTCTCACAAAGCAGCATGGAAGAGGTAAGAGAAGTCATGTCCTTCCGACCAAGATAAAGAAGGAAAGGAGTCCTTGAGGGGTAGACGGTGTGAGAGGGAAAGCCAGAGATGAGACAATCAGAGAAGGGGTTCTCCAACTCTGCACTTGTTCCTGCAAGGGTTTCATCCTAACCCCTGAGCATGTCTGGAGAAGGCCCAAACAAACAGAGCAGAGATTTAGCCAATGGGGCAAGAAGACAAAGCAGCACTTATACACTAAACGGACCGGGTTGGCTGTCTTCTAAACATTAGCATTCTCCACAGCAGGACTGAGAACACAGCAGAGTATTCAGACAGTTCAAGATACAATGCAAAATTACCTGCTGTACAAAAAATGAGGAATATGTGAGTAACTCTAAGGGATAGATACTTTCAACAGAGGCCAAACCCACGTTCACGTGATGTTGAAATTACCAGAGACTTTTAGGAAGCTTTGATGACTAGGTTCTATAAAGTAAAGGAAAGTAACTAAGAAGGAACAGAAAGATAGGATTTCTCAGTAGAGTAAGCAAAATTACAAAAATAAGCACATGGACATTTTAGAATAGAAAGTACTATATACCTGAAATAAGATCTCCCTCTCTGCTCAATAGCAAGATGGAGATGATAGGAGACAGTAATACAAGAAATGAGAATGAGTAACATGGACAGAGTTTCAGTGACCTGTCTCACAATATCAAAAGATTTAAAATATATGTAATTGGTTATTATGATAAGAAAGGGGAAAGGGTTGGGGGAAATAATTTTTTAAATAACAGTCATAAAACTACCCAACTGTGATTTAAAGACACAGAATTTCAGCAAACTTGAAGCAGGAAAAATTTGAATAAAACCATGCCTAGACAGATCATAATAAAACTGCTGAAACCTGGGACACCTCGGTGGCTTTTGCCTTAGGCTCGGGTCATGATCCTGGGGTCCTGAAATCGAGCCCCATGTCGGGCTTCCTGTTCAGCGAGGAGCCTGCTTCTCCTTCTCCTTTTGCTGCTCCCCCTGCCCGTGCTCACACACACTCTCTCTCTCGCTCACTTTCTCAAATAAATAAATAAAATCTTAAAAAAAAAAATAACTCAAAAGAAAGCAGCAGAAGAGAAGAATAAAAAAAACAAGAGATAAATAGAAAATACATCAGGAAATGATAGATCTCAATCCAACTGTATCAATAATTATATGAGATGTTAATAATCTCAATAATCCGAATAAAGACAAATATTAAGAGTGGTTTAAGAAAAACAAGTTCCATACTAGATAAGATATGTTTTCTAAATACGAATACTTTAAACAGGGAGTGAGAGATACACCACATTAAAACGTGAGCAGAGGAAGTCACAGGTGGCTGTTCTAAGGTAAAACAGACATAAAGACAAAGCAATTTTTTCCCTTTTAAAACTTGGTATAAAATACTTCACACATCAAACTTAACATCTTAACTATGTTTAAATATGTAGTTCAGTGGCTTTGGCACATGCACATTGTTGGGTAACCATCCCCGGCATCCATCTCCAGAACTCTTTTCATCGTGTGTCGTTGAAACTCTGTCCCCATGAAACTTGTCCCTCCCCCAGTCCCTGGTGACCTCCAGCCTACTTTCTGTCCCTGAAGTCATCAGATTCAGATGCAGGCCTACTTTCCATCTCTGAATCTGATGACCCCAGGGACCTCATATAAGTGAAATCATTCCATATTTGTCCTCATTTCACTGAGCACCTCAAGATTCGCCCAAGTTGTAGCATGTCACAGTTTGCTGTGACCCTCAAAGTCCCCTTCCCCTCTTACCTCTGGCTAGAATAATGTGGTTTCTATTATTACTTCATGAGAGAAAAGAAATGGGGAACTCACCCACAAGCAGGATGCATCTCCAAATTTTGGCTTGCTCCACTATTGGCCTGCTTTTGTTCACTTTTCAGAGTCCTCAGGTAGCCGTTTTTCATGTTCTTCCCAAAGATTATAGCTGTAATTAGCAAGAGCAAGTTTTCACTAGAGAAGAACTGGAGCTCTCCCACCAAATTTTTTTTTCCCTCCCACCAAATTTCAATTTAAAATGTTTTCACTTTACTTTTGTAATTTTCAGATGGATCTGATAGTAATGGAGGTCCTCCTTCATATTAGTTTGGACTTCAAATTTTACAAGTGTGTATGATTCAGAATAGACATTCTCTAGTTATTCCTCAAGAACAAGAGGGAAACAAATAGTAATTCATTCATAAAATAGTTCCAAGAGTAAGATCAGCTATATATGAGTGAAAAAAATCTAAACTTTTAAGACATACATAAGCCTAATTTCTGTTGAAATTAAGAATCTAGATGCTGTAATAACCAAGAGTGCAGATATTATAATAACCACATATGTAATATAAGCATGAAAATATTAGACATGAATATAAGACTTCAACGTGAGCAAAGATAAAAAATACTTGAAAAATAAACCAGATGTATATGAACAGGGCTGAGTTACCCAATTCTTGGCTCTCATGGATTTTTTTTTTCTCCTGGATTGGCCTGGCAAGAGTAATAGAAACCATATCCCTCAGGCCAGTGAATACAGGAAAAGAGCCCTTGAGGACCAGAGAGTGTGGGAGGGAATTCCAGAGGACAGAACCAGAAACGCTCCTAATTCTGTGTGGGTCTCTGCAGGTGTCCCAGCCTAATCCCCGAGCACATATGGCACACATACGAAACAATGGAGCTACGTGGTCTAATACACAATCTCAACCAGACACAAAGGCTCACTGACCCAAACCAGGTCGATTGCTTTCTACAGCAAAGTAACATCTCACGAGGCATATACCAAGACTGAGAACACAACATAATACTCACAATGTCTAAATATAATTCAAAATGACTCAATATACAAAGTATCAGGAAAATGTGACCAATTCTAAGGGATGAACACAATCAATGGATGCCAAACTTATATTGTACAGATGTTGAAAATATATTGCTAGGTAGTCATTCGGTTTGTGGTCATTTGTTATGGCAACCCTAGAAATCTACTAGGGTTTTCTTCTGATGTGTAATAAAGTATGACTCACTGAAGAAAGCTTTACCACATTCATTGCATTTATAAGGATTATCATCGCTGCAGAATTTTGGTGGCTAAGGAGTTTTAACTCCTGGCATTATAGCTTCTCACTTACAGTAAAATCAGAGGAATTCTTTACAGTATGACTTGTCTGCTCTCTTCCCTAGTGAAAACCCTCCTACATTTATTACACTTATGGGAATCTCTCCACTATTAATCCCTACAGATCTTATGAGGTTTGTTATGACTGAAGTTTTTCCCATACTGATTACATTTTAAAAATTTTACTCCTGCCTGGCTTGTGCTCTTACAGAATAATTTCCCACATTTGTTATGTACATAAGAATTCATGCTAGCAGCTTCTCTCATCTTTGTCTACACTACAGTGAAATGCCCTCAAGTGATTATGGGATATTTTTCTTCGAGGAATAAGCTCTGAGCTCCAATCAAATTGGTTTTTCACTTTTACCACGTTCATGTTCCTCCTCCAGAGTCAATGCTTTATTGAAAATGAATTCATCTGGCTTGAAATCTCCTTTTCCATAAATTGTATAAATAACTATTCTTTCTGAATATTCTTACAATCTACTTAGGCATATCTTTGGTCAGAAGTGTCCTGTTGTGTGTCTGATATCCTGGTTTCAGGTCTACTCTTCCAGAACTAAAAAGAGCTCAAGGGCGAATAGTCCCTCTCCTATCTGAAAAAGTACCTGTCATAAACCAATTGGTAGAAAAATGGACAATTTGGGGAAGAGAACATTTGAATTATTTCAGATATGCTCCTAATGCAGAAAATCCATAAAGCACACACAAGAAATAAGTAGAGGAGAATTAAAGTACACAGACAGATGAGTTACCAGAAACTAAAGAGCTTAGAGAGATGTCAGAGAGAATGACAGAAAAAGGACTTCCAATATTCTGCTTCATAAAAGCAATGAGCACACTGGCAAAAATAGTCAAAATCAACCCTTTCACACTCTTGAAATTAACCAAAGACTTGTAATAAGAGAATTCAAGAAAGGTGGCTGAATATGGGTAAGCACAGCATGCTCTGTGGCATTGAAATTGCTCTATCTGTACCTTCTTCTCCTTGTCTGTGGGTGTCTTTGAAAATCAAGAGCCAGCAGTCAGAGTGAAAATCTACGGCCTAGCTGCCAATGAAGGAGAAACAACTGGGTTGGAATGCTCCAAGAGAACTGTCACTATTTCACCTGTCTGGAAGCTCCAGAGATAACCTCAAAGCCCTTCTCTTCATTTTTCGTTACTCAGAATTAGCCACTGCAAAAAGCCAAGTCAACAGGCCATCTGTCAAAAATAATCAGCAGTTGAGCTCCTTGAGGTGGTGTTAAGAGGTGGGATTTTAAAAAATCAAGCTAACCAAAACCTTTTAGAAAGTAAAATCTGGAGAACAAGCTGTCAATGGGAGGTGGGGGTGGGGGTGGGGCTCTGAATTTCGGGGGAATCTAAAAACCACAAGCACACATAGGGTATTGTGCAGACTCAGGGCTTCAGGTATGCTGGGAAAGACATGACAAAGCCCTGAACTCTCACCTGTGGCTGATCATGATGCTTCACACAAGTAGGAAGCCAAGGCTAAGACAGTGTTATAAAGTGCCCTGCGGTGTCAAAGTCATGCCCCTTAGTCCCAAGATGAGCAATGTTAACTCCCAGGGCAGGTCTCCTTTTATCTCATTTTCCTTAGTCAGAGAAACATTACCTGTGGTTGTGGCCTCTACTTCATCCACTCCCATTCTCCCATCAACTCACCCAACTGGCTTCTGTCTGTACCACCAAGAGCATCAGTAGACCCCATGGTACCAAATCTAATCATCCCCTCTTGGTCTCTCTGTTCACTGTCTCACTGGGTTTTCAGCACAAGGTGGCATCACCTTTCTTGAAATCATCTCTTCTTTGAAATCCATGTCATTACATTTACCCAGTCTGCCATCTGCCTGACTGAATGCCCTTTCCTCTGTCTCCTTCATGTGCTTCTCTTCTCTCTCTCTAAACGCCAGCATGCCCAGGACTCAGGGTGAGGTCGCTATGTTTCTGTCTGCACCCTCAGTGTCACGGTATTAAATATTATCCAACTGCCATGACTTCTGGCCTCCTTCCTACCTGGAGTGTTCTCCCCAAGGATATCTAATAGTATCTTACACCGGACAATGCAAACACAGAAGACCCCCACCCCCATGTCCTGCCCTGGGGAAAAATCTGTCCCTTTTTTTCCTGCCCCAAGTCTCTAACTCTCTGTCCAGGATCCAGCGACATGAACCCTCTGTGTTGCTGTCATGAGCATGCTATGAAGGGCCACACCCCCCCAATGTCAGCTTTATGCAATCATGAAGCAAGGTGAACATAATTATAAAGCTGGTTCAGGGGGCACCTGGGTGGCTCAGTGTTGAGTGTCTGCCTTTGGCTCAGGGCGTGATCCGGGGTCCTGGGATCGAGTCCCACATTGGGCTCCCAGCAGGGAGCCTGCTTCTCCCTCTGCCTGTGTGTCTGCCTCTCTGTGTGTCTCTCATGAATAAATAAAATAAAATAAATAAAGCCGGTTCAGGTTTCTAAACTGTGTGACATTTCACTATGTGATTAACTTGGCTTCTGACGTGGCACATGAAGCAGAACACACAAGACAAGTCATGCAATGAACAGGATAACATGGAGGGCAGGAAGTGAACAGACCAAACGCCAAGTCAGTGGACGCGCAGTTGAGATAAGGCCTCGGTCCGGTCCAGGTCAGCTCTCAGCACTCGCTGCTGCTTCTGTTCAGTGAAGAATCTCTGTTCTTTGTGGAGATGAGTTGGGCAGAGCCTTCAGCAGCAGCTGCCTTTTTGAAGTGGTCTGTGATAGAGGGGTCAGTGTCTGAGGAGTGTGACGGTTTACTGCAAAAATCCTCTCATTTTAAAGGGATTTCAGTGGTCTTGGGCCCCTGCAGACCTCCTCTGCCCCTGCTCGCCGTCAGTTCCCAGGTGTCGCCAGCTGGTGCTGGTCTCGGCCATATCTGGTAGCTGCCATCCACTTAGCTGCTCGTGTCATTGCTTGACACAGGCCCCTACGTGACATGAGTCGCTCCATCTTGCTCTCTACACTTGCCCAAGCCAAGAGCTCAGGAATCATCTTTAGATTCTTTTTTCCCATATCCATCACACCTATCCCATCAACAAACCCTGCCTTCCCTAGAGCCAAAATAATAGCCCAAATCCCACCACTTTTATTCTATCACCTAGTCACTATAGAATACCTATTATATATTCTATTGCTACCCATCTCCATGGCAGCAGGATTTGCTGGGTGCCCACAAACCCTCTTCATACAAGACTCATTTCCAGGGATGCCTGGGTGGCTCAGTGGTTGAGCATCATCAAGATTTTATTCAGGATCACACCCTGAGCCAAAGGCAGACACTCACTTTCTGAGCCACCCAGCTGTCCCTAAATAAAAATAAAAATAAAATCTTAAAAAAAAAAAAAGACTCATTTCCCAGTCTCTCTGCAGTTACTTCAGACCCTGACTGGGTTCGTGCTGCTAGAATGTGGAAACAAGTAGCATATGCTGCCTCCAGCCTAAAATGCCCCCTCAATCTTCCTCTTATAGGCTAGAAACAGGGTCAAGGAGTTGGCAGTCACAAGCCATTCCAGCCCAGACTCCAAGACACCTTCTGGGGTTGTTGCTCAGAGTTTCCTTCCAACCACATTATACTATGCAGTGTGAGAAATAAACTTTTCAATGTTAAGCAACTGAGATTTGGGAGCTTTTTCTGGCACCATAGCTGGCATGTCCTCTAATGGACGCATAAAAAGCACACGTAGAGATCAACCCACTTGGACCAGTAGATACCTCTGGTCCAAGTGCTTGAACTGGGTGCATCAGCCTAATTTACAATGTTTTCATTTTCACAAGGGTAATGAGTATATAGATTTTAGGTGTGGGTAACACATTTACAAGACAATCCCTGCATTCCCCTCCTCTTGCTCCTGGAAAACCCTATCTATTCCCAAACTGTCCTTCCCTTGCTCACCTCCATGGTTCCCTGGGCTCCATGGCCTTGGCTCAGGGCTAGGGCAGGAAAGGAACCATGAGACATAGTCAGTGAGTGAATCAGTCAATAGACACTGGCACCAATCCCCTGGGCCCTGGGGCTGCTGCAAACTGGGCACCAGGAGATAAATGAGTCATGTTCCTTGGTCCTGGGCAGCTCCCATAGTCTGGCAATTTCTCCTCAGAGTGACCACTCCGTGCAAAGAACTGTGCTGCATTAACAAGCTCACATGCTGAAAGTGGGACTTGTCTGGGATACAAGGGGGCTCACTCTCTGGGTCCATCTCTTTCTCATGGTCCAAAGCTAGCAGAGCAGCGGAACAGAAAAGATAAGTGTGTCAGGGCTAGGATAGTGGTGTGTCCTCAGATCAAGGGGAAGGGCCACAGTGGTAGAAGACATCAAATCAGGAACACCTAAAGAAAACTCGCCTAAGGTGGGTCTTCATAGCTGAGCAGGAGCTCAACGAGACAGCACGAGTGAGGCAAGGATCATGCAAGGCAGCGGGACCCACATGTGCAAGGCAGTGAGGAGTGAAATGATTCTTTACTTTCAAGGCACTGATGGCCTCAGTTTGGTAGAAACACAGGTGTGGGGATCCCTGGGTGGCGCAGCGGTTTGGCGCCTGCCTTTGGCCCAGGGCGCGATCCTGGAGACCCGGGATCGAATCCCACGTCGGGCTCCCGGTGCATGGAGCCTGCTTCTCCCTCCGCCTGTGTCTCTGCCTCTCTCTCTCTCTCTGTGACTATCATAAATAAATAAAAAAAAATTTAAAAAAAAAAAAAAAAAAAAAAAAGAAACACAGGTGTGTACATGGGAGAGGCTCTCTGGGCAGTCCACCCCATATGAATTTGGACTTCATCTACAGGGCTGCCACAACCATTGTATAGATGGTGTCCTTGGGTACCTGGCCACAAGGGCAAATGCGGCTGAATTCCAATCACGCTCAACCCACCATGCACCCTGGCACTGGTTTGCGTCTACCAGGAGAAAGGGATGCCTTTTTCTCATCTTCCCAAATGTGCTGTGTAGTCTACCAGCAGCCTTGCTTATCCTGCCCCCAACATCACAGCTCTCAAAGTCTGGGAAAAGGCTTATAGGATCTTACTGAATTTTCACAACTCTAGGGAATAGGGATTATGAGCATAATTCTGTAGATGAAGAAATAAGGCTGAGAGGTGGAGAAAGACAAAACTCTCCAAGAGGCACTGCTCAAGTTCCAGGGATCCCACTCAGGTCAAAAGATCTTGGGACAAGCCAGTGAGACTCCTGGCCATGTGCCCTGTGCAAAACACAGGCTTGATAAATACAACTCAGATGTATAATACATTATACAACATGACCAGGAACAAATTTGAACAAGGCAAGGCAAAATCATAGCTCTTGTAATTATTCTAATATTTCCCTAAACTCTATTTGGCTGTCTTTGGGGAAAAAACTCATCTATAAAAGGATGGCATGTCCCCTCATGACCTGGCAGCAGAGACCAGGTCATGACTGCTTTTTGACAACAGATTTAAATCCATTTTGTGGACCCTCCTATGATTGGGGGCCAGGCAGCCTCCAATTTCACACATTTGAAATGTTAGAAATTTTGCTGAGAAACCAGTGCAAGTAACACGATCTGATTTTTACCTAATACTACTTGGGAAAATAAATGGGACTTCGGGGGGAAAAAATCTTCCTGATTGAATTCTGTTTCCTGGCTTATGAAAAGCAGAGCCTGACGATGAGAAGGGGATGTCCCCCCAAGTCTGGCCAAAGTCCTTGAAGCATCCAGGCAACAAAGGTTGTAGGAAGAATCTGTGAGTGAATTCAGATCCTGAACTAGCTTCCCGAGAACAGCTATGTGGCTTGCTGTCTGAGGATGGATGATGGTTCTGCAACACTGGGTAGATATTACTCCCATTCCTGTTTACATCTGGAACATTAATTAGATACATAAAAGTCATCAATACTAGTACCAAAAATACATAAGCTGTTTATGAAACAAGTTGTTAAGGGGCTTTTTTGTTAAGCCCCTTTTTTCCCCCAGTAACCAAGCCAGTTTACAGGTAGCCACCGCTCCGTGGCTTCTAGAGAAAGCTTTGAGTACAGTTTCGGCGCCATCTCGTGTCTAGTACTGAGATCAGCACATCCAAACAAGGAAAAAATACATAAGAGCGGAGAGGTATTAAGGAGTTGATCTATTCTGGCAGGGGTGAGCAGCCAGGCGTTCCTGAAAATTTAGGGAGAGGAGGGAGGTGCAACTGGAGAAGTAGGCTGGGGCCAGCTCCTGAAGGAAGCTCACAGGCACCGAAGGGGTGTGAGCACCTCAGTGCTGTCATCAAATGTGTGTTTCTGAACAATTCAGCTGTAGGCACATAGGCATGGGCTTCAAGGAGGCATCAGGCGCTTATGCGGGTCAGCATGTGCAAGACTATGCTTACCGTCTCAATTCTTGGGCCAGATCATAGGAATAGCTGCTTTCTACCAGAATATAAATAGCGATTATTGGCTGATCTGCTCACATCTCTACCCACACTGCCTACAACTGTGCCTGGGACATAACAGAGCGATGCATGAGTGTATTTAATCATCCCAAAGTAATAATGGCTTCTAATGTCAATACACAAAAGTGTTTGTTTTTTTTTTCAATATAGAACAGCTCAGAAGCTACTTTTATAAAGCACCCTTTCCTTTAAAAGATCCTTTTAAAGATGACATGATAATACTGTCCACATGCAGATCCCCTACCCCACCCCTCGTCAAGGCGTCTCTTTAGAGGATAAGGGATGTGCTCTGACTTTTCTTCAGCCTGTTGGGCAGGCATCATCAGCTTCCCAATCTTGCAAACGAAAACAAGGAGGCTTGGAGAGGTGGCTCTGCCAAGGGCCAAGGCCCCCTTCCCGTCCGTGACTCTCTGGGACCAGCAAGGCTCCACTGTGCCAGCAGTCACACAGTCACACAAGCCCCCTCTGGACCACCAGGTTACAGCATCTCCTGCACCCAGGGAAGTGTCCTCAGCCCAGCCTGAGGGGCAGTTATACCTCCAGAAAAACAGCCTTTCAAGGGACAGTCCCCAGGAAAAACCCCAACCAGAGAGGCAACAGTCAATCCCACAAGAAACTATGACAAGTCTCTATCATTCCCCAAGGGGAAGGCCTTAAGAAAGGCTGCATGCCCCAGTGTCTGCTGCCCCCGGCATTGCCCTCATTTTACAAATGGGGAAACCGAGGCCACCGAAGGCAGAGAGTCTCTGTGAGAGTTGCTTCGTGGGCTGAGGAAACCTGAGGTGGCTTTCCCCTGGGCCTAGAGTGGCGGGGTGCAGAGGAGCTGTGCCCTGCCACAGTCTCCCAGGGCTGCCTCCCGGCCGCGCTCCCACCGCTTCTGCGAGGCCCACCCACTGGGCCTGGCCCCTGGCCCCCTGCTTGGCTCCGCGGCCCCTGCTTGGCCAGACCCTTGGCCCCCTGGCCCATGGGCTTGGCCCCTTGCAGCCAGGAGGACACCGTATCTTCTCACCATCGCCCTGTCTTGCCCCAAGGCCACGTGCCGGGCTGGGCCAGGCCCTATGTGACCCACTTTGGGCTGTGTGGCACACAGCTGGGCTTTACTGGGCGCCCCTCATCCCCTTCTTCAGTCACATACGAAGCCCCCTATACACCTGCCAACTCCTCTCATACCAGGCCACTCGGGGGGAGTTGGTCTCACCCGACCCCGCAGGGTTTCCATCCTCTCAGAGGCCAGGCGGACTGAGGGACAGTCCTGGGTTCTGACATTTGGTGGACTTGGCATCTTGTCCAGGACCCCCACATCACATGTGGATGACCTTGGGGGCACGTCTCCCCTCTGAGGCTCAGTCTATCTGCAAAATGAAGCTGCCGATAATTCCACTTTCCTGGGACTCCTGGGAGGACCAGGGAGCCCTTGAGCACGTGTTGAGCACCGTCTGTGTGCTGAGCGAGTGTAGACAGAGGAGACCCTGGCCTAGCATCCTCCAGGAGCACACAAGCCTAACCAGGGTGTTTTTCAGAAGACCAGGTCCTGTGCTCTGCTGTAGCTGTGTGGCTCTGAGCACGTCACCCGAGTTTCTGCTCCCTCAGGCAGGCATAGCTCCTTAGCATGCAAGAGCCATCAGTGCTTGCCCTGCCCTCCAGCCCAGGACGTCTCAGAATGAGGCTGCAAAGGCATCAGTCCCCTTACCTGTCTTTCAGAAGGTTGACTTGGGGTAAGGATAGCCTCTCACAACAGCCCTCTGTGCAACTAATATTCATTCTAGAAACATTTAATAGCTTTGAACTCTGCAGAGACAGAGCAACAGTTGGGTACTTGAGTTGCAGGCTGCCGAGACAGAATTTACTAATTTAAATTAAAACAACTGTTACAAGGACACTGGGAAAGTAGTGGAATAAGGGAAGCCTGAAGACAAGGGTCAGGAGCACCTGGGTGGCTCAGCGGTTGAGCATCTGCCCTCAGCTCAGGTCGTGATCCCAGGGTCTTGGGATCGAGTCCTGCATCAGGTTCCCCATAGGGAGCCTGCTTTTCCTTCTGCCTATGTCTCTGTATTTCATGAGTAAATAAATAAAAACTTTAAAAAAAAAGAAAGAAAAAGAAAAAGATGGGTCAGTAAAGCAGGAGCTGGGCTGTCTCAGGTGGTTTTGTACCCAAAACTTCTGAACTGTCACTCCTGGATGCTACTGCTCTATGAAGGTATTCCAACCCTTTCCACTATCTGACTGGGCTGTCACTGCTAGACTCTATGTGTCCGGAGAAACAATCTCATTAGTGGTGCCTAGGTGTCTGGACATTCTTCACATTGACCTGAGCAGGTTTCAAAGGATGAATAGAAAGTAGCCAAAGGAAAAGGGAAGGGGACCTTCCAGGCAGGAGCTGCATGTACGGGGCTTGTCCAGCATAGGGCAGGAATCTTGGGGCCAACTCAGAATTCTGCTTGCCACACTGTGCCAGGTGCTTTCCTGGTCATCTTATTCAATGCTCACCAAAACTCTACAAAAATAGGTATTATTCATTTTTTTTTGAAAATGATTTTATTTTCTTATAAAAATGCTAAATACGTTTTACAAAGAATTCAAGCAATAGGCAGAATGGTGCAAAAATGAGGGGGAGTAGGATATCACACATATTTCAGTACTCCAGATATTCAGGATTAATGCTAGGCAATATCATTCCAGATATCTTTGCAGGCATATATATTGCAGGGGGCAAGAAGGAGAGAGAAGGAAAGAGGAAGTTTGGGTGGAAGGAAGGTGGGGAGGGTAGAAGGAAGAAAGGAAAAGAAACTTTAGAGTCAATCACACGCTTCAAGAAAATTTTTCTTTATTTCCATTTGGGATGTTTATTGTAATAATTATACAAATATAAGGTCAAGTCCTGAATTTTCATTTAATACTGTATCATGAAAACCTTCCAAGTCTTTAAATAAGGTTTGGAAGCAGCATTATAATGGCTGTATAATATTCTATCAAATTCATGAATTATAAATCATAATGTATTTTATTACTTACCTATAGTTGGACATTTTGATTATTGCTAATTTTCACTATTATAAATAACACTGCAGTAAAAGACAGTGTTTAGGCATCTGTATAGACATCTTTGTATAGACATCTGTGAACCCATGTCTGATTATTTCTTTAGAAGTAGCACTATTGACTTACGGACTATGAATATTTCTGAGATAATTCTCAGTTTGCTTTCCTAAAATAAATATTAATTTATAACCTCACAAATGATGCATGAGTACTTGTTTTAATGAGTAGTGAGAATTAACATTTAAAGTATACTTTGCCGGGGCACCTAGGTAGCTCAGTCCGTTAAGTGTCTGCTTTCGGGTGAGGTCATGATCCCAGAGTCCTGGGATTGAGCCTTGTGTCAGACTCCCCGCTCAGTCAGTGGGAAGTCTGCTTCTCCCTCTTCCCCTCACCCAGCTTGTGCTTTCCCTTGCTCTCTCTCTCAAATAAACAAGTAAAATATTTTTTTAAAAAGTATATTTTGTCAATTGTATAGATAATAAATAGTATTTTATTGTGGCTCTAATGCATATTTCTCTAGTAATGAATTTGGTAATTTTTAATATATTTGTTGTAATTACTGTTTTTCCTATCCATAATTGTCTATTCATGTTTTTATTAGAATAATAGTGACTTTTTAGAGATTTTTGTTATGTATTAAGGATAGCTACCTCTTGTCAAAATTATTTTTACCCAACTATTTACTTTTATATTTTTTGTGTTCTGTTTTATGATGTTTTGAAGTTTTAACTTTATCACATCATTTTTTCCTTTGTCATCTTTCATTGCCTTTTCCTTAGAAAGTTCCTTTTTACCTTTGTACCAGTTAAAAAGACACATTTGTTTTTTGTAGTATTTTAGAGTTTCATCATTTACACTGAAATCTTTAATAAACGCATCAGTATGGTATAAGTTGAATGCTTTTATTATTAGATACATTCCCAAAAGTCTTTACTAAGTAAACCGTCCATCTCTTTGGCATTTGGTTATGATGCTTCTTCACAATACACCTATTTCTTATTCTGTGTGCTAAATTTTAAAAATAAAATATGGAGCTGATTTATCCTCAAATTTAACGAAAGAAAAAGAATTCAACTGAAATCAAAGCAGTTGCTAACTTGACCCACTGCTCCATTGTTTTGTTACTGTATCAGATATTGTTTCCTACAAGACCCCCTAAGATTATGAAGAACATTAAGAAGTTGGGGGGGGGGTTGTATATTTGTTTAATTTACATGTTTCACTCTCACTTCTATTTTTCCCTACTGTGAAGGGTGAGAAAAGTTAAGTCCCTCGCACTCTCTTCCCTGCACACGCCCAACACTCTGTGGCTCGGCTACTGTTTTTTATAATGCTGAGGTCTGTGATAATCACATTTGCTCTCTCACCTCCCTTCCCTTAGATGTTCAGACCTAGTTCTGGGTTTATTTGGAAGCATTACTTTGCATTTTCCCTCTCTGAGTTCCCGGACTGAATCTATCTCTTGGTTGGCAGAGGCCCACTTACAAATGTGAAATCAGGCTTGTTCAAAGACACCTTGCCCATGGCACATCAGTGCAGGAGTTAAGATTCTCATATACTCGCCTGACTCCAGAGACCATGCTCAGGAAAGCAATGGGAGCCAGGAGCTTTCAGTCTTGGGAGGAAGGAGTGAGGCACTTTCCTTTCTGGAACCTTCTAGAGGTCAGATTTGGGGCTGGGCAGGCTTTCCAGGGTACCTAGAGGGCTGACAAGGGAATTAATGACACAGGCTGCTGGTCCTCTTGGCATAGATTTAACTGGAGTCTGACAACTATGAACAGAAAGAACAATGAGTGTGCTTGATTTGGGGGTGCATATAGTAAAATTGGAATGATACAGAAATTAGCATGGCCCCTGTGCAAGGGCGAGACACAAATTTGTGAAGCATTACATATTAAAAGAAAAAAAGATAGAACAACAAGGAAGCCCAAAGCATCGGTTTTCCTTCTATTAGAAACAAAAAAAAACTCCCTAACCAGGAGCCTAAACAACAAGAAGTCTATTTTCCTTTCACTTGGGGGAAAAATGAAAGCCCAGAGGTGCAGTCTGGGCTGCAATGGCAGCTCACCCATGCTGGCAAGTCCTTGTTTTCCATGCTGGCAAGTTCTTGTTTTCCATTCTGCCGTTCTTCAGGATGGCAGCCAGAGGCCCACAAAGAAGGGCAAATTCAAGAGACTAAGAATCTGTGACTTCCACCTACATCTCAGTGGTCACAACAGAGTTCTGGCCACTCCTAGCAGATCCAGGTGCTGGGATATATCTTTTTTTTTTTTTTAAAGATTTTATCTATCCATCCATGAGAGACACAGAGAGAGGCAGAGACACAGGCAGAGGGAGAAGCAGGCTCTCTGTGGGGAGCCCCATGTGGGACTCGATCTCAGGACCTGGGATAACGCCCTGAGCCAAAGGCAGATGCCCAACCCCTGAGCCACCCAGGTGCCCCAAGCAAGGGATGTGTCATTTTTAAAGTCTGTCCAAAGACAGGAGCTTTGTCTTGTGATAACAGATGTTTCACTTTATAACCTATGGTAAGCCACACTTACTCATTTGCAGATATTTGTTGGAAGTGCCACGTGTGGGTTGGGCACAGCGCTCACCGTTGTGTGCACTGTGGTGAAGTGACAAAGGTCTGCTCACATGTGTCACTTGGGGTGCTCATTATGTGCAAAAGACATACTACGTATTATTCCTTTTATTTCTTGTAACAGCACTGGAATGTTAAGTACTAATTCCCAACAGCACTGGAATGTTCAGCACTATTATTCCCATCTATGCACAAGTAAACCGAGGCTTTGGGAGGCTAGTGATCTATTTGAGGGTCGATAATTATACAAAAGAGCCAGAATCCAAACCCGTGTTGATCTCCTCCAAAGCTTTGGCTCTTAATATTGTTTTTCTACACCAGTGATTTCCATGCCTGGCTGCATCCAATGCCTGGGACCTATCGCTCAGATTTGGATTTAATTGGTTGGAGGTGAAGCCTGGGTATCAGTCAGCTTGTATTATCTTATTTAATCCTCACAACAATGGGAGATGGAAGTCTTTTTTCCTCTCTATTTAAAATTAGGTAAACTAAGATCCAGAGAGGTAGACTCACTTGCCCAAAGTCACACAGCAAGTCCACAGTGGAGCTGGGATGTGTGTCTACAACTCTTTACCTTCTCCAAAGAGCTGTCCTTGGTTCCAGAAAAAGGTGACTTCCACAAAGTTGTGGGGTACACTGGTCAACCCCTCTGCTCCAGCCAGCCCAGAAGCTTCCCTGGGAATGTGTGTGCCCGAGGGGCAGGGCACCACGCGGAAGCTGGGTGATAAACGGGTCAGGTTATGCCAGGATGTGCGGCAGAAGCCCAGCCTGCCGAAGGGAGAGGTGTGGCTGGGCCAGGGTGGGGGCCGGACATGGGGATGCACTTTTTCCCCAGCACAACAAGCTGTGGGCTTCCTCCTCTCTAGCTGAGTCCTGCCTGATATGTCAGGCCAAGAATGGGTCACTGGCCAGGGACTGGAGGGCTGGCAGGCGGGCAGGGGCCCAGGGCCAGTCCCCAGAGGAAGTCACATGGCGGGGGTCACAGGCCTGACCCAGGAATGGTGAAGGGAGGGAGATATTTCAGGCCTGAGAGGAAGGGCCCAGCCCACGAGATGAATCACCCGGGACAGATTATCCTGAGGAAGACCTTGGGGGTGGAATTGTGATAAGCAGCGTCCTCCCAAGGTGACCAGGAGCCCGCGGTCAGCTGGCCGGTGATCAACGAGGCCACATGAGACTGGAGTACTCAGATGTATCTAAGAAGACCCACTGGCTCCAAACGCATTGCCAGAGTGACTTCTCAGAGACCTTCTACCATGAGGATGAGCATCTCCACTTTCAGGATGAGAAAACAGAGCTTTGGAGCTAAGTCACTCACCCAAGGTCACATGGCTGAGATGGGATTTGAAATGGGAGCCTGCCTTTCTCTTGTTGCCAGCTGCTTCCCCAAAGCAGGAAGCCAAGACAGGGACTGTGCTCCCTCCCCGCTTGCTCCTGTGAGGACCTGAGAGTCGCACAGACAAAACGACCCGCCTCTACTCAGGTCTCAGGCAAACCAGGCCTCAGGTCTCATTCTTGCTTCTGGATGACTTGTCCAAACTCCTCAAGGTATGAGTGGGAAGGATGGATCACAGAGAGGGCAAAGAAAGGGCTTGCCCAGGATTCCAGAGTAAGTCTGTTGGAGGCCGACTCTCTCTGCCTCCTCGCCTCCCAGCCCACGGGTCTGGATTTGGATCCTCAACAGCCTTTGCTCCGGCAAAGCCAGACATGGCTGGCCCCTGGGGGGCTGCTTAGAAGCAGAAAGGCCACTCCCACCTCTCCCAGGCAGCCCTGCTTGATCTGGAAGGGACCTGGGCATCTGTATTCGTTACCAAGTCATTCTGACAGACGAAGAAGTTTGAGAAACACGGGCATAGATGACCTTTCAGATTCCTTCTGGTCCTAAAGTCTGGGTTCCAATATATGTCATTACTGTCATCATCATCAAATATCAACGTACGTTGAGTGCATGATACATGCCAGAGGCTCTGCTAGATGCTTTACATACATGATCACATGTAACTCAGAGGTAGCATTATTATCATCCCCATTTTATGGAGGGGGAAACTGCAGCTGAGGGGGGCTAATCATTTTTCTAAGATAGCATAGCAAGTGGCTAAGCTGGGACTCCAGGCTGCGTCTGCTGCCCCACGGCCTCAGCAGCCTTTCATGTGTGACTCTTCCCGAAGCTGGCCAAGTCTCAGGATCTTCTAGTATCTGCTTTGGGATTCAGTCTCCTCATCTATGGGATGGGCTGCCTCCTTGCACCCTTCATGCTCTGCCCCAAGTTTGCAAAGGCCTTTGGGTTTGCTGCCCAGCAGAGCAGTTAATAGGACTTTGGCAGCAGGAGGAGTGAGACGCTGCTTTTCCAGCCCTGATCCCCATGTTCCAACTCCTCCCAGTCAGGATGCTTTGGCCCTACTCATCCTGGCCCCGCTGTGTTAGGCACTGAATCACTGACCTCATGCACAGCAGTGGGAGGGCTGGAATGGAGATGAAACCAGGATAGAGGGCCCCGTTGTTGGCAGGGGTGGGAAGACGTGGGGCAAGACAGAAAAGGAATCGATAGTTAACTTTTATTGAGCACTGACTGTGTGCCAGACACTCCGCTAGCTGCCGGACAAGCCACTTAACCTCTCAACATCTCAGTCTTCTCTTCTGGAAAACGAGGTGGTTATGAGGAGTAAATGAGACCCACTCAATTACTCATTTATCCAACAATCGTTCACCGAGGGCTGATTATGTGCCAGCCGTCATTCTAGGAATGCAGCAGCGAAGCGATGAGTATCTATCTCTTGTAGGGCTAACTATAGCTGGGAAACAGATTAAAATAAGCCAATGAAGAAACCCATTGTGTAAAGTTGGAGAGAGTGTCAACAAATGCCTAGAAGCTAAATAAAGCCAGGGTAAGATGTGTGTAGGTGCCCTGTAGGGACAGGATGGATGATCAGGGACTGCTTGAATGAAGTAAGGAACCACTGGTAAAACTACCTGGGAGAAGAGTGTTTCCAGGGAGCAAAAAACTCAGAGTCCATCAGGGGGGCTGGCACATAGTAGGTGTTCAATAAATGGTGAATGCTATCACAGTTCCGAGGGAGACACCATTTCCTTATTCTACCAAGTGGGTGGGCTCTGTGTTGTTGCTGTTTCCTAGCTGTGGGAATGTGGTCCCCCTTCTCGTCCCACTTGCCCCCATCGTGGGAGAGAGGGCCTGGAGGTTGACAGCCCCAAGCAGGAGGAGGAGGCAAAGCTTCTGTGGGAGAGGCTGCACAATGCCCACCAGCCTGACACACAGTGGGAGCCTTCCAAGTGGAGACTGACATGCCAGTCACCCAGGGCCTGGACGCCGGACAGCCACAAGATCATAGCGGCTCACCTCACTCATGGAAACCTGCACAGGACTGGGTCACTGCCCTCCTCAGACGCAGATGACACTGTGGCTTCCCACATCCACAGATTGAAGTCTATAGGCCTTTTTACTGTCAACTCCTGAGCAGCTTCTGCAACTCTCTTTAAAAAAAAAAAAAAAAGATTTTATTTTTTTATTCATGAGAGACACAGAGAGAGGCAGAGACACAGGCAGAGGGAGAAGCAGGCTCCCTATGGGGAGCCCCATGTGGGACTCGATCTCAGGACCCGGGATCACACCCTGAGCCGAAGGCAGACGCTCAACCACTGAGCCACCCAGGCTCCCTGCAACCTTCTTTCCAGCTCCTCCCAGTCGCCTCCCAACTTCTCCCACCCAGGCTCCCTGCAACCTTCTTTCCAGCTCCTCCCAGGCGCTCCACGGACTGGTTACCCTGGGTCCTGTGAGCATCACCTGAGCATGGCATCTGTGAGCCCTCTTCTGGAAGTGCTCACGTGAGGTGAGGGGGACAGACCAGCCTGCAAGTCAGGGTGATAGAGCTGGCTGGCTGCTGTGACTGGGGTCAGGGCGGGGGCCTGTGGAGATGAACATGCCTGGGGGAGGAGTCTGCTGGGGACGATGTCTGGAGGAGGGGAACTGCATCTCAGAGTGTGTTTTCCATCATATGGTTGTCAGCAGAGAGGTCTCTTCTGGCCACACTGGCGAGAGGCCCCACTAAGCCCTACTCTCTTGCATGCTCCTTATTAAGACTCCTTATGAACAGGACCCTCCACTGACCTCATGGGGGATCTCCGCTCCCACCTGCCCTTCCAGAGTAGGGAGACAGACAAGAAAGAGACAGGATGCAGGAGGAAAAGTGGGGTCCCTGCAGTGGCCAGTGCTGTGAAGGGAGTAGATCGGTGAAGGGAGGGAAGGTGGCTGGAGGTGAGGCTCTTTTAGACTGAGTGGCCTGGGAAATGTCTCTGAGGAGTGACATTTCAGGGACTTTCTCAAAGCCACACAGAGTAGTGACAGAGCTGAGGGGAGAAGCTCATCCTCTGGCTTCCATAGAACAGCTTCTGCCCCAGGCCCCATGTTCCCAGAGTTCCCTCATGCTGAAAAACCCACACTCTTCCAACAGCCTTCCCCAGACACCCATCCCTGGGGGCCTGGTTCACGGGAATCTCTGCTCCTCCCAGTTGCTCCCAGCAGCTCCAAATACTTTAGCTATAGAAGCTTTTTCCCTGGTTTGCATTGCTGAAGTTTTCCTATAAGCAAACATGAAGAAACAAAAGAAGCAGAGACAAAAGGGAAGACTCTACAACCTGAACCCTAGGAATCCAGCGACGGAGGTGGTCTTAAACACGGACATCCTGTCCTGATTGGTGGTGGTGCCAAGTGGCGGCTGTGGCCTTTCCATTAGTTTTATGGTCCAGTTGCGTGCGTGGCACATGGCAAGCACTTTCCCGGGCGGGCGGGGGCGGGGGTGCACCTCAGTCCTGGCAACAACCCTAGGAGGTAGAAACTCTTATAATCCCCAGTTTACATATGAGGGAACTGAAGCAAGCAGCATTTAAGTAAGTTTCCCAAGGTCACGGAGATAACAGAAGGAAGCCAGAACTTGAAACTTCAAGAGCTGCTTCATGTACAGCAGGGAATGGGCACCAGCGGAGCTCAGGGCCTGCTCTGTGATGCGGGCCTCGGGACCCAAGCAGCCTCTCCTTCTGCATCCAGCAGGGGGAGCCAAAGGCCAGGGTCCTCTGTGCCCCTGCCCCGGGCAGGCTGGCGGGGCTCAAAGTGGAGGCGCACCTGCTAAAGAGACACCCTTCTGCCTTGATACAGGCAGAAAGAGCCACATGGGGAGAAAGCCTCTTGCTTAGCATGACTCTGCCAAAGAAGAACTTTCAGCAGTAGGTCCCACTGAGTCATGAAGCAGTTAGTCACAGCCGGTTCGGGGTCTTGCAATGAATCAGCTATAGTTCCCTCTGGGGGAGTTCTCATTCAAGTGAAAGATTTTTACTCCCAGAGAAAGCCAAACAACTCTTTAAAAAACTGGCCTGGATTTTGCAGCTATTAAGTGGCAGAGCTGGTATTTTCAGACTCAAGCCTCTGACTCCAAAGTCTATGGGTTTTGTTTTGATCAAGCCATGGTGGTCCTCAGTCGAGGCGGGGTGCTGGGGATACAGAGATGCAGGAGCGAGGGTCCTGTCTGCAAGGACCTCATGTTCTAATGGAAAAGCGAGGCACCTGAACTGACATCCTTCCGGTGGGAAGGGCTCCACCAGGAACAGCTAACGGGCCATGGAGCACAAAGGAAAAAACTGTCTTCAGTGAATGTTGGATGGATGGATGGAAGAGGAAGAGACCAAGTGCCTAGGACAGAGGCAAGGCTAATCAGGGAAGGCTTGTGATGACCCTCACACTGGGGAAGGTCCTGAAGGATGAGAGGAGCTAGCCAGGTGGAAAAGAAGAGAAAGGCATTCCAGACATATGAAAAGGAATAACAGGATGGAGGAACAGTCTCAAGTTTGTTTTTATTACAACCCGCAGTATATACCACACAATTGGAGCCTTATTATGTACAATGTCTGCTGTTATTTTCTGGTCTAATTCCATTTTGTAAATGTTGGTGGCAACCCACTAATTTTTTGTGATATGGGCACAGGGGATTTGGGAAACGTGGAGGCTGGAAAGGTGATTTGGAGCCATGCTGTAAAGATCTCTGGATGCTTGGGTTGATGACTTTGGATCTTTTTCAGTCCTTGCTTCCCCTGCAAGCTCTGACCCTGCAAAACCTTGCTCCTTCTTTTTTATTTATTTTTAAAGATTTTATTTATTTATTCATGAGAGACAGAGAGAGAGAGAGAGAGAGAGGCAGAGACATAGACAGAGGGAGAAGCAGGCTCCCTGCAGCAAGCCTGATGTGAGACTCAATCCCAGGACCCGGGGATCACAACCTGAGCCAAAGGCAGATGCTCAACCGCTGAGCCACCAAGGGTTTCCTCTTTGCACCTTCTCTAGCTCTTTGAGAAACCTCCTCTCCACCCCAGCTAGTCTTTTACAGTTGCCTCTGGCTGCTTCTTCCTCTCTGGTTGGTTCCTCAATGGTGCTGAGTTGGGGCTCTGTGCTAGGCTGTCCCCACTCAGCCTTCTCAGCCTCCCTAACATCTCAGCCGTGCCTTGGTTTGGAGGACTGCCTGCTTGTAGCTGTGGAGACCTTCACCCTCCAAAGCCCACACTCTCCCTCCTGAGTGCCCGGCACACTCCAACTGGCCCTTCAGTGAGCTACAGACACAGCACCCTCAAACCTGCTTCTCCCTGTCCCGTCTCTGTGTTGTCCTCACCAGTCACAGTGTCTCCAGGACAGAATCTTGTCCATGGGGATGCATCGTGCTCTCTATGCTGCTTTCAAACCAGCTCTCAAATCTGTCCACTTTTCTCCTTGCTGTCTGTTAGCACCCTGGCGTGGGCTGGGCCTTCCTGCCCTGCCTATCTGTTGACACCTTCTGCCTCCGTATGCTGTCCCCTTCCCTCAATTCCCTGTCACTGCTGCCATCAGCCTTCTGTAACATAAACCTGATCGTGTGACACCCTGCTTCCCTTTATGATAAAGCCCAAACTTATTCATATGCCCTGTGTCCCCAGATGACCTGTTGGGTCTCATCTCTGCAGCCCTCCCTACTTCCATTCCCTCTGATGCTCCATTCATCAGGGCCCTCAGACTTCCACAGGCTTTGCTCCCTCTGGCTTTGAAAACTCTGCCTGGTGAACCCCAACTTATTCCTCTGGATCCTGCTTTAGGAACACCTTCTCCAGGAAGCCTTCCATGACCCACTCATTCGCAGCCCTCTTCTCTGGGTCCCCACCGTCCTCCGTGCATTTCCCACCTTGATGCCTAAAACCTTCTTTTCCATAGTAGTAGCCCCCACCTCTCTTTTCCATTAGACAGGAGGCATAATTGAAGGATTAGAGCAGATGCTCTAAGTCAAAATTCTGCAGGTTCCAATCCCATTTCTGCCATGTGACAGCTGGGGGAGTTTGGGATTTTATTTAATCCCTCCCTAATTCATCTTCTCCAAACGATAAAATGATGATAATTATGATAATCATAAAAATATTAACAAAAGAATGGTGCCTGCCTCACAGTATTGTTAGAGGACTGAGTGAGTCCCTGTGCTGATGACAGTGCCTGGCACATAGTAAGTGCCACCCGTGTGCCTGATAATCAAATCAGCCCTCAGAATAGTTGCTCCAGGAGGGCAGACACTGGGTTTATTTGATCCACTGCTATATTTCCAGCACTTGCCCCAACATCCTGAGTGTCGCCCAACACTTGTGATGTGAATAAATCTTTTGTCCAAGAGAATGTCCAGGAAAGAGAGGACCCATTTGAATGATGCTTTGGAGGACGACTGCTCAGAACCCAGCGCTGACTGCATCTGGGGGTGGGAGAGAACAAGGAGGAATACGGGAGGGAGAGCATGGCTAGGACAGACTTGAGGACTGTTCCTCCCAAGCCCTTGGCTCTTCTAACCTCCCTCTCCCACTCTCCCTCATTGCTACCTTCATCCATGTGAGGGCTCCTGCCGGCCTAGGCTCACTGTCCATCTCTCTCTCTGTCTTTCCAACCCCTCACTCCATTGGGTCCTTCTATGTCCTGGCAGGGCTGCTTGTGATCCATGCCCAGCATCCTCCCTTCTCCCTGCACCCTACTTCCACCTTAGCTGTTCAAGTTACAATTGCTGTGTAACAAGCATCCTCCCCCCACAAAAAATAGTGCCATAAAGCAGTCATTTCATTATACTTGCAAATTATGGGTCTTGGGAACTTAGAGCACCCTGGGATGACCGCAGAAGCCCCTGTCCACAGTGTCTCAGCTGGGAAGACTCAAAGGCAGGGATGACTTGGCGGCTGGGAGTTGGAATCATCTGGAAGCTCCTTCAGCCACATGTCTGGCACCTGGGCCAGGATAACTCCAATGCTGAACTGGGACTGTGGATTGAACACCTCCCTACCTGGGCTTCCTCACATCATGGCAGCCACCAGACTCCTTCCACGGTGGCTCAGGGCTCCAGCAGGAGTGTTCCAGCCAATGAGGCGGAAGCTGCCTTTGCCTCCTTTGACCCCGCCTGGAAGTTTCACAGCATTGCTTCTACCACACATAAGCCCACTCAGATTCAAGCAGGGAGAGCACAGACAGCGCACCTCTCAGTGGGAGGCACGTGGAATAATTAATTGTGTGGCCGGGTTTTAAAACCACCAGTGTTTGTACCTGGACCCCTGGGGTAGTCTCCTCTCTGGTCTGCCTGGCTCCACTTTGCCCAGCCCTACCCTTCACCCCACGCCTCCCCGGATTCTCTAGGGAGCAGCCAAGGGGAGCTTTCGAACACACACATCGGATGAGTCACCCTTCTTCATATCCCTCCAATGTCTTCCTGCTGAACTTCCCCCCCCCCCGAAATCTAAGCTCCCTGACATGCCCACACAGCTCTGTGGGATCTGTGTGCCCCCATCACCTCCCTTCTACCCCACTGGCTTTCTTTCTCTTCCTTGAGCACAGCCCCACATCCCCTCCTGGGTGCTCATGCCCAGCTCCAAGCTTCTGCACTGCTATCCTCCCTCTTGAAATGCTGGGACCCCAGACCCTGGGTCCGTCATGTCTCAACTCCAATGCTACCTCTCTGATCTCAAATAATCCCCTGGCACCCAGTATTGTCTCTCTCATCACTCCGTTTTATTTTTTTCACTTCTCCCTGTGATGTCTGAAATTACGTATTTGTTTACCTCTGGTCAGTCTCCCTCACTAGCTCCAAGACAGAAGGTCCCATGTCCCTCTTGCTTTTATCCTTGGTGTCTGCCGTGATGTCTGGCACAGACATTCGTGTGATGTGAATGAAGGTATGAACAGCGGTTCTCAGGGAAGATTTAGAAAAGTAATTCTGAAGGACTGGCAGTCCGGGCGTGATGGCAGTTAATGTGGGTGGGTGGGTGGGTGCTGTTTCCGAGCTGGCTCTCCCACCCACTAGCTGGTGACTTTCGGAAAACACCTTCGCGTCTCTGAGCCTCAGTTTCTTCGGCTGGAACGTGAGTCCAACAGCCGGCAGCTCACCGGACCGGGGTGTACATCACAGGGAGGGATCTGCAGCTCGGGCAGCTCGGCCGCCCAGAGCACCCGGCTTCGGGGAGCCAGGAGGAGCCCCGGCCCCGGCCCCGGCCCCCACCAGGTGTCGCCACGAGCGCGCGCTGAGCGGAGGCGGCTCGGGAGGCCCGCGTCTGGGTCCCGCGCGGGGCGTCCCGGCCTCAGCCCGCCCCCCGACCGGCCGCTAGGAGCGCAATCCCGAGGAGGCTGCCCCACCTGGGCACCCACCTGCCGCAGCCCCCGCCCCGCGAACCGACAGGGCTGGGGAGGGAATATGCTGAGCCGGTTGTCCCCGCTCGCGGAAGGGGGCGCCCTCCCTGGAGCTGGCCTTGGAGACCCGGGCCAGGGGGACCCCGACGCCACCTAACCGGCAGCCCCCGCCAGCTCTGAGCGCCGCGCCCGCGCTCGGGGTTTCGGCCGAGCCTGGATTCTCCCAGCCCGCCGGCGGCCGCAGGGCGCAGCTCGCCCCGCAACTTGCGCGTGAGCGACCCGGGGTCCGGAGGGCTCCCACGGCCCCCTGCCCGCTGCGCGCCCGGGAGCCGGGAGGGGGCGCCGCGGGAGCGCGTGGGGCAGGGCGTGCGCGCGCGCTCGGAGCTGGCGGCCGGGTCCCGCGGGCGCGGGGGTGCGGGGCGGGCGCTCCGGGGAGGCGGGCGGGGAGGGGGCGGGAGAAAGGAGGAGGGCCGGGGGCGGGGGCGGGGGCGGGCGGCGGCAGCGCCCCCGCACTCCCCGCGCCTCACACACTTGCACCGGCCGCTCGCGCGCAGCCCGGCGTCGCCCCGCGCCGCGCTCGCTCCTCCCTCCCTCCTCCCGCTCCGTGGCTCCCGCGCTCCCGGCGAGGCTCGGGCGCCGAGCGCGCGGACGGGCGCACGGACAGACGGCCCCGGGACGCTTCGGCCCGCGCCTCCCGGGCGGGCTATGTTGATAGCCCCGCCGGGGCCGGCCCGCGGGATCAGCACAGCCCGGCCCGCGGCCCCGGCGCACAGCGGGGACTATGAACCGGAAAGCGCGGCGCTGCCTGGGCCACCTCTTTCTCAGCCTGGGCATGGTCTACCTCCGGATCGGGTAAGGGCCGCTCGCATCCCCTGCACGCGTGTCCCGGCAAAGTTGGCTTGGCCCGGGAGGGCGTCGGCCGGCGGCCACCAACTTGTTCGGCCCCTCCGAGAGGCGGGTGGGCGAGGTGCGCCAGTGGCGGGCGCACAAAGGCCCCCCGCGGACGGGCGCCCCAGGGCGCGCACAGCTCCAGACACGGGGCAGAGGTCGGGCCATCCTAAGGTTGTCCGAGTCTGGAAGCCCCCAGAACCAGAGGCAACCAGTGCGGACGGTCCGGCTTGGGGGGCTCTGAGGAGAGCCAGCTCCTGCAGAGAGGGTCAGCCTCTGCTGGGGACGCTTCTGCCGGTCCCCCGGGAGCACCGGAGCCGAGAGTCAGGACGACAGCAGCCCCCCAGCCCCCAAGGAGCTCAGCCCCCAGAGCCGGAGAGAACTCTGAACAGAGGCGCGGGCACAGCCGCTGCTGGGGACTGGGCAGTCCCCGGGTGGCAGGTGGGGCCGGTCCGTGCCACGGGAAGCAGGTACCCAGAGGGAGGGGCCTTCGCTGGCAAAAACAAGAACCGCTGCTCAGATCCCTGACACCACCCGATTCCCAAGAACCCTCAGTACCCCCAGAGCCCTTCCCCGGGCCAAGGGGACAGTGCCTCCCATGCCCAACGAACACACACACAAAGGTAGCACGAGAGGTGCCCCCAAACACCCAGGGAGACAAGCTCGCAGAACCAGCGCCGGAGAGAGGCGGGCCACCCCGCCCCCTAAAACTGGGCACGGGAGTCGGCGGGCGCGCTGCGGAGCGGCCCTCCCTGCTGCACTCCAGCGTTTCCCCGGAGGTGGGGCCGGGGGCGGGGGCGGCGCTCCGGCCGGAGAGAGGGAGGGGGCGGCTCGGGACGCGTCTTGGAGCTGCGTTTGCAGGGCCAGTCACCCTTTGTACTTAGGAGATAATGCGTGTGAAGCACGGAGGCGTGGGGGCGGGGGCTTTAGGGATGGATAGAGGTTCTGGCGCTGAATTAGGGCCACCTTGGCGGGTTTCGCACGACCTGCTTTCCCACCTCCCCGCTGCCCGGCTTCGGGGAGGGGGCGGCCTGCGGGGGCTGCGGCGAGGGGTGTGTGCGCCCGAGCCTTTGTGTTTTGCCACTACCACTCCTCCCCTTTCCCCACCCCGCGTTCTCGGTAGCGGGCGTTTCGCAAGTTGAGCCGCCGCGGCTCTGAGCAGGTGCGCGCAGAGCGGACCAGGCGGCCGCCCGCCGCGACCGCGGGCCGAGAGGCGACCGCAGGCGGAGAGGCGGCTGCGGGGCCCGCGCGCTGTCTGCCTGCGGGTGTGTTTTAAGTGTTATTGATTCGTCCGCGTCTGGGTGGCTTTTCCTTTCCTCCCTGCTTTAATCTTCATCTTGGCCCGCGCCCCGCCGCCCCGCGCGCATCCAGCATCCAGGAAGCTGGTCGGGCTGATTGGCGCTGGCCGCGCGAGGCTTTATCTTCTTTTTAATTAGAATCGGGGCGGAGGGACCGGGGAAGGGAGAGGGAGAGGGAGAGGGAAAACAACAGAAAAATAA
This sequence comes from Vulpes vulpes, assembly GCF_048418805.1. Taxonomy (NCBI): domain Eukaryota; kingdom Metazoa; phylum Chordata; class Mammalia; order Carnivora; family Canidae; genus Vulpes; species Vulpes vulpes. The sequence goes on along the minus strand of NC_132788.1, from coordinate 57,336,777 downwards.
CCTCCCCTGGCCGTCCCGCCCGCCAGACCTCCCGCCGGCGCGCGGAGACCTCATTGGCCCCGCGGGGGCCCAGCAGCCCCGGACGGAGGGAGGGAGCTACCGAGGGCGCTGGCCTTCAGCACCGCAGTCGCCCTTTTGGGCGGGGAGGGGTCCAGGTCAGGAAAAGGGGTTGCAAGGTGAATCTGGCCCCGGGCTCTGCTCCTCCCTGAGCCTGGGGTTATCCATCTGTAAAATGGGCATGAGGGGTAGAGTCCCAGGGCCCTTAAGAAGCCTTCCAGCTCCCCAAATGTTCCTGGTTCCTCCCTGCTCAGGGCTGATGGCAAGGCATCTGCAGTAATCTGTTAACGTGGATAGTTCCAGTGAATCAAGTACTATCCCCTTCCAACAATCAAATCCAGCAACAATAAAAACCACCACAGCAGCACATTTATTGACTACCTATTAGGTGCCTGGCACCTTTTGAACACTTTCCATGTTTTAACACATTTAATTTTCACAGCAGCCCTGTGAAATGAAGACTAATGATCTATATCCTCACTTTTGTGATAGAAAAGCTGAAGTACACAGACAGGGGATGTAACTTGCCCAAGGCCACACAGCTAGTAGGTGAAAAAGAAGCTTGGATGGCACCCTAGGCCTGACCTTTTAGCTGCTAGATTAATTGTTCCTGTGAATTTTTGACTCTAATATATTATTTTACGCTGCTGGGGTAGGAATTCCTTGGTGGTCAGCTGGATAGTCACAGGTTCCCCCTGACTTGTGGCAAAACATCTCCACTTGACCATCTTTCCATGCTGCCTCTTCTTCAAACATTCCAGCTCTAGCTGTATCAGGCTGTCTCTTGGTGGCTGAAATGAATGAATGAGCTTCTGTTTCAGATGGGTGACCCACTAGCCTCTAGATCTCAATCTCTGTGAGCCTCAATTTTCAGATATGTGAAAGGGGTATGGTAATTCCTGCCCACCGGGACTGTTTAGAAAGGCTACATACATCTCATGTTTTCAGCAACACCTGCCATCCTGCCTTGGCGTGGTAGGGATGCTGCAAAAGTTCACTGATGCATTCAGTGCCTATGGGGGAGGGGGGTCATAGGTACTTAACCTGAGTGAAATTTTGAGAGCTCCGTAATTCATTCATTCATTCAGTAGCCATTTAGTGACCAGGCTAATAGCATTCCTGTCCCCAAAGAGCTCATAGTCTAATGAGAAGGATAAGTGATAAACAAAGTGGGCACACAGAACCAAACACGTACATCAAAGCATTTCAGGAGACCATAAGTAATCAAGAGAATTAAGTAAACAAAACAGAGACTGTCATGCAAAGTTATGAGGGGTGGGGTGAGGAAGCAGGTTCCCTTAGCTGGGATGGTCAAGGAAGGTGTCCCTTGAAGTCACAGGAATGATGGCAAGAAGCCAAGCCTGTGAAGCTCAGGGGATGAAAGAGATTCCAGGGAAGGAGACCAGTAAGGACAAAGGGCCGGAGGCAGGAAGAGGGCTGATTTGAGGCAGAAGTAGAGGAAAAGAGGGTAGGAATGATCAGTTGTGTGCTTGGAGAGGAGTGGGGTCACCCATCTCCTGCGCTGTGGTGCACAGAGCCTCGCTTTAAGAAATTCCAATTCCAGAACAACTTCCTGTAGCTGAGTCCCAGGATGGAAAGTGTGAGGCACTTTGCCCAGGGCTGGCTGTGACCTTCAATAAATGGAAGCTCTTATTATTATAACCAGAGTGAGGCATCAGGGGTGAAGTCAAAAGCTCCGGACGTGTGGACCATCTTTGTGTAAAGGGAGGGCTACCTGGTCCATCAGGGTTGCCACTGGAGCCTGTCTGGGGTTATCTTGATATTAGGAAACGGCCCCACCCTCGGCCAGATACCTAGGAGTCACGCTGACGCCTGCCTTTCCCTCGGACTCTCCCCCATCCCTCCCCCACGACTCCACCCTTCCATCAGTCCACCCGCATGCATGCACGTTTGGTCGCTCCATCTGCAGCCATTGCCTGCTGCTGCCAAGGCCAAGCCCGCACCCCCTCTTGCTCATACCATTCTCTCTGCTCCTGCTCTGGCACCCCGCATGCCTCTCTCCCTCCCAGGGGGCTGGACGGATGGGATCCTGTCACTTTCCTGCTCACAGTGCTTCCCAATGCACCTGAGAACATTCTAGCCCTCTACCAGATTCTCTCCTCAGACCCCTTCCCCGAGCCCTGCACCAGCTTCTGTGGGTTCTTTCTGTTCCTCGGTGATCCTGAGCGTGTTCCCTCCCAGAACTTTGCATTTGCGGTTCCCTCTGCCTGGATTACTCTTCCTCAGACCTTCCCATGGCTGGTTCTTGGCCATTCAGGCCCTGCTGCACTGCGCCTCCCCAGGGAGGCCGTCCTTGACCACCCAGCTAAAGCGGCCCCTCTCTCGGCCCTCCAAGCCCACCCTCTTCATTTACTTCCCTCACAGTGCCGAAGGCTGTCCGAAACGGTCTGTTTGATTCATTTGTGAAATGGGGGTAGTCTCCCTCCACATAGAACCAGGAGAGCAGGCCCTTGACTCTCTCCCGGCATGGTGCCTGGCACATGATAGGTGTCCAACATGTATCTGCGCAGAGAATAAGTTAGGAAGATAGAAAACGTATGAATAGGGACACCTGGGCGGCTCAGCTGGCTGAGCGTCTGACCTCAGCTCAGGTCATGATCCCAGAGCCCTGCTTTGTGTGTTGTGTGTTGGCCTCTCTGCTCATGAGGGAGACTGCTTCTCTCTCTCCCTCTGCCACTTCCCTGCTTGTGCTTGGGCACTCTCTCTCTCTGTCAAATAAATAAACAACAACAACAACAACAACAACAAAACCGTATGAATAGTCATAGGCATTTTCTAGATGGGTCATGCCTAGAGTGGGGTACACATGCTCCATTGGCATGCAGAAAGAAAATACTAGACCTTCTATTTACAATTACTTTTGAAAGATTTTGTTTGTAATACAACATATACGTACATACCAGAAAGTATATAGGACGTGTACAAGCAGTTGCGTTTTTTTTTTTAAGATTTTATTTATTTATTCATGAGAGACACAGAGAGAGAGAGAGAGAGAGAGTCAGAGACATGCAGAGGGAGAAGCAGGCACCATGCAGGGAGCCTGACATGGGACTCGATCCTGGGACCCCAGTATCATGTCCTGGGCCGAAGGCAGGTGCTAAACCACTGAGCCACCCAGGGATCCCCAGCAGTTTTTGTTTTTTTTTTTTTTAAATGTGTACCCGCAACCTCTCAGGGCAACTGCTGAATGAAACTTTGTACTTCTCATCCCCTTGCTTGCCTTTGCAGTTTTACTACATTGACACAATTCCTAAACAATATTGGCTGTTATTTTGCATTATCTTATCTAATTTTATTTATTTATTCATATGACAGAGTGAGAGAGAGCACAAGCAGGGAGCATGGCAGGCAGAGGGAGAGGGAGAAGCAGGATCCTCACTGAGCAGGGAGTCTGCTGCAGGGCTGGGGGCTACATCCCAGGATCCTGCGATCGTGACCTGAGCCAAAGGCGAACTCTTAACCTAACCTGCTGAGCCACCCAGTTGAGCCTAGTTTGCATGATTTTAAATTCCACCTCAACTGAACCCTAACCATAACTAGGAGGGCAACTTGCTTTGTGTACAACATTGTATTTGTGACATTTGTCATCTTTGTGTGGGTGTGTGTTTGTGTCTTAAAGGGAAATCAAGCCTCACTGGTATTGAATATGCATGCTACACAAGTACCGATATGGAATAAAGAAATGAATAAATGTGGGTTTGGGGTGCAGTATCAAAAAAGTTGGGAGAGCTCTGCTGGGAGCAGTGGGTGAGGGGTGGGAGGAGTGGAAGCAGCAGCACCTGGCGCTCCGGGAGGGCCTGGAGGCCATGTCCCCGCCTCGCTGGCCTAACGCTCCGTTTCTCTGTGTCCCCTGCTCCAGTGGCTTCTCCTCCGTGGTAGCTCTGGGCGCGAGCATCATCTGTAACAAGATCCCGGGCCTGGCTCCCAGACAGCGGGCGATATGCCAGAGCCGCCCCGACGCCATCATCGTCATAGGAGAAGGCTCGCAAATGGGCCTCGACGAGTGTCAGTTTCAGTTCCGCAATGGCCGCTGGAACTGCTCAGCCCTGGGGGAGCGCACCGTCTTCGGGAAGGAGCTCAAAGTGGGTATGTGCTCACCCAGGTGACCTGCGCAAGGTCTTCGCGGCCATGGGCCACCCGAGTACCCGCGGGAGCCCCCGGGAGCCTATCACCGGCCCCAGCTGCCGTGCTCCCGAGGATGGGATCTGCAGGTGCCACGACTTGAGTCGGGTCTCCCGGTGGGTGAGGGTCAGCTCTCAAATCCAAATCCAGATCACTCCAACCGCGTATGGCAAAGTTGAAAACCAGCAACCAGTGGCCTAAGTGCTAACCGGCCGGGACAGCACTGATGTTTCTTAAATCGAAGCCCAATTTTCAAAAAAGAAAAAAAAGCATAAGTTTTTCAGCTAAAAGAATGAATTTCTGTCTTATTTAAAAAAAAAAATCTGGCAGAATCTATTGATAACTTACCATGGGCCTACATGGTCATGATGGGGTCAAGCCGAGACCCCATCTTCCTTTAAATGCAGCTTCCTTTAAATGGAGCCATTGCCACAGCCCACCACTCCCTATGACCACCATGTCCCCTTATGTGACTCCCCAGGCCACTGTGGGCATTTGAATTTGCAACCCCTGTTTTGTGGGAATGTGTGCTGCTCAGCCGTGCGTACATGGGCATGCGTGTGTGTGCACACACACAGATACACATATACACAGACTTGCACAAAGTGTCAGGTCACACTTTTGGTTTTTCAAAGCAATTGTGAGGAAAACCTGGTAGAAGGGGCGGGGGGGGGGGGTGTTGGTCATTGGGATATTTGTGGAGAAGGCCACGCTGTGTGTCTTGCTTGTGTGTGTCTGGACTAGGGGCCCAGGACTTCTGCAGGCTTGCTGCCAAGCTGTGAACTTCCCTGAAAGTAAGTCCACCTCAGGCCTCTTTGGGCTAGAGTGGTTCTTAAAAGCACCCCGAGTTCTCTCTCTCCCTTGGCCCCAACCTCAGTAAATTCAGTGGATATTGAAAATATTCTCCCCAAATCCAGCCATTTCTCCACGACCTTACTTCCTCCTCGTCGGGTCCCACAGCTGGCACCTCTGGGGTCCCTGGCACCCCCATCAATCCTGCTGCCCCCTAGCTATTCTGCAGACCTTCCTGTAGGCAGTGTCCTCCTTTGTAAGTGAAAATCAGATCGTGTCATTTCCCTGCTTTAAATTCCATGAGGCTCCCTCTCATTTTAATTTTTTTAAAGATTTATTTAGTCATGAAAGGCACACACACACACACACACACACACAGAGAGAGAGAGAGAGAGAGAGAGAGAGAGAGAGAGAGAGAGGCACAGGCAGAGGGAGAAGCAGGCTCCATTCAGGGAGCCCGACGTGGGACTCGATCCCTGGTCTCCAGGATCACACCCTGGGCCGAAGGCAGCGCTAAACCGCTGAGCCACCAGGGCTGCCCTCCCTCTCATTTTAAAACACTGCTGACCTCTGCCCATGTCTGTTTCCATCTTCCCCCTCCCCCTTGCCCACCCAGGCTGGTCCTTTTTCTCAAACACATCACTCCTGCTCTGGGGCCCCCGCACCACACATTCCTTCTGCCTCACATCCTTTATCACAGCCAGCACCCCAGAGCCCGTTCTCTGAGCACATCTCTCCCTCCTAGCCTCTGGGCCTCCCAGGGCCTCCGTTGATCACTGATGTCTAAAGACCCCTCTCCTGGGACACCTGGGTAGCTCAGTGGTTGAGCATCTGCCTTCAGCTCAGGGTGTGATCCGGGGGGTCTGGGGATTTAGTCCACATCAGGCTCCCCACAGGGACCCTGCTTTTCCCTCTGCCTGTATCTCTGCCTCTCTCTGTGTCTCTCATGAATAAATAAATAAATCTTAAAAGAAGTCCCCTCTCCCCACGAAGCTCCAGCCCCTCAGCCAAGCACTTGGCGCTGTGACTCATTCCTCACCCCTTGGGAATGCCAGCTCCATGTGGGCCAGGGCTCCCTTGTCACATTCGCCACTGGGTTTCCTTCCTCCTTCTTGGAAGGAAGAACAGTGTCATGTCAGTCCTGAGCAGGTCTTGTTTTGTCCCCATCTTCTGTAGGCACCTGCTTACTCACACCCAAGGGAGCCAGATGCCAGCTTCATGGTCAGGTTGGCAGGGGTGTGTGGCAGCCTCCTCTTACAGAGCCTCTCTTTCCAAGCGTGCCCTTTCTGACATCTTCGTGGTTAGAATTTTGCCCTGCGCCACCTGCCCTTCCTTCTCCCTCTTACCAACCTCAGGCTGACTTTGCAGGTGGAGAACAGGGGTCCAGAGAGGGGGCGGGGCTGCCCTGGCTCACACCACGAGGTGGTGTCACACTGGGAGTCCAGTGTAGGTCCCTGAAATCTCTGTCTGGGGGGGGCCTTTGTTGGCACCTATAGTTTTTCTGCCTTCTCCTGCTCACATCCCCAGTCCCCTGTTCCTGGGACGCAGGCCTGGGCTCTGGCACTATCTTAAACTTGTGTTTTGCTGATGTATGAGATGTTACAGATGAGGAAACAATCTCCGAAGGGACTAGTCCTAGGTCAATGAAGAGTGAGTGACAGAGTCTTCCAGGACACGGTTCATGCCACCACAGGCTGCAGCCTTGGAAGAAGCAGCCCATAGCCTGGCATTGTAATAGAGCATGCTGGGGTACAGCAGAGGGCTGTGTTTACGGGAGCCCCTGCTGTCCAGCAGCCCTCCCAGCTGACCAGAGTTGTAGAATTGAGGGAATCCAATGCACGTTGAGTGGCCTCAGGGAATCCAAGCAAAAAGAGGAGCCCAAGAAAACCCAGGGCATGGCAGTGCTAGGGCAACAAGTCCAAGAGCCTGGAAGTGAGTGGGAGCCAGGGCTGGGAGGCATGTGGCGTAAGTCTGAGCAGTTTGAATTTCTGGGTGGTGGGAGCAGTTAGAGAATTTTGAGCACGAGCATAGCTGCCAAAGTAAGGTCATACTGTATGAAATAGCCACTATTCAATGATTTTTGGCCTCCAAAAATGGCAACAGCGCATATGATTCAGCCTAATAGCAATTCTGGAAGATTCATTAAAGGGTGGCTATAACACTCATTCATTTATTATGTCATTTATTAACTCATATATTCACCAAATATTTATTGAGTGCCCAGCATGGCTGGAGGCTGCCGTTCCAGCCTGTTTGGTCAAGGAAGGCCTCTGGATTCATGAAGGAATAAGCCATGGGCATGTTTGGGGAATGGTGTGCGGGGCAAAGAGGATGGATGTACAAAGGCCCCCAGGCAGGAACGTGTTTGAGGTCCAGTGAGGGGGCTAGTGTAGCTGGAGGATATCAAGCAGGTGGAGGAGGAAGTCTCAGAGGCCAGAGAAGGAGCCAGGAGGGGGACAGCATGACATCTTCGGGCAAAGTCAGGGGTTGGGGTTTTCCTCCAGAGAATAGACAGCAAGGGAATGGCAGATCTGGCTTTGGATTTAGCAGCATTGCTCTAGGTGCTGGGAATGGAATGAACTGTGGAGGGGCCAGGATGGGAATTAGAGTCTGGTCCAGTCTTGCAGGCAGGAGGTGATCCTGGCTACGGCCTAAGTGACGGCAGTGGAGTTCTCCTTTGGAAATGAGTTGTAAAGGATGGAGGGAGCTGATGACCCAAAGGCCACTTAGGAAGAAGTTACCCTGGGCCTGGAACCTGAAAGGTGGTGGCAATAGAGAGAGGAAGAGGAGGCCCAGATGAGACCCCCAGGGGCTAAGAAGTTACTTCCCCTCTGAGCCTTGCTTTCCTCATGTATAAACATATCCTGCTTGAGGACACCAAGAAGCAAGCCTCAGATTTTGGCTTTCTGGCCTCTTCCCCAGTGCTCTTGCCCTTAAGGGATTGCCTCTTCCTGGCAATGGCCAGCCAACAAGGCTGCCTTGTGGGTAAGGCATCAAGAGTGTAGTCTTTGACTTTGGGAGCTTTGGCCACCAAGGCCACACTCTGGATGGTGGGGAAACATCACCTCCCCCCACTACCTTCCTACTTCTACTTACATCATTGGCCAGAACTCAGTCACATAACCACATCTAGCTGCAAGGGAGTCTGGGAAACATATCTTTTCTTCTCAGAGTAGCTCTGAGTTAAGCTCAGGGTCTGTGACAGGAGGAAGGGGAAAGTTGACATTGGGGTGGGCAACTACCCTCGGCATAGTATTCATCTTATGCTGAGACCTAAAGGCTCACCTTCCTCCGTCTCCTCTGCCTCTGCTCTGTTCTCCAGCTCTGTGTTTCACGGCTCTGTTTCCCCTCCTGAATAGCTCTCAGGAGCTATTTTACTGTATAGCTCTCAGGAGAAGGCCATGGGCATGTACCAGACAAAGCCCTCTTGGATGCTAGAAACTACAACCCAGTTGAAGCCCCCTCAGGCAAAAAGGTGAATTTGTGTCTGTTTGAGTCACTGCAAAGTCAGGGATGGTGCTGACTTTTGAAATGGCTTGGATCAGAGGTGGTGTTGGCTTCTGCCAACCCCAGAATGCCTCTTGGGGTAGCAAGATGGCTCTTACAGTGCCAGAACCACAACTTCCAGGTTCTAGATTTGCAAGAGAGAGCATTAGCCTTTCTCTGGTGACACCTACAGAAGTCCTACAGTTCACCCTGGGTGGATTAGCCAACAGGGCTTGACTTTGGGTCATGTGTCCATCCCAAACCAATCACAGTGGCCAAGGGCAGTGCTTTTGTTGGCTAGGCCTAGGAGCCCCACCTAGACCATCTCTCAGGGGACAGGGACTGTTCATGAGTCTATAAGCCAGCCCGGGGCTTCTGTAACAAACAACCATGGGCTGGGCAGCTTAGACAAAGATGCTTCTTTCTCACTGTTCTGGAGGCCGGAAGCCCAAGATCAAGGTGTTAGCAGGTTTGATTTCTTCTGAGGCCCTCTCCTTGCCCTACAGATGGCCACTTTCTTACTGTGTCCTCACATGATCTTTCCCCTGTGGACATGCTCTTCATGTCTCTGTGTGCTCATCTCCTCCGCTTATAAGGACACCGGTCTGACTGGGTTAGGACCCACCATAATGGCCTCATTTCAACTCAACCCCTGTTTTGAAGGTCATACCTCTGAATACATATTGTCCTTTGTCATATTCTGTAACACTGGGGGTTAGAGCTGCAACATATGAAGGGGATGGGAGACACAAGTCAGCCCATAACAATGAGCAACCAGAAAGTGGAATGGTCTGTGCTTTAGGGAAAGGCCAATAGAGTGTAGTGGGTGCTCAGAGGTGAGACTCCAAGGTGGGAGAAGTGTACTGGACAGTGAAGATAGCCCTTGATCTGGGTTTTAAGGGGTAGGTAGAATTTCACCAGTGAATGGGATCCCTGGCAGAGGGAACCATGGGGCAAAGACATGGATGTTGGATTGCTAAGAGGATCTTGAACAGGAGTCTGCAGCCTCAGGAGGCAGGGAGTCAGTAGCCTCAGATGATATTGCAGGCCAGCTCTCCAGGGCTCTTAAATGCCAGGGGTTATCGGAATGAGGTATGTGGCTCCATATCAAATTTATCAGGTGCTACCCAGTGTGGCCCTTGGGGGCTTAAGAAGGCATTCACCTCCCCTTCACCCTTTTCCTTTCCTTAAATAACTCAGTGAACTCCCCTTGAATCTGCCACCCAACACAGCAACTAGAACTGAGAATGGGTAATTTATACTTGCTGTAGCCATCCCTTGTGCACCCCCTGCCTCTCCCTCCCAAGCCACACTGTCTCTATCTTGAGTCTTGGGTTTCCCATTTCTTGCTTGTTTATGTTTGTTTTATCATATCGATATAGTCCCCAGAAGTAAATTATTTGGTTTTAGTTGTATTTAATTTTATAAAGAAAAGATATCATGCTATATGCAATCTTTTGGATTTACTATTGTCACTTACTAGTAAAAAAAAAAAAAACCATCTACAGTATTCCTTCAGCTGTGGTTGATTCCTTTTGGCTGTGGTAATAGACTCCAATCCAAAATCACTCCTGTGCTTTTGGTTAGGGGGCATCTGGGTCACCTTTAAGCTTTTGGTGTCACATTGCCACCATCGGCCTCTTTGAGCATGTCTCCTGGCACCCATGTGCGTGTGTTTCTCTTGAGTGTATACAGAGGAGTGAATTGATGGCCACAGGGTATGAGTGTCAACCTGATTTCTGCGGTGATTGTGCCAAGTGCCCGCCAGCAGAATTGATTGACAGCTTCTCCAATACTTGGGATTATCCAGATTTCCTTCTTACTGTTGTCTTGATTTCCCCTGAGAAATAATTTGGGGGAGCCCTCTTCCCCCATGTGCATGTTTACTGTATTGGCTGTGCATATTTACTCTTTTGTGACTTGCCTGTTCATGCTTTTTGCCCATTTTTCCATCCAGTTGTGTGTTCTTCCCTCAGGTTTGGCTATCGTGATTATAGTACTGAGTTATGGTGTAGGGGAGCAAGGCTGGACCAGGCAGGCCCCAGGGATGGTGGCCCAAGTGGGGCTTCACTCTCCTGTCCTTTGCCTTTTCACCGAGGATCCATAGCAGCCAGGCACTGTGACAGCCCTTCCTCCTGTATGGCTTCATCCATCCCTGCAAAAGGTGGTCTGTCTACCTCCATCTCAGGCTCTGAGTGAGGCAGAGGCTGACCAAAGTCAACTAGCTGTTTTGTGGTAGAGCTGAGATGGGCAGTGCCAAGTTCCCTGCTGCTGGGAGATTCTTCTGTTTTGTGAGCCTGCCAGATTTCAGATTCTCTAAGCTGACATGTATTTGAGAACCTTATCTTGTTGGTAGGCCATGTGGCAGCCAAGTGAGAATTCATAGGAAAGTCACACAGCTAGGTTTCCATCCTAGCCCCATCACTAGGACTCTGAGAGAGTACCTCAGTCTGCTCATCTGCAGAATGGGGGAGTCGCATGATCCACCTTGCCAGGTGAAAACATTGTGAGGGATATAAGACCCTGGCACCTGTAGATTAAGTCCATCAGAAATCATCCCTTTACCCCTCCCAGGAGGCTCACATGCCCATCTCAGATGAAGATGAGCTCAAGGAATTGAGGATGCATGCACTAGATTTTATTCTCGGTGCAGTAGAGTGGGCAGATGTAGAGAAGAATGGGGAGAAGCTATTGATGCAGTTGCTAATCTAAGCTCACCATTTGGACTCTACCTATGAAATGAATCTGCCTGTCAGTCTACTTCTCACACCTCTGTCACCACCTTCTGGTTCAAAACCTCCATCTTTAGAGAGTTATTGCCCAGACAGCTCCATCAGCCCCTCATGTACCCCCGCCTCCAACCACACAGCCATCCAGCATAGCATCTTCTCAGCATTGCTCTGATCATGGCATCCCCCTGTGTAAAACCCTGTAGTGGTTTCCTATTCCTCTGGGAATCAAATATGGACAGGGCCCCTGGTCCTTTACAGACCTTGGTGACCTGCATCCAGACTCCATTTCCACTCCATCTTCATCTCATTTCCACCACAGACCCTTGCCTTTCTTTTGACCCTCAAGCATGCTTTCTCCCTAGATGTTCTTCTGTCCTTCCATTCCTGGCTCACATGTCACCTCCCTAGAGAAGCCTTCATGACACCCCTTGTAGCATAGACCACCTGTCCCTGTCTGCTCCTTACCTTGCCGAATTTTTCATATCACGTCACTACCTGGGGACAGATTCTCTATTTGCTCATTTGTGCAGCACTGTATGAGAGTTCAGCCCTGAGGCCACCTGCTTGGCTCTTTTCCTGTCTTCCCCACTTACTAGCTATGGACCTTGACCAAATAGCAATGATAATAGCATCTGTTCCATAGGTTGTGTCCCATAGGTTGAGATCATTTATTCCCCATCAAGCATTCAGAACTGTCTGGCACAGTTCTCCAGAAATCATAGTTGTGGCGTTGCTATCATCTATCTCTTGGGCCAGAAGTCAGCTCTGTGAGGAAGCAGAAGCCTCTGATACAGCACCTGGCATGTGGAAGACATGGTGGCCACAGATGGGCACTGAGGATGTGGGGACCTCCCTGGGTACTGGTACCTGCCCTTAACTCCCTCTGGAGGCAGGAAACGGAAGAGAAGGGTGAGAGGGAGAAGGTGGCAATAGATAGGAGATATCCCAGCAGGTTTCCACTCAAATGCCATCTCCTCCAGGAAGCCTTCCTTGACCATCAAGGTTGGTCAACTTGTATTGATGTTTCTACAGCACTTACCACTCTCAGAAGTAACATTGCTTACTTTTGTAAGGATATGTCCAATATCAGTCTTTTCCCTGACCGTGGGGGTGTCCATGGAACCCAGGCCTGTCAATCATCTTCTCCTGGGACACCCCCAGAGCCTGGCACACAGCAGGTGCTCAGGAAACACATGAAGAAATGCACGACCCTGAAGCTCCTCTCTACCCTGTACCAGCGGTTGCTCTGAGCCCCTGAGGACAAGACCTGGCTCTTGTTTCTCTTCTGACTCCCAGGTCTGGGTTATACCTCATGCACAGGAAGCACTCTGTTCCCTCCGTTGTGTGAGCAAATGCTTTTTATTGTGGCCCCAATACAAGACTGCACATTTTCATTTTAACCCATTTTAGCTTGGCCTTCTGTTGGTTCTCCCTTCCACCTTTGCACTGGCTTCAAATGGGATAGAAACTCTGATTAGGTCAAGGCCTAGGGAAGACCCCTTTCCCATAGCATGATTTGAGAAGACTTGGTCCCAGGGTCTGTTCAGCAGAACAGTAGGGCCCACCCCCTCTCTTCCTCCCTCCACTACCACCAAACCCTCTGAAGAAACGTAGGAGGGTTTTTTGGATGATAAATTGGGGAACTCAGAATGCTATGCTCCCTGCTCAAGGGAGCCAGAATGCCCACCAGCACATTAAAGGCTCTGAAAAGTCTTACAGGCAGGTGAACAGCTTGAACAGTGTTCCCCTGGAGGGTCCATTCATTTCTGACCTGGGACTCACTGACCATCTGGTGGAACTCCTCTTCAGAGGCCCCCCACACTAAGAAACACCACTCTGGAGATTCTCACAGCTTGATCATGCTCATAATGTGGTTTGGGACTAACCAGGAATTGACCTAGGTGTATTCAGTCACCAAGTCCTACGTCTTTCCGCAGTGGCACAGTAGAGGCACGCCCTAGCCTCTGACATTGGCATGCACGGTGAAATGTATTCAAGTCCCCCCCTCTTTCAAAGGGACTTGAAAGTCCCTTCAATCAGCCACAAAATTCAGAATACCTGGTTTTCTACAGTAAAACATTTGTATGAATATATAATGTATATGTAGTAATGCACAGTATAGAAGGAAGAGTATGTGTCTAAAGTATAAGTGTACATGTTAGTGTTCTTTTGTTTTTTTGATTCCACATGTACGTGGATTTCTCTGTATTTGACTTTCTGCATCTGATTTGGTTCACTTTGTGTAATGTTTTCCAAGTCCATCCATGTTGTCACAAATGGCAGGAGTTCCTTCTTCATTAGGGCTGGATAATATCCAACTATATGTATCAATCATATTTTCTTTATCCATTCATCCATTGATGTTCACATAAGTTGTTTGCACATCTTGGCTTTTGTAGATAATGCTGCAGTGAACACAAAGGTGCGGGTATCTTTCCAAGAGAATGATTGCGTTTTCTTTGGGTATGTTATCCAGGAGTGGGATTGCTGGATCATATATGGTCATTCCATTTTTAACTTTATGAGGAACCTCCATACTCTCTTCTATAGTGGCTACACAAATTTACATTCCCTCCCCCCCTCCAACAATATTGTCCTTTATCTTTCCCTAGGTGCTTTTGGTTGAATTCATCTAGTTTAAATCCTCGTGGGATCACACACCACAAGCTCCCCCCTGCCCCACCGTTGTGTCCACCCATTCAGTCATTTATCCGCCCCAAGCATATTTACTAGAATCTTCTGTATGTAGACTGATGAATAGGCCACGGGCTCTGCCCTCAAGATGCTCATGGTTTGGTGGGGAGAAGCAGCAAAGCTGAAATGTGCTCTGGGATCTCATAGAAGAGGAGAGGGCACTGGGCAGGGGAGCAGGTGGATTGTAGCACAGCAATGGGCTGGTCCACCACCGCGGGAAGGAGGGAGGGAGGGAGGGAGGGAGGGAAGGCCATGGTGGCAGAGAAGCAGTGAAGAGAGGGACTTGCAGGTGTGACCCAGGCACCCCAGACGCTAGGGTGTGGGGTAGGGAGCACAGAAAGGGGCTGGAGAGAGAGGTGGACATGAATCAGTCCAGCACGGCTCTGCCTGGGAGGGGATCTGTCAGAAGAATTTCTTTCCCCTGTGTCAGGGGAGAGACAGGATGTGGGAAGACAATCACATTCTTAGCACATATAGAAATTTGCAATGTCCCCAGCATTACTGTCAACAAAGAAATGGTGATTTCCCGACGTGTGCTCCTGGGGACTGCTGCATTCTTTTCCAGATACTCACGACCTCCTGTTTGGTACTCCCCCGCCAGAATTTTTCCAGGGATGGGCACAGATGACCTAGGATTCAGGCCCTGGGAGGGCACTACGCCCTCCTGCGTCTGCAAACCCGGTGATTTTGAAGCATTTCTGGACTTCTGCTCCTGTGACATTTGTCACCAGTTCTCTAGTGCCGCTCCCCCTCCCTCCCTGGGGGGACCTGCTGGGCCTAGGGTCCCTCCCCTGGGAATCTGCACCCCCACAAATGGCTCTGTCTTTTTGCCCCTTTCGGGCTGTGAAAGAGACTAGAGCACATGTCTGGTGAGCTAATGACCACTTAGAGGGATGGATTCGAGGCCTTTCCAGGGAGTGAGAGAAACAGAAGCAAGGGGCGGGCCAGCTCCACTTTCTCTCTGCCATTTCTTAACAATACGCCATCTTGCCCGAGCGAAAGACCTATTCTTTCCCCATTCTTGCTTAGAACGCAGCTAACAAAGGACTTTTTGTCTCGTTTGCATTTTTTTTTGCAAGCCTCAGTTCATCCTGGGTTTTAGCTCTCCTGACGCTATTCTTTGAGATGAGTCTTTTGTTATAATGTTCCCGTTCCAGCTTTCCTATGGTGGACAGACAGACAGACACACACACACACACTCACACGCTTACACCCTTACACACGCGCTGTCTTTCATTCATCAACTGTGGGAGACTTCGCAGATAAACAATCCAGCTCCCCACAGCCTCGTGGGAAGAGACAAGAGTTCAGTTCAACACAAAGTAAGGAACGCTAAGGTGCGGGACCACAAGCAGAGGGAGGGGATGTCAAGAAGGTCCCTCAGAGAGGGGACACTGGAGTGGCATCCCCAGCATGCATCTTGTGGGAGCTCCTGCTTATTGATCCTTTCCCAGGTGTGGACCGAGTCTGTTTTGTGCTTTGTGTTTTTTTTGCCATCCAAACAAGGAGGTTAACTTAGGCCTTCAGAGGTCCATTAACTCATCCAAGGTCCTGCCATGGGCAAGCAGAGCCAGGATGCGAATCCAGATTTATTGACCTCCAGGGCCCTACTTCTAACCACCTGGCTACATTGCCCCTCATCAGGCAGATGGGAGGAAGGGCACGTCCAGGCTGAGGGAACAGCATGTGCAAAGGCACGCTGGCAGGAAGGGGCAGACGTTGACCTTTCGTGGATGGTCAGCGGTGTGCGCTGGCTTTGCCCAGTGAGAGGAGAGACCCTGGGCTGGAGGGCAGACAGGCGAGAAGGGCACATGCCCCTCCCCCAGTTTCCGGTGCTGTGGGCCCATTATCTGAGCCAGGCGCAGCCCAGACAGGTACTCCCTACACACACCCCCCCTTCTTCCAGTTGCTCATCGAGAGGCTCTCTAGTTCCTCTGGATGGAGACAGCCAGCTGTGGCATTCTGAGCCCAGAAGGGCTGTGAGCCGCCATGCCACGGGACTGGCAAAGGCAACCTTTTTCCATCTGTATATTTTCCAAATCATCATATATTTCAGCTTGTGTCACTGCAGATTGCTCACTCTCTGACCCACTGGCTTTAAATAGCAAAAGAAAAAAAATACAATGCACTTTGTGGTTTCCAGTAAGATACCGTAAATACACCCAGATAATATTCCGGGGCAAGCCATTTACAGCGATTGCACAGGGCGGTGGAATGGAATCTTTCGGGCAGGCTTGCTCATCAGTTTATTTCCTCTGTACCCGCCGGGATCGTTATGGAGCTGGGCTGTGTGGAGGGCATCAACCAGGCTACCCATTTTCACCTCAGTGATAACCCGGTTCTTTGCTGAGCACCTTCTCGGGGTCTGGGCTCTTCACCTCGAGGTTGCACTAACTCTTCCTGGCAACTTGGCAGCGTCCTCCTGGTGGTTCCCATTTCACAGATGTGCAAGCTGAGACTCAGGGAGGCAGTGTCCTTGCTCAGGGTCACCCGGCTGAATAAGGAGTAGAGAGGAAGGACAGACAAGCCCTATCTTACCCAAGTTCTGAGTGGAAGCCAGCCACTTCTGGGTGGAAAATGTACCTGCACTGAGAATTAAGGAGGATGGGGTGGAGGTGAGAGTGGGGGCCTCATGTCGGGAGTGAGGAGAGCCTGGGTCTAGTCCCCCTGGTCTTGCTGAGTCGCTGGTGACTTTGGGCAAGTTTCCTGGCCTCCATGAACCTGTCATTCCAGGAGGGACCCATGGGCTTTCTGTCTGTGGCTCTGGCAGTCTATTCTCTGATTCTGGAGACATGTGGGGCCTCTGTGCAGGGCAGGATGGTGGAGCCAGCCGAACCTGTCACTGCTGCCCTGTGCCCCTGGCTCACCTGCCTCTGCCACTGGCTAGACCACTTCGGGGTCCTCATCAGGGCCACCCCTGCGCCTGGAGCCCTCTCTCCCCACAGACAGAGGTGCATGGCTGGCTCCTTGGAGCTCTGAAGTTGCCACCCCTACTCTTTCCCTGTTCCCAGCACTGCTCTGTTCTATGTTCTTCAGAGTCCTCAGCTGCCACCAAGTGGTGTGATCTTACTGTCTGTCCCCCAGTGAAGGCAAGACCATGCCTGAATCTGTCCTTGTGGTATGTCCAGCACAGTGCCTGGCACCTAGTAGGCATTCAAGAAATATGTGTGGAGAGCAGGAACAGGGCACATGGCTTGGTCAAGGAGGTTTGATGGAGGTTCTTCCTCTGCTCATGGGTGGGAGGGACAGGTTGACAGTCCAGACAGAGAGGACATGGGTCTTTTCTTGGAGGGCATGTGGTCAGCACTGGCCCAGCCCAGTGTGTGTTGCTCTCTGACTTCATGTGGAAGACCTGGGGAGGAGCCTGGGCTGAGGCCAGGAGGACTGAGTGGGCATCATGGTGTTGAGGCAGGAGAGTAGGTTGGACTCTGGAGCAGAGCTAGTTGGGTTTAATCTCAGCAGGTTGCATCACCTCTCTGAACCTTAGTTTTCCCATATGTAAAATGGAGACAGTAATGGTCCACACCTCATAGGGTAGTTGCCAGGATTGAGTTGATCTATATTGAGTGCTTAGGGAAGAGCCTCGCAAATAGTGTTTTATGACTTTGCTATGCTTATAAAGACCTGTGCCATTGGACAGAGTTTCTGCAGCAGTAAAACAGATGTCCTACACACACTCTTGCAGATGTCTCAAGAGAGACTGACAAGGTGCCATTTGGGAAATCACCCAGCTAGAGGGGCTCCCTCAGGTGCTGAGACAGGGGCTGTGCTGGGAGCCCTGAGCATGGTCAGGGTCTAGGGCAGTCTGTGGAGTGGTTAGAGACAGCAGGTGACCTCCAAGTTTTCATACTGGCTCTGCCTGAGTAAGTCACTTTTCTGAGTCTCAGTATCCCCACTGATAAAATGCAGTATCCCCATGCAGGAGGCATGGATGGATGGAGTGTAACATGGTCTCTCACCCTGAGAGGCTGAAATTTTAAGATCTGGAGATCCTTGGAGTGCCTGGGAGGCTCAGTTGGTTGAGCGTCTGCCTTCAGCTCAGGTCATGATCCTGGGGTTCTGGGATCGAGCCCCACATCAGGCTCCCTGCTCCCCAAGGAATTTGCTTCTGTCTCTCCCTCTGATGCTTGTTCTCTCTCTCTGTCTCTCAAATATTTTTTTTTAATCTTAAAAAAAAAGATTTTGAGATTCTTCTCTACCTTCTTTTTGCCATCAAAACCTGTTCTTAGCTTAGCAAGTCATTTGCTTAGAATGAGCCTTATAAATTATTTGTTGATATGTTTTAACTGATAACCGAATGGCATTTCTTGGCAGATATAAAGGTATTTTGATAAGCATCCATGCCTTAAGCCAAAGGAATCTCTCTTACTGTGGGCTTTCAGGTGCAGCAAGGAGCCAGGAAAGGAGGTGGGTAGGACCGAGAAAGGACACTTGGGCTTACAGTCCCAGTTCTGGCCGTGGGTGAGTGGCCTCAGTAAATCACGTCTACCTCTCAGAGTCTTGGTCTCCTCACCTGTAACATTGTGGAGAATGGTGTCTTGGGAGATACCACACAGAGCCAAGTGTAGGTCTGGCACATAGGAGGTGCTCAGCAAATGCTACTTTCTGCTTTCTCACCCTAACCCCAACTCCCCACAAAGCCACCCAGCCTCTGGCTAACTCTCTGCTGATACCCTGGGGGCAGTAGGTTGAATGGACCAAGTTCACCACTGCTCCCCACCTGCCTAATCAGACCCTCCCTGCACCTCACTTGGGGTGGAATAGGTAAGCATACTTTTCCAAAGTGCCTAGCAGGGAGCCTGGCAAATAAGCCCTAAATAAAGGTCATGTGGTTGTTGGCCACTGACCAAGTTTGGAGCTTTCATTCTTTCATTCATTCATGCATGCATGCATGCAACAGAATTTACCAAGTACCTACTGTGTGTCAGGCTCTGGGGACCCAGTGGGGAACATGACAGAGTGATTGCCTTCAAGGAAATTATATTCCAGCGGAGCAGTGGGAGCGGTAGGTGTGTGAGGAACAGACGATAAATCTAAAATGGCAGGAGGGCTATGGAGAAAATTAGATCAGGGGCGGAGGGAGTTTCTTTACCTCCCAAGGGTGTGCCTGTAAGTTCATCAATTATAATCGCTGTAATACTCACTAGCATTTGTTTAAGCACCAGCTATGTGCCAGGTGGTACATATTTCTTCCTGCAGAGTAGGTGATACTAACAGACATGGAAATGGAGGCACAGAGAGGTTAAGTGACTTGCCCAAGGTCATCTAGCTTCTGGCAGGGGTGCAGCTGGAATGCAGCCCTGCTCATTCATTCATGCCTCACACATTGTGGTGAGGGTTGTAAACAGTGGAAGTGAGACAGACACGATCCCCATCCTCCTATGAACCTGAAGGGTGGCTGAGTACACAGACAGCAAAATGGGACTTGGAAGTGATAATAACAAAAACGACCATGATGGTTGGCATTTACGGAACACTTAGTACACGCCAGGCTCTGTGCTCAGCACCTTCGCCTCATTCTGTGATTCAGTCGTGGTTGATGTCATTGTGCCCATTTCACAGAGGAAGCAACAGGGGTGTAAAGGGGTTAACAGCCTGATGCCCAGGCCAGTTTCCTCAGTGGCCAGGTGGGCGGTGGGGGAGAAAGGGAGGTGGGACTGGGCAGTGCCAGTCTAATGTTGGTGGGCAAGGCCACTGTCCAGGTCAATAGCAGAGGTTCACGGTGACTCTTAGCATCCAGAGGCACTGGACTTGAGCAGCCAGTCCCTGGGTTCCTGGGGACTCTCACAGCCATAGCCTTCACGTCCCTGGGGCAGGGGTGCTGAGGTGAAGGCCAGATTGGCAGAGAGGGGAAGGCCATGGCGCATGGTGGCACTTCACTCTGGTGTGGGGAGTCCACCTTGAACTCAGGGGAGTTAAATGTGTCAGGGTGCAGCTGTCCTCCCCCAGCCTTAAGGGGATGTGCCTGGAAACAGAAGCTGTGTTTGACTGTCTGTCTGTCACCATCTCCATCACTGTATGCTACTCAAGGGCTCAGGGACACCAGGGGACCATCCTGCGGGGAGGGTTCAGCAGCTGCACACAAAATTACCACAAAGGTCCTGCCCCTCCCCACCCTGCCCCTGCCCCCCACCCCACCGCCCCAGGGAGGAGTCTGGGAGAAGAGCAAGGCTCTGATGACCAGCCTGCCCCCCCTCAATTTGTATACTCCATTCTTGATCTGGTCAAGGGGACAGGTCTCCCTTCAGCTGGAGAGCCTGCCAATGGTGCCCGCTGCACCTCGGGTCATTTAATTCCTGGGGACCGGTCTTGACCTGTATAGGGTGTCTGGAGGCTCAGTCTGTGGCTCAGCTCTGCTGCTCCCCGTTTGGGTGGCCTGCGCAAGCTGGACCTTTCTCCTGGCTTCAATTCTTTCAAACATAAATGAAGATCAATGTAGCCTCCCAGCCTTTACCTTTCCCAGCAGTAAAGGACTGTTACTACCGACATCAGGAGACATTGTAATAAATCTAACCTTTGGCGCCCCTTTTTCATACTGGGCCCTGTGCTAAATGCTTCATCTTTGTTAGTTTTTTTTAATCCTCTACCCTAAGAAAGTGAATGGTTGTTATCCCGATTTTATAGTGGAAGGACTGAAGCCCAGAGTTTGGGTGAGAGTTTACCTGAGGTCACACAGCTGGAAAGCGAAATGGGGATGACCTCCTGCCCGTCGTCTTGCTCTCTTTATGCCCTTCATCTGATGATTCTCTTCTTTGATGTTGTTGAGGGTCTAATCTCACTGTTGGCTGTCTCCAGCATATTATTTTCTTGTGTGTTTGATGGTCTGTGCTGTGAACTGATGCCTGGGGTCTTTGTCTTTGCTTCTCCAGGGGTCTTAGGGAATCACCAGCCTGGGGCCGGTCTTCCCCCCTGACTTGGGAGCCCCTGAGCATACAGAGGGACAAGTTGGAGCCAAATCTCAAAGGCAGGGACAAGACTCCCAGTTCCCAGGAGATTCTGGTTTCCTCGCCCTCCTACCTCCTGTTCTGGCCACGTCACACCTGCTTTCCTGGGGGCGGGGCTGATTTTTCCCAATCTACCCTCTGCTGTGGAGTCTATCCATCAAGTTTCCAATGTTCTGCCCCGGTGGGACTCAAGTCCTGATCACTGGTCCTTGAGGCCTTAATTCGTCCTTGAGGCCTTAATTCGCTAGCTCCCTTTTCTGCAAGAGCCCAGCAACACGAGATGGCCACTTTCTGTTCCTACTTGTCCTGCTGCTGATCAGTTCTGTCTCCAACACATGGCCCCCCACGGATTCCCTGGCCTTCCTGTGAGCCCAGCCATGCACTAGAAGGTGTTATGCAGCATTTCTTAATTTCACATCAGCGTTGTCAGGTGTCCAGCCTGCCCGGAGGTCGAGCCTATGCATATATCCACCCAGGGGCTGCCCCCTGTTGATGTTACTTTGTGCTCAGCCCTCTGCAAGGCGCGTGTGACACATGTATGGTTTCTCATACCAGTGTGATCAATAAGGTGTGCAGAATCAGGAACCTGGTAGGTGCTCAAATAATGCCCTTCTTCACATCCCAGGGGTTGAGATACTGTCAAAAGGAGAAGTGCCCGGTGTAGGGGTGTTTGTTGAGCTGGGCGTTGGGCTAAGCGTGTCACACACACTCCTGTAACTTCTCAGCTGCTCCTATCAGGCAGGCATTGGCATCGTCCGCATTTCCCAAATAGGGAGACTGAGGCTTAGAGAGGAGGAGGAACTTGCCTAAGTCACGGGCAGGAGGTGGTGGAGCTGGGATTGGAAGCCCTATGAGAACAGGAGCCCCACGGATGGGCTGGCATGGAGCATCAGGGCAGAGGGCCCTAATATAGCAAAGCCATCCGACAGGTGGAGAGGCCTGCATGTCTGCAGAGCGAGAAAGCCGTAGTCGGGGATGGGGTGAGGGCAGATTGTTTGTGGCTCAGCAACCTGGGTGAGGGAGGCCTGGAGGTGGATGGGGAAATCATGACCTGAGGCCTGAAGCAGCTTGGAGGTTGCCTCACCCAATCCTCACCCACCGCTGAGGGCATGGCGCCACAACACCCTGGAACCCTTCTCCCTGCCCCTTAGTGCTGGCTCAGCCCTGCCTCACTCACTTGTTGTGGGCGCGAGGCCTATTCTTCCGGGGAGCCCTCCCTGAACCCCCACTGTGAGAGAAAATTTGCTGAGGGCTCACTTGGGGCTTCCCATAGAGTGCCTGGGTTCATCTTCATCATGTACAGTAGACTCTGCTCTTGAACCCTTTTTGTGGATGGAGAGAATGAGGCTCAGAAAGGCTAAGAGGCAGAGTGGCAGTGCTGCTGTGCGCAGCTACTCGGGATCCTTCCACTCCCACTTAAAGCCCTAGCACCATCCTGCAGGGCCTTTATACATCCTTATAGGCAGTTTCCAGCCTCCTGGCAGGGCCGTCTCCAAAAATCTGGGAAGACCTGTGGGAAGGCACTGCCTCAGTGCCCCCCCAACGCCCTCCCCTCCATTGAAGCTACTTGTCCAGGGTTCCTCCTGCCCCTTTCCACCCTGACTGTGGGCAGTCCCTCTCCCCTCCACTAGCCCTTGCCTTCTGTATCAGACTGATGCCCGAGGATGCAGACGTGAAGGGGGCCAGGTCCCAGCCTTCTCTGGAGAGGCTCACAGTCTAGTGCGAGGGCCATGGAGAAGAGGAAGGGATGACCCTATAAAGGACAGGTGACACGCAACAATAATAATAGGGATCAGGAGCACAAGACCTGCTGTCAGGCAGGAGCATGAGCCAGGCACGGAGTTGAGAGACTCTTAACGTTCTCTGTCATTGCTCTGAGAAAGGCACGATTGCCATGTCCCCACCTTATAGCTGAGGAGACTGAGGCATGGGGAGGGGTGGTGGTTGGTTGCTCTGGCTTCGGGGCCTGCAGGTGTTTAAGAACTCCTGCGTTGTGGTCTGTCGCCAGGTGCCGGGAGTGCGCTGCCAGGGCTTCAGGGCGGCCTCAGGTTGGCGGGCAGTGGGCGTTCTCACCAGGGCGCCACATCGGGCCTCGCCTGGAGGCTGGACGCGGGCCCTGCGCCTTCGTGTGGCTCTGTCCAGCGGACGCCCCGGGGCGTCGACGCATGGCTCTGGATGGGTGCTGCGAGCGCCCAAGGTGGAGCTTCCGGGGAGGGAGGGAGCGGCGGGTGCGCTGGGCGGGCTTGCCGCAGGGCGCCCGGGCCTGACGCCGTCCCCTCCTCCTCTCCTCGCAGGGAGCCGGGAGGCTGCCTTCACCTACGCCATCATCGCTGCCGGCGTGGCCCACGCCATCACGGCCGCCTGCACCCAAGGCAACCTGAGTGACTGTGGCTGCGACAAGGAGAAGCAAGGCCAGTACCACCGGGACGAGGGCTGGAAGTGGGGTGGCTGCTCTGCCGACATCCGCTACGGCATCGGCTTCGCCAAGGTCTTTGTGGATGCCCGGGAGATCAAGCAGAATGCCCGGACTCTCATGAACTTGCACAATAACGAGGCGGGCCGAAAGGTAGGCAGCCCGGGGCGGACGCCCGGCAGCCCGGCAGGCCGCAGACAGCGCCGCTCAGCGCCCGCGCGGCGCCACGCGGGTCGGGCCCGGACACACAGAATGACCGGGTCCCTCTTAGCACCGAGGGCTGTGACCCGGCGGCATGGCAAGAGGGAGGGGGGCGACGCCCTGTCCTTGAGTCCACGGAGTCGGCTAGGGCGAGGGGGACGGGTGGAGGTGAGCTCGGTAGGAATCACCCCTGAGGAGCAGTTGCCGGGGCCGCTGAAGTGTCCTCGGTCGCCTCCACCAAGATCTGGAGCTCAGAATAAGGGAGGTGACTGTTCCATCTCGATTGCCTCTTCAGATCCTCCTGCATTCTAGGCTTAGCTTACAAGAGAGTCAGGGATGCTTCGGGATGTTCCCAGTGGAGGCGGCTGGGATGGAAAGGGGGCTGGACACTCTGTCCCATGAGCAGCTGGCTCTCCCAAGGCAGGGGAGCACATGGGTCTGCAGGCCCAGAGTATAAAGGAAGAGCCTGTGGGGAGTGAGTGTCACACAGAGGCAGGTCCTGCCACTGTGAGGACAAGCCGCAGCCACTGAGAAACAGATTGAGTTGCCCAGGAAGTGAGCTCTCCATCCCAGGAAGTATGCAAGCGCCAGCAGCTTGAACAGGTGTCTCGGGGCACCCAAAGTAGGCTGCCTGGTGTGGACGGTGTCTGGGGCAGAGGCCTGAGGTTGGGGGTGGGTTCTGGAAGTGCCTGTGAAGGCCAAGGTGCTCAGAGCCCACTCGGGAGAGGAAAATCTCCAGGGACTAGTTGGAGCTCCATAGAGGAGCGTCTGTGAGCCAGGGCAGATAGGGAGGGAGGGCTCCATGCTACCTGGAAATGTGGGAGCCACAGGAGCCGGGCTGGAGCAGGAGTGACAAGCGTGAGGGAGACCGTGCATAGGGCGATGGTGAACCAGGGAACCCGGGCCCCATTTATGAGACTCCCGCTGGGTTCCTGCCTGCTATGGCTACGTGGGGAGGCCGGCCCACGGCTGCCAGACTCAGACTTCTACGTGTAATCGCTTCATTTTTAAGTGTTGGACTTTAAAACTGGTAGTCACTGGCAGACTCTTAAAAAATACAGAGAAGGTTGGGACACATGGGTGGCTCAGTGGTTGAGCACCTGCCTTCGGCTCAGGGCATGATCCCAGAGTCCTGGGATTGAGTCCCTCATCGAGCTCCCAGAGGGAGCCTGCTTCTCCCTTTGCCTGTGTCTCTGCCTCTCTCTGTGTGTCTCTCAGGAATAAATAAATGAAATCTTTAAAAAAAATAAAGAAAAGGTGAAAAGAAAGATCACCAGAGGCTCAGTTGCATACATCTCCTGGCAACATATAGGCCTTGAGCTGCTCATTCGGGTGATGGAGGATTTTGTGGCATGGTCTTGTTCTGCGAGAGCGCATCCATGGAACAGGTGTCTCCTGGCTCTGGATGTATCAGCTCACTTAATCCTCTAGGCGTCCCTGTGAATGGTCTTGTCATTATCCCTGTTTCACAGGTGAAGACATTGAGGCACAGAAGTGAAGGAGGTTCCACAGCTAATGAGCAAAGTCAGAATTCGAACCCAGCACATCTGGTTCTCGAGCTGGGCAGTCTTTGCTTGCCAAGGTGTGATGGTCAGAGCATGGGCCGGCAGTAGGCTGCCTGGGTTCACGCTCTGGCTCTGGCACTCCTTCCTTCCTGGGAAGGAAGCAGAGCTGGCAGGAGTGTCCTTAGGGCTTTGGTGGAGAGCGAAGGAGACAAGGCAGGAGGGCACTTACCGCGGGGCCTGGCACAGAGTTAGTCCTCGGCAAGGTTGGGTGTGATTACAAGTTGTGCAAACATGTGTCATGTTCGAGGCAGTCTGTCTGGCAAGTGGTGTCAGGAGTAGCCCGCACACCTGCAGGGGAGCCAGCCCCCCCTGGCGTGCAAAGGAATGAGACAGGCCAGCTGGCCCTTCCTGCTGCCTTCGGGTCCCCTGCCTTCCTCCTCCTCTCCAGCCTCCCACCGCATCCTGTGTGTCAGAGCCTCCCCAGCTGCCCTGCCACGGTGAGTCACACAGGCAGAGCGGCTCACCTGGCCCTCCCAGGACGATGTCCTGGGGCGAAGTGTAAGGCCCTGCCTGTTCAGTCCCCCAGCTGGGAGCTCCTGCCTGGGGCCAGCGCCCCCCCTCCAGGGTTCTCCGCTACTCATTCCTTCCTGTTTCTGTGGTCAGATCACTCCTTAGGGTTGAGGTCACAGCTCTTAGGCTTCCTCCTGCCCTGGAAGCTCCTGCTCCCTGGGGGTGGACGGAAGGAAGGCAAGTGGCTTCCCTCTTCCGGCCTGTTTCTTCACCTGTGCCTACCTGGTTGGGCCCCTAGGAGACCTAAAGGAGGGACTCCTCTAGCCTGGGGTAAGAAGGACTCTGGGTATATCACATGCAAGACGGCTTGGGAAGCCACGCAGTTGCAGCAGGTGCGAGGCCCGTGGTGCTGTGCCAGGCAGCTTTGGGGCAATGCAGATGATGGGAGCTGTCAGAGGTCATAAAACCAACCTCAGTGGGCTTCCTGGAGGAAGTAAGTGAGGTCTGGCTAGGCAGAGAAGAGAGGTGAAGAGAACCCAGGTCTGGGTGGGGACTTAGGGCCAGTTTAGGGGCCAGAGCAGCTGGTCTGTGGGTCCTTGAAGGGGTAACAGCACCTGAGGAGCCGGCAAGGTTACATGCCAGGTTAAGGAATGAGGGCCTTGCGTTCTCCCCTCAGATTTTCCTGTGGCTGCCTTCTTACTGTTTAGGTTTCAGCTCAGCTGTCTTCTCCTCAGAAAAGCTTTCCTTTCACTTCCTTCCCAGCCCCTTCTCAGATGTTGCCTCGTTCTGGAGCTTTCTGCTCTCCCTAGACCATAAGCTTGATGAGGACAGAGACCCCGTGTGTCTCACTCACGGCCACATGCCAGAGCCTGGCAGGCAGAGGCATTCTACATAGGTACGGAGTGAATGGTTGAGTGCCTGGTGGTCACTGGGGAGCCACTGATGGTTCTGGGGCAGAGGTGGTGCAGAAGTCCTAGGAGCTGACTCTGGGGAGGCGGAGTGAGGCCTCCGGCAGGGTTGGGAATGGGTCTGGGAAGAGAGCGGGTTGTGTCCAAGTTGATGTTTTAGAGCAGGAACAACTCTCCTAGCTCAGGGAAATGCAGCTGAAGGAAGCTCCGCACCCCTCCCAGCTCCAGTCTGGTTTGGGAGGACCCTTGCGGATGCCTTCCTAAAACAGCCATTCATTCACCCAGGCACTGTGTATTTTCCAGAGCTCACAGGTGGAATTCGAGACTTTCCAGTGTACACAGGAAGAGACCTGAGCAACCACCAGTCTGTCTCCTTGTGGGGTGCAATCAGAGGCCACCCAGGGCAGTGGCCACACTCCTCAGGCAGAGCACAGGGAGAAGGCAGCGTCCCAGCCTAGTCCTGCGGTGGCCAGACTCTCACACCCTGCTATAGGGCACCCCAAGGGTCCAGGCACACATCCAAGTGGTGAGGAGCAAGGGTAGCCACTTAGCCTGGGGTTGGTAAGGCTCAGTGTATATCAGCTCTGGGCCTCATCTCCATCTGAGGCCTCCATTCCACCATGTGATCCCCAGGTGCTGGTCAGGGCCAGGTGAAGGCATGGTGTAGGGGGCAGGGGGAGATGCCCGCAGGGTCCTGCCTTGTGTGCTGTTTGTTATTCAGAGGCACAGCGGCCCACCACAGGATTCCCCCACAATAGGCTTCCATGGCCCCACGCACAGGAGAAAGGAGGCCAGCCCACAGCCGCCCCTGGCTGAGCATCTTGGAAGGGATCGCAGATGTGTTTATCGCTGGCTCCCTTGCTCCTGCCGTGAGAAGACAAGACTCAACCCGACCGCAGGCTCTGGGCTTGTTGGCAGTGGTGAGAGAGCAAAGGAGGAGGAAGTTGGGAAGGGTTAGGCGTCCCGAGGGGCAGAGGTGGTGGCAGGCCCCGTGAGGGGAGACCCAGGGCAGCCCACCGCCTCACCTGGCAGGTGCGGGCGGGTAAAGGCCGTGGGGCATTGTGCCCTTATAA
The DNA here is from genome assembly GCF_048418805.1 of Vulpes vulpes. NCBI lineage: Eukaryota > Metazoa > Chordata > Mammalia > Carnivora > Canidae > Vulpes > Vulpes vulpes. The sequence goes on along the minus strand of NC_132788.1, from coordinate 57,309,319 downwards.
GTCTCTAGCTTGGGTGTGAGCCGGGGCAGAGCCAGGTGATCACCTGCAGATGCGGGCCTCGGGGTGGGGGCACTGCTGCAGGCCGCGGGGGCTCTCCCTCCCCTCTCTGTCTCATGTAGCTGTGTGGTCCGCGGGGTCAAGTTAGCATGGTCAGATGAGAAGAAAGAAGTGGGGGTGCCGACAGCTCTTTTGGGAAGGTGATCTTAGAGTCTCTGCCTACAGGCATTACAGGCCATAATATTTTTGGATTGACATCCCAGGCTATTCAGGTTGGGATTAGAATATTAGGTTCCCATTCTCACATGTGGAGCCTGGAGTCACAGGATCTTTTTGGTGGAAAAGATCCTCCCTTTTTGGGTGGGAGGGAGAGAGGTGTCAGAAGCGCTGGGCTGAAATCTTTGGATGGTGGAATCCATGGCTTTGCATGGTTTCTTTCCAGCCTTTTGGGGGAGATGAACTAACCCTGATTCTTGCCCTTAAGATAGTCTAGTGAGAGAGTTGAGAAGAACAAAAATTTGATTGAGGATGACCCTCCATAGGAGAAATGCAACATAGAGAGAAGAGGCAGTGGTTTCCTCTCAGAGAAGTCTGGAGACCTCTAGGAAGAAGGGACTCCTTAGCTGGGCTTTGAAGGATCAATAGGAGTCCTACTCGCAAGGCAGGTGGAGGCAGGGGGAGGGTAGTGCAGGCAGTGTGGGGCCGGCAGAGTGCTCTGTGGGTCTGGGGAGAGAGGGGGAATAGGTGATGAGGCTGGAGCGGGGAGCCAGGGCCAGATGTGAGGTCTTGAATGCCAGTTCAAGGAGTGAGACTTTCCCCTTCTGCAGGAGGTTCCTGAAAGACTTTGGCAGGGGAGTGCATGGGCAGGTTTCTGGCCCCTCTGGGATAAAGTACAGAACAGTGTAAAGGGGGCAGGGCAGCAGCATGTGGGGAGGGACAAGCCATTTAGGGAGCAGAATAGCCAAGACCCACCTTGAATTGCTTTTGGGATGGATGGGTGGGTGCTGCTTCTCGCTGGGGTCAGGACCTGAGGCAGGGGGAGGAAACCAGTCTCAGAGGAAATGATAGGGATGCCTTTGGGACTGGGAGATCCTGGGGGCTGCAAGTGGGGGTGCCCAGGGGCATCCTAGATGCCTGGGTCTTAATTCAGGAGTGAGGTCTTGGCTGCAGCCACTTCCTGGCAGCCACCAGCAGGAGGCAGTAACAGAAGCCCTGGTGTGTGATAGGCTTGCCCAGAGGAACCAGAAGTGGGAAAGCAGGAGAGCCAGGCACAGCCCTGGGGAGGGGAGCACTGGGCAGGAAGGCTGTGGGGAGCAAAAGAGTAGTCATGGAGGTGGAAGGAGAGACAGGTGTGGGGCCTTCCAGATGCATTCCCCTGCTGGGCAGGATGCCCCCTATCCTACCTCGGCAGACACCCCCTGCCAGGTCCCAGCTCTGGAACCCCAGCCAGGGGGCTAGGGGACCCGCCTCTCAGAGCCTCCGCACAGATACTGCACCTGGCAGGGCAGGCTGTCTGTCAGAGGCCTTCCTGTGCAAAGGGGAGTGTGCTGCAGCTCTGCGGGCCTTGAGGGAGGGAGGGGCCCCCCAGCATCCGTACCTGGGATTGTGGTGACTGAGTCCCAGAGAGGCAGCCCTGGGGATGGGGCCCAGCTGGGACTGGGCTGGCCCTGCTGGAATGTGCGCTTGCTCCAGGGAGGTGAGCTCAGGGGGATGGAATTCCACCGGAGTGAGAAGTCACCTTCCAGTCCCTGCCCAGCCTCTTGCTCACCGGAGGGAGGGGGGGTCGGTCTTGTCCCTTCCTGCCCTGCCCCGTCTGGTCTCGGTGCTCCTGGGAGCTGGATTCCCACTGTGCCCTGGCAGCAGGCAGGCCTGTGCATCAGGGGACACCAGGGACTTGGCCCCTGGCAGCTGGGGCGGGGCCCAGATAAGACTTACTGAGCTATGCTACGCTCCACTTTCCCAAGGGCCACTTGCATATTTGACCAGATGGAGTGGTCAGCGGTGGCACGTTGAGGGCCAGAGGAGCCAAGCCCGGCCTGGTCTGAAGCCAGCTGACCAGGCAAGGCTGTGAGGAGTCCACCCCTCAGCCTGCCATGCCCTCAATTTCTGCCCCAGATCCAAGCGCAGCTGTGTGTTCTCACCTTTCCCCATGGAGAGGCTTCTGGCCAAAATTGAGGGATATGGGCTAGTGGCGGCCTTGGACAAAACTTGACCTCCAGGGCTTCAGTTTCTTCCATGATCTCAGAAGCGTCTTCCAGATCCGACATGTGGGGAAGGGGAAGACACTCCTGGATTTGGCCGATCTTGTTCCCACCTCAGGACCTTTGCACATGTTCTTTCTTCTGTCTGGAATGCTCTTCCCTCGATCTTTGTATAACCAGCTCCTTCTTTTCCTTCAGATCTCTGCCCAGATATCCCCTTCTCAGGGAGCCCCTCCCTGACTTTCCTCTCCTACGTCCACCTCAGCTCTCTCTACACTACCCTGCTTTATTTTCTATGTGACTTTACCACCATATGAAGTTACCTTATTTACACAGATCATTATGCGTTTATTGCCTGTCTTCTTCCTCTGCAGTGTCAGCACCACAGGGTAGGGATGATGTAAGTTCAAGGCGTGTTGCCTGGCCTTAGAACAGTGCCTGGCATATAGTAAGAACTCAAGAAATATTTATTGAGTAAATGAATGAAATGACAAGTATCTGCTCTTACCTTGGGGAATTTCCCAGGAGTAAGATTGCCAGATAAAATACAGTTAACTCCCAGTTAAATTTGAATTTGGGATGACAAATTATTTTGTAGTATGAGTATGACCCAAGTATTATGTGGGGCATACTTATACTAAAAAAAAACTGTTTGTTGTTTAACTCAAATTCAGATTTTACTGGGTTTCTTGTATTTTTAAATTAAATTTCATAGGTCGACATATTATAAATATACACGCAATGGTCAGAACACAGAAACTTCCTATGTACCTTGGCCCAATTTTCTTCAACAGTTTGCAAAACTATAGTATAATATCACACCCAGGATATTGATATTGGTACAAGCATGACACGCAACATTTGCTTGCCGCAGGGATTCTTGAGCTGTATCTACTTTCTTCCTTCCCGTAACCCTGTCCTAATCCCTGGCAACTGCTCATCTGTCCTGTGTTCCTATAATTTTTATCATTTCAAGAATGTCGTATAAATGGAATCATGCAGTATCTAACCTATCGGGATTGGTTTTTCTCACTCAGCCTTATTTCCTCCAGATCTCTCCAAGTTGCTGTGTTTATCCATAGTCCATTCCTTTCTGTTACCATGTGTGCATGTGCCACAGTCTCTTTATAACCACTCACCTATTGAAAGACAGTTTGGGTCTGTTACACACAAAACTGAGTTGAACATTTGCGCACAGGTTTGGGGGTGAACATAAGGTTCCGTTTCTCTGAGATAAAATGCCCCAGAGTGCAATGGCTGGGATATACGGTCATTGTATGTTGAGCTTTGTAAGAAAGTGCATTCCCACCACCAACATATGAGGGATCCAGTTTTCCCCACATACTCACCAGCATTGGGTGTTCTCACTGGGTTTTACTTCCGCTGTTCTCATAGGTGTGTGCAGTATCACACTGTGGACTTTTTTTTTTTTTTAAGATTTTATTTATTTATTCATGAAAGACATACACAGAGAGAGAGAGAGAGAGAGAGAGAGAGAGGCAGAGACACAGACAGAGGGAGAAGCAGGCTCCATGTGGGGATCCCGATGGGGAACTTGATCCTGGGACACCAGGATCACGCCCTGAGCCGGAGGCAGATGCTCAGCCCCTGAGCCACCCGGGTGCCCCTCGCACTGTGGTCTTAATGAGCATTTCCCTGATGGCTGATGATGTTGGACAGCTTTCCACGCACTTATTTGCTATCTGTAGATCCTCTTCAGTGAGTTGTCTAGTCATGTCTCGTGCCCATTTTCTAATTGCATTGTTTATGTTTCAACTGTTGGGTTTTGAGATCTCTTTCTGTATTCTAGATGCTGGTCTTTTGTCAGACACATGGTTGGCCAATCTTTTTTTTCTCAGCAGATAGCTTGTCTATTCATCCTTGTCACAGGGTCTTTTCCAGAGCAGTACGTTTTTAAGTTTGATCAGACCCAGTTGATCAATTTTCCTATTTGTGGACAACGTTTTTGGTCTTGGCCAAGAACTTGCTGACTCCTGGCCCCACAGATTTTCCCTTTTTTTTCCAAAAGCTTTTGTAGTTTTACATTTTACATTTGAGCCCGTGATTCTTTTTTTTTTTTTAATTAACTCGTTCTTTTTAAAGCAACAAAGGCCGATTTTTTCAATTTATTAAAAAAATTTTTTTTTTAATTTGCTTACTTAGTTTTAAAGATTGATTAATTTGAGAGAACACAAACAGGGGTTGGGGCAGAGATAGAGGGAGAGAAGGAGGCTCTGCAGTGCAGAGCCCAACGTGGAGCTCAATCTCATGACCCTGAGGTCATGACCTGAGCTGAGACTCAGATGATCAACTGACAGAGCCACCCAGGCACCTCATAAAATTTATTTTTAATTGCAGTAAAATATACATAACACTTACCATCATAATCATTTTAAGATGTACAGTTTGGTGGTATAGGTACATTTATCTTGTTGTGCAACCATCAACACCACCTGTCTCCAGAACTTTCTTATCTTCCCATCCTGAAACTCTGTCCCCATTAAACACTAACTCCTCGTTCCCCCCTCTCCTGCAACCACCCTCCTATATTCTGTCTCTATGAATTTGCCTGCACGAGTGGAATCATGCACTGTTTGTCCTTTTTTGACTGGCTTATTTCACTGAGCACAGTGTCCTCAAGGTTCTGTGATCCATTTTGAGTTAACTCTCACTTGAGGTGTGTGTTTTAGATCACGGTTCTTTTTTTTTTTTTTTTCTTTTTTTTGGCATATCGATGTGCTTGACCTGCAAGCTGGGGACCCTACCCAGCCCCTACTGCTCCATAGAGGAGAGTGGCCTCAGGACAGGGGAGCCGAACTGTAGAATTATTTTAGAACTGACACCCTCCCTTCCTTGGGCCCATTTAATAGAAGAGAGACCGACACCAGATGCAGAGAGCCCTTGCCAAGACCACACACGCCAGGAGAGTGGAGGCGTAGGATTCGTACCTGAGGCCTGGCTCCCAGCCCTGCCTCCCTCCTGCCTCCCTCCTGTCCCTGTGGCTGGCCCAGGTGGGAGCTGGGCTAGATGAGGTGCTGATGTGGGGGCCCAGAGGTCCATCGGGGACTACTTCCTGGGATGACCAGGCTGGGGTGTGTGGGCCCAGGGGAAGGAGCCAGGATGGGTCTGGAGTAGAAGCTGTTGAGGAGGGGTCAGAGGAAAACCAGCCCAGGCCCAGGTGGATGATGCTCCTGAGGCCTGAGGTTTTCTAGTTTTCTCTGATGACACAGCAAAGGCAGAGCCCAGCCAGGTCTAGTCCCTGATGCCTTGGTAATAGCAGTGGATGGTGCTGGGGCAGGAAGGGGATGAGATAGGGGGCCACAGAGGTGGGGAGCAGAGGCAGAGCCCACAGAAGACAAATGTGTCTGGGTCCCCAGCTCCCTGGAGCCTGGTGCTCAGCAGCCCACTTTGCTCTGGGTGAGCTGCTAAGACCACCTCCCCACCCTGACCTGGGAATAGACACAGGCAGCCCAGCGCAGGCCCACAGGAGGTGGCTCCACACTCTGGCCTGGGAGGAGCTTAGGTTCAGCCTGGAATGGGCAGCCTCATCGACCCCCAGCGGCTGAAGGATGGGTTAGGGGTGATGGTGGTAAGGTAGCAGGCAGGCCCAGAACTCGTGAACTAGAGGAATATGGGAAGATGGAAATTGCAGTTCCAGTGAGGAAGAACTTGCTACCAGAAAGTGAGATCTGCTGGTGGGCAGGTATGTGTTTCCTGGGAGAATAAAGACACGATTCTAATATTAGCTCTTGACATTCATGTACTAATTTAATCCCACCACAGTTTTATGAGGTTAGCGTTTTCTGTTGTCTACATTTTACAAATGGAAAAACTGAGAAACAGAGAGGTTAAGAAACTTGCCCAAGGTCACACAGCTGGCAGGTGCCATCCTTGGATCTGAACCCAAGCAGTGTGGCTCCAGACTCAATTCCTAACCCCTGAACTGTCTTTACCAGCCTCAGGGGTTCTTGGGCTTGGATGCGTTTATCCTCAGCCCCGGTTCTGACACACTGTGATTCTAAGATGTTTTCCTAAGATTCTCAGATCCTCTGGTTTGGGGGGACTTGGAGACTCTACAGTCCTTGACCCCCAGAAGACTCCAGTGTCTGGTATTTAGGGGGCTGTGGATCACTCAGACACTGAATTTTCTCCCACTCCGGGTGCTGTGGCCCTGGGCCAGTCCTGGGCCACCGTCCCCTGCCTGGGAGAGGACACTTCAGGCCAGGAGGGAAGTTGGCTGTATGAGGACAATTCTACACATTGCCCCTTCCCAGTGGGGAGGGGTTCTGGCTGTCATGGGGGGTTCAGGAGGAGATGCCCACACCTGGCAGTGCCCAGGAATGCCCTCACCTGTGCAGAGACCTGGGGCACCTTCTGTTTTAACAGGCTTTCTGGGCTTGCTCAGCCTGTGAGGGTAGCCTGGGAGCCACCTCCTCTCCCCCTGCCAAATCCTCCTCATCCTTCCAGACAGCTGTGAGGGTCACCTGGGCAGCTCCCAGAGCCCAGGATGGGGCCTGGCACACAGCAGGTGTTCTCAGGGACATGGGGTGCTTAGAACTGTGCTGTTCTATACAGTTGCCACAGGCCATATGTGGGTATTTACATTTAAATTAGTTGCAAACAAATGAAAATAAATTCAGTTCTGTAGTCCACAGTTCAAGTGCTGGGGAGCCACGTGTGGCTGGGCTACCGCCCAGACGGTTTCATCATTGGATAGCATCCATCCTCCTAGGGTGGCGGTGGGCACAGACATTGGTGTTGTTATTAAGGGGACTCGGGAAGATCTTGGCAGGCGCGGTGGCAGCGAATCCTTTCACCTCCTGGCCCCTGGCCAGCCCAAGGGGTTCTCCAATAGTGGCCATCTGATTTCTCTTGGAAGGAATTTCCAGTGTGGCTGCTGGCCCTTCGGCCAGGGGGCTCATTCGAAACCGACTTGAGGGGAAGAGGGGGCCCTGAGAGGCCTCCCAAGTGAGGTGAGGCCACGGGGGCTCAGTTTCACCATGGTGAGACCTAGTCAAAAGGCGCCCACCAGGGACAATCGCTGCCTTTGTCCTCAGGAGGGGGACTGGGACTCCTGGGTGTTATCAAATCTGCTGGGACGAGAGGAGGGGGAGCCAAGGGGTGGTGGGGAAAGCAGGGAGGGGAGAGGGGCAGGAGTGATCCTGGAGGGAAGGGGGGGGGGCGACCAGTGAGGTGTGGGAGCACAGGTCACTTTCCCTAATCCTGAACACTTGCATGTCCTTTGAGGGGAGATCTAGGTGCTAGCATGTCCTGAAAAGGGGGCTCCTTGCCTGACGGTGGGGCTTCTTTAAATCTTGGCTTTGAGATGCAGATGATAGCCACTGCTCACCCTGGTGAGTGCTAGTTCAGTCCGAGCACTCTGTCTGTAGGAGCTAATCCTGTTTGTTGGCCTGACAAAATTAGGGGTGGTAGGGGGCTCCTTGTGAACTCCGCTCTACCCATGGACAGCTGAGGTCCAGGCAGCATCTCAGGCTCCTGGGATGTCCCAGCAGTAGCAGAACGAGTGACCTCATCTCAGAGGTCACTTGCATGTCCCAGGCCTTCCCAGGACATGGGGGGTGCAGCCAGGCCCTGGGCCAGGAGGGTGCCAGCAATGGGAGACCAGGCCCCAGGGCCTCTGTGCGCCTCTCTCAAGGCCTGACCCAACATGTGCCCACCAGTTCCAAGTGCTCTCCACAAACCACCTCACAGGGGAGGGCCTATGTTTTCACTCCCATTTTCCAGATGAGGAAAGCTGAGGCACAGAACGGTTATGTGGTACACTGAGGTTGCTCAGGGGGAAAGCATCTGAGTCAGGGGTCCCTCGCAGCCATCTGCCCTTGTAGCCTGTGCTCTATGAAGCCTCTTCCCAGCCCGAATAGTGTATGCTGTGTGTGTGTGTGTGTGTTACATCTATGTATGTATGGTGATATGTATATATATGTGTGTGCACATATGTACTTTTTGGCAGGGGCGGGGACCTGAAAGGATTGATTATATTGTGAAATAATAATTCTAACAACATTTGGGGAAGTTTTTTTCTTATTCTTTAAAGATTTTATTTATTTATTTGAGAGAGAGAGTGTGTGTGTGAGAGTGGGGGGCAGGGGGCCGAGGCAGAGGGAGAAGCAGGATCCCCACTGAGCAGGGAGCCCCACATGGGACTTGATCCCAGGACCCTGGGATCATGGCCTAAGCCAAAGGCCAATGCTTAATAGACTGAGCCACCCAGGCGCCCCTAACAATAACATTTATAAAATACTTCATAATTTGCAAAACTTTTCTTTAACACTTTGATGGCGAGGCTCAGAACTTACTTACCAAAAAAAGAAAAAAAAGAACTTACTTACCTCCAGGGGAGGGGAGATATTGTGCTCATTTTGCAGACAAGGCAACTGAGGGTCTGGCTGGATGTCACTCAGTCTGCTGGGAGGGTGGCCATGTGGGAAGTTGTGCTCCTCTGGGCCTTGAGGGTCCCGGGAAGGGGCCTCCTAGCCACACTGTGCTCTTGACTCATGAAAGGATATTGGGTTTTTGCTCCGTGCTGCGAGATGGGAGTGACATGACTGTGGAAAGAGCTGCGATAAAAACCCCAACTTGGCAGCTTGTTTGTGATGTGACCTTGAGCACCCCTCCCATTCTGAGCCTCAGTTTCCTCGCTGGGAGAAAGGCAATGATTGGTACTTCCCGGAGCCGTTGTGCAGACTGAACGCCCTCGTGCTGAGTCCTGTGCTCTCGTGCAGGATGAGCGCTCGGAGAACAGTAGCTGCTGTTGTGAATATTATTATGAGTAGTAGCAATAGTAGTCATTTTATTTTTTTTAAGACCTTATTTATTTATTCATGAGAGACACGGAGAGAGAGGCAGAGACACAGGCAGAGGGAGAAGCAGGCTCCCTGTGGGGAGCCCGATGTGGGACTAGATCCCAGGACCCCGGGATCACGCCCTGGACCGAAGACAGGCGCTCAACCACTGAGCCACCCAGGCGTCCCAATAGTAGTCATCTTAAAGCTACAATTAGGTCTCATGCCTATATTCTATTCCTACGGATCTTTCTAGCTCTAAAGCTCCGTTTCCCCCACGTACCAGACAAGCAGCATGCTAGAAGGACCGGGGAGGAGATGTCTGGGAGGTCACTAGGAGTTGTCACTTTAATGGTACAGGAAGGGTTGCCAGGGGACAGAGCTGTAGTGACACCACACTGCTCCTGCCCTCTCAGAGGTGGAGGCGGTCCATCTGGGTCTGCTAGTCCTGTCTGACCCTGCACCAGAGAGGCCCTGTCTCTGTCCTTTCTGGCCTCACGCCATAGGGACCCAAGGATGCAGGGCCGAGTACGTGCCACGTTCCGGGCCCTGCAGAGAAGTCGGGGCCTGTCCCCCGCCCAGGCTCCCCAGCCACACTCCAGCCTCATACGTCCAGCTGCCTCCCACTCCCCACTCCGGGATGCCTGCTGGAAAGCCCTTCCATCCCCAACCTCACTGTTCATCTTGCTCCTAGAAACGGGCTCCTGCTTCATGAGCCCCCAACTCAGGAAATGGCAGCTCCATCCTTCCAGTCATCCAGGCCATAAAGCTTGGTTTTGTCCTTGGCTTTCTTTCACACCCCACATCCAATATGTTGGTTCTACCTACGACATCTCCAGGATTTTCCCCCTTCTAGCAAACCTGTATCCCTGATCCTCTGGTCCAAGTTACTATCATCTTTTCCCTGAAGTAGTGCAACAGCCTCCTAACTTGTCCCCCTGCTCCCGCCTTGCCCCCCTGCAGTCTTCTCAAGCATAAGTGAAATTGTCCTTCCTCTGCTCATAACTTCACAGTGGCTCCCAACTCACTCAGAGTAGACATCAAGTCTTCACAATGACTGACAAGGCCCTTCATGACCTGGGTGCCTGTGACCCTCTGACCTCATCTCCTTCTACTTCCTCTTCGCTCAGTCTATTCCACCTACACTGTGCCTTAAATACACTGGGTATATCCCTACCTCAGGGCCTTTGCATTTGCTGTTTCCTCTGCCTGGAATGTTCCACCCTCCAGACATTCCCCCCTTCACCTTCTCGAGTCTTTGCTCGAATATTACCTTCCTAAGGAGGTCTCTCCTGACCACCCTATTTGAGGCTGCTGTCCCATCTGCCTCACCACTTCCTGTCCCCTTCCATGTTTTCTTTTTCTACATAGCACTTGTGACCACCTGACATAATATTGGTAGTTTGCAAAATGATCCCAGTGTGGCTGGAAAAAGTTAAAGTGTTTGCTGTAGCGGGCCTCCTGTGGGAACAGTGCAGGCTCAGAGAGACGCTTCCCTCCTACCTTTTAAACTCAAGACTCTGTGCCATTAATATTTGTTCCTATGGGCCAGCTTTAAATGGAGATTTCATTTTTAAACAGCTATGTAGCCTTTGTCTTACTCTGGGCACTATCTGAAGTACCTCATAGCTATCAACTCAAAAAAATCTCATACGAACCCTGTGAGGTTAAGTATTATTGTCACCTGCCTCTTATGAATGAGGACACTGAGGCACAGAGAAGTTCTTTGACTCACCCGAGGTCACACAGCTAATAAATAGAGAGCCAGGATCTGAATCCAGGCAGTCTAGCTCCAGAGTCTATACTCTTGCTATATTCCTCTCTTCTGCACATTCACACACTCACCCATTCATGAAATATTTATAGCATGTCTTTTTTATGTCAAATGTAAGATTTTAGAGACCCCCAGGGACACCTGGGTGGCTCAGTATTTGAGCATCTGCCTTCAGCTCAGAGCATGATCCTGGAGTGTCAGGATCTCAGGTTTCCCACAAGGAGCCTGCTTCTCCCTCTGGCTGTATCTCTGCCTCTCTTTGTGTGTGTGTATGTGTGTGTGTGTGTGTGTGTATGTGTGTGTGTGTGTCCCTCATGAATAGAAAAATAAAATCTTAAAAAAAGAGATTTTAGAGACACACTCCCCCCCCCCCCCCAGATGACTAAAAAATGGTGCTTGCCATCAGGGAGCTCAGGCTGCTAGGGAATGCAGAACAAGTAAATAATGGGAAAGGAAAAAATACTCATCTAGGAAACCTTAACTAACACCTACTAAGTGTTAGGCCCTGGAAATCAAAAACAAACAAAACACATAATTTTTGCTTTTGTGGTTGTTATATTGTAATAACAGAGAGAAATGGCAAATTACTGCATGTATTTCATGATGACAGGAACTGGACTTGGTAAAGGGGAGCCTAGGGGATTGTGGGACCCCAGCATAGGAGGTCTAACCATCTGGGGGTTGATTTGGATGGGAGGGTGGGTGGTTATGTGGATGGACAGAGAGATGATTAGATGGGTAGATATTAGAAGGTGATTGGATGAGTGAATAGGTATTTGGAAGGATAGATGGATGGATGGATGGATGGATAGTATTTGGAAGGATCATTGGATGAATAGTTATACGGATGGACAGGTGGATGAATGGATGGATGGATGAATGGATAGTTATTTGGAAGGATGGCTGGTTGAATGGATGGGTGAAAAGCTGAGCTCATTGCTGGCAAGTTGGACATTTTCCCAGTGAGATCACCAGACCAACTGAAAGAAAGGGATGGAAATCCATGCATTCATTAATTCAACAAATGTTTATTAAGCACCTATTTATGTGTCTGGTACTGTTTTAGGCTCTGGGATTAGATGGTACTTGCCTTTATGGAGCTGACATTCCAGAGGGAAAGCAGAGGACAAACAATCAAATATAGAGAGAATCTACTTGTCAGAGAATAATAAATGCTATAATGAACAAATAGAGCACAGTGAGAAGATAGGGAGGGCGGAGGGGGGAGCATTTTATATTAGGTCCTCAGGGTAGCCTGAGAAGGTGAGTTCTGGGCAGGGAGTGAGGAAGTGAGCCATGTGGGGAATAGCATTTGAGACACAGGGAACAACAGGTGCAAGAGCCTGAGGCCGAGGCTTGAGGGTCTCTCCCTGAGCCAGAGAGGGGAGGGGAGGACATGAAGTCACTTGGCTGTTTGGGAGTGGGGCTGTAGGAGGGGCGCACATCACCTCCTGGACCTGGGGAAGTGAGGAGCATGGGTTTGTTGTGTCCCGGGAAGCCAGTGGCGGACTTTGAACCTGGGCTGATGTGCATTTGGAAAAGGCACCACCCTCCCTGCTCCCTGCTACGGGTCCCCAGCCTGCTCCCTCCCGGCCTGTTCCCAGTTGGGAGGCTGTCAGCATTTTAATTACAGCTCTCAGCTCTCAGTGGTTTACAACTCAACCGTAAAACAGGCCCTGGGCAACCTGTGGCACCTCTGAGTGATTTACTTGCTTACCATTTCTATATTTAGTGCCATCTAATGCCTGTGGGCCAGGGTTTCAGAGAGAAAAAGAGGGAGGAATTTAGGGGGAGTTGATTGTGGTTTTTTTTTTTTAACACTTAACGTTTCACTTATTTTCTGAGATTATTTCCCAGCCTTTAAAAAGTTAGGATGCCAAACAATGGCGTATTCCCTGATACTGTTCACTTCTAAGAGAGACTAGTCTCTCGCAAAAGGAGGTTTGGTTCCTGGCTCTAGAGAGTGGGTTTAAAGGACACTGTGGACATTATATTTCACATAGTGGGGGCTGGACTGCAGGTCACTAGCTTGGACTCCCTACCTGAAGGGGGGATCCCCCAGACCACCAACCAAGGCATCTGCAAGGCATCTCAAATTTAAACATGCGCATGGATCACCTAGGGAGCATGTGGAAATGCAGACTCCTGTTCTTTGGTCTGGGGTAGGGCCTGAGAATCTGTATTTCCAACAAGCTCCTGCGAGACTGTGCTGATGGTACCTGGGGCCACCCTTGGAGCAGCAAGGATTTTGACTAGCTGTCCAAAAGAAACTAATAGGAGCCATGTATGTAATTTAAATTTTCTCATGGCCACACCAAAAAGTTTAAAAAGGTGACATTAAATTTGCTAATATCTTGTATTTAATCTAAGACACCCAAAATATTGTGATTTCAACATATAACCAATCTGAAAATGCTGAGATACTTTATGATATTCTTTTTCCCCATAATAAGTCTTTGAGATCTTGTCATTTGCTTTATACTTACAGCACCTCTCCATTCAGACTAACCCCAGTTCACGTGCTCATGTGGCTGGTGGCTGCCGTTCTGGATGGTGCAGATCTAAATCTGGCTTGCTTACCTCTGGTGACAGGGAGCCCACTCCTTCTCAGTCGGTTGTCATCCTGCAGGCTCTCAGTTGGGAGTTTCCCCCAAAACAACTAGGAAGAGCCAGCTTTGCTCCCCAGATCCACAGACTCACTGGCATCCTCTGCAGAAAACAGTCCTGCAAAAATTTGGAGGCACCGACCAGGTTCCCTTGAAGCCTCATCCTCCAGCTCCCTCCTATGAGGCAGACATGTCACATCCTCTGCCTCAGTTAGCAGCCCTGAGATGGTTTCTGTTGTTGTTCTAAGGTTTAGTTGTTGAAGAACCAGGCTCAGAGAGGCTGAGTCATATTCCTGTGGTTGCCCAGCCAGGTGGCAGCAGTCAGGACTCCCAGTCAGGATGTTGAAAACTCCTCTCTCTGCTGTAAGGTGCTCCAGTTCCTTTGGTGTGATGTGGTTTCAGAGGCTCTTCCAGGCCCACTCACATGCCTCCAGACACACAGGGCTGGCCCAGTGGCAGAGCCTCAGAGATGGCCGGAAGGAGGGGGCACAGAGGCTATACAGCTCTTGGTGGCTAGGCTGAGACAAAACCCCAGGTCCCTCTGGGCCCTTGGGTCTCAGCTCCTGTGACAGCTCCTTGTAGCTTCAAGGCAGTTCACTGCTCAGTAAGGGCCCCCCTCTGCCTGAGAGGTCTCACCCCACCTCTCTGGGAACTGCCCTGGCATAGAGACAATCCAGGGTGTTTTTCCTTGTCGCTTGGCTGGAAAAAAACCTGACACCATCAGTGGGCAGGAAAAAGCCTATCTCAGGGGAGGTGTCCCTGTGCCCATGTCCCCTGGGGCATGTGATAGAACATGGAACCTCGGGGCTCCTAGATACCAGCTCCCCTGCCCGGATGCCTATTCTGGGATAAGGGTTTAGAGGGCTCCGTTGGTACCTGGTCACCCAGGCAGAGCCTTGTTGGGGTTAGGACAATTCATCTGGAGGTGGCCAGGGGCAGAGAGGGCATTCAGGCAGCATGACCTCATTCCTGGGTCTTTCCTCCATGCTCTGGAGCACCCCTACCTTATGTCCCCCATCATAAACCCCTCCCTGGGGTGTCAGCCTTCATCCCCTTGTGGACTAAGTCAGGGTCTCTCTACAAGATCCCACCAGGAAGGAAAGGGCCAGCTAGGCTCCTGATCCAGGGTGAACTCATTCATTTGCTCATCAGTCACTTCTTCATTGCATTCATTTTTTAAAAATATTTTATGTATTAATTCATGATATATACAGAAAGAGGCAGAGACACAGGCAGAGGGAGAAGCAGGCTCCCTGCGGGGAGCCTGGCATGGGACTCAATCCCAGGACCCCGGGATCACGACCTGAGCCAAAGGCAGGCGCTCAACCACTGAGCCACCCAGGTGGCCTCCTTCATTGCATTCAAATGCTGGTTGCATCTCCTGTGAAGCAAGCCTCTTCTAGATGCCTCCTGACCAAGACAGATGAGGGTAATGCTTTTCTGGAGCTGACATTTAGGCAGGGAGGGAAGAGGCAAACAAGTTACCTTCAGGTGCCCCCAGGGCTTGGGGAGGTTGTAAACAGGGTGATAGGACAGGGGGTTACCCTGGGAGGGAAGTGCATGGGGCACTGTGAAGAGGCTAACCAGTGAGGGTTACTTTGTGGAGCTGAGCTGGAGCTAAGGAACCGGATGGAGGGTGTCACAGGCAGAGGGAACAGTAGCTGCAAAGGCCCTGGGGTGGCATGCGCTTTGTGGGGTTCAGAAAGACCTGCCAGTAAGTGCTCACAGAGGGATTCACAGAGTTGCACAACTATCACCATAACAATTTTTAAAAGAGCTTATTTATATATTTGAGAGAGAGAGTGGAGCAAGAGAGAGAGAGAGAGCAGAAACAGGGGAAGGGGGCAGAGAGAGAGGGAGAAGCAGACTCCCCACTGAGCAGAGAGCCTGACTTGGGGCCCCATCCCAGGACCCTGAGATCAGGACCTGAGTCGAAGGCAGAAGCTCAGCCGACTGAGCCTCCCAGGCACCCCTGTTATAACAATTTTAGAACGTTTTCATCACTCCCCAAAGAAACCACGTACCTATTAGCAATTCACAGTTACTCCCCACTCCTTAACCTTCCCGCTGCAGGCAGCTATTAGTCGCTGTCTCTATGAATTTGCCAGTTCATATAAGGGAATCCAACAGTACATGATCATTTGTCTGGCTCCTTTCACTTAGCATCGTGCCATCCAGGACCATCCACGTTGTGCCTGTATCAGTACTTCATTCCTTTTTATGGCTGAATAATATTTCATTGTGTGGATATGCCACACTTTGTGTCTCTGCGCAGCAGTCGAGGGACACTTGGGGTGTCTCGCCTTTGGGCTCCTGTGAATGTGCTGCTCTGAACGTTCGCATCCAGGTTTTGCATCTGGTCTGGTCTGTTAAATGATCCTGGTGGTCATAGATACCAGGGGTCCTTGAGGTTCACCACTGTCAGGGCTGTCCCTGAAGGAGCCCGGTCCCCAGGTCTAGAGAGGAGGGTCTGGACAGACACAGGCCAAGGGCCATGCCCTGGGTGCCCAGGCTCTGTAGCCGCGGATGGCTGGCCAGGACCATGAAAGGCAGCAGGTGCTGTGACTGTTTGTAGCTGATTCACCACCAAAGCAGGTTTACAGGGGCCTTTTTCTGGAAAATGGCCAAGTGGTCCTCCAGCTTCTGTGAGCTTTCTTGCCCTTCATCTGCTGTTCCACCTGGCTGAGCCTCCATCTTCCTGCTTCCTACACCTGCTCAGGCCTCTGCTCTGTCATCCAAGGACCACCTGAGGGGGCTTCTCAAATACCAAGCCCACCCCCAGCCCCAGTCTCCATCAGGAGGCCAGGCTGGCCCTCTCCCAGGGTCTTGACTTCTTGCTCTATTCTGCCCCAGGGCCTTTGCCTGTGCTATTCTCTCTGCCCGGCCTGTCCTTGCCTCCTCCATGTCCAGCCTCGTCCTCCTCAATGTCAGTTCTCAGTGCCGGAGGATATTTCCTCACCTCACTCCAGGTGTGCTCCATAGTTAACTGCCCTCAGCCATTCATTCAGCAAGTGTTTCCTGAGCACTGGCTTATGGTCCTGGCACCAGTCTAGGTGCCGGGGACACTCCCAGGAGCAGACAGACCAAGTCCCTGTCCTTGAGCAGTTTGTGTTCCAGTGGGAGATAAGAGAAACCAAAGGAAGAAAATATGTGCTTGGTCAGTTACTAACTCAAGGGAACCAGATGAACCAGGGCAGGGTCAGGGAAAATGTTCTTGGAAAGAAGAGACTTAAGCAAAGGTCACGGGAGAGACAGAGCCATATATAGAGAGGGTGGGGATGAGTGTTCCAGGCAGAGGGACAGCAAGTGCAAAGGCCCTGAGGCAAGAGCATCCCTCGTGTGTTGGAGAAACAGCTAGGAACATATTGTAACAAGAGTGCAGTGGACAAAAGCATAGGAGCTGAGGTCAGAGGTAACGAGGTGGGGGTCAATGGAGAGAGGACAGTATAATGAACCCCGCATACCCAACCCCCAGCTATGACAACCCCAACATTTGGCCAGCAGCCAGCCATCAATATTATTGTAGTGTCCACCCCAACTCCCCTAAACTGGAACAATTGAGGGCAAATCCCAGACATCATGTTATTTCACTAATCAATAAGGATTTTTTTAAAAAATGTAACAACGGTACTGTTATTACCCAGAATAACATGAACAGTTCTCCAATGCTGTATGATAGCCCCCATTGTCTCAAAAACTTTTTCCAGTAGGGTAATGGAAAGGCTGGGGTCTGTGACCGCAGGAGGGGCAGGTGTGTGCTTTCCTTCAGAGCCACCATTGGTGGGGGCTGACCTCGGCCTACGCACAGTCAGATGCATGGTCACCTTCCCCCCAGAGTCTAAGCTCCCAGAGAACAGAGGGCTTGCCTCTTAGGGGACTTGCCTCTTTCTGCCCACCTGGCCGTCAACCTCAGGGCACAGCCCAGGGCAGGGGTTAAGTGAACACGTGGTGGAAGGATGAATTAGTTAAAGAAACCATGCATGCCAAGGCCAGTTCACTGAAGCTCTGGAAGTGGGGAGGAACAGGTGGGTTCAGTGGCTCCAGCGCCCTCCTGCTGGCTTCCCTACCCCTTGTGCAACCGTTGGGGTCACCTGACAACCTCACTCCCAGCCACAGTCCACGTTCCCCACCCAGACCCCATCTCTCGGATCGACCCTGTTGGAGGCAGCCCCTGCCCCTTGGTCAACCCAGGTGCCTCCAGGTGAGTCAGCTCGTGAGAATCAAGCAGAGTATGTTCGGGAGAGACAGGCTGGGGTTAGGAGGCAGCACTGGAGCAGCCATTGCCCCGCTTGGGGCTTGTCTGTTCCACCTCTCAGATGGGGTTTCTACCTTAAATGCCCACAACAGCCCTTTGAAGGGGTTGTGCTAGGCTCCATTTATAGGTAAGCAAAGCTAAGGCCTGGCCCAGGGCCTGGCTAGGAAGCACAGCGGAGCCCATTTGCTGGCCTCCACCATCTGGGTTCCCTCACGTCTGAGGATGTGTGTATAATGTGTGTGAGTGTATATGTGTACAATGTATGTGAAAGTAGGAGGGGAGATGTATGTGGTTAGGTACACGAGTGAGCATATATGGGGTGTATATGTGTATGATGTGTGCGAGTGTGTGTGAGAGGAGGTGTATGTGTGTGTATACATGTGTAAGTGTATGTGTGGATGTATGGGTATACATGTGTGTGAGCATGTGATAGGTATATATGTATGACGTGTGCAAGAGTCTGGGGTCGTATGTGTATGACATGTGTGAGTGTGTATGGGGAAATGGATGTGCATCTGTCCATGTGTGAGGATGTGGGGGCTCTGTGTGTATGTACATGTGTGAGCACAGGAGGGTGTTGGTGTGTCTGGGTGGGTGAGGGATTAGATGGGCATGAGCTGTGCAGGGGTGAGTGGTGTGTGGTGGTGTGTGTGAGTGTGCACACATGTATGTGTGACTGGGTGTGAGGGAGCAGATGAATGTGAGCACATGGGTGACGGGGTGTGTGGTGATGATTGGGAGGGTGTGAACAGTGTGGGGGTCACTGGGGGCCATGCATGTGGAGAGGCTGTGTGTGTGATTGTGAGCAGGGGCGTGCAGGTGTACTGGGGGGAGTGGGAGCCTGGAAGGAGACAAGTGTAGGGGTGAGGGGGTTTGTCTCTAAGACGTGGCTTCCTTCAAGTCCCCAAAGTTGGGCAGAGGCCAAGTTCGTGGAGGCCTGGAGAGCCTGGGCTTCAACCCCAACAACGGGGAGCCATAGATGGTGTTAGAGCAGTTGCTACCTGGCCAGCACTGAATTTGAGAAGGTCCCAGTCCAGACCAGGAAATTTCTCGCTCCAGTTTGGGTTGACACTCCTTTTCCTGAGGCGCAGGCCAGACGCTGTGCCCGCCTTGCACTCAGAGCCAACCTGGTTGCATTCCAGTGGCGCCGTTCTCTGGAACGCAGCTTTCCCCTGCCGTCCCCACCTGAGGCAGACAGGAATATTTGCTTGAAGTCAGTGCATCCAAGATGACTTAAAGAATGTGACTGAGAAGAAAATACTCCGAGTGTTTACCAAAAAAGCTGCCTTTTCCTCTCTTTCTCTCTTTCATCTGAGTTGCCCAGAGGAATACAGCTGCGGCTGAATGACATGCAGCTTTCTGCTCATGATGGATTGACATGCAAGAGGAGGGGAGCTAGGGGAGGAGGAGCAGAGAGAGCAGGAGGGGGAGGAAGGAGAGCAAGAGACAGAGGAGAGGGAGGAGAAAGAGAAGGAGCAAGAGGGAAAGGAGGAGCAGGAGGAGGAGCAAAAGGGGAAGGAGGAGGAGGGGAAGGAGAAGGAGCAGGAGGAGGAGGAGGAGCAGGAGGGGAAGGAGAAAGAGGAGGGGAAGGAGGAGGAGCAAAAGGGGAAGGAAGAGGAGCAGGAGGAGGAGGGAAAGGAGGAGGAGGAGCAGGAGGGAAAGGAGGAGGAGGAGCAGGAGGGGAAGGAGGAGGAGCAGGAGGAGGAGGAGGAGGAGGGGAAGGAGGAGGAGGAGGGGAAAGAGGAGGAGCAGGAGGGGAAGGAGGAGGAGCAGGAGGGGAAGGAGGAGGAGCAGGAGGGGAAGGAGGAGGAGGAGCAGGAGGGGAAGGGGGAGGAGGAGCAAGAGGAGGAGGAAGAACAGGCGGAGGAGGGACAGGAGGGGACAGGGAGGAGGAGGAAAGCAGGAGGAGGGGAGGCGGTGTTGCCTCTGGGCTGGCAGCCCGCGCCTCTCCTCCCAGGGCAGGGCGCACTCCTGTGGTGTCCGGGAGCACGGTCCCGCGGCCAGCTGCCCCCCGGATGCTCGGATGCTCGCTGGCCTAGATCAGGGCCCCTGACTAGGAGACTCGCCTACGGCCGGGCCGTGGCGCGCCTTCCAGGAGGGGCTGCGGGCTGCCGCACCTGCTGGGAGGCCGGGAGCCCCGGGCCTGTGACGGAGCCACAGCGGGGCTTCCGCGGCTCCCACGGCGCAAGCTGTTCTCACGGAGCGGGGCCGGCCTGTGGGCAGCACCCACCAGTCACGGGCTGGGGTTGCCCTGAGAAGGTTTGGGTGAGCCGGTTTCCAGGACGGGAGGGCAGCTCCCGGAGGGCCTCGCCTCCAGCATCCGCGGCCGTGGCCCGGGCAGCGGGCAGCGAGTGTGCGTCCAGGGAGTGCCTGGGAGCACCACCCAGGGCAGCCCTGGGCCCACAGGCAGACGAGGGAAGAGGCCGCCGCCTTGCCTCCGCGGCCTCCTGTCCTGCCGCAGGTGTGGCTCCAGAGGCCCAGGGCCTGCGCGCTGTGCCAGTCCCCACGCCGCCGGCCGGGACTCCTGGGCCTTGGCCTTCTCACCTACGGAATGGGGGTGAGGATGGCAGATCTGCCTCAGGGCCTGCTGTGCCGAGTCAGTGAGCTGCTTTATGCGAAGTATTTAGAACAGCAGCTGGACGAAGCGAGTGGCTTTGACTGGGGGTGCACGTGGTTTCCTGCCCTCACGGGGCTCATGATCTGCAGGGAGGCATAGGTGAAGCTTGGGCAGGCAGCCAGCCTGGAGCTCTTTCCTGAGAAATCATCCCTACTCTTACCCCAGACCAACACAAAAATGTCACGCAGCCCTGTAAATAATTTAATGGTCAGAACAACGGCAGCTATGTCTCTAGAGAGCCTCCTTTGGCCTGGCACTATGCCTTTGGTCATTCAACCCTGGCGCCCACCATCAATGGGTGAATTCCATTGAATGAGGAGGTGGTATAACTTACTCATCAGTGTCCTAGCCCCTTTCTTTCTCTTTCTTTCTTTCTTTCTTTCTTTCTTTCTTTCTTTCTTTCTTTCTCCCTTCCTTCCTTCCTTCCTTCCTTCCTTCCTTCCTTCCTTTCTTTCTTTCTTTCCTTCTTTCTAGATTTTATTTATTTATTCATGAAACACAGAGAGAGAGGCAGAGACATAGGCAGAGGGAGAAGGAGGCTCCATGCAGGGAGCCCAATGTGGGACTCGATCCCAGGACCCTGGGATCACAAGCTGAGCCAAAGGCAGATGCTCAACCGCTGAGCCACCCAGGCATCCCCAGCCTCCCTTTCTTCCTGCCCTCCAGTCTTCTGTGGGGTCTCCCACTGGCTGGACCTGACCAGAGGCTGGGGGGCGCAGGGAGCCTGTGGGCGCAGTGTGCACAGGTGAGCCTCCGGGCCGGAGTAGGAGGCAAACAGACTGCCCACACATCTGGGTTCTCACAGGAAATGAGCACGGGAGCCGGCCTTGACACCAGCAGGCCCCGCCCCCCCATCTTGTCGGGCTCCTCGGGAATGTACCCATGAGCTAGTGGCATCGGCGCAGTTAAGGGGCACCCCTTCTCACACCCAGAGGATGACAGACAAGTGTTCAGCTCCATCGGTGCAAGTGGTTTGGGTCACAAGCTGCTTGGGGTGGGGAGGGCGTGGAGACCTGGGAGAGGAAGCCAGCAGGACTTGGTGACCATCCTGCCTCAGGTCACCTCCCTTCTGCAGCACCCACACATCAGCCCCAGGGAGGTGAGGTCTCCATGCCCAGCAGACCTGCCGTCCACTTTCTGTGCTTCTCCTTGACCAACGGCCGGCCTTCCCAGGTGATCCAGCTCATGTGGAGAAGGTTCTGGGACCAGGTGTCCTGCTGGGGAGAGGATGGTTAGGATCTGAGAGTGGGAGCAAGCACCAGTGGTAACACATCGTGATGGGAGACATTGCAGGCACGGGACTGGGTGGTGTGTGGGGAGAAGCAGTGGCCATGTTGGGGCTTCATGTAGATGCCCTGGGCTCCCATACCAGGTGGCCGTAGCACAGACGAGCTTCAGGAGCTGGGCTGGGGGTGTTTCCAACAGGATAGGTTTTTGGGGTGAGTCGGCCTGGGTGTGGGAGGAGGTGGGAGGGAGGATGGAGGCCCAGAGCCTCTTCAGCGGAGGTCACTCAGTACTCACAATGACCCCCGTGTCTGCATGGCTACTGTACCACCCTGAGATTGACACATACCCTGGGGACATCTGGGAGAGTGTGGCAAGCCTCAGCCTATGGCTCCTTGCCCCACCCTTGTCCTCCTTGCCCCTCTGGGTCCCTGGTGTCTCTCTCCGAGATCCCTCTCTAGCCCCTTCGTTGCACAGGTGGCGACCCTGAGGCCCAGAGAAAGGGACTCCCCTAGAGCCACACAGCAGTGTAGAGGCAGCAGCAGGCCCTCCAGCTGATCGCTCCTCCACCCCACAACGCCGCTCCCCAGCCCCTGCCCTTCCAGGGCCATGCCCGGGCATCTCAGCATTCCCGAACGAAACAAGAAAACACACAGGCTGGGGCTGTTATATGAGAAGCCCAGGACCAGGCCCCGATAGCCCATCTCCCATTGAATCCCCACTGTTCTCTCTGAGGAAAGACTTGCTCCTACTTGACAAGAGGGGGTGAATCACTGAGGCTGCATTTGGTTACAAGTAATAAGACATCTCACTCAATGAGAAGTGGTTTGCATGATAGGAGTTGGCTTTTTCTTGCAAAATAAAGTCTGGATGTAGGTGTTGTTGTTGTAGTTGCTTGTTTTTTGTTTTTCCAGAGGTTCAACAATCTCTTTGAGGGCCCAGGTTGTTTCCATCCTTCCGGTCAGCCTTTTGGTTCTCTTGCCTTTTGGTCACAAGATGGCTGCCTAAGCACCACAGCATCCAAAGGCAGGAAATGAGAAGTCAGTCTCTCAGGCTTTCTTCTTATCAAGTGGAGTCTTGGGTTTTCAGCCTCTGTGGTGGGAGGCAGGCTGGTTGTGATGGGGGGTGGACGGCCAGACAGGGAGTGTGCCCTGCTCCTTCAGTCACTTCTGTCATCACTGGCATGTGGTGACCAGAGGTAGGACTTGAGCCGGGGTTCTTGGGCTACCTAGGTAGCTGCAGGCTGCTTTTCATCATAACATGTTGTCATGTAGGGACCAATTCTGATTGCCCGAGTCACTGCTCATTACCTGGGGTGCAAATGGTCCAGAACTGAGCCCTCCTGCAGAGGAGCCAGGGTGGCCAGCAGTGGAGGGGATCAAAGGGCAGGAAGGAAGCAGCAGATACCCAGCTAACTTTAGTCTTCAGCCCTCAAGGTCCTGGCCCTTTCAAGCAAACCAGTCTTTGGCCCCCCAGGTCTGCTCCATGCTGTGACTTAAAACCCATGGACTGCCTATCAGCTTTATAACAGGCATCTCTCCTACACAGATAAAGGGAGCTGTGTATCAGTTAGAATATTTTAAGACATAGGAGACAGAAATCCAGTTTCAGCCAGCTTAAAAACAAAGGAATTTCAGCAGTTCATAGAACTGAATGGATTCAGGTCCAGCTTGATCCAGGATGCAGGTGCTATTCCTAGGAACCAGTTGCATATACCCATAACCCTCTCTTTTTTCTCAGCTCTGCTTTCCTAGTTAACTGCATCCTCATACCCAGATGATCCCAAGATGCCTATCCATAACTCTGGCCCCTGCATTCCTTCTTCACATCTGGTGGGAAATAACCAACAGTTCTTGGCTTTTCTTCACATTGAATCCCCAAGACTTGTTCTGACTGGCCTGAGTCATGAGCCTATCCTTGGCAATGACCAGTGGGATCTGGGAGGGATGAGCAGTGGGATCTGAGAACAAAGAGCAGTGGGATCTGGGAGGGGTGAGTAGTGGGATCTGGGAGGGGTGAGCAATGGGATCTGGGAGGGGTGAGCAGTGGGACCTGGGAAGGGTGAGCAGTGGGATCTGAAAATGAAGAGCAGTGGGATCTGGGAGGGTTGAGCAGTGGGATCTGGGAGTAACAACTGGTGGAAGCTGGGAGTGATGAGTAGTGGGAAGGGGGAGTGATGGCTGGCAGGAGCTGGGAGCGGACGCTGACAGGATGACTGTAATGGCTGGCAAGCCTCCCTGAGGACTCAGTGTTTGTAGAGCTCCGAGGCCACCCCAGGCTCGCTGTGGAACCAGGCACAAGGAAGAGTTCGCTGGGAGCAGGAGAAATCGGTGTTGGCTGAGTCCTGCTGGCATTCGGGGGGCAGGGCAGGGGTGCTCTGAAGAGGGCCAGTTTTGGAGGCTGTCGAAGGGTTGGGTGGCTCAGACCAAGGCAGGGGTGAAAGGAGCTGCACACCTGGAGGGACGGGCCGCCCTGAGGTGGGCTGTCCTCCCGGACGTGTCGGGCCCTCAGGTCCTTCCCAGTGGCCTCAGTGTGGGCGGGTCTGTGAAAAGGAGCAGTGGGACTCAATGCTGGGAAATTAGATGCCCCTCAGAATGCTTCAGACGGTGACTGGCTCCGGTCACGGGGGTGCCGTGCGGCATGGGCCATGTGGGAGCCAGAGGTCACTGACCTCCCTCCCCTCAGGACCCCTTCCACCCCCAGATCCTTGGGCAGCCCCAAGAGTCTGCAGTGGCCCAGAAGGCCAACTCTGATGGTATCTCTTTGGTGTTATGAATCAAGGCGTTTTCTGGAGCTGGGTTTCTCCCAAGGCTCCTCCTGGGCCGAAGAATCCTGCCCTGGGTAATTCTGGGCTCCGGGCAGCACCTGGTACATTGTTGGCACTTCCTGGGGGACCTGTCAGAGAGATTGATTTTTCTCCCTCCAGCGGTGCGGAAAATCCTTCCTGCTCTCCAGACAGGTTTGGGGCCAGGTTGGGGAGCAGAGAAGCAGATTGAGGGTGGCCCCACCCTGCCCTGTGCAGGAATCCCCACTGCGGACCCCACTGCTGCTGCTGCACACTCTCAGGACAGGGAGCTCATCACCTCCCCAAGCAGCCCCCAACCAGCTCTGGTCAGCTCAGTAGGGGAGGGTGGGCGTCTCCCTGAGCAGGGATCCACTATCCTGTCACTCCTCTCCACCTGGAGTCCCAGTGCTGCCCCCTGGGTGGACACACAGTACCTCCCATTCACCCTGCCCCAGGATGGACCTGCAGAGCAGGGAGGGCAGGGACCAGGGACACCCAGAAACTGCCTTCTCTAGGTTGAGCAGCTCCAGCTCCTCTGGTATCTCCACTGGGGTCTCCAGCTCTTTCCCCTACATGTGCTCTGTGTCTGTCCATCTGCTGGGGTGTAGCTGAGTTCTGAAAATCACATGGCAATTGCCTCCCTTACTGTGGGCACCAGACCTCAGTTAATATGACCTCAGGCTATTGGCTTTTTAGCAGTTTATTAGTTCCTGTTGAACTTGTGGTTATCTAAAGGTTTCCAGTCTTTCTCAGATTTGTGCTTTTGTAATCTTTTTTCTTTTCTTTTTTTAAAGATTTTATTTTTTTTTTCATGAGAGACACAGAGAGAGAGGCAGAGACACAGGCAGAGGGAGAAGCAGGCTCCATTGTGGGACTCGATCCCGGGATCACGCCCTGGGCCGAAGGGAGGCACTCAACTGCTGAGCCACCCAGGTGTCCCTTTTTCTTTTTTTAATGCCAAAATTATAGGTGTTTACCTCATTTCTGATCGCTTTCAAGCACTTGAGTCTGTGGAAGTGACTGAATCCTGCCTGGGACTCTAGTCATATTATCTCCTGTGGGCACCCAGGCTGACCGGGCCAGATTTCAGTGGCACCAGAAGGCTCCCCAGATGCCCCGGGCTTCTCACTGTGCCTGGAATTTCCTCATTATGCCCTCCATGCATGCTCTTCCTCTGGCCTGGTCCTTCTTTGGGTTCCTAGTTTCAGTGCATAGTCTCCGTGTCCATACGAGAGGCCCGTGAGTTGCCCCGGGCCCCCAGTAAACTCCCCAAGGGGCATTCACGAAGTATTGCCGATTTTCCCCTCCCGACCCCTCCCACCGTCTTTGTTAGAGCCACTGTCCTCTCTGGCTTGGGCTATAGGGCTGGTTTCTTTCCCCGTCTCTATCCTGCCACTCTGAACTTCTCTAACCTAATTTTTGCTCTGTCTGGAATGATCTTTACAGGTGTCATTTGGCCCTTGCCACTTCCCATGTGAAAGGCCCTTGTGGCACCCCTTGGCTTTCCTGCCTTCTGGATGGACACACAGTCCCTCCCATGGGGCATCCATCCAGAGGGCATCGAGTATCCACCCTGAGTGGCCAGCCCCCCGTCCCTTCCCATTTCTCTCGTGGGCAGGCCACATCCCTCCTACCTCCAGGCCTTGGCATGTGCTATTTCCTGGTCTGAAATGCCCTTTTCCCATCCTGCTGTGTTTGGCTGATTCTATTTGATCCTTCCTGTTATCTGGCTGCCGGCTCAGCCTTTGCCTTCTTGGGGGGGGGGGACTTCCTGGATCTGCACTCAAGAGCAGCTACCCTTAGGACAAAAGTTTTCTTTGCATTCTGTTCCACTTCTTCATAGAACGCACTGCTTTGCCATTAGATTCAGGAGGATTAGTGTGGCTGCTCCCGGCTTGGATCTGCAGGCCCAGAGAACGCAAGGATAGCATCTCCCTGCATCAAGGCTTTTCAGCAGCAGGTGCTCGATGCAAAATGAGCAAGTGAATGAACATGTGTAGACATGTGCTAAGGCCTTCTTTCTGCATCCTACTGGTCAGTACCTTCTCCATGCCAGACTTTCTCTGCCAGAGGCTGGGGAGGTGGAGGTGAATGTCTGGCCTCAGTCTCTGAGGAATGTCACAGGGGGGTTCCTCCAGAAGCAGAGGCCAGGATGGAATTGCAGGTCAGAGCTGTTCATTAGGGCTCAGCTGAGGGAAAGGGGAGGAGCAGGACTGGGCTGGGGGTTGCTGCGATGTTGGCCGGACAAAGCCTTGGGAGGAACTCTGGAGCAGGTACTACCCATCAGAGTGGCCAGACCTGCTGTTCCATCTGTCCCCACAGCCTCGGGCTGCAGCCCACCCGGGAAGGCTGTCGTTCTGCGGCAGGGACAGGCCCTGGAGTATCTGATAGCAGGCGGGCTGTATGCCGATTCCACTCCCGGTCCCATGATCTGCTGGAGCGTCCTATAGGCTCACAAGACCCAATGGTAAAGATTCAGGGATTTGGGAGCCAATTGTTAAATCATCTGTAGCTTAAAATCAGCCATGGTAGGAACATTTATCCCAAAGAGATTAGCAAACACTACAAAACAGGGCTCCCTCGACCCACCCCCGCAAGCCAATTTCCTAGCACGACACTTAGCTGTAGCTTTGATGCAAGACTTCCCTAGAAGAGGCATCCGAACGGTACATGTCCATGTGCACCACAAAGACCTGCTGACAGGTGGACAGTCACTGGGCCAAGGTGACAGGTACTCCACAGCCCGGGACAGCCAGGAAGACCATAAGGAAGTCACTGACTGCCTTGACAATCAAGGAAGGCTTTGTGGACAGGGTGGCTTTTTCCTGACATGATAGCATATTCAAAAGGTACGAAAGGGAGGCTCCCCCCTCCCCAGGCCCCTGGCGCTGGGTGCCCGCCCCCCGCCCCCAGAAGTGGCCGCTCTTACCAGTCTCTCATGTATTCTTCCAGATATATTATTCTGTGCTCTTAGTAACACCCATGCACGCATCTTTTCTTTCTCACACAAATGAGCTCGTGGTCTGCGTACTCATTCTCTTTCACTGCCTCATTCTCTTTCACAGCTGCAGAACATTCCAGTTTACAGAAGCGTCAACTTTATATAATCAGTCCCCACGGGTGGATCTTTTGATTCTCTGGGCCTCTCGCTATTTCGGTTAATGCCTCTGTGAGGCATTTGGCCACTTGGCACATGCATGAGCCTCCCGGAGTGTCCATATTTCCAGTGGTAGACTTGCTGGGTTGAGCCCCGGGATGGCAGTAAAGGTCAGCGTGATAAGGGGCAGGGGGCAGAGCCAAGGGGTGGACAAGGACAGACGTGGGAGTCCAGGGGAAAGGGCTCCCTCTCAGCTCGCCCCAGAGGGGTGGCGGGCAGCCGCCGGGGTCGCCCTCAGACTAGGAAATTAGGGAGAGTTTAGAGAGGGACTGCTGTCCAGCAACCGAGGAACAGGACAGAGTGTGGGGTAGCCACATGACTAGGAAGGACGCATTGGTTACATGCTACACCACGGAAGGACCTTGCAAACATTATGTTCAGTGAGGGAAACTAGACACACCAAAGGCCACGTGTTGTATGATGCCATTTATGGGAAGTGTCTAGAATGGGCAAATCGTGAAGACAGAACAGTGTTTATCTTTTTTAAAAAGATTTTATTTATTTATTCATGAGAGACACACAGAGAGAGGCAGAGACGCAGGCAGAGGGAGAAGCAGGCTCCATGCAGGGAGCCCAATGTGGGACTCAATCCCAGGACCCCGGTATCACACCCTGAGTGAAAGGCAGATGCTCAGCTGCCAGGTGTCCTTACAGAACACTATTTAGTAGCTGCCTGGGACTGAGGAGAAGGGAGAAATAGGGAGTGACTGCTAACAGGAGTGGAGCATCTTTCTAGGGAGATGGAAAATGTGGGGCCCAGGGGGCAGCGAGCAGGAGGTGTACCTGGCAGGACTTGCCTCCTGCCGTCTCATCTCACACCAGTGCTTCCACTGGTCAGGCCCACCTGGAAGTGACAGTGGCATTCAAACTATCCCATGACCAATACGCACCAGGCCCAGCCTACCAATCACCAATAGCAATGGTCAGGGGCCACATGGTCTCCCCCGCATGCGGCAAGAGGCAAAAGTATGGGGGGTGGTCTGGAGAGACATACGGACACACACTCTGACCTTGCCTAAGTCCCTCCCTTTCTCTGAGCCTCACTTTCTTCACCTGTGAAATGGGATGATAATATCCATCTCTCAGGGAGTGTCAGGAAAATCAGGTGCCGTCAGGGCTCTGAAAACACTCTATATGTTATGGACCAGTATGGATACGAAGCTAAGACAGAGAGATGGCATCAGAAGCAGCCTTGGGAATCATCTAGTTCAGACCCTTGAGTTCAAAATGGGGAAACTGAGGGCCAGCAAGGGTACCCGGCCAAAGAGCAGTGGAGACAAACCCAGTCTCAGCACTGGAGACTGTCCCTGCATACAGCTTTCTCTCCTGAGATCTTTCTTTCTTAAAAATAGACTTTATTTCTCAGACCAGTTTTAGGTTTGCAGCAAAACTGAGCAGAAGGGACAGAGATCGCCCCTGCGCCCACCCGCACAGTTTCTGCACCAGAGTGGCACGTTTGTTACAACCAGTACAAGATCTCTGTGAATCCAGAATTGTGTTCCTGGCCTCCCCATCCACTCACGATAAAATTGCATCTCCTAGCTGACCAGCAGCGACAGGTAGAGAAGAGAAGGAATCAGGTAAAATGTGAACCCTGGAGCAGCCACTTCTTTCCCCCCAGAGTGCCCCCCAGCCCACTAATCTGAGGCCCTCACTGTGTTCAGAACCCAGGCCACCGTTTGCAGACACCAGAGAACTCCATGTTCTCCAGAGACACTGAGACACCAGACCCTGGGCCTCCCAGATGGATTTTCCCCTTCACTTGCCTTTTGCACCGAGGCATCTCTGCATCCCAGGATGGTAAAGTGGCAGATCCTAAGCAATCTTAGGTGGCTGCTCTGTAAGCTGGGACCCAGCA
Organism: Vulpes vulpes; assembly: GCF_048418805.1. Lineage (NCBI taxonomy): Eukaryota > Metazoa > Chordata > Mammalia > Carnivora > Canidae > Vulpes > Vulpes vulpes. The sequence continues at coordinate 57,280,042 of NC_132788.1, read as the reverse complement.
CCTCAACCAGGGACATAAAATATTAACATAGGTCCATAGCAGCTGCTCCAAGCCCTCTGATGACCCCTCCACACATCACGCCTGCTCCCAGGGTCCTCGAGACTCCTCCATCCAGCCAGGCAGGGCCTCCCAGACCCTGAACATTCAGGGTGGTAGCTCAGGCTTGCTGCATGCTGGTGGTGAAATAGTTTGAATGCGATCCCAGGACCCCGGTATCAATCCCCGGTATCAATTCCTGTTGGCGAATTTACCTTTGGCCATTTCCTGGGCACCTACTCTGTGCCAAGCACTGGGAAGGTGCATGGGGTTGTGTCATCTTGGAGCCTGCAGACCCTCCAACCACATGTCACTTAACCACAATCCAGACTCTTCAAGTGTAGAGGGAGCCCTGGAAGTCCCTCTGGACAGCTGAGAAGCTGGTAGCCAGCCTGGCCTCGAGGGGTGGGGGCAGGGAGTGCAAAGAATGTGGCTTTGTCCCACACTTGTTTCCTCTGCTGTTGTCCCCTGCCTCGGGGAGAGGGCTGGGTGCCCATCCGGATGCCCGTCTGGGTGGCCAGTTCTGGCCAGGGCGGCTGATTATGCCCAGCTTAGTGTGGATATAATGCAATCACTGAGGCTCTGAAAATGCAGAGTTTGCAGGGTTAACAGGCTGGCCATCATCTGATTAGGGGCCCACACAAATACTACCATGGCCTCGGGCCAGCTGTGGCCTCACAGGAAGAGGGAGGCAATGTAGGGGAGGCTGCATGCAGCGGGAGTGGCAGCTGCACCCAACCTGACCCTGGAGCCTGACCTCTGGCACTGGGGCTCCTGGCCCAGCATCCGCCACAACAAAAACAGTTGGTGTCACAGCCTCAAAAATACAACCTATTGCTTTTTTCTTTCTTTTTTTTTTTTTTCCTATTGCTTTTTTCACTAAAACCTTCCAGTGACTTTTTAAAAAACCAGCTCTACTGAGGTATAATTCACATACCATACAGTACACTCATTTAAAGTATTTAGCTCAACACTTTTAAACATATTCTCAGATATGTTAGACCATCATAATATTCTAATATTTTCATTACTTCCGAAAGAAACCTGTACTCTCTAGCAGTCACTCATTTCCCCCAGCCCCTTCCCAAACCACTAATCTACCTCCTGTCTCTATAGATTTGTGTATTCTGGACATCGCATATAAACACAATCATACAATTTGTGTCTTTTGTGTCTGGCTTGTATCACTGAGCATAATGCTTTCAAGGTCCATCCATGCTATAGGGTGTGTCAGCACTTCATTCCTTTTTATGGCTGAATAATGTTCCATTGTGTGGATGTGCCACATTTTGTTTATCCATTCATCAATTGACAGACAGTTGGGTTGTTTCCACTTTTGGCGATTATGAAGAATGCTGCTGTTCACATTGGTTTACAAGTTTTTTGTATGGGCGTATGTTTTCATTTCTCCTGAGTGTATACCTAGGAGCAGAACTGCAGGGTGTCATAATCTGTTCAGGCGGCTATAACCATGTACCACAGATTGGGTGACTTATAAACAATAGACATTTATTTCTCACAGTTCTGGAGGAGGCATACCAGCATGGTCGCCAGCCCTCTTTCTGGTTCAAAGCCAGCTCTGGGGCACCTGGGTGGCTTAGTCAGTTGAGTGTCTGCCTTTGGCTCCAGTCATGATCCTGGGGTTCTGGGATCGAACCCTGCATTGGGCTCCCTGATCAGTGGGGAGTCTGCTTCTACTTCTGCCTCCCTGGCTTGTGCTCTCTCTCTCTCTCAAATAAATAAAATCTTAAAAAACAAAAAACAAAGCCAGTGCCTTCTTGTTGTATTTTCACATGGTGGAAGGGGCCAGGGGTCTCTCTGGAGCCTCTTTTGTCAGGCATTCATACCATTCATGACAGCTCCACCCTCATGACTTAAGAACTTCCCAAAGGCCCTACTTCAACACACAGATTTGAGAAGGGGGACTCAAACATTCTGGTCATAGCACTGGGCCATATGATAACCCTAAGCTTCACATTTTGAAGAACTACCATATGGTTTTCCACAGGGCTGCTCCATTTCTCCACACCCTTGCCATTACTTGCTAGGCCAGTGTTTCTTCTATCAGCCATCCTAGAGGGTGTGAACTGGTATCACATTGCAATTTTGATTTGCATTAGCCTGGTGCCTAGTGATGTTGAGCATCCTTTCATGTGCTCTGTGGCTCTTGTACCCATTGCATTTTTATAAATTGTGAGATATAGCTTATGTGCAAAAAAGCACACAGGACATCTGTGTTGATTTAAAAGAATAATTATAAAGCATCCAGAGACAGCCATTGTCTTGATTTTTGTGGCCCTCATTTCTTTACTTCTTATTATACTTTCTACCTCTGTAGGTGCCCCTGAACAATACAATCCAGTTGTATTGTATTAAAGGGACATGTGTGTTTTTTTTGGGGGGGGGGCTGCCTACCTTTGAACTTTATGTAGATGAACTCATTCTGTGGAAGTCTTTTACAATTGCTTTGTTCCCACTGTATTTATTTTCCTTTTCTCCTAAGATCGATCGATTTACTTATTTATTTATTTGTTTGTTTGTTTATTTATTTATTTGAGAGAAAGAGAGAAAGACAGAGATAGCATGCATGGGAGGAGAGGGAAAAGCAGGCTCCCCACAGGGTACCCAATGCGGGGCTCAATCCCAGGACCCAGAATCATGACTTGAGCTAAAGGCAGACGCTTAACCAACTGAGCCACCCAGGCGCCCCTCCCCACTGTGTTTCTGAGCTTGACCTCTGTGATGTGCTTTGCTGTATCTGTTCATTGTTACTGTCTTATAGTGTCTCACTGAGTGCACCCCTCAGCCTATCCATCCCACCACGGATGGACATATGGAGAGTGCCCAGTGTGAAGATACCGTGCATCCACCCCCCTGGGCACTCTCCATATGTCTGTCAATACTGCTGCTATGAACGTCTTTGAGCCTGTTTGCTGCGCACACAAGCATTCCAGTCTCTCAGGTGTATACCTTGGAAGTGAAATCTCTGAGTTGTAGGTCAGCGCATCTTAGAGCCGTACACTGTGTGTACACCTGCCAGCTGTGATGAGGGTTCCAGGTGCCCCACATCCTCAGTATTGTCAGAATCCATTCTGAGTGTCCCCAGCATGTCTTGTTGAGATCTCCAACTGCACTAAAGCCTCAGTCAGCCGGAACCTGCTGCCTAACCCTGCCCCCAAAGCACATTGCCACACCCCTCTTTGAGCCCTGCTCTTTCCCACGCTTCTCAGGCCAAGGCAGGAAGGAGAGCTGGACACTTTGGTGCTATCTCCCCACAGACAACCAAAAGGGACATGTGTGTTTTTTTGGGGGGGAGCTGCTCATCCAGTAGCAGCTGCATGTGTGTGCGGGTCCTGTGAGGGCACTGTGCACAGTAGGTGCTCTCACACTAGGAGGTGTCCTGGAGTCAGAGCATTAGCCACTGGAATCTCTGTCCCTGGACATTCTGGATACTTGTGGTGTTGCTGGCTCATTGAATTGCAGATACCATGGTTGAAACAGGGTGTGCTCCCTTCCTGTTGAGTCCGTTGATCCATGCACTGGTCACCTCCTCCTAGAGGCAGAGCTCTTAGGACTGAGAGGACCCTGAACACGAGCCCATCCTTGGAGACCGGGACCTTATCTTGTTACTACCTCTGTGTCCCCAGGACCCGCACTGGCCCAGGCCCAGAGAGAGAACTAATGATTATTTTTTGGACGTCTGATTCTGGTCCAGTGCCCTGACTTTGGCCTGAAAAGATGGAATTGCCTTCATTCCATGTCACAGTGAAGGCAACTGAGGCCCAGAGAGGGTGTGACAATTTCAAAGTCATGAAGCAAGTAAGCAGCCACCAAGCAGTTGATTCACAACCCCCAGCAATAAGACCCTTGTCTCTGAATGCCCTCCAGACCAGCTCTAGGACTTCAGTGAGCCTAGCTTCTACCTCATAAGATGGTATCATACCTACCTCATGGAATTAAGTAATGCCACATACAAAAGCATGACCAGTGCCTGGACAGGTGATTAATAAATGTTCAGTCATCAGTCCATTTTTTCCCACTAGACAACAGGCAAAGTTAATTTAACAGTCCAGATGAGGGCCATGAAAATGCTCATATGTTATGACCCAGAAACTATGCCCACTAGTACATCCCCATCCCCATTCCTGGTACACAGTAGGAGCTTCATAAATGTCTTTTGGGATGAAATCAGGCTGAAGAGGATGAGGAAGGAAGAGAAGCTTTAGTTCCACTGCCTTCTATAATAGAGTTATAAAAAGAAAGAAAGAAGAGAGGGAGGGAGAGAAAAAACTTTAAAAACCCCATAGAACCCAAAAGCTTGAAAATAACCTAAATATCCAGTACCATGGGGGGTTTGGTAAATGTTGCCTTCTTTGCTTGCAGGGGTATTCCAAGGCAGGGGTCAGCAAAATACGGTTCACAGGCCATCTGTGGCCCACTGCCCTTGTATGTAGAGATTAACGAAACCCAGCCAATAGTATCGCCTCTCCTTGAACTTCCTATCAGTGGAATCGCATAGTATGTTCTTTTTGGCATCTGACTTCTTTCACTCAACATTACATCTTAGAGATCTGTTCTTGTGTGTATTAGTTCACTCTTTTCTGTTGCTGCCAGGTATTTCATTGTATGATCACTACTAATTACAATTATCATCTCCATTTTGCATACGAGCAAACTGCAGCACAGAGGACTCAAGTAAGTTGCCCAAGGACACACAGCAGGTTCAGGTTAGATCTGGGGTTTAAATCCAAGGTCAGGTATCTTGTGCTTTTTGTTCCTCATACAGGATGGCCTCTCAGTGCTATGGTGATGGGAGCCAGAGGGGAATTGGGATTTCAGAAGAGGCATTCCTTTGAGCCTTTAGGTCACAGAAAGCTGCCCGGGAAGGTTAAATCAGAGCCAGGTGTTCCTGGCCCCATGGGTTCACTGTGCCTGGCAGATGTCATAAGTGGTCAAAGCAGATGACCTTTTAAATATATACTCGAGGTCAGGGATACAATATGGAGTGGTGGGGACTGTGGCAAATTGAGGAATGCCAGCCTGTGAAGGAGACGGTTGCTGGTTCAGCTCCAGGGCTTGCTGCCAGAGATTGTGGTGAGCAGGACAGCCATGCTAGCATTTGTGGCCAGCTTCCATGCCAGTCGGTCAGCGCTCAGCTGGACTTGAGTACCTTAAATGATTTGAATCTTGCCCTGGAGTTGCCAGATGCCTTTTCTGTTTGCCGGAACCAACCAACCAACCAACCCTGGAAGTCTCTATCTGCTGGTTTTTCTTTTTTCTTTCTTTCTTTTTCTTTTTAAAGATTTTATTTATTTATTCATGAGAGACACACAGAGAGAGGCAGAGACATAGGCAGAGGGAGAAGCAGGCTCCCTGTGGGGATCCTGATGTGGGACTCGATCCCAGGACCCCAGGATCACGACCTGAGCCCAAGACGACGCTGAACCCGCTGAGCCACCCAGGTGCTCCTCTACTGGTTTTTCAATGTTGGTGCAAAAATGCTTTTAAGCCTGTGCAGGCCAAAGGGAACCCCTGTGTGCCCTGGACTGGCCTGACTGATCTCAGCATCTATCTCAGGACCAAATAGCAGGACCGGGGGCCAGGAGAACAAATGGGTTCCAGGTAGAAGCACGGCACAAAGGCTAGAGGTGAGAGGGATTTGTGGCCTGACCACAAAGAATCACAAAAAGTCCTAGCTGGCTAGGTGGAGGTGGTGGGGGGTGGGGGGCGTGGGCAGGGTGTGGGCTGCCGCAGGCCGCCACATGCAGTGACTTGCGCTGTGCTCTTCCCCGCTCACCCCTGCAGATCCTGGAGGAAAACATGAAGCTGGAGTGCAAGTGCCACGGTGTGTCCGGCTCGTGCACCACCAAGACGTGCTGGACCACACTGCCACAGTTCCGCGAGCTGGGCTACGTGCTCAAGGACAAGTACAACGAGGCCGTCCACGTGGAGCCGGTGCGCGCCAGCCGCAACAAGCGGCCCACCTTCCTGAAGATCAAGAAGCCGCTGTCCTACCGCAAGCCCATGGACACAGACCTGGTGTACATCGAGAAGTCGCCCAACTACTGCGAGGAGGACCCGGTGACGGGCAGCGTGGGCACGCAGGGCCGCGCCTGCAACAAGACGGCCCCGCAGGCCAGCGGCTGTGACCTCATGTGCTGCGGTCGCGGCTACAACACCCACCAGTACGCCCGCGTGTGGCAGTGCAACTGCAAGTTTCACTGGTGCTGTTATGTCAAGTGCAACACCTGCAGCGAGCGTACCGAGGTGTACACGTGCAAGTGAGCCTGAAACGACGGCGCCGCCCTAGGGCCAGGTGGGCGCCTCCAGCTGCAAGGCAGACTGCAGGAGGGACCGGACAGCTCCCGGGCTGCAGTCACCCTGGCAGGTCTCTTCAGGGACCTCCATGGGGGGAATGCTGAGCTTGTCTTTTCTGCTATGGGGACACTTCTCCTGGGTTTTCAGCAGGCGCCCAAATGAAAGATCTCCCCAGAGCCCTGGACTGTTCTCGTCCGTAGCCACTGCTGCTCCACCCCAACCCCAGACAGCGCCCACCCAGGGCCCTCCTCAGCTGGAGCAGAGCCTTTCGCACCAGGAGCTCTGGACCCTGGGGCCTCAACATAGCAATATTTAACAATTTATTCTGATAAAAAATAATATTAATTTATTTAATTAAAAAGAATCCTTCCACCTCGTCGGGATCCGTTTTCTGCAATCAACGTGGACCACTTGCTTTCCTTGCGGGATAATTTTGTCACTAGGACAAGGAGCCAAGTAGAACTGTACATAATTATCCTTGATGCAGATATTTCTAGTAGTTGATTTTGCAGGTACTCCCCCCCCCTTGCAGCACTAGATGTTTAAGAGCAGACGTCCTTTATACATATATAGATATATATACGCACACGTTTATATTTTTTTGCTGTTTGCTGCTACTTATCCAGAAATTTAAGATGATCCAGATTTGGAGACATCTCCCCAGTTATGATTCCCATCCTTTAGTCCTCCCCAGATCAAATTTAACACCAGTAGAGGAATCCAGTTTGGAATACAGAGAGAGAGGAAGGGTAATAATAAAACTCCCAGCAGTTTCCATCTTTTGGAAAGTGAGCCACTGGATAAGAGAGAATATTTTGTAAGAGACTATTTTTATATGAATATTTTATTTATATTGAGTCTGCCTGTATCATTCCGTGGCCTGTGCTTCTTCTTAATTCTGGTACTTGCTTTGGGGTAAGGAGGAGTGAGGCGTGGTCCCCATGGGGACCCTCACATAGCTGGGTTCTCGAGTTCTGTTAGCCAGGTGGGCAGAAGTGGCCCCTGGATGCCTGGGCTGGGGTGTCATCAATATTACCTGGGAAAGGAATCAGATCCCCAACCAAGGCCTTTTGAGTAGGGTCACTGAGCTGTGACCTCGGGATGAGCCATGTGGTGGGCAGGCCCGTACCCTTGGCATTGGGTGACCATCACAGAGCTTGATGATTTGCCATTCGGCAGAAACCAGCTCAGGGAGCCCACTCCTCACTGGCACACCCCTGCCATTGCTGTGTGTCCCGAGAGGTGAGGCATAGTCTTCAGTTATGGGGCAGAAAAGTTGGGGTGAGGGGGTCCCGTGAGCAGCAGGGCTCAGCAGGGCTTCCTGGATGTCGTGGTCTTAGGGCAGACAGGCAGAGAGGTGTGGACAAGGCCTCTCTGCTCTGGGTCCACCTGTATCCAGTGCCTGTCAGCCTGGAAGGCTCTCCTCCAAGAGGCTGTGGGTGTTCTAATATGTGTCCGTTTGCATTTCTGTGTGCACGTGTGTGTATGTATGTGTGTATGACCTTGGGGAGTCTTGGGGTAGTCATGTGACTTTGCACCATCAAGTACCCTTGGGGGGCTGATGTGCCTACATTGTGTGTGCTCGTGCATATACTCATCTATGTGTGTGTCTCTCTCCATGTGCCTGAGAGATGCAGGGTGGTGTGTACATGTGGGTGTGTGCCTATGCATCTGCTGGTCCCCAGGTGTCTCTGCTTGCGGGTGAGGTGTGGTGTGAGGCAGACTATAGGGACCTTTGGCGATTGTGTTGAGCCACCAAGAGATGGCACCTCTGAACTCTGTGCCCACAGACACTGGTGAAACTCAGATACCTCTGAGACCACAGCCTAATGGCCCCATGCACTGGGCACTCTTCCATGTCTAGGCTGTGTTGGACTCCCCAGTGTCAGCACTGGGCCTGGATCACAGCATGGACAAATAAAATGGCTGGATGGTTGGTTGATTTCTTCCCTTGGACCATTTATTTCTTCTTTACTTGGGTGTCGGGATGGGTAGGGATGTGAAGGGCTGAGTGGATGGATGGGTAGCTGGTTGGATGGGTGAGTGGGTGGGTGGATAGGGGAATAGATGGGTAGATGGGTGGATGGGTGAGTAGATGGGTAGATGGATGGATGGGGGGTGGGGGGTGGGCAGTTAGGTAGGAGAAAATATACAGAAGCTTCTTACAGATCCCATGTCACAGTTTATCTCTGCCTGAGAAAACCAGAGTCTACCATGAGCGAAGAGAGTCCCTCTGTTCCTGGCCTCATGGTGTCTAAGAATCAAGAAGGTTCTGACAAAGCCTCCCTAGATACCCTAGAAATCACCTCCATGTCCTTCCCTACTATCCAGATGGAGAGTGTGTCTGGCATGAGGGCAGCCAGGCCTTCGAGAATATCTAGGTTGGCTGCCAGTGTGTCACCTGGCCCCTTAGCACAGTTAGTTTCCAACCCTGGGGCCTGCTCCCTCTCTGAGGTCCCCAGCTCAGTTGGGCTCTGAATCTCAATTTCTCCATCTATAAAAGTAGGATAATAATTATGTCACGAGGTCTTCCTCACACTGATGACTGTATGGCACTTTGAGTTGCAGAGCAATGGTAGAACAATAAATTATCATGTATTACTATTCTTTCCATAATGATAAGATTCTTCAAACACAGCTTATGCTAAAAAATATTAGGCTCTGTGTTGAGCAAAATATTTCCCCCTCTTTGGTTTATTCCTAAAGTGGCTTTTCAACAAAATAGACCTAAAAAGACCTAAATCTTAAGAGACTGAATCAAAATTTTACATAAAAATCTCCCACCTTTTTGGTATTTTGACAAATACCATGAGGATGGTGTAGGCTATAAGCTGAACTTGGCTTTTGGGCCACCAGCATGCAGCCTCTAATTTGAACCAAAGCTCCTGTTTTATCTTATTTTATTTTATTGTTTTTAGATTTTATTTATTTATTTGACAGAGAGGGGGACAGAGAAAGAGAGAGAGAGCATTTGTGCACACAAGCAGGAGTGGCAGATGAAGAGGGAGAAGCAGGCTCTCCTCTAAGCAGGGAGCCTGATGTGATCTTGATACCAGGACCCTAGGATCATGACCCGAGCCAAAGGCAGATCCTTAACTGACTGAGCCACCCAGGTGCCCCCAAACCTCTCATTTTAGAGATGGAGAAACTGAAGCCAAGAGAGGGGTAGGGCTTTATGCAAGGCCACACAGCAAGTCTAGCAGAAAGACCAAGCTGGGCCTTGTGCCTCCTGGGAAAGTCCTTTCACCAACAGTGGTGCACTCTAGCAGCAGTAAAGTAGTTTGGAGGCTGGTTTGGGAGGGATAAAGTTCCTGTTTGTTTTCAGACGTACATATGTGTGCATACATGTGTGGGCATGCGCTCACACATCCTCTGGACTTAAGTTTAAGCCTAGTTCAAGGCTCCACAGGGCAGGGGCAGGGCCTTCCCAAGGACCCCAAGGGGAGATAGGCCTGCAGGGGGTGCCCTGGCAGCTGGCTAAGGGAAACCCAAGTCCTCCCATTCTCCCCTCCCCAGAGTCTCACCCTCCCCACCCCTGTCAGCTGCCCTGTCGTCAGTCTTGAGTCTTGTTTTCCTCCACTCCTCCATCCATCAGCATATCCCGTTGGTCTATGTCACAATATACCCAAACATAACCACTCTCCGTGGGCACGCCCAGCAGCCATTTGGTGGCAGAGTCTGGCTATGTTTGCGCCATGCACCAGCTGTGGCTGGTGGCCTTCCTTCTGTGCCAGTTCCTGTCCTGCCTCCAGGCCTTTGCATATGCGGTTCCCTCTGACCTTTGCATGGCTGGATCTCTTTGGTTACTAAGACAACTCCAATGCCAACTCTTCAATGCCAACAACCCTGGCTTCCAGCACCCTTCATCTGCCCTTTTTGTTTCTTCGTGGCATTTGCCATGATATTAAATGGTCTTTCTCACTTACTAGAGGCTGTGCGATATAGTGGTTAAGAGTCTAGAGCCAGATGCCCGGTGCTCAACCTGCCTCTATTGCTTACTGCTATGTGGTTTAGAGCAAGTAATATACCAGTGCCTGTCTTTCCCCATTTGTAGAACAGGGGCGGTCGTAGAATCAGTGTGGTGTTGAACCAACACACGTAAACTGCAAAACACAACGCCTGGCATAGTGTAAGGGCTGAGGAGGTGTGAGGCTTGGGTATTAATATGTTTATTGAGTTTCATGAGGGTAGGACTTCATGCGTCTTGGCTACCAATGGGTCTCTGGTACCCAGCACCCAGTTGGGTTAATAGATCTTTGTTGAATAAGAATGACCGAAGACCTAGAGCCTGTTCGCAGATTCGCTGGGTCCCCACTTGGGCCCAGGCAGGGGGTGGGGGTGGTGGGCGCAGGCAGGCTTCTGGAGTTAAGGAGCCAGGGGACAGGAATTGGCACGTCCTGAGTGCTGCCTGCCTACTCGGGGCCAGATGGGAGTGCGGAGACAGATCAAGCTCTCTTGATGTGATCGCAGACACATCTGCTCCCTTGACAAGGTGGCCACTGGTTGCCGCAACGACACTCCTGGCCCCAGAAGAATGTGTTGGAGACAACGGGAGAACTCTGTAGCCATCTTTCAGCTTAGCCTCCAAGATGGTCAGCCACCCCCGACCCAGAGAAAGCGTCATGCCACATGCTCGTGTGTGTACGCACGGACACACAGTCTCACACAGACACTGAGCGAGAGACCCAAGGGCCTGGCACGTGGCCAATGGAGGGACCAGGCACTCACAAAGGGGAAGTGCAGGCACACATCTGCCATGACTGGAGCCCAGACGGACCTCACTGACAGGCTCTGAGAGACTGGCCACCCCCAGGGGTACAGGGTCACACTCACAAGATGTACACCCAGAGGCTGCTCACAGATTGAGCAACCTGTCTTACCTGGAAGCTGGCTTGATCTTCACCATTCACCTTTAATCCCGGGCATTTGCTTGGCAGCAGACCCTGTGTGTGTATGTGTGTGTGTGTGTGTGTGTGTGTGTGTGTGTGTGTGTGTTGGGTGCAGGGGCAGGCCAGGAAGCAGGGGCATGCGAGCTGGAGGGCACTCAGGGCCATCTCCCTCAAGAGAACATACCCAGATGGGAGATCATGGAGTATGAAGAGAGAAATGACCCATGAGGGCCAAGAGAGCACCCTCTGAGCCAGAGCTGTGTGAGCTGTCTGACCTCACACAGAGGAGTGTGCCCGGGTGCAAAGCCCCTCTCTCCGTCCAGGACCCTGGACTCCAGTCTCAGCCCTGTCCCTCTTCCTGTGGACAGACTGGGCCAGGGAGGCCCTTCCACTGGCTGAGCCTCAGCGACCCCGCTGTAAAGTGCATGCTAATCCCAGGCAGGCCTCTTGCGGCTCTCAGAGCCCACGGTAGCTGTGACTAGCCACGGTGGCTGAGACCCCACCAGCACTGCCTCACAGCTGGCCTGCATTCTGTCCCCATCAGCAGGTGGCTCTGGGGCGGTGAGGGGCCTCTGCCGGAGATGGGTCCCAGAGGGGGATTCTCAACGTGTGGCTCGTGGACCTCTCCCAGGATTAGGAGATCAGAAGGTCATGACCGTTTTTATGGTAATACTAACACACTTGCCTTTTTCACACTTGTGCACTCATAGGTATACAGTGGGTTTTTCTAAAGGCCAGATGACGGGTGCTAGCACAGGAGGCTGGATGCAGTGGTGGACGTGAGCCTCCAGCCGACTTCAATGAAGCCAAGCATGGAAGAAATGGGCAAAAATGTAAAACAAATGCCACTTTTCCCCACTGTTTTATTTTATTGGTTTTAAAACATAGAGCTATTTTCATTTAAAATATGTTATTTGTGTAAACACAGTGGGCTCATTCTCATTTAAAATGAATACATGAATATTTACATTTTTTTCTCAGCTTCAATTTCTATTATTGTAACAATTAATAGATAACCTCCCCCATCTCCAGACACACAAGAACAGCTCTGGATCTGCAATAATTTCTTTAAATGTTAAGGAGTCCTGACACCCCGACATTTGAGACCTGCTACCTTATATGCACGGCTAACAATCGATTATAGTTCCTCTGCTCATCCAATTTCAGTACATAATACAAATAGGGAGCATATATTGAGTCTGGACTGTGTGCCAGGCTGTGTTCTAAGGGCTTTAGAAGGATCTCATGGAGTCCTCACACCAGTCTCTTGAGGTTGGTGCAATGAAGGTAGGAGTTTCCAGCAATCTGATGGGTTATGGGGTTAGTTACATGGTGGGGTCAGGACCAAAACTCAGACAATCTGACTTGGGAGCTCCCTGCTACCTTCCGGACCCAGTCATTTCCTGCCCCTCCCTGTGCCTACCGTTGTCAGAGGACACACGAGATGCCCAGCTAACTCTGAATTTCAGATAAGCAACAACAGCAAGTTTAGTACAAGTACGTACCAAATATTACACGGGGCATACTTATCTAAGAAGAATTCATTGTTTATTTGAAATTCAAATTTAACTAACATCCTATATTTTTATTTGCAAAATCTGATGACCCAAAGTTTACCCGAGGCCTCTGGGTACCAAGGGCCCCCACCTCCCAGACATCTGCCCCTCACCCCCACCCCCCGGGCAGCCTGGCCCAGCCACTTTCTGGCTGTACACCCTGAGATAATGCCTTCCCTCTCTGGTCTGCATTATGATCCCTCTCCCCAGGGCAGAGATGAGGGGTGGGGGGAGCTGAGTTGTGATGATCTTAGGCACTTTTCATTCTGGTAACATTTGCTCTCAAATTCAGAGCCTGGGAAAGTCTTCTCAATAGCCACCTAACTGCTCCCTTCACCACCCCCCATACATACCACCGCTCCCCCCGCATAGGGGAACATAGTCCATCAGGACTACTTTGAGAGGTGGTCCTAGAGCTGCTGCAGTCTGCTCACCCCACCTTCTGCTACCCCCCAAAGGCAGCCTATCTGCCTGTCTACCCCACTGCCCTGCACCCCTCCCCCATGGTGGCTGACCGGAGAGGACTATGTTCTGTGCAGCTTCCCCCTGACCCTCTCTGGTCTCCAACAAGGCATAGCTCGGATTTGCCACTCAGTAACAGGCTCTTGAACACCCCCAGGTCCTGGGGCTCCTGCATCCCAGTGACACCCATACTGCAGACAAGCAGACTGAGGCTCGGCTCCCCAGGGCCTGTCATTTGGCACTTAGTTAGGCGCCAGGCTGCCCTCCTCTCCACAGGAATACCTTCTTTTGCCCTGCACAGCCTCCAGCCCACCTGCCAGCGCCCACCTGCTAGCCAGCACACCTGGACGGTGGCAGAGACGTGACTTGCAGCAGATACTCTGACACAGCTCTTGCAACTGGAAGGCAGCCAGGGCTGCAGATCCCTCAGAGACGTGGTGGTGCTAAATCAGAGAGCATGCCGGTGGACTTTTTCACTTAATATATAATTACTTCCTTGAGTTAGATCCTTTCTCTGCCAGCCTGGCCCTCTTCTCTGCTGTTTCACTTTCTTCCCCTTTGACCTCTGAGAGGATGATCGATTAATGTGGTTAAGCACCAACTATGGGCAAAGAAGGCATGGGGTGGCAGGAACTCGGGCGAAGTGCACTTAGGAGAGAGCCTGGCTTGCAGTTCAGGCAGGGCCGGTGAGTCGTCAAAAGTGTAGGGCTGGGGTTCAGACACCATGAACTGTGTGATCCTGGGCAAGGTGCTCAGCCCCTCAGGGCCTCAGCTTCCTCACCAGTTACTGAGTGTCAGTGTGTGGCAGGCCCTTTCCCAAACGCCTTACACACACTCTCTCGTGTAATCCCCACGATATAAATAGGCGGCTATTGGCCTTGGTATGAGTTGGCTAGGGCTGCCGGAACATAGCCTCCCAGGCTCAAGGGGCTTGAACAAGAGAAGCCGACTTCCTAACAGTTCTGGAGGCTGGAAGTCCACAATCAAAGCATGGGCTGGGCTGGTTCCTACTCAGGGCTGCGGGGCAGAGTCTGTTCCCAGCCTCTCTCTGCACCTCATAGGTGGCTGCTTTCTCCCTGAGCCTCTCCACATTGACTTCCCTCTATGTTCTCTGGGTCCAAGTGTCCCCTTTTGTAAGAACACCAGTCGTACTGGATTAGGGCCATCCACATGGCCTCCTTTCCATTTTATCACCCCTTTAAAGAACTTATCTCCAAATAAGGTCATGTTCTGAGGCCCTGGGTATTAGGACTCCAACACCTGAATTTGGGTGGGATAGACACAATTTGACCTATAACGTCTGGTTATAGGTAAGGACACTGAGGCAAGGAATTTAAGTAACAGGTTCAAGATCACACATGCTTCAAAAGCTAGAAGTGGGATGCAAACCTCGGTTCCAGAGCCCACTACTCTGAAACCCTCGGCAGCGTTGCCTGTTGGAAACTGAGCCAGGCATTCCTGCCTGATGGGGCTGTGCCAGGGATTACACAGCAGAGCCATGGAAAGTGTTTAGAACAGTGCCCTGCACAGAAAAAGTACCCAACAGATGTTAGCTGTTAATATCACGGTCTGCCGGGCCTGGATTCAAATCCTGCTCTGACCTCTTGTGTGTGTGACCTTGGGAGGGCTTCACCTCTCTGGGCCTCCGTTTTGTCATCTGTGGAAGGTGTGGAGGATGACAATCCTTCCCTAGACATCCCAGCTAGCTTCCTGCGGGCTCCCAGATATCTTCTGAGTACATGCTGCTGAGCCCCTGGACAGCACTGCAACATAAACCTCTCCTCCTTCTGTGGGGGTTCTGGGTCCCCTCCAGGTCCGAGGCTCTCTGACCTCCATGTGGCACAGTGAAGGGTCTGAGCTGGCAGGAGAGGAAGAGAGCAGGGAGAGAAGAATCTAATTCAGGTGAGGAGGGTACGGAATTATTGGGGCTGTCCTCTTCTGGCCAGGATGGAGTCGCGGTGACCCATTTACCCTCCTGCCCAAAACCAACCAGACAGACAGAATACATGAAACAGTCGTTGTCAAGGCCCTGGATTTCAGGCCACAGAGGACAACGATCCCTACAAAACAGGGAACAAATGAAGTACGCTCTGTGGTTGCTCAGCTTGCTGCCTTGAGGGTTTCCAGGCTGGGGCCTCGGGAGGGGAGCTGCAGTGCTTAGAATTTGCTGGAGTCCACGGAGATGGAGGCAGCCATGGCTGACCACGCAGAGCAACAGGGGAGACAGTTGCCCAGATCTGCGGAGGGGCCTGAGGACCCCGCAGAGCAATCTGCTCCTGCACACGAGGACACTACTTGAGGCCAGGGGAGGACCCATCTGGAAGGGTTCAAGGTAAGGTCACCTGGTGTCACACAAGACTGGGAATAGGACCTCCTCCCACTAACAGGGTGGCAGGTGGGGCATTCCAGAAGGCCTTGCCTCAGCAGTAGGGAATCATCAGCTGTACACCAATCACAGCTCCACACACACCTACTAGATCATAAAAGCAAGACCTCAAAGGAAGCAAACTCTTTACAAGTGACATGACTGCATCTCTGAATAAAGCTTGAGAAGATTGACAGGAACACAAAAAGTATCCAGCACCCAAGAAGGTAAAATTCCACGTCTGCCCTATAATCAAAGATCACCCCAATGGTTGCTCCCTACTCAGGTCTCACCACTGTGGTCTGGCCTCCCTTCTGTCTGGACCACAGGCCCCTCCTGGGCTCCTCTGGCCACCGTGCTTCTCTCTTACACACTAGAGAGTAGTTGCCTGTTTGCACCTGCCTCCCTCACCAGACAGGGAGAAACTCAAGGACAGAGACTGTCTGATCCTGCACAGAGGCTCTGGCAGGGCAGGGCACTCTGTGGGCACTAAATAAATGCTTAGTGGATGGATGGATGGATGGATGGATGGATGGTTAATTCGTTAATGATCAGGCCTTTCCTTTCTCCCTTGTTGGATTCTGAAGCCTTCACAGTTAGGGATTATTTCATTCTGCTCTGTATGCCAAGAATTCAGTAGCACCTGCCCAGCCTGAGTAGGCCCCAATAAATAAATGTTTGTTGATTGAATAACAAAACAAGCCTTTGTGCATGCTGCTGCTTCTGTCTGGAATGCTCTTTCCCAAACATCCCCATGGCTCACCCCTACACCTCCTACAAGTCCTCGCTCGAGAAGGCCTGACAACATAATTTAAGAGTGAAAGGGCCTTCTTCCTCCCAGTGCTCCAGCCTTCTTACCCTTGCCCTTGTTTCCACCTTTTCACTCATGCCCTCATTCACTTATTTATTATGTTGACTGTTTATTGTCGGGCTCCTGCTACCACCAGGAAAAGAAAAAGCTTTAAGCACAGAGCTTTTTGACATTCTTATTTTGCCTGATTTCCCCAGTACCTAAGGTGGTATCTGGTACATAGTAGCTGCTTGATAAATGCTTGTTGAATAAGGGGATGGCTTTTGTTGTGCCAGTGACTGCTCTGTGGTCTGGGACTGGCTTCTGGATCCTTCCGAGCCCCATATTTAAAAGAATAACAGCAACAATCATAGTAATGAAGAAGGATGGATGGCAGGGCAGTCACTGGCACCTGCTCACAAAGATTCTGTCTCTCCATCCTCCAGGCACGTGGGTGTGGTGCCCACCCCTTAGGGTCAGCCTATGACTTATGTTGGCCAATTTAAACAGAAAGGGCAGTGATGGGTCTCACTTCCAGGTGGACACTTTAAGAGCCAGTGGCACCTCCCAGCTCCTTTCTCTCCTCTGCCAGAGTGATGGCCAGTGTCCCCCACAGTGGTTGCCGCTCTGTTATGCCGCAGAACAAAGCCACAGCTGACCCAATTGGGACATTTTGCATGAGTGAGAAATAAACTTTTGTTGTATTAAGCCAGTGGGATTTGGGGCTTTTGTTACAGCAGCATAACTTACCATCTCCTGACTGAGGGTCCTGACAAATGGGATTTTGCTACCCGAGGGTTACCCCGAGGGCTCAGGCCTTTTTGCTCTGGGAGGGGTAGGACTTGCCAGGATAACAATGACTGTGGCTTATCGGGGTTGTGTGCCTAATGCCCCTCGGTTGCCCCATGGTATGGGCACAACAAGCCAGTGAGAAGGCAGTTGTCCCCATGGAGGCACTAGAGGTACAAAGAGGTGAGATGGTGCACCCAGGTTGCTGAGGGGGGTGGCGCCTGGGACATGAAGGACATGAAGCCTCAGATGGTTCTGGTTCTTTCCCCTGTCAGTGTTCAGATATTAGCTACTGCCACCCTGGATGCCAGCTTGCTCCATGAAGAGGGTTGCAGCTGCATGCCTGGCCTCTCTGGTATATGTGGGTCGAGGCTAACGGTAGGGAAGGCTGGACTCCCCAGTATGTTTGCCAAGGAAGTTTCATGGAAGAGGGTCTACTGGTCAGAGAAAGGGTGGGGTACTGGTCAGCAGGGACCAGCACACTACCTACCGCCTGTGAAGCCCCCCTCCGACATGACCCCATGTCAGTGTGTAGATTCATCCATTCCTTGGGGACTCTCCCTCTCCCCCACACCAGGCTCTTTCACTAAGAGCCGCCAGAGCTCCTGGCCCTGACCAAGTAAGCAGTGCTTTGGTCAGAGAGTCTGCTCACCTGGACCAGCTGGTTCAACAATGGGAGAGGAATAGACACCCCTCAAAAGCCACACAGCTGGAATGAGAGGTCATTCAGTTTGCCTGGATCTAACATCTGCAAAGCCGGTTTCCCTGAGTAGATACGCCTGCTCTGAGAAGCCTTCCTTATTAAAATTGGCACGGAGATGAGAGACTTCCCCTATGCCTTGGGGCAATGGGGAGAAGGGAAGCAAACATTTATTATGCCCAGAGCTTGACCTGAGAAGCCTCCCTGAGGTCTCTGATGTGAGTTTCATTGTGCCCCTTTCGCAAGTGTGAAGCCTGAGGTACCAAGCAAAGGGACGACTTGTCTGAAGTCATGGGGCTGCTAAGCAGCAGAGCCAAGGCTCATAGTGGGCTTCTGACTGCAGCCAGGTGTGTCCTGCAAGACCAGACCCTGCCCAGCCTCCCAGCCACCATCTCTGCAGGAGCCACCTCTTTCATTGGGAGCTGAGTGAAATCACCCAGGACAGCTGACTTGGGGGAGGCAAAGCCACACAGACCTTAGCGCCTGACTCTGTGACTTGGGCCAGGGCTTCCACTTTGCTGAGCCTCAGCCTCCTCAGCAGTAAACACTGATAGAAGGGACTCTGTGCAATGAAATAATGAGGTCAAGAGCACTGCACCATGTCTAGCAAATACTAGGTGCTCAGAATATGGCCATCTACTCTTGAGTGGTGGGAATCCATGCCTGCAGTGCCCACTGCCCCAAATAGCACTGCAGCGAGCCTCCTTACACATCAAATATTGCCTAAGGGACCTGTGTGAGAGTGTCTCAGGTAAGTATCCAGGAGCGGAATTGCTGTGTCTTGGGTAGGGTAGGTGTGACTTCATTTGCATGAGCCCCAGAAGGTGGCTCCCTTGATTGGCTCCACCAGTTACTGTTCCCACACAGGGCACTGGGGATCCTCTCTGTCTGTGCCCGCACCAGCACTTGGCAGTGCCCGGCTTTTTTTTTTTTTTCCAGAAGGATTCACATTTATTGGTTCAAATGCAATAGCACCCGGCTTTTTAATTTTTGCCAGTCTAATTGTCGTCAAGTGATACCTTGTG
This sequence comes from Vulpes vulpes, assembly GCF_048418805.1. Lineage (NCBI taxonomy): Eukaryota > Metazoa > Chordata > Mammalia > Carnivora > Canidae > Vulpes > Vulpes vulpes. Next base: position 57,261,112 of record NC_132788.1, on the reverse strand, counting down.
CTTCTCTGGTCACTGCTAATGAGTTTGCTCATCTCTTCATGGGTTTCTTGGCCTTTTTTGTCTTCTCTCCTGTAAGTGGCCAGGTTACGTCTTTGGCCCATTATCTAACTTTTCTGTGCTTGCTACCTGGCCAATCTCTCCTGCTCCACAGGCATCTTGTTCCGTCCAAGTCTGCACTGGCTGTACATCCACAGGTCTCCCGGGATGCCTGTACTTCCCTGCAGTTGGCCTCTCTGTGCTGCCTTCTTACCCCTGTTACTTTCTCATTTCATTCATTCATGCATTGGTTTCCCAGCACAACTTAATAAGATTCAAACACCATGGCCAGCCCAGGAGTCCACATGATCTGGCAAGCAAGGACATCAACTTGCTCACTGGCATAAGCTTCCTGGCTAGGTCTGAAGTGCCATGTTCATCCTCAACCTTGAGGATGCAGGCAGGGCCTTGTTCAGAAGTCACTTCCTCAAAGAGGCTACTCCTGATGGCCCTGCCTAAAATACCAGAGCATCATTACCTACTGCCCTGTAATTATTTTTCTTCTTGGCACTTACCCATGCCAGTCACTATGCCATGCATGTTTTTGTTTAGTGGTATTTAGAGGTGAGGAAGTTGATGCATGCCAAGTCCATAGTAAGCACAGAGCAGTCCCCGGCAGGAGCCTCAAAACAGAGCCGGTGTGCCTTCCTTGGCACTGCTCAGACTTAGCTCCTAGGGCAGCTTTAACTCAGGTCCATCTGGATATTCAGGTGAGCCCACTTAATTTTTCTCCTGAGTCCCACTACCCACTTAATCTGCACAAGAAAAGTTGTTGGTAGTGAGGCAAAAAGGTCCAGAACATTTGTGCTCACTGCCTCAGAGCAGAGCCACTTCCTGGGGGTCCTAGTCCTATGTCTAGGGGCTGGTTCTGCAGGACTGCTTCCCATTCCACCCCCCAGTGAACCAGGAGCAACAGTGGATATGCATCATATCCAGCAGTCGGTAGGTTCTTGACAGAGGAGCTACAAGGTGGCAGGAGCCTGGGCCTGCCTCCTGCCACACACCCACTGCAGACTGCTGAAACACAAGGGGTCACCTCGATTGCATTAAGCCACCAAGATGCCCAGGTTTTCTAGTAGAGCAACTAGAATTACCATCTAAAACAGTAGGATAGGAGCCATGTCCATCTGTAGCTAGAGGCAGGTGCCAAGCCAAAGTCTCAGCAAATGAGCTGATAGATGGGAGTGAGTCCACCTTTCCTACTTGAGGCTCTCTCTAGGCACACTGCCTCAGCATAAGGAAGGACATCTTCTTCCTTTATATCTTTTATTAACAAAAGTAATGTTTGCTCCCTGGTTTAAAAATATACAAAAGTATCTATAGCAAAAGATGAAAAAATATTCCCCAATCCTGCTCCCCAGAGGGAGCCACTAGGACCGCAGTTGGTATGTATGAATACGAATGCATACGTGTATGTCCCTGCCATGTGCCTCTGCCCCAAGGTATTCTCTCAACTCCACATCACACATAAGTAGACCTGCTTCATCCTTTTCAACAGTCATGGAGGATTTCATAGCACAGAAGTACCCAAATTTATTTCCTCATCCTCCTGTAGGTGCACCTGGACAAGGCCTCCATTGGTTTTTCCACCATCACTAACAACATGGTAGCAGAGGTACTTGAACATCCATCTCTTAGCTCTGCTGTGAGTCTTGCTGCAAAGTCTTCCTGTCTCCTAGAGGTGGGTGTTCTTGGCCACACAGTGGTGGCTTTTACATTTTGAGGGATTCCCCCAAGAAGGGTTTTAATCATCCCACAGGATGACCCTGGATAAACCATGGAAAGCCTGTGAGGTAGTGAGCTTTCTTTTGCTGGAAGAATTCCAGGGGCTTTAGACAAGCACCCACCAGGGTGCTACAGAGGGGGCTTCTCCGTCAAGTTCTGGATTGTCCTGGACAACCTTTACTTGTTCCCACTAGCATGTTTTATTTCCATACAAATATCCGGGGGCTGATCTTGGCTAGGAATCTCATGAGGTTCCTTCATGACCACAATCAGAAGTTCCCTGCTGGGGGAGCTAGAGCAGCCTCTCACCAACACCCAGCTGGAGGATGCAACTCCTGTCCTCCCCCTGGGACGGCTCTGTGAAATTCGCACAAAAAACACGCGGCCTTATAATCAGTGCCACTGTTTGTCACCAGATGTTCAGAGGCAGGGGTGCTAATTGATGCAGGCAAGGAGGAGGGAGCGGAGGGGGGATGGAAGCTGCTGGGAGGATGGGCAGGCTAGGTGAGAAAGGAGAGCCCCATACTGGGGGTGTGCAAGAAAATGCAAATCTTAGGAGGGACTAAGCCAAAGGAGGGGCATAGGATATTTAGGGTCTCCTGGCACCGAGATGTAATGAGCCTGAGAATAAAGATCTCTGTTTTTTTTTTTTTTTTTTTTTACAAGATCCTATAATAGTGATGAGAATTTCTATCATCTGGTTCCTGCATTCTATGACTCTGTTTTGAAATGCTCTGATTTGGTGATTCTGAGCCTCTGATTCTGTGTTAAAGCTCCAAGGGGTGCACAGGGCAGGTGGATTTGGAGCGGGGCTCCTGGAGACCCAGTGCAACTCTTAGGATTGTTGAGAACTTGGGTGCACTGCCTGCTGGTTCCAGGCCTCAGTCCCGGCTGGTAGATGGAGATGGCAAAGTAGTGGCTCATTGTGTCTCAGTGAGGGTTCAAGGAGCTGAATGAACCAGGTGGATACTCAGGCTGCGAAGGGAGCCTGCACACAGTGGGTGCTCAGCAAATGCTGGGTTTAGTTGCTCTTTCTTTCATTCCAAGGGCAGGCAGTCCGAGAGTTGATTCTGGGAGTTGAGGCCAGGGAATAGAGCTATTGTTCTAAGCTGCCTCTCTGGGTCTGGAAGTGTCTGGGGCTCCAGGACCTGGGTCCACTGGGCAGCCAGCCCTCCACAGCAGGCAGCTGCTGGAAAGCAAAGCAAACACACAGAGGGAAGGAAGCTCCTAGGGCTGCGGGAAAGCAAACAAGGGCCATTTCCTCCAGCCGCATGCTGTGGACGGCCAACCTTTCCCAGAGCTGTTCCTTGGGAGTCCTCCTCGGGCGCCTGGCCAGTGTTTGGACAGCTTGAGGGGGCGCAGGGGGCAAAGAAAGTGGAGCAACAGAGAGCCTGGCCTGGCCAGGGCAGTCACAGGCACATTCCGCCTGGCCCCTCGGTAGGGCACTGCCACGCAGCCCACCTGACTGCATCCTCGGCCCTGGCCGATGGGCCTGGCTGTTGAGGGGCCGCACCTGGGCGGGGGGGGGAGGTCCCCAGGATGGAGCACTAATGCTGCAAATACGATAACATCAATAATAATAGTGTTGATTAAATGCTTACCGGGAGCCAGCTCTATTCTCAGGGCTGTATGCAGAGTATTTCATGTAATCCTCATCGTGCTCCCACTATTACTGTAATTTCACAGGTAACAGAAACTGAGGCAGGAATGAGTAATTTTAGTCCAGATGGTCGGCCCTGGTCACTACACTCCTGGTAAACCCCATACTGCCTTTTGTGAGGTCATGGTAATGATGCCAACAGGGAGCGCTTTCTGAATAATCTGCTTTCATGTTTTCCCTCAAATCTCTTAATGATCCTAAGGGCTGGGTATCATTATGAGCCCCACTTTTTAGCTAAGGTAAACTGAGGCACTGTGAAATGGAGCCACTTCTCCAAGATTATTCATTTAGAGAAGGTAGTAGCTGGGATATAAACCTATTTCAGTCCAGTGCTAAAACTCATGATGTTAACCACTATGCTAGTGTATTGGTTTCCTGTGGCTGCTGGAACAAATCACCACAAACTTGGTGGCTTAAAACCAATGCAGATTTATCCCCTTACCATTCTGGGATTCAGAAGTCTGAAATCAGTTTCACAGGGCTAACATCGAGGTGTTGGCAGGGCCGGATCTTTCTGGAACCTCTAAGAGGTGAGCCTCTTTCCTTGACTTCTCAGTTTCTGGTGCCACTCGTATTTCTTGGCTCAGGGTCCCTTCCTCTGTCTTCAGAGCACATCACATGACACCAATCTCTGCTTCTGTCATCACACATACACACACACACCCTACCCGCTTCCTCATATAAGACCTAGGATTACATTAGGTCCTTCTGCATAATCCAGGATAATCTCTCCATTTCAAGATCCTTCATTTATTCACACGTTCAAAGTCCTTTTTGCCATATAAGGTTACGTATTGACAGGTTCCAGGGGTTAGGACATGACCATATTTGGGGGGCCATTATCCTGCCTGCCACAACTAGGTTAGGCTAAATCTTGCTGAAGTGGAGATAAGGAGCTCTCCATCCCTGGATGTATGGAAGCACATCCTAGGCCCACTCAAAACCTTGGCAGTGGGAGTCACGGATGCTTAACTCAGAATTTGAAGACCTAGGAGCTCATTCTCAGACCATGTGGCATGTTTCCAGATGGAAGCACAGAAGCATCCTTTGCTCTAGCGGGTGCAACTTCATCACCAGGGCCCTCAGCACTGCTCTCAGGGGACTTATCACACCCAGGTTTGGGTTACTGTGCTGTGCATCCAAGCTCTCACTCCACTGCCCGCTGCAAGCTGGCCAAGGGCAGAGCTTGGGTGCCCCACCCTCTAGTGCCAGCATGTGGCCCATGCCCAATAAATGTGTGTGGGAAGAGCAAGCCACGGAAGCTCAGAAGGCTTATGTGACTGGTAGGTTCTAGAAGGTCCAGGTGGGGCCCAGCATACTGTAGGGCCTCGACTAGCATGTGCTGAGTTAAGTCACTCATCAGGCTCTACAGGAGCGCCATCCAAAGAAAATTCAGCAGTGCTAGAAATGTTCTAAAGTCATACTGCCCAGTATGGGAACCATTGGCCACACGTGGCTACTAAGTCCTTCAATCTGGCTAGTGTGACTTCACTTAGGCTGAATTCTCTCTCAAGGACCCCAAAACCCGGCCTGAAACTGGGCGTCTCTAGCCTCCCCTGTTCACTGCTCTGCATGGGTTCCCTTGTAAAGGTCTCTGGCCTAACGCCGGCCGCTGAGCCTGGTCCTTCTCCGTGTCCCCTCGGCCTTGTGGCAGCTCGCACAGATCCGCCACCACCAGGTCCAGCATTCCCGAAGGCACCGTTGTGCTGTGAACCTTTGGTCCCCGCAACAACACAGGGAGGCGGGTCTCATTATTTCAACCTTGGAAATGAGGAAGAGAGGGCTCAGGGAGGGCCAGTGGCTCATCCAGGGAGGCAGGGCGGAGCTAGAGCACTAGACCAGGCCTCCGCGCCGGCACAGAGGAACCAGGGGAGCAAAAGAGCCTGGCATCTCGAGGCAAGAAAGAGACCAAACCGAGGCTACTGAGGCCCAAGCAGCCCCCCTCGCCCCCCGACCGTCCCAACCTGCTTCCCGAGCCTGGAGCTCCCCCGAGAGCCAGCTGGGCAGGGGCCCGACGGCTGCTTTGGCAGAGGCAGGGCGGCCCCTCGCCATGCCAGACCCAGTTTCGACCAGGGCAGAAGAACAAAGGGCTTTCACGGGGTGTAATCCAGGCCGAGGGGGAAGAATGGTCGGAGTACGGGAGGCAGGTTCACAGGGAGGGAGAGGGCGAGCGGCGCGGCCCGGCTGGCACGGGGCGGTTCCGGCCGCGCTCCCAGGGCGGCAGACGGTCGCTGGCAGCGAGTGAAGGCCCCGTTTGTGCGACAGGTCGGCGGGGAGGGCAGGCCTTTGAAGGGGTGAGATCGTGTGGCCCGATAGCACAGCGGGCCTCTCCCTGGGGGGCCCGGGCCCCCTGTGAGGACTGTCGGCCATTGTTACCGCGCCCGGAGTGGAGGCAAAACGGGCCACAGGCCGTCAGCCGATACCTGTGCGATCTGGCCCGGGGACCAGTCCCCCGGCTGCGGCTCCGGTTACACAGCCGGGACAGCTGAGCGGGGCGCCGCCGTCCCCAGCAGGTGGATGGCAGACCGGACGGGGCGGCCCGCCGCAGCGAAAGGCTGAGGCCCGTGAGGCCGCAGCGGTGGGTGCAGGTGCCACGGAGCACCCCCGGCCCCCGCCCACGACCCCGACATCGCTCGCTCAGGGAGGAGAGGACACGAACGCGCTGTCCGGGATGCTTGACCACATCGCTCCAACGGCCAACGAGGAGAGGTCCAGGAGAAGGTGGAGAGTCAGACAGCGTGGGGGCGACGGAGCTACACTCCCATTTGTCGTGTGTGCCAATCACCCCGGTGTAAACGCTGGCAGGTGCCTGCGAGGCCTGCCACTACCACGTGACTTCTGGCCTGCCCTTGTGGGGGTTCTGCGGCCGCTCGGTAGTGGCAGTCACAGCCCTGCCGTTAGGGTAGTTCGTGCTGTTAATGTGTTTAGCCCTCGTGTGATAGATGTTACCGTAACTACCGCTCATTTTCCACTAACCATTCTTACACAAGTCATTTTACAGAGAAGGCACAGAGAGGCTGAATAATTTGCCCAAGGTCACACAGCTGTGGGTAGCGCCGGGATTTGAACCCAGACCATCTGACTGCAGGGTCTGTGATACTAACCACCATCCTAGCCCGCTCCCACTCCTACGCGCCTCCCTTCCCCACCCTGTAGCATGGTTAAATAACAGCCATGTCCTGTGCCCCAGCAATGAGCTGGCATGCTCCAGGTTAATTCTCTCATTTAACCTGTTCAGCCCCCCTATTATGGTGGCTGCTCCCATTTTACAGAAGCCAAGACTCAATCTGGCAAGTGGCATGCCTGGAGAAGGAGGCAGGGTCATAGCAAGGAACAGAAGGAACAGACAGCATGCACAGCCGAGTGGGTAATTGATGAAGGGCTGGTTACAGAGACGTGAGCAGGGTCAGAGAAACCAGCAAGGGACGGCGAGGCACACGGGCGCTGCCAGCAGTGCCCAGCTGCTCCCTCCTGAGGCCTGGGGCACAGAGCAGCCCTCCCTGGAACCTGTGCAGGCAGCGGCTGCTGGGGAGGTGGCTGCCCCAAGGAGCCGTAGGCATGGGGGGATGCAGTCAAAGCTCCCCCAGCAGGAGGGGCCAGGGAGCCCCACTCACCCTCTGATCCCCTTTCAGGTCGGGTGAAGCCAGTGGGCTGAGAGGCCACGGACGCAGACCCAAAGTCAGCTCCCAGGGCACCGAGCAGGGCTGAGTGGATCTGGAGGGGCTTATGGAGAGGAGCCAGCCTGCCTTCTCCACAAAGCCGTGAGCCCAGAACCTGGGCTCCTGCAGAGTGCACACACCTACCCATGCTTCCCATCCGCCCACTAGCTCGCCATGCTGCCTGAGGACCGGGCCCAGCGCTCAGGCCTGGCACTGGCCACAGAAATGACACAAACTCCCAGGGACATCGTGCCTCCATCAAGCGAGTGCCTATTCATCCATTTACTGAACACTCCTTCACGCCGAGTGTGCTGGAGGCCCTGTGCTAGATGCTTCGCTGGACAGAGTAAACTACAGAAGCTGTGGAGGCTGCTGAAAGGGTTCTATCCCCCCGGTTGGCATCCTCAGGGCACGGAGTTCCCAGGGCGTCTGACACTTACGTGGCATTTTTATTTTATTTTATTTTATTTTTATTTATTTATTTATTTTATTTATTTATTATTTATTTTTACGTGGCATTTTTAAATGGTTTTGCACATTAAAGATGTCCTTGACGACATTCTATGCACATACATACATATGAATGTGTGGTATGTGTGTTTGTGTGTGTATGCACACATGTGTATGCATGTACATATGTATATGCACTGGATATGTGTGTCTATACATATATACACTTATGTCCACACACATACTCACATACACATGCATATATCTGGCTTTGTTTCCAGACTTCGTGGATATTCTGTATTGCTTCATTTACTCAGTCATCGAACAAAATGCACTGGGATCACCTGTGCGCCAGGCCCTGGGATAGAGGAGATGGGGAAAGAACTGGATGCAGAGCTGTGTCTCTAGAAGCCCCTGAGCGATAATGAGCTATAGGCCCTGAGTGAGGCCAGGACCCAGTGAGGAGGCCAAGCCTCACCGGAACTGATGACCGCAAGAGGAAGCAGAACACACCGGAAACCAGATGTAAAGGGGTGGCTGCAGGGCCAGGTAGAGCAAGCCGGGGCTGCTATGGCTGGACTGCACCAGAAGCCAGAGCCAGGTGGCTGGCTGAGCTCTGGGGTGTGGATGAGCCTCATGCAGGTCCAGGCAGGACGCCAATGTCCCTTCAGCAGGGTACCCAAAGAGCTCCGGATGGAGGGACTATTGACAGCCCCCAGGGTCAGAGCAGCGCCCAGGGCTGGGCACAGGGGAGTGCCAACACCACCCTGGACCTGGGGGAGAGGCAGGGAGTGGTCCCTGGAGAGGCCTGGAGCCACCGGAGGGGGCCTCATGTCAGGGCTGCAACTCTAGGTGGAGGAAGGCAGCCACAGGGGACTATGGACAAAGAAAGGTGGGGACTGAGTGCCCCTGCGCCCCTCCTCTGCCTTTCCATTGGCTGAGCCCAGCTGGATGCAGGCAGGCATCAGAGCCTGGATGGTGGGGTCCTCAGGGGTCAGCCTCTGGGTGTTGAGCTAGAGAAGGGCAGGGAATGTATGGGGTAGGGTGAGAAGAACGGCCAGCCTTGGGCAGCAGTCAGGAGGGTTAAGAGCAAGATCTCTGGAGCCACTGAGACTGAGTCTGGGTGGCAGCCCCACCCTGGGGTGTCCTGTGGGCCTCCTGCTCCCTCCCTATCCTGCAGATGTGTGGCTTCAGAGACTTCCGACCAAGCACGCTCACCGACCATGCTGTTGCATGAGCTGCTCAGGGGCCCGGGGCGGGGGGTTGGGGGGCAGGTGGCCTCTGTAGCCTGTGGACAGAATGGCAGCTGGCTCCTGATTGTCAGAACCACCTAAATGCAGTGGTGAGGCCAGAGCTTCAGGGTGACGTGCTGAGAAGGGGCTAAAGGCTTGGTGATGAACCCCCCAGAGCTTACCATGACCTCACACCCTGGACAGCATCTGGCCATTGCCCGCCCTGAGAAGCTGCACCACCTGCCCCTCCCAGCTGTGAAATCTCCAGCCTCGGCCTCTGTGTCTGTCAGCTGGATTTCCTCGAGCCTCTCATGGGGACTGGGGGTCTCCACCCACCCCTACCATCCAAGCTGTGTGCCCTTGGACAAGGGGCTCCCTCTCCAAGCCTCTTGTTTCTCCCCCTTGAAATAAGAATACTAACTAGGAAAACTAACAGAATGTCGGGGGTTTTGTCAGGATGACTTGAGTCACCGAGCTCCGTCTTACAGCAGCTGATACTGTCATTGCTACTCCGTATTCATGAAAGTCCGTTTAATGTCGTTTCCAGCAGAACTAGAATGCGAGCCACGTAGGTCACTTAGATCTTTCTTAAAAAGTAAAAATAAACTAGTGCAAGTAATTTTAATGTCACTTAACCTGATACATCTCAAATGTTTCAACGTGTGGCACTGGCCACATTTCAAGAGCTCAGTGGTCACTTGTGGCCCGTGGCGACTGTATTGGACGGTGCAGGCAGAGGAATGCATGCAAACATGCTTCAGGCTGGAGAAATCAAGAGACTTCCCACCGGAGGGAGTATTAGCACTGGACACCCAAAGGTGAGCTGGGTGAGCTGGGTCCAGTATTGGGTATATGGGGATGGGTTAGGCCTTCCAGGCACCTGTCCATCCTGTTCTGCAGATAAGCCAAGGCCCAGAGAAGTCGCGAGCAAGCAGCCTGCACACGAGCTATAAAAAGAAGTACTTAGAAGGTGAGTAGGGAACAGGAATGATCCCCAATGCCAAGTACAGGGTGAGTGAGAGGGAGGGAGGGAACAGGGTGAAGAAGACGGGAGGGCAAGGGCAAGGGGAGGATGAGGAGGTGGAGGCGGTGAATCCGGTATGGAGATCATCTGCAGCTTTAAAAGAGCTGCATCCTGCTGCTGCTTAAGATGCTCAGCCTGCTGTCGCCCTGGTAACGAGAGAAAAATCACAGAGCAATTTGTAATCAGTGGTGGTTCCTGCTGCTCCCTGGGAACATTGTTCCCCTTTGGAGGCTGCATCACTGAGCAGGAGGGGCCCTGCGGATCCCAGAGTCCGGCCCCCATGAGAAGGAGACCAGGCGGGGCTGCGTCCCCAGTGACAGAGCTCCCTGCATGCAGAGCTCCCCTGTGGTTGCTCAGCCTGCCCCATGCCTATGGAGCCGGCTGGGAGGAAACTCTCCCTCACACCACACTGGAGCCTCTTCTCTCTGCTCTGGCCACTGGAGCCGTAAGCCCCACCTCCTCCCTTTGCCAGCAGAGACTCAAGATGGAGTGCGGCATCTTCCCAGCCCCACTTACCAAATGGTGGCTGCAGACTCTTCCCAATCCTGGCTGCTTCCTCTCAACCAGGCCCAGGCACAGGATCCAGGGAGAGTCCAAGGAGCATAAGGCACAAATATCACCTCCCTCATTCTAGGTATAGACCTTGATTAATGGGACCTAAGCTTAAGTTGGCCTGGCCAGGGGCCCACCCTCCTTACTCTCTTTGTGTCTGTCTCCAGATGACCATCCATTGGTATGAAACATCCACCCCAGTGAAATCAGGCATCCCACTACCCGTGTCCTATCCATTTTAAGGTCTCACGAGCAATTCCATGAGGCCAGTGTAGAACTCCTACTTATCCCCTCAGATCCTCCTGCTCAGACCATAAGCTTCAGCATCATTCCTCACCTGTCTTTCTTCTTCGCCTCCCATGTCCGATCCTTGAGCCTACTTACTGTCTCCCACTCCTAAATAGCTCTGGCATCCATCTACTGTCCTCCCCCACCTCCACTGCCCCCCTGGACCTGCCACCATGAGTTCTCGTCCAAGTGAGTCCAGGTGAGACTCCTCCTGGCGAGTCTCCTGGCTTCCCTTCCCACCGAGCAATCAGAGATGTCATTACCTTGCTCAGAACAGCCCGGCATTCCCAGCCCGACTCCTCACCTGGGCCACATGGAGTCTTCAGAGCCACATCTGCCCTTCCTCTCACCCCTGCACTGCAACCACACAGGTCCTTTCTGTTCCCAGGCCCCCAGAAGCTTCTTCCCGCTTCAGGACCCTGGCACTTGCTGTTCCCCTGCCCGGGACACATGTCTCCCAACTATGCTATCGTGAGTCAGCTCTGGTCTCCTTAGAGGGGTCTCCTTAAGCCCCTCTGGGTGGGTCCTCTGCTCCTCATTGTTCCCCCCACCCCGGCCCAAACTCAGTGACTTTCTACCCCTGCATGGTTTTCAATTCCTCTGTCACTAATGTAGGTTTTCCCTGGCCTTTGTTCCTTTGTCCCTACTTGGTTGATGTGGTCCCCCGTGGGCTGGGAGTTCCTGGGAGCAGGACTGGGACTGCTCTGCTGGGCCTACCCTAACACCTGGTGCTCAGTACACAGCAAGCACTCAGTAAATGAGGATGCATGTGGCTCCCACATGCTCCCTGTGTGCTGCGGGCAGGTGTGAGGCCATCAGCATCAGGACCAGGGGATGCACTCACTCCCTGCCTGGGCAGGCTCTTCTGCCCCTCTTAGGATCAGCTCCCCCCCCCCCCCCATGGCTCCCTTCACAACCTGCTGATGAAAAGGAACAGAGCAATTCCTGGAGCCCTGATGGTGGCTGCTCAAGTGGAGGCACCCTGGCAGGGCCTCCTGTAGGACCCCTGGCTAACTGTGCAGCCCTCACCAGGGGCTTCTCTCCTGGGGCAGCTTTTCCTCCCTTCAGGCATGAAGAGCCCACAAAGTTTCTGTGGTCAGAGACAACTCCACGATCTGAGCCCCGGAAGTTCTGGAGGTTGGGGGGACGCAGGTTCATCCTACTTTGGGGTAGCCCAGGGCTCATCGGGGCTCCTGGTTTCAATCAGGACTCCAGGATACAGAAGGCCCCAGGGTCAAGGCTCAGACGGGCACGTCCTGAAGGGCCAAGGCCCTAATAATTATTCTCACATTGTTCCCAACTGCTCTGTGAGCAGGTGCAAAGGTCCTGCTCCCCCATTTGTGGATGAGGCAATTGAGACTCCATGAGAATGGTTTGGCCAAAGTCACAAAGCACATAAGGTGGGAAGCAACCAGCACCCTGCATCCGGCAGATGCCCAGTCCAAGGCCAGAGAGAGAGTAGACTTGGAGCCTCAGGGCTGGACCTCGAAGCACCAGAGCAGATGGGGAGGACTCCCGGCTGCTGGGAGAGTCCCCAGGCACCTCTGGACCAGGAGAAGCAGGGCCTGGGACTCTAGAGTTCACTTACTGTGTCACCTCAGACAAGCCTCTTCTCTTCCCCGGGCCTCAGTCTCCAGTTCTAGAAGATGGGACTGCTGTGTCCACCAGGGAGGGCTGGAGGGAGGCTGGAGGAGGAGACAGGGTCAGGAGGAGGGGAAGACAGGAGGCACAGCGCTCCTGAGCTGCATGGAGCCCCAACGGCCCTGTCCTCTGCCACCCCAGCCCCCATTTCCTCCCAGTCTGCTCCCAGGGCTCCATCACTCACTCTGTGGTCCATTACTGCCTGTCCCAACTCCGGCCCTGGAAGTTGTCCAGTTGCAAATGGAAAGGAGCCGGGGGTTGGCAGAGCTGGTGGGGCTGCGGTTCTGAGGACAGGAGCCTCCTCTGATCAATGGGGTCTGGGGAGGATGGTGGATGGGAGAGAAAGAAGCTGCATCGATGCCCTTCCACCCCTGACCTGGAACTGCTCACACGTGCCCACCGTCCTGCACTCGATGCAGAGAGACACCCTGGACTTGCCGGTGAGCAAACCCGGGGACAGGGTGATATTTACCTCGAGTGGCTCATCACACAGAGCCAGCCAGGAGGAAGTTTGGGCAAACCCAGTTCCTGACCGCAGGCTCTTCCAGCTGCCTCTCTATGGGCTTCATGCCGGCCGGGGAGTAGCGTTTTCATTTGTAAGTGGAGGGGATCTCTGAAGAGAAAATCCATAGATCTCTGAAGAGATTGGAGTAGGGAGGACCCTCCTAGCTAAACTTCTACAGGAGGCAGGTGAACACTCAGCTCAGCCACTGCTTCCCTGTGTCCTTGGGTAAATGGGCCTTTGTCTCCACTTCTGCAAAATGGGTTCAGCGTAGGGAGGTTTAGTAAAGGAAACCAGTCTTGGGACTCCCCTTGACGACTTAGATCACCCGCCCCCTAGCATACCCACTGCCCGAATCCCAGTACTCCAGAAGGGTGATGGCCAGAAGCTGGGTGGGCTCTGCTGGGCCTGAAAGGAGGGGTCACTGCCCCACCAGGCTTGGGGAGAAAGCCCTGCAGGGGAGCTGCCAAACGATCCAGGGGCTCAAAGAGGCCGTGCCAGAGTGCCAACACCCCAGTAGCCGTGAGCACGGAGACCTGGGCCTCACTCTGCTCCTCTCCATCACCGAGGCTGTGAAGGGAGCTTTAGAGAAGGAGACTGATCCCCAGAGAGGTGAAGCACCCTGGCTGGGTCTCAGAGCAGGTGAGCAGCCCAGGCTGAGCTTGAGCATGTGCGCTGGTCCCCTGAAGAGCTGTTCTGTCCAGCACGACGGCCACCAGCCATAGGTTGCTGCTGAGCACTTGAGATATGGGCAGCCCAGGTGGCTCAGCGGCTTAGCGCTGCCTTCAGCCCAGGGTGTGACCCTGGAGACCGGGGTTCGAGTCCCATATCGGGCTCCCTGCATGGAGCCTGCTTCTCCCTCTGCCTCTCTCTCTCTCTCTCTCTGTGTGTGTCTCTCATGAATAAATAAATAAATTAATAAATAAGTAAATAAATAAAATCTAAAAAAAAAAAGAGAGAGAGATATGACAAGTCTGGATTGAGGTGTGCTGTGAGTGTCCCCTATCCACCCGATTCCAAAGGTTTAGTTCAAAGAAAAGTAATAGGAAATGTCTGATTATTGTATTTTAGATATAGATCTCATGCTGAAATGATAATATTTTGAGTAGAGTTACATCAATTATATTATTAAAAGTCATTTCACTTGTTTCATTTTTACATTTTTTTTTAACACGGCTACCAGAATGCTTGAGATCCTCACACGTGTGGCTGTGTTTCTACTGGGCGATGTAAAGTCGTGCTTGCATTCCGCGGTCCTGTGGCCCACCTGCCGAACCATGCCGCGCCGCTCCAGACCTGGGTACCCCTCTCGGGGTGCCTCGCTGTACACTGAGGGTGCTCGTGGCTCCACCCCAAGGTTACTGTGAGAATTAGTAGAGAGAATGCATGTCAGGTGCTCACAGTGAACACGCAGAAATATCTGCCGTTGTGCGATGGTCGTGGCTGTGGTCACTGCTATTGTTACCCGCTGAGGCCCAGAGAGGGAAGCACCTGTCCTGGGGTCACGCAGCAGGGCAGTGGGACTAGCAGCCTCCCCAAGGCAGGGTGTGGGAGCCTCTCCACCCACACCCCAGACATCCAGGCCTCCGGGGCGGGAGGTTGAGGGAGGGAGGCAGCTGGGGGGATACTTTGAATCTCTCAGGTCCGAGCGCCTGACACAATGGAATTACTGACCAGGCCAAGGCCGGGTGGCCCAAGGCGGGCCTGGCCTCTGTCTGCTTAGCATACTAGGCGGGGGCCCCTGCCCCTTCCCAGAGAGGGTTCCAGGAGCAACCAGAATGTCCTGACTGTCAGACAATGCCATGATGGAGGGCCCTGTCACATTTTTGTCCCCGTTACTGGGGTCCCCATTCACGGCCACTGTCACCACACTCAGAACAAGCCAGGCCTGGCAGCCTCCTTTGCATTAAAATGGGATGAGAAATAAGCCTTCTCCACTGTTCAGCAGGGCAGAAAACGGGATTAGGCCAAGGGACAGGGCTGAAGGCCCCTGATGGGGGTCGCCCGGGGAAGGCGGGTGTCTGCTGCCTGCCCCGGCCGGGCAGGGCCTCACACACACAAAGCACCTCTCCCGGGCCTCAGTTTCCCTGGATCTAACACATGGAGGGGGAAGGAGGTTCCTGACTGTCTAAATGCCTTTGCGCATGGCTGAGAAACTCCACATTCACAATGAAAAATCCATAGCGAACTGGGCAAAGCAGCGTTGTTACTGTTGGTTGGTGGCAAAGAGGGGCAGAGAGTGGCCAGAGAGATGTGCCAGTCTACCTGGCTTCGTGCTCTCGATGGTGTTACCCATCCAAACCTGGGAGCTCTTGGCCTGTGGCAGGAAGCCATCACAATGAGGCTATTTGTAAGGCAGACTAGAATTAGCACTCGGCACCCAAAAGACGAGTCAAATGCCAAAGGGCTGAAGTAACTCAAAGGCCCCGTCGTGGGGGTCAACCACCAGTTCCGGGGAGCTCGCCACCCCTGAACACGTCACCACTCACAGATACGTATGCCAAGGCGTATGCGCTAAGACGTTTGTGCAGGAACCGAAAATCAGAAACAGCCCAGATGTCTCTAAATAGGGGACAGCTACATAAATCATAAGGCTTGGATCTCCAAGTCACAGCTTGGAGCATCAGGTGCCACTAAAATGGTGGGAGAAGCGCTATGAAATTTGAAATAGAAGGATGTTCAAGAAATATTAGCAAGTGAAAACAGAGATGCAAACCAACGGGTCTATTTGGAGAGAAATATATACTATGTGTAGATGCATAGAACACGCCCACAGTGCAATACAAGAAGCTAGTCACATTGGCTACGTCTAGAAAATTCAAGAGGTTGAAAAAGGAAAATTTTACCTTTACATAAGTACTTTTTTATTGTTATATATTTATTCTCCTCATTTTCCTTTTTCATAAAAGTTAGTTAAAAGTTATCTACCCTGGCACAGAGGTCCTCTGAAGATCCTCTTTGCTTGCTGATTCAGTATGATCAGTTCAACCAACATTTAGCAAATTCTTCTGAGTGTCATGCCCAGTGCAGCTATGATGCCAGCCATCCAAACACCCCCAAACACTCCCAGTCAGAGACAGAGTCAAGCCAATGGCCTCTTAAGCTGGATGCCACAAGAGCAACTAGCATCCAATGGATATTGCCCTAGAGATGAAGAAGCTATCTGGGTTTTGAAGGGTGCATAGGAGTTCTCCAGACTCTCCCTCAGCAAGGGAGAGTTTTTGAGGAGAGGGAGAGGAGAACGAGTAGGGCATGCATTGTGTACGTGTGTGTACTTGTGCAGGGACTTGGGCTATATTGTCCTCCACTCCACCCACAATTCCTCAGCAAGCAGTATGTACTCATGGCTAACATTTCATGAGTGCTTACTGTGTGCTAGGCACTATTCTCAGCACTTCATATTCGAAAAACTCATTGCATAAACTCTAGGAGGTAGGGGTGCTCTTTATGATTACCCCCATCCCACACATAGAGAAGCAGGGATGTTAGGTGGTAAAGTAGTACATGCAAGTCCAGGAAGCTCATAAGTACCAGGGCTGGGTTGAGAACCTGGGCAGTCAGCGCCAGAGCCCACTCTCTTAACCAGTACACTATGCTACCTTCCGCAGCTGGAAAATGTGTGGGCCAAACCCTGCAAGCCGGGCATTTTACATATGTGTGTGGTCTCTCTGGCACATGGAGAGGCTCAAAGGGATCCTTTTCCCTGCCTAGGGCCACTCAGCTGAGTGGAGATTTCAACCATTGGGGTGTCCAGCTCCAAAGCCCACATTGCTCTTACCATGGGCACCTGCTTCTGGAAAGGGGCAGACAACTTGGGGCCAACAGCACACACGTGACAAAGGTTCAAGGGACAGTGAAAGAAAGAGAGCTTAGGGAGGATGATAGGGAGCAGTGGGGAGTGTGGTTACAGAGGAGCATGAGCCTGGTCCAAGGCTCTCAGATGCATTCTTTTTTCTTTTTTTTTTTAAAGATTTTATTTATTTATTCATGAGAGACACACAGAGAGAGGCAGAGACACAGGCAGAGGGAGGAGAAGGCTCCCTGCAGGGAGTTCAATGTGGGACTCGATCCTGGGACCCCAGGATCACACCCTGAGCCAAAGGCAGATGCTCAACCGTTGAGCCACCCGGGTGTCCCTCTCAGATGCATTCTTCCAGAGGTCTGTGAGGCCCAGAGAAGACACAGCAGGGGCCATCGGTGTCTGACCTCTAATCTGGTCTCGTCCCTGCCAATGGAGAGGAAGCCAAACCAGCCACACCCCGTCTCTGGGCTCCCCGCCCACCCCAAGCCCACCCGGAGGTCGACCTTCCCCTTCCAGATTCAGGAACCTAAATTTCTATTTGCTGCAGTTCAAACTGGGGCTTATGAGGAAGCCTGTGCTCATGGGCGGGGTGGAGGGTGGGTAGAAACTCAAGCCAGCTGGCATCTGCAGCCCAGCTTCACGCGATTCACCCCGCTGCGGTGTTTCGAGCCAAACGGAGGACGTCCTCAGGACACTGCCCTTGTCTGAGTGCCGGAGACGCTGGCTGGGGAGCTCCACGTTAGATTAAATGGCATTTACAGCAGCTGCAAGCACGTTTGAGTTGATTACCCTATAATTTGTACGCAGTTGCAGGTCATTACCTAAATGACAATTAAACACTGGCACCCTGTAATTAGATGTTTTTATGAATTAGGTCCTGAGGTATTAATGTCAAATTTCTGAGTTCTGCTCATCCTCCGGCTCGGATGCCCTTCTCCTGCCAGCCAAGGGCCCAAGGCCCACGGAGGCTCCTCTGAGGCCCTGGGCTGGCTGTAGCCACCTCCCAGATGGTGGTCACCCACAAGAACATTGGGTCCTTTGAGGTTACAGTGTGAGCGTATCAAAGATCCCCATTCTGGCCAAGCTGGTAGTCAAATAACAATAACCACCTAGAGTACAGTAAAGGTGAAAGAGAGATCGTGGAGCTGGGACGGGAGACATGACACACTGCGTGGAAGAGGGTGTTGGGATTTCAGACGTGGTAGTCAAAGAAGGTCCCCCTGAGAAATGATAAGTCTTTGGAAACGAAGCAGTGGGCCAAGGGGACATCTGGGGGAAGAGCTGTCCAGGAGTGAGAGCCACCGGTGCAAATGCCCCGGGGCATGTGGGTGCCAGGTAAGGCCGAGGAGCGGCCTGGCAGACTGGTGGCCTGAGGGCAGGGGATGAGGGGAGAAAAGTCACAGTTTCCAGACCCACAGGGCCTCCTAGGCCCCGGGGAGACTTTGACAGGCATTTGAAAAAGATTGGTTGAAGGAATAAACTGGAAGGAGACTGGAAGGCAACCTGACTCCAAAAAGACTTTTGAACATTTCTCTTTTCTTTGTCTTTCATTGTAAACTCTCTTTCCCTGGGTACTCGGCTCTGCACCTACACTGGGAGGTCGGCCTGGCACGGTGGGGGTGCTGTCCCACGCCGCATGGGGAGGACACTGTTATGCCCAACTCACAAGAGAGAATGCATCCTTGGAGGGGACCAGCCTGGCCCAGCATCGTTACTGGAGCTAAAACCTGTACCTTCCAGCTTTAGGAGCTGTGAAGAGCATGCACCCGAACCAGCCCGCTCGGGTTCAAGTCCCAGCTTAGCCACACACTGGCTGTGTGCCTTGGGCAGGTTACTTTGCCTCTGTTTTCCCACCTGTAGAAAGGGGGCAAACCAGCACTTACCCTAGAGGATTGCTGTAAGAGGCTCAGCCCTGGGACGCCTGGGGGGCTCAGTGGCTTAAGCAGCTGTCTTTGGTACGGGTCACGGTCCTGGGGCCCTGGGGTGGGACCCCACCATTTGTTGGGCTCCCTGCTCAGGGGGCAGTTTGCTTCTCTCTCTCCCTCTGCCCCTCCATACCCTCTGCTCTCCCCCAGCCCCCACTCTCCTCCCACTCCCCTGTGCACTCTCTCCTCTCAATTAATAAATAAAATCTTGAGAGAGAGAGAGAGAGAGAGAGACTCTCAGCCCAATGCCTGTCACATAGTAAATGGTTAAAAAGTATCAGTCAGGGCAGCCCCGGTGGCTCAGTGGTTTAGCACTGCCTTCAGCCCAGGGTGTGATCCTGGAGTCCCGGGATCAAGTCCCACTTCGGGCTCCCTGCATGGAGCCTGCTTCTCCCTCTGCCTGTGTCTCTGCCTCTCTCTCTCTCTCTCTCTCTCTCTGTGCCTTTCATGAATAAATAAGTAAAATCTTTAAAAAAAAATAATAAAGTCAGCTTTACCATTCGCTCTGCCTCTCTCTTGTGCTCCCTTTGGCAGCACCATAGCTCTGCCCACCTCTGGCCACATGACCTTGGGGAGTCCCTCCATATCTCTGAGTCTCAGTTTCCCAATGTAGTAATTGTGGTGTGTTCATGAGATACCAGTGGGAAAAGCAGGTGTTGATGCTGGTTATCACTGTGGTGAGGGCATTAGAGCCAGCATACCCTGCCCCACCCCACCCCCACCAAGATGCCCTCTTGATGCCCTTGAACATGACAGGGTTGAAAAGAGGCAAAAACAAAATTCTCAAAACTTAGAAGTCATAGTTACGTCAAGTGAAAAGTATTTTAGGGCCTCTTTCATTGAACTAATGGAAATTGAGAACTAATTAAAATCACCAATGGGACTGTGCCTGTAAATAAGGAAGTGCCTAGTTCTGGTCGTATTAACCAAGATCCATATGCAGACTCCCCAGAAGGAACTGAGTCCTACCATGAAGGTGAAGCAGGAATATCCTAGAGCATGTTCAGAAAAGGAGAGGAGATGGGCTGGAGCTCCCTGCCTGGGAGGAGCCAGAACTTTCCTGGGAAGTCGCATGGAGCCAGGCTTCGGCGCCCCGCAAGAAGGCACATCCTCAGTGTTAGAGCTACGTAGGGATTAAATGGGCTGCCTAAGCTCTGTGTCAGGGGTGGAGGGGAATGCAAGCAGGAGTAGAGGGAAGCCTGCAGGGGTGCCCGGGAGCAAATTCCAGCCCAGGATTCGAGTTTAGGCCCTCGATCTGCGATCCACGAGGAGTCACCTCTTCATGAAATCCAGGTTTATGGAGGCAGCACAGCAAGTTGGTCAGGCTTGTGGATTTCAGAGCCTGACTTCATGGATTTGAATCCTGGCTTCTCTGAGACTCAGTTTCCCCATTTCTAACAGTTGCCACGTCACAGGGTTGTTGTGAGAATTCGGTGACTAAGTGCGGGTAAGCTGTTGGGAGCAGTGCCTGGTGCTGTCGTTCGGGGACAGGGCTTAGCCTACAAGCTCTGTGTGACAGTCTTGGCAGCCAGGCTCAAGGAGTCTCACCCCGCCCCTCGGGTGAGATGTCATGCCACATGGGCACGAAGCTGTCTCCTGGGAACTGGCTTCCCCAGAGCCCCAGGCGGCCGAGGGATTCCCCTGTGAGTCGCCACTGCCCTGGGAGACAGTGAATGGGCGCTTTGTGTCTCCACCGTGGCCTGCTGCTGCACGCCCAGGGCCCCTGCACTGCCTGCGGCCTGGGCTTGCACCCCGGCTCCTTCCTGACCCCGTGGTGCATCCCTTCTTCATCCCTTCCTCCCGCAGCTCCTCCTGCGGGCCCCACCAGCCTGCCCACCCCACACACTCCAGCCCCAGGATTGGCCTAGTTTCCTGGGTGCCAGATGGGAAAGGGTGGCCTCAGGGATAGGGTGGGATCAAAGAGGCCCAAGTGAGTCCTCAGGGACCCCAGTCCTCAAACCTCCAGAGCAGCTGGGCTCCAACCTGGCACCGATCAGGTCGGCCGGGCTGCTGTTCAGCACCCACCAGAAAATGCCCCCCCATCCCCATATGACCGTTGGGCTGGTCCCTGCCCTGTGGGCTGAGTGGGATGGCACCTCGGCATCCCTAAAGCAGAGGTTTCTGAGGGCCTCCCAGCGTGTAGACAGCAGAATCACAGTGCGGGCCCCTGGAGATCAGTAGCTCTCCGGGGCTCCCCTAGGGTACACCATGTCCTGTGGCAGCCCATATAGGCAGAAGCACTAGTGGAATAGCCCCTTCAGGAATGCAGCCACCAGGCCAGGAACTGAGCTCCGGTGGGCCTGGGGGGACATGGGATCGGGAGTGAAGATGGCATTGTCAATGCAGCTAAGGCCTCGTGCCTGAGTGCATAAATGGAGACTGTAGAATTTGAGTGTTTTCCTCTGCTTTCATATGAACATACCTGTACATAGTAACTCATTATTTTTCTCCTCCTCCTCTCCTATCCCCGTTCTGTCAAGACATAAAGTGCACTGCTGGTGATAACCTGGTATCTCAGCGTGTAAGTCACAGACATCAAAGAGGCCTGTGGCTCAGTTGCAAGAGGCCAGGTGACACAGGGAGGTCGCAGAGCAGACCTTCAGTGGGCCGAAGGGCAGCAGGTGTAAGCGTGGTGTTGCCATGGTCTTATCCACACGGTAATAAGGTCAAGCTGTGTCCTTAGAATGTTGACTGGACACGGCCTGGCTGTGTTGGGCTGCCCGTCGCTCACCTTGGCACACCACACAGTCTGGGAACAGTGCTCCCCGGGACCCCGTCCCTGCCCTGTGTGGTGAAGAGCTTCCAGCCAGGGTACTCCCCTAGGATGGGGAGCAGAAAAGATGTGGCGCGATCGTGGCGGCACTGTGGCCAATGGCCTGTGCTGACATGGTGGCTCCCATTTTGTGGTGTACTTTTGGGAGCCAGACCCCATAACTTCCCAGACTTCCGTGCTTTTCCTATATGGAGATTTATGTAAGAGCTGAGATGTGATAACTATGTCCGCAGGAGACCAAAGGGACAGGGCTATTTTGACATGGCCCCGGTCAGGGGGGTGGGTGTCTCATCCATGGGTGCAGGACCTGATAAAAGGGCAGAGTCCAGGGCCTCATCCCAAAGGTACGAAATAGGTTAAGACTTCCTGGTGCTAAGAAATCTGCAGTTTAGAGGCACTTGAGTGGCTCAGTGGTTGAGCCTCTGCCTTCAGCTCAGGTCATGATCCCAGGGTCCTGGGCTTGAGTCCCACATCGGGCTCCCTGCAAGGAGCCTGCTTCTCCCTCTGCCTGTGTCTCTGCCTCTCTCTCTGTGTCTCTCGTGAATAAATAAATAAAAATCTTAAAAACAAAAACAATCGCACTCATGCTCAAGATTGTCAACGTCAGGGGGTGCTGGGTGAAGCCTCCTTAGGAACTCTATGTATTCTCATTGTAAGTCTGAAGTTATTCCAAAATAAATAATAAATAAGCAATGAAGTTTTCCAAAATAAATTTTTTAAAAAAGAATGCAAATGGTACCTGACAACAAAAAAGGGAAAAAATATGTAATAAGCGTGACATGGGGGAAGGTAGAAATTTTGAAGAGACAGGAGCATCTGACATTTGCAAAACCCTGCTCTCAGGCATCTGAACGTTCTAGACTTTGAATGGTTCTTCAAAAATGAAAACACCTGGAAGCTGTAACAATTCTGAACATCCTCCCGTCCCCCTAAGATCAGAATATTCCAGACTTCTAAAGGTGTTAAACTGCCCAAGGACTTACTGTTGTAAAGTTCCCAAACTGCCAAAGATCCTACATTGCCAGAACCAGACAGTGATTCTCAAGATTTAAAATGTACCCGAGTCATTGCGTCGCCTCTCTCGGGGAGCAAAAAATCAGGACTGCCAAAAGTGAAGGTTCATGAACTTTGTACCCTGGGGCTTCGGATTGGGTCTGTCAGGGACGGGGCCTGGGGATCTGCATTGTGATTTTTGCTGTCAGCACCCCTGACTATACATCTGCACATACCTGGTCCTTCCCAGTACTGTGTCACCCCCACCTCTCTCTCTCTCTCTCTCTCTCTCTCTCTCTCTCTCTCTCACACACACACACACACACACACACATTCCCCCGGAAGCAGTGCAGGGTCTCATTTGCCCTCAGCTGGGCTCCCACCTTCCCCAGGTGAGCCGCAGGCCCCAGAGCAGCTGGACGTCCTCTCGCGACAGCCAGGGAGCCGCAGCGCCAGGCACCCTGACGGGTGACAGCAGGGGCAGTAACCCCCTGGTACCCCAGCAGCTCCCTGCTGCCCCTTCCTAGGCTTTGCTGGTCCCTCTCTCACTTTATTTGGAACCAAATAAAAGATTAAGTTAAAAATAATTCCCAGAAGGCAGATCATTTGGTAATTATGTGCAGGTGTGCAATCAATCCCGGCTCCTCAGCCCCCCTTCCACCTCCCAGCCCCCCCACAGCGGGGTGCGGTAGTTCCAGAGCCAGCCAGCCCCAACCACCTCTCCCCGCCGCCCCCCCGCCGGGCACCTCACCCTCAGAACCCAGCTCCTGGGAAGGAGGGGGGGCCCCGCGAGCCACCCCTGGGGCCGGGCTTCCCCACCACCCTGCAAGGGGAGCCCCGGGATCCATGACCACTGCCCAGAGGCCAGAAGGCCGGAGAAAAGACAGCGTGGACAGAGGCTGAGAGAAGGGTGGCCACAGACCGGCCGGGGGAGACGCACCCTCTGCCCTGCAGGGCAGGCTGGAGATGGGGCGCTGAGCAGCCGCAGGTGTGGACCCACGGTGGCCGACTCCTCGGCATCCTTCCGGCAGGGACACCTGAGGTCCTATGGTCCCATTCCGAAAGGGCCTGGAGCAGCAGCGGCCACCACACCCGTGGGCACAGAGCCCACGCAGCCCCCACTACCTCCGGGGCCCCACCGCCCCAGACTCACCGCCTCCTCAGCACCCCACACCCCTCCATGCCTTTGCATGGCTGCCCTCAGGCCCTACCCAGCCTCTCCTGCCAGGCGAGATGCCGCGTCCTCTGGGCAGCTTCCCCCCACCCTGGCCTCTGCCTCTGGAACCCCACGCCGCTCTCTGACCAACTGTGCCATTTTGCCTAGCTTCCTTGGAGTTCTCTGAGATCCCTCTCGAGGACACGGACCATGCCATGTCCAGCTGTGTGTCCCCGGGGCCCTCTGGCTCCCACCCCCTCCCCAGAAGGCACGGCGACCTCCCACCCAAGCCGGCCTGGCTCTTCCATTTGCACCCCCTCCCACGGGGCCGTGGTAAAGGTGGTGATCCCCCTGCAGGCACGGTTCATTCATTGTCCAGCCCAGGTGTGGGTGAGCCACGGCAGCAGCTTCGCCAGCCTCTCCCACCTCCTGGAGCCCATCAGAACCTCTGGGCAGAGACCGGGATCCTCACAGGACAGGCCGTAAAACCTACCGAGACAAAGTGAGCCAGAGGCAGTGTTTGGACCTGAATCCAAACCTCATATGCTGCTGTGCCCCTTCACTGCCATGGACCCCAACCCTCCTCCCCTGACTCCTCACTCTCACTCCAAGTTCAGATGCTCAGGAGCAAAGTTTCGTGCAACAGTGGACACAGAGTGGGCACTTGGCTCCCTTGAGGGCTACCATTGTGTGTGCAGAGGGAACAGGGATCCCTGTCCTGCTGGGGACTCCCAGGTGATAGACACACAGACAAGCAAGTCTGTAAAACATCACATGGGGTGAGCGACGGAAAGTGAGATTGAGGTGAATGGGCCACCCATGCAATTCTAAATTTCTCATTGCTTTGGAAAAACTAAAAAAGACAAAATTAATATTAAGATTATGTTTAATTAAAAAAAAGACTATGTTTAATTGAATAGATCCAAAATATTATCTTGGCAACATGTAATCGATACAAAAAATAATTAATGAGATGTTTCACATTTTTTTTTAAATACTAGGTCTTTGAAATCCGAGGTGTCTTTGACACTCCCAGCATGTCTCAGCTCTAACTTGCTGCATTTCAAGAACTCAGGAGTCACAGATGGCTGGTGGCTGCTGTATTACCAAGAGCCATCTAGAGGGTACAGGTCATACATGAGTGGTCAGGGAAGGCTTCTTGGAGGAGATGATTTTTGAGCAGGGACCTGGAAGCCAGGCAATGAGCCAAGAGTCTAAATAGGGGAAAATCATCCCAGGCAGTGGGATCAGCAAGTGCAAAGGCCCTGAGGTAAACAAGAGTCTGCGTCTGAAGCTGAGTGAGCAAGAGGTGAGGGTGGCAGGAGACAAGGCAAGAGAGGTACTTGCTCAGCTGACACTCTAGGCATTGTGAGGACTTTGGCTTTTCCTCTGAGTAGGCGGGAGCCATGCAGGGTGCCGGGCAGACCGCTGGGCCCTGCCTGGCTTAGGTGCTAATCGGAGCACTCTACATCAGTGTGCAAGCTCTAGCCCCAGACTGCTGGGTGTGAAACATGGCCTGCCTGTCCCCAGCAGTGTGACCCCCAGACTGTCACAGCACCGACTGCTGTGAGGGTCAAGGCAGTGCCTGGCATGCGAGGGGGCACTCCCTAGAAGCCAACCCCATCCAGCGCTCTGTGAGTGCGGGTCTTCAGGAGACACTCACGCCTTCCCAGATGCCAAGGGTCTGGGTTCCTTGCTTCCAGGAGAAAGGCATGGCCACGTACCCCGCCCAGCAGGCTTCCTTCCTCCGGGTCCTCTGACTTCAGCCTCTCTATCTCCACATTCCTGGAATTGCTACAGGTGATAAATGGCTCCAAAGCAAGGCTGCCCGCAGGGGCCTGACAGGGCAGCCTCCACTTCCTGTGCCCCATTGGGGGGCGGGGGGCTGGGCGGGGTCTCCTGACCCTGCCAGGAAGCCCTTCCACCCCATCCTGGCCCCAGGGTTCTCCCTCCCCCACCCCTCGCCCCCCGACCCTGTGGGGACAGACCAAACTCTGATGCTCAAGCCTTGGAGGGTGTGCAGGACCTTCTCTCTGGTCTGTGCCACCCCTCACCTCTGCACAGAGCACTTACTCCCACATTCGAGACACAGGCGCGGGGGCCAGCTCTGGGCCAGGCACTGTGCAGGTCATGGAGATACAGGAGTGGATGAGACAGAGGCACTCGCCCCCTGCAGTTGGCCTTCCAGGCGCCTGGGGCCGCTTAGCGATAGCGATTCCCCTAAGGGCTCGCCCAGAACCTCTGACCAGATTCCAGTGAGGACCCTCTTTCTCACCCACCTCTGCAACCCACGATGGCAGCCTCTTGGACCCCACTGCTCTGGATGGCCGGACCTGCAGGAGGACTTACCGACCCCCTGGGGAACAGAGCCTGAAATATGAAAGGAAAAGATGGCACTTCCCGATTTAAACAAATGCTTTGAAAAGTCTGTGGGCAGGACCCACATGCATCCATAACAGCTGCCATCTGGGGGGGCGGGGGGTGCAGGATTCTAAGAGCCTTTGCTTACCTTCTGCTTTTCTATCCTCCAGACTTTCTGCACTACATACATGTCTACTGTACACTCAGGGGTTTTAAAAGAAAAATAAAAAATGTGACAACAATCACAAGAATGATGATGCCCAGCACTTCTTGGAGACTTCTGGAGCAACTGTCTCTGGTTGGCCGGCCCAGGAACTCGCCAGCCTGGAGCAGGACAGGGCTGACTATTCCCTCCAACACAGGGAGTCATGGTAGCTGGAGGCCAGGGGCTGGACTTGTGGGAAGGGAGAAACAGATAAGGCAAGAGAGTGGGGTGGGTGGTGGGGTGAGAAAGATGTTCAGAAAGATGAGGCCGGCCAGGGAGTGGCCAGGAGGCCACACGGGCAGTGGAGGGTGAGGAGGGCCCAGGGCCCTGCATCAGTCCTGTGGGCACTGGGGAGCCACAGATGGTGTGTGAGCTGAAAACGGCTAGTGGTTGGGAAGACCAGCGAGGCATCTTCTAGATTCCTCTTTCCTTCTCTCTTTTGACATTGATCTTAGGCTTCTTGCTAGTATAAAGATCCCCAGCATTCTTGGAAAGCCGGCATGATTCCACGGTCAAAAGTAGTGGCTTGACAGCCTGACAGCCTGGGTTCAGATGGTTGGTGGGCCACTTCCTTAGCTGTGTGTTGTGTCCTCAGGCTGTGACCTGACCCCCCTGTGCTTCAGCTCCTCTTCCCAAAACTGAGAATGGCCACACAGTACCAACCTCCAGGGATGGTGTGGTGGAGGAGATAAAATGCAGAGTATTTAGAACAGGGGCTGGCACACAGTGAGTGCTCAATGGATGCCAGTCTTTGCTATCATCCCATCCCCATCATTTGCTTTATCTCCCATCTTACTTGGCAAGTTCCTCAAGGGAAGAGACCCGCTAGGAGTCTGCCAGCAGGTATATGGCAGCAACAGCAGTCCTGTCGTCCTGGGGAGATGGCGCCCCCAAGCTCACAGGCCTGCCTGGCCCCCTAGGCCTTGCACAAGGTGGGTCCTTGGCTGCTGTGAACTGACATCTGCGAGCCCCCTGCTTCAACTGTTTCTCTAGCTCCTGTCTTCTCCTCAGCAGCCCTGCGAGGAGAGCCATCCTTATTCCCATTGTCTGGAAGAAGAAATGGGCTCAAAAGGGGAGGCCCTGGCTCTAGAGAGAGCCCACCAATACCGCCTTTCTCTCCAGGGGCCCCTCGGTGCCCTTCACAGGCCTGGCACCTTCTATGCACTCAGGATACATCTCACCAGGTAGAGGCGACCCAGCTGGAGCGGGGTGGGGGTCTGCCTGGGGAGTGAGAAGCACTCTGGTTTCGCAGGATGCCCTCGGGTGTCTGGGCTCCTGGTGATAGAGCTGGTAGGGAGCCGAGCCCCAGGTGGGGAGGGAGAGATGAGGGGGGCACCTCTGGCCTTTCATCTGGAGCTTGAGGACCCCTTGAGGGCCCCACCATCACTCACCTGAGCCATAAATGAGCCGGTTCTGAGGCCCACCTGTTGCCTGGCAGGTATGCCAGGACCCGACGGGGGAGGGGTCTCCAAGAAGGAAGCGTCGCCCACCTCAAGCTGAACCATGCCAAACTTTTGAAGCCCCATAAAAGCTCACAGACCTTCCCTCTGCCAAACCTCACCTGCCTGACTGTCAGCCACCCCCTCCCCCAGCCCTGCTGGGGTGTGCAGCCAGGAAGCCCAGCCACGTACCCATGAACGAGAGACTGACCTCTCCGAGCCTCAGTTTCCACCTCAGGACAGGGCAGCGGGAACATTCCAAGGCATCTCAAGGAGATGACTGCAGGCTGGGAGTGAGACACCAAGGGTCCACTATGTTGCCCGCCCCTGGCCCGGCATGGCCCCGTGAGGCCTTTCTGACTGTGGGGAGGAAGCTGGCATCCTGGCAGCTGTCAGCTGGTTCTGCGGTTCTGAGCTGGAGTCTGCCCCGTAGCGGGCAGGCTGGCTGGGTGGTCCTTGGAGAGGTACCTGGGAAACCCAGCCCAGACAACAGGCCCAGCCTTTACCTGGGGGCTGTGTGGCTTCTGTCTGCTTTGTCCCCAGACAGTCAGGAGCTCTGTGTATTGAGCACCTGTTGTATGCTGGTTCCTGAGGGAAGCATTACCTATATTCACTTTGCTGAAATACAAAGGCTTGGAGATGTGAAGTCCCAGCCTGGGGTCACTGGGCTCAGAATCCGAACCCACACCAGGAGCCCCAGATCCCAGCAGCTTCTGGGAACTGGCTTGCAGCAGCGGGGTCCCTGCCCAGCAAGGACCAAAATGCTCCTTTTCTTGCACTATGCACCAAACTGCCTGAGTTTCAGAAGTTGGATTTTCTAGAAAAACAGGTATGGAGTGGAATGGGGATGTACCCTGCCCTAGCAGAGGGGAGAGGTAAGTAAGCCTGAAGGTAATAATCGTCTCGATAAGGGACTCATGGCGTGTACTTTCTTTTTCTTTTTCTTTTTTTAAATCTTCAAAGTGATTTGCGAACCCAGGCTAATTAATTTTCCCCAGAGCAGCGAGGACTGTCACCTGTCTCACTCTCCTGCGTCCCACCCCAGCCCCCAAGCACACCTGAAGGAAGGGGGGCTGATCCAGGAGTCCTGGAGATGGCAGAGAGGATAACTCAGCTGGCAGAGGCCTGGGGGAGAAAGAGGGTGGGACTGGCCCCCCGCGAGGCTGCCTGCCTGATTTTGGAGGGAGAGAAGTGGAGATTAGGGGAAGCGGGAAGGCTGGGAGAAGGCAGGCCTCCACCTGCCCCATGAGCGGCAGGGCCGCCTGGTCTACCTCGAGGAGAGTCCCCTCCAAACCACCGGAGCCATCACTGTGCCAGCACCACCTCTGCACCGCGCCCCACACAGAAAAGAGGCTGATCTGGACTCTGCCCTGGGTCTGGCAGCTGAGAAAATCTACTCGTTCATTCACTCACTTACCTTCCTCCTTTAGCTAAAACATCATTACCCCTGGTCTGAGCCCTTTGGTCCTTGCATCAGGAATGGTGACCACACATACGAATGAAAACCAAGTTCCCAGGTTTGCAGGAGGCCCAGTCTTAGCCAGAGAGACCATCAGCCAATGGGAGCGAGTGGGAGAACAGAAGGAAATACAGAAGAGATCCTGGAGCGGAGGCGCAGGGGCTTGGAGAACTCTCATAGAAGAAGCTACGTTTGACCTCTAATGGGGCTTTGAGGTGTGAGTAGGAGTTTGCCAGAAAGAGATGAGCAGAGAGGGCATTTGGGCAGAGAGAACAGCAAGTACAAAAGCATGAGGCTGGATAGGATCCGGAGAGTCAGGGAAACAGTGAAGAATACCCAACCTCTACCTCATCCCTCCATGGTACCCGGAGCGATGATGGTGTGGGTCGGCTACTATGGGAATAGAAGGCACTGCTTGAGGTCGGAGGCTATAGGCCTGGGGGCTCCAGCCACTCAGCAGGCTCTAGCTGCTTGAGGCCTGGGGGAGGTCACAGCTCAGCACATCCGAGAACATGTAACACCAACCAATGGGAGTTTTATCTTAAATAGCAGTGTTGACCGACCAA
Source organism: Vulpes vulpes (assembly GCF_048418805.1). Classification (NCBI taxonomy): domain Eukaryota; kingdom Metazoa; phylum Chordata; class Mammalia; order Carnivora; family Canidae; genus Vulpes; species Vulpes vulpes. Next base: position 57,231,664 of record NC_132788.1, on the reverse strand, counting down.
GAAGTTTTAAGGTCAGGACCCTGTGCTTTTTCAAGGGCTCACTGATGTCACTGAGGACACAATATCCCCACTCTGCCACTCTTGGCATGCCATTCTATCTCCCCTTATGGTCACAAGGGAGATGCCACAGCTCCCAACATCACGTACCCTCATGAAAGCAGCTCAAGCAAAATGTAAGGGGAGATGTGGCAAAAAGGGCCTTCTCTCCACATGTCCCTTTCCAGGAAGATCATTCCCAGACGCCCCTGGCAGTCTTTCCCTTGAATACTATCAGCCAAAATGGAGTCAGGTGCCTGTCCCTGGACCAATCCTTGGCAAAAGGGAATGGGACTGCCAAGATCAGTGGAGTCCAATCAAAATTCATTCTCAGAATTAGGCACAAAGCCATCTTAAGATCAAAGTCTGGATTTTTTTAAGCCAGGAAGGACAAAATGGTATCTGACCAACCCTTAAATTTTAAAATACATGTTTAAAGGACGCTTGGGTGGCTCAGCAGTTGAGGCCCTACCTTCCACCCAGGGTGTGATCCCGGAGTCCCAGGATCAAGTCCCACATCGGGCTCCCTGCGTGGAGCCTGCTTTTCCCTCTGCCTGTGTCTCTGCCTCTCTCTGTCTGTGTCTCTCATGAATAAGTAAATAAAATCTTAAAAAAAAAATAAAATACATGTTTAAGAAAACTTCTTCCTTACCCTGTGTCCCCTGACCCTGCTACATTTTTCTGATCTGTTCTTAACTCCAGCCGTCATCTCATGTTTTTGTGTCTTCTGTCCATTTCTGCACCAAAATGTCAAGAGATCGAGAATTTCTCTGCTTGGGTTTTACTAATTTCCTGGCCTATAGAACAGGATCTGGCATATAGTAGGTGTTCAAGAAATACGTGTTGAATGAAAACATGAATAAACCAGAGGGCGGGAAGTACTAGGGTGGAGGCCAGAACAACCAGTGGTCCAAGTCATCAAGGACCTGAAAGCCCTGCAGGAGATGGGAGCCATGGAGGGTTTAAGCAGGGCTGAAGGTTAAAAGTAAACCTTCAAACTGGGAGCAGTTTACCCATGACTATAGTCAACCCTGCTCTCTGAAGCCACCAGACTCTTCTTTTCTTTTCTTTTTCTTTTTTTTTTTTTTTTTTTTTGCCAGACTCTTTTCTAACCTCGGCTTTCTCAAAAGGGATTTTATCACCCCAGGGGCGTGTGGACTTTTATGAGGGGTTCGTGTTCATCCCAGTAGTTGGGAGCAGAGCTGCTCCCATTCAGCAGACAGGATCCTGGGAAACTGGACATCTCAGAGCATAGGACTGTCCCACCCAGGAAGAACCATCAGCATCCCTCTTTGTGACAAACAGAGCCTAGAATCTCACTCTATTTTGCATTTAAACACAAAGTGGTTTGATTGTTTTTCGAAAGGTGTTTGCGTGCTCATGAGCTCGCCAAAGATGGAACCACCATGTAAATCAAGGGAAGGGTATGCTTTCTATTTCCCAGGACTTTCCCAAAGAGTTAAGAGTTGTCACCCCTTCCTCACATCACCTGTAGCCCCCACCTGTGTCAGTCTGCAGCTGCATATATGGTGCATTCTATGCATGTGTGTGAATACAAGTGTTAGCCCTTATTTCAATGTATTGGCGTTAAAGCCTGTCTTATTTCTCTTAAGGCTAAACACATCTGTCATAAATAGGCCCAATCATCTGACAACCTTGTCCTCTCTTCTGGTGTAGTTCCCACCCAAGCATTCACATAATGAAATATGTATTATTTGTTATGAATTCTTTTCCTTTTCTTTGGTATTGTAACCAGGACATTATATTGATCTGTTGAAGTCATAGGGTGCAAGTAGGCAATGTTATCTATGAATTTGACTTCAGGAGAGGAAAGGAACCATTGCAATGTACTTATTGAAAGAGGGGACAGTGGGTCTGAGCTCCAGTCCATGGGTGTCAGCCCAGAGGAAAGCTCACTGCATGTGGGTCAGAAAGAGCCTACAAGCCAAGCCCTTGGGGTGTGTTCCCTTGACAAACACTTTTAGGGTCTCCTCTGGGTCAAGCTTCCTGTCAGTGATGTGGGGTTGGGGAACAGAGATGGTTGATCAGTCCTCAGAGCATCACTGTCTATGGAACAGGTAGGGGAAGAGATAGGGTTTAGGGGAGGTGAGTAAGCTCCCCCCAAAAATCACAACTCTGCCGACATCACTAGCACTTTTAAGCCTTTGCAATCATAATAAGAAGAGTAGGGCTTCTTTGAGGGGGAGAGATCCCTGAATGGGCAGAGAAACAGAAGGAACAGAGCAAGGGTTTGGAGGGGGGAATTTCCAGAAGGCTGTGGGCAAAGAGAAGGCAACGTGTGTAGGTCTAAGGAAATTGCCTGAATTGAGCTGAGCTGCTCATAACTAAAAAGAGATACAAGGGGAGAGATGATAATAATTCTCCCCTGGGGACACTAGAAAGGTGGCAAAACACGGAGTCAGACATTCTCAGCCAGTGGGTGGCAGCGCAGGCACCAGACAGCTGGGTTGCAGCTCACGCTGTGTGGAAGATGGGGAGGGAAGCCGGTAACATGGTGGTTTTCAAAAGGCTGATGTAGAGCCAGGCATCTACATGTATAAGCTGGTCCAAGGCCAAATATGATTTCGGCACTGGCTGAACTGTATTTTTTTTAATATTTGTGGAATAAGTTCCTTTTAAAAAATATGATTAGAAATATGTATAAATTTGTATGTCACAGTCTTGGGGTAACTATTGTTTAGGACCCTGTCAGATGTCTAACTCAAGTTGGCTTAAGCAGGCAAGGATTTCAGAGCAACTGGATGGCTCAGTGGTTGAGCATCTGCCTTTGGCTCAGGTCATGATCCTGGGGGTCCCGGGATCGAGTCCCACATTGGGTTCCCTGAAGGGAGCCTGCTTCTCCCTCTGCCTGTGTCTCTGCCTCTCTTTTGCTTTACGTCTCCCATGAAAAAATAAATAAAATCTTTTTTTAAAATAGCAAAAACCAATAATATACCATTTAAAAAAAAAAAGCATGCAAGGATTTTTTTCTCACTAATTAAAAAAAGACGAATAGTAGATCTGCTTTCAGGTATAGCTTAATGCAGGGTTCAAATTGGGTCACTGGCACTGATTTCTCTCTTACACTGTGTGTCCACCTATCTGCTTTTGCACTGGCTCTTTTTCTTGGGCAGGCTCCCCTGCTGGAGTGAAGGGAAGGAGGTAGAGAGGTCAACACTCCACTTCCTCAGCTTTAGGTCCCTGGTTGTCAAAGAGCTCAAAGACCTAGAATTGAGTCTTCCTAATTCCGATTGGCTAGGCCTCAGTCATGTGATAACCCTAGAGCCAGTCACTGTGGCTGGAGAACTGATGCACAGATTGGCATGGACCAGGGTCACGAGCTGGGCTGGGACCCACCAGGACCATGGGCATTTACTAGAAGAATGGGGCCATAGAGATGTTATACAGACACAAATTCCTTTAGCACCATGGAGAAGGCTTAGAGGCGATGATGATGATGATGATGACGATGATGATGATGATGATGACGATGATGATAATGATGACAACTCAAAACTAACATTTACTGGGAACCTAGCACATGTCACGTACTATCTATGTTCCATAGCTCATTTAATCCTCTCAACCATAAATGGGGTCAGGTACTATCATCACCATCCTCATTTTACAGACTGGGGAAAGTGAGGCACAGATATTTTAAGTAACTTTCCTTATATCCCACAGTTATACCAGTGGTTCAAAGTCAACCCTCCCTCCATTAGATCATGTAGACATCCTGAGGAGAAGGCATCTTTACTAAGCTTATTTTGTGGTCAAGGAGATAAATCCAAACATAAATAACTGATACACGAAGGCAGGAGACCAGGCATAGTGCTAACAGAGTGGCAAGAGGTTTGGGGTACAGAGACAGGTGTTTGGAGGAAGGAGGACAGGAGTCCTAGAGGAAAACCATGAGCCTCAGTTTCCTTATCTGTGTATCATTCAGATTGGGCTAAGGTTATTTGACAAAGCTCCCAAATGCTGGTCATCTCACAGCCTGTGCTTCCTACTGCCAGAGGTGTACCAGGGTCTAATTTCCAAATTTTGTGCTTCTACCTATAGACCTCAAGTATCAGGTAGCTCTGTGCTGCCCAAGGCAACCCGTCCTGGCAGGAGGGAGCAGGGCAGCAGGGCAGCATCACGGTTGAGACTACACCCCCTCAGGTATGAATCTTGGCTCCTCCAGAGGTGGGGGTTGAACAAGATCTCTAGGACCTTGGAGGTCTGATATTCTATCATCCAGGACCAACTGTTCCCATACCAGGAAGCTGTGATACTTCCAAGGGTCTACCTTTGGCAGAGTGAGCACTTTGCCCCCAAACTACCTGGCCCCAGCCTTCTGTGATTTGAGCTCTGATCTCTGCATTTCAAAGTTTTCCTGAATCCTTCTATACAGTTACTCTCCCCACCTGCTTGAGTCTTATTCAATTCATCTGTTTACACAAAAAACATTTCCTGGGGCCAGGCCCTGGGCTTACAGAGAGGAATGAGGTATCCTGCCCTCTGGGAGCTCACAGGCTTACTCTCATTTTAACATCTTTGAGGAGGGATAGCAGCTCACCATCCTGGTCACCGGGCAGCATGGGGCGCAGCTGCCACAGCCTCAGCTTGTGTGAGCTTGGTCAATGGCTGTTCATTTGTCATCATTCTGTTGAGGTTTATGCGTTATTGGGATGTCATGTGTTACATTTAATTGCCACTTAAACTGTCTCCAACAAGATTACACCATGACTTGGCATCGAAATGAAAAGTTATTGTGTGTGCAAAAAGACTTGGGAACAGAGTACAAAGGTGACATTAGTAAAGCACATGTTTATCAAAGGAGGAATAACCGTATTTTCTTGCAAAGCAACTGCTGAATGTTCTAGGGTCCCAAAAAGAGAGGATTCACATAAACAGATGAAGCTATCACTTTCTGTTTAGCGATACATGCAAAATGGTTGACCACTGCACACCAAGCAAGAAAACACCAGAGTAAAAACCCACAGAATGGGTGTCAGAGGTTTGGAAAGAGCAACAAGGATAACAGTGGAGCACCTTTCCAGAAATGCTGCAACATCATAGGTCTTTTTTTTTAAAAAAGCAATTTTATTTATTTATTTTAGATTTTATTTACTTATTCATGAGAGACACAAAGAGAGAGGCAGAGACACAGGCAGAAGGAAAAGCAGGCTCCATGCAGGGAGCCCGATGTGGGACTCCATCCTGGGACTCCAGGACCATGCCCTGAGCCGAAGGCAGACGCTCAACTGCTGAGCCTCCCAGCCATATCCATCATATGGTCTTGATGGCACAGAGCACAATATTACATAGAAAACCACAGACATCAACCATCAAGTCGGAAAGTATTCAAAACTCAGAATATGAACACATTTTAGGACTTACTTCCCCGGTTAGTGTCTCTTATGGTTTTTTAGGTGCAAGAGTAATAAATGATAAACTCTATGTCTAAAGAGCTTCTTTCAATAACAATAAAATAAAAATTCCAAGTGATAAGAAAGCATTATGTCAAAGATTAGTTGGCAGAATTTTTCTCTCTCAAGTGAACATAAAATTGTAAGATTGCATCCTATAATCAGTGATGTTTTAGATTCAATGGAATACACCAGATTTTGAAGTACACTTTCCAGCTGGACAATGTGACTGGACATTTCAGACAGAGAAAGCAGCACCATAAAGAGGGATGGATAGAGAAAGGATTCAGAGAGGTTGTACCTCAAAGGGCTTCACACAGGTCTGTGTGACAAAGGGCCCGGGAGGGGTACAATCAGGGTGGGAAAGGAGAGGCAGGGCTGGCACTGTACTAAGCCTCCCATCACTGGAGACATCAAGGAGTGGCCAGCTGACCCTGTTGAAAAGGAAGAGGAAGATTCAGACAACATAGAGTCATGCAATATGTGCCCACAGGTAGAGATTAAGAAGCCAAGCTTGCTGTGGCTGACACCTCAGGTATAGACATAACCTTTCTGGGTCTCAATCTCCTCACCTATAAATTGGAAAACCATAGTGTACCCATAATGTATCACAGGGTTGTTGTAAGGATTAAATGGTTTATGGCATTTTAAATACTAGTGATCCCTGATCCCTGGAATAACCTTTCAAAAATATGTGGGCTGGTTTTATCTCAGTGGTCTCCCTGTGAGAATTGATCATTCTTTCTTCCAATAAATACTCTCAGCCTTAACTATATGCCAAGTCCTGTATAAGGCTACAAAATACAAAGGACTACAAAGATACAAAGGAATTCTATCCCTGACCTTAAGCTTCCATATATAATATTTTGACCAAGGTCATAGAATCTCCTTTGAGAAAGCCTAGGCAAAATCATAATAAATATATAATATAATATAATATAATATAATATAATATAATATAATATGATTTATTGGAAGGATTGATAAGTAAAAGCAGCTAAGACCTGGAAATTCTGAGGAAATCCGAAGAGATTCTCTCTCTTTCTTCTCTCTGGAGCACATATTGTTTTGTTCTCTCTGTTCCAGGCTGGAAAGGCACAGAGAACATAACACTTGAGAGCAGAGATCCTGGGATCTGCCTCTGCTCTGCCACCTGACAGCTGGGTGACTTTGACCGTTTTCTTCCATCTCTCCACACTTCGTTCTCCTCACCATACAAGCAGGGATAAGCACATGGTGAGTTGTGGGGAGGATTAAGTAAGAGTAGTACTGGGCAGAGGGTAAGTGTCCAACAAATGCTAATTCCTGGAATTCAAAATGGATAGAATGTACTGGAGTAATGCAAGGCAATGCCCCTACTCCAATTCCTTTGTCCAGACTCAGGCATACTGGATCTTAGCTTGAGGAGTAGAAAAAGATGTCCTCATTCAGAATCACCCATGACTGTGGTCAATGGCCCTTGAAATCTCTGTACCTAAAGACAGGTGTCTTCAACAGCTGTGAGGAGGAGTCTTTTCTTGCTTGAATGCTGAAAACGAATCCCCTGTTGCCTGGCACCATGACTCTTCCTGTCTCATACCATTAACTGTCCCCCTGCAACTTAAACTAAGAGAAACTCAGGGCCACTGATTCGTTCCTTTTCCTGTCCAACTCGCTGTGTGTGGGGCTCCATCTCCACCCATGGTGAAGATAGCCTTTGTACCTTTTGAATGATATCCAAGCCCATGATCAATAAGGGAACCAAGAGAGATGAAGTTTTCATAGCATAAACCATATCATTGTATGGCTGACTGTGTTTAAAGCTCAGTGTGATACCATCACAAAAACAAGCTATATTTTACTTAAATTGATATCAGGTTTGGCTCTTTCCCTCCTTTCAGTCCTCAAATGCCTAGAATTAGGCTAACTTTAATGCTTGACTAATAGGAACTCAAAGAGTTTTTAGGAAAATTACTAAGCACAATTGGAAAGTTTAGCAAGGTGACAGACTATAAGATAAATATGTGAAAAACAATTGTAATTTATGTGCCAACAGAAAAACACTTCAAGCATTATTTTTTTGTATAATTTGTAAATCAAGAAAAAATACACACACCACCTAGGAATAAATCCAAGAACAGATATGTAAGACTGTACCCAGAAAATTTAAATTGAACAAAAAAGTATTAAAGATGACCAAAATAAATGGAAAGATAATCGTTAATAAAATTTAAATATTGCAAAGATGTTCATTCAACCACAAAATTGTACATAGAATCAATACAATTCCAATCAAAATCTCAACAGGTTTTTTCGGGGACCTTGACAAGTTGACTGTGAATTTTACATGGTACACACAACCAAAAACACTTATTAGGACCAATAAACGAGTTCAGCAAGATTAAGAAAAACAAGGTCAATATACAAAAATAGGTTGTTTCCAGAAAAAAACAAACAGGTTGTTTCCATATGCCAGCATACCAACAATAAACAATCCGAAGAGAAAATAAAGAAAACAATTCTATTTATAATAGTATCAAAAGAATAAAATACTTAATAAATTTAACAAAAGAAGTGCAGGCTTATTACCAAAAACTACAAAACATCATTGAAAGAAAGAAGGTCTGGGGTGCCTGGGTGGCTCAGTCGGTTAAGCATTTGCCTTCAGCTCAGGTCATGATCACAGGCTCCTAGAACCAAGCCAGTGTCAGGATCCCACTTCTCCCTCTGCTTCTTCTTCTGCTCCCCCTGCTTGTGTTCTCTTGTTCTCTCTGTCAAATAAATAAAATCTTTTTTAAAAGAAAGAAAAGGAAAGAAAGTAAGTAAGTCTAAGTAAATGGAAAATGATCCCATGTTCATAGATGGGAAGATTTAATAATGGTAAGATGACAATATTCCTCCAGATGATTTAGAGATTCAGTGCAATCCCAATCAAAACTTCAACTGCTGTTTTTACAGAAATTGATAAGCTGGTCCTAAAATCTATATGGAAGTGCAAATGACCCATAATAGCCAAAGCAATCCTTTAAAAAAAAAAAAAAGTTGGAGGATTTACATTTCTTGATTTCAAGCCTTGCTGCAAAGCCACAGTAATCAAGACAGTGTTACGCTGGCATAAGGATGGGCATATGGATAAATTGAGAGTCCAGAAATAAGCCCGTATATCTTTTTTTTTAAACTTTTTATTTATTTATGATAGTCACAGAGAGATAGAGAGAGGCAGAGACACAGGCAGAGGGAGAAGCAGGCTCCATGCACCGGGAGCCCGACGTGGAATTCGATCCCGGGTCTCCAGGATCGCGCCCTGGGCCAAAGGCAGGCGCCAAACCGCTGCGCCACCCAGGGATCCCTAAGCCCGTATATCTATGACTAGTTGATTTTGACAAGGTGCCAAGACAAGTCAGTGGGGAAATAGCAGTCTTTTCAACAAATGGTACTAGACAACTGGATAATCACAGCAGATGAATGAATTCAGATCCCTACCTCACACCATATACAAGAATTAACTCAAAATGGATCAAAGGTCTAAGTGTGAAATTCAAAACTGTAAGACCCATAGGAGAAAACATAGGTGTAAATCTTCATGACTTTAATTAGGCAATAGTTTCTTTTTTTTAAGATTTTATTTATTTATTCATGAGAGACACACACACACACACACACACACAGAGAGAGAGAGAGAGAGAGAGAGAGGCAGCGACACAGGCAGAGGGAGAAGCGGGCTCCATACAAGGAGCCCAATGTGGGACTCGATCCCGGGTCTCTAGGATCATGTCCTGGACCGAAGGCGGCGCTAAACCACTGAGCCACTGGGGCTGCCCTAGGCAATAGTTTCTTAATGACATCTAAAGCATAAACAACCAAAGAAAAAAATTGATAAATTGGACTTCATCAAAATAAACACATTGTGTTTCAGAGGATATCTTTGTAAATCATATATCTAATAAGGGTCTAATATTCAGAATAAAGAGCTCTTACAATAAAAAGACAACTAACCCAATTAAAAATGTGCAAAGGTTTTGAATAGACATTTCTCCAAAGAAGACGTTAAAATGGCCCATGAAAAGATGCTCAACATCATTAGTCAGAAAGGAAAGTAAATCAAAACCACAATAAGATTCTACTTCATTCCCACTGGGACAGCTTTAATGAAAAAGGCATCAAGAAGTGTGGGCAAGGATGTGGACAAATTGAAAGCCTCAAACATTGCTAGGTGGGGATGTAAAAGAGTGCTGGGGCTGTGGTAAACTGCATATAGGGTCCTCACAAAAGTAAACATAAGTCATTGTATGACTCAGCAATTCTACTCCTAGGTATATAACCAAGAGAATTGAAAATACATGTTCATGCAAAAGTTAGTGCATGAATGTTCATAACAGTACCATTCATGTAGCCAAAAGGTGGAAACAACCCAATTTTTCATTACCTGATGAATGGATAAACAGAATATGGTGTATCCATATAATGGAATATTACTCAGGCATAAAAAGGAATGAAGCGCTGACACACACTACAACACGGATGAACCTTGAAAGCATCATGCTGCATTAAAGAAGCTGGACATAGAGGTCACATATTGTACGATTCCATTTCTATGACATTTCCAGAATAGGTAAACATAGAGACTGAAAGTACTTTTGGGGGAAAGGACAATAGGAAGTGGCTGCTAAAAATTACAGGGTTTATTGGGAGGATGACGACATTCTTGAAGCAGATTGTGGTGGTGGTTGCCGAACCCTGAGAAAATACTTTAAAAAACCCCATTGTATATTTTAAAATGAATTTTATTGAATGTGAATTATATAGAAATTTTTAGAAGCATAAATAACACTCAAAAAATTATATGGAACTCAGGAAGTACCAGGACACCCCTGAAGAAGAGGGCCAAGGATTTGCCTTATCAGATGTCAAGATGTGTTCTGAAACTCTAATAATCAAGACAGGGCTGCCTAGGGTTTCATTAAAATCTGGAGCTAGCATTACCACACTAGCATGCATATTTTCATTTCATGATGGGCCTCCATGAAAATGCCCTCGATGACATTCCACAAATATCTGTGTGCATCTCACTCCAGTGACCTACAAAGTAATAAATCATCCTGTCACTGGTGCACCTAGCCTTGAAGGAAAAACAGGAGCTGCAAATAGTTGCTTCTCAAAGTGTGGTCCATGGGCCTCCTGCAGTGGAACCACCAGAGTGCAGGGAACAGTGGCAGGTTCCCAGGCCCCACCCCATGCCTACCAGAAACATAATGGCCACACTGTGTGACTCTCCTGTTGGATGAGGTTTAAGTACCACCGTGTGAAGGTTTATGGTGATGGATATGGTGCTGGTTTAAGTTCACCCTGCTTAAACCAGAGTTAGAACTTCTCTGGATAATTCTAGATCATTCTTGAATAGAGTAGCTTACTTGGATTTCCTTAAGATGCAGAGAGTTGGGATGTATATTTCTCTAGCACATTGAAGACCTAAAGGATTTAGAACCCTTCTTAAATTTGGGGAACACAAACTGATTCATAGACATTGACAGCCATTAGACAGGACATTTGGCTAGAAGGATAGACACGGTTTTGTGAAATCACGAGTTGATACCTAGAAAACAATATCATTGCCTTTCTAAGAAATACATGACAAATAGATTTTAAATTCATTATTTCCCACATGCCAGGTTTCCTTGGCCAAAATTTTGGTGGGCTCTGATGATGTCACAGAAGTTTCTTGCATCATCGAATTCTGCCCACGAACCCTGGGAAGAATCAGGAAGCCAAGTCCCTGGTTCTTAGGCTAATTTTTCAAAAACATTTTTCACTAAGCATTTGATTTTGTAAATGCACTAATTAGAACAAGATTGCAAGAGCTAAGTGTCCTTTTGCAATTTTACTCCAATCATATTAGCTTTGAAAGCACAAGAAAATTTTCCAATGAACTGCCAGGATCATTACACATGGAATGACTGCCTTGCATAAAACATTTTTTAAAATCACGTGGAAAAACCTCAAGCCACCTTTGAGTCTGTTTAGAGCATTCTTGTGATACTAAGTCGTACATTCCTACTTTTCTTAATTGTGTTCTTATTTTGTTATTGCAACTCTCATCATGGTACCTATCACAGGATGCCCTTCCATCTAATTAAAAATCATTTATGACACACTAATGAGGACCAAGAAAAGGTTTACAAGGCCAGACTCATCAGCTAAGAGACACTAGACAGTTAAAAACCTAAAAGCCTGAGAATTCCTTTATGTGTTGGTTGGTGATTTTGCTGATGTCAAACACTGCCAAAGTTCTTTTGGCATTTGAAGTATGACTTTAGCTGAGTATCTTTACAACCATCCTGAATACATCTTCTAATATGAACAAGATTCAGTAAAAAGACAAAGGCTGGATAAAATATCATTTTAAAATGTCCATATTCTTGTTTGATATTTTCTCCATCTACCCTCCAAATATTATTAATGCAAAAGGCATCACTAATGATTTGGTAGTATTGATTTTATAGTCATGCTTACTCTTTAATAAATTTATTTAATAAATTTATTTTCTTTAATAAATTTATTTTCATTAAACACTTAGTAGAGGGTTTTAAAAAAAAGATTTATTTATTCATTTTAGAGAGAGCACAAGCCAGAGAGGCAGAGGCAGATGGGGAGAGAGAATCTCAAGCAGACTCCCCACCAAGCGTGGAACTCAATGCAGTCCTCATGTGCTGTGCTTGATCTCACTACCCTGAGATCAGATCTGAGCTAAAACCAAGAGTTGAATGTCTTACTGACTGTGCTACCCAGGTGCTCCCTTGTTGAGGATTTTAAAACTTGTTTTAATAGTATGTGGAATATGGAGCATTGCTGTGTTTTATATTAAAGTAACTGAAGAAATTTTAATGTGAAAAACTTTAATTCTGTTTGCATTGAAGAAGAATCTGTATGTGTGTGTGTGTGTGTGTGTGTGTGTGTAAGATTTTATTTATTCATAAGAGACACAGAGACAGAGGCAGAGGCACAGGCAGAGGGAGAAGCAGGCTCCCTGTGGGGAGCCTGATGTGGGACTCGATCCCAGGACCCAGGGATTATGACCTGACCCAAAGGTAGATGCTCAACCACTGAGCCACCCAGGTGTCCCAGAAGTATCTATACTAAAAGCCCCTGTTTTAATATATTGGACATTGTTTTTCAGCTTCTGATTTTGTTTACACAGTCATCCTTTTATTGAAAAGAAAGAGTGATTAGCAGGGTTTGGCACCTACATGCAGCACATTTCACGTTCAGAGTTCAGTACAGACAGAGGAGAAGTTCCATTCTGCTTTGAGGCCCCTTTCAGCATAATCAGCAAGACTTGCACACTGTTTTGCTCTGATCTGATCCAGGGGTTTCTTTTCTGTGACATGTAAGCTCTTCCCTTTTTTTATGTACTTAAATTCCTGGAAGCAATATTTTACATGCACACAACAACAATACCACTAAGAACAGTAATTACTATCACAGCAATAATAATGCCGTAAAACTATTACGTAAATAGGAATACTCACACTTCCTATTTACGGAGCACTAAACAGCCAGGTCTCTACTAGAAGACTTAGACCTCATTTTTGAGAGAAACAGTTGCTCTTACTATCCCTGTTTATGGATGCAAAATCTGAGCTCAGCCATGAAGTGAATCATCCAAAGTCACACTGCTAGCAAATTTGAACCCCAGCCCACCTGATCCTGCCTGCTGGTCTCTAACCCCTCCCAGAGACAGATTCCGAGCCCCTTAGAAATTAGAAAGCAGACAATATGGATTATGTAATGCAACCATTTTGAAGTTGGTCATGCTGTAGAGTCCTGGGGAAATTTGTTACAGTTTCTTGAGCTCCCCACTCCCACCTTGACCCTGGGATTCCCAAGGGACCAGGCTGGGCGAAGACCCGGGATTCTGATGCAGTCTGCCCACAGATTAGTGAGCCTGGAATTGGACCTGTTCATTTGGGCGCAAGATGAATGAGCAAAGCCCAAAACTTAGCCCCAACTGCTCAGGTTTGCAGCTCTGCTCCCCGGGGCCTAGCACATCCTCCCCTGACTGGCAAAGCACTTCACCCCCTTCATTCCCCCATTAAGTCATCCAAGTCTCTGACCCCAACCACTGTACACTGTTATCCCATCGTACAGACAGGGAGCCTGATCTGGTCACACAAGCTGGAGGCAGCCCCCGTTCTCCCTAATCACCACCCATTCTTGTGCCAGGCTGACCGTCAGGAGGAATTTCAGCTCCAGCTTGAGCCAGTGGTGACAGAGAACTGAGGGGAGTTGATGACAAGCATTCTCTCCTGAGTCCTTAGTCTTTCACTTTTTGACTCTGGTCATTTTTTCAGCCTTATTTGTAGGGAGAAATGTTTTTCCAATAATAACAGCTAAAGGTACCAGGCCTCATCCTAAGCACTTTATATAGACAATCTAGTTTGCTCCTTTACAACCCTTTGAAGGTGAGACTCTTTCCATCTCCATTTTACAGATGAGAAAACTATGGCTCAGAGAGGTGAAGCAACTCGCCCAAGGACACACAGCCAGTAAGTGAAGAAAGCAAACACATGAACAACCACAATGAGCCTCTGTTCTTGAATGCCATGATTCACGAGCGTTCACTCATTTTCATTCATTGCTTTGCCCATCCATAGTGTATTGGGTTCCAGAATAGGATGTGCGGTCCCAGAGATTGTGTGAGATTCACCTTGGAAAGGAAGAAGGCATAAAAATATCTGTTTAAGTTAATCCATTTCTTTAATATTTCTGTTTTGGGGCACTTGTGTGTATAAATATTAGTACATATATATAAAATTTACAAATGAATAGGTGGCACAAGATGGAGAGCTATACTCATTTTTTTTTTTAACCAATAAGGATGTGTTACCAAAACAATTTCAACCCGATTGGTTAAAAGAACCTCTCTTTTTGGTAAAATGGGCATGATGATAGCAATAGCTGCCTCACAGGGTTGTTCTGGGGTGGAGCCAGCAGGGACAGGTGGGGCGCATAGTACCGTGGAATGCTCTTGATTAATTTTAGTGGTCATTACTGTTTGCTGTCCCTTGTTCACCCAATCCCCCCAACATTTGCCCCCTTCCTGCCCTACATGTCTTCAGAAACTTCTGTTCAGTGCCTGCTGGGACCCGGGCCATGGCCAGTCCCTAAGGACCCAGAGGACACTCAGCCTTGGGCCTCAGCTCCAAAGGAGTTCTTGGCTAACGATGGAGGAATGAATGGTGGCTGAACGGAGGGAGTCAGGAGTCTTTAACAGGCCTTGATGGGAGGGTGCGGCCTGTGGGAGATTCCTGGAAGCCTTCCTAGAGGAGACGGCACCTGGATAGAGCCCTGTGATGACCCGAACTTCATGTGAAGCTGGAAGTCAAGCCAGCTGTATGTCATTAATTGAGCACCTACTGTGTTACAGGCACTATTTTAGCCAGTCAGGGTACGGCAGTGAGTCAGCCAAACACCTCTGGCCTCCGGAGCTGACAGACTTGTGGGAAGACAGAGTAATGAGTAATATATATGATGAGTTAGAAGGCAATAAGAAGGAAAATAAAGTAGGACAGGCACATAGGAAGGGCTGGAGGCCCTGGGGTGGCTGCTCCTGAGAAAGGATCTGAAGGACAGGAGGGAGTGAGCATGTGAAGGAAAAGCAGTCCAGGAAGCAGAAACAGCCAGTGCAAAGGGCCAGGGGCAGGAATGTGCGGGCATGTACTCAGGGAACAGACCAGTGGGCCCGGGATGGAGTGAGTGAGAGGAAGACAGAAGGTGGTAGAGACGGACAGCCTTGAAGACGCAGGCCCCCAGACCATCGAGAGGGCTTTGTCTCTGCCTCTGAGGAAGATGGGAGCCATAGAGGGTGTGAAGCAGAGGAGGGATACAGTGTGGCCTCCCGTTTAGCCGCACACCTTCTGGCTGCTTGTGGAGAATGGATTGCAGGAGGGTGGGGAGCGGGAAGACAGACAGGGAGGTTGGGGCTGTGATCCAGGCAGCAGCTTCAGGCCCCCCACCCCAGCTCTGAGGGAGGCTTCTCCGGACTGGTCTCCCCCACCCACCCTGCACCCCAGCCCAGGTCGTGTTCACTCAGAAAGCCCTGCCAGCTCCCCCCGGGAAAGGCCCAGGCTAGCGGAAAGAGACATTCAGAAACCGCCAACCCTACAATTACCGATAAGATGGATTCTTCTCCCTGACAGGGTGCGGGAGACACGGAGCCTGTTATTACCAAGGCCTAATTACAGCGTCTCGGGCTGCAGCGCTCGTTGCAAGAGAAATACCAGCAGCCTGCAAAGCAGGGCTAATTGTTCCCTCCTCCCTCCTTCTTTTTGTCAGAAGCATTCAATCTGCCCGAAATAATTACACATCTACTCCCCCAAGAGGCTCAGAGACAGGCTTTGCTCTCTCCCAGGCTGGAAATTCAACAACCTGAATCTGAAATTGCCAGCGGACAGGTCGGCCATTCAAATCTAGGCCCCAGGCAGGTCTTGTCTCCCCGGGCCTCTCTTTCCTGGGTCTGAGTCCCAGCGCTGCCCTGTGTGGGCCAGACCTCTGCCTTATGCAATGTCCAGAGCATCTCTCGATGTTTGAGCAAATGACTTCATGTCTCAGAGTCCTTGTCAGTTAAATGGTCATATTAATACCTATCTCGAAAATCGTGGATTTCAGGCAGGTGCCGGTATGGAGTAGGTGTTAATACCTGGTGCTTATTATTCCACAGAAGTGAAGGAGATCCCAAGTATTTAACCCTACTATGTGCCAGACATGCAATGTTCAGTAAGCACCCACTGAATGAATGGTCTTCCCGACATCTCACAACCAACCCAGAAAAAGAAGAGTTATTGTTCCTATTGAAACAAGAGAAAGCTGAGACCCGGAGAAGGCACGAAGTTCTCCCAGGGTCATGGCCACACAGTAGCAGGTGCATGTGCTCACTTGAGTCAAGCAGGTTGCAAAAGAGTTGGGTGACCTTCCTAGAAATGAAGCTTTCAGGAGCAGCATCCTGTTGTGTGACCTCAAATGAGTCCCTCCTTCTCTGTGGGGCTGGGTCTTCTGGCTGATCTTAGAGTTTCCCATCTAGAAGATGACACTGGATGGGATGGACATAGGTATCAGGTAATGTTGGTGCCATGTGCTAAGCCAATTTCCATGATCTTTTCTCCCCTCCACCTCCCAGCCTCATGGCACCATGGGGAGAGCACCGGTCATTGCCCTCTGCTTTTGTTAACTGGAGAGCCGAGCACAGGCTCAGCAGCCTGAGCGGTCCTGCTCGTTGGCGCTCACCACCCTCACTCAGAAGTCACAGAGTTTATTTGTACCATTTCTTTCATTTACAGTATGTGATGCTGGGCTTGTTTGGGTGCTTAAGATAGTCTATCAAGTTTCCACTTGCTTAAGTGAAACAAAGCAGATGTGCTTAAATAAAGGTCAGGACAAAGACAAGTGCTCCATGATGTGATAGAAATGGGGAGGGGCTGCGCAGTTTAGGGCAGCTCAAGATAGCCTCGCATAGCTGGACACTAGGGCCCCTTCCCAGGGGGCCCGATCACCGAAAACTGCCCAGTTTGTCTCTGCCCCTGGGCCCCTGCTGCCCTCTGCAGTCACTGAGCCTCAGTTTCCCCCTAGAGGAAAGGACTATTATAGCCCTACCTTCCCAGCCTCTTCAAGCCCCAGGCCCGTGTCCCAGCCTGGACCAGGGTCCTCTGCCAGGTGCCACGGCTGAGTGAGATGTCACCACTTAGTGGCTCCGTTTGGCCTGATGGGGTAATAAGGGGGCACCTGACAGCCCCGGAGACCTGACATGTCTATTTTCAGGAAATGTAACATCTGGTTCCCAGCCCCATCCCTCTCTTCTGCACCATCTGCCCGGCCTCAGCACTCACCACCAGCATCTGCGCCTGACAGATTGCCCTTCTGATATCTTTATTATTGCTTTGAAAAGACGCCATGGGGGCTCCTGACCCACCATCCTTTCCTGGAGAAATGCTCCCCCCAGGGCGTTCCGATGTCAGCCAGGTTAAGGATGTGACACCACCGGCAGTTCCTGGCCAGAAGTTCCCCCTGTCACTTGGACATCTCCATAAATAATGCCCAGCCTCTCTGAGCACTCCCCGCTCAGGATGGGGCGTGGCTGATGCTCACACCAGGCGCTGCCGCATCCACATTTCCTGCCAGAGGTCAGTCATTTACATGAGTTTTGGGAGATAAAGATTTCTAAAAAGACAATCAGTAAGTAGATTCGAGTACCATCCCTCTGAGGCCTAAGGTTGAATTCAGTACTCTTCTACTTTTCCTACAAAAAGACCAAAAGGATGTATATGAGCTGTCATTCATTTGCTGACCTCATTCATTCATTCATCCCAAAGCGTGTACTGGTCTACAGGACAAGCGATCAGGTTTGTTCAAGAAATAAAAGACATGAAAATAAAAAGGGAAGATAGGTTATAGATTAAAGGACCCTCAAGAGACTTATAAAAAAGATGCAATATGTGGTTCTTATTTGGATCCTGGTTTGATTAAATCCATTGTGGAAAAATAAAACACTCTTGAAATGAACAAGAACAATGGAGAACATTCCAAGTTAGAAAATATTAAGGCATTATCATCCATTTTTTTTAGATGTGATGATGGTTTTGTGGTATCTATACAGTCTAGGAGATCCTTGAAATCGTTCTAGACAACCCCACAGTTTTTATACACACACACACACACACACACACACACACACACACAGATAAAGACTCTGGGATCCAGTACGAACAACAGAGTTTGATAATGGATGAGAGGCCTAGCAGGTGCACTCTCATATAATGATTACGCCATGTTCTCAAATTCCCAGTACGTTCTTGATGTCCATAATTTTTTCTAAGAGGAATGGCAGCTCTTACAATGCAGGATGTTAGCTGAGCCTTACCCTGCTGGCTGTGGGAATTAAATGGCATACAGTAGGCACTTATTACTCCCTTGATCCTATTTCAGGAAATCCTCTCCAAAGCCCCTAATGGAGGTACCTCTATCTCCTCTGTGCAGGAGAGGAGCTGAGTCTCAGAGACACGCAGTCACCATGAAAGTGACAGCTGTAGGACTGGGGCCATGGCTACGGGGCATCTTAGTCTTAAGGAGCCCCCAAAGTCACCTCCCATGTCCTCATGGGAGTTGGGCCTGAACCTGACTGTGGGTCAGAACTTCATGTGAAAATATAATAGAACACATAATACCATACAGTGTTGAATATAATCATCATGTATATATATATCATTATCATAAAATTGATTATATTGAATAGTTATATATGTATATGATATATCATATTATACATAATATGTCATATATATTTTATTATACATTATAACATATACAATGTAATATATATGTATGCAATGCTTGAATGAATAGGATGCACAATGTGTTATATATATTTGTAAGTAAAAACCTGAGAGATATATACATTATGTTTTTTCATTGGGATATAATTGGCATAAACAGTGTGCAAGTTTAAGATGTAAAATGTGTTGATTTGATAATTTGATACATTTATATATTGCAATAGTAGCATTAGCTGACAGCTCCATCAAGTCACCTGATTATAGTTTCTTTTTTGTGCTGAGAACAATTAGGATCTAGTCTCTTAGCAGTTTTTAAGTTTTTTGTTTTAAGTTTTTACTTATTTATTTATTGAGAGAGAGAGCCAGAGACAGCATGATCATGGGGGAAGAGCAGAGGAAGAAAGAGAAGCAGACTCCCCATTGAACAGGGAGCCCAATGTGGAGCTCCATCCCAGAACCCTGGGATCATGACCCAAGCCAAACTATAGATGCTTAATCAACTGAACCACCCAAGTGCCCTAGCTTGGAATTTTATAGTACAGTGTTGTTGACTATAAGCACTGTGCTGTGCATTAAGTCTCCAGGACTTATATATCTACTGGTTGCAAGTTTGTGCCTTTAAACCACATCTCCCCAGTTCCCTTACCTCCCAGCCCCTGGTAACCACCATTCTACTCTCTGTTTTCACAAGTTCAGTTTTTTTTAGATTCTACATATAAGTGAGATAATATGGTGTTTGACTTTCTCTGTCTGACTTATCTCACTTAGCTTCATGCCTTCGAGGTCCATCCACGTTGTTGCAAATGGCAGGATTTCCTTCTTTCTCATGGCTCAATGATATTCCATTGTATACACATTACTTTAAATTGCAGCAGACCCCCCCAGCACTTTCTCCTGGTCCCTGATTTAGTTCTAACAGCTGTTATCATATTAGATTTAAGTGATAATATATAATGGAGTTAGTTATCCTGTATATCCAGAATAGCAGGACATTTAGTCAGTTTTGTTCACTCCCAGCAAATGAGGCCCTCAATAAAACATTGCTGGATAGTTAAACAAAGCCTATGTTTACACACACACACACACACACACACATACACACATATATCCAGTATCCAGTTCTCAGCACACTTGTCCTCATGCCATGTGGGGCCTGACCTTGCACAGAGGAGTTCAATGTGAAGGTCCTCAGAGATCATGGGCATTCACTCACTGCTTCTGTGTAGCCTTCCATTGCACATCCATTGGTGTGTCTGTTGTCTGGTCACAGTCCCAGTACTGGGGACAGGTGTAAATGATATGCAAGTCCTTGAGCTTTGAGACTTTTCTTTTAGGAAGGGAGAAGCAAACCAGAAACAAACACTTAAATAATTCAAATAACCACAGGCAGGGATTAGAAATTTAATAAAAGGGAAGCAACAGATAGTGATGGAAAAAGATGTCCTCTCCACTCAGTGGTCAGGGGAGTGTCTGAGCAGGTGACCTTGAAGGGGAGTATGGAGAACTGGGCAAGAGCATCCCAGACCAAGAAGATGCAAAGGCCCTGACACTGGACCAGGCCAATATATGTGGGTGTCAAAGAGAGGCTGGCATGGCCAGAGTTCAGGAGGGACTATAGGCATCATCCACACTGCAGTGGGATACCAGGGTAGGAGAGGCATTGACTCTTCTCATGAACTAGAAGCTTCAAGGGTCAGAGAAGTTGACATTGAAGTGGTACTGGCCTGTGAGAGCAATAGCCAAGATCCTAGTTCTGTGCCTTCCACTCAGAAATCCCTTTCTCCATGCCAGGCTTCAGTTTCCACTGCAATGGCTTCAGTTCCAAGGCTACACAAATGGCATTTGTGGCTAAAGGGACAGAGTGAAGGAGCTTCTAGCCAAATCACATAGAATTGTTTCTGCCAGGAGAGCAGAATCACATAGGGCTTTAAGGGGATCTAGTTTCCTGCCTTTCTCATCCTCATTCAATGCCCTAAATCTTTGAGTAATATGTATGGTGCTTAAAAGTTTTTTATGCTTAAAAAACTGCTGATATTCAGATAAGAACAGTAGAAGGCTGTGGCCTTTGTGCTTCAGTGACTCCCAGTCTCCCCAGCTCAGTTGGCACAAGGCTCCTTCCAGGGTGGGTGAGGCCTTGAGGACCTGCATGTGTGAAGTAAAGTAGAGAGAAAGCCCAAGCTATTCACATGCTCCTAGCCAACCCTGAGTTGCACAGTTGTATATAAGAGACACTGAGATTCCCAAAAGAAAGTGAAGGCAAAGCAGACTTGAAAACATCCTGAACTTTGAATGGGCTCTCTCCTACACACATACACATACATCAGGAGAAGATAGAAGACTTACTGGTTCAAAGTGTTTAAACATGACCTCTGTCCAATAACTGGATTAACTATTAATTCAAGCACAGTAATGATCTATAGAAAATTAAGACTTAAAAGGAAAAAAATAAGAATCAAAAAATAGAACAAAAACAGCAGCAGCCACACTGTGGGTTTGACAGATTTTAGTTTTAGTCAAGCAAGTTACTCAACAAATAAAAGTTACTAAACACAGAATATCAATGACTTCCAGGGTGAAAATATCATGTCAGAAAGCAAAGCTACTACATTATCTAAAATGTCCAATTTTCAACAAAATTATGAAATAGAAAAGAAACAGTAAAGTGTGACCCATGTTTAGGAAAAAGAGCCCTCAGTAAAAACTGGTGCTGAGTGTCCCTGGATGTTTGATTTAGGAGAAAAATACTTGAAAGAAACTTGAACAAAAATGTCCAAATAACTAAAAAATCATATTTAATGAACTGAAAGAAAGTATGACAACAGTAAACCAACAAAATGATTATTCAATAGGAGACATAAATTACAGGAAAGGATGAAAGTAAAATTGTGGGGCTGAAAACCACAACCATAATGAAATGAATCCTTAGAAGGGTTTAACAGCAGATTTGTGATAGCAGATTCTTTCTTCTACACAGAAGAAAGAATCCATGAACTTGAAGATATGTCAGTAGAAATTATCGAATCTGAAGAACCAAGAATAAACAAGATCAAAGAGAAATCAAGAGAGCCTCAAAGACCCGTGAGACAACATCAAGCACACCAACATATGTGTAAGGGAAGTGCGAAAAGGAGCAGAGAGAGATGGAGACAAGAAATTGCTTCTGAAGAAATAGTGGTCCAATCTTCCCAAACTTGGTGAAAAATATTAAACCACGCATCTAAGGAGCTCCACAAATCCTGAGATGGAATATAAAAGACATCCATACACAGACACATGACAGTAAAACTGAAAGCCAAGAGAAGGCAAAACCATGAAAGCAGCAAGGGAAAAAAAATGGCTCACATACAGAGGACCAGCAGTAAGAGTAATGGCTGACTTCTCATCAGGAACGATGGAAACCATAAGGCAGTGGCATGCCATATTCCAAGTGTTGAAGGGAAAATGTTGTCAACTAAAATTACTATACCCAGCAAAACTATATATCAAAAAATTAAGCCAAATTAAAACATTCCCAGACAAGCAAAAACTGGCAGAATTCACTGCTAACTGGTGTATCTTTAAAAAAAATTCTAAAAGAAGTCTTCCAAGCTGAGAGAGGAAATGACTCAAGGGAGTAAATCCAATCCATAGGAAAAAAACAACACCAAAGATGAAAAATATATGATTTAATGTAAAAGATTCTATTAATATACATTTCTCATTTCTTCTTTTAACATCTAAAAAAATACATAATGTTGCATAAAGCAAAAATTATAACACTGTATTGTTGGGTTTATGACACATGTAGATGTAGTTTCATGAAAATATCAGTGAAAAGGGGGAAGGGAATAGAGTTATATTGGAGCAAAGTTTTTATAGTCTATTAGTGTGAATTGGTATTAATTTGAAATCATTGTTATAAGTTAAGGTGCATATTGAAATTCCTAGAGCAAGCATTGAGAAAAATCTCAAAAATGAAGGGAAAAATCTGGAAAAATTAAAATGGTACCCTAAAAAATGTTTACATAACACAAAGGAAAGCAGACAAGGAAAAACAGAGAAACAAATGAACAAGAAGGAGACACAGAAAACACATAGTAAAATGGCAAATGTAAATCCAACCATATTAATAACTACATTAAATATGGATGGTTTAAACATCCCAATGTAAACAGAGAGCTTGTCACCCTGGATGAAAAAGTGAGACTCAATTATGAACTCTTAACAAGAGATAAACATTAGATGCAAAGACAAATAAATTGAAAGCAAAAGAATAGAAAATGTATACAATATAAAGAGCAACCATAGAAAGCTAGAGTGTCTATATTAAAATCAAACAAAATAAACTTTAAGCCAGGATCTCTCCATTCATTGCTCATGGGAATGTATAGTGCTTTACTTACTCTGGAGAACAGCTGGCAGTTTCTTTTAAAACTGCAATACAATACATTTTCATTAAGATACCACATATCAGTTATATCTCAATTTTAAAAGAAATGATAATTATGTGTTGTGATAGAGGTGCTAATTATCACTATAATGATAATTGTATTAACATATAAAAATATCAAGTCAGTGTGTGTACATCTTAAGTTTTCACAATGTTATATTTCCAAGATATTTCAATTAAAAAACTACATTGAAATAGCAATCACACTACTGGGTGATTTCTCTTAGAGAAATGAGAATTTGTGACCTGCTCACAAATGTTTATAACAGCCTTATTTGTATGTAATAGGCAAAAAAAAAAACAGAAACAACCAGAATTTTCCTCAATAGATGAAGAGTTAAGCACACTTTAACATATCCATACCATGGAATACTACTCAGAAACAAAAATAAATGAACTATTGATATGTACAACTTGGCTAGATCTCAAAAACATTATACTGAGTGGGAAAAAATACCAGTTTCAGAAGGTCACATACTGTATGATTCCATTTATACAACATTCTAAAAATGACCAAATTATAAGTAGGAACACATCGTGTTCTGCCAGGTGTAAGAGGTGAGAGAAATGCATGACTACAAAAGGGATGCATGATAGTTTCCTTAAGAAAATGAAACATTTTTAATATTATGATTATTTGATGGTTACATGAATCTACACATAAGATAAAATTTCATAGAACTGTAATCACACACACTTGAGTGCATGTAAACACTGATTAGGGTCTGCATCTAGTTCACTGCATCACATCACATTAATTGTCTGGAATTGATCATTGTACTATGGTTATATAAGACATTATTATTGAGGATAAATTGGTAAGTGGTACCAGGGAGCTTTCTGAACTATTCCTGCAACTACTATGTAAGTATAATGGTATTTCAAAACAAAAACATAAAAAATATGCACAGAGGTCTAAAAAGTTTACTGACAATACTAATGCTACTATAATTGGTAATGTCTGGAGTGTTAAAAATATATAGGGAATTAAAATAAATTACACCAACAACATAAAAATCAGGAGAATAATTTGAATTCAAATATGCCAAAGTCCTTGTTTTGTCTAAGAAAGGGGAAAATACCAATTAATACGAGGTTTTGATAAATGGAGGATGCAGATTTTAATCTCTAGGGTAACAACTGAAAAAATAGTAAGAGTGTACAATTTCCAAACTAACGAAGAAAAATGGAACGATTTTAAAAAACATTTATATAAATACAAAAGTAGTCATCAAAGCAGAGAAGAAGGAAAATGGCATAGGTTGAATAGATAAAAAGCATTTGTTAAGATGCTGAATTTAAACCTAAATGTAGCAACAATTACATAAAATAAAATTGTCTAAAAACCTTCAATTATAAGAAAAAGATAGATTGGATTTTTTTAAGATTTTATTTATTTATTCATGAGAACACACAGAGAGGATTGAGAGAGAGAGGCAGAGACACAGGCAGAGGGAGAAGCAGGTTCCATGCAGGGAGCCCGACGTGGGACTGGATCCCGGGTCTCCAGGATCACGACCTGGGCTGAAGGCGGCGCTAAACCGCTGAGCCACCTGGGCTGCCCCTAGATTGGATTTTTTATATACTGTAACTATATGCTGTTTCCAAAAGATACATTTGAAGTAAAAGGTAATTAATAGATTGGACGTTAAGGAGGAAACAAATGTAGACAAACAATAAGACCAAAAGTCAGCAGGTGTAGTTATGTTATTACCAGGCAAAGCAGACATTAAAGCAAAAAAAGCATTAGTAGAGATATAAAGTGGGGCATGTCACACTATTAGAAAATTCAATTTACTAAGACTATTTAGCAATTCTAAATTTGGATACCTCTGGCCTCAAAATATATAAAGAAAAAATTTTCAGAACTATAAGGAGAAATAGACAAGTCCATGATCATATAGGCAGATTAGAAAACATTTCTCTCAGTAATTGATAAAAGTAAATTACACCAAAAAATCAGTAAGGATACATACATAAGATTTGAACAACATGGGAAACAGACATCACCTTTAATATGTATAGAACACTGCACACACAAATATAAAATGTTTTTTTTTTCCTGTACAGTTGGAACACTGTCAAAAAATTGGCCATATTCTAGGCTGTAAAGAGCAAAGACATGAAATTACCCAGAGGCCTCTCTGGTCACAACACAATTAGGTATAAATCAGTAACTAGGAAACCCTCACTTTTTTTGGGGAAATTAAAATATGCAGTTCCAAATAACCAATGGGTCAAAGAAGAAATCACAGTGAAAATTATAAAATATATCTGAAAGATAATGAAAATGTTACATATCAGAACTTTTGACTGAAACTAATACAATGCTTAAAGGTAATAAAAAAATTTTAGTTCAAAAAGAACAAAAGCTGAAAAGAAATCAGTGAGTCATCACAAGAAGTTAGAAAAAGAACAACAAAATAAATCCCAAAAAAAGGAAGTAGGGAGAAAATAATAAAGAAAACATCGGAAACTACTATAACAAGAAACATATAACAAAGAGAATCAACAATGCCAAAAGTGTATTTTTTAAAAAGGTTGATAATAAAAGACTGACCAAGGATGTGAGAAAATGAATACATAAGTTGTTAATTAAAAGGGGGCATCTCTACAGATCCTGCAGACATTTAAAAAAATGATAACATGACATTATGAACAATTTTATACCTATAAATTTGAAAATTTTGGTTAAATGGACAAATTCCTAGGAAAATGCAAAGTATAAAACTGAGATAAGGAGAAATGGAAGTGTGAGTAATCCTGCAACTATTATGGAAATGCCATCTGTACTAAAACGTTTCCCACCCAGAAAAATTGATAACTGGCAAATTCTGCCAAATACATAAAGAAGAAACAGTTTTCATAGATTTTTTTTCCAGATAATAGAAAAAAGAAAACTCTCTAATTAATTTATGAGGCAACATAATCTTGATACCAATAGCTTGGATTCAACAAGGCATCATAAGAAAGGAGAGTTACAGGCCAATTGTATTCATAAATATAGGTCCAAAAATCTTAAAATAGTTGCAATCAAAACTGAGAAATATGGTCTCTTTCACATATTTTTTTAACCACTCTTTAAACATGTAAAAAGCATTCTTAACTCAAGAGTCACACAGGAACAGGCTGTGGGGAAGATTCAGTCTGCTGGTCATAGTCTATCAACTCAATCTAAATAACCATGTTGAGGAGTTGACTCTTAAGTCCTAAAGATTCAACCAATGCAATTCCAATCAAATTATTAGAGGATGGTTTCTTCTTGTAGAACTTGATAAAAGAATTCTAAAATTTGTATGGATATACAAGAAGTTAAGATAGAAATAAAAACATAACTGAGCCTCAGTAAATTAACACAAAAATGGCATGGTACTAGCACAAAAATAACTGAATAGATAAGTAAAACAGCATAGAAAATTTAGAAACAAACCCAGCCATATTTGGAAATTTAAATTATGTCAAAGGAGACTCATCTGAGAGTCTCTGATGAGAAAGGGACAATTTCTTCAATACAAGGTAAGAGGAAACTTAACCCCTACTTCATATCATACACAAAAAAATCAAATTCAGGTGAATTATAGACCTAAATATGAAAGACAAAGCGACATAGCTTCTGGAAGCTATTATAAGACAATATCTTTGTGAGTTCCATTTTCAGCATGACAGCATGAGAAGCTCCATGGACCATTCTCCAGAGAAATCAGTGAAAAAATTTTAAAACAACCACAATATGGAAATAAAGACATACATCAAATGAATATATTATTCAGGAAAATATGCCAAAATTCAGGAAAAGTTGTAAGTCTATAGTATTTAAACCAAGATCTACTCCATCCCTTCCCACTCCCAGCTCAGTGAGCCAGACTGGTACATCCAAAAACACAGAGCTTCCTCTCCCCAGCTCCTTGTCAGAGGCTCTCTTCCCAAGAGGGGAAGAGTATCAGCATTTCTCATTCTCTCCCAAGCTACCTCTTGCTGAGTCTAAGTTTCAGGCAAGTCCAGCCAAGACGTAGGGGTTCCTTCTTCCTTCTACTCAACCCCTGCTCATGGTATAAAAGCTATACCTGGGCATAGATCCACAGAGATACTAGGGTTCCTGTTATCTTGTCCCAGCTCATGGAGCAAGGGTTCCATACCAAGAGAAGCTAGTCAAGACCCAGGGCTGCTTCTCTCCATATACCAAGTGCTTGGAATCTAAATTTGGGTTGTCATTCAGAGAGGAGTTCACCACTGCCCCACTCCCAGCACCAGGGCTATACATCTGAGACTTTTTCTGGAGGGAGAAGCAGGCCATAGAAAAGAGAGCTACAACTCTCTCCAAAGGAATTGATTTCATTTGCCACCTAGAGTGGAGAAGCTCCAGTGAAAGAACACAATCAAAACAGTGAGGAATGATGAAAGGCAACTGGGAAGAGATTGATAGATTCACTGGAAATAAAAGCTAACCTGTAAACCAGCTATTTTGCTGGAGAGAACCAGAAAAAGAGAAAGCTGGAAAGAACCCTCTGGGGGTGGTTATAGAAAATCCCCAACACTAGGAACTATCTGTTCCAAGAAGCCTGGTTTTGGTTGGATAGTCTGTGAAGGAATGTATGCCCCAAGGCATTATTGAAACCCATAGGGCAATCAGCTAGCAATTAATGGAGTTTAATAGCTGGGTGTGGCCAGGGAAAGAGACCATCAAAGAAAGCCGTGTAAAAATCAAGTCATCTCAGGATTACACTGGGTATTCCCAGGGCTGTGTCCCCTGAGGAGTAACATTAGAGGCTACACACTGCAAGGGTTGGGAAAAATAGGGGCACCTGGGTGGCTCAGTGGTTGAGTATCCACATTTGGCTCAGGTCATGATCCCAGGGCCCTGGAATCAAGTCCTGCATCATGATCCCCATGTGGAGCCTGCTTCTCCCTCTGCCTATGTCTCTGCCTTTTTCTGTGTTTCTCCTGAATAATTTTTTTAAAAGGTGGGGGGTTGGGAGAAATGGACTTCAATAATATAAGCCAGCAAGTCACCAAAAAAGTAATCAATGAAATAACAAGTCCCTAAAAGGAGGACCAGTATCCAGATTTGCTACTTTATTTAAGATATAGTTTCCAACAAAAATTATGAGATATACATTAAAAAATATAGGAAATTATGAGTCATATACTGGGGGTGGGCGGGAGTAAAAATAACTGCCTGTGACAGTGACCAGATAGATGTTGGACTTATCAAAGGCTTCAAAATAGCAAATGTAAATGTGTTCAAAGCACTAAATGAAACCAGGATTAAAAGAAGTAAAAAGAAGGTAAAATGACAATACCACATCAAATTGAGAATACCAGTAAAGAAACAGAAAATATAAAAAAGAATCCAATGGAAATTCTGGGGTTGAAAAATACAGTAATCAAAATGAAAAAAAAATCATTAAAAGGGCTCAACAGTATATTTAACTGGCATAAGAAAGAACCAGTGAACTTGAAGATAAGTGGATACAGATTGTGAAATTTGAAGAGCAGGGGGTATAAAGGACAATAAATGAACATAGCCTTAGATAAATGTGGAACATCATTAAGTACAATGCATAGTATTCAAAGAAATACTTGAAAACTGACAAAATTTATTTTAAAACGTTAAATTACACATCCAGGAAGCTCTGTGAATTCTGAGTGGGATAAATACAAATAGACTGATAAACACATCATAGTAAAAATGCTAAAATCCAAAGACAAAGAGAAGATCTTTAAAGCAGCAAGAGAAAAATGACCTATGCATAAGGAAAAAGATTAACACCTGACTTCTCATCAGAAACAATGGAGGCCAGAAAGGAATGAGATAACTTACTCAAAATGCTCAAAGAAAAAAACCTGTCTACCAAGAATCCTATATCCAGCAGAGCTGTCTTTCAAATACGAAGGTGAGTTAAAGGCATCACAGGTAAACAAAAACAGAATTTTTTGCTAGCAGACCTGTCATAGAAAAAATAATAAAAGATGGTCTTCAGGCAGAAAGCAAATGACCTCAGAAAAGAATTTGAATCCACGTGAAGAAAACAAAAGGCATTGATATAAGTAATTATATAATTATAAAAGGCAGTATAAATGCATGTTTCTTGTCTTTTGTTCTATTAACTGATTTTAAATGTGATTATATAAAGCAATCTATATTATTGGGCCTATAACATATAGAAATATATTTGCCAATAACAGCACATGAGGTGAGTGGGAGCAAATCTGAAGGAATGACTCCAGATGCTAAATCAAATCCATAGGAGCAAATGAAAATAACTGGAAATGATAAATAATAAGGTTAACATAACAAAAGCTATGAGTATATGCTTGCTCTCTTTCCACGTCTTAACTGCTTTAAAAGACAGGCAATTATGTAAGTTAATAATTACAACAATATGTTTTGGGGTTTGTAATAGTTACAATATACATAATCATACATACATACAATATACAATATACATACAATATACAATATACAATATACATACATAATAATATCACAAAAAAAGAAGATAAAAGGAAATAGAGTTACATAGAAGTAACATTTCAATTTTTCCGTGGAATTAAGCTGCTAGTATGAATCTAAGGCTGATTATGAAAAATTAGATGTATATGGTAAGTCCTAGTGAACTAGTAAGCAAATATTTTCAAAATACATAGTAAAAAAATGACTAAAGAAATTTAAATGCTACATTAGAAAATATTCACTAAATGCAAAAGAAAGCAGTAAAGGATGAATAGAGGAATAGAAAAGACATATCAAAAACAAAAAGTAAAGCGGCAGACATAAGTTCAATAACACCATTAAATGTGATGGTATTAGACAATTCAATCAGAAGGCAGACATTGTCAGATTGGATTTAAAAAATAAGTTCTAACTCTATGTCATCTGTAGGAAAAATATTTCAGAATGAAAGGCACAAAAAGAATGTGAAAGAATGGGGAGAGATAAATAATGTAAACAGCAACCATAAGAAAGCTGGGATGGTAACATCAGAAAAAATATCAGACAAAATAGACTTTAAAAGAAAAAAAATGTTACTAGTGATAAAGAAACATGAGGTCAGTTCATCAGGAAAATATAATAATTATAAACATATATGCACCTAATAACAGAGCCCCAAAATACATAAAGGAAAAAGTGACATATGATATGTTAGGCCATGAAACAAACCTCAATGTATTTGATAGGATAGAAATTATACAAACTATGTTCTACAGTCACAATGGATTGAATCGGATATCAACAATAGAAAGAACTTTGTGGAAATTAAAATATGTAGGTATTAATTTCCACAACTATGTGGAAATGAAACAACACTTACCTTTCCAGTCAATGGGTGAAGATGAAATCACAGAGGAAATTAGAAAATACTTTGAATAAAATAGAAATTATTTCAAATGAATGAAAACAAAGACACAACATTCCTAAACATATGGGGTGCAGTTAAAGCAGTGCTTAGAAGAAAATTCATAGTTGTAAATGCCTATATTCAAAAAGCAGAAAGATCTCCTATCAAAAACCTAATCTACACAGGCTATTATGGATAACCTGGAAAAAGGAGAGCAGACTCAACCTAAACCAAGCAGAAGGAAGGAAATGATATAGGTTAGAAAGGATATTAATGAAATAGAAAATAGAAAAACAATAGAGAAAATCAATGAAACCAAAAGCCAGTTCTTTGAAAAAGTTCAACAAAATAGATAAACTGCCAGTTTGATTGATTGAGAAAAAATATAGAAAGGCAATGCTGTAGTAAACACATTGAATTCCAAGGTGAGAAAGAAATTTCCCATTCAAATCTTTTTAGTCCTTTTGATGATCTCACAGAACGAGTGTCAGCTTGGTACTGCGTGCCTCAGCATCTAACATTTGCTAGTCCAACTGGGACAGCGAGAAGGCAGACTTTGAGCTCAGGGTCCCCACTGACAATAGGATGCTGCTGGGGTTTACTGGCCTTGCTCTATTCCCATGAACTTCTTGTCATGGATACTTCTGTTTACAGGAAATGTTGGTGTCTTTCTCATTTATATTCACTTAAATAGAAAGGTTGCTTTAGAAAATATTAAGTGAGGAGTGCCTGGGTGGCTCAGTCGGTTAAGCCTCTGCCTTCAGCTCCAGTCATGATCCCAGCGTACTGGGATCAAGCCCCACATTGGGCTCCCTGCTTAGTGGGGAGGGAACCTGCTTCTCCCTCTCCCTTTCCCTCTGCAGGTACCCTTACTTGTGCTCTCTCTCACATGCTCTCTCTGTCAAGTAAATAAATAAAATCTTTAAAAAAAACATTAAGTAAAAAAAAAAATGTTGTAGGACAATGAGCATTGCATGCTTTGTATTGTCTTTAAAATAAGGGAAATATATCAAATGCATACATTATATTTATTGAAGTAGAATAATAGCCTGGCCTGTGGGGAAGGGCCAAGGGGTGGGAGACAGGACTGGAGGCAGACTCTCCCAAAGTGCTTATTAAACTTTTTGATTTTTGAACCATGTGAGCATAACTCAGATCCTGAAAAAAATTAAATTAAAAAATAAATTTAAAATTAAGACAAGCGTGAAATAAATTATAGTAATGTTCATTCATAAGGCAAAAATCTCCAGGGTGGCGCCCAAATGGCTGAGGTTGGAGAGTCGCCGGGCTGGCCGGGGGCTGTGGTCTCTCCAGCTCTGGCCACAGCCAAGTGGGACCAGATTCCTGGGCACACTGCCCACTCCCCTCCCTCCACGGTCATCCCAGTTCCCGGCAGGTGCTCGGGCATGGCTCCCTCAGCCTGCCAGTGCACAATGTCCTGTCTGTTCCCACTGCCTGGTTGTGTTGGGTCTGCCCACAGCCAGACACTCCCTCCTGTGCTCACCCTGGACCCCTCCCTTTGAGTCTCTTTTCTTCTGTTCACCCTAGAAGATAATAGTAACAAACACAACACAGCCCCTCCCTCCTCTGTTTCAGGCACTGCTCTAAACACTTCCCATATATTCACTGATTTAACCTGCACAGGAGCCTAATGAAGCATCATCTTCATCACCTTCACTATCATTCCATTTTCCAGATGAGCACACAGCAGCACGTGAAATAACTTGCCCCAAGTTCACACATCTGAAAAGGCAAGCCTGGATCTGAAGGCAGGCCACCTGACCCTGAATCCAGAGTCCCCAGCCACTATGCAGCCAGCTACAGAGCCCAAGACTCTCAGAGGGCTGTGAGTCTGGTTCCTGGAGTTCCAGATGGAACCCTGAGTGAAGCCTAGATTAGGAAGGGTCCTCCACAAAGTCACACAGCGAGTCAGTGACTGACAGAAGAGAGGGAGGTCAGAACCAGCCCTGGGTTGTGGAATCCTGCCCTGTCCATGTAGGCACCTGTCTGTGCACCTGCTTCCTTGAGAGAGAAGGAAAGAGAGACAAGGAGACAGAGAAAGACAGAGATGGAGTGTCTGAGCCTCAAGATCAAACTTGGCACTTCCACCGCCAAGTGTCCACTCCCCCCACCCCACCCACAGCTCACGTCCAGCCATGCCCCTCCTCCTCCTACTGTTCCTGTTTCACCTAAAAGAACACGTGCATTCTTCTGCCGGAGACACACCTCTCTCTGGGTCACAGTCCCCCTGGCGGGGGTGGTGGTGATGGAAAAGAAAAGTAAAAAGCAGGCAGGCAGGAGATGCGTTTTGGTGTGTAGGTTCCAAGGAGACCCAGTCAGGCAGAGAGAGGCTGAAGTCGGAAATCTTTTGGACTTGGGTTGGGGCTCCGAGCCTGTTTCTTTATCTATAAATGGAGTTCCCCAAATGTCCCTTACAGATCTGTGGTCAGGGTTAGATAGATTTCTGGGAAACGGCCTGGCTCAGCATCTAACATACAGTAATTCACCTGTGTATGTGAATTCTTTTTCTCTGTGCTTCAGGTTCATCTGGTAAATGGAGGGGGGAACAGCAAACCCCTTTATGAGGTTTGTCAAGAGGATTAAACCAGTTAGTAATTGTAAAGCTCGTGATAGGTGCCGCTTATACTGTGTGAACCTAAGTCCTGATTTACACCTCTCATCCTGGGGCAACTATTAATAGTGCCCCATTTGTTCTCCAAATGTCCTAGTTTGGAGAAAAAATGACATATGCCCTATATCAAAGTGTCCAGGAAATAGTGAATACATAGCAGACGGGTCTCTCAAATTTGCGTCCCTCTCTACTATGCTTCAGCATGGGACCCAGTCTCCAAGCCTTCCTCTCCTCTGTGTCTGTGTATCTCAGGCAGACAGGCTGCCCCTCGCAGAGGACCAGGATCCTGGGGTGTCTGGGGAAGGAGTGTGTCTGAGCAGCCCCGCTGTCACTTCCCTCGTAGACCGGGTTCATTTGCTGAGATGCTGTCTCCACCTGCCTGCAGCCCACCTGGATCCAGCAGCACCCTGCTTCTGTCTCTCAGGCTGTGGCTCCAGGGCCAGGGAATGAGGAAGAATGCCGTGGTTTCCAATACAGCGCCCGGAGCTCCGCCAACCCTGGCTTCTTCACCTTGCCTCAGGCCTCCACATGCTGTTCCCACTGCTTTTCTGCCTAGTGGACTCCTGTGCATCCTCCAAAGGCCAGATCAAATGGCCCCTCTTCAGAACAGCCCTTCCCTACGCGCCCTCCCCCAGCAGATCTCTAAGTTCTCTCGTTGCTCTGAGATCCACCACTTAATCCAAGGAAAGTTTCTTTTTTTTTTTTTCCCAAGGAAAGTTTCTTAATCTCTCTGTGCCTCAGTTTCCTCATCTATAAAATGGGAATGAAAACAATAAGACTTCCATCCTGGGGCTGGTCTGAAAATTATATGAGATAGTATAGGTAGAGTGTTTAGAAATATACCTGGGATGTAGGAAGGATACATTATCATCATTATATTTCCTTAATATCATCATAATCATCCTTGCTGTCAACAGCCCTAAGCTGCCTCACACTGTCAGTGATGCTTTTCTGTCTCCTTCACGAGATGGGGAGCACTATAAGGGTAGGGGCTGAGAGTCCATCTCTAGATCTTTAGCTTACAGCACAAGGATGGGCAGAAAATAGGTGAACTCGTGAATAATCAGATCTCC
Source organism: Vulpes vulpes (assembly GCF_048418805.1). NCBI lineage: Eukaryota > Metazoa > Chordata > Mammalia > Carnivora > Canidae > Vulpes > Vulpes vulpes. The sequence continues at coordinate 57,197,439 of NC_132788.1, read as the reverse complement.
GGATCTCCTTTCGGAAGGAGCCATTGCTAGACAGGCCAGCTTACCGTCAGATTCTGGAAACTCTTCCAAAGCCAGACTTGTCCCACAGCTGTCTCAGGATTTCTTGGATGGCTTGAATTTCTAATCAGGGAAGTTGGAGTCATCAGTTATCCATCACTGTGTAATAAACTCTACCTCAAAATGTAGTGGCTCCCAACAATGATTTATTATTTCTCGCTGTGCTGTGGGTTGGCAGATCTAGGCACGTCCTCATTCAACTGGGCTCACTCATGCAGCTCCATTCAGTTGAGCTAGATGTTTCCAGAGGTAATTGCTGCTGGCTGTTGGCTGGAGCTTCTGTTCCCCTTGCCCCAGCAGGCAGGCCAGCTTCTGTACATGGGGGTCCCCTCAGCTCCCCCGACATGGGCCCTCAGGGGACAGACAGTTTCAGCCCACAGGATGCAAGAGCAGCGTTCCAAGAAGATGAGCATGGAGCTGCAAGGCCTCTTGAGGCCTAGCCTCAGAACCAACACAACCATCCCATCTACCATGTTCGGATTGTGCAAAGAAATCACAGAGGGGAAATAGATACCCCTCTGGGTGGGAGGGAGAGGGGACAAGCCACGCTGCAGAGGGGCCTGGGCACCAGCGTGGGGGGGACTTGTGGTGGCTGTCTCTGCAAACAAGCTGCCACATCAGTGTTATCTAGTGTTGATTCTCCAGCATGTGCTCTGGCCCAGGACTGGGGACACAGAAAGTACTTGTCCCTATCCTAAAGAAGTCCCCAGTTTGTTTAGTGAGAGATACATATAGAAATATTGTGACAAGGCATTTTTATTTTAAAGATTTTATTTATTTATTCATGAGAGAAACACAGAGAGAGAGGTAGAGACACAAGCAGAGGGAGAAGCAGGCTCCATGCAGGGAGCCCGAGGCAGGACTTGATCCCAGGACTCCAGGATCGCGCCCTGAGCCAAAGGCAGATGCTCAACAACTGAGCCACCCAGGGGTCCCCACAAGGCATTTTTTAAAAAAACCCCACGTAACAAGGCATTTTTATGAGGGCCACATTTGAAGATCGTTCATTCATTCATTCATTCAGCAGCTGTTTTCTCAATAGGCCTACTTTGTGCCAGGCACTAAGGACACAGCAGTGAATAAGACACAGTACCTGCCCTCCTGGGCCCATAGGCAAATACATAAATATAAATATATATATCAAGAAACAAATATACATAGAGAAAAAGAAAGCAGGGTAGGAAATGGAGAGTGACCATGGGGCTGTTATAAGGAAGGCCTCCCTGTGACAAGGACATTTGAGTGGAGGTCTAAGTGACATGAAGAAGCAAGCCCTGAAGACACCTGGGGAAAGAGCACTCTGAGGAGAAGGAATGGCAAGTGCAAAGGTCCTGGGGTAAGATGTGTTTCAAGGAACAACAGAGGAGGCCAAGGAGGGAGAAAGCAGGGTAGGAAATGAAATGGGAAAAGGTGCCTTGTCAGAGAGAAGGGGCTTTTCAGGTCTGGGAACAACATAAGCATAGCAGAGGCCTAGACACAGGGAAATGCAGGCTGTGCCCCAGGCTGGTACTTAGCAAAACGGGACTGGAGCTTCAGGTGCATCCAGAGATGATGGTGGAGAGGTGGGTGAGGCCCAATGTCAACAGCCTTGGAAGCCTGGTTGGTCCTGCGGTCAGAAAGCACCTAGGCTGGTTCCTGGGCAAGGGCATGCCAAGGCCTTTTTTTTTTTTTTTAATTTATTTATTCATAGAGACACACAGAGAGAGAGGCAGAGACACAGGCAGAGGGAGAAGCAGGCTACCTGCAGGGAGCCCAACGTGGGACTCCATCCTGGGTCTCCAGGATCACGCCCTGGGCTGCAGGTGCCGCTAAACCGCTGTGCCACCGGGGCTGCCCAAGGCCTTTCTTTAGTTGGACTACCCTCCTCAGAAGCCTCTGGTTACAACAGCCCTACCAGCGACTCCTCACCCAGCTGGGACCCCCAGCTCCACAGCCGCCATCCTCTGGGCCAGTGGTCTAACCTACTTTCCAGCATTCACAGTACCTGGACTCCTCCCCACGCTCAAACACCTGGCTCTGAGTCCCAGCCCTGTCTTGCTGGGTGATGACCTTGGATGACTCATCTTCCCTCATCAAGCCTCAGTTTCCCCATCCCCAAAGTAAGCAGGGTGGCTGGGATGTGGGCAGTCCTTGCAATTTCACCTAGGCTTTAGCTCAAAATCCAGAGCTTTGGAAGGAACTCTTTTGGGTGTATGATCTAGAGCAGACAAGCTGAGGCCCTTGTACAGATGGGAAGGCTGAGGCTGGAGACGGTGGGACTGGCCAGGCCAGTCTGCTGGGAAAGTATTTGAGAGGGAGTGTGCGATGCTGCATGATGCTTCGGGCGCCCAGGCACTGGGCAGCAGACCCCACTGTTTGGACAGATGGCAAGCTCCCTGGCCAAGGTTAATGTGATTCCTATTGTCTTATCTGGGAACTGGACCTGCCCAACAGTAACAAGATCCCTAACCCGTCTTCCCTCCACCACGGGAGCAGCGGAGGCGCCTCCCTGCAGGCGGGCAGGCGGGAAGAAGCGCACTCAAGGGAGTGAGTGAGCACCTGCTGTGCGCTAACAGCTCTATCCGGCTTAATCCTCCGAGCGCTGTAAGGAAGCTAGGACTACCCCTCCGCCCTGTGTATGCGTGGGGAAACCGGCTCCGGGGGATCACAGAGGCCAAAGGACACAGTGGCCCGGGACTCCACAGAGAAAAATGGGGATCCCAGGTGTGCAGGAGATCAATCTGCCTTTTGTGGAAATACCATTTTTATTTTAAAGGAAGAAGCAGCCCCTTCCCGAAGGAAGCTCTTGGCATTAGCAGTCACTGTGATGCTGCGGTATTATCCCATTTCTCTGATGAGGAAACGAAGGTGCCAGGAGGTTTGCTAACTTGGCAGCTGGCAGGGAAGGGAGGGGAACCAGGAGTACATGAGTCCGAAGCCCCACCCCACCCCATTTCTCCATCCACCCATGGCTATTGTAAGCACGATGCCACTGGCCCCTTGGCTGAGTGAGTCTCTGGCTTCTTCTGTGTGGCCCACGGCATGAGCCTATGGAGAGCCCCTCTCCTCCGCTTCTCCTGCAGACAGAGGTGGAGTGGAGCCGTCTGAGGTCAGAGAGGCCCAGGGCTTGGAGGGGCAGTGCCCGAGCAGCCTCCAGTAGAGCCATCTGAGGCTGAGTGGGGGAGCAGCTGTCCCAACTGCTTCTGCCTCAGTGGCCTCCTCCGACCATGGATCCTGGGTCAGCTCCAAGTTCAAAGTACTCAGGAGCCCCACTTGCTTGCCTCTCCTGCTGGGGAGCTCAGTAACAGTCCCAGCTCTGGCCTCTGCCTGCCTCCTCTTATCTGTCTCAGGGCAGCCCTGCTGAGGTTGGGACAAGACCAGGTTCCAGTGGGGCTCTAAATGCCAGGATAACATTGAGCTTTTGCTCAAGCACAATGGGGAGGCATGGGAGGCCTAAGAGAAGAGGGGTGGAAGTTTTAGGAAGGGCATCCCAACAGCTGTACTGAGGCTGGGGGAGCCTCCAGGAAGCAGGGAGGCCAGGCCCATGTCTCGGGCAGGACCCAGGATGCAGGGGAGAAAGCTGGCCATATGATGGAGCCGAATGGCACAGAGAGGGAGCTGGACTGGAAACGAGGTGATGCCAGACCACCCGAAGGTGAATGATGAGTCAGTGTGATGGTGGCTGCCTGCCCTTGGGCCACTCCTCTGCCTCAGTTTCCCAATCTAGCAGAATGGAGTTAAAATGAGGTAGAACATTCAGAGGCCTTAGAACTGCATCTGGCACTGCATTTGCCCTCAGTAAATAAATGTTCCTATTGTTGTTATTTGTATTATTCCATATTTCTGAATTCAATGGATGGCTTGGGCACCTAGCAACAGGGGACATGGACCCAGGCAAGCCCCCCTGAAGCAGATGGGGGGGGGCCTAGGCCCCAACTCAGGAAGGAATTACCATCACAAGCCAAGTGATGAGCTCACCCACTCACCAGGCTCCAACAATACACAATCTGGCCATAAATCCCCAGGGCATGCTGGGAGCCAGGCTGACATTTGAATATGAAAGGGTGAGAAACAAAACGGCATTCTGGGGGCTGGGATGGAGGGACGGCTGTGCACAGTCAGGCTGGGTGCAGGCACCACATGCAGGGGAAAGGCACAGGTGCACACCTACACAGAGAGGCCCACATACCAGGACATACGTACATACAGACACGTGCACCTGCAAATACACACAAACACAAGCACACACAATGGCACGTACACACATGCATGTCATCCAGCAATTCCACTTCTGGGGACTTATCCAAAGGAAACGAAAACACGAATTCGAAAGATATCTGCAACCCCATGCTCACTGCAGCATTATTTACAATAGCTGAGACCTAGAAATAATCGAAGTGTCCATCAATGAATGGATGGATGAAGAAGATGCAGTATATGCATATATACACACACACTGGAATAGTATTCAGCCATAGAAAAGAAGGAAATCTGCCATTTGCAACAACATGGATGGACCCTGAGGGCTAAGTGAAATAAGTCAGAGAAAGATTAATATACAATCTCTCTTATTTTTGGAATCTGAAAACAAAAACAAAAAGAATTAAACTCATGGATACTGAGAACAGAGTGCTGGTTGCCAGAGGGGGGAAGGTAGGGTCCGGCAAAATGAGTCAAGGGTGTCAAATAATACTAACCTCCAGTTATCAGATAAATAAGTCATGAGATGTCACATATAGTGTGGAGGTTATAGTTAAGAATACTGTGTTGCAGGGCACCTGGGTGGCTCAGTGGTTGAGCGTTTGTCTTTGGCTCAGGTTGTGATCCCAGGGTCCTGGGATCAAGTCCTGCATCGGGCTCCCCAAGGGTAGCCTACTTCTTCCTTCTGCCTGTGTCTCTGCCTCTCTCTGTGTGTCTCATGAATAAATAAATAAAATCTAAAAAAAAGAGAGAGAAAGAGAGAGAATATTGTGTTGCGTATTTGAAAGTTGCTAAGAGAGTAAATCTTATATTTGTTCTCAATACAAGAAAAAGATTCTAAAAATATTGTGTGGTTATGGATGTTAATTAGACTTGTTTGTGGTGATTATTATCACATATGTACAAATATCGAGTCATTATGTTGTGCTAATGAATCTAATGTAATGTTATATGTCAATTATTTCTCAAAAAATAAAAAGGTGTGGCACTCAGGGTGCCCTCCCCTGGGAGCCTTCTCCACCTCAGTCCCCTTCTCCCCACTCTATCTCAGGCTCTCTGCCCCCTGAGCCCCACAATTATGGGGGCCTTTGGCTTAGCATCACCGTAATGAAAGTACAGGGAGATTTGAGAGTACACAGCAGGCAATGGTCAGAATGTGGCCCTCCACTGTAGGATTCCTGTGAGCCAGGCGTTTCCTTGCCTTACTCTGACTGTCCAGGCATGGACCAGGTTGTCCTGCCTGGGTTGCTGGATCTGAAGCTCATCTTGAGAGGCAAGGATATATGGATTCACTCCAGGAACCTCAGGAGCAGTGACCTAACACGGTCCCTGTGGCCCTGACAGGGCTGTGTTCTCTGGCCCAGCATGGCTCTCCAGGCTTCCTGTCCACTCTGTGAAGCCCCTAAAAGCCTTCTGCATGAGTTAGGATTGTGTTCAGCTGCATGTAACAAACTCCATCTCGGAGCTTGACCACACAAGGTTTTGGTTTTCTTGAGAGGGCTGGGCAGCTGCTAGAGGTAGTTATGATGGACACAGTCTCCTTCCGGGACCTGGCTCACCATCCTTAGCAAGTAGTGCTCATCCTCACACAGGAAGGAAGATGAAGGGAGCATGAAGGAGAAAGACCTGTGCTGGAATTTTTAGGAAAACAATAGCCTTCTAAGTACCCAACAAGGGGACTCCCATTTATATCCCATCGAGCAGCACTGGGTCCTACAGCCACCTAAAGCAGGAGGGGGTTCTGAGAAATGAGCCCCAAGGGCACGTGGTCCCTCTGTACCAAGCTGGGACTCTGTTAGCAGGGAGGGAGGAGGGGAAGATGAGGGGCAGGTAACAACATCTAATTAACACAACTTCCAAAACATTTCTCTTCTGCCCAAGCCAGGGCGACTTTTGGGTGATTGTAACGAACGTCCACAACTGATGCATGGCGGGACTGAATCCAGTCCAAGGATGCTAGGAATCCTTCCCTAAAGAAGTGATGTTTCAGATAAGGCCTGAAGGATAATGGGTGAATGCAACAAAACAGGACAGGAGATTCTCAGGCAGAAGGCATAGGATGAAGGTCCTGAAAGAGAAGAAAGAATGGGATATTTGAGGAAAGAAGTGTGACCCAAGAAGAGAGAGCAAGGGGAGGGGAGGACAGGAGAGGTCAGGAGGACAGAAGAGGGTCAGCATGCAGGTCTTGTGGGCTATGTAAGGGTCTGTAGTGGCCCAGTGAGCAAGGGCTCCATTCCAGAGTTTTCTGCAGGAGAGTAACATGACTTTTACAGATGACCCAGTTGGGAGGGGCCAAGATAGGTGTGTGTATTAGTCAGAGTAAGTCAGTCCTGTAACAAAGAGCCCCCAAGTCACAGGGGATTTGACAACGGAGGTTTATTCCTCACTCACACTACCTTCCAATGCACAGTGCTCAGGGCTCAGCTCCATGCAGACATCCACATGTGCATCCACTTCCAACATGTGGCCACCAAGGTCACCTTGGCATCACCGATGAAAACAGAGGACGTGTGGAAGACAATGCAGAGTCTGGGGGACCAAGTCTCAGGTGTGTGCATCCTTCTGCCCACATCCTTTTGGTCATAATTCACTTATTTTGCCAGCTAACTGCAAGGGAATGTGGCCTTGTGGAGTGCCCAGGAAGACAGGAAGTGACAAGGATGTCCTTGTACACTGGGTAGTCGCTGCCATGGTTTGTCCCTTTGGCCAACACATATCCATGAATGTCCTTCCTACTACATGTAGAAAAAACTCACCCTCTTCTCAAGGAGACACCCCAAGGTCCCATCCAATCACTGCATGGCCTGACAGCCCATAAACTAGGGAGAGAACATATTTGCTGCTGCCCCCAGACACACACACACACACACACATACACTGTATAATGATGGAACCAAGGTAAGATAACCCCAGTGAAAAGTCCCATTCAGAAGAGAGAAGAATGGAAGACACCAGAAGCAAATGGTCCACTGCCTAGTGTAAGGCAGAGATTGCCAGGGATCTCCCCAAGTTGACACTGGCTATGCTTTCTTAGAGAACTCCTCATCCATCTTTCTCCATGTGCTCTGGCTCCATGCTGTAGGGGGTAAGATAGTGTCCTGTTGGCCACTGTAGAGTTTCCAGAACCCTGCTTCCTGTTCTTGGAGAGCTGGGGGCACAAAGGATATATTGAACTTAAGCCAACAACTCTTTTTTTCATCTGCGATCATTGTTTCTTTGACAATGCAATTCCCTTCAATCCTAAATTTCTGATCTACTACTTCTAGTCAATTCTAAGGGCCAACAATCATGCCCAGAGCTCTTTCCTTAATTGTTGAGCCACATTTATTGTTCTCCCTCTTCTTGTCTCTCTGCCTCTTCCTCCTCACTTAATCATGACAGCCTTGCGGCTATTGTAATGGAGTGGCAATGTCACATCCTTCACCTGGGCTTCACAGCAGCCTGAGGCTTTTCTCAATCTTAATCTCCTACTGTTTCAGATCCAGACGTGGTTGGCTTTTCCAACCCTGAATATAAATCTCTCTCTGTTCCTATTGTTTCTACTTCAAACCAGCTGCTACTCCCCTAAACTCATCTCTTTCCTGTGATACCTTGCAAATGCAGCCAGAAGGGGCCAAGACACACGAATCTATTACTTCTTTGAAACCACTTTCCCTAGAGCTATAGGCTCAGCCCCTGTGTGCTTTGACTCCCAAGCTAGCCCAGCCAGTAGTCCTCCAAAGGATTTTGCCATTTTATTACATGGGCCACCAGATTTTAAAGACTCTTATTATCAGTTTCCACAGTCACTCAACAGCTAAGCCAATGTCGCATATTTAGGTTCTTATGCTAACACTGCACTTCAAATGACCAATTTCTGTATTAGTAAGGGAAGACTGGTTGCTGTAACAAATAGCCCTAAAGTCTCCATGGCTCATCACTGTCAGGTCACTCTTGCCATGGTTCAAGGGGGTTTGGCCAAGGAGCTGGGCTCCACAGTCACTTGGGGACCCAGGTTCCTTCCATCTTGTGCACCAGCATCTGTATGGCCTCAAGGCTGCCCTGGTATCATCCAGCCAGTGAGTGGAGACAAACCATGTAAAGGAGGAGGACAGATCTGGCATCCATCGCTTCTGCCCACAGTCTGGTGGCTGACTGCAAATCAGCCTAAGAGATGTGTCTGTCAGTGTGCCCAAGAAGAATGGGAGCATGCTGGATTTCAGATTTAGAGTCACCTCCATCCACGCTCGCTCTGCCTGGATGCCTATATTCTCCTTGGAACACACGTATACATCCTCTAAGGTTCTGATCCATGCCACCTTTGTGACACTTCCCTCCCCCAGGCAGATATGGCAAGTCCCTGTGCCATGCCCACCCTGTAGCCTATATAGGCCTCTTCCTGACATTTCTCACTAAAGGTGCCAATTGTTCCCAGAATTATTTCCTAGAGCTTCCATCATCTCCATATGCCCAGCAAGGTATAGCATAGAGCCTGGCATAGGAGATGCTCTATCAAAAAAATGAATGTCAGCAGGGACTCTGGCTCCCTGAAGCAGATGGTTCCATAGGCTATCCTTGCCAGCTTAGAAGGTGTATTGAACACCCCTTATCCTCTATCTGCAGAGTCAGGCCCCAGTTGCCCACAGCAGTGAGCAATGATGCCCCCATGGCCTGGCTTTCCCCCTTCTCTGCTTCATGCATCCCAGTCTTCTATTCCTAGTCCCTGAGATTACAACCCAAAATAAATCACCAGGTCCTAAATCCTTGCCTCAGGCTCTGTTTTGGGGGAGAACCCAGACTAAGAGGTCAAATGACTTTCCCTGCACTGGAAGACCCATCGGCCCCTAGAAAACTGGTCAGCACAAGGAGGACCCCATACTTGAGTAATGTGCTGCTAATGGAAGGGAGGGTCATTCCCCCAGGCACCCCGAACCCAGCCCAATCCAGCTGGCACCAGCCTAGTTAGCTCCAAATGTCTTTCTCCCTAAGCTAATCTCCCTGCTTTGGGGATCGAGGCATGTGTCCATCACATGGTAGCAGACCATGTAGAGTCAGGCTTTCACCCAGCATCCCTCTTGCTTCATCATCCCCATTTCCATATGACAATCTCCACTGTTTGGGGTGAGTTGTGTTCCTCCAAATCATCATATGTTGATGTTCATCATATGGATCATCATCCATATGTTGATGTTTTAACGCCCGGTACCTCAGAATGTGACTGTCTTTGGAGATTAGTTTCGAAAGAAGTAGTGAAGTTGAAATGAAGTCATACGGGCAGGTCCTAATCCAACCTGATGGTATATTTATCAGGAGAGGAGATAGGACCTAGACACGGACAGAGAGGAGACCAGGTGAAGACACCAGGAAAAGATGATTGGCTACGTGCCAAGGAGAGAGGCCTCACGGGAAAGCAACCCTGCTGACACCTTGATCTCAGACTTCCGGCCTCCAGCACCGTCAGACAATGCTGTGGAAGTGGCCCGGCCTGGGGCACTTTGCTGTGGCAGCCCTGGCCCCCACCTCCACAGCTTTGTCCCCATGCTGGAATGCCCTGTGTGTGCCTCCTGAGCTCCCTGGACCCTACCTTTCTCCTGGCACTCACATGCCACCACCTCCAGTTGGTCCTCTTACCTGGTGTGGAGCAAGTGACTTCCCTGCTCCGTACCTGACAGCCACATAACCACACTGGAGAACGGGAGATGCGGAGATGCGTATATAAAGCGCCTAGTGACTCGAATACAGGCAGAGTGCTGCTTTCAGAAACAAAGACTGCTTCAACGGCTCTGCTCAGAGAACTTTCTGGCTGACTCTGAACATGCCTCTTCCTTCTCTGGGCTCCCCCCACCCCGCCCACTTCAACGCAGCCCTGTGTCTGGGCCTCGTACCCACCTGCTGCCTCTGCCCTGGGAAAGCCTGACCAGGACACACACCCAGCCGGGGGCCCCGAGCCTGCCTTTCTCCAGGCTCAGATGCCACACCCTCTCCGTCAACACACAGCACAATTTTGACGCCCTTTGAATCTGTCAAGTCGGGTCCTGGAGACAACACATTCACTGTGTCAGCCCCTGTTTGGGGAGAACCCAGAAAAATGACTGAATATGCAAATGGAATGCAAATGACCTGCTTCAAAGCAGAAAGTGTTCCCTTTGGCATCCTTTCAGGGCCTGCTTTAGTGAGTTATAAAAATGCCCGTGAGGGGCACAGCAACGGTTGGCATGGAAACAGGGCTTCTAGGGTGCTTGAGGAGCCGTCCAACCAGCCCTGGAATCAACTATGTCAAACATCCCCTCCCTGCAGTCTTGTTCACACTCGAAGTTGGCACTCCAGCTGGAGAGAGCATTATCTTGGCCACTGGAGATAAGCTTCGGATTGTGAGCTCCCAGTAGGGATTCAAGAGATTTGCCCCTGAATAGATTTCTGCTCCCCCCAAAATGAACTTTCAAGTCACACAGCCCTGGTTTGAATCTTGGCTCGCAAATGCCCACCTGTGAGACTCTGGACAGGCTGCCAGATGCCCTGGAGACTTCATTTCCTCATCTGTGAAATGGCTGCGTGCAGGGGATGCTGCCCGGAGGATTCAGAGCCGGAGGGGTATGCGCTGCCCCCCCCCCCCGCCACGCCCGGCACTGGACCTGGCCTGGGGGGTCAGTTCTGTGCCCCCAGAGCCAGGCCTGGCACATAGTAAATGCTCAGCAAACACTGCCCTCCTTCCTTCCTTCCTCCACCATCTGTACATCTCATGGGCTATTTTTATTCGTGTTCCGGGTGAAATAAAACAAGTTAAAGCAGAGCATGAAATTCGAGGAGGATTCCACCTTAAGGGGGAAAAAAAAAACCCACCTTTGCAATAACAAACAGTTGGAGCTGGTGCATCACTTGGGTGAAATTGTTACCCCTCAAGACAAGTCTAAACTTTTCAGCATTATGAAAACTCTGAGGATTGCTTTGCTACCGAAAATTTATGGCCCCCAAATCATTCCTAAAAGACAGCGCACATTCCCAACCGAGTGCTTCCCTCTCGTACAATAGGCTCCTCTCTCCAGGCGGCTGCAGGCAGGGCGCACGTCCTGCACTTCTGCCTGAAGTGTCTGCTCTGTGGGGCCCAGGTGAGGCCCAGCACATAGTACGCACTCAACAAACATCCTGTCTTTGCACATTTCTGCCTGGTGGCAGCGCCACAAGACTGCTCGGGAGGGTCCCCTTCTCCTGCAATCCCCCACCATCCCCCAAATAGAATCACAGTTCAAGGCACACACTCACCCAGTAGGGGTAAGGCAGGTGCCCCTACGGCCCTCCTCCACAAAACACGTTCTCCCTTGAAGATGAGAGACTAGAACAGACCTACACTGAAACAAAACTTCCAAACTTCCCTAGATGGTTCCACCGTGAGGTTTACGAATGAGGAAACCTAGGCTCTAAGAAGCATGCGGAGAATTTTGCCAGGGTCACACAGGGGTGGAGCTGAGCTCTGACTCCTGGTTACTTTGAATCACTGACACCTGGCTCTCTTCTCCCTCGCAGATCTTGGGAAGCGCTTGACATCCGGGTAGAGCAGATTGGCAGGTGGGGATTTGAGTTAAAAGGCCCGATAGTATCTTTGAGAAGAATATCATTATCAACCTCCAAAATTTGGGGCATTAGGGAAAGTGCCCACTCTTGCATCACAATTGACATCAAAGAAAGACAGGTGTCCCCTTGCTCAAGAACATCCATGGCTCCCCACTGCTGTAGTTTGGTCTGGGTGCCTCAGGCCATGTCCTTGCTCCCCCCACATCAGCCCCCCATCACAGCCAAAGGCCCTCCCTGAAGAGCTATGGTCCAGCCAGGCACCTCTGTCTCATTCACATATTTCCCTCCTCTTTCCTCTCATCTTTAGAGACTCTTGTCCAGACGGTCCTCAACTTCTTGACCTCCCAGCAGGCTCTGTTAGGGCCTGGCCCTCCTTCTTTTGGGGCCCTAACTTCCCGGGGACTTGCCAAGCACCCGTGGGGTGCCAGGTGCTTCTGCACACGAATGCCTCACATCCTCACCGTCAGCCCATTTTGAGGCTTCGAGGGCCTGACCCGAGAAGTTCGGTAACTGTCCCAAGCTCACACAGCTGGAAGGTGGCAGGACAAGGGCTCAACCCTAGGTCCCTCTGGCTTCACGGCTTCAGCTCCAGCTGCTCCTAGTGGCCTGCTGCCTCCCTGACATTGCTTCCAGTGTTCCAGCTCATCGAAAGTACAAAGTGCACTTTGAGGGTGAGGCCCTGGGCTCTCCGATTGTCCCCACCAAGCTCAGAGGCACCAGCTGTGATGTCCCCTAGGCACAGATGAAATGCTGAGAAGGTCTGTGCAGGGCTTTCATAAGCTCTGAGCCTCAGAGACATTAAGCGACTTGCCCAAGGTCACACAGCAGGTTTGGAAGGCGGCAGGAATTCCAAAGCAGATCAGCTCAGGTAAGGTAAGTGTCTCAGACTCAGGTGCTTCGGGGGCCAAGCTGAGCCCAGCAACAAGGGCACAAGCAGGAAGGCAGCATGGGGGCTGGAGAATATATGTCCTCCCGGCTCAAGCTGGCGGTGGTGGTTAGCAGCTGGGGACGCTGGTACCGTACAAGTTTCTGATCCTCTACGAGAAGGTGGAAATCAAGATTTTTATGGGATACATAGTTTGGAACACTGACCAACCCCTTCCCTGAAATGTTTCAGGTGACTCAGGACACAACAAGGAAAAAGCTTCCCGGCTTTGCCCTGAGCGTGAAGCCACTGCCATGGGGCTTGGAATTCTTTTCACCTAAGAGTGCCAGAGCACTAGTGCACAGCCCTTTTTACAGATATGGAAACTGAGGCCCAGGACACAGGTTGCCATGGCAGAGCCTGGGCCAGCCAGTCCCTCAACAAAAGAAATGAAAAACTCAACAAATAAATGCTGTGGGACTCGAACCGCAGATGCACAAGCCCTGGGGCAGGCCTGGAGGGAGGCCGGGGCCCAGGGCCGAGGCCTCTCTGTGTGCTTAGGTGGCAGACCTAATGTCTCTGGGCCTCAGTTTATCCACCTGCAAAGTAGAGGGCTTCTCACAGGGCTGAGAAGCTGCAACAGAGCCCAGCCGGCACAGCCCTGGCCTTTAAAACAAGTGCAGGACCCCGTCTTTCGCCCTCCTGCCGGGGCCCAGGGGCCAGGCCCACATGGTACAGACCCGGAGGCCGCGGCTTGGCAAGCTCTGGTGAGTGGCTGGTGGACCCAGGACTGGGAGCCCCGGGGATAGCCCCCCCCCTCCAGCTCAACAGCAGGCTGTCACTGCCCTGCTTCACTCACTGCTCCCTTTGAAGTTCAAAGAATGGGCCTCGCCCCTTGGAAGCTGGCAGTAAATCAGGCAAGAGAAAGGAAACTGTCCACCTGAGCTGAGTTATGGTGGCCACGGCGAGACAGCCCTCACCCTCTGGGACCGGGGGCCCCAGCCTTACCTGCCTTGCTGGGCCCCCTCCTGCCCCTTACCTGCCCAAGCAGCCCCTTCGTCACCCCCAAGCCCATCACCCAGCCTGGCTCCTCCATTCCCGACCCCTGCCGCCAGCAGTCAGAGCCTGTGAGAGAGACTGAGGTCCCTCTACACCTTCTCCATTGAGGAGTGGTTTATCCCGTGCTTGCACACTTCCTGTGATGGGGAACTCACTCCAGGCCCAGCCAGCTTCGACCTAGGCAAGGCTCTCCCTCCCACAGGACTTAAGCTTGGCTTCCCGGTGGCTATCCCACCTTCACTCCTACCTTCATTCCAGGGCACAGGCCTCCTCCTCCCCAACCCCAAGATGGCCCTGCAGAGATGGGGAGGCAACACGGCCTCCTCGGTGGCTCTCATTTTCTCAGAGCTGGGTGGGGGTGGGAGTGTCACAAGGGATCTCCAGGTTTATAGGTATGAACTCAGGGACAAGGGTGCGTGAGGGTGGCTTGTACTTAGGGCTGTGGACTTGGTGGGTAGATGAGTGGGTCTGAGACAGAGGACAGTGCAGCGTGTGTGGTCCCAGGGCAGCCATTAGTACGTGAGACCATGGGCGTGGGAGAGTGCCCAGCAGTGCGTGTGCATGATGTGAACACGGGTCAGAGGGCGGGTGCGTGGGTGGGACTGGGAGTAGGTTCAGTACAGGTGTGTCAAGGGGATGAAGCCCAGCTGTGGGAGGTCGTGGGCTTCCGGGATGTGTGAGAGTGTGTCTGTGGCAGTGTGGGGTCATGAGTGTGTGTGAAAGTGTGTGTGTGTGTGTGTGTGTGTGTGCAGTGGAGAGAGGTCGGGGGCGTCTGAGGGGCTGGTGGCCTGCAGCCCCCAGGGAACAGCCCAGGCAGGGTGACATCACTGGGCAGGAATAGCGCTTGAGCTCATCTGCTGGATGTGGATCCGAGAAGGTCGCTCAGGAGAAGCCAAGTGTGGGCTGCGGGGAGGACACGGTCTCTTTGGAGCGTGCATCTGCCCACAGACTACCAGGGCCTGCGGGGAGGGGAGGGAAGGGGCCTGACTCCTGACACCCCAGGGGTGCTGGGCTCTTGGGTCAGGGAGCAGCACAGAGGGTGGTGGTCACGGCCCAGACTGAGGGCAGCGGCGTGATCTGGAGCAGGCCACGGCACCTGTGGCCACCTCGGAAGTGGGGGACTCACACCTCCTCCCGGGCTGCCATGAGGGCTGGCACTTTGCAGCTGCTGTGTGGCTCTGCGGGCACTCTGTCCCCGCAGGCCTGAACAGAGCCAGCCAGTGCAGGGCACAGTGGGTGTGAGGTCTTCTCTCTCTCTCTGGGACCCTCGCTGGCACAGCAGTGGGTCAGTCAGGGGCCTGGCTGACACCTGGAAGCCACACTGACCTGCCCGCTTTCTCTGGCCCCAAACACAGCCACCAGCAATCCCCTTGGTTCTTTCCTCCACCTCTCTGTATCCATCCCTGACTCTCTATCACCATGGCAACCCCCTGGGTTCAAGCCACCATTATCTCCTGACTGGACCAGCACAGTGGCCTCCTTCCTGGCCTCCTGCCCTGGTCTACCTCCCTGACACACTCCAATAAGCACCTGTGTGTGCCTGTGCCCTCCGGGCCTTCTACAAGTCACACTCATCCCTTCCCAAGCCAGGTCCCCTATGGCCTTCTAGTCCACCCCCAGCCAGCCCCAAGCCAGGGTGCAGAGTAGAAGACTATGCTATTTGGCCCCAGGCTGCATGGGCCCAGCCCCTGGACTCAGGGAGGAGTCAGCATCCCAGAAGCACAGAGCCAACAGAAGGGACAGTGCTTGCTGAAGGCCCAGCCAACCCCCATCCTCCCTCCCCGCCATGTGGGTTCAAGGTGGATGTGCTGGGTCTGGGGCTCTGACCACCCGTCCCAGCGAGAGTGAGGGAGTGCCCAAGGACAGGGGTGTTGGAGTTCGGGAGAGAGGCTGGGTGGCAGGTGGAGCCAAGGGTCTCCAGGGTATGGGGTATCCTAGAAATAGCTCCTTGATGTGGCTACACAAATTGGTGAGTCCCTCTCACTATATGGCTCTGGAGAGAGTGAAAACTGTGTGTGTATGTGTGTGTGTGTGTTTGTAAGAGGCTGAAAGTTACTGTTACGTGTGGATATAAAGTAACTGGCTGCAGTCGTGCACACAGTAGGTAAGTAAGGAGAACGTCACTCAAAACAAGAGGCACACACTGTCTGAGCTCAAAGGCCAGCGGGGGTCCCTTAGGCCAGGAGTGCAGAACTTAGATGCCCACAGGGGCCCAGGAGCCACCATAAATGAGGGGACTAGGCCCAGAGGTGGCAGGGGGGTAGGGGGACTGTGGAGAGCTGGAGAACCCAAGCCCCAGATGCAGGGGCCTGCCTGCCCAGTGCCAGAGACCTATGACCCTGTAGGAGTATGGGCCCAAGGTGTCAGATCTTTCCATTGTCAAGAGAGGCCAGAAAAGAAGTCCAGAGCAGTATTTGACATTTCCCAGTTTTTCAAATGTGGTCAATGGGCTCACATCCCTAGCCTTCCGTTTAGTGCAAGGCACTCTTTCTACTGAAAACAATTAGAGACTCCAGAAAACACAGTGGCCCAGCTGTACACAGCACTAGGGCAGAACTCCAGGGAGCTCTTCACCTGCCCGCATAGCCCAGGCCCCAGGGAGCACAGGTGTGGCCTGGTTGGTGAGGGTGGTGATACTGTTGGCACCAAGCTCAATGCCCTCCCCCCTGCCCTAACGGGTGGGGCACCCATCCCCACAGCTGCTGTGAGGGCACCTGCTAATAGCTCACAGCCATGTCTTTACTGGAGAAGTGCCCTCAGCATCTGGAAATAAATGCCAGGAAGGTTTATGCTCCATCCCAAATGCACCCCCCAGGGGTAGTCATTGACCAATGATTGACCATTACAAGGTCCAGTCCCCTTATTTCAAGGAGGGCCGCTCTGTAATGCCCTTTACTCTCCAGTGAGCCCCGTGGGATTCAAGCTGAGACCAGATTTCTCTTAAAACCAGACACCTTTGCTTGGTTTCTTCCCCTGTTTGATCCTGCTTCCTTCCCTCCCTTCCAGATTTCCCCTGGAAGTTCCCTCTGTAAATCACAGGCACTGAATCCCTGCCCCAGGCTCTGGGTCCTTCCACTAGGAAGCAGCCTAAGCAGTGAGGGTAGGAGCAGGAAGGCTAGGTGGAGACAAGGCAAAAGGACTCAAAGGATAACAGGGGTCTGAGCACATCTGAAGGCAAGAGGAGGGAGACCGGGGTGTGCAGAGAAGGGAGCTTCTGGGAAGAAGGCCCCCCAATGGAGTTATACCCTCCCTCCCCGTGGTAAATGTCAGAAGGCATCAAATGACATTCAGTGTCAACCTGGAGAAAAATCGGGGAGCAGTCATCATCACCATCTCTCCCGAAGAAAGTGCAGAGCCAGCCAGTCAACAAAACTAATCATATGCCCACTGTATGCCAGGCCCTCCTCCTGGTGTGGGGCGCTTGAAGGAACACACATGGGCTGGAGAAGGCCCAGCTCCTTCAGCACCACCTGCCTGCCTTGTTTCCCTTCCTTCTCTCCTTCCTTCTGTCTGTCCATTCTTTCCAGATCACTCTCAGCCTCCATATCCTTCCAGATCCTGTGTATAGTAGATTTAACAGAACTACTAGACGTTATTGGGCCTCTAAGAGGGGAATAGAAGGCAAAGAGCTCTGGAGGAGCCCGGAGAGGGAGCTACTGAATCAGACTGCAAGTCTGAGAAGGCTTTGGGGACAGGACCTCAGAGCTGTGTCCTGAGGGAGGAGGGCCCCCGGAGGAGGGAGATCTGGGTGTGGGTGAGGGGAAGGCTGTCATTCTTGGCTGGCAGCATCCAGGCTCTCTCCTAATGTCCCCACATGTCTTTTAGAACCTCTTCTTTCCCACTCCTGGGGCCCTCTCGGCAGAAAGGGGTGTCCATCTCCAACCACGGGAGTCTAAGGCACTGGCTCCCCTTTTTTCTGCCCTAAGGTAACCCCAGATGGGGCACAGATCTGAGCTGGGCTAATCAGATGCTCCAGCCCAGGATTCAAGGTCTTGAGAGGCATCCACGGGCTGAGGAAGGGTACAGGAAGGAGTAGCTGGGAGGCAAGTGACCAAGCAGGTGAGAACATGGTCTCTCATGAGTCTCCAGAGAACCCTCCAGATTGCCCCTCCTTCTTTTTAACAAACATAATGCAAGATTTGGTGCTTGTCAAGCCCACTCATTTTTTTGTCCTTTACTCTGTAGACATATATCTGTGGACTGTTAACAGTATTGTCTTGACCATTTTTGCATTTTATACATGTGTATCAACTGTAAGTATCTTTTTTGTACCTTGTCTCTCTGGCTCAACATTGTTTTTTGAGACTTGTCCAAGTTAACATTTGTAGTTCAAGTTCATCCATTTCCACAGCTGTATGATCATTCCAAAATGTGAAGACCTCACAACTGCCCAGTTGAGCCACAGACTTGAGAGCAATAGCACAAGCACATGCTTTAAGTGACTGAGTTTTGGGTGGTTTTGTTATGCAGCAATAGCTAGCTGACACAGGTGTAGGCGTCTTCAGGATTTCACTAGTACAGATGGCACACCAGAAACTCATCTTGTGTGTCTCTTGGTGCCATGACTATAAGCAATTATGAGAACTTCCCTCAGAGGCGGCATGACTGTGGAGTACAGTTTACGCGTCACCAGCTTGCCTGGATGTCCTGGCTCACCTTCCAGACTAAGTCTTCCTGACTCCAATGGCTCTATGAATTCCCACGGTCTCTTCAGTAAATTCCCTTTTACTCAAGTCACACAGAGTTGAGCCTGGCATACATGAGAACCATCCCGCTGACCATAGACTTGTAAGCAGTAATAAATGGGTGTGGTTTTGAGTCACTCTGGGGCTGGTTTGTTACATGGCAACCACTGACACAGACAGCAGTCTCAATGTAGCCACCAGCTAAAAGCATCCATCTAGCTCTTTAGATACTAGTCCTTAAAGATGACAGAGGGAACATGGAATAACAAAAGAACGGCACCTGGGCAGGTTAGTTAGATCATTCTCATGCAAAAAAAGTGGCTGTCAGAGCCCTGCAAAATAACATCACTAAATGGGGGCTCAGGATAACTGGCATGTGGTCCCAGCCCCCTCTACTGGGTTATCATGAGACGTAGGGCAGGTCCCTTTCCATTTCTGAGTCTCACTATTCCTGTCCATAAAATAGGGTACCAACCCCTAATTCACAGGCATGCTGTGAACAGTAAGTGAAATAATGCGATCCGGCAACAGTTGGATTTCAGCAACCCTGTCCCTGGGATTGAGGGACAGATATCTTTTCATCTGTGGTTTGTGAGTAATGACTACTCCAGATCTGTAGAGTAAATGACAGAATGGGCTTCAGATCTGCATCAGGAAGGATGCTTTTGGTGGCAAGTGACAGAAAACTGAATTTTAACTAGTCTAAACTAAAAGGGTGATTTATTAGAATTACTAACTCATATAACAGAGAATCCCAAGGGTAGATGACTTGAGGCATGTTTGATCAAGGCTCCAGCTTTGTTTCTCTGTGATTCTTCTTCTCTACAGTCCTTTGGATATCGGTTTTGCCCTCAGGGTGATCTGTCCCCATGCCCTGGTTGGCTTAGGCACTCATGGACCCGTCACTATGATAAAAGGGTTGGGATTGTGCCAACTGGCTGGACCAATCTGTGTCCATGCGAGAGCTAAAGTGGAGACAGTCACCTCCAAAATCTCATGACCACTGCTTAGTGAAGAAGAGGGAAGAATGAATGTCAGGGTTGCTATAACAAGGACCCTGGCTGGCAAGTGCCAAGTCCTATGACAGACACATTGCATAAGAGATGCTACCTCAATGGTCACTAGCATGTCCCTGTCTGAGCCTTAGTTTCCCTCGTAGTAATGTAAGGGACTATCTGGATGGTGTCTATAATCCTCCACTGCCCCCCACCAACTCACAGAGCCCAGGCTTTGATGGACTAGTCTGAGTCTCAGGCAGGAGGCTAGAGCCCACCACCTGCCATTCATGGGGTGGAGTGGACTCCACAGGCAAATGCTTCTGAGCAGAACAAATTGCTAGAGCATTGTTTCTCTGTCACCAGGTGAATGATTTCCAGGAGCTTATTGGGGTGGGTGAATGATTTCCTTGGCCTGCCAAGCCCTCTCCAAGACTGTAATTGGGTTTCTAGTGGCAAATTCTTGACTGGAGCCCCCCAGCAAGGGCCAGGTTGTAGCAAACTCCAGTTCACACATTTTTGAGGTCGTCTATCTGCTGCTCCGCCACCTGCTGTCTGCAGCAGAAGAGCCAGAAGTGCCAAACCTGCATCTAGCATTCCATCCCCTCCTATCACACAGTTGCTAGCCCCATGTAGCCGTTTAAATTAAAATCAGTCCTCAGTCACACTAGCCACACTTCCAGCACTCAGTGGCCGTATGGCTAGTAGGTGCCGTTGGACAGTGCCAACATAGAAGCTTTCCATCACTGTAGAAAGTTCTATTGGCCAGCCCACCTCCAGTAGAAATTCAGGGGCGGACCTCAGGCCAGTTCCTTCTCCCCTCTGACTCTCAGTGTCTACATGTTCTTTCCAGCACTGAGCTTCAGCTTCCTCCTCTGTCAAATAAGGGTGATAAGGCTAGACTTAGAGGGATAAGAGCTGGGGAATGCTGAGCCGAGGACCAGTAGTTACTGGAATGTAGTCTGGAGCTCAAGCTCTTGCTGCTCCAGGTGCATGATGAAGTAAATGTGACAGGGGAGGGGTCATTTGAGCAGACATCGCCCAGTAGATTTGGTAGGCTGTTCACACAGCAATCATCCATTCTTTCTGCTTATTTATGGGACCCTCATCTTTCACTAGGGCTAAAATGCATAGTGTGGGAGAATGAAGGATGATTGGTCCAGCTCATCTTGCCACCCTCATGATCATTTGCCTGTGAATGGTCAAGGGATGACCATGTGATGTCAGGGGAAGTCTGCTGGAGGCTTCTGGGAAAATGTCTCCTGTCTGATAATAGACATGCCCATGAGAAGAAAGTCCCTTTGTGCCTGGCTCTCACTTTTGGGTGTGACTCCATGGTACCCGGTGCTTTGGCAGCCACTCTGGAACCATGAAACACAATACTATAGAAAAGTGACCACGTTAAGGGGGTCACATGGGAGGGCTGGGTCTCCAACGTGTTTGTTGAGCCCCTGGACTCACACTACCCCCTCTCACCTCCAGACTTCAAGTAAGGCAAAAATGAATGTCCTTGATGGATGGACTTCTTGCAGCCAAAGGCATCCTGCACAATTCTCGTGCAGGGGTGAGTGAGCTTGGCAAGACATACAGGTCTATTCCCAGCAGAGAGAACAGTATGTGCGAGGGTGCAGAGGTGTGACAGGGGTGCCCCATCGTCCAGAGTGGGAGAACTGGCTGTGGGCGAGGGCTATAGCTGCCTCTGGAGCTGGGCAAGTCCACGTGGTTGCAGGTCGGTGGGGCAAGGGGACAGTGGAGACTTTTAAGGACCAACTCCTGAGTTACAGGGTGAGCTCTCGGAGGGGATAAAGGGAGCCTTGGGGAGGAGGCCAGGCAGGCGGTAGGGGGGGATAATGGAGGGGAGGTGAGAGGCTTGGGGTAGGGCAGTGAGCAGGTGTTAGTGGCTGAAGGACTGAAGTGAGGTGCAGAGGAGGAGCTGAGAATGTCTCAGGGGGGAGAGAACTGAGGACAGGGCCCTGGAGACAAGGACACCTGAGAGAGGGAGGAAGCTGACAGAGAGGTCTGAGAAAAGACCAGAGAGAAATGCAGAAAGGGTTTCCAGCAGGAGGGGTAGGCACAGGCAGGCTCCCTCGTGCCACAGCAGGAGGGAGCCTGACAACTCTGAGCTGGGCCATACTCCTCCTCTGCTCCACACCCTCCCATGGCTCCCATCTCCCCAAGGTAAGAAAGAGCCGACATCGTCACAGCCACCTTGGATGCCCTAAGACCACTCCCCACCCCACCTCCCCAACCTCATCCTCCACCACTCTCTCCTTACCGTTTCAGCCACACTGGCCTCCTTGCTGTTCAGGGAACAAGCCAAGCATGTTTCCATCTCCGGGACTCGGCGCTTGCTGAGAACCCACTTCCTCTGGATCTTTGCAAGGCTCATCCCGTCACCTCCTTTGGGAAGTCCTCCCTGGCTACCTTATCTAATACAGCCCCCTCCCACAGTGCTCTCCCCACCCCCTTACCCCGAGGCATCCTTCTCCAGGGCCCATAAGTGTGGTACTTGGTGTACAGACATAGTTGACCCTTGACTGACACGATTATGGGCGCCGACCCCCCATGCAGTCAAAAATCCGTGTATAACTTCTGACTGCCCCAGAAACTTAACTACTAAGAGGCAGCTGTTGGCCAGAAGCCTTATTGATGACATAAACAATTAACACATTTTCTGTATGTTGTGTGTATCATATGCTGTATCCTCACAATAAAGTCAGCTAGAGAAAATAGAAGAAAATGGTACTAAAAAAATCATAGAGAAGAGAAAAGACATTTATAGAACTGTCCTGTATTTATCGAAAAAAATCTATATAGGGGCACATGGGTGGCTCAGTGGTTGAGCCACCTTCCTGCCTTTGGCCCAGGGTGAGATGCCCCCCTGGGTCCCTGGATCGAGTCCCACGTCGGGCTCCCTGCAGGGAGCCTGCTTCTCCCTCTGCCTGTATCTCTGCCTCTCTCTGTCTCTCTGTGTCTCTCATGAATAAATAAATAAAATCTTTAAAAAAAATAAAAGAAAGAAAGAAAACAATCCATGTAGAAGTGGATTCTCCCAGTAGGGAGGTGGAAAGGGAGCAGGTGTGCTGGTCCAAGTTTTGCCGCTGCGGTGCAGTCGCGGGTGAGAATCCAGAGGAGGAAGAGGAGACTGCAAGGATAGGCCCAGGAGCAATGGCGTCCAAAGAGAAACAAGTGGTGAAAAATGTCAACATGGAAAATGCCCAGCAGGAAAACGAAGAACAGGGTCCTGTGCAGAATGAAGAGGAATCATGCAATTCGAGAGGGAGTGAAGGCCAGAAGAATGGAAGAAATGTTAAGCTGGGGCGAATGAGAGGACTTGTCCCTAATTTTCGATGGGCCACACCTAACAAGCATATTGATCACAATGAAATGGGAGATGATGTGGAAAAGTTCATAGGGCAAATGATGGAGATCCGGAGAAAGACTAAGGAGCAGCAAATGAGGCACCATAAGCGCTTTCAAACTCCTGAACCTGATAATCATTATGACTTTTGCCTTATACCTTGAATCTTAAGGTTTTCCTTGAGGTTAATAATGTGGCCTCTGCTCCACAAACTTGTAGTTTTGTGATTTACTTTTTCTGTAAACCTTTTGGTGTTTCCACTTACCAGTTTGTAATTAAATATTGTTTTGTCTCTGTAAAACTTTCTGTCCAGCAGGGAAATTTCACCCCTTCTTAGGAAAAACTATTCTTTTCATAATGTGAAATTAATAAAGCAGTTGAAAAAGCAAAAAACAAAACAAAAACAAAAACAAAAACCATGGTGTTGTTCAGGGCTTGACTGTACTATCAACGCTTTCATATTTATCAGCTCGAATCTGTACCTGTTCTGTTCGCAGCCATATATATCCTCAGTGCTCAGAAGAAGGCCTGGCCTGTAGGAACAGTGGAGGAAAATTTGTAGAGCCAATGAATGCATGAGGATTCAGCGCAATAAAGACTCCAAATAGTCCTGAGTTTGACACTGAATCCAGAAAGTGGAAGGTGAGGAAGTGGAGGCAGCAGGTAGAGACAAATCGTTTAGGAAGTTTGGCTGTGAAGGAAGAAAAGAAACAGGACTGGGGGAGTGTGAAGAGGGAAGTGCGGGGGCCTTTCTTTTCCAGATAGAGGTAGGTGACGCAGGATTAAATGAGATGGAAAGAGCCAGTAGAGTTCAAGATATAGATGAGGAGAGGACACTGGTAGAGCCTGGCCAGAGGATGTGGGAAGGAGAGGGCCCCAGAGCCTCGGAGGGCTGTGCCAGCAGGAGGGGGAACTGGGGTGGGTACAGGAGGTCTGTTTTGTTACTGTCCCTCTGACAGTGGTCCCTGTAATGGGGAGTAAGCAGGAGAGTTCATAATAACTCATGGCATTTATTTGGCGCCTACTGGTGCCCAGGCCCTGAGGAAGCTCTGCCATGGGGCTACAACTAAATACCAGGAGAAACTGAGTCTCTCTTTGCAACAATCATGCTTTATGGATAATGAGAATCTTGTCAATGTTGGTATTTCCTCCTCTACTTGGCTACTAGGAAGCTCAAAGCCAGACTTGAAGGGCAGTTTTTAAAACTGGGTAGAGAATTCTGTGGCCTGTCTAGCTGTCTTCTTACTTCCTTCCCTGGCTTGCTCACTAGTTCAATTTTTACCTCGTCTTGCCTGGAAGTTTTCACTCGTCACATGTGTCTGTGGGGCTGCAGTTCATAGAAAATCTAACTAATGGTGGATTAAAAACATGACAGTGGTTTGTTTTCCTCTCTCATAACTAGAAGCCAGGAAGTCTATGGCTCAGGTTTAGGCCCACACTCCACTCTATCCTCAGGACCTGGACTCCATCTCACTCTACTCCACAGTGGAGTAGTGTGCTCCTTGTCCTCATGCTTACAAAGTGGCTGCAGAGTTCCAGCACCAAATCCAAATCCCGGGCAGAAAAGAAAAGAAAAGAACTGCCAGAGGATAAACAGTAAAATACGTTTCCTAAAAACCCTTCCTGGCAAGTTCTGCTTAGGACTCATGGGCTAGGACCATTTCCCATGCCCTTCGTACCTCAAGGGAAGCTAGGAAATGTAGCTCTTTTCCCCAGGCAATGTGCAGCTCTGAACAAAACCGGAGTTCTATTACTGAGAAAAAGGGGAGATGGATATTGGTTAGGTAGACGGCTGTATCTGCCATGGTTAGCATATATTTTTCTCTTTCATCCTTTATAGAATAAAGAAACATACGAATGTTGAAGTGGAGCATAAAAGCCCTACTGTTTCTCCAGGGAGCCACAAATGCTGTGTCTATCTCATCTGTGGTTTTGTCTTCAGTTCCTTGAAAAAGAACCAGGTGACCAAGACATCTCTCGCATGGTGGTATCATCATTCCCATTTTGTAGGAGAGGAAACAGCGTTTCTTCAGACCTCAACAAACATCAAACCATACAGTCATCGGGCTTATTACTCTGCAGAGGAGGAGATGCGATCCAGAGATGTTAAGCGACTTGCCCAAGATCCTACAGCAACGTCACGGCAAAGCCTACAGGCTGGGTCTTTGGAGATACGGTTCAGCTTGAACCCGGTCTGGACAGAGCTCAGCCCTGAAGGTTGTCGAAGGTAATGTCGCTGCATTCCCCAGAGATACTGAAGTTCCATTAGGTACAGTTGGGTTAGACGTGGGTCCCGGCAAACTGGGACCCTGTGAGTCATGCAGCTGCTGGAGCACCAGGGGCATGAAGAACATAATTAATAACTTTCAACCAAATTCAGGGTGAAACTGGTAAACAATGAACTTGAGTGGTGGGAAAAAAATTGTTTTCAGCTAAAAGTCCATTTCCTTGGGTCAAAAGCGTTTTCGGCAGGATGGTTTTCCAGTAGACCATGAAGACCTGAACATGCCCAAAATATGTAATCCCTTAATAAGTGCCGGAGAAACCCTATGTTGGCGCCCTGACAAGCTGCCACCCGAATCACAATACGGTTTCAGCCCCCAGAGAGGAATCAAAGTCCCCATTATTAAAATGCGTTATTTATGGCTTACAGAAAGCCTTCCAGACCCCTGACAGCTCAGGAATGAGCTCAGAAATTAACTCTTTGATATTATCAGGGTCAATCCATCTCTCTGGATTCTTTACCTATGTTCTTTTTCTTCTTCTCCCCCCCTCCTTTCTTTTTCCTGAAAGGCACGTACTGAAGAGGAATTTCATTCAAGGCACAAAGGAATGACGAAGCTGGTTGGGGAACTGCCTGAGCCCCTTCGCTGATCAAACCTCTGATTCATCTGTCCTTTCTGTAAAGACAGAAATGACTTCTAACTTAACTGAAGGTGGCTGTGAGGACGGGAGAACACAGTGGGTGGCCTGGGATGCAGAGTATGTAGCTGGAGAGCTCCCAGCCACCCCCTTGTCCCACGGAGGCTCGGACAGGGCACCAGGCCTGGCTGCTGTCACCCAGCAAGATCGCCCTCCGGCAGATCCTTGGCAAACTCCTGACTCTGCTTGGGGCCTCAGTTTCCCTCTCTGTAAAATGGCTGTGGATGTGAGCCCAGTGTATTTCAAACTTTTTTTTTTTTTTTTTTTAGTGGTTGAATCTGTATTTATTTTTCAAGCTAAACCGTTCAACGAATCCCCAAAACATATTTTAAAAATGAAAAATGCAGTTGTTTTCCTCCTGGAAAACATAGATACCAAAGGACCCCAGGAAGTCTGTGGTTCCACGAGTTTGAAATTCAGGCATGAGCTGAGCATTGAGACATTTCTAATGTGGAATCCCGGGCTCTACAAATGAGAGAAGCTATCCTTTCCAAATGGAATTCTGACTGTGTTGGCCCCCTCCCCTCACTCCGGCTCCATCCACTGCACACAGGGCTCCCCAGTACAGAGATGGGCTCTTGCTGGCTGAAGGGACCCCATTGGCAGGAGAAAGAACTGACCCTGCCTTGCCTGATGCTGAGGGCTCTGAGCCCCCTGCCAGCTCTCCCCAGGGGCCATTCTAACCAGGGTATAGCATGGGAAGCTGTGAGAAGCAGAATGCTGG
Source organism: Vulpes vulpes (assembly GCF_048418805.1). Taxonomy (NCBI): domain Eukaryota; kingdom Metazoa; phylum Chordata; class Mammalia; order Carnivora; family Canidae; genus Vulpes; species Vulpes vulpes. Next base: position 57,171,044 of record NC_132788.1, on the reverse strand, counting down.
CTGGTGGCCAGAGGGCCTTAAGCTAGATCCTATGTCTGTTACAAGCTTGCTAGGTGACTATGGGTAAATCATTTCCCTCTCTAAGGTCTCAGTTTTCCCTACAGGTGCAATGCCAGAGAATATATTGGTCAGGATTATTTTAGTCGTAAAGGACACCCAACTCAAACTGGCTTCCAAAACTGGAAGAATGGGAACGCATGTGCACTGTTGGTGGGAGTATAAATTGGTGCAGTCCCTATGGAAAACAGTTTGGAGATTACTGAAAAAATTAAAACTACAACTAGCATAGGATCCATCCAACCCACTTCTGGGGACGTATTCAAAGGAAATGAAGACAAGATATTGAGGAGATACCTGCACTCCCATGTTCACAGCAGCATTATTCACAGTAGCCAAGATAAGGAAACAATCTAAGTGTCCATCAGGGGATGACTGGATAAAGATGTGGTGCCTATACACAATGGAATACTACTCAGCCATAAAAATGAAGGAAAACCTGCCATTTGCAACAACATGGTTGGATCGTGAGGGCATGATGCTAAGTGAGATAAGCCAGACAGAGAAGGACAAATACTTCATGGTATTGCTTGTACGTAGAATCTTAAAAAAAAAAAGTCTAACTCCTAGAAACAGAGAGTAGAAAAGTGGTTGCCAGGGATTAGGAGTGTGGGAAATAGGGAGAGGTTGGTAAGAGCATACAAGGTGAATAAGATCTGAGGAGCTAATGTACAACATGTTGATATCGGTGATAACACCGTATCCTATGAGCGAAATTCGCTAAGAGCATAGAATTTATATGTTCTTACTACTCACAGCAAAGAAATATGTGGGGTGTGAATACGTTAATTAGCTAGATGGGAGGAACCCTTTCACAATGCCTAGACATATCCAATCAGCACATCACACACATTGCAAATGTGTCAATTATACCTCAATAATGCTGGAAAGAATAAATAATTAAAAGTGCTTAAAAATTAAATTAAAAATGCCTGGAGCTCCCGGATCACAGCCATATGGCTCCAAGCTTCTGGAAGGCAAGAAGGCATCCCCCCGGATGGCACCAAGAAGAATCTCAAGACTCAGGCTAGTTGGCCTGTCTTAGGTCATGTGACCCTCTGACACATACACACACCCTCGCCCTGTCACTGTGATGGGAGCATACTCTCATCTGATTGGCCATACCTGGCACATATGCTCCTGTGTGAAGCCCAGAGTGATAATCTACTCCCTTTCAAATCCCTATTATCCCCAAAAGATAATAAATCTCCCCTAAGAAGGCCAACCAAGCACTGGGAAGGCCGAATCCACAGAGGACCATTAGAGAGAACAAGGGTCTCTAGCTCAAACCAAAGCTCATGCAGCACCCAATACCTGGTGCAGAGGAAAGTTCACGTTGCTTTTGTTGAAGGAAGTGGGTAATCCAGAACCCCACTCACACACTTTTTTCTTTACTCTGTGGATCCCAGCTTGAATGTTGGAGGACCCATGCAGTTCCCTAGAAGAAACGTTCTGAGGGCCTCTGGAGGCTAAAAATCATGGTCTGTACTGCCAAAGACAGCCTGAGATCAGGGACACTGTGCCAAGCTGCCCCTTCCTGTTGACAGACCCTGAGGTCATCGTGCCTAACCTTCCTTCTGACACCTAAATCCCTCTTCAAAAAGCAGTCTCTCCACCCTCCTTCACACTTCCCTGGTCAGGACACTCCCTCACCTGGCACTTACCCCAGTAGGGGCTATTGTCTGTTTAGCCTTTACCCCAGCCTATGAGCTTTGAGAGGGCAGAAATTGTGTCTGTTTCATTGTTGTGGTCCCAGCCTAGTGCAAAAAGGCTTAGTAAATCTTGAATAGATAGATAGGTGGGTAAATGAATTGATAGATAGGTGAATGGATAGATGGGCAGACAGACGGATGGATGGATGAGTGGGTGGTTGGCTGGATAGGTGAGTATGTAGGTGGTTGGACGGACGGATGGATGGATGGATGGATGGATGGATGGATGGATGGATATGTGGATGGATGGATAGATGAATAGGCTGCTGGATGCATGGATGGACAGATAGATGGATGGATGGATGGATGGATGAGTGGGTAATGAGTAAGTGGATGGTGGGTGGATGGGTGAATGGATGAGCAGGTGGTTGGGTAAGTGGATGGATGGGTGGGTGTGGGGTGGATCAGTCGGTGGTTGGGTGAGTGTGTGGGTGGTTGGATGGATGAGGGCGTGCATGGGTAGTTCGATGGATCAGTGGGTAAGTGGATGGACACATGGATGGATGGATGGATGGATGGATGGATGGATGGATGGATAGATGGTTAGAATACATATAATCCCAAAATAACCCATTTCTTTCCCAGAAACTAGGACTTATTCCAACAGAGCTACCAGCTTCTTGTAGCACCGCACACATATATATGTAAAGGGTCCTGTCCCCTACCCTCTGACCCACGGACTTGCCTAAACCCCCCACCCTTGTCACTTCAGGATAGCCCTGCAGGCACTAGGGGAGATAGTGACTGGGATCCCTGGCCCAGCTTCTCTAATTGCTCCCCATGAAGTGAATTCTCTACTGTCAGGCTGCCCCCTCAAGACGCACCTCCACCTATACCTGTCTTTTTCTCAAGGATCTCAGTGTAGCACTTAGGGGATGCTAATGGATGCAAGCAGCAATCAGTTTCCCCCTTTTAGGCTCTATGCCTTAAGTAATATGACCTGGGGCACGTTTTATTGTCTATACCATAGGGACTGAGCTCCTGGACACCATGGACAGTGCTAAGCCGTATCTTCTGATCCTGGCCATGCATAGCTTGCTTTTCGGACCCAAGTCCTGGGATTCACATTAATTTCTAGCCAGATTCACTTTGCAGGAGTCCTGACAGTGTGACAAGGCCGTTCTGATTCCTGAGTCCGTTTGTGGCCATCTCCACCTTGACCCAGGCTCCATTCTGTGAGCAGCCAAGGGTAGGACATGGTGGCATTTCCCCTGGAGAAGCTGTAGCAGAGGAGGAGGGGGTGAGAGGGAGAACATGGGGTAGAGAGAGGAGAGCAGTGGAATGTCCTCAAAATGAGTGCCTGACCCAGAATGAGTTAGACTCCGACCCTTGGCTCTCCTCCAAGCATTTTCTTTTCCATCCTTTGCTTCCCCCCTTATCCTGTGCTCAGTTCTGCAGTCCCCTTCCTGTCAGAAACTTCCCAAAGACTCAATCCTACTTTCCCCCCCAAATCCCTGACAAATACATGAAACACAGTGTGGTTTATTTTTTACTCAACATATGGGGAAACTGAGGCCTGTAGGGAAGATGCACCCTGCTCAAGGTCTCCCAGGGCATCAGAGTCATAGTGGATGCCACCTCTTTTAACTTACAGCCACCACGTAACAGGCAGGGCTGTGCAGTGGGGAGACAGGGGGCCAAGGATCCGGGTAGAATCCCAACTCCATCCTTCACGAGCCAGGCAACCTTAGGCAATGACCTCCCTGGGCCCAATTTGCCTGGTTGTAAAATGGGGATAGCGCAGGACTTACCCCACACTACACCGGGGTTATGTGCGGTAAATGAGATAGTCTGTGTCAAGTGCACGCACAGTGCCCCAGGCACAGATACGGGCAAGAATTCTGTGCGTTTTCACCATCATGAGCTGGATGCAGTGCTGGGCACTTTACAAACATCGTTGCCTTTTTCTTCACAGGCTAGAAAGCACTGTTCCCGTTTTACAGCTGGGAGAACCGAAACTTGGAGAACGAGGCCAAGTCTGCTGCTCTGCTGCCCCTCAGAGTGCCCAGTGCATGTTCTGTTGAATAAGAGGCCAAGAGCATCTGCTCTTGGGTCTCTGCACACTTGCTTCCAAGTTCACAGTTCTTCTAATTCTCACTTCCAGGAACCAGCCTGGCCTTGAAGGAGACGGCGGAGAGTGGCACAGTGAAGGCTCGTTTTTTCCGTCAAGAGAGACAGACTGACCTTCAGCTGGTGCCACTGCTACTTTCACTTGGTGCCACACTGTCCCCCTGAAAGAGCTGGACCTGAAGCAAGTGAACAGAGATACAGAAAAGACAAATTGCAAACGTGATGGTTGTATGGTACAGACAAACAGGATTATAAGGAGATGGGGCAGGCAGGCATATATGAGCTAGAATGGCCCGGGGAGACTTCTCAGGAAATAGAATGTGAGTTCTTGAGAAATAGATGGATCATGGATATCTAAGGAAGAGATTCCAAGGGAGAGGAAACAGCAGGTGCAAAGACCCTGAGGCATAGATATTTGACACGCTGGAGGAACAGTGAAATGGCCAGCATGGCTAGAAAGTACTACCAGAGGCCCAGAGTGGGAGGAGATGCGGCTGATATCAAGGACCCCCAAGAAAGCAGTCGGCCTCTCTGGGTGGTATCACCTCTCCAGAAGCCTGGGAAATTGTGCTTGAAAAAGGAAACAAACACAGCACAGATCACTTGCAAGCATAGAACATTTTACAAATGAACACACAGCTGCTGGGAATATGAACCAATATCAAGAATCAAACGTTAAAGATGCACATGCTTTGGCCAGGCAGTTTCAGCCGCAAGAATGATAGGGCACATTAATTCCAGCCAGGAAAATCTAGACCACGTCTAATTGTCAGCGGAGGGCTGGGTTGTGTGTGTTGTTATGCCACGTCGAGGCCACGAGGTATGATGTAGTTGTGAAATGATGCTGTAGAGAAACGTTCCCCAACATGGAAAGATGTGCACTCTGTGTCATTAAAATGAAAAATGGTGTGGTCCCTTCTCTCTAAATATAAATCTGCATGCGCACCCACAGTGGAGGAGGCTCGAGATGCAAACGAGCATCCCTGTGGATCATCTGCATGCTGAGGGGCCAGCTTTGCGGGAAGAAGTTGCAGGCAAGTTCTCTTGTCCTCCTGTTGTTTATCTGGGTTTATCTGGGTTTCTTCCCCCTAATGTTACTTCACAACCCCTGAATTAAATTGGAAAATTTATTTTTTTTAAGATTTTATTTATTTATTCATGAGCAACACAGAGAGAGAGGCAGAGATACAGGCAGAGGGAGAAGCAGGCTCCATGTAGGGAGCCCGATGTGGGACTCGATCCCAGGTCCTGGGATCACACCCTGGGCTGACAGCAATGCTCAACCGCTGAGCCACCCAGGGATCCCTGAAATGGAAACTTTCTTTTTTTTTTAATTTTTATTTATTTATGATAGGCACACAGTGAGAGAGAGAGAGGCAGAGACACAGGCAGAGGGAGAAGCAGGCTCCATGCACCGGGAGCCCGACGTGGGATTCGATCCCAGACCTCCAGGATCGTGCCCTGGGCCAAAGGCAGGCGCCAAACCACTGCGCCACCCAGGGATCCCATGAAATGGAAACTTTCAAGAGGCTCAGGGATCTGTGATCCTGCAGCTAAGGTGGCTTCCAGGGCCTGTGGGTGCTGGGCTGTAACTCTGGGGGATTTGAAAGATATGGTGGTCACCACTGCCATCCACAGCCCTCCGGTGATGCACTGAGCCACAGCTGAGGACTCCAACAGGCTGCTCTCCAGGGCCCGGGGCTGAGCCGAGGGGAGGGCAGGGCAGGGCAGGGCAGGGCCAGCCAGGCAGCCAGGACATCAGCTGCCAGCCTCCACAGGGCCGGACCGTCTGGTGCTCGCCGCACACAGCCTTCTCACATGTCACCAGCGGCCCGCTCTGGGAGATACTGCTGTCCTCATTTTACAGATGGAGCAACTGAGGCTCAGAGAAGGGGCCGACCCACTCAAGGTCTTATAGCTAAGCAGTACTAAAGGCAGGACCCAAACTCAGGCCAGGAGGACTCCAGGGATGTGTTACTGCCAGGAGTCCACCTGCACACTCAGCAGGCCCTGCACAGGGCGGCTCAGCACATGTCCACACCACAGCCTCGTGATGGGCAACTAGGCACAGCGAGGGTAAGCAGCTCACCTAAGGCTGCATGCACAGCCTGCAAGTGGCAGAGCCTGGGGCTCCAGCCCCCACTACACACTCCAGCTTCCCCAAGATGTAATTCCAGAGAGAGCTAGAAAGAAAGCCACCTCCTGTCCTGAAGGACTAGGTGGGGAAACAGTTGGGAGCTGCTGACGACTCCCTCCCCAGGCACCCCTGCCTTCCTGCCCGACCCTCCGGAAACGGAGGATTTCTGGTGGGGACTGATCAAAGTATCCACTGGAGGTGCCCCAAGAGCCATGGAACTCCACAAGGAAGCCCAGAGAGGGGCAGTGACTTGCCCGAGGTCACACAGCACCACAGCAAGGCAGGGCCCACAGACTTCCCCTGCCCTGGTACCGTGGGCTGGCATGACGGGGCTGTCAAGGAGAAGGAAGGAGAGAGCCTGCATCTTCCAGGCAGAGAGAGATTCCTCACGTCTGGCGATCACGTCATCGGCCGGGACGCCGCGGCCCCCGGAGTCACCGTCCCCGTCCTTCATGACCTCATCTCTTGGCTGGGCCCCAGCGCAGCGCCTGGTGCCTGGAATCAATACCTCTTGGCAGGGCCCAAGGCCCCCTCGCCTTCCTGCCCGCCCCTCCCCGGCGGCCCTGCCCAGCAGCACATCGACCCACTGGCTGCCTCCCACTCCCAGACAAAGTCCAGGTGGAGCTGCCTGCCACCACTCACCGGGGCTGGGTGTGAGCCCCGGAGCCTTTGAGGAGCTCACACTCGGTCTCCTCCTGGCTCACCTGGGCTGTCACCACAGGTGGGGAAAGCCACCTGCATCCAAATCCAACACCTCCCCACAGTCCCCCCACCCATGGAGACAGCTTGCACGGCCTCCCTGGCCTCAGTTTCTTATCGTGATGAGAGGATGATGAACCCAGTTCACAGAGTGACCCTGGGGATCCATCGTCAAACAGTGCCCGGCAAACAGTAGGTGCTTAATAAATACTAAGTCCCGGGGCACCGGGGTGGGGCAGTGGGTTGAGCATATGACTCTTGCTTTCTTGGTTTCTGCTCAGGTCGTGATCTCTGGGTTGTGAGTTCGAGCCCTTTGTCAAGCTTTGTGCTCTGCACAGAGACTCCTTGAGATTCTTTCCTTCCCTCTCCTGTGCTCTTCCTCCTACTTGTGCACTTGCACATTCTTTCTCTAAAATAGATAAATTCATCTTTAAAAAAATAAAGTAAGTGTTAAGTCACTCCTCCCTTTAGTCTCTAGATGCTTGTGAACACCCATCCAGGGTGTTATCATGCATGTGGGTGACCACGGGCAGGAGGCTGAGTAGGGATTAAGGAGCGGGGTGGGGTCTTCCCCTCTGTGAAGTGCAGGTCCCCGGGGGTGGGGGTGGGGTGGGGTAGGGTGGGGGGTGACGCAGAAACAGAATCCAGCACCAGATGACGTCACAGAGCAGTAGAGGCCGTGGCTTAGGACCTGGGCTGGAGGGCCTCATAGAGCACTTGTCACCCAGCGCATTCTCTGTACGCAGGTGGCAAAACCAACGAGGGCCCAGAAAGGTGAAGGCAGTGCTGAAGTTCCCAGTGCAGGCAGACGGGCTCGGTGTCCACACTTCTGGGCCCGTGGGGGTGGGCAGTCTTCAGGGCCCAGCACTGGAGGGTGCCACGACAGGACGGGCCCTCCACCATGGTCAATGTACGCTTCGGCCAGTGCTCTGCACTCACGGGGCCCCCGGGGACAGCATCTTCCTGGGTCAGGCTTTACCAGGAAACTATGGCTTCTCCAGGTCCCCGCGTCCCTGCTGCCCAGGCGCCCCCCACCCCTCACCCCCAGCTTGGGGGCATCAGGACAGGGTGGGAGGGGTGAGAATAGTGAGGACCTGACAAGGCGTGGACGCAAAATGAAGGCCAAGAGCAGAGGAATGCCAGGCAGACTTAGGAAGCGTGGAGACTGCGGGAGCAGGACAGCATGGGCGCCCTCAAAGGGGAGGTGGACTCAGGGCCAGCCGGTCATTGCCAACTGGAAGTGTGGGCTGTGGGGTTGCTGCTATACCGTTGTCAAGAAAAGCAACAAATACAGATTTTAATTTAAAATTTCCTCACTCAGTCACTGAAAACACAGGCTCAGACAAAACGCAGGTGCAGCCTGAAGGAGGCCGCCCCAGAGTGGGCCAGGGGTGAGGGGCCTGCAGATGAAGACACCCAGGGAGCGGCCAAGCTGACAGCCCGCCGGGGAGGCCAGCGGGGAAGCCGGGGCGGGGCCTGTTTGGGTCTCCCCATGGGTGCATGCCCCCGGGCTCTCCAGAGCTCCCCAAGGCCTGATTCACCATTGCCTTCCTCCAGCTGCTGGCTGGGAGGAGGCTGTTCCCCAGTGGCCCGCCCTGCTCTCCGCAGCATGGTGCTCGGGCCAGGAGGCAGCGCTGTGGGACGGGACTCCCCCTCCCTGGCACCCTGAGATCAATGAACCCCCACCGTGAGCAGCCCTGGATGTGTGGTGGCTGTGGCTGCAGGTTTGGGATGATTCCTGGTGTCTTTGCTGGCACGACCCCTTCTTCTCCCAACCCATGAAGCAGCGAGAGGATCTGCTGAGTGGTAAGGGCCCGGATAGTCTGGAATGTTCTCTGCCGCAGTGGGGGCAGTGAAAGCAAACCCTCCCACTCCTCTTATTTGGGGCACAGCCCTCCCCACGCAGCTCACACTGCTCCAGACACCCCCAGGAGTGCGGGGGCATGGCTGCATTGTGGGCCACCTGGCAGACAAATAATGTGCCCCCAAATGTCCACATCCTAATCCCTGGAGCCTCTGAATGTGTCCCCTCCCACGGCAAGACACTTTGCAGATGCGGAAATGAAGGGTGTTAGGTGGGAGGCTGTTCTGCTTCTCTGGGTGGGCCCAACATCACCCTAGAGGTGGAAGATGGGAGGCAGAAGGTCCAAGTCACAGAAAAACCTGAGGCTGCTGGCTTTGAAGATGAAGGATGAGGCCACGAGCCAAGGAAGGCAGGCGGCCTGCCGAGGTCAGGAAAGACAAGGAGATGCTTCTCTCCCAGTGTGTCCAGAAGGAACACAACCCTGCTGACGCTTCGAGTCCATCCCTGTAAGACCCGTTCTGGATTTCTGACCTGCAGAGCTGTTAAGGGAGAGGTATGTTAAGTCACAGTGTGTCATCTGTGTGGTCATCTGTCGCAGCTAGATAATGCAGCAAGTAATACAGACGTCACGTTCCCTAGAGGGGGAATTGGGACAGCACTTACAGCCTGAGCCCCAGCCTTGTGTCACCTGGGACGGCACCCTATCCCCCTGAAGGGGGGGGGGGGGCATGTCCCCACCCACATGCCTCTCAGGTGCAGCTGTGCAGAGAGGGGCGGCCTCACCTCACCCAGGCTAAGCTGGTCGGTCTGTGGCATCCCACCCGTCCTGTGTTAACTGCTGATTCTGATAGCCCAGGGCAGGGCCAGTCAGAGCTTGGTGCCCTCCTCCCCCCGCAGCTGTCTCAGAAGTGGCCTAACCCCTGCCAAGGCCAGAACCTGCCCCCACCCGATGGGAGGTCTGGAACCACGGAGCCCCTTTGCCATCTGGAGGGACTGAATGCTCAGAGGAGACAGGAAGCAAGAGAGGGACCGGTGGGGGCTGAGGCCTGAGCCAGGTGATGGCCGCGGTGAAGGGGGAGGGCCAGAACCGGGAGGACTGAAGCTCCATGCCGCTGAGGAAGGGAGGACAGCCTGTGGGGACACTGAGCCGCCTGCACCTTACCCATCTTCTCTCTGCAGCAGCCAGAGGTGTCCCCTGAAAACCTAGATCAGATCACTACCCTCCTCTGTCCAGACCTGCCTGGGCTCCCACCCCACCCTGAGCAGGGCCAGGCCCTGCCTACAGCTACCAGGGTGCACCCATCCAGCTCCATGACCTCCCTGACCTCACCGCCCCCCTGCCTCCTTCCCCTTCAGGCAGCTGCTTCCACCCTGGCGCTGCTCTGGAGCTCGGCCGCACCAGCCCAGGCCGGCCTCAGGGCCTTTGCCCAGACTGTGCCCTCTGCCCGGCTGGCTCGCGGTCTCTCGGGTGCTCACGGGGCTCCCTCCTCCGTCTCAAGCCTCTGCCCAAGTGTCAGCCTCCCAGCAAGTCCTTCCTGCCCACCGGGCACCTAGAACTGCAGCCCCTGCATCCTCTGCTACCCGGGACCCCTTCGTCACTAATTTGTCCTGTTAACTGACTAGCTCCCCGGCAGCGACGTTGCGGGACTGCGGGTGCCTAGAGCACGAGCTCACGCACCCACACGCCAGGCCGGCCCTGGGCCCTGGAGGCCGCCGAGGCCAGCCCGCCTCTCAGCGCAGGCCCCCACCCCGCGCCGGGGCTTGCTCTCGGGCGCCCCCCGCCGGCCGCCCCGCTTAGGAAGAGCCGCATTCCTGGGCGCCCCCTCCCGCCCTGGCCCCGGGCCTCCTGCGCGGGCACGTGTGCCGACAGGCCCCTGCGCGGATTCCAGGAGACCGCGGCCAGCCCCGGCGCCCGGAGCCCCAAGCCTGCTCCCTGCGGGGGAGGGGGCGCACGCGCATGCACACACACTGCATTTAGAAAACTGTGCACCCTCACAATCACCGTCTTGGGGCTCGGAAAACTTGTTTACTCCAATGTAGCCTGCGTTCTATCCTTTAGAGCCTGGGACACAGCACGGTGTCCGCATCCAGACCCTCGGGCCCCTCATGGGCCCAACCAGAAAGGCCCTTCTGGGGCAGAGTTTGGGGGTAGATCCAAGCCGCATCCTCCCCCTTCTTTCTCTGATTTGCAGCTGGGCTCCCAGAATAAAGACCCCATTCCCAAGCCTCTGGCATTGAAGTGATTGTGTGGCTGAGCTCTAAACATTGGGACGTTTGAAATAGTGCCCAGCATCAACCTCCAGGAGCCTGTCTTAAAAGAAATCCGATATCCACACTTTGTCCCTTTCTCTTCTTCCACCCTCCGTCTTTCTGCTTAGAACTCAGACGTGATGGCTGGAACTCCAGCAGCCATCTTGGACCCTAAGAACCAGATCTCCTCAGTTTCGTGAAGCCAGAAGCTAGAAGAGGGCTGGTCTCCATGCCAGAACTGTACCAACTACCTCTAGGCTTCAATATAAAAGATCTAGAAATTTCTCCCTCATTTAAGCCATCGCTCTTCGGGGTTTTCATTTACGGTCAAACCCTATTGTTGCAAAGATGAGGCAAGTGAGGCCCGAGTCAGGCACAGACAGACCTATGCAACACCAATGAGTCAGAGCAGGACCAGCTGAGGCCCCTGCCTTGTCTTCTTGTGACCCCCTGGGTGGATTCCTCGTTTCTGCTTGAATGGGTCACAGGACCCTCTTCCCCCAAGGTCATGCAGGTCAGCCCCCTGCCTCATTTCCACTCATGCAGGTCCCCAGGCCCCCAGAGGCAGCCCTGGGTGGAAGCAGCTTGAGAGCTGGGCTCGATTAGAGGCCCCTGTGTGTGCTTCATCCGCCCCAGTCACCTTCTCTCCATGTCTCCCTTCCCTAGCTTCCCCTAGGACCCAGGTTCCTTGGGTCTTGATGTGCCCTTAAATCCCAAGACCAGACAGAGGTCTTCAGGGGTCCCCAGCCCAGCCCCGGCCCTTCCCCAATATCCCTGGTAGATGATCACTGCTTGGACATCTCAGGTTGCAGAGAGAACACTCTCTCCCTGACAGTCCACCCCCCGCCCCACAGAGCTCTGACTGGGACACCTGGGCCCCAGCCCTAAACCCTGGCCCTGCCCCCTGAGCTTACCTGGGGCCCTGCTCCTCTCTGGCTCTAGGGCAGTCGCTGCTGCCCTGCTGCCCTGCTGCCCTCAGAATCCTGCATCCCCCGGAGAGGTTCAGATGGGAGTGGAGAGGAGGGAGTGCAAACTCACCGGGTTCTCCTTGAGCAAGCACCGGGTCTTATTTCCACAGGCACCGGGCTGCAGAAGCCTCAGATGCCAACCCAGGCTGCTCCCCTTACGGAGCGCTGGGTGCTTCCCGGACCTTCCTCACCTGCTTGATTTTCCTAACAATCCTCTAAGGTGTACCCACTCATTAGCCCCATTGCCCAGATAAGGAAACTGAGGTGCAGAGCTCATTGTCCACAGTGGCACCCCAGACAAGTCCAGATTCAACCCAGGTGTGCCCACCTCCAGGAGCCACGGTCCTTCCGGGGGCCCGGAGCCGGCCCTGGCCCCAGCCCCGGGGTCTGAGCACTGGCCCACCGCCTCCAGTGCCTCTCCTGGGGCCCTCCCTCGGCCCACGACAGGACAAGGCTCCAACTTGCAGAAGAAATTATGAATAAGGCAAAAGAAAGTTGTCCTGGCCCCTGTGCGTGCCTTAAGTATTTAAATTCTTTTTCATAATTATCTCAAATAGTAATTATTGCAGGAGCAGATGCGCTTATCGCAGACAAGAAACCACCTGCCTTCCCATTTTTGTCAAAAGTGGAAACACTGACATTATTTTTGCGATTTGCTTCAATAGCTGTTTTCACTGTAAATACCACCTTAACCACAAGAAAAATACCCTGGGAGACGCTGGAGGTATTCGAGGTTTCAGAGGAATTATTCCAAGAGGGCTGTGGGTGTTTCACAAGGACATGGGGAGAGAGGGGTGCAGAAGAGGGGCTTCCCCTCCACACCAAGGGAACGAGCACACCCATCCAGGGGAGGCTCTTCCCCATGGGGAGGGGGGTTCACACGAAGCTCCCCAATGCTCCCTCACCCCCCCAGCTCCTCCTAAACTGCCACCTCCAGCTGCCTCCCCTTGGGTGCCCACCACCCTCCGGAAACACCTCATGCACCCCGAAGAGCATCAAAATCTAGGGGCTCCCTTCCATACTCTGTTAGAAATGAGGGGGCCCCGTCCACTAGGATAATCTGAGAACTCAAAGACTAAAGGACCAGGTTTCCAGGCATGCGGCATTCTGGGATTTGCAGCTCTCTGCTCTCACACGGTTGGCACAGGCGGACATCGGGAGTCACAGCCTGAGAAGCTCCCACCCCAGCAAGCTGCTTCCTCCCCCCGTCAGAGTTGGCTTGTCAGGGAGGGAGGGTCACCTCCTGGGATGGGAGGTGCTGTGCAAGCAGGGCCTAGATGGTCCAGGAACTACCAGCGGCAGGTGAGAGGCTGGGGAAAGGGGGTCTTGACAGGCAGGTGTTCCAGCGGGGCAGGATAAGCTGTGGCCAGGAAGCTGGCATCCCAGATTCGGCGGCCTTGGCCAGGCTGACAACCCTTTCAGGGTCCCCATCTGCAAATGGACAGGGAGTCTTGGTGGGGGGGGGGGGGTGCTCCCAGCCTCGTTCCTGGTGGGTATGCATTAGCAAATCCCTCCTCTTCAGTGTTCCCATCTGAACAGTCTCTCTCTCTCTCTCTCTCTCTCTCTCTCTCTGACTCTCTCGGCTCGACACCCCAAGTCATTAATCCTTGTCATTATAGATTATCTTCACTGAGCAGCTACTATGTGCCAGGCACTGTGCTGAGTAGCTGGCATGCCTTATCAGTACCATATCAATTTCTTTGCACAGGATTCCCACACCTAAGCCCTGGCATCACCCCCAGCTTACATATGGGGAAACTGAGTCTCAGAGTGAAAGCAGGTTGCTCAAGGCAGGTCAATCAGCGGAGGTATGCGCGATTGCCAACAACGTTACTGAGAGCGACAATGGGCCCCAGAGATGGAACTGGGATGGTCCCCATGTCACAGAGGCAAGCGTCAGGATTTTAGCAGGCACTGTTCCGACTGCCGAGGAGCTGGGGGAGGCTCAGAAGAGGGCTGCAAGGATGGGGACAGAGGAGCAGAGTTGGGAGGGTCTGGTCCCCAGGCCCAGCTGCTGGAGAGTCCCCCAGGGCTCCGGGTCAGCCCCCAGCTTCCCAGTCCTTCCCAGGTGTGTCCTCTGCTGCCCCCTTGTGGCCATAGAGCTGCTGCAGCGTTTCCAGGCTGTGCCGTTTTGGAGTCCGGGAGCCAGCGGGGGAGGAGGGCAAGGGGGCCTAGGGCATGGGCGACGGTCTGCCTCTTGAGTCTCTGTCACCCCACGTCAGCCACCCCAGCACATTCTTGCCTCCTGGCCTCGCCAGCAGGCCCCTCTGCGGGGACCCTCTCCCCTGCCTTCCACCCGGCAGCCCCCTACCTCCCCGTCATCCCGGCTCCTGTCCCTACAATGCCTCCTCTGTCTGACCCAGGCCCAGGGTTGCTCTGCTCCAAGTCTGCCCTGCTGTCTGTCTTCCCACTTGTCACCCCCTGCCCTCACATCCTAAGTTTATTTGTTGACTGTCCATTTCTCCAGCCAAAGAAGGTCTGATGCTCCAGCGTCTGGTACACAACAGGTGCTCAATAATGAACAGATGGCTGCATGAACATCCCCAACCAATGGCCATCCCAACGTGCTCACCCTCAGCATGGGGCAGCTGTGCCTAACATGGGGGCTCTTATTCACAAGCTTAGGTCCTGTCTTCCTAAGGCTCCCAGCCCTGCCCACAGACCTCCCAGCCCCTCCTGTCCCTCCTGCGCCAGGACAATCATGAAGAGAATTAGGAATAGTAGCTGGACCCCAGAGGCTGCACTTGTCCTGGCTGAGCCACTCCTCACAGAACGGAGTCTCCAGGGGTCACTGCACATCTCAGAGTCCACTGAAGGGTCTGGACCTGAGCTCAGGGGCAAGGGAGCTCAGAGAAGAACAAAGTTGAGCAGAACATCCCCTCCGTCACCACAACCATAGATCTTTGGTAATGCTGCCTGGCAGACACAGTCATTCACTCAACAAACACATCTTCACGCTCTTCCATGCTGGTACGGAGAGGGCTGCAGAAATGAATGTGGCCTGGATATTGATCATGGAGGAGACATACAGGCTCAGCCACCTTTGCCCCACCCACCTCTGCCTAGCCATGTGACCTGGGGCAAGCCCCTTACCTCTTTGACTTTGGTTGCTCTTACATACAGTGAGGGGTCAGTGAGAATGGCCACAAAGTTCCCTGGCACCCTGGGAGACCGCCTCCCCCCCGCCCCCCGGTCATTCTGCTGAGTCTGTCACCCCTCTGCACCTGTGCCTTTCACAAGCACCACCTCTAGTGGCCTTCCTGCTGCTGCGGCCACTGTCCACCCTCCTCCTGCTGCTCAGGGGATGGCAGCCTCAGCAGGGAAGAGGGCTCGATGGCCGGGAGACGGGCTGTGCCCAGGCCCAGAGGGTCAGCCAGTGGCACTGAAAGCTACTGTCCTCCCACCCAACACCCTTCCAAGATGGCCTCAGGGCGGCTGTCATTTGTCCCCTCCTGGATGGTGGGGGATGGCCGGTCTCAGGCCTCCCTCTATAAGCCTGTCTCATTGTGTGACGAAGCTGGGGAGGCGGCCACCCAGGTTTATTGAACACCTACTGTGTGCCACACCCGGTCCTAGATGTGCACCCCTAGCCTTACATGAGAGACGCTGGCACCCCATTTTACAGGTGGGGGGACTGGGGCTCGGGAGCTCAGCAGCTTGTCCCGGTCAGGGCCCGGCCCAGACCTTCTGGAGCTCAACCTGCTGCAGCCTCTCGTTTTCCTTGTCTTCCTGGAAAGGGACGGTTTGGGTCGAATGTCTCCTGGATGCTCCAGGCACAGGGTTCACTCCCCCGTGACTGTCCCCTCCCTGACGCTCTGCACCTCCGCTGAGTGTCTGGGTCCCGGAGGCTGTGAGCAGACAGGATGTGTAACGAGCGGTAGTAATGACCCTCCCGAGCCGCGGAACGGGCACTGGCACCTTCGGTCCTCACGGGCCCCCTCACTCCACCCAAGCACCGAGGGCTTGAGGGATGCCCCAGAGCTGGTAACGGGCAGGGCCCGGGTCTGCGCCGCTCGAAGATTCGGAGCGCGGGAGGCCGGATGCCCAGAGTGGGAAGCCGCGGTGTCCCTCCTTCGTCCCGGGGCCCGTGTTCTCGGCCTCGGCTCCCCGGGAAAGCGGGGGCACCATGCCCTGCACAGTCCCTAACTGCCTCCGCGGCTGCTTCCTGGGGGGCCCTCGGCGCCCCCAGCCCCGGTCCGCTCACAGGGCGCTGCTGGGGGCAGTGGGAGCCGGCCCCCGCCGCCTCCGGGGCAGTGGTGGGAGGGCAGGGGGCCCCGCGTGACCCAGGCCTCGGTCGCCGCCGGGAGACCCTCGGCCTGCACCCGCGCCCCGACGGGCCCGGGCTCCCGGCTCGCGTCCACGGCGCCGCAGCGCCCCCTGGCGGCCCCGGCTCCCCCGCGCGCGGCTCCGGCCTTGGGCGCCCAGGCCCTTCCTGCGGCCGAGCGGGGAGGGGATGCCCTGGGCGGGGCAGGGGCAGGGGCAGGGGCAGGGGCAGGGGCACGGAAGGGAAGAGGCGCCCAAGGCCCGGCGGGGGGCGCTCAGGGCCGGTGCGGCTGGGGGCGGGGAGCGGCCACCCGGAGGGCGGGCCTCGCCACCTGCTGGAGGGGGCCTGGCCCGCAGGGAGGCCTGGGCTTCCTGCCCCCTCCCCCGTCCCCAGCCCCCAGCCCCCCTTCCCGGCCTGGGCAGCAGCCAGGCGGACGGAAGAAGCGACCACACCCCTGAGCCCAGAGGTCACGGACCTTCCGGCTGGCTTCGGCCCTGTCCCGGGGAGGCAGGGCAGGGGTTCAGCCCCCCCCCCCCCCAGTGTGCCCACAGGCGGGCCCTCCCTTCCTGCGGCGCCCGAGGGGCCACTGAGCCCAGGGGAGGTCTTCAGTTGCAACCGCGCTGGCCGCCACTGTGGCCGGTGGCCCACCCCAGCCCAGCCCACGTCACGTGTGCCCCAGTGGGCTCAGCACTGATTTTCTGAAAGCAGAGTTATGTGCAGATGGAAATGCCAGGGCTAGGGGTGCACAGAAGGCCAGGGCCAGGGACGCCTGAAGGCCGTGGGGTGCGGACATGCGGGTGGTCCAGATGCCCTGGGCTCCCCAGCCGGATCCTCCACCGCTCCAGGGAACTGGGCCCTTCCATCCTCCTCCTCACCAACGAGACAAAAGGGAGGCTCAAGGGCAAGAAAGATGGGCAGACTGGGGGTCCCCAGTCTTGGCCACTGGCCCCTCAACAAGCACAGACCTCAGGCCGTCTTCTTTCCCAAAGGCGGGCAGCAGGTGGGGTGGCCCCCAGAAGGCAGGCCTCTGGGTCTAACAAAGGGAGGGTAATGTTCCCTTTGCTGGAGCCTCGCGCCTCTGTTTCCATGGCAACCTCTCTTCCCGGACAAAGCAGGGACTCAGAATTACCCGCATCGCATTAGCGGGCTGCTGACAGGAGGGGGGGTGTACAGGCCTCAGGGGGACACTGAGGCAGGGACATGCTCTGAGCACCCCGCAGACCCTGCTGTGTCTTCCCCACCCCCACACTCATCACACCACAGGGTCTGTCTAGCAGCGACCCCCCACAATAATTATACAACTAAATCTATAAAATAACATCAGTGAACCTGCTTGGAAGAAAATTCAAAAGGGTAAGAAGATGTGGGAATGATAGGTGATGGGGGAGCAAGGGCTTATTGTAGATATGAAATCAAGGAAGACCTCCATGTGGAGGTGACAGTTGAGAAAAGACCTGATAGAGAGGGAAGGGGTCTTATGAATACTTGGGAAACAAAGTTCCAGGCAGAGAGAACAGTAAGTGCAAAGGCCCTGAGGTGGGAACGTACTAAGTGAGCTCAGGAGCAGTGAGGGGCACTGCAGTGGATGCGGAAAGAGAGTGAAGGAGAGGAGGTCAGAGAGGTGAGCAGGGACCAGAACTCAGAGGTCCTACAGACCACGGTAAGGAACTTCACTTGATCCTGGGTGTGCTGGTTTCCAAGGGGGGTGGGAGGACTTGAGAACCGGCGAGCTATTTGCAACCAATGTCCAGGCAGCTTTGAGGAGAAAGGGTTGTGAGGACAGGAGATAAGGGAGGAGGCAATCACGATGTTCCAGGTGAGACGTGGCGGCTGGAGCCAGGCTGGTGGCAGCAGACGCAGGTGGAGGTGGTTGAGTTCTGAAGTGTTCTGAGGGCTCATTATGAAGGAATTGCCTATGGTTGGATGTGGGGGGTTAGTGAGAAGTAGAGGCTAGGAGGAGGCTGGGTTCTAGAATGTTCTGAGGGCCCAGCAAGCCAGATGCACTGATGGTTTGGATGTGGGGGGTGAGAGGGAGGAGTCCAGCCACCCCAGGCTTCTACATGAGCAGCTGGGTGACCCATGGTGCCATCACCCCTGCCCCCGCATCCCTGACCCAGCTCAGGTTTGCCTGCCGCTCCCCTGGCCCCATTCTTCCCACTGTGGCTTCTGGAACTCAGTCTGAGGCCAGCAAAACCCCCCAAACCACCTCTCCCCTTACTTCTTGCCCTTCTAAGCTGCCACTCACCCCTGAGGAGCCCTGCTGAGGGGACTTCCTATTTGACTCCCAGTGCTGGAGGGACAGGTGGGAAGGTGTGCAGGGAGACGGCTCAGCTAAGACCATGTGCATGGGGGAGGGGAGCTCCCCCAAAGTAAACGGAGTGTGGGGGTGGCTGGTACAACAAGGGAAGAGGAGCCTGGGTGGCTCAGCGGATGAGCATCTATTTTTGGCTCAGGGCATGATCCCGGGGTCCTGAAATCAAGTTCCGGATCGGATCGGGCTCTCCGCGAGGAGCCTGCTTCTCCCTCTGCCTGTGTCTCTGCCTCCCTCCCTGTGTGTTTTGTGAATAAATAAATAAATTAATAAATCTTTAAAAAACACAAAAACCAAGAAGGGAAGGTCCCACCAGGCAGACACACACGAGTGATGCCCCTGCAAGTGTGCACATCAGCTGACGTCAGGGAGCATACACAGCCCCACGGCCCTGTGGGTGGCTACTCCACTATGCCATTCGCACTTGAGCAAACTGAGGCCCAGGGAGGCAGGCTGTCCTAGCCAGTGTCTCTCAGCTGGACCAAGGCTGGGCTGGCCTCAGGCCCCGCCAGTCGGGTACTTGCCCTTCCCCGCGGCTGGCGGGTGGGCTTGCCAGGCGAGTTCTCATCCCACAGCAGCAACCCGGTGACTTGTGCTCACTTTGGGACCAGTCTGTCTCGGGATGCCTCCGCTCCTCCTGCTCACCTCCTGGCCAGCTGTTGGTCCTCGGGCCCCACTAGGTCCCCTGCAGGGATGGCTCAGCACCAGCCAAGGGCGTCAGCCCAGTGACCGGCTCTTGGGGTGGGAACATCAAGGCATAAATCCCGACCCGCTGACGGCGCCCCGGGGCAGGCTCGGAGACCCGCTGTCCCCTTCCCGTCCCCACCCTTCCTGGCGTGTTTCACAGGGTCAGAGTGGCTGGGGTGGGGAGGACGAGCTCGTAAACCTTGGCCCCGGCCAGGCTGGACCAGCCTTGAGCTTCTGACCTGATACATCGACAGAGGAGAAGATGAGGCCTAGCCCAGCACTGACCTTTGAGGGCAGAGAGAGAGAGAGAGCCACCAAGGGCTGAGCCCCCCTGGGGACCCTCAGGGGCCTATGTGGGAGCAACAGCAAAGCACCCCTTTCCCAAGGTGCATGCAGAGAGGAACCTAGGGCAGATGCTTCGGGTGCTGGGGGGCGGTGCAGCTCACAGACAAGCCCCAGCTTAGGACTCCCCACCCAGACTGCTCTGTCACCACCACACAGTCCTGATTCTCCCTTCAGCCTGGACAGCTGGACAAATTCAGATGACCACCCGAATAGCTGGAAAGGCCTCAGACTTTTTCTCAAGCCACTCGTGGAGAGGGCAGAGCAGTGCACAAACACGTTTGTTTATTCACTCAACAAACATTTATTAGCGTCTACTTAATGCTGCACCTGGTGCTGAGCGTTGGAGATGCAGAGATGATATTTACCAGCATAAATCCTGAGATTTATGGGCTACCCTACAAGGATGTGTGAAAGCAGTGGGGGCCAGAGCAGGAGGGGCCAGCTCTCTGTGGGCAATCAGAGTGGGGCAGGTCGGAGTACTCCTACAGGATGAGTAGGAGTTCTCCAGGCACTCCCTGCAGAGGAAACAGAATAACAGAGGCACGGGGTTGTGAACATGCCTGGAGAGGTTGGGAAGGGCTAGCAGCTGGGGTAGCACAGGGGACAGGTCAGGAGTGATGGGTGAGGAGGCTGGAGAGGCCAAGACCCACAATGCAGGACTGTGGAACTTGGACCCGATGCCGTGGGGAATGGGGAGTCATGGTGGGAGTTACCCGGGAGAGACCCAAGATGAGGACTTGCTCTGCTAGGTCGGCCTCAGACATCTTCCTGCGACCTCCTGCCATGCCAGGTGAAGACACTGAGGCTCAGAAAGACCAGGCACCTACCCCTCCATTATCCCTGGCTGGACAGCCGACATGGCCCTGGGCGAAATAGTCAACCTCTCTGGGCCTGTTTCTACATCTGGAAAATGGGAGTGGTCATAGAAAGGAGGATGAGTTTGGTGCGGCAAGAAGGCTATACTTGTAGCCCACCCTATCTCTCTCAGAAAAGGCAGGGCAGGCGCGCTCCCCCAGACCACTGGCTACCCCTGGGAGCACCTGGGCAGGGTCTCCTCTGGAGGCCAGAAGGGCCAGGCAGGACAAGGGGCTGCATGCCAGGCTATCAGTCTGACAGGTGCCACAGATCAGAATCCTGCACTCACACCCCCGCACCCCTGCCACCAGATTGGTGCCCCCCCACATCAGATGCACCCCCTAGATTTCCCCACATCCATGTTCACTGGCCTCCAGAAACACAAGCACAGGCACAGGCCCCAGATGCAGGGTAGCCCTTGAGCTGAGGCACTTGCGAGAGTCCATGTGCACCTGCTGTTCAAACCTAACTACCAGGAGTGCCTCTTTCTCACTCAAATGTACAGATCTAGATGGTTAAGTGTATGGACAGCCACTTCCCACAGGGCACTCACCGCTGTCGCCTTTCTTCTTCAGAGGGCTTCTCAACCAAGTGTGTGTGCACACACGTATATATTTGTGTGTGCGTGTATGCGTTTGTGTGTGCCTATACGCATGTTCATGTGCGTGCATGTACACGTGTGTGCGCGTGTGCCAGGAACGTCTCTGGCAGTCTGGGGGGAGTTTTTAAAATGCCAATTACTCTGAAATCATACTTCTCGAAATACTGAAAAGAAATCTGTGCGATGGCACCTTGCCGGCTCGTTCTTCACACAGTGAGTAACGCGGACCGGCGGCAGGTGTAGCCCACAGTAATTTCAAAGTACCGATGAGCATAAATAAAGCAAAATTTTGAGATGAGCAAAAATTTTGAGATATCAGAAAGGTAGTGTGAACACCGCTGATGCTACCGCAGTTTGTTGTCTGTGTGAATAATGAAAGGAAACCCCACAGTTCCATTAGAGGCTAGTGACACGCGGAGGATGTCGTTCGGGGCATCCACAGCCCGGGACGCGGAGCCTCTACCTGGCCCAGCCCCACCTGGCCCCGCCCGCGCGGACTCGGCCTGGTCTGCGCCTGCGCGGCCGCCTGCAATGCCGCTCACCACCGCCAGGGGTCGCCGCGCACACCCTTAGCCGACCTCGCCTGAACCTCCTTTCAACCTGCTGGGGATTCCCAGGGCTCCAGGGAGCGGCCCCCAGGGCCCACTGCCCCTCCTCCTGCGACTGATCTCTGCACGCGCACCCCCACTCTGCAGCTGACACCTTCCGCTGCTCCCCCAACACTGCACCTCGGTGCAAGCGGGTTCCCCTCCCTGGAATGCCCGCCCAGCTTCTCCACTGGGTGACAGCTTGCTGGAGGGGCAAAACCCACTGGAGGTCCTCCGGGAAGCCTTCTCTGATACCCGTGTAATAGCCCTGCTGAGAGTCCGCAGCTCCCTGCGCTTCCTCCTCATTGCAGGGACTGTCCAAACGGTTGTACCTGTTTCTATGTCCAACTCCCCGCCAGACTGTGAGCTTCTGGAGTCTGGGTAGGGCAATGCAATGAGGTGTTTTTGCTTTTGCTTTGCTTATTTTTAATAGGTTGTTTTTCAGAGAGGGTTTTTTTTTTCTTTGAGAGAGAGAAAGCATAAGGGGTTGGGGGCAAAGGAAGAGGGAGAGTGAGGCTCTTAAGCAGGCTCCACACTGGGTGGGCTCTATCTCACAAACCAGAGGTCATGACCTGAACTGAAATCGAGAGTCTGATGCTTAACCAATGAGCCACCCAGGCACCCTCAGACCAGTTTTGGGCTCACAGCCGTATTCCCAAATGTCTCCTACCCCCACACATGCATAGTCTCCCCTAATATCAACACCTGCCCATGAACCTACGTGGACACATCATCATCTCCCAAAGTCCACAGTTCACATGGCGATCCACTCTTGATGGTGTACATGCTATGGGTCTTGAAAAATGTATAACAGCATGTGTCACCATCATATGTATCGTACAGTCATTTCGCTGCCCTGAAATCCTCTGGGCTCCACCTACTTATCCCTCCCTCCTCCAACCCCCTGGCAACCACCGATCTTTGACGTCTTCATAGTTTTGCCTTTTCCAGAATGTCATATAGCTGGAATTATCCACTCTGTAGCCTTTTCAGACTGGCTTCTTTCACTTAACAATATGCATTTTAGGCTCCTCCGTGTCCATTAATGACTTGGTTGCTCATTCTCTGTTAGCGCCCAATAATTCCATTGTTGGGACGGACCGTGGTTTACGTATTCATTCACCTACAGAAAGACATTGTAGTTGCTTCTGTGTTTGGGCAATTGTGAATAAAGCTGCTATACACATCCACGTGCAGGTTCTTGTGTGGATATATATGTTTTCGATTGCTTCGGATAAATACCAAGGAGTGTGACTGCTGGGTTGTGCGGTAAGAGTGTGTTTAGTATTGTAAGAAATTGCCAAGCTGTCTTCCAAAGTTGCTAAACCATTTTGCATTCCCTCCAGCAATGAGTGGGAGTTCCCATTATTCTGCATCCTCACCGGCATTTGGCATCGTCAGTGTTCTAGATTTTGGCCATCCTGCTGTGTGTGTAGTGGTATCTCATTTTAACGTACAATCCCCTAATAACATATGATGTTGCATATCTCTTCATATACTTATTTGTCATATATTTCTATCTATATATCTTTTTTGGTGAGGTGTCTCTTGAGGTCTTTTGCCCATTTTAAAATCAGATTATTCATTTTTTATTGGGTTTTAAGAATTCTTTGTATTTTTCTGGATGACAGTTCTCTACCAGCAATGTCTTTAGCAATATTGTCTCCCAGCCTGTCACTTGTCTCATTCTCCTGAGCACTGAGCTTTTGCAGTGAGGCACACCTGGGTGTGAATCTCTATGTGACCTCAGTCAAGGGCCATGCTCTAAACTTCAGTTTCCACTTCTGTAAAATAGGAACAGAAGCCTGCCCTTCTGGTTGCAGAGGGGTGGAGCGAAATCTTAGCAATGCAGAGCCCCCAAGAACAGAAGCTGGAACCTGGTGGTCGCTGCCCAATAGACGCTAGTGGAACCAAGGCACGACGGTTCTCTGGGTGGTGCACTTTGCCTGCAGTTCCACCACCGTTAAAGCACCTGCCATCAATGGTGGTCACGTGGCAGCACAGGTCAGACTAGGTCTATAAGTCTATTTGCCAGGAAGATTCTTATGGGTGGGGATCCTTGGTCCCACAGGTGGGGCAACAGAGCAGACCTCAGGAAGACCACAGCCTTGGGGTTCGGGACACACCTGCTGTTCAAGGGAGGGCTGGCCACTCTGCCAAAGTTGGGGCACTACCCGGGCCACATGTCCTTGAGGACCATTCCTCACTCAGCGCCCAGTGCTCTTTCCATCTGACCTCTCCCAGACCTCCAGCTTCTGCTCCTGGTACCCCTTTCCCTCCAGCCACAACGGGCCACAGGCAGGGCCTCCGATGTGCCCACGAGGTACCATGGACCCCCTTGCCATCAAAAACACCTTTCCCTCAAATAGAAATCAAAACCATGATGAGATACCACCTCACACCTATCAGAATGGCTAAAATTAACAATGGATGTTGTTGCTAATGGATGTTAGCAAGGAGAAAGGAGATCCCTGTTGCACTGTTGGCGGGAATGCAAATTGGTACAGCCACTATGGAAAACAGTATGGAAACTCCTCAAAAAGTTAAAAATAGAACAACCCTATGACCCAGCAATTGCACTATTCGGTATTTACCCAAAGGATGCAAAAATATTGATTCAAAGGGGCACATGCACCCTGATGTTTATAGCAGCACCATCAACAATAACCAAATTATGGGAAGAGCCCAGATGTCCATCGACTGATGGACAAAGAAGTTGGGTCTGTGTGTGTGTGTGTGTGTGTGTGTGTAATATTACCCAGCCATCAAAAAGAATGAAATCTTGCCATTTGCAATGACACAGATGGAGCTAGAGAGCATTATGCTAAGTGAAATAAGTCAGAGAAAGACAAATACTGTATGATTTCACTCATATGTGGAACTTAAAAAACAAAACAGATGAACACAGGGGAAAGGGGGAAATAGAGAGAGAGGGAGAGAGAGAGAGTGAGAAGCAAACCATAAGAGACTCTTGATGATAGGAAACAAACAGAAGGCAGATGGAAGGAGGTTGGTGGGGGATGGGAGTTAAGGAGGGCACTTGTGATGTGCACTGGGTGTCGTGTATAAGTGATAAATCACTTAATTCTCTTCCTGAAGCTAATATTATACTATATGTTAACTAACTAGAAGTAAATAAGAACTTGAAGTTAAAACAACACTTTCCAGAAGGGGAGGCAGGTGAGGGGATGGAGTGACTGGGTGACTGGCACTGAGGAGGGCACCAGGTGGGATGAGCACTGGGTGTTATGCTATATGTTGACAAATTGAATTTAAATAAAGTACTTTTAAATTAAAATATAAAGTCAAACATAAATAAATAAAAAATAAAACAACACTTTCCCTCATGCCCACCTGTCCAAATCCATCCCTCCCCACTGGCCATGGGCAGAACGCAGGCTGGGGCTGCGGCCACGAGGGGGCACCATTGCCCCACAGATCCACCAGAACTCAGCTGAAAAGTAAGGAAGGAGCCGCTGGCTTCCAGCCCACTGGCTGCAGAGTAGCCCAAGAAAACCGTGGCCTAACAAACCACGGGCTCTGGACAAGATAGGACTTCAAGGGCTCCACCCGTGTCCTGGCCTTCCTGGCCCACCTTGCATACCTCCTGTGACAGGCCACTTACCACCTCGAGCCAGGCTGCCGGGCCCACTCCACAACAGCTCTTTCTGTGAGGAAAGCACTCTGCAGGGTCTATTTTACAGGTGCCAGGAGGTCTGAAGGGACCAGAGGAGCCACCAAATCAACACAGTTTAAGAGAACAGCTTTACCTCGGGAAACCATAAGTTGATGTGAAGTGTTGGCTCAAAACTTTTCCAAATATTGTACCTGCCAAGCAATGGAGCCCATGGTCCATTAGTTAGTCCTCGGCTAACTGGGTGGGCCCTGGTTTGTGGTGTAGCTCAGTGACTTGGATTAAGCAAGTCTTGGGGGCCCACTGGGGTGCTCAGACACCCCCACCTGCAAGGGGCAGCTTGGGCATCATCAGGGAGTAGACTTTGGGGGCGCCCCTGGAGAACTCTGCAGGGACAGACCAGTTTAAAAGGGTGCCAAGTGCAGGCAATAAAGATACTGAATGGCAACTCTAACACGGGGCTGTTAAAGAATTTAAAATATGAGCACAAAAGAAGGCAGTAGGGGAAGAGGGAAAAAGAGTAACTTCACAGAGAAACCTGATGGACGCGACCTCAACCAGGTGGTCAAGGTCAACACCAACAGTGATATGTCATATCAACAGCATGTGACCTCGATACGGTGTGACATCTCTGGGAGCTTCTCCCCTGCCACCGCACCCCCCACCCCCACCCAGACCACCACCCCTTCCAGTTGAATCCAGAGGAAAATGCCAGACCAGCTCCAGGAGGCGTATCTAACCATGCACCTGACCAACTCTCCTCAAACTGTCGACGTCGGCACAGCTGAGAAAAGTCTGCCAAGCTAGCAAAGCCAAGAGGAGCCACAGTGACGGCAACATGGTATCCAGGGTGGCATCTGTGGGCACAGGAGGACACAGGTGAGAAACCAAGGATATCTGAATAAGCGGTGGGCTTTAGTTCATACTAGCGTATTAGTGCCAGTTCAGTCATTGTGATGAGTGCATAGAAGAGTGTAAGGTACTAATAATAAAGAAAATCGGGTGGATGGGGGCATGCGGGAGCGCTCTGCACTATCTTTGCTCTTTTTAGAGAGATCCAAAACTATTCTAAAATAGAATGTTTATTTAAAAACTACTTGCACACCCAGTCACAGTCCACATTTTCTGAAGCTGTTCCTAACAGAGATACACAGCAAGGTGTCCAGAGGGAGGGCTCGGGGCGATGGACGGGGATGCTGCCCCCGACCCCCGGGACAGTGGTGTGGGTGAGTGTCAGCCCTCTGCCCCCAAGGTCTGAAAACCAATGCAACAGAGAGGCCAGCGGCCCCAGTTGCTCCTTGCACGGCCCTCTGTGCATGGACTTACTGGCCACCCCTCGCCGGTCCCAGGAGTGAGGCCTGAGTTCTATGACGGTGTGCGCTGGTGCAGACGTCCCCTCAACCCTGCCACTGCCGGTGGCCCTGTCTCTAATCACCACCAGAAAGCCTTGGCAGGAAGACCAGTGGGTAGACTGGACTCAGCCTGACACTCAGCCATGAACTGCAGCCTATCCCCAGGGTCTGGAGAGCAGAGTGCATGCAGAAGGTCAGAATGCATGAGTATTAGCATGAATGTCACCACGGTTTTGGCTAAGATAGTTCCAGAAGGCTTGTTCCAGTCTGGTGAGTGAGCTTGTTCCCGAGATAAGGAAGAGAGGGGCCTGGACATGAGATAGGGCTGGAGTGATAAGACCCAGGTCCAAGGGCCCCAACCCAATAAGTTGCTGGTCCCCAGAGGGATCAACCCCTGTAGGGACCTGCCTTCACCCCGTCATGCGTTCTCCAGACTGCAGCCAGAGGGACATTTGGAAAATGCAACACGGCCCCTGTCCCTGCCCCACCATGTTTCAGCAGCCCCCCTACTGACTGCCACAAGGATTAGATAAGGATTACGTGGGAGTCCCATCCAATCAGGTCACACCCTGCACTCCTCATCAAGTCTCCAGGCACGTCAGCCTTCCTCCCCGTCTCCAGAGCTTTGCTCAGGCTGTTCCCTTCCCCTGGCACACCCTTCCCCACTTTTGACTCCATCCTGTTGGGTTGTTCTGTTGCATCTGCCAGAAAACTCAACCAAACTAGCTCACACAAGAAACAAAAAAATGACAGAAAAATCGAAGGCCGCTGTGACCGCAAGCCCGGCAGGGCTCGGGGCCCAAGCAGTGATGACGTTGGTCACCTCTAGCAGTGCTGGCTTTCCCCTCAGCTTGCGCCTGCAGCGACAGGGGACAAGGGGCCCAGGCCTGATGGCCTCTCAGGCTCAAGGTCAGCCCGGTATTCCCAGCAAAGCTCACACAGCACCTCATTGCCTTGGCCCGTGTCTGGGACCCACCCTGGAACCCAGCGCAGTAGCAGGAACACGGGCACCAATAGGCAGAGGCCAGCACAGATGGGCCCCAAGGTGCAGGTGGCGGGCAGGGGGGCATCCCTAACAAAAAGGGAGGTGCAGTGCTCAAAGCGGGGGCTTCAGGGCTGCACAGGCAGATGCAAATGTCCTGCAAAGCCCACCCCGTGGCCTCCCAGCCTCTATGCCCCTTCCTCCCACTGTGAATGCCTAGGCATGCTCACAGGCCAATCAAAAGCATGCAAAACCAGGCGTCACCCAACCTACTCAAGCCTTGGCTCCCCGGGGGCTGTGAAATGTGGGGGTAGCTTCTCAAGGGTGAGACCCCCGCCCCCACCAGTGTCTGCAGTAGAAAGAGGGCAGAGAAGAGCCTCGATAAACCCTACTGTGTTTGTACCCTTGGGTCAGGTTGAGTTCAGCTTGTCTCCTTTGTTATGGGATCACAGGGACAGCAGAGAGGTGGCCAGTGCTATCCCACCTCTTTATTTTTCCTCCCGAGACCTTGGGTGGAACGAGGCAAGCAGACTGATCAGCACCCTTGTCCCTACCAGGTACCAGATGTACCAGCTCCTGGGCCAGAACAGGGGGCACCGCTTCTCTCCACCAGTCAGCCAGCTCCACGTTTAGGGTTTTCCCTTTCTAACGCCACTCCCGGTCCCAGTCCATACAGGCCGTTGGATGGCAAGTGAGAGAAACCCCAACCTAAGCCTGCTTACACAGACAGGGGGTTTGCAGAGTCACATAACCCAAAAACCCCAGCATAAGTCTAGTCTTCTCTCTCCTGGTTTCCTGAATCTTTTTTGCTTGAATCAGTTTGTAGCGAGGTGAGGTCACAGAGTAAATATCACCTCTACGGCATTATCCATCTCTCTGTGCGTGTGTGTGTGTATTAATCAGGCCTTTCAAAACAACAAAACACACATGTACACAAAGATACCGAGACGGGATTAAACATGCCAAGACTTTGTTAGGGAAAATGTCTGGGAAAGAAAACGGGAAGAGGTCTAGGCAAGAGCCCGAGGGAAGGAGAGCGGGAGGGCACGCTGAGTGGAAGAAGTATCCCTGCTGCCACGGGTCTAAGGAGCTCAGCAGGACTGTTGGAAGTCCTCTGTCCACTGTCGCCAGCCATCATGGGAGTACTGTGTCTGCCAAGAAGGAGCCTGCCTCAGTATCCCTGTCAAGCCCATCCCTAGCTGGGAGCGTCCCATGGGAAGCATGTGCTCTCATAACATGGCGACCTGGTGATTGGGGCTCGTCTGATGGTTTGGCCCAAGCCTTCATCCTCAGGGATCTTTGGTAGCTTGATACTTGACACCTTGATCGTCATGCCTGTCACAGTCTGGGGTTGCCGCCTGTGGCTGTGTGCAGGCACAGTGCCACAAGAACTCCTGAGGTTGTCAGGCTTCCTCACATACTCCTCCCTGTCCCACTGTGTCAGAGCAGCCCTGCCCCCTCTGCTGACCAGGGTCAATGACCCCCTCAATATGGGGGCTCTGCTCCTTACCTACTAGTCCTAGGCAGGCGGAGACCAAAGAGCCTAGGCAGCGGCTGCCACGCACAGGTCAATGGGACCTTTGCTATAGCCCCTGGGAGAAGTGTGCCTCCTCCCCTGAGGAGTCCAGCGTTGCAAGGACAGGAAGACAAAGTCACTCAGTGGCCACTGGAGGGATAGCAAGGCCACTTCTGCTGCCCCCCCTGGGATCCACAGGCCTTTACCAGAACCCTCGTCTCTAGGCATCCATTCTTTTCTTTCCAGGCCTCTGGCCAGATGGCCCATCAATGGCCACTACCCACGTGGTCCCACCTCAAGCCACTTCTCCACAAAGTGGATGATGGGGTCACTGCCCATAATACCACCCACCGGGAAGATGTTCCCTCCCCACTGTCTTGCAAGGTCACTTCTGGATGTGGCTGTTATGCGGTGCCATCCATTTCTAACATGCACCTATACTGGCCTGACCACTCATTAACCAAGCTTTGGCATCTTCTTCCTCTTCCAGATGGTTGTGGAGAAACCTCCACCTGGCAAAAGGGCATAGGCTGGGTACAACAGCTCTGGGTGCCATGGGAATGTCTACCACCTGCTCATGAAGCCCACTCATGCCTCTGGTCCTGCTTAGGCTTGATCCTGGACATGTTTCCATCTTAGGATAGACTGTGATGGGCTCACCCGACTTTATGACTTGTTGGGTCTGACAGATGCAGCTTGTAGCAGGTGGTTCCAGACGCACAACCACCTGGTGCCCGTGGTCAAGTGTGTGATCTCCACTAGGGCCCGGTAACATGCCACATGCTGTTTCTCAAATGGTGGATGGCATGGCCTTGCTCTAGAATCCCAGGGACCTGTACTGTGAATACCCCCTCCCCGGGGTTTGCCATGAGCTCCCCTTCAGGTGTGCGTCTGACTCAAGGCTGCTCGCATCGCTACCTGGACCTGCTGCAGATCCCTTTCCGGCTCCAGCCCCACTCAAAGCTGGCAGCTTCTGTGGCAGCTCAGAATCAGCCATCATTTGTGTCCAGGGCACTAAGTAGGTCCTGTCCCCTGAGTTCATTGCCTAGGTGTTAAACCCTGTGTCCCTAAAAAGTGCCCCCAAGTCGGTGAAGTCACATTGATCCAGCCTTTCATTCTGGCTCTGCTGGTCCAGCACCCTCAGAATCCATCTCAGGGGAGCTCCCTTGGCTCTCGTCAACACTTGCCAGATCGCTTCCGCAGCTCTTGGGTGTAAGTGTCTTTCCTTCTTTATCAAGCCCAGAACACCTCTTGCCAGGATACACCAGGATTCAAGCCCAGTTACAGGCCTGGCAGCCAGGAGAGGGGGTGTGGGCAGTTCCCGCGGGGGTGCCTGGAGCCTTGCAGGGTAGTGGCAAGCTTCCTCTGCATCTCCGGACGGTCAAACGCCCAGACATCCCTACATTTTCATGGTGTTAGCTTTCTCACCCCAGGGCCCTTAACTTCCCATGACTGATTCTGGCTGAGCAGCAAATGTCCCTGGAGCTCCATGACGCCCACAATTGGGCAGGTCTTTGCTGCAGCTCAGGTGTGTCCGCCCTTCCCCTGCAGGAGACAGGTGCCTCTGTGCACTGCCGCTGAAGGGCCTGCCTCAGCCTCAGCTACTACCTGTTACCAGCCCGATTTCTCCTTGTCCCTCTGCAAGCTGGCACAACTTAGCAGTAACCATGGAGTTCTGTTGCCTTGCTCTCTCGTATTTTTCAAATGCGTGCATCACTGCACCTGCCGTAGCATCCCGTCCATTGGGACAACCTGCCCCTGGTGAAGTCGTTAGCAGCTGTGTTGCTCCCTTGTGCCAGGGAACGAGGGCGCCCCAACCACCAACCAGCTCCAATACAAACCCTGGACCCCAAAGGCTCAGGAGCGCCTCCCCGCTGGGAGATCCTCTGTGGGGATTCTCACAGGTCAAGCCTGGAAGGAGGCAACACCATCCGGGACTCCATAGCAAGAGTATAAGCGGAAACTCCGCATTTGCACCCTCCTGGGTTCTGCCCTACGTGTCTCTCTTCCCTTGGCTGATTGTCATTCTTGGCTGTAGAGTCTCTCTTATTGTAATAAAACTGTAAAAATAAGTAAGACACTTTCTCCAGTTCTGCGAGTCATTCTAGAGCATTACTGAGCCTGAGGGGGGTCAGGGGAACTCTGAGTTTGCAGCCAGCTGATCTGAAGTGTGCCTGCAGTGTAGACTGCCACAGCGGCCAAATGGAACTTGAGTGCAAGACAGAAAGGGAGTTTGTAGCTAAGGGTAAAGAAATGAATGGGTTATGCAGTGAGAGAAACCCAATATTCTACTTGTCCAGCATTACATTAATATCTCGCGAGAGGCCCGGAGGAAGAAATGATATGGTGTCTTAGCTGGATGATACCAGATGGGTCAAGATAGGCCCTCCCCAGGTTGGATGGAAGCTGCAAACCCACTCAGGTGGGCTGCCCTGGGACACATTCAGTCATACGACAGTCATACGGGCTGGATGAGGTGCTAATGATGGCGTGGGACCTAGTCTTAATCTCCAGGTGACGCCCACCTGCTGCGACATGCCGTAGCACGCACCGCATAGCTGGCAGGTTCCACTGCTGACACCAATGGCCCAGTAAGTGGCCGCTCAGGATACGGTATTTCCCAGATACTGCGGGGAGACAGCCAGCCCAAGAAAGCACCAGAGCTGGCTAACCTCCGGCACGTTTCTATGCTAAACAGTTCTGCACACGGTTATCGTAGCTGCTCACAGCAGATCAGGAGCTGCAGCAAGTAATGCTAAACCTAGATGCTCAACTATGATCCCTCCACTGTCAGAAAGCCGAGGCCAGGGGCCAGGGGCCAGAATTCACCGTCCCTAAAAGCAGAGCTGCTGCCTCTGCCCTCAGCTCCTGGGAGGTGAGCTCTAGGGTCCCAGAATGTCCTGATAGGACTGGCTCTGCCTGGGGACGTGGAGCACTGGGCGGTCTAATAACGTGACTGGTGGCGGGGCGTTGGGACGTGGCGCATCAACTCTGACCTCCGGGAGGGACTGGACAAGCAGAGGTCAGCCGTGCTGGTGGTTATGACCAAGCTCTACTACAAGTGCTGGATACCAAAGGATTCCTGGCTGGCCACACTCTGTGTCAACTGTCACCCACCAGGCCAGGAAAGGGACACGTTCTGGGGACACTAACCCCTCCTAAATTCTGCCCTATGCACCATTCCCCTTGGATGGTTTTAGTTTGTATGCCTTTGTCATCACAAAACGGTCATCCTAAACGTGGTGCTCCCTGAAGGGTCCAGGTGAACTAACCTGAGGGTAGTCGCGGGGACCCCCAACTTTGTGTCCGGTGTCCGAAGTGAGGGCGGTCTTGTGGGGACTGTTCCCTCAAACTGTGGCATGTCAAACTCCTTGTAGACATGGAACTGAAGAATCACCGAACCTAAGACCCTCAGATGCCAGAGGGAACACTGGTTTTCCAAGAGCCTCCATGTGAGCCAGGCACCCAGCTGGATGCTGTGTGTGTGTCGCTCATCCTAGTGGTATAGCAGCCCCGTGATGGAAAAATTGTGGGTACCCCCATCCACTGACAAGGTGAATGAAACCCAGGAAGGTGATGTCCCTCACTCGAGGTCCCACAGGGAGCAGCCCTCGAGTGGGAGGAAGGACCTGTGTGACTGTGTAGGGCCAGGGCCAGCTGCCACCAGCCAGGTACCACCCCGGCCCCTGCTGGGGTCCCAAACCTGCCTTGAATGGAAGCCCAGTCCCCACTGGCCCCTGCTGGGTAAGTGCCCATGCCTGACACAGTAGCTCTGGTTTTCCTGACAACCAGAGAAACAGGAGGGACAGAGATAGTCAAGCCAGCAAGAAGGAAATCCTGGCTCCAGTTATACGTCCTTGGGAACGGAGCCAGTGAGGGGCAGGCAGGGAGGGGAGAAGAGGCCGCGAGGCAGTGAGGCCTCCACGGCAGGCTTACAGCCTCAAGCTCCGAGGCTGGCTCCTTCCTGCTGTTAGAGAGTTTTAAATAGGGGCACCCAGGTGGCTCAGCAGTTGAGCATCTGCCTTCAGCCCAGGATGTGATCCTGGGGTCCCAGGGTCGAGTCCTACATCCGGCTCCCCGCATGGAGCCTGCTTCTCCCTCTGCCTGTGTCTCTGCCTCTCTCTCTGTGTCTCTCATGAATAAATAAAATCTTTTATTTTAAGGAAGTTTTAAATAATTGGGAAGTTTCACATCAGAACATCGTCTGGGAGTTTGTCTTGAAAAATGAGAACATCCTTCCACACAGGCACGGGCTCCCAGCAACCCACTGTCCCCAGCGGGCCTGCTGCTCCCCATTTCCGACCACCATACACAGTACACCACACGCCCCAGCTGGTGGCATATGCATCCTATGTGCACACACACGCAGAGACACGCAGACATGTGCGCACTGCTGTGTCGGGACTGGGTCCTCTCTCCCTCCCAGGTGTGGAGCGCTGTGAGACTGTTCTAGTTTGGCTTTGAAATGGGAGGTGCCACCCACCACGCTGAGGTCAAAAACCCCTGGAGTCACACTCTGCCTGCATCTGAAACCCACCGGCTTAGAGAAAGAGCCAAGAGGAGTGGCCTACGTGCATGGGTGGGGGACTCAGATTGGGTCCAAGACACCCGTGTGACCAGGGGCCTGTCCCTTCCCTTCTCAGCCCTCCGCCGCCAACCCCAGCCTCAAAACCCCGGAAACCCACCCTGGAGAAGACAAGATAAATTCTCTGATTCTCTGGGTTCCTATCTTATCCTCTATCTGACCCAATGCTTTCAGGCCCCTGTGCCAGGACCAGTATTGGAGTCTCTGGACGACTTCCAGAGGCTCAAGCCAGTGGAGGTCCCCATTTGGGGAAGGAAGAGGAGGAAAAGCAGTAGTAGTAAAATCAAAAATTATACTGCGATGGATCCTTTCGCCCCCAAGGGAAAACCCCAGGTTCGGGGCTGATTCCTTCAACAAGATTAACAAACAGAGGCATTGGTCAGGCCGGGGGACCCTGCCAGGACCCTGCCCAAGGCACGCAGATAACCATTACCAAACACAAACACTTTACAAAGTAAGAGGTTTTTTTTCTTTTTTTCTTTTTCTTTTTTTTTTTACTTTATAATCCTTTGGTACTATTTGAATATATTTTTTTGCGATGTGTGCATACTACTTTTATAATTAAACAAAAACACTTAAAATGATTTTTTTTAAAGTAAAGAACTAATAATCACAGTGGAATATGAAATGTTGAGTATCAGCCTTGGGGACAGGTCACTTGGTTAAGTCCAAACACCCCAGCGCGGTAGCTGTGTTTCAGTCTTCGGCCTTCTGACTCCACCCACCGAGCACCTGCCTTGGTGACCTTGAGCTGCCCTCAAAGTTTTGCCCAGCTCCCTCCCGCAGGGCAGGGCACAGGAGAGGCCCAGGAATCCAGGAGGAATCGAGTCAGCAAAATTAAGTTAATTTACAGAGTTAGAGTAAAAGCTACCACCATAACCCGGCCCCACGCACACATGCAGTGTTCAGCAACCTCAGAAAGGTGTGCACTGGCAGGTGGTGCAGAGGCTGGTGTGGGGACACAGCGGGAGGATCGGGGTTCCATGGCCCCCGTGGGGTGCTGGGCAGGCGGCTGCCTCACAGGGCGAAGGTGGTAAAGAAGATGTGCATCTTGGCCAGGAAGGTGGTGACGGAGCCCTGTCGCCAGAGCTTCATCTCCACGTCCAGGGCGAAGTCCCGGGGCTCGCGCACCAACCGTTGCAGGTAGACGACGCCTGTGTAGGCATTGAGTGGACGCGTGCCGAAGTAGCCCTCCTCGTTGCCCTTGGTGATGGCCAGGGAGATGGTGTCGCCTGCGAAGACGGGCACCGGGCTGATGCGGAAGATGTGCGCGGGCACCAGGAGGCCCGTCTGGAAGTTGAGCTGGTAGTAGGTGATGCGCGCTGGCGAGTTCTGGCACTCCATGAAGTCGTGGCACGTCGTGCGCTCACATTTCCTGTGGGTGCAGGGGGCAGGGCTCAGTCAGCAGGCCCGGGGGCTCCCGCCCCTGACGCCCACCCGAGCCGGGCAAAGGCACAGGCCTCAGTGCAGGCTCGGGGACCACCTGGGCCCGGCTCGGTGGCCAGCTCGACCCTTCACAGCTTCTGCTGAGGCACCTTACCTCTCTGGGTCTTGGTCTCCTCATCTAAGCTGGGACAATAGCCCGTGGTCTCGCTGCTTGCACGGGGCGAGTGAATAAACATGCGGGGCTGCGCACAGGGCCTGGCGTGGCATCCACGCGTGCCTCCCCGCCTCCTTCCTTCCTCCCTTCGTTCTCACCCACCTTCCTCCAATTTGTTTTTACTTGCACACTTTCTGTTGGCACAGATGCTCCGGGCATGATGTTTTGATTGTTTTAATCATTTTCCAAATTCCTTTTCTTCTGTGAATGACCCTCCTTGGCAGCCATCTCCTCTTCTGACTCAGGACGGCCTGCCCATTCCCAGGAGAAGCCTCTCCGACCACCAGGGCCATTGGCCCACCTGGAGCTCCAAGTCACTCACTCCTTAGGGGCCTCGCAACTCCATGCTACATGACAATGACGATGACTACGAGGACAGAAGCTCCAGCAAACCCCACAGGGGGCCTCAGGGCTTGATTTCTGAGCATAGTACCAATCTGTCCCTTCCTGGCTCTGGGAGCCACTGCCACCCCTCCAGCATTAAATCACTCTCTATGGGGCACCTGGGCGGCTCAGATGGTTAAGCGTCTGCCTTCAGCTCAGGTCATGATCCCAGGGTCCTGGGATGGAGCCACATTGGGCTCCCTGCTCAGCAGGAAGTCTGCTCCTCCCTCTACCTCTGCCCCTCGCCCAGCTTGTGCTTTCTCTCACTGTCTTTCTCAAATAACTAAATAAAATCTTTTAAAAAATAAATAAATAAATAAATAAATAAATAAATAAACCAATCACTCTACAAGCTCATTGCTTCCAAAATGGATGCTGCTCAGGCACGAGGGCTCAGCAGCTCTAGGGGGTCCTCTGAGCAGGGCTCCCCATGTGGTGTACCACAGCACACAGCCACAATGACAACCTTGTCACCAGCAACAGGTGGCACTGATGCAGCACTCTGGCCATGCCATGCACCATGCCAAACCCATGGCACCCCTGTACCCATCTCATGCTCGCACCCGCCCCAGGCTGGCACAGCTCTTGCCCCATGTTCCGGGGGGGGGGCAGCTAAGACCCAGAGAATGGAGATGATCTGGAAAGTCACCCAGACACACTCCCCTAAATGTCACGCATGCACACAGATGTTAGCGTGTATGTGATGGTGAAAAATGGCCAGGTGCCACGGGGCAGTGGTTGATGAGGGACACATCCACACTAGGAAATATGGTTGGTGGGAGGCTGCACACACAGACATGGAAGACAGCTGTGAGGTAGAGCAGCAAGGGGGCCCAGCCGAGCTCATGTGACAGCACAGTCACAGGCACTTTGTGCCACTCATGTCACTGGGTGACAGGGTCCCACAGCCCCACTCAGGGGGATTTTATGTGAGCTGTCTTCGCTCTGGTCTCTATACTCTGAGCTTTTTGCAAGGTGCTTGTGTGGGGGCCAGACCACACCTAGCAGTCAGGACCTGTGAAGAGCAGGAGCGGTGGAGGATGGGGCCACCTCTCCCCTAGGCAGCATGGGTGGGGTACAGGGGTCTTGGGGCCCAAGGCCAGGTAGGGGCACTCACGTTTCAGAGACCCGGACATAGTTTGGAGGACACTCAAAGCGCAGGCAGCGGAAGCCGCCCCGGATGTTATGGCAGGTCTCAGCCTCGGAGCAGTTGTGGGTGCCCAGCGCACACTCGTCTAGGTCTGGGGAGAGAAGAGGAGGGTGAGGACAGAGCGCCCCCCTCCCCAGCTGGGGGCATTGGTCTAGCCCAGCCCAGCCCACATTGTCTCAGGGCAGCTTGTCCTGGCTGCAAGCACACCGTACAGCCGCACACCACACACCCCACCTTGTCCCCACCACACCCAGCGGCTGAGCACCTTGCTTTACAACAAACTATCTGTGTCCCCTGAGGGCTTTCCATGCTCCCAGAATAAAAACCCAGTTTCCTCATGGGCACCATAGGGCCCCTCTGGCCTTCTCTGAGCCTCTCCTTCCACGTGGGCTGCAGCCCTAGTGGACATCTCTGGGCTGCTCCAACACCCTGACCCCACCCCAGCTCAGGGGCTTTGCACATGCTGTTTCTGCCCCTGGAACACATCTTCACATGCCTGGCTCCTTCCCATCTTTTAGGTCTCAGCTCAGGGTCACCTCTGCAGGACGCCCTCCCTGACTGCCCCATAGTAGTCCCCCTCCCATTTTATTCTCCTTCTACTGCCTGTCCTGCTCTGAAACACACGCTACTTCACATGCTTTTTCTGTGTCCCCCCGCCCCAGGAGCTCCAGAATGGCATGGGTGTGTGTCTTCCTTGGTCCCACGTGTCCCCAGCACCTAGCAGAGCACCTGGCACGAAGCAGGTGCTCCACACATATTGCTAGATGGAAGTGTCAGACCCATCACTTGTAAATACAGACTCTAAGATGCCCCCCACAAACCGCACAGACATGCTCACGCTTCCTGTGCACACTCACACCAACACACACGGTTACACACACCCATCTGCTCAAGCACACTCACAATGATACACAGGATCACAGACGCAAACATACAAGGGGGACCCTCTCAGGATGCTCACACACACAAAGAGACATAGATAAATATCTGACCAAAGCTCAGAGAAGCAAACATGTGTGCATGTGTGTGTGTGTGTGTGTGCACACAGGCAACCTGTAAGACAAGTAAGGTCAGATAAATGGGTTCCAAAGACCCGTTCTGTGAAGATCAGCTGCTCAGCTCAGAGATGATGGAGTCCAGAGGCCCCAGGGGGCTGTCGCTGGGGCAAGGGGGGCAGAGGGCCTGCAGGACCTTCCCTGGAAGGCTCCTGGTTTCTTTCTCCAGTCCTCCTCACTGATCCAGTTTAGGGGTTCTCCTCACTCAGTCCTCATGCCAGGCCTGTAAGGTTAGGGTCACGGGCCTCCCCAGACACAGGAGAAAATGAGGCTCAGAGAGGGGTAGGGACTCGCTCAAGGTCACACAGCAGTAAGCAGGCAGCTGGGGCTGGAAGCCAGGGATCCAATCATGATGCCACACAGACTCCTCACGATAGCAGCATGACAGTAATGACAGGACAGTTATAACAGCAGCCAACTGCATTCTATGTCTACACCTGGTGTCCATCCCATGCTCAGGGCTCTCTGCACTCATTAACTCATTTGTCCTCACAACCCGCCGAGGCAGGAACGGTGTCACTTCCCATCCTCACATGCTGACTCCCAGCCGGCCATTGGCCACCACCCTCTGTGGCGACAGGCCAGCTGACATTCATTCACCTCTTCAAGCCTCCCTCCCTTTCCTCCTCTGCAAACTGGGTCACGATCCCAATTTCCCAGGGTGGCGCAAAGGCGAGTGGGAGAAAGTAGGGCAGGAGCCGGAGGGGCCAGGATGGGCGGTGGTTGTCCTGATGGCTCATTAACTGAATCCACATGAAGGGAGGGCCTCCTGCTCTTCCCCCCACCCCCCACGGCCCCAGCTTCCCTCTGGCTGCCCACAGTGGGGAGCAGGAAGTCCTGCCTCTGCAGGGGTGCTCAAGGGTGCAGCACGGGAATGGGTAAGGAGCTGCTTCTTGCTGTCTGTGGGCCCAGTGCTGATGAGGGAGATGCCCAGAAGTGGGAGGGAGGAGCGCCGGGGGTTAGCACCCCTGTAGCCTGGCCTCACCAGGCTCGCAGGAAGCCGTTACAGGCCTTCCTTATGACCTTGGGGTCCTTGCCCTGCAGGGCAGCCAGACCCCTCGTGTCTGCGTAGCCCTCAACCCTGGAGCCTCTCTTGGAGAGGTCAGGCTGGAGGGAGGATGGGACAAGGCCATATGCTCAGGAGTGTCATTGCAGCCTCACCGTAGCTGAGCACCAGCCACGACTCAGAGGGGCTGGAGTGGGGAAGAAAGTCAGTGCTAATACTAACAGCACTGCTAAAAGCTAGCCCGTAGTGGGGGGGACTGCTGATAAGGGCTTTACGTGCATCCCAAACCAAACAAACGCTGGATTCACGCTTATTTTCAGCATGATCGTAACCAACATTATATTGTATCCATACACACGTGTCTATATTGGCATAACCAGAGACTGGGAAAAAAACGCATCCAGGTATTAGCAGGACTTGCTGTTCAGTTTAGTCGAGTGGCTGAATGTTTAATAAGCACCTACTATGTGCTGGGCGCTGCCCCGCAGGTTGGTGCACGGGGGTCCTGGCCCTTCCTTCACAGAGTGTGTATTCTAGGAGACACTGCCCAGTCTTAATTCCCTCACATTTTTCTGTCCTGTTTTTTTTTTTTTTTTCACCATTGAGAGGGTCAGGATTTACTAGGAGATATTAACCAGCACATTCAGTTCTCCCACGGCTGGCCTCCCATCTTTCCGTTGGAGCCGTGAGACCTCAGGGGTTGGCCTGGGTCAGAACAGAATCAGGCAGCACAAGAGAGTCACCACTTAGCTCTGAAGGGCCATGGGCATGGCCCCCACTGACTCAGGAAGTGGACACGACCAGGCAAAACCATCATCATGCACTCTGCCCTTGTTCACCCAGTGGCAGTACAGAGACCTTTCCAGCAAAAAAGTGTGGAGGGGAAGCAAAGGTATCACACGGGCACTGGGGCCTCCCTCGTGCCTGACCTCCTGGTGGGTCTGCAGCAGGGACTGCAAATAGGGGGACCTGTGCCTCATCGGGGGTGGGGGCAGGGTGCTGTCAGGGGGCAGAAGGGTAGCCAGCCCTGGGAGGACAACGCAGTGGCCAGGGATGGGGGTGAGTGTGAGCAGCTGCAGAGTCCCGGAACCAGAGATGGGTGCCGGGGGTCAGATGTGCCAATGGCCAGTGCAGGCCAGGTGTGCATCTAGGCCCCGGAAGCCCTTTCTGGCAGCAGTAGAGGCATTCCCACCTGGTGGGGCACCCAGAGACCCCAGCAGACATGGGCCAGAGAGGAGGAGTCAGGGAGAGACTACCCTGGACTCGAATAGGTTTTCAACCTGAAGCATCTGCAAGAGCAAAGTCATTGCAGTGTCTCACTGGACATCAGAGAAGGGACCACACCTGTTCTGCTATTAAAACAGAGCCTTGTTGTCTAAGATGAAATCCTAGTCCAGGAACATAAAGCCATGTGTCCCGCACAGCACAGTTTATGGCGAGTGAAATGCTCACCTTTAATGGAGCCCAATACTTCTTGTTTTTTAAACTAAAAAGCAGCCAGCTTTGCTGCCAGGGAAGCCTGGGTCAGCTTCTGTGAGCCTACCAGGCCTCCAAAGCCGTGATTTACCCACGCTCACTCGGAGTCTTTCCATTTATTTTTTCTTTACGTCTACCTATGGTAGGGAGTCCTTTTGCTCTGGACTAAGTATGCACATATGGACTGGAACAATCTGTGTAGGCGTGGTGCACACTGATCTAGTCCACTGTGCCCACCTGATCCTGTATTTTGCTTTTCATTACTTAAAACAAAAACAAACCCCAAAATAGCCAGCTGAGATCTACCAAAATGATTTCAGGACCCATTTACAGATAGGAATGCCCAGGCTGAACAACACTGATCTAACACTACCCTGCCCAGCACCAGCTCTGAACCTCTGGGCCTACAGGAGCACCAGGGCCTGCCTTGGACTAAAGCTGAAACCCAGGGGACTCTGGGCTCTCAGCCCCACCAACCTGGGAAGAGCCAGCCACGCAGGCCAGGAGGAGGGTAGGTGAGCTGGGCTGTGAAGCCCTCAGGGGTCACTTCTTGGGCGGGGGGAGGAGGTAAAGGGGGAAGGGATGCTCCTGTGTCCCCCCCAAGTAGATTCCAGGCCTCTCCACTTTGCCCAGGCAGCTTGCCAGGCCTAGAATTTGGTGGCCTCAGTAAGTCCCAATGAAACTGAACTTCAGCATTGTGACTCCCCAACTTAGAAGGAACATCAGATGTCTCAGAACCTGGCCCCTATCCAGGGAAGTAGCTGCAAACTGCAAAAACAGGTGACTGCCCAGCCCTGCCCAGCTCTGCACAGCTCTGGCTGGGACAATGTCTTTCTGCATGCAAGGTTAGCAGATGCAGATGCTTGGGGGCAGACATGGGGACCCCAGAGTTGCTCTTCGGGTTCCCCACTGGACAGGTCACTTGTCTTTTAGGACCTCCCCTCAGAATCCCTGTGTCTCTCCCAGGAGAGGGCCTACAGCTGAGCCTAAGCCTGAAAGATTAGCCTAAGCTGAGTCCAACTGCAGAAAGACTGTCTCCCCCCTCAATCCCACATAGACCTTGGTTAATATGGCCACCAGTGGCACTGGCCATTCCGTGTTGATGTACTAAGTGTCAGAGCTCCAATCACACAGCAAGCTGTATAAGGTTTTCTGTGCCTACTTAGAGCTTGCCTGAGACTCTGGTAGGGCAGGGACCCCTTACTTACCCTTGCAGGACCTCCCATTGGCCGTCATGGTGTAACCCCGCTCCGGGCATGCACACTGGTAGCTCCCTGGCACGTTGACACAGCGGAAGGTACAGAGGATGCCAGCGCCCTGAGCACACTCGTCAATGTCTGTCGGAGAGAGTTTCAGTCCCTCGTGAACCCCTTGCACCTGCAGAGCCCAGACACTGACCATCATCCTGGCCCCACCACAGCTCTGGGCTCTAGGGGCCCATTTTACCAATGAGAACAGTGCTCAGAGAGGGGAAGAGAGTTGCTAAAGGCCACACAGCAAAACAGGACTCCCATTCCAGTTCTCACTCCTTGGGGTTGCTCCATAATTACTACTATCAGTGCAGGGCCAATAAGGTACCAGACATGGGTGTAGACAAGGTGTGTAACCTCGTCCTTCGTCCTGGTGAGGCCAGGACCATCATCTCCACTTTATAGAGGACCCAGAGGTCACGTAGCCAGGGAGATGGCAGGGCTGGGAATCCAGCTCTAATGTGATGCTGAAGCCTGTGTGTGTCCTGTGTGTCCCCAGCCCAGCAGGAAGTCTCTGGGGGCCTAGCACATGGGGAAAGGGTGCCTCTCAGGAAGGGGGCCCCTGGGCAGAGAAGAGGTACCTGTGCAGGTGTGCCCGTCCTCGGCCAGCTGGTAGCCTTGGCGACAGTAGCACTGGTAGGAGCCATAGATGTTGGTGCACTCTTGGCTGCAGCGCTGGGTCTCACATTCGTTCACATCTGCGGGGAAACTGGCCTGTGGTCACGCAGAGTCCTCCAGGCCCAGTGGTGAGGGCCGAGGTCCCCGCTTGTCTAGAGCCTTACCTTGGGAAACCATTAGTTCAACCTCTCTTAAGGATCAGTGGGGAATTAGAGGCCTGGGAAAAGGCAAGGAGCCCAGCTGGGGCAGGGGAAGGGGCAGGGCTGGCGCTTTCTGGTGGGGTTTCGGCCCACCGCCTGGAGGAGGGAGCCACAGATCAGGCTCCGGTCTCCCCAATGGGGGGCTAGGAGCTGCCTTACTGAGAGTCCATATGATCTGGTAGAGATGGCTCTGGGAGGCACCATCTAGGGGCTAACAAGGACCCTCTTGAGGGCTGGGGCCTCCCCTGCCCCTGCTTCACAGGCCTGGCACTGCATGGGGCCAGGGGAAGGGTAAGAGCTGCATGCATGGGCATGTGGGCCAAACGTGTGGGAGAGAACGAGTGAAAGGTCAGCTCATGGCTCAGGTGGAACATCCACTGGACTCTGGGCTCTTTGAGGGCAGGGACTTGGCTTTCACTCATCTAACCAAGAAGTGCCCAGCTGTTATGGTATGCCGGGCCTGTGCTCAATTTGGGGACTTAGCCCTCAACAAGACAGACAGAATTTCCACCTCCTGAAGCTGATGTACCTGTGTGCTGGGAAACAAGGAGGAGGGGTTAATTACATGGCTCAAATAACCATATGTCAGAAGGTGCAAGTGCTGTTGGGGAAGGAGCAGAACAAGGGCAAAGGTCCTGTGGTGAGAGTGCGCCTGGTGCCTGGGGGCGGGGGGGGGGGGGGGGGGGGGGGCGCAGCAAGGAGGCCAGTGTGGTCAGAGCAGAGTGGGCCTGGCCAGAGGAGCAGGGGAAGTCAGTCACGCAGGGCCTGGTGGGCCGCCATCTGGCCCACGTCCAGATCCTCAGAATCTCCCAACACACACGGCATTCACACGAAACAAGCCATTATGTCCTCTACGAGGCTCTGAGCTTCTGGGGCCCTGGGGCCATACTGGTTCCATCTCTGGGTCTCTGACATCTAGCCACAGGTGGGAAAGGAGAAGCCTCCTGAAGCAGGGAGGCGGCAGTGAAGGCAGTAGAGCCTGGGATGCAAGGGCCCTGCCCACAGCCCGATGCACCCAGCCTGGCCTGGAGGAGGGGCTCCCAGGGGATCAGAACACAGACGAGCAAGTGAACGTAACGTGGTCTGTTCCGGGAGGCCACCAAACGCCCTCTGATGCAGCTGGACCCAGTCACACTGCCCTGCCCCTGGGCTGGTACTGTCCCCCGGAGGGCCAGCTCAGGGGTCTCAGAGGACTCCCCTCCCCAGGAGGGATGTAAGGAGAGTGCCTCCAGGCTGGGCAGGGCTGGAGACCCACATCCCCTTCCCTCACCTACCCCCTGACCTGTAGGCAGGGTCCAGCCCTTTCACAGGCTTGGTTTAACTCACAGTGTGTTTTTCTAAGAGTTTAAATCTATGGTAACATGCAAACCCAGCAGATTTTACAGATATCTAAGTTTCTAGGATCTGGAAGACCAAGAACTTTGGGTCACCCTAGACTGGCAGCACCGGGCACGAAGCTAGGGGCTGGGCAAGGCTCTGGACTTTACATGGTGCGTCCGTCTGTGCGGGGTCAGAAGTCGGGGTGCGCAGTACCTTCACAGTGCTTGCCATCCGCAGCCAGGAGGAAGCCTGAGGCACAGGAGCAGCGGTAGGAGCCCAGTGTGTTTTCACACGTGTGCTGGCACAGTCGGCCTGGTGAGGTCCAGCACTCGTTCACGTCTGTGGGTGGGCGGCAGGCAGAGGGTGGGTGGCCCGCATGGAGGGCACAAGTGGCCTGAGAGCCAGCTCCCCCACCCCGCCCCGGGGAGAAGAGGGGGCTGGGCAAGGACAGGGACACAGAAACCCAGAAGGAACAGCAGGGAGGAGCCTGGACAAGGAAGGGGAGAGGCCAAGACACCAGAGGCAGAGGGGAATGGTGGCCAGAGTGTCAGAAGGAGGCCAGAGGCAGAGACAGATGCTTGGGCAGACACGGCAAGAGGGAAGAAGGGTGACGGGATGGTGGCCGAGAGAAGCAAGGGGAGAGCAGAGCAAAGAGGCATGGCTAGACGGGACACTGGAGGGCAGTCAGGCCGAACGCCGGCAGGGCAAGCAGAGGACAGGGCCAGCAGGAAAGAGGAGGAGGCCTGAGGGCTGGCCAGGGGCAGGTGGACCCCAAGAGGAGTCCCGGCCACCAGCGCCCACCTACCGATACAGGCCCGGCCGAAGGCGTCCCTCTGGAAGCCAGCTTTGCAGTCACAGCGGTAGGAGCCAGGGAGGTTGTGGCACACCTGCCCCTCGCCGCACTGGTGCACACCCGTCTCACACTCGTTCACGTCTGCCAGGGGAGGCGAGCAGGGCACCCTGAGGCCTAGGCTCTCCCTCCGCAAGGGCCTCCCACAGGCAGAGGAACCCGTGAAGCCCAAGGCTGGATAAAAGGCAGG
The DNA here is from genome assembly GCF_048418805.1 of Vulpes vulpes. Lineage (NCBI taxonomy): Eukaryota > Metazoa > Chordata > Mammalia > Carnivora > Canidae > Vulpes > Vulpes vulpes. The sequence continues at coordinate 57,126,529 of NC_132788.1, read as the reverse complement.
CAGGGAGGTGGCTGGCCTCACCCACACACTTGGTCCCGTCCTGGTTGGCGTGATAGCCGTGCCCACAGAGCAGGGGGTTCCTCTGGCACGTGTAGGAGCCCACAGTGTTGATGCAGCTGAAGCCTGACCGACACGGCTCGGACAGCGACGTGCACTCGTTGACGTCTGCAGAAGCAATGTAGGTGAAGGGGAGCCCGGCACGGTCCCTCCCCAGCTCCTGGCTTTGGAGCTCCACACCAGGGGGGTGGGTGGTGGGTGGGGGTGGCCGGTTTGGGCATCCAGACCAGCCTTGGGCAGGCCCGCATGATCAGGCTGTCCCACTCCTGTCTTCTATGGCCCCAGCACCATCTCCTCCAAGAACCTAAGCACCTGCCAAGCTCTTCCTACAATTCTCACAGCTGCTCTGATGAAGTGGCTGAAGGAAGTGGCTCCCCTAGAACTTAGAGCGAGTTCTAGGTTAATTACTGTAAATCATGCCCCTGCTCTGGCTCCTCCCACCAATCTGTCAAGCTCATCCTCCATCTCTCCCTCACACTTTGCCACAGCCTCACTGGCCCCCTCATCATCCCATAATGCCCCAGCCCACCCCAGGGCCTTGGCACATGCTGTCGCCCTTTCTCCGGCACACCCTGCCCTCTGATATGTTCATGGCTGGCTCCCTCTCTTCCTCAGGTCCCTGCCCCAATGTCACCTCCTCAGGGAGGCCCCAACCATTCCAGGTAGATGAGTGCCCCCCCACTTAAGACTTTATCCCCTACTTGTTTATTATTTATCAAAGTACATTTGAATAACTGCTACTTCTATAAATGTATTTTCTTAGTCCTCCCTCCTCCAAAATGTGTCATTAAAGTACTATAACTGGGGTCCCTGGGTGGCTCAGTGGTTGAGCGTCTGCCTTTGGCTCATGTTGTGACCCCGGGGTCCTGGGATCGAATCCTGCATCAGGTTCCCCAAGGGGAGCCTGCTTCTCCCTCTGCCTATGTCTCTGCCTCTCTCTCTCTCTCTCTCTCTGTCGCTCAAGGATAAATAAATAAAATCTAAGTAAAATAAAACAAAATAAATAAATAAAATAAAATAAATAATAAAATAAAAATAATAAAATAAAATAAAATAAAAAAGTGCTATGACTCCCTGACCTCTGGAACCATGCATACAGTAGGTGCTCTGAAAAGCTGTCGATAAATGAATCACAGAGGAACTGCTGGCAGTCAGGCAGGCCCCTCCTCACATTTCCCTGACCCTGGCCGGGTATCCCGGGGCCGATCGAGGGCCCTTCTTGTGCCCGCAGCCCTGAGGTGTCCCTGTGACACTGCCAAGATCACACAGTGAGGAGCTGTTAAAGGGGACGCCCTGGAAACAGCTCCAGCTCCCAGAATGGCTAGAGGGACCCCCAGAGAGTCTTGCGAAGGGCTTCAGGTAAAGCCATTGCCCCTCTCATCCCAAAGCATCTCCCCTGCCAGACGGAGATGCCCGTCCCACAAGTGCCCTCCTGCGGGAAGGGTGTGTGCCAACACCTACACTCTGACAATACCTTGTTTCTGCCCATGCCCAGCGGCTGGCCTTGCACACCTGCCTGCCTTCCCACGTCTCCTGCGTCTTTCACCCCCGCCTCCACCCCACACAAGGTTGAGTGCAGCCTTGATCACGCCTGCTTTGGTCACTGTCAGTCCTCTGGCTCCCTGCCCCTGGGCCAGACGCGCCCGGCAGCCCTGGGGAAGCTGGGGCCTCAGGCCAGCAGCTCCGCTGGAGTGAAAAGAGGTGGGGAGAGTGTGAGATCTCAGATCCACGCAAGGACAATTAGGCCACCACCTGCGACCTCTTAGGCCATGAACAAGGCACAAAATCAACCCCACATGTCTCACTAACGTTCTTTGCAAAGAGAAATGTTAGTATTATGTGTGGTAGGGTCACATTTTGTGGACTGTGTGTTCCAGCTGTGTCCGTGTGTCACAGGTCAAGGTATAAACACATTCCTTACTGCTAGCTAGGTTAAAAAACTCATACACATTCACACATACAGCCTGATCCCACAGACAGGTAAACTGAGGCCACAAGAGGAGGAGCTCAGGCGAGGTCAGGTGGCTCAGGATAGCAAGAGTTTTGGTTCACCAGTGCCTCCGGGGGCCAGGCACTGATGTGTCCATTCACAAGTAGGGATGCTAAGGCTGGGCCAGGGCAAGACCACCAAGCCAGGCCCCATCGAGTCCTCCCCGAGCCCCCACCCCAGGCCAGCGGCCACAGCCCCTCGGACCCTGCTCACCCACGCAGTTGCCCTCGGGGTCTTGCAGGAAGCCCTCCATGCAGCGCTGCCGTGCCTGGCAGTAGAAGGAGCCCTTGGTGTTCTGGCACGTGAAGCCCACCTGGCAGTTGTGCGTGCCCAGCTCACACTCGTCCACATCTGCCACACAGAGGTGGGGTGTCAGGGGCCACTGGGCAGGCCCCTGCCCACACGGCCCCACCATGACCTTGAGGGCTGGGTAGGTCTTCTCCAACACGGGAGGCCGGCAGAGCAACGTCACTGTGGTGACTGTGTCAGTAGCAGCAATGCCATCACCACAGCGCCTGAGCTCCTCCGTGGTACCAGGCACCGTCCCAAGTTCTCAGACATGGATTTATGGACCTAATACTTCCAACAACCCCAGGAAGCAGGTGCTAGGACACTGAGGCACAAACACAGCCAATGGCTCAGGGGGCACTGGGTTGGGACCAGCACCCAGGTGGCCTGCTTCAGGGTCTGTGCTCCCAGGGCAGGTAGGACCGAGGATGCGTGCCCAAATCCCCAAGGGCATGTGTCCAGGCTTCTCGGGAGGTGTGCTGAGGCTGGAGCTGCTGGGCCTTGATGGCACCGCTGTCCGCCAGCAGCTGTGTGGCACTGAGCAAGTCACGGAGGGCCCCTGACCTCTGTGTCTACAAAGTACTTGCAACACACCTTCCCTCAGGCTTCCTGCAGCAGGCACACCAGGTCTTTCTTACCAATGGGGAAACAGAGACAGGATGCAGAAAGGTGACACTCAGCATTAGCGGCATGGCGGAGATCACTCAGTTGTGCTGACTGTCGGACCAAGGCCTGTGTGTCCATTTGCCTGCAGTCCTCCCACCTGGCCTTCTTCCCTCTGTCCACCCCGTCTGTTTGCCAAGGCTTCCACCATTTTTCCAGGGCAGCCCAGTGTCCAGGGAGCCCTGTGCTGGGTTCTAAGCAGCCAAACTGGGACCAGTATGGCCTCCGTCCAGAGACCACCTGATGCCTGAGATGGAAGCCCGTCTGCAGCTGCTCTGGTCTAAGAAGGAGGCAGGCAGCACCCTGAGATGACAGCGGCAGGGGTCGTGGGACACGTCCAGGGCACAGGTGCCCCTCCCCTCCCCGGGTGTCAGGGTTCTCAGATGGGGGCTGGCCCCGGATCTGTGTGCACACATGTGTGTGCTGAGGGGACTGGGTTCACCTCTCCTCCGCCCCCAGCTCAGGGCCCAGTGTGGAGCTTGCTAATCCACCTCCCTGAGCTCATGCCCAGCCTCCTGGCCAATTCTCATCCCTGGTTTCCGAAGTTTACCACAATCCAGCACCCCAGATCTTACCTCTTGGGTGACATTCTTTTGGACATTTTTAGTAAAAAAAAAAAAACTCCGAAATGCTCACCTTCACACGTGAAAGACTCCAACTCTCCTCCTTAATGGGCCTGCCACCTTGGGCCCTCGTTCCACACTCCCAGCCTGCTTGTACCCGAGACTCTCTGTTCTTTGACCACGCCAAGATCTCTGCTCTCCTGAAAGGCCTCACACTTGCTGTTCCCTCTGCCTGGAGACCCCTTCCCCAGAGCTTCCCATCATGAGGGTCCGGATGACATCACCTCCATGGAGAGCCTCTCTGGAGGCCCCGCCTGAAGTCCAGTCACAGCCCAGCCACTCCTGCCCTCCGTTTGCTTGTGTGGCCCCCCGTCTCCCTCATCAGGAGGTCGGGGACAAGGACACTGCACCCCAGCCCATATCCTGCCATCCAGAACCCTGCCAGGAACATTAAAGCAGCTCAGGAAGTATCTGTTGAAATGGTTTGATGAAAATTCTCCCTCTTCTTAGGAGGCTAGAATTTTCCAGTGATCCTTCTGTGGGGCTCCACCCCAGTGTACAATGGGAACTGAGGTAAGGCGAGGGAGTAACTTGGCACCCAGATGCCAGCAAAGGTAGCAAAGCCAAAAGCACACTAAGTCCCACCAGCCTCAGACACCCCACTCTGCCCCAAACACCGTCATCTGTGGGGTCTTCCCACAGGCAAGAAACCCAAGTGCTTGGAGCTTGCCGGAGGCAGAAAGCTCTGGTCAGGCCAGGGGCAGGTCAAGGGGCAGGGTACAGATGGGACTGGCTAGGTCAGGGTGGGATAGGAGGCGGGGTGAGGGTGGGGCAGGAGGCAGGGACAGGCTAGGTCAGGGTGGGATAGGAGGTGGGGTCAGGGTGGGGCGGGGGGTGGGGGGCAGGGCAAGAGGCCTGGCACATCAGGGGCGGGACCTCCAGCTTCCCACCTCACCTGTGCACTCGCCATCCTTGAGGGCATAGCCAGGCTCACAGGTGAGGGCCTGGTAGCAGCGGAAGGAACCCACTGTGTTGACGCAGTGCTCGCCCCGGCTGCACGAGTGCAGGTCCGTCACACACTCGTTGATGTCTGCAGGGAAAGCGGGGCATCAGGGGCTGCAGGGTGGTGCCAGGACCTGGGCCTGGCACAGCCATCCTTGCCCTCAGGGTCTCAAGGTGCTCACCACCCAGAGAGCCACACGTGGTTGATGTCCACCTGTCTATGCATCCATTCATTCAACAAAGATTTATCGAGCGTCTGCTGTGCCAACAAGCATTGTTCTTGGCACTGGAATACATCCATCGGTGAACAAGACAGACAGATCCCTGCCGGAGGCCCGACAGAAAAATAAACATAAAGTTGGGAGGGTGGTGGTCATGAGTGCTGTGGGAAAAAACAGAGCAGTGTGAAGGGAATGAGGAATACAGAGGCGCAGCAGGGAGGTCAGGGAGGGATCCTCAGACAGGAGGACATTTGAGCAAGCATTTGAGGGGGTGACAGGATGAGTCAAGCAGATACTCCCGGCATAGGACACAACGGATACTAGGACTCTGAGGACTGAGTCTGCCCGGCAGACTCAAGAACTGCCCGGGAGGGGGTGTGGCTGCAGGGGAGAGAAGAGAAGAGAGTGTGGATGCAGAGGGAGGGGGGAGCCATAGACGGTTCCAGCAGAGGACAGAAATGGTCTGACTCATTTGTGACAGGGTTCCCTGGCTGAGTGTGGATACCCTAGCGGTGAGCATGGAGGCTGTTAGGACAGGAGATGTATGACAGGGCTCGGACCACCCCCCATGGAGGCGAGGAGAAGCAGTCCAGCTCTGGAAATGTTGTGAAGGTGGAACCCACAGGATCCAGTGATGGATGAGCCAGACGTGAGTGGTAAAGAGGAACCAAGAGGTGTGCAGAGCTTCCTGGCTGAGCAGTTGAACAGGCAGGGCGCCAGCACCTGGGATGGGAGTGAGGCTGGCAGGAAAGGCTGGGAACCCTGTGGACACACCGAGTGTGTGTCAAGAGGCAGCCAGGCACGCGTGTGAGTTCACGGGGGTGGGGGGAGCATGCTAACTGGGGAGTGGTCAGCGGCGGAGGTCCCCTAGGGGATAAGCGACAGACAGAAGAAGCCAAGAGCTGACTGAGATGAGCAACTGGGAAGGGGAGAGGCCTGCAAAGGTGAGAGAAGCGGGGGGCAGGAGAACCGGAGAGTTCACCAGTACCCGCCCCGGGCCTGGTGCTAAGGATGACCAGCCCAGTGCCGGCCGCCGCCGCGCTCCACCTGGCGGGAGGCACCGCAATCCTCCACCGGTGCAGTCAGCCCTTAGACACACGGTAACTAGCACCTGTTCCGAGCCAGGCCCAGCTGGCCACGCGGGGTGTCGGCCACAGCGCCCGCCCTCAGGGAGCTGCCCGCCTGGAACAGGGACGGGACAGCGAAGGTGGAGATGTGGGGGAGAAAAGCTGAGTCTCTGCGCCCCGCACTATCAGAGTCGCTTCTCAGGGGCAGGGACATGTAGCTACGTCTAGGAGGATGACGGAGACCAGGTGCAGGGGGAGCACATGGCTGGGGAAAGGCCCCCCAAATCACAGGTGACCGAACAGCATACAGGCCAGCCTGACCCTGACTTGGTGGGGGAGTGGGGTGGTGGAAAGGGAGAGTTTCGGGCCAGCAGGTTCCTAGGAAGGCTTGGCTGTGCAAGACAAAGATTCACAGGATGGTGTGACAGGGAGAGGCATACCCATGACCCCAGAGAGGCCACAGCTCCACAACCCCAATAGCCTGGGAGGAGTCACTGGAATAAATAACAGCAGCGGACACTACCTGAGGGTCACCAGGGGTCAGGAGTGTATGATGCTATTTCACAAATGAAGTGATATAACTGCACAGGCAGCAGCCAGAGGGGAACGCAGAGCACGCAGCCCAGAGCTGTGCCCTTTCCACGCTGCTGCAGGATGGGCTGCAGAACCCGGAGCTACTTCCTTCCCATCATCTAGCAGAACACCCCACTTGGAACACTTTTCCCATGGCCTATATGGTCCCCAAGGGGCAGGACACAAAAGACAAATAGCAGAAGTCACACATCCGTTAGAAGTCTTCAGGACTTGGCTCCACCCTATCCCACTTTGGCTTACATACCTCTAATGACAGGGAGCTCACTACCTATGCAGGCTGCCTCAGTGTGACACATTTGTTGAATTTTAACAGTGACATCAAATACTGGGGAATTCTAACTCCATCTCCGCAATGACAAAGACGAGTGTTACTCCTCTGTCATTTCACAGATGGGGAAACAGGCTGAGAGGCTAACTTACTCATCTAAAGTCTTGCAACTAGAAAGTTGCAGAACTAGGATTGGACCCAGGCAGTCTGGCTGCAGGGGGGCACACTCTTCATGCAGGTGTGAGTCCCCCAACTCACCAGCCGGGGTTCATAACTATGTCTGGAGCTAACAGATGAACTGCAGAAGACATGGGTACTCATCTGTGCATGAAGAAGTGGGGTGGAGAACAAGCGCTAACAGATGATAAAATGAGCATGTCAGTGGAGCAGGAGGGAGGAGAGGAGACACTGGTGCGTCTGTACAGAAAGAACAAGGAGGGAGACATGAAAGAACGAGAATGTGAGCTCATAAATTTTGCTGAATGAAATACACCATTGCTCTTTGAATCCCAGAACCTGTTTTCTGTCTGCCTGGTGACCCCTTTCAGTGTGAGGGCTTCTATCCGGGCCACCGGGGGAGCCTGCACACCCGGGCATGGCGAGGGCGTCCCGGGAGGGGTGCTCGCAGGCCCAGGCAGGACCTGCCTTCCCAGACGTACACATACAGACACGACCCAGACAGGAAGAGCTGCCCAGCCACTGACAAGCACGTTCAGGAGGGCGCATGTTGTGCCGACAGCTGGAGGCCAGGGGCAAACATGTCTGCAGCCGCCCCTCAGCCCAGCACCGTGGGCTCGTCTGCCCAGCGGCAGCGGAGGGTGAGGAAGAGAACATGTCCAGACTGGACATGGTCCCCAAGCACACAGAAGACAGACGGGGCTCTGATCACGTGCCCTGGATACACTCTGCGCTGTTCCTCCCTCCACACTTTTGTTCGAGCAGTTCCTTCCACCCTGCATGCCCTTCCCGATTTCCAAGTCCCATCCGTCCCTGGAGACCAATGCAAATGCCACCTTCTACGGGGAGTGTGTCCAGATGCCCCAGGCTGGAATGACGCCTCCCTTTGCTTGTGTCTCTGCTGGAGCATTTCCAACAGTCTGCCCTGAGTCCCTGCTACTTTGGGTCTATCTCTCTGTTGAGGACCATCCGGTTTCCTCCATGAAAACATCAGACCGCTGAGCCATGGGAGAGCATCAAGTGTGCCCTCCTCACTGCCCGGGGGGCACACCTAAAGCCCCAGCCCCCAGGCCACTGTGCACCAGGAGGCAGGAGGGAAGGGCTGGTACCAAGCACCGGCCCCATCCATGCTCAGGCCAGGAGCTGGGCCCCACTGACCCCAACGTTAGAGGCGAGGAGCAGGCTCAGGGATGGAGCGCCACTGTTCAGGGTCACACAGCAAATGAACACCGAGTCGGGGTGCAATGCTGGGTCAGCCTGACCCCAGCTCCATCCATTCACCTCTGGAGGGGATTCCAGTTGCACCTAAGGATAATCTCAGCAGCTGACATCACATGCTTACTGTGCCCCAGGCCCTGTGCTATCCCATATACAGGTCACATCATCTCCAAAGGAGGATCAACACCTCCTTTTTTACAGATAATGAAACTGAGGTGTGGAGAAGGGGAGGCCTTTGTCCAAGGCCACAGGGTTACTAGGGGGTCCTGCTTCAAACCCAGGCCTCCCTGTCTCCAGACCCCATGGACTCTATCTGCTGCCTGCTCACATGACCTCCTCACTTCAGCGACCCAGCCAAGTCATACATCAATTAGTTTTCTGACTCTCAGGCACATACGTCCCTGGGGAAAGCAGCCTCCCGGTGGTATCGGTGAAGAAGCGGAACAGGACACCAGGACATGTAGGGCATGACACAGAGCAGGAGTGGGTGCTGGCGGTGCTGAGAGCTCATATGCAAAGGGCAGGCCCTTTAGCATGTGGCCACAGTGTGGCGGCTTGGCGTGGAGCAGAGCAGAGAGCCGTGACGGTGGCGGCAGGCAGGGGCTCTCGCTTACCCACGCACTTCCGGTGCCTGTTGAGAATAAAGCCCTTGGCACAGAGCACCGTGTGGCTGACACAGTAGAAGGATCCCAAGGTGTTCACACAGAACTGTCGCAGGCTACAATCATGAGTGCCCATGAGGCACTCGTCTTGGTCTAGTGACAGCCGCAGGAGGAAAAACAGAAGTGCCATTAGAAGGGCATGGCCTGTCCTGGAGCATTCAGGGACAGAGAGGGAAACTGAGACCCAGAGAAGGGCAGGGACCTGCCCGGGGCCTCCTAGGGCACCAGCCGTACCTCTGGGCTTCAGGCCCAAGTTGGAGTTTATACAGTCCAAAGATGTCAGAGCCAGAACCCCAGGAAGGACAGGTGTGAGGTGAGTCTCAGAGAGGACAGGCAGCCTGGCCAGGGTCACACAGCAGGGTGGGATCAGGGGCCATCTCCCACCCAGCTCTGGAGGCATTCCCACCTCCCCGGGCAGCCAAGGGAGCCACGCAACAGCAGGGATTTGAAATTTAAGTGCGTAGGGGACCAGGCTGGCAACATCCACAGGAAAAGCAGTCATTGGGGCACTGTGGGGCCTGTGGTCTGTCTAGGTGGGGACCAGGACTGTGAACCCCTTGTGGGCAGAAGTTCAAAGAAAAATCTGAAATCTGGTCATTTTTTAAAAAGTTCTTGAGTTTTCATGGTTGTGTAACTTCTTCAATTATTTAACAGGGTAGAGTCCAGCAGGATTTCCCTGCAGGGCAGGCTGCCCTCTTAGAACACTATCTGCAACGTCTGGTCTGGACCCCACAGCCATTACTGCCAGGGGTCCTGCAGAGGCCTGGAGAGACACGGACACCCTGACCAAAAGATGCCCAACCAGGAGAGATGCATTCCTCACATTTTCAGGGCCTTGATGGAAGCGAAGGGAAATCCAGAGGGCACCTGAGATCTGCTCCCCCCACCTGGGAGAAAGGTGGGCCAGTCACCGCCATGCTGTGTACTCTGGGTCAGTCTCCCGCCCTCTCTGGGCATGTGGATGGTTTTTGTGCACATCACAACACAGTCCCAGCCAAGGGGCTGGATGTGGGTTTCAGTTTCTGATAGGGATGTGCATATTTTCTCAGATAGACTTAACTGTTTTACCCCTGGACACCCACTGAGGTCGTATCTCAACTTGAACCTGAACTAAAGCATTTCCTAGACCATCTCCATGCTCCATGCTTGTCCTGCCTCCAGACATGAGAAGGTATAGTCTTGAGGTCTCTTGGGTTGTTCTCAAGGTGTCATTCGCTTGGGAAGCACCCCAGCAGGTGCCAGATCCAATGCCCGCACTTCATAGTGGCAGGCCGTGCTACACGGAAGTCCCACCAGGACAGGACCTGGTCCTAGCAGGACTGCAGATATGAAAGGGACATGCTTTTGTTCCCTCTATGACCCTGAATTACCAACATCTACTGCCCCTTCTGTGGTTTCAGTAATAGAACCAAGCACGTGCCATCCAACTGGGGCACCTACTACCCAGCCTTGCTCCCCATCAGAGAAAAGTGGGAGGGATGAACGTCACTCCTGGGTCCTGCCTTACAACAACAGGGCGTCACCTCTCTCTTTCTCTTCTGTACGTGGCTCGAACAAGGACAAGGTGGCCACAAACCAATTTCAGCCACACAGACAGGGCTAGCCAGAGCACGGTCCAGGGACTTGTCAGAAACACAAATTCTCGGGCCCTACCCCAGCCCTACTGGGTCAAGATCTCTGGGGATTCTGTGGAATTCTCAGGATCCATGCTGTCACCAGGCCTCCAGGTGACTCTGTGGGACACTGAAGTTTGAGAAGCTCTGCTCTCGAGAATGGTAGAAAAACAAGATAGAAGTGGCCTGAAAAGCCCTGGCCAGCCTGTGTGCACACCTGGATGGCAAGTGCACACCTGTACATAGTAACAGGTAACATGAGAGGAAAGAGCTGTTTCAGCTCCTCTATTTGATGCTCTGTGTCACAGCAGCCAAAAACACTCCCTTACTAACTCAGTTAAGTTTCACACTCAGAACACATCCACCTCATTCTATTTGCCCCGTCTCTGCTCTGGGGCTCCCAGCACAGGCCAGCTCAGGTTTGCACAGGTATGAGAGCGGCCCCTGTGGTACTCACCTTCACAGGACACACCATCCGCCATGATGGCATAGCCAGGAAAGCAGGAGCACATAGCTGTGTCCCCAATGACACTGCACACCTGCTTGCAGGGCCCATTGTCTGGGGGAAAAAACCACACAGAGATCAGAGACCAGCAGGCTTGTCAGCCCTGCTCCAGCCTGTAGGCAGAGGGCCTGGGAGCAAAGGAACCCGGCCACAGGTCCTTTCCACAAGGACCCTTGGTAAATCGGCTGGTGTCAGGGGCAATGCTCAGGGCCTCCCATCACCATCACCACTCGGACACCAAACCCCTCCCTGGAGTGACAGTGCTGATGGAGAGGAGGGGACAGAGAAGACAGAGCAGGGGGGAGAGAAAGGATGCAGAGACAGAAGGACCAAGAAAGAGGACTTTCCACGCACTACTGCGCGCAGGCTCCAAGACAGTTTCTCAAGCAAGGATTCTATTCGCTCAGTGTTATAGGAACTGAGATGAAAAGCTGCTAACTGACTTGCTTGAGATCACACCCTAGCTCCCCTCACCTACAACCTCACCTCCTCAGCTACATTCTCAATTCCTGACCTCAGACAGGTGAGACCAACCAAATCCCCGAAGCAGAAGGAGGCCATCTTGCACATGCCCAGCACTGAGGAGCCCCCCACCAGGCAGTCCAGAGCCACCCCAGGGCCCAGGTTACCTTTGCAGGTGTTGGGTTGTGGCACTGGTAGCATGATGGTGTTGGAGGCCACCTGGGAGGACTCTGGTTTCAATGCAGACTCCTCTGCAGCCTCTGGCTGTGGGGGGTCACTTTCTGTCATGGACAGAGTAGATAGAAGGGGGACAGCTCATGCCTTCAGCCTGGCTTCAGGCTCTTCCTACACCCTGGGCACCATGCCTTGTTTAATTCCCTCCTACCCATTTCACACGAGAGGAAATTGAGGCTCAGAAAGCAACATACCCCAGGCAAGATCTCTCTTGCAGCTACTGAAGCGGAGGAGGAGTGGAAGGAGAGGAGTGAGTTTCTAGACTAAAAATGTATTTATTCCTGGACAGCCGGCAGGCAGAGAGCCTCCCAGACCAGGGAACGAGGCAGCTTCCTAGGTTGCCTATTGAAGGTTGACCACCTCGGGCCTACTGCTGGGGATACAGACTGACTTGGGTCGATGGGGGCCTCTGTAGCCTGGGTCCTGGCCCTGCACTGGGCTCTAGGGTGGGATGCTGAGGCTGCCCACACAGATGGGAGCTTCAGATGGAGCAAATGGTTTCAACCTGTCTGCCTGGCCTTACAAATCCCACTGTTAGGGGCCTCCAGTTCTTATAAGCTCCAGAGTGTTGGGTAACAGGAGGGGAAGCAGACCATTGTGTCCATCACAGGAACACCATGCTCCATGGGCAAGATCAGCCCCTGCCCAGCCATCTGGGCCCTTACCTGGGCGGCAGGTACGGCCATCGTCCTGCAGTGAGAAGCCAGGAAAGCAGGCACAGTGGTAGGAACCCACGGTGTTGATGCAGAGATGCTGGCACAGCTCCCCTGGGAGGAGCAGGCACTCATCCTGATCATCCCCAGGTAGGCTGTTGGGCAGCTCAGTCTCTGTGCCCAGGGATAGGGCCTCCCGGTTCGCCAACTCTGTCTCTGAAACTAGAGTGGGGTTCAGTGCTCATGATGGGACACGGGTTGGCCCCAGCAGGTGGCTGACACTATAGGCCTCCAGGAAATCAGTAAAGGTCCTCATGAGAACCTTCTGTGTGCCCACCTAAGAGCACAGATGGACAAAGGTAGATGGATGGATGGATGGATGGATGGATGGTTAGATGGGTGATAGGTGATGAATGGAGGGATAAGGGAATGAATGATGGATGGATGGATGGATGGATGGATGAATGGATGGACAGATGGATGCATGGAGTGGGGAGGGAGGGATGGATCACAGATGATGAATGAAGGGATGAATGAATGGTGGATGAATGGACAGATGATGGATGGATGAATGGATGGATAGATGAATGGATGGATTGATGAATGGATGATAGATGATGAATGAGGTAGATGAATAATGGATGGATGGATGGATGGATGGATAGATACAGATGGATGGATGGAGGAAGGGAGATAGGGATGATAGATGATGAATGAAGGGATGTTTGAATGGTGAATGAATGGATGGATGGATGGATGGATGACAGATGATGAATGGAAGGATGGATGAATGGAAGGATAGGTAGGTGGGTAGATGGATGGATGCATGGATGAATGGACAGATGAACAAACAGACCTCAGCAATAAGAATGAACCCATGAGAGCCAGGTCCAAGTCTTTATGCCCTGCAATATGCCAGGGCCAGGCCCATAACACTCCTCAGGAAGCTTTGGCTAAAGTGTTGAACTGGATCTAGACCCCTGATCTCAGTGACATCTGGGAGGACCATCCCTAGCAACAAAAAGGACCCCAGACATGTGCTCTGTCAGATGGGGATCTGAGCTCTCACTTGGGCCTTCCACAGCCACGTTACCCTGGGCAGCACTAGGTCTCTCCAGCCTGCCGGCGCTGCAGTGGGGAGCAGGTGGGAGTGGCAGAGAAGGCTTCTGGGGCTGAGGTGCCTTGGAGGCTCTTCATATATCAGTAATGGAATGGGTAAGGGGGTGCTGCAGCCTTTCATGTTCCCAGTCAGCATGGGACTTCAGCTTTGCTCACTGGCCCCAGGAGCCAGGCCCCCCAAGACACCAACTACATGAGGTCACATCTGAGAAACATGTTTCACATCAAGGGTGTTTACACTGTGCTCAGCCCAATCAGCCCTGGCCTGGTTCATGCAGACAGGGCCGTGACAGCTGGTGGTCCAGCCTGAAGACCTGGCACTGCAGGTGGGCAACAGATGGACCAGGGCTCTGCTGAGTAGGCTGCAGGCTGGGGAGCATTTCTAGGGTTCATGCTCAGCCTACCCTCCCCCCAGCATGCTCTTCATACAATGCTCCTGGCAGAAGGAAAATGGAGGCTCAGAGAAGCAAAGTGATTTGCCCAAGGTCAGTCACCTGAGCAGGACTGGAATCCAGGTCAGTTTGGCCCTACCATTTATGTCTCTTGAGGCCCAGGTTACCCACCAGTTCCCCATTGGAGGAGAGGAACACACACGTTTGGCTCTGGACCCTACCGGGCCGCATCCCCACCTCTGACTCCTAGAGCCAAACCTCCTCACGGACTATACCGTGAACCAAACCCTTCTGGGTACTAACCAGACCTTCCCAGCACTGCTCAAGCAGGCCCCTCCAGCCAGCTCCAACAGGTGGTACTTCCTTTGGACTGGACACAGAACTGTCTCCACACTAGCCTGGTAAGGCTGGCTGGTCCCTCTTAGCGGAGTCTCTGTGCACTCACTGGGACACCCTCACCAGGCTCCTCTTGGCCCACAGGCACAAAGGAGGCTAACGGTCATGAGTCCAGGAGACATCCCTGGCTAGGCTGACAGGAGCTGGACATGGCAACTGGAACAGTGACCAGAGCATATGGAGGACTGGGGAGCCCTTCCACTGAGGGCTGGAAACTTTAAGATTGCTCAGGCAGGAGCAAACACGGGCTCCAGGCTCCGCACTGGCACACATATAGCCAAAGGCTGCCCGGGGGCAGGCTCTGGGCAGGGGCACATGGGGAGAGGACCCAGGCCTGATCAGCCCTCACAGGGCTCATAGTGGTGAAGGGGAGGCCACCAAAAAACCCACCTTTTATTCAGTTATTTACTAGGGACTCTTAGGGGCCAAGCACTGAGAACACAGGGAGAATGGCAGTGCTGGCCTGAAGGGGCTGGTCAGGCAGGCAAGGCACCATTTCCGAACGCATTCTCTATCTTGGTTTATCCCTCAAGACACAGGTGACAGGGATGGAGGGCAGATGGATGAAGGAAGGTAAATGAATAAATGGATGAGTAAAAGGCTTCCTGGTGGGTGGGTGGGTGAATACATGAGCAGATGGACAGATAAAGGATGATGGATGGATGGATGGATGGATGGATGGACGGATGGGTAAGCGGGCAGGTCGGTGAGTGGGTCAGTGGGTAGACACATGGATGGAAGGACGGATGTGTGAGTGGACAGATGAGGAGACGGGAATGGATGGCATAGTAGGATAAATGCATAGAGAAATGGGCCAGGAGGGTGTGCAGGGGATGATGAAGTGGATGGTTGGATAGAAGAGTGGATGGGGAAGAAGATGTGTGGATGCGCAGGTGAACAAAGACATGGGAGGGAGGCAGAGTGGAGAGTGGCAGGGCAGTAGGGAGTTGGTGGTTCAGTGGGTGGAATGGATGGCACCCACATGGCTGGCTGGGATCGCCATCTCAGAAGTAACAGGCCAGAGGCCACCATTGGAGGCCACAGAAGAACTCTGTTTAGAGCAGGCTCGTGCCTTAGCCACAGGTGACAGTGGACCCAGGGTCCCCACTGAAGGCAAGAGGGCACCCAGCCTTGGCTAGAAGCCCCAAAAGCTCTCTCTGCCCCTCACTCAACCGGCCCATATGCTCTGCCCCTGGGGAGCAGCACTCACCTCTCCGAGGTGCAGCTTCGGGCTCCGGAGGCCGGCGGACCTCGGGCACAATGAGGGGGTCTTCACCTTCACAGCAGGAGAGCATGACGTGGTTGCAGGGGTAGCCCAGGTTGGGGTTAGACTCGCATGAGTGGCCCTCAGCCCGCACACGAAGTCCCAGGCCACAGCAGTCACAGCATTGCTGGAGAGACACACGCCATCACTGCCCGTACTCTGGCCCCTCAGAGCCCGTCTGCCTTCCCGCGGCCTGTGAGCCCGTGGGATGCACTCAGGGCCCCCAGGACACAGCCCAGGGCCAGGCTCGGGAGGAGCTGGCAATTGGGAATGAATCCATTCTTGTCTCGTTTCTTCCACCCTGTGCGTGCCGTCCCAGGACAGAGGGGTCATCGGTTTCCACTTCCCATGCGTGGCTCAAAGGAGGGCTAATGCAAGGTTTTTTGCAGTGATTAATAAATGGCCACTGGGAAAAGGACTACACACTAACTCCCAGACACATCCATTAACCAGCCCCCTACCAAAATTTATTAGCAGAACCCAATTCTACTCAGGCCACCTAAAAAGACAGAATTTCCTTTGAAGTTAGAGATAGGAGTGACATCACTGGGTGATGCTTTCAGGGAGCTTTAAACTGGGGGTGAATCAACTTGGAAATATATCTCTTTTGCTCTTCTCCTTCCTCCTTTTTGAAACCAATGTGATGGCTGGAACCCTAGCAGCTATCTGGGATCATGAGGTAACTGTGAAGATGGAAGCTACAGCTAAAGATGACTGAGCAGAGAAACAGAAGCCTGAGTACCCCCTGTCCCAGACTGTCTACCTCCAAGAATAAAATATTTAATTTGTTTAAACGACTATAGTAGACTGATTGTAACAACAGCCCCAATATTTCACTGTTCACTGTTCTACCATCTTTGTGATGTAATAGTTCAGTTCCTCCTTTCAAAAGAAAGCATCTCTTTCCCAACCTCTGGATGGGGCCTCATGCCTTGCTTTGGCCAGGAGGATGAGAGAGAAGTGCCAGTGTGCTAGTTTTGAGCTGAGACCTCAAAAGGCCTTGCACTCTTCTACCCCTTGTGTTGGAACCCAGCCACACACTGAATAACAGCCTCAGGCTATTGGAGGTGGAGAGACCACATGGAACAGAGAGGAGTCCGTTTTCTAGACTATCCAGTGTCAGGAGAGCCATCAGCTTGTGGGAAACAGGTGAGCAAACCCTGCCAGAGCAGCCGAGGTCAGCAAACCCACCCTGACTCATGGGTTAAACGAGTCATAAGCCAGCAGGCTTTGAGCTGGTGCGTCACAGAGCAACAGCTCACAGACACTCTAGACCTGCACTTCCCAATGCTGGGCACTGCCACTTAGTCAAGACCCACTATGCACTTAACACATAGGGAGTTTCCATTATCTCTGATTCTCACAAGCACCCCATAAGATGTGTATTATCATCCCCTTTTTATACAGATGGAGAAGCTGAGGCTCAGAAAAGAGGGCTGGTCCAGGGTCAAACAGACAGACACACAAGTGGAATGCTAAACCTGCTTGTCCCCAAAGTCCTTTTCCCAATATCAGTGTTCACGAGAAACAGATCCTGACATGACAAAAACTCAAGTCCAAATCTCCCAAATGGCACCCTCCTCCAGAGGTCCGTGTCCCAGGCACCCAGGCTTGAGACACTGGTTCTTCATCTACCCGCCCCCCAGCCTACTCCAAACATCTCCTTTCGTGGTTTCTCCTGAAACTGTTGGACTGTCTTCGTGTGCGCTGGTTCCCTGCTGCTGACAGCCAGCTGTCCATCCGCGAGGTCTGTTTTCCCTTCCTCCTGATTTTCAGCAGGTGTGTGACCTCTCCAGAATAAAGACAGCATTCCCCAGCCTCCCTGGAAGCTGGGTATGGCCACCGGACTAGGTTCTAGCCAGCACAGCAGAAGTGGAAATACTGTCTGTCCTCAAGGGAGAGGCTCTTCTTCGCCCCCCATTCACAGCAGCATTATTCACACCGGGCAAGACCCAGAAGCAGCCCAAGTGCCATAAACGAAATGTGTTACAGCTATACGATGGATCGGTATTGAGCCTTGAAAAGGGAAGGCCGTCTAACACATGCTACAACATGGATGACCTGAGGATAGGATGCTAAGTGAAATAAACTGGATACAAAATAAAAACAAAAACAAACTAAAAAAAAAACCCCAACACCACCAAAAACCAGAAAGAGAAAGCCCCGTGAGGGCAGGACTTTTCACATGTTATTCATTCCTGCCTCCTTAGTACATAAAGCAGCCCAGGACACGCTGGTGTTCAACAAACATTTCCTGAATTAACGGGTCACTATAATAGCTGATGGTGTTTCTATGCAGATGAAGAACCCCCCAAACCAGGCAAGAGTGTCACTCCCCACAGAGGAGTCCCACAAGGAGTCTAACCACCCCCCCCTCCCCATCCCCTCAGCCCTCGAGGACCTCACCCCCAGGCTACAGATGCCACATCAGGCTTGCCTTGTACAAGGAGACGCCACAGGTGTCATTGTCCTCAGCCCCACAGGCCTCGCCCTCCTTGGCCCCCATGACGCCAGCCATGCAGCTCTTCTCCTTCAAGTAGGACACACAGCAGTGCTTCTGGGCTGTCCTGCAACAGAGGTGTGCCTCAGCCCCACCCGAGTGCCTGGGACTCCTCCAGGAGGGATAACCTGTCCCATTTCACAGAAGAGGAAACTGAGACTCAGAGAAGGAAGCCCCTGCTGGAGGTCTGCTGCAAGCCAGGCTTGTGCTGCTGATAGGGGCATCGGCAAACCCAGCACATCTCCCGCCAAAGAATGTGGGTTCTGTTTCTGAGTTAAACCAGGAACCCTCAGGTCTGGGGCCCTCTGGACTCCACACCGTCCATCCCTGACCAGTGTGGGAGGGGGTCAGCATTCTGAGGCCCCCAGAGGGCTGAGACAGACAGGGAGACTCAAACCCAGGATGCACAGGGCGGCTCAGCCTGCAGGAGAGCAGCCTCCAGGCTCCCTGGCCATGCCACCCAGTATCTGTAGGGCTGCCCTGGGCAGAAGTAGCTGATGAGCCAGCACACAAAGAGGGGCGTCACAGGGAGGTGGAGTTCAGCCTCACTTGAGAAAGGGCATGTCTCAGTGGGAGCTCTTCAGTGTTGGAACTGCCTATCTATGAAGTAGTGAGTTTCCCATCATAAGAGGGATCCAAGCACCCCTCAGGGCCACCAAGCTCAAAACTCCTGATCAATGTATGCTCCAACTCCTAAGTAGCCCCCAAATTGGTGATATGATAAAAGGGAAGGGAAAGGGAGAAGTTTAGAATTTAAATGTCTCTAAGGGAAGCATGCTGCACTAGACATTAGGAACCATGGGTTCTAATTCTGGCCATGCTCCCAGGGAGCTGTGTGGCTTTGTGAACCATATCACCTCTCTGAACCTTATCCTCCTTATCTAGAAAAATAAGGAGGTTGGAAAAGAAGGCATTCCTGGGAAAAAGGAGAGATTTGTAAATGGCTGACCAAGACATCTTCAGGGGCCTGGCACAGAAGGGGCAAGGGTACAAACCACACCTTTGCTGAGAACATGAAAGTCAGAGAATCAATCAACAGAGACAGCCGAGGACAGTTAGGGGCCAGCCTTTTGGAGACCCCAGGGCAGCAGAGTGGGGAAAGAAATAGGGCTGAAGGCTCCTAGTTCAAAGTTAAAGAGGAAAATCTGATGTGAGCTGAGCACTGCCAAGCAGCAACCACAATATACAGTGGGCGAAGCACCTAATTGTTCGCAGGTGACCACGTCCCTTAACACTTGTTCCAAATTGTGCACTCTTTTAAGTATGCTCCTCTGTCCAGCTACAGATGTGCATGGCCACTTCATTCCTACAGCCAGTCCTGGGCTCTCCACAGCGGGGGAAAGCCTGGCCAGAGGGCTCACAGCAGCCATCACCAAGTGCCCACGGGCACCTGGAGGCAGGCAGGTGAAGCATGTTCTCACCTTGCACTGTCGGGGCCCATGGGCTAAAGCAAGCAGGGATCTGGAAAAAGGCAAAGGGACAGCTCTGCTTGTTCCAGGGTGCTCACCCTACCTGCAGGCGTCACCCTCAGCACCGCTCTCAGGGATTTCCAGGCACTCGTCATTGTCGATGGCCCACTGCTGTCCGGCTGCACAGCACGTCTCAATCAGATCCTTCGTGGAGACTGTGGGTGGCAACACAGACAGAGTCACCACCCTTAGAGGAGGCACTTTGTTCCCAGATTTCCAGAGTCGGCAAATGTAGCGGATGCTGCTGGTGCTGTCCAGACCCCCATTACTGGAAAGGTGACTCACTCACCCCCACTGCTATGCAGGGTGGCAGCTAGCTGTTCACTTCGGAGAGTTGCCAATGAGGTTAAGTCTACCCCATGGGGGAGGAGGCTGGGAGAAGAATGGCCAATCAATGACTGGTGGGGGTGGGAAGCATAGAAAAGCGCTCCCTCAAAGGGGACAGTGTGTGGGGCCACTCACGCTCCAGAGTTCCCTGTGGGATTGGGACATTGGCAAGCTCCTTCCCTGCCCCCTCCCCGGGCAGGTTCTCCAAATGAACCACCACAGGCACAAAACCTGGCTCTGCTGCTTTTTTTTTTTTTTTAAGATTTTATTTATTTATTTTTGAGATAAAGCACATGCACGTGGGAGTACATGAGTGGGGGGGAGGGACAGTGGAAGAGGGAGAAGCAGACTCCCCACTGAGCAGGGAGCCCAATGCGGGGGCTTGATCCCAGGACCCCAGAATCATGACCTGAACCAAACAAAGGCAGATATTTAACTGACTGAGCCACCCAGGCCCCCCTCAGGCTCTGCTTATAAGGAACCTGACCTAAGACACCAAGACAGGACAAGGCATAAGCAACAGCAGGGAGAGAAGTTTAAAACTCATCTAGGAGGGGCACTTGGGTGGCTCAGTGGGTTGAGCATCTGACTCTTGATTTCAGCTCAGGTCATGATCTCAGGGTCATGAAATCGAGCTCAGCAGAAAGTCTACTTGAGATTCTCTCTTTTCATCTCCTTTTGCCCCCCACTCCTACCACATTCACTAGTACTCTCTCTCTCTTTAAAAAAAATACAGAAAAAAACTTCACCTAGGAAAGTTAGTGGAGAAAATATTTGTGGCTGGGAGAGCAGGAAAAGGCAGGGTAGTGGAACGTCTTAAAACTGAAAGGCACAGACCACAGCTTAAAAAAAACAGATGGATTTGCCCACCTTGAAATTAAAATTCTCTGTATAACAAAGAACCCCATGGACATATAGAAGATTGCTGACAGGTTAGGAAACATTTCTGGAATGCCTAAAACTGGCAAAGAACTGCCATTGAGAAAACATAATGATCTCCTGAAAATTAACATAAAAAAACAAACCCAAAGTAAAATACCTGTTTAGGAAAAATCAGAAAGATTTTTCTGATACAGAAAATCATGCCAGGCACATGGCATGATACATGCCATGCACATGTGGGAACCCTCATGTGGGGGTACATGCCAGGCACAGGTGGGAACCCTCATGCCCTGGGGATGGAAGTGGTCACTGGACAGCCAGTCTGGAAAGAGATAAGGCATTGCTGACACACATTGCTGACAAATTAAGCTTACACATCATCCTGGACCCAGTGGCTTTGCTCCTAGCTGTGCATTCCAGGGAAGTCTCCACCCAGGCCCATAATGCAACCACTACAAGGATCCAATACTTTGGCATCATTTGTGGAAGTGGGTGTTCATCAGTGGAGAAGTGACTGAATAGAATTTGGGATGTCCTCCATGGAAGATTCCACAACTGTCAAAAATAACAGACTAGATGTACACACAACAATGTGAAGCTGGACACATATACACACAGCAACATGGAACAGCACAAAAAACACTGGGGTGGAGGGAAAGAAACCACGTGAGATCAGTTAAACAAATTAAAAACACTGTGCACAAAATTACAACACACATTTTGCACATAAGTGAAAAACACACACATGCAAATTAAACAGAAGAGAGCAGTTGCCTCTGGTGGGGCAGAGGTTGGCAATGGGGAAAAGAAATTAAAGGGAATAAATACAGAAATAAAACAAGAGAGAGTCTTACAGAGATAATAACATGCAAGGTGCCAGAAAATGAGTATAATTAACGCAACCATTTGTTTCTGAGGTCTAAAAAAAAATGACATGCAAAGATAAAGCACCTCTAGGCCAAGAGACACATAAAAAGGTGCTCAGTATTAGTAATTATCTAATTACTATCTTGGCAAAGGCAAGTCAAAATCACAATGAGACATCACCTTACACATGTCAGAATAGCTAATATATAAAAAGAAAAACACAAGAAACAGCAAGTGTTAGTGAAGATGTGGAAAAAAGGGAACCCTCATGCATGTTGGTGGGAATGCAAACTGGGACAGCCACTGTGGAAAACAGTATGGAGAGATTCCACAAAAAAAAACGAAATACCCTATGATCCAGTAATTTCACTAGCATTTACCTAAAGAAAACAAGATGCTAATTTGAAAAGATACCTGCACTCCTCTGTTGATGCAGCATTATTTATAACAGCCAAGGTATGATGGCACCATGTGTGCATCTATAAATGAATGGATAAAGAAGATGTGGCACATATATACAATGAAATATTACTTAGCCCTAAGAATAGAATGAGATCTTGCCACCTGCAACAACATGGATGGAGCTAGAGGGTATTATGCTAAGTGGAATAAGTCAGACAAAGGAAAACATACTATATGATTTTATTTAAGTGTGGAATGTAAAAAACAAGACAAAACAAAAAAAAGAACAAAAAAAAAAAAAGAAAACAGACTTAAATACAGACAACAAGCTGCTGGTTGCCAGAGGGGAGGTGGTAGAGGGATAAGTGAAATAATAAAGAGGATTATGAGATACAAACTTCTGGTTATGAAATAAATGAAGATGAAAAGTACAGCGTAGGGAATATAGTCAATAATGCTGTAATAACAGTATATGGTGACTACATTTACTGTGGTGAGAACTGAACAATGGATAGTATTGTTGAATTGATATCTTGTACACCTAATATAACATTGTAACTAGTATCCCTTAATAAAAAATCTTAAAAACCAAAACAAAGGTAAAGCTCACCTGGAGTACCTACACCTATGCTGAGGAGACAGCAAAGTATAATGGAATAACTTTGAGGCTGGGACCACATCTTAGTGCTACCATGTATAGACATTTCTTCTCTCTAAAGACTCAGTGTCCTTCTCTACTATGAGGATCTGTAGCTGTATAACTGCTGAAACCTACAAAGACCTCTAAATGTCCTTGAGCAGTTCACATGACCTAGAAGAGCTGAGGAGCAGCAAATCCACCAATGGATGTCAGCAGCCTGCAAGGTTCCAGGAAAAGAGTGACAGCTCACTAAGAATCATCAGCTTCATTTGCTGAGTGGGCATTTCAAGTTATTGAACTTTTCTAAGTTTTAAGTCCCCCTCTGTAAAAGAGGGAAAATACGTTTCAGTAACAACCTGAAGGCTGTACCAGGAGGAACAAAAACTGTTCTTGACAACAATAATCTACCAGACACAAGTAGCAAATATCACACTCAATGGTGAAACACTAGACACATGTCCCATGAAGTCAGAAATGTGACAAAAATGCCTGACACTGTTTAGTATCGTCCTAGAGATACTAGCAGATGTAATAAAGCAAGAAAAAAAGGCAGTAGAAATATTAGAAACAAAGAGATGATAGGCATTCTTTGTAGATGTTATGGTTTCATCTTTTTTAGAAAATCCAAAGGAATAAAAACTAACACAATATTTAAGTGAATACTAAGGTATAATAGTTATAATAATAATGATAACTATTATTCACTAATAACTATTAACTAATAATAGATACGATGATGATGATGATGATGATAACATGGCCAAAAACAAAATCAAGATATTCAGTTAAGTGGCTTTCCTATATCAGAGTAACAATTAAATAGAAAAGATAATTAAAATCTCATTCAAAACAGAAACAAACCTAGAAATAAATCCATCATAAACATGCTAAATCCACATGAAGAAAAAAAATTGTCTAATAGATATAACAGTATATTTTATTAAAAATCTACCCCTTGTGTCTGGACACAAAGATTCAGTACCTTGAAGACATCTATTCTCTTCCATTTAATCTACAACTTCAAGGCAATACAAAGTCCCAACATACTTTATCATGAAACTTATCAAGCTGATTCTAAAATTCATCCAAAATTGTCTGAGAATACCCAAGAAAAACTCTGAAAAGAAAAAGAGCATATTTTAAAGTCTAATAATTAAAGAGAGAAGGAGATCACCTAGGCAGCTTGTCCCTTCACTGAACAACAGAATTTAGAAACAGAACTATGTACACATGGGAACTTAGTATACGATAAAGATGGCTTTCAATCTCAGTGTGAGAAGGACTGAATATATGAGGTTGGGACACCACACACAAAAATAAATTCCAAATCTAAAGGTGGTATTAAAGGAAAACCGAGGAAAATGATTTTAGGATAAAGAGAACTGTTTTCAAAAGTAAAATCCACAGAAGAATGAAATTGGACCCTTACACCATATACAAAAATCAACTCAAAGTGGATTAAAAACTTAGATGTAAGACCTGAAACTGCACAACTCCTAGAAGAAAACACAGGGGAAAAGCTCCTCAACATTAGTCTTGACAATGAGTTTTGGGGAGACACCAAAATACAAGCAACAAAAGCAAAAATCAACAAGCGGGGGATTACACCAAACTAAAAAGCCTCTGTACAGCAAAAGAAACCATCAACAAAATGAAGAGGCAACCTACAAAATGGGAGAGTTATCAGCAAACCACATACTGATAAGGGATTAATATGCAAAATATATAAGGAACTCATACAATTCGACAGCAAAAAATTTTGTTTAAAAATGGGCAAAGGACTAAAATAGACATTTTTCCAAGGACATATAAATGGTCAACAGGTATGTGGAAAGATGCTCAGCATCACTCATCACCAGAGAAATGCAAAGCAAAACTGCAATGAGATGTGACCTCACATCTGCAAGGGAGGCTAATATTCAAAAGACAAGAGATAACAAGTGTTGGCGAGGTTGTGGAGAAAAGGGAACCCTGTACACTGTTGATGGAAATGTAAATTGGTGCAGCCCACTGTGGATAAAAGTATGGAAGATCCTCCAAAATTAAAAACAGAACTCCCATATGGTCCAGCAATTCCACTTCTGGGATATATATCTGAAAGAAATTAAAGCACAATCTCAAAAAGATATCTGTACCTCTAAGTTTACCGCATTATTTGCAATAGCCAAGACATGCAAACAACCTAAGCATGCACTGATGGATGAATGGTATATCACATACACATATATACATAAATATATAATGGAATATTGTTCAGCCATAAAAAAGGAAATCCTGCCATTTTCACGAACATGGATGGACCTTGTGGGTCTTATGCTAAGCAAACTACGACAGAGAAAGAAAAATACTGTGTGATCTCACTTATATGTGGAATTAAAAAAAAAAGCCAAATTCAAGGAACAGAGTAGTTTGGGGGTTGCCAGAGACTCTTGGGGGGGCGGGGTCTCCAGGGAGACGGTAGGTAAATGTACAAGCTTGCATCCACCTAAGTTCTGGTGATCTAACACACAGGACAGCACCTACATGATACATACTGTATCATGTACTTGAAAGTTGCTAAGAGAGTAAATCTTAACATGTTCTCACCACAAACAACAAAAAATGGCAACTATGTGCCAGTGGTGGACGCATTACTGTAGTAATCACCTCACAATACACATGTAAATCAAATCACCACATTGTATACTTAAATTTTCCCAATATCATAGGTCAATTATATCTCAATAAAGCTGGGTTGGGGGGAGAAATAAAATCCACAAGTAACGGGATCCCCAGCTGGCTCAGTGGTTTAGTGCCTGCCTTCAGCCCAGGGCCTGATCCTGGAGTCCCGGGATCGAGTCCCACATCAGGCTCCCTTCAGGGAGCCTGCTTCTCCCTCTGCCTGTGTCTCTGCCTCTCTCTCTCTTTGTGTGTGTGTCTCTCATGAATAAATAAATGAAATCTTTTTTAAAAAATCCACGAGTAAAAAGGAAAACCTTAATACAATAGAAATATAAAATCCCTGTATAGCAAGAGGCAGCATATCCAACCAGCCCCAGTTACTCTCATCACATCACTCATTTCTTAAGGCTCCTCATAGCATTTATCACTATGTGAAATCTTATTTATTTATGAGCCTACTTCTTCCCTTGTCTCTTTCTCTACAAAGGTACATGAGTCTTTGTGGCCACTGAAAGTGATACCACCATCCCATGCTTAATCTTTTCTCATTACATTCTGGGCAAGCGGAAGTCACACCTCATTTGAATACTTCTGGTACACCCAGGCAGCTTGTCCCTTCACTAATAGCTCAACATCTTTCTTTTCACTGGTCTCAACTCTTACTCCTTCTAAGCCTTCTCTGAGATTGCCTTTCTGAGATCAGGGGATTGTAATCGATCCCTGAGTCTTAGCCAGGGGACTTGAGGTGGGTTCTCTATTGAAATGACTATAACAGCTGAAATGAAGTGTGGGCTGGTAAGGAGCCAGGATCGAGTCCAAGCACTTTCATCCTTACAGTTACAGTGAATGAGTCCTCTTATCTCCCTACGTTACAGATCAGGGAGTGAGTCAGAAGCCCCAAACCTCAGTTTCCCCCTCTTCTCTTCCCCTCTCCAGGCCTCAGCTCCCCTACGTCTGTGGGATGGGCGACTTGATCAAGCTGATCCTGAAGGCCCTGAGACTCTAACCAGCACCAGCCTGAGAGGGGGTTCTGCTTCCCCATGGATTGTATGGTGCTCTCCTTCTGCCCCCTCCTTGATCAGAAGCCAGGCTTCAGTCTGTGTTTGGCAGGCTTCCCACCATTCTCCCTGGCCTTTCCCACCCTGGCTTCCCTCTGTTTCAGACAAAGGAACTCAGAGGCCATGAACCCATGTGCTGGGAGGGCCACCCACTTGGAGCAGGAGGGGGAACTAGTCCAGGGGCCAAGCCTGGTTCTGCGTGGTACTGTCCAAGATGTGGGAGGCAGGGCCAGGCAAAGCCCAACAAGATGTGTACCCCTCGTCTCCTCGTCCAGGAGACACACCCTCCTGCCCCAGCCCAGGGCTTCAGGGCTCAGCCCAGAGGCCCTCTGCTCCCAGTCTCCTTCCTCAACCACCCCATCTGAGGTCCCCAGCTTCTGTCTTTCTCTCTGGTTCTTTTTAGGTTCCCAGGCCCCAACCATTCAGAGTTCCAGTCCTAGGGCTTCCTCCCTTCTCTGTCTCCAGCCTGGCCCTGGCTGATCTCATCCAGCCCCCGAGCTTCAAGTGCCTTGTCCACCTCAACCCCTCCCACACAACTGTCTCCAGCCGTAGTTTTGTGTGCACACACTCAGCTGGCTAAGGAACCACCCCCAGGTGCTCCCTGGTGCTCCCACTGCCAGAACCTGCTCAGCAGCTGGTTGCCCCCAAACCACCTCTCCTCAGGTCTCCCCCGGGCCAGTGAAGGGCCCCCGGCAACCTCAGGACCCTCCTGCACCATCTCCTCATCCCTCACCTCCCTCCATCACTCAGGGGGTGCTTCCAAAGTGCATCTCAGTCCACTGACCTGGCCCCTCACTCTGCCACCGCCTCTTGGTCCAACACAGTCCCTGTTCTTCCGGATGTCCTCCTCCAGGCCATCCTCCAGAGGATGTCAGAATGAGTTCATAGATACAAATCAGACTGTGTCTCTCCTCAGCCTATGGGCCCCCAGTAGTCCTCCTTTCTTTACAAAGACCTGCTGACTGCCTCACCTCACCTCCTTTCTTTTTTTTTTTTTTTTTAATTTTTATTTATTTATGATAGTCACAGAGAGAGAGAGAGAGGCAGAGACACAGGCAGAGGGAGAAGCAGGCTCCATGCACCGGGAGCCTGACGTGGGATTCGATCCCAGGTCTCCAGGATCGCGCCCTGGGCCAAAGGCAGGCGCCAAACCGCTGCGCCACCCAGGGATCCCTCACCTCCTTTCTTTGACTGTCTTTCTCACTCATTCTCTCCACTCCTTCAACTCCTTGGGCTCATTTCTGCCCTAGGCCCTTTGCATGTACTCTACTTTCCACCTGGAATCCTCTGCCCCTTTCCTATGCCCTGCCCTGCCCCTAAACTCTGCAGTGTTGTCCCTTTCCCTTCAGGGCTCTTACCTCCTCGGAGAGGGGCTCCCTGACTTCTATATCTAAACTAAGCTCTATGCCTACCCTTGTCACACCACCCTCCTTAGTCTTGCTCATAACGCCCTGGCCTTCCCCAGTCCCAAGTCAGCTCAGGGAACCCATGGTCCACAGACTCTAATGGAAGGTCACTCTCCTAGACAATGAAGCACCCCTCCCTGGTGTGGGAATCACAGCCCAGAGTCTCATCCAGCTCTCACCTTCTGCCCTAGCCATGCATGCCTCTCCGTGCCACTCTGTCTTTGCACACGCTGGTCCATGTTGGGAATGCCCTTCCCTGCATGGTCCACCTAACCATCCCTGACCAGCCAATCCACATGTAACTCCCTGTCCCTCCATCTCCTGAGCTCCCACTGGCACCCACCTCCAACCCGGGGGAACCAATGACCCCCTCCTCTGACTTCATTCACATTAGCATGTGGTGCATACTTTCACTGTGATGTCACTGTCAGATGACATGCTTGTCTCAACCACCAGACTGAGAGGGTCTCAGGAGCCAAGAATAGGTCTGAGTCTTCTCAGGGCTCCCAGGGCCTGGGGTGGGATGAAGTGTCCCTGGCCCTTGGTGTATACCATCTCAGGAAAGCTTACATCAACAACAAGAAGTTGGATGATTCTCTGGATTTTCCAGATGTGTAAATAGAGTTTAAGATGCACAGGCCAGAGCACAGGCTTAGGAAAATAAGGGAGAAGAACGCAAGCCAGGGCCTGTCCACCTCACTCGTACCATCTCCATGCTGTGATTTCCAGCTGGGGGTCAGAGGTGAGCACAGGCACATCTGTACGATTGCTATGAGCGCAGGCTAGGGGACACGGGCAAGTCACTCATGCTGTGAACCTCCATCTCCTTGCCTGTAAAACAGGCAAATAACCTCTCCCTGCCACACTCCACAAAGAGGGGAGTGTGTGTGAGAA
This sequence comes from Vulpes vulpes, assembly GCF_048418805.1. Lineage (NCBI taxonomy): Eukaryota > Metazoa > Chordata > Mammalia > Carnivora > Canidae > Vulpes > Vulpes vulpes. Next base: position 57,098,015 of record NC_132788.1, on the reverse strand, counting down.
GATTCAGTGACTGGCAAACAACAGGCGCTCAGTAACCAGTATCTCCCCGGTTTTGGCACACAGAAGGTGTTGGAACTACTCTCCAAATAATTAATTAAGAAACAAAGGAACAGATCAATAAATGGATGGGTAGGACAATAGCCCCTTTAGCAGAGGAAGCTGGAGGGGCTTTCAGAAATCCCTCTTCTGCCTTTTCTGCTTTCCTCTGGACTTTGGCGGACTCCCCCATTTCTGGTCACTTTGCCACCTTGCCTGAGCTCTGGCCGAGAGGGTGTGCAGCGTCCCTTGCCTGCTGGCTATTTGCAAGCACGGTGGACAGAAGGGAAAGGGCATCTCCTGCTGTGACAGCTGCAGCCTCGGCCCTCTTTCTGGCCTCCAGGGCCACGGGCCAGCACCACACCATCCTGGCTTCCGAACACTCTGCCAACCATCTGCCTCATAGGCTCCGGCAGGAAGCCCGCCTCCGGCATCCCTGAGCAGCAGAGGGAGAACGAACCCACTCTGGGGAACGATCACCTTTGTCTAATAAAGCAGAAGATCAGAAGATGCCCAGAGCCAATGATACAGCGACCTCCTTTTCAGGTACACACCCAGGTGCCCGTGGTCTCCACCTGGACACCCACAAACAGAAGCTCCCCCAACTGCAAACAACACTAGCACCCCACAACAAGAGAAAAGGGGAATAGCCGAGACAAGACTACACGATGAGAACAAATTTGTTACAACCACACACAACAATATGTATGAATCACAGATGGGGTCTTGTGGGGGGAAGAGGCAAGTCACAGAAGAATACTACAGACGGCCTCGTACAAGGAGTTCAAAGCCAGGGAGAAAAGCAAAACAACTGTGCAGCTCCAAAGGGGGAAGGAACACATGCTCACAGAAGTCGGGCTGGTGGGAAATGTGGAGCGGGTGGGGGTCAGGGCCGGTGGGCCACGGCTTCCATCCCCACCCATGGGTGTGTCCAACGGGTGTCCATCTGCTTTAAACATTCCTTTGCCGCATAAGCCCCATCGGTGCTTCTCTTCACAATAACATTACCGCAAAACGTACTGTGATTAGGAAATTCTAAGACTCAGACTGAAGACTACGAGTATTTTACATCGTGACCCAAAGAGTGATTTATGCCAGACACAAATGGACAAATATTACATGACTCTCCTTATCTAGGGTACCTAGAATAGGTACCTTATCTAGGGTACCAGAGGCTGGGGGGGTCAGGGTTGGACAGGCACAAGATTTCAGTTTAGGAAGACGGAAAAGTTCTAGAAGATGGATGATGTACCATGTGAATGTACTACGTTATTGATGTGTACACCCCAAACTAGTCGAAGTGGCCGATGTTATGTTATGAGCATCTTACTGCAATAAAAAGAAAACAATGCATTGCAATATAAAAAAATAATGTGACCCAGCACTTCCCCAACCAAAAATCTAACCTGCTGACAGACTCCTATCCCCCGTGGGCACAAACATGCATGCCCTGGATGCTTGCTACAGCTGAATTTGTGAGAGCAAGCTCAGAGACAACCAAAATCTCATCAAGAGGGCAGTGATTAAATAACTGCCCACTCTTATGCAGATGTTAAAAAGAATTAGGTAGATCTTCCCACACTTCTACCATATGAAATCTGAATTACTATAAAGGATTAAGAACAGAGGCACCTGGCCGGCTCAGTCGGTAGAGCACGCGACTCTGGATCTCAGGGTTGTGAGTTCATGCCCCACACTGGGCATGGAGCCTACTTAAATAAAAAAATTAAAAAAATAAAAATAAAAAAATAAAAAAAGAATTAAGAACAAAAAGGTCAGTGGTGAAAAGTATGTACAACAAACCACCCCTTATCATTTTAGTGGGCTACACGGACATACGTGATTACTTCTGGAAGGACAGTCAAGACACTGGTAACAGTGGTTGGTTGGTTCAGGGAAGGACCAGACTGTGGGAGGGAGGAAGCACCCTGACATTTCACTATGTCCCCTTTTGTATTTTTTTCTGTGTTTCTTATCTTGTGCAGGTATTGCCCATTCAAGAGACATTCTGTTATAAAAGGATTCTGAGATTCTGGAGATTGTAACCTCCTTTGATCACAGAACAATGAACAATCCGGCCCAGAGGTCACGACCCCTCTGACCACAATTCTTTAGGACTTTAATGCTGCAGAAAAACAGTGCACCTGGCAGGAGGGTGATGAGCGGGCCATCTCCGCCAGCGCTGTTTGGACAGGATGTAGAAGGGGCCTCAGCAAACAGCCCAGCACCGGGGCTTTATGCTCCAGGCAGCCTGGTATTCTCAGGGGCGGAGGGAGTAGGTACCTGCAGACCCTGGGAGTGCCTGGAGTCCTCCTACAGTGACTGTAAAGTAGATAAACAAGGCCTCCTGAACTTTATCTTACTATGCTAGGATCACAGACACAATGGTAACAACAGGAGTTGCTGGGCTGAGCCCACCCACCAGGGCCCACTCAATTCAGCCCCTTAGAGATGCCTTCCTCCACCACCTGGGAAGGGCGGCCCCCAGCCTCCATTGCCCTGTCCAACACGTCCCATCACCCGACTTCCTTGTGTGGGGTGCTTACTGCCTGCCCAGCCCTGCCAGAGGTGCTGGATCGCTCTTGCTGACAGGCTGGAGAGCTGTCTATGGGTTCCCAGCTTGCACCACTGCATCTCCCCTCCAGCTCCAGGAAGAGGCTCCTATGCACACCCCCATTCTACAGATGGGCAGACAGCAGCCCCAAGAGGAGGCACCACTTGCCCCAGACCACATGCCCAGCCAGGGGCAGCCGCAGGATCCTGGGGCAGCTGCATGCTCCAGACAGCAGGCTCCTGAGCAGAGCATGGAAGCAGGCAGAGGAAAGGGTGAGGAAGGAGGCAGGTGGGGGAAATTAAAATTCCTCTGCAGTAGCTACTCCAAGGGAAGCAGGAGCCCCCGCTCATCAGGCTCCTTGCCCAATCTCGACATGGGCAGAAGAGACCTACTTATACTGTCCCTTGATTACTGACAAAGTCAACAAGACAGTGGGGGAAAGATGGCCTTTCCAACACCTGGTGTTGGGTGAGCTGAAAATGCATTGGAAAAAAAGAATGAATTTTGATTCCTACTTGCACTACCTAAAGAAACAAATCTAAATAGAATCAAATGTGAAAGGTGAAACAAGTTAAAATGTCTAGAACATCACATAGGAAAATAACTTCGTGACTTTGGGGTAGACAAAGATTTCTGTAAAAGAACACAAAATACACTAACAAAAAAATAAAGATCAATAAACTGCATTTCATTAGAATTGGGCATCTGTCTGTGTTCCTCAGAAGACAGCATTTGCAATGTACTCATCACATACCATCATTAAGAAAGTGGAAAGATGGGGCGCCTGGGTGCCTCAGTTGGTTAAGCATCTGACTCTTGCTTTCATCTCAGGTCACGATCTCAGGGCAAGTGGGATCAAGTCCCACATTGGGCTCCATGCTCAGCACAGAGTCTGCTTAAGATTATTTTCCCCTCCTTCTACCTACGCCCCTGCTCCTTCCCCCACTTCCACGTGCCCTCTCTCCAAAATAAATAAACAAAAAAATTTTTTCTAAAAAAAGAGAAAGTGCAAAGAAAAATCATGCAATAAAACAAGGTAATATGTGATCCAACAAAAGACACACAATCAGAATACATAAAGAACTCCTACAAATCAGTTAGACAAAGAAAGCCAATTTTAAAATGAGCAAATGACAACAAAATGGCCCAACAGTAATACGAAAACATGCACAACATCATAAGTTATGAGAAACTGCAAATTCAAGCCAGAACAAGATGCAACTACACATCCACCAGGTCGGCTAAAATGAAAAGGAATGAAGACGTCCAGTGTTGGCAAAGATATGAAGTGACTGGAACTCTCTCACTGCTAGTGAGGATGCAAACTGGTAATAAACTTTGGAAAAATGGCCGAGTCAGCTAGTCCACTCCTAGGTATATATCCAACATGAATGCCTACATCATCCAAAAGACCTCAACAAGAACGTTCACGGCAACTGTATTTATCACAGCCAAAAACTGAAAACAGCCCAAATGTCCACCTACACTAGAATAGATAAATAAATCACTCCACAGTGGAATAAAGAGCAATCTTTTTAAATGAACTACTGCAACAACATGGGTGCATCTCAAAACACATTACCTTGAGCTAAAGAAGTTAAATGCAAAATATCATATGGTTTCCATTATACAAAATAAATTCAAGGATAGGCAAGATGGTGATAAAAGTCAGCATCATAGTTTCCATGGGGGAGAGTGTAGAAATGGCTGAAAGGGGCACCAGGAAAACTCTGGAATGCTTGAAGTGTTTTATATCTTGATCTGGGTGGAGCTGCCTAGGTGTATTCCTATGTGAAAATCCACTGAGCTGTTCTATTAAGATCCATGTGCTTCACATAAATCACACTTTATAAAGAGTACAATAAATAAAAATATAAGGTAAAAAGCTGTCAAAGGAGTGCTGGTATATTAATCAAGATTTAAAAATACTCAAGGGTATCTACGGCATACTTTAGTACAAACTTATAGAAAGAAACTCAGAAGATAATAGCAACTACATATAAACCAAATAATGTCTAATCGGCCTTGATTAGATAGGACTTTACAAAACGAGCTCTGCAATGTTCTTCGGGGACAAGTGGAGAAATAAGAATATGGTCTGAGAATCAGATGGCTTGAGGGAATTAGTAAATGTGTTGAGTGTAGGATCATGGTGTAAAGTAACATGAGAGAATGTCTAGTTTTTTTTACAGTCCCATCACATAGTGTCAAGACTGAAATGTTTCCATCACACATTCACACATGTGTGGTGCGCACACACACTCCATCTCAAATGAGAAACAGCAAAACCTGAACAACTATCCCGCCAAGACTTCTTCCCTGGGCCTCCTCCCCTGACAGCAGCCCCACCGAGCATCCACCTCAGCTGCCTGGTGTGGGCTGGGTTCTCAGGAGAATCCTGGGAATCAGGGTGTTGCGGCTGGTGGAGCCACAGATATGAAGGGGGCTCTTTGGTGGGCTTTGTCGACGTGGAGGGACTATGAGGTCCCAGGGCATGTGGCTGCAGCATGGTCTTTGGAAAGCTTTGGGAGGTGGGAGGTGGGAGGTGGGAGGTGAATAGTAGGACGATCCGATCCGTGCAGTAGGAGGGCCCTCCACAGCTTTCCAGGGAGCAGGTCGATAGGGTGTGTGTCTCTCATCTGCATTTTAACTGGCCATTTCTGCTTAGAATTTTCCATTTGGATGAGAAGTCGATTTCATGCAGAAAGAGAGGAGTAGTGGGCAGCCAGGTGGCTCAGCGGTTTAGCGCCACCTTCGGCCCAGGGCGTGATCCTGGAGACCCAGGATCGAGTCCCACATCGGGCTCCCTGCATGTGGCCTGCTTCTCCCTCTGCCTGTGTCTCTGCAGAATAAATAAATAAATAAATAAAAATTTATTTGTGTGTGTGTCTCTAATGAATAAATAAATAAAATCTTTTAAAAAGAGAGAGAGGAGTAGTTTGCACAAAACTGGCTGCCCTGATCAAGAACGGTGCAAAAACTCTTAATAAGCTCAATTCTGTTCAAAGGGAGTATGTGGAACTGGCATTATTTTTCAGAGGAAACCACGCTAGAAAGAGTCGCTAGACATAGAGACCCTGGAGGCAAACCCTGAAAAGCTGCTTGGGACCAGCCCCATCTCCAGAGAAAATAATCTTCCCAGAATAAGGGCAGGACAAAGATCCAAACACTGGGACACAAGAGTGGGCAGCTCACATTCTCAGAATGAACCAGTCACTGGAAGAGCGCTCCTGAATTAGATGATGGCAAACAGCTTTCTAAAATAGTCCGTGTAAAATAAATAAATAAATAAATAATAAAAAAAATAAAAATAAAAATAAAACAGTGCATGTGACCAAGGGCAGAGGCCCATTACAGTCCCTCACCGAGGCCTTCATCTAAAGGAGAGCTGTCTCCTATGTGGAATATAAGAAAGAGTGCAAGGGGCCATTAGGGAAGCAGGGGAAACTGAGTGGGGAAGAAATCAGAGAGGGAGACAAACCAGGAGAGACTCTTAACTCTAGGAAACAAACTGAGGGTTGCTGGAGGGGAGGTGGGGGGTATGGGGTAACTGGGTGATGGACATTAAGGAGGGCACGTGATGTGATGAGCATTGGGTGTTGGAGGCAACTGATGAATTACTGAAAACTACATCTGGAACTAATGATGTACTATACATTGGCAAACTGAACTTAAATTACAAAAATAAAATAAAAGGAGAGTCTACCCACCCAGCTGCTGCCCCAGCTGCCAAGTGGAGCAAGCTTGATAAAGAATAAACAGAAAGCCAGTCATCCTCTGGTCAGGTCTCTACCTCTGGCCCAGACCTCTGCCCGGCACTCCAGACTTGCATTCCCACTGTCAAGGCTGTGTCTCTACCTGACTGTCAGCAACTGGCCCCAACACCTCCAGAAAGAGACTTGGGAGTAGCTGTTGCCCACAGACTTGGGATCACCCATCTGGGGAAGTGTATCTTCCCCAAGCCAAGCCTGGGAGGTGTGGCACCCTGGAGAGATCCTAATCTCTCCCCAGCCACATCCCTATGGCCATCACCCATTGCACCTGCTGCCTGTCCCCATCTGTCCCAGATCTGCCTGCCACCCTGTTCCTCTACTGACACGTACCCCGGGCAGGCATAGCCACCTCTACTGAAGACCACAGCTCCTTCAGAACCTCAGCTCTTGCCAGGTTCCCCTTCAGACCTGAGAGTGACAGCTTCCACGGCTGCCAGCCCAGGCGCTGTACCATGGCCCGCTGGTCCCCAACCCCACCCTCACCTGTACATGTGGCCTCTTCATGAAACTCTCTTCAGTTGCCCGTCACATGTGCCACTTCTGTTTCCCGTACTCTGACTCCACTGGGCAGAAGGTCTGCAGGGAAAGCATGCTGGGCTGGGAGTCAGGACTCTGGGGCCCACCCTCTGAGCTCACGGAGTCTTTGACCAGCCCCTCACCCACCTCTGGGCCTCTGTGTCCTAGCTGCATCATTAGGGGTGGGAAGGGGTGGGGAAGTTGGTGCTCTGTGAGACTAAACCATAGCAGCAACCTGGTACTCACTGCATACTTTACCAGTGCTTTAATATAATCTGAATTAATTGCCAACATTTACAAATTGGGAGCTTTCATATAAAATTCCAGATTCCTGGCTTCTTTTGGAAAACCCAAAGTTATAGGCCACGCTGGCCTCCCCTGCCCCAGGGTAACAATTGGAGCTGGGGAGCAGCTGCCCCTCAGCATTTGCCATTCCAGGCGTCTTCCTGGTCCCATGGTCCAGGCTTCGTGGGTCCCCATTGGCCAGCAGCTCTCATCCTCCAGCTGCCCCACCTCAGGCATCTGGCTTTGCCTCCCCATCCTGTGTGTTCCAAAGTTCTGCTCATTACAGCAGGTACATCTACCCCAGGCTGGGGTGGGGGGGTAGTCTCCTTTCTGGTTCCCCCTGGCGCCCTGGTTCAGAGCACATGACCTGTAAGCATGTCGTGAGTGAGCGGGGCAGATGAGAGGGTGGGGGCTGCAGGTGAAACAAGACAGCTTCTCTCACTCTCCCCCGCCCAACCTCTGCCCTCTCTCAGGGGCTGGGAGCCCTCTGTGCCCAGGCAGGCAGCTCCATGCAGCCAGACTGTGCTCTTGAGCCTCCTCCACCCTCCCCCACATGGATCCCAGAGAATCCCAGAATTCCAAACTATGTGCTAGGGAGGGTTCCTGAGACTGAGGGTACATGCAGAGCTTGGGGTCTGCTGACCTCCCCCTGGATGTTACGTGTGCCTTGTGGTTCTATGACATGGGGCAGTCCCAGAGCCCTGGTCTGCTGGCAGTGGGAACTATATACCATTGCCAGGCAATTGGGCAAACCATGGAGGCAGTCAGGGCAAAGGGCTAGAATCAGTGGTTGGCAAAAGTCTGCTTGCTTCATCTCCCTCAGTGGCCCTGGACAATTCACTTAACTCCCCTATGTCTCAGTTACCCTACCTCTAGTGACAGGGGTGTCACAAGGCTTAACACACTGATGCACATCCAGTGACCAGCACAGCACCTGGCATGTAATGAACGCTTCCCTATGCAGGCCAGCCCTGTGACGGTAAAGGCGGAGACCACTTACAGAGCAGGGAGTGTGTTCCCTCCCCATTTCTAGGATGTCAGCCTCACAGTCAGGCCATGACCCTGAAGACAAGACGTCAGGCCCAGGCATTTGCTGACTCAGCTGGCAGGTGCTGGAACAGAAGTATAGAGCGGGGAGGGAACAGCCAGGGAGGGACACTGCACTGCACATCTGCAGGCAGCCAGAGTGACAGCACAGGGGAGGGGAGCAGAAAATAAATACCCCCCACCCAACCCCACTAGGCCTGGCCCCTCTGCTTTCTCACCAGCGGGGAAAACTCCTGGCCACCAGAAAAGATGCACATCTGTTCACTTAGGCAAAGACACAAGTCCATAGCCCAGGCCCTAGAGTGCAGTGGCCCTCTGACACAGGAAAGACAGGAACTCAGTCCCAAGCAGCTGCTCTGTGCGGGCTGACATTCCTTCTCCTAATCCTCTCAACAATCCTGGGGTGGTAAGATCACTCTCCCATCTTACAGATGCAGAAACTAAGGCTCAGCTGGAGGGCACACAGCCACAGTGGCAGGGGCAGGATTCATACCCAAGGATTCACCCTCTGAGGACCAAGCTGGCTCATCCCCAGGGCAACTGGCCCCAAGCCCATTTTCCCAGCATGGAGACCCTAGAGTGAACAAGGAGGGCCCAGGAGAACTCCAGCCCACACAATGTTGACCTCAGTCTACAGGACCATCCCCCTCAAGGCCACAGATGCCGTAGGACAAAGGACGCAGAGGCCACACGAACTCCTGGCTGGGCTTGGAAGAGCTGCTGGAAGGCAGATGATGCTGACACTGCCCTCAGGGGAGCCCTGAGCACAGACCTCTCAGCTCCAGTTCACTGAGGCACCCAGGATTCTGGAAGGTTCAGAGTACAAGAGGCCAAAGGACCTGGTTAAGCCTCAGGACAGCCACATCTGCTGTCGCAGGCTCAGTGTATGAAGGGGAAGGAGCCCAGAGCGCAAGGGCTGCTGCCCTCCCGACAGAGACCCCAGGGCTGGAATCAGTACCCAGGACACCAGCTGTGAGTAGAGCCCTGCTAGGAGACAGACCCCAGCACCTGGTGCCCAACATCAGCCTTCTTCCAACTGAGAACACAGCTATAGGAGGGAGCGTCTGAAAGCCCATTTTACAGATAAGAAAACTGAGGCCCAGGCAATAATATGATCTGCCTAAGGTTACATAGCTAGCGAGGGGAAAAGCCTGTTCAAGCCTGGGAAGCTCCATACCAAGTCTACCAAAGGAGGCAAGCAGGAAATCCAGACATGCCTTGAGCTCAGCCGACCTGGGTCAGACCTGGCCTCACCACTTATTTGCTGCTGGACCATGAGCCAAACAAACGTTTCCCTCCTGGGAAGGGGAGAAGGGACTCACTGTGAAGTCGTTTGGGGACCAACTGAAATGAGGTCCATGGAGCACCCAGCCTATAGCTCATCAGTGCACGGACAGCCCCAATTTTCCTCCCCTCCTCTACACGCACCCTTCGCAATGGGACTCCACAGCAGTTCCCAGCAAGAGAAGCCTTTGAACTTGGGCCAGCCCCTAACTGGCCGGCAACAGAATGTGGCAATAGATATGGTTCTACTAGTTCTGAACCTAGGCCCAGGCACTCTGTGTTCTTCTTCTCGTTTTTCATCTGGAGCCCCGTTTCTGAGGCAAGAATGAGCCAGGGATAACCAGCTTGAAGGGACAGAGGACACAGAGTAGAGATAAGCCATCCTGGCAGAGGCCGTCCCACACCTGCCGGCCCCAGCAGAGCTGCCAGCCGACCACAGACGCTGACGAGCATGAGCCCAGCTACCATCTGCCGCTCCCGGCCCAGGGCTGTGGAGCCCAGCTATCCCGACAGCAATAATGGATAGGATGGGAGCAAAAATGAATGTCTACTTTGTGGTTACTTGCTGCTCACGTTACTATGGCAATAGATCATTCATATCATGACCAAGGCGTGTCTGCAGCAGAAGAACTGGCACGGGTTTGGCGAGAGCGCCAGAAAAGCCAGGCGGTAGCCCCACGTAGCTTTGGTGGGAGTGTGGTCAGACTTACTGAGGACTCCTTGGCCAAGGTGGGTGGGGGAGAGCAAAACTCATGTGTTAACTAAAACCACCCCAGGATACCACCTCCCTCCTCCCGGGCTGGCCTGTGGAGACCATTCTATAGCACCTTGCTTCATTTTCCCCTTAGTGCCTACCACCATATACCATAAATTTTACATATTCATGTGATTAATTATGTGCCCCCTCAAGCCCACTAGAGTGGAAGCTCCATGAGAGATGGGAATTCCACCCATTTTAATTATGGTGCTGTGTCCCCAGCCCCTGGAGCAACGCCATAGGTACTCAATAAATATCTGCCGAATAAATAACAGGGAAAATGCATTCTCATATATCACAGGTGTGAGCAAAATCTGGCACACCTTTCAAAGGAGGACAAATTAACATCTACTGAGGTGACAGATACGCATCCTCTGTCTTCTAACGCTGAGCACACAGGAGCCAGTACCTCCCAAAAGAAAGGTGTGCCAGTGATCAACAGAAGGCTGGTTCAAGCAGGTGCACAGAAATACACTTCCTAATGGTCCCAGACTTGACACAACCCCAACACCTCTTGACAGGAGAATGAACAACCAAACTGGAGTCCATCCATATGATGGAGAACCCCTCAGCAACCAAAGGGACCAACGACAACACATGTAACCTCAGAAATGCTGCGCTGAGCAATAAAAGCCAGATATGAAAGAGAACAGACTCTGGTTCTGTTTAGAGAAGTCAGAGAGCAGAGAACTAACATCTGCTGTGAGAAGTCAGGGCAGTGGTTCCCCCAGGACAGGCAGGCACTCAGGGGCGCCCTGGCTTGTCTTGTGATGTTTCATGATCTGAGCCCCTGTCACATGGGTGTGTTCATTTGTGAAAACGTATTATTGAGCTGTATGCTTCTGTTAGGTTATTGATTATACTTTAATAAGTTCACAAAATATATAAATATAAATAAAAATATAAATATAAATATAAATATATATACATATATAAAGAAATGCACATGTACATGGATACAGTGCTCCACACCAGGGCACAGCAAAAGATATTCACTAGACCACTGCTTTTTAATTGTAGAAAGCTAGAAAGAACCTAAACATCCATCAGTAGGGACTGGAAAGTAAAGCTGAAACAAGTGTACAGTGGCACGCTGGCTGGTCAGGGAACTCTCCGCATACAAACAAGGAAAAATCCCAAGACACGCTGTCAAAGGAAAAAAGCACAGGACAGAACAGTGTCATAATATGCTCATATTTGTGGACTGACCAGTGGTTCTCAAGCAGGGTCCTAGGCCCTAGAGGGTCTCTGAGGCTTTTCCAGGCATCCATGAGATCAGTGTTATTTTCCTAACAACACTGCATCAGTTGCCTTCTTCATGCTTTTTCTCCCATGAGTATATGGCAGAGTCTTCCAGAGACAACATGACATTGGGATGGTGTCATCACTTTAATGGCTAATGGGACATGTGCTTATGTGTTCTGTGTTTTCTAGAATTTTCTAAAGTTAAGTTGATGAAAAGATGATTACCATCAGGAGTCATCAGAAAAAATGCAAATCGAAACCTCAATCAGATATCACTTCCCGCCCACGAGGATGGCTATACTCACTCAAAAGGACACGACAGTAAGGGGCATCCGGGTGGCTCAGTCTGTTAAGTGCCTGACTCTGGATTTCACGGCCCAGGTTGTGATCTCAGGGTTATGAGATCCGAGCCCCAAGACAGGTTCCTTGCTGGGCATAGAGGCTTCTTACAATTCTGTCTCCCCACCCCCGAACGCCCCCAAAAAGAGAAAAGAAAGACAGTAACAAGTGTTGACGAGGATGTGGAAAGTCAGAACCCTCGTGCCCCGCTGGTGGAAATGCAAAATGGTATGGCTGCTGGGACAAACAGCAGGTAGCTCAACTGCCAACTGAACGTACAGTCACCATACGACCGAGCAGTCCTCGCACTGGGTTTACGACCAGGAGAGACAGACACATCTGCCTAGACCGGAGTACATACGGAGTATCAGTCACATCCAGAAGGTGGAAACAATTCCGTCGATGGATGCATGGATAGAAAACACAGGACATCCATGGAATGTTATTCAGCCATAAAAAGGAACAAAGTACTGACGCATGTCGCAACATGGATGAACCCTGAAAGCATTATGCTAAGTGACAGAAGCCAGTCCCCGAAGACCACATTTTGGATGACTCCACATCCAGGAATGTCCAGAATATGCAAATCCACGGAGACAGCAAGTAGCTGTAGCTTGGTTGCTGGGGGCAGGGGGCTGGGAGGAGGAAATGGCAAGTGGCTGCTACTGGGTGTGGGGTTTCTTCTGGGAGTGATGAAAATGTTCTAAAACTGGAGTCCAGTGATCTCTGCACAACTCTGATAAAAACTACTGAACTATACACTTTAAGGGGAGACTTGATGGTGCGTGAATGTATCTCAATAAAGCTGTTCTGAAAGATAGAGGACAGTTTTAAAAATAAAATACAGAAACCCACCACAGGCCTAGCCCTGCCCCTGCCCCATTTCCTTCCAGTGCTCTGTGCTCTGGGGCAGACACCAGGAGGGCCCAGCCAAAGCCATGCAGACCCACTTGTGCCTCCAGGTCCCCCATGGGAGCCATGAGCCCATCCCTCCACTAGGAGCCTGCAGCCCCTGTCCAGCTCTCTTGTGACCTCCAGAAAAGCCCCCTCCCCTCTCAGGATCCCAGTTTCTCATCCATAAAAGAGAATGACCACACATGCCATAAGGTGAAACTCTATGCCCTGACAGGTACCCCCAGTACAGGACCTGACCCAGCTGCCAACCGGAGCCAGGCTGGTGATGAAACCAAGAACAGCTTGCCCAGCAAACTGCAGAGCACCCACCCAGTCTGAAGGGTGGGGAGCCCTCTCTCAGCAACCCCAACGGCCAGCCTGTGGCACATGGGCCTGGTGTGCCCACAACTGCCAATGTTCTGGGAAAGCTGGAGAACTGAGATATATGTGAAATAGAAGATTTCAAATTATTCACAACAAAATTCTACTGCTTATAAAGATGCTTTGCAGAAAGAAGCTAACAGTGGACTGAGGAGAGGAGCGTGCGCCACATTAACAGGACAGTGGGCAGAGATGCAGGCAACGCTGGCCTGTGTTCTTGCTCCACGCAGGCCTGGCTCCTGACATGTTCGTCCTCCCGACAGCCTCAGGCACTTGTAACCATGCCATTTTGTCAACAAAGAGACTGGGCTCAGAGGGGTGACGTCCCAGGCCCCAGATCATACAGTGAGTGAGTGGTGGGCTTCAGACCAGGCCTAACTGTGGATGTGGGGAGCCCAGGCCCCCGGGTTGCCTGTCCTATTGCTCTCAACAGGCCCCATACAGCCCTAAGCATAGTCAGATACCCCATTTCAAGGCCCCGTGGTTTGGGGTGAGGAGAGGAAGGGCTGGCTGAGCCCTCCTATTGGCTCTCCTGGCCGGGGCTCTGCTGAAGAGCAGGGCCGCAGCCTCCATGGGGCAACTCCATCCCCTGCCTGCTCTGGGGGCCTGGAGCTCTAACAGGAGGTGATTGTGTTGCACGGGATATGAGCTCAGGTGTCCGAGGTCGCAGCCTGCTTCCCTCAGGCCCCACACAAATCTCCCACAGGCCAAGACTAGAGAAGAGAAGGCAGGGTCTGCAAGGATCCTCCAGGGACAGGAGAGTCTGGGCAGGTCCCTCTCTCCTGTGCCCCTGGAGTCACAGCCTGGTGGTTATGGGCGAGGCTGGGGGGTGCTGGGCAGGGGAGAGGGGGTGCTGGAAACCCACAGACATTGGGAAGGCCCATTGCCAGTCCTGTGTTCTCGTCCTAGCACCCAGAGGGAGCACTGCACTACCCAAATAAGATCATACCACCTCCTGCCTTGCACCTTCAATGGCTCTCCACTGCTTTTGGACAGACTCAAATATTCACCTTGAGGATCAATACCATCATGGTCCCTACCCCTCCCCAGGTTCATACCACTCACATAGCCTCCTTTCAATCTCATGTACTCCCTCCGACTACAGAGCCTTTGCATGTGCTGTGTCCTCTGCCTGGAGCACCCTCCTCTCTCAGCTTGCAACCTATCACTCAGTCAACAAGCCCTAGTGCTCAAACATTACTTCCCCCAGGAAGCCTTCCCTGATCCCCAGAAGAAGTCAGATCCCCCAAGCCAGGCTTAGAGAGCACATCCACCTCTGTCCTCACCCCTAGTCATGGCTCAGAACGTCACACTCATGTGACTATTGGGCTATCTCTCCCTCTAAACCGTGAGCTCCCCAAGGGCAGGGACTGTGCGGGGTTTTGTTCTACACTGTATGTTCAGCATCTGTCACGGCCCGTGCCCACACCGGGCACGCAGAGACGACAGAGATGAAGACATGAAGAAACACGTGGGAAATCTGGATCTACCTCCACTCCCTGTGCATATGTTCTCCGACAAGGGGCCTGATTCCTCTGCTGTCAACGAGGGATGGGGGTGGCAGTGAGGATTAAAGGGGTTAATTATCACAGCACCTATAACGGTGCTGGCGCAAGTCACAAGAACTACAAAGCATCTGCAATGGACAGAGTTATTTGGGTTTTAAAGTTTCTCTGTTAACCAGAATGTCAAAGCATCCAAAGACCCCTGCCCTGCAGAAGCTGGTTACTTGAGGGTCCCGAGGAAGGGGCCCCTTTCCTGCCAAGAGGTCTGGGGGCTCACTGAGGTTTTGCTGGAGACCTTCCCAGGAGGGAGAAACTTGGACTTCCTGAGGACCACCTGCCCCAGGGCGCCCTCCCCTGGGACCCAGAAGGGCAGCGGGAAGAAGTCCCTGGCTCCCGCCCTCCGTCCTGCCACCCCAGCAGTAGGCGGGGAGGGCCATCTCACAAAGTCCCCTGAGTGACAACAGACATCGGACCCCCTCTCCCCGGCCCAGGGAGCCGGGCATGTGGCTTCCATTAGGCCACATCTGGACATGCTCAGAGGCAGCCAGGATCCCTGGCACAGCTCCGGCTCAAAGACAGGACCCCCACCCCAGCCGGGCCTGGGGCAATGGCTGGAAACCTCCTTCTCCAGGCCCCAGGGCTGCCATGGCAACATGGCGAGGGTCATTTCCGGCTCCATGGCCCGCCTCTCAGCTAGCTCCACTGGCGGGCAGGGCAAAGCTACCTCCCCGGCTACTCCCCACTAAGAGCCCCTCGGTCACTAGGGATGCCCAGCCCTCCCCCCACAAGGTCCCCACTTCCTGGAGGATGCTCCATCGGGCCCCTGACCCCACCCATCAGGCTTTCCACCACCCACCCTTCCTGAGCTGCGCGTCCTCAATTATGGCCATGAATAAATCTCTGTGTGTGCTTGTCCACTGAACACCCTCAGGAGGGGAGAGGCTGGCTGTGCTGCCCCATTCACAGGCGCAGCCCCAAGCACAGACAGGGGCCCACAAACATCTCTTGAAGAAGCAAACAGGTAAAGGGGCAGCCCAGGTGGCTCAGCGGTTGAGCTCTGCCTTTGGCCCAGGACGTGATCCTGGGGACCCAGGATCGAGTCCCCCACTGGGCTCCCTGCATGGGGCCTGCTTCTCCCTCTGCCTGTGTCTCTGCCTCTCTCTGTGTGTCTTTCATGAATAAATAAATAACATCTTTTAAAAAAAGAAGAAGAAGAAGAAGTAAACAGGTAGAATGAAGAGTGGAGGGTGACAACCAGTAGCTAACATTTTTAATTACTCAGCAAGAGCTAAGCTCCGCGCCAAGCACTGGACATGAATCAGCTCATTTAATCAAGATGCCCCCACAAGGCAGGGACTCACCTGCGGCTTACTAATGGAGAAAAGGAGGCACAGAACTGTAAGCCACTTGCCCAAGCTGAGCAGTAGTGGAGCAGAGCATGGGAGCCGGCGGGTGACAGCTGGACATGTGGTATGGAGAGGAGGAAAGGTGGGTGGGGGTGGTCAATGGCAGGCTAGCCCTTGTTGATCTGGCCAGGGCCAAGCTCCCCTGGCTCGCAACTTCCCACACCTTCCTTTCCTTGCACACCAAAAAAACACAGCTGCCTGTCCATGCCCTGTTAATTAGCTCTGGGCTTTGCATGTGCTAGGCCCTGCACCAGGACAGCCCTCAAATGGGGTGGGGGACAACAAATCAGGGGGCCTCTGGCCCAAGCAGCCCTCATCAAAAGCCACACCTCAAAATCCATTTGAGAAAGCACAGGGCAGAGGAAAAAATAACCAGGGCTCCTGAGAACAAAGTCAGTCTCCAAGATTCCAAAGGCCCAGAACCACAGAGAGGCCTCTGGAGCTAGAGGCGGGGGTGAGGGGTGGGGGCTGTGTCTATTTTGAAACCCTGGGAGGTTGCAACCCAAACTCGCTGCATGCACCATGCTCCAGAGCCAGGCCCGCAAGCTCTCCCCGGGCACACATGTACTTCATTACAGCCCCCAGCTCACCCCACGCATGCTCCCCACATCCTGCAGGCTCAGGGCTGGGTAAAGAGGAGCCCCCTAGTTCCAGCCCACCAACTCCCACTCTGCAACCTGGAGCTATTAGCCACACCTCTCTGACCTTGACGCGCTCAGTTTTAAAGAAGGAGCCCACCTCCCCAGCTTGCAGAAAGGATCAAATCACAGAAATGGGGCCTGGCACCTAGGAGGTGCTAAGCAAGGGCGAGCTCCATGCCCTACTCACCATAATTGGGCTGGAAGGAGAGCCATCTTGGCTGGCAGTCGTGGGGGGCTGATCCTCCCACTAGGTCAGGAGGAGCCTGCAATTTCACCCCCTCACTGCGTAGGTACAGGCTTTATGCAGAGTCTATGCCCAGCAAGGGCTATAGTACTTGACAGTCGGGAAAACGGGGCCCCAGCCAGGTAAAAGACCTGCCCAAGGCCACACAGCTGTGGGCAGAAGGGTGGGCTGCAGAAATTCCAGAGCCCCCTCATGCCCCCTCCTCCAGGAAGCCTTCCCAGATACCACCCAGGCATCCCACCCTCGCTGCCCCAGGCCTGTGGACATGGGCCGTAGTGGTCCATTTCTGCCTCCCCAGGGCCCACCAGGGCCTGGTCACAGTTAATGCCTAATGAAGGTTTATAGAGAAGGTTTACATACGAGATTGAACAAGACATAGATTCTCAGCTATAAGGAGGGATCTCTAGACGAGCAGACAACTGCCTAAGGTACCCTAAGAGGTGAGGCAGGGAACCGGAGAGTGGGAGTGGTGACGGGATCAGACAAGGCATAAAGATTCAGGGAAGGCTTCCTGGAGGAGGGCAGGGAACAGTGTGAGCAAATGGGTGGAAGAGAGGGGATATGTCAGTATAAGGTGTTTATGGGATGGCAGGGAAGTTAGGATGAAAAAGGATGGTAGAGGCGATGGCCAGAAAGCCCCCAGCGATTCGCTCATTTATTTACTCCATTATTTACAGAGAGCCAACTGTGTTGCCAGGCCCTGCTGGAGGCCGTTAGGCATAAGCAGGGACCAGCATATGGTCCCTCCACTCATGGCACTAACATTCCAGTGGGGGTAACAATGTTAAACAACTTAACTAAGTGCTATAATGTCAGGTATTGCTAGGAAAAATTAAGCAGGGTAAGAGGACGGTGGAATGCTCTTTTAACTAGATGATCAGAGAAGGCCTCCCTGTGTAGGTAAGCTCGAAAAGAGAGCTTAATTAAAGGAAGGAATGAGTCACATGGACACCTGGGAGAGCATTTCAAGAGCAAGTGGCAAGTGCAAAGGCCCTAGGGCTGGAAGGTACCTGAAAGGGGCTAGGAGGCCAGTGCTAACCAGAGTGGGTAAGGGAGAAGCTCAGTAAGAGCTGAGTGTCTATGCTCCACCCCCAATGTCATATGTCAAAAGCCTAACTGGGGGGTGGGGGGCCTGGGTGGGTCAATTGGTTAAGCATTGGCCTTCAGCTTGGGTCATGATCCCAGGGTCCTGGGTTCGAGCCCCACGTCCAGTTCTCTGCTCAGTGGGGAATCTGCTTCTCCCTCTCCTCCTGCCCTCCCTTCGCTCGTGTTCTCTCTCTCTCTCTCTCTCTCTCTCTCTCTCTCAAATAAATAAATAAAATCTTTAAAAACAACAAAACCCTAACAGGGATGGTATGTGGAGACGAACCTTTGGGGATGTAATTAGGCCATGGGGGTGGAGCCCTCATGATGGGATCAGTGCCCTTCTAAGAAAAGAGGCAAGAAAACCAGCTCCTTCTTGGGATCTCTGGGTGGCTCAGTGGTTGAGCACTTCAGCCCAGGGCGTGATCCTGGAGTCCCGGGATCGAGTCCCATGTCGGGCTCCCTGCATGGAGCCTGCTTCTCCCTCTGCCTGCGTCTTTGCCTCTCTCTCTCTGTGTGTGTCTATCATGAATAAATAAAATCTTTAAGATAAGAAAAACCTGCTCCTTCTCTATGTGTCTCAGATGAGCTGCACCTTCACCTACCACTCAAGGAGCAGAGGGCCCTCACCAGACACCACGTCTGCCGGCACCCTCATCTTGGACTTCTCAGCTTCCAGAACCATGAGAAATGCCTGCTGTCTAAGTCCATGGCATTGTTGTGACATCAGCCAGAACAGAGTAGGACAAGGGTGACAGAGAGTGGTCTGGGAGGTCATGGGGCTGACTGCGGCAGAGCCCGCAGCCCTGAAGAGAGCCTTGGCCTCTACTTCGAGTAGGTGGGAGCCCCGGCAGGGTGCTGAACAGAGCAGGGACGGGAATGACGTGTGTGTTGACAGGACCCCTGGCCGCATGGGGCGGCAGCCCTGCTACTGGGCTCTCACGAGGAGCCTCCACGGGAGACCACATCTCTTCTGCTGTCCTCTCAGAGACCAAGAACACAGCCGTGCCCAGGTGCTACTGTCAGACAGGATGGGAGTAAGCAGCTGCACCACATGTGCAAGACTCCCTGCTTCCTGCCAGGGCACCTGCAGATCCCACTGGGCCCAGCCTGCACCTGAGCTGAGCCCTCCTGCGGGAACTCCAGCCCTGATCAAGTGCATCTACCAGGCCCCCAGGTAGCCCCGCACCTTCACCAACAGGGACCTCACCCCTCCCCGCCCACTCCACCCCTAGGAGTGCAGCCAGGGAGAAAGCACCATCTCAGAGCCTCCGGGCCTAGAATGTGGGGGCCGGGCTGACTGTCCCCAGTCTGGCTCCATAGACCCAGCTCCCCCTGCCCCAGGCAACAGTGCAGAGACCTGGGGGGCACTGATGGGGGCCCTGAGGCTGCCCTTCCCTGGGCTGAGCGTCCCTGGAAAAACCAGAATAGGCTCTTACCTTCAGGGTCACCTCTGGGGACAGAATGAACAGAGTTAGGGTCTGTGTCCTCCGCTGGCTGAACACGGGGCAGAACCGGTGGCTGCTTGGGCACTTCTTGGGTGGGTGGGACCCAGGGTGCCTCCTCGGGAGATGTGGTCAGGACAGTGTGGGTGCTGGGCTTCGTCGTGTCCCCGGGAGAGTGCGGTGTGGCCTGTGATGGGGGGACGCCGGCCGTGCTGGACTCCGGGATGGGCCCGGCTCCCTCCTGCCCTGCACTGCGAAGGGTGGCCTGGGCGTCTGGGATTAAGTTCTCTTTAGGCCCCACCCCCGCCGCTGCCGTGCCCTCTTGGGCGGGGAGATGAGGCCCAGCTGGGTCCACAGTGGGCAGTCCATCCAGTCTCCGGGGGCCACCTGCAGCAGGCTGCTCCCTGACGGCCAGCTCTTCTGCCCCGGCCTGCCCCTCGCCCTGGCTGTCCTCTGTCACTCTCCTGGCTTTGGTTTGCACGGGGGCCGGAGGACCCAGGGCAGCAGCCGCCGTGGGCCTGGGGAGGATGGCCGGCCAGGGGGTGTCCTGGATGGCGGAGGACGGCTGACCACCGCCTCCCAGCGCGGCCGGGCCCCCTGCGCCTACCTGGAGCTCGCCCGTCAGGGCCGCCGCAGCCTCCGCCTCAGCCACCTCCTGGTCATAGCTGTAGGGATCTTCGTAGTGTCGCTCGGGGTCACCCTCCTCAGCATCTGAGAAGTTCCCGGCAGTGGCGGAGGGCGCAGCCTCGGCATCTCCGCGGCAACCGGGTAGCCGGTAGCAGATGAGCTCACCGCCGGCGTCAGGACAGTGGCAGGCCCGGCAGGGTGGCAGGTGCGCGGTGTGGCCAGCAGCGTACTTGCGCCCAGCGTGGACACAGCCCACCTGGCCGCACTGCGGGCAGCTGTCAGCCACCACCACTGCCTCAATGCAGTTGGGGGGCAGCTCCGGGCACAGCATGAACTGGCAGCTGATCTTGCCGCCGCCAGGGGGGCAGGAGCACTCGGTGCTGCCGAAGTCCACAAAGTAGGACTGGCCGGCGGGCACGCGGCCACGCACAAAGCCGCCCTGCAGGCAGTCGTAGTACTGGTAGCCCTCGCAAGCACAGCCCTGCTGCACGCACGTGGCGCAGCAGGCGCCCGGCTCCAGCGCCTCCTCGATGCAGTTCTCCAGCGGTGGGCACTCCACACCTGTGCAGTCCTGCCTGGGGGCGGCCCCGCCGGAGCTCGGGCCCAGGGCCAGGGCCAGGGTCAAGGCCAGCCAGGCTCCCGCAGGCGCCCAGAGCAATGCCATGGTCCCGTGGCCAGTCTGGGTGCTACCTGGAGACGGACGAACTGCCTCTTCTCCTGCAAGGGCCTGGGGGAACCGGAAAGAACACCTGTCAGCACTGCACGGCGGGGTGGGGGGGGCCCGCAGGTGCACACACGCCAGTACCTGCACGCGGCAGGACGGAGCCCTGGCCAGCTTCACCTGCATGCGTGCACCCCTGTAATACTGCACACGTACACGCTTCCGGGCACGTCTGCTCAGATGCACAGACAGGGGCATCCACAGAGTCGCCAGCTCGGGGCCACTGACACCCCCCAACCCTTGCCTGCCTTCTGACGCATGCCCTCTGAGTAGGAGCCTCCTGCCCACAGCCTCCTCCATGGGCCAGGACACCACTGGTGGACACACACACACACACACACACACACGACCATCCAAGTAACATCTGTCCCCGTCAAAGTCCAACTTGATAGCCAGCCATCCACTGAGAGGCCTGGCTGCCAGCCAGAGGATATGGTCCAGTGGATGCTGCGCAGGAACAAGCCCCATCCCAGGCACAGCCAGCCAAGCCTCCCACCAGAGCCCTCAGACCGCCGGGCCCAGGAATAGCCCCCAGCAGAGCCCCTGCCCTTGGACAACAAGTTTAGCCACAGGGGAGGCTCCTGCCAATGTCCTCAGCTGCCTCAGCAAATGCTACTGCCCTTCCCAGAGTTATTCTAGATACCTTCTGTCCTTAACACCCCCTGTCAGTCCTGTCCACTCCCCCCAGGAACAGCTCTCCACCTTCTGGCCCCCACCCCAGCCCCAGCCTCACCTCCCATCTGCCCTGGGATATGCCCTCCATGCCCTCTGCAACCCCACTCAGCAGACCCCTAGTGACCTGAGAGCAGCTGACCCCAACACACCGCCACTGTGGCCCCGAGCCCCGTGGAGCCTTCCCTGCAGCAGGGAAAAGTCTGTGATCCCAGTGGTACCACCCTGAGCCTGCCCTCACTCCCAGACAGGGCTCCTTCTCCACCTACCGCAGCGAGGCTGAGCTATTGTTTGCTTGCAGTCACTTTGCTAAAACTGTCTGACTTCCTGGGGGGGGGGGCGGGGAGGAATAAAAGTGACATCTCTAATATTTTAAGTGTTTGTCATTTCGAACCTGTAACTATAAAAATTTCAAACCTTTACACATTCAAACGAAAAAGAATATGATAATGGCTTCTTAAAAGTTTCTGACAAGAGGAGAGAGGGAACAGAGCGCAGAGCCACCACTGTTTCTAGAGGAAGCAGCCTCATGCTGCTGCCCCTCCCCCCTTCCCCTGGAGGGTAAAGGCCTGAGTCCAGGGGACAATGACAGCAACTCCTCCGACTCTTCTGCACCCAGTTCAGCAGGACCTGGAGGTTTGCCTCTGCCAGCCAGTCACTCAGCACCGACTGAACAGGCCCTAAGTGCTGGGCACTTCTAGAACTGGGGGTTCTCAGCAAAGGAATCAGCTCTGTGGCCATTGTGCCAGCAGAGAGGCTCTGATGTGGGGAGGCAGGTAATAGACCCACTGAATGCCCGGCAGTAATAAGCACAATGGAGAAATAAATGACAGAAAGCAAGGAAGTGGAGCAGGAAATGACTGGGACTGTGGGAAAGCCTATTTTAGCCAGGGTGGTCAAGCAAGGCTTCTCTAAGGAAGTGCCATTTCATCTGAGACCTGAGTGAATCACAGGAGACAGCCATGTGAATATCTGAAGGTTAAGGCATATCTGCATGTCAGCCTACCCAACAGCAAGTGCAAAGGGCCTGAGGCAGGACCAGCAGAGGGCCACCATCGCTGAGCACAGGAGCAAGGATGAGTGAGGTAACAACAGTCAGATCAAGCAGGGCTTCTGGCTCCAGCAGGGGCTGCTGGGAGCTGTGGAGTCTGGGACCACCAGACGAGACTCTCTACTCACAGGGATTCACCCAGCTGCTATGTTGAGAACAAGGGAGCTAAGCAGGGGCAGGGAGACCAGGGAGAGGGCATGAGATGGCCAGGGTGGCAAAGGATGGGAGGCAGGAGAGGATGAGGGGAAGGGGAGTTATTTCAAAGGCAGAACTGACAGGATTTGCTGACGGGCTGGATGGGGTGTGACAGGAGAGGAGTCTGGGAGGAGCCACCGAGGTTTGGCCCAAGGACCTGGGAGGATGGAGCTCTGGCTTCCCGAGGCAGGGAAGGCTGCTGAAGGAGGGCCTGCAGGGGGACGTGCAGCCCAGCTGGGGCCAAGCCAAGTCTGAGAAGCCCAAGGAAAGTCCGGATGAATCTGGTAAAGCCAGGAAGGGACATCCCCTTCCCCCAGCCGAGAAGCCACCTCAGGAAGGGGGGCTCTATAAGCACAAAGAGGAATCAGGAACTGGCGGTAGGTTTCTGAAAAAGAAAACTCAAATTTCTAACTCCTCTTGAAAACCACCGAGCCCTAGCCACTTTGAGATGTCACACAGGGTATGGGTTCCTGTTCCCCACAAAGCCTGTGTGGCCTCATCACTGACTGACACATGTTGGGTATGCTTGAATTCAGGGTCCCCCCCAGGCTCACCCCAAAACTGGGGACCTCATGCTCATTCCCACTACGGTCTCCAGCTAGAAGAATGGAAGCATGGGGCTTGTGGCATGCTGCTCAGAGCCTCCTGCGCTGAAGGCTGTGTGACCCCCTGCGAGACAGCTAGGACCCACGGAGATGTGTTCAGAGGAGGTGGCCCAATGGGGAGGGGCCTGGACCCCTTAAGGTGCCTCAACTAGAGAAGAGAAGCCTCAGAGAGCCCTGGTACATCTCCACAAGCTGCTCTGGGAAGGTCAGGACCCTCAGGTGTGTATGAAGGGTGGGGGGCATGGGGGTGGATCCCAGTTCCGCATGGGAAAAGCTTTCTCCAGGTCAAGCATTAGACCAGGCTGCTAGGGGGAAGGGGTGAGCTCCCTGTCCTTGGAGATAAGCAAGCAGGGCTGGAGACACACAGGTGAAACGCAGGAGGGCACAATCTCTACAGCACTGGTTCTCAGATACAAACACATCCCTCCCGGATACTCCAGCTGCTGTTTCCCACGGCCCCCACAGCAAGTGGCCCCCTTAATGTCTGGCTTCTGCAGACAACCCCCCTTTCCAATCTAAAAAGAGGAGCCACAAGGGGAGGGGCAGAGCAAGGGAGCTTGACCTCCTTGCAGGAGGGGAGCCCCAGCAGCCAGACCGTGGTCACAAACAAAGGGCCTCCAGCCAGGCTGCCCAATGCCTGCAGACTGGGCCATGCACTCCCAAGGTGGGAACTCCTCAGGCACAGGGGAAATGCAAGGTCAAACCCGCACAGGTCCTGCCCTATACCCACCACCCTGGCAGACCTAGCTAATGGATGCATATTCAGAATAACAAGACTGTGACTATTACAAGGCCAGCTGGCCTAAGTGACCAGTGGGACGGACACCCTGGAGAGGCCTGGATATGCAGTTAGGTCCACAAGTATGTCCAGTGAGCTCTCCAAAGAAATCTGCAGCAGGTCCACATGCCCACGGTAGACACCCGGTATTCGTCGGCTGGTAGGTGGGGGACACACAGCAGGGCGCAGACCACTGTGCTGTTACCTGCCCCTAGAGTCACTCCCCTCCCTCCTTCACCCTGCCTCCACCTGGGAGGCTGAGCTCTCCAGCCCGTGTCCAGGAGGCTCCTGCACCCCTCCATGGCAGCCACTGACAGCCCAGAGGATGGGCAAGAGAGGCTGGGGTACCTATTCCCCATCTCCCTCCCTGCCTTCCCTCAGGGCAGGGGTCTGGTGGTGGCTGCCCGCTGCTCTGCCCAAGGCCACAACTCCAGTTGGGTGACCCTGCTGGGTTCGGAGAGCTGCCTTTTCCCCTGCCCCTTCAGGCCCAGGGCGCTAAGGACTCCCCACCCACTAGAGTTCTCCCAACCCTGCCCACACCTCTGTTCTAGGTCTCTCCATTAACCACTCTCTGGGAAACCCTGGAAGCCCCCACACACACACTCCATTTCCTGCTGGGACCCTGACAGACACATCCCTGTAAGGAACCCACCGAACGCTATGTCGGTGATTTGCTGTGCAGAGAGCAACAAGGTCAGACCTTAAAAATAGAGCACCAAGTGGAACAGGTAAGAAACAGAACAAGCTAGCCCAAGGCCATTCGTGTAGAGTAAAAATACACACATCCAAGGTAAAATACACCAGTTGCAAAACACAGGCAAACAGATATGCACTGAGCAGAACTGGATGTAGCCATAGTGGGAAAATGGAATGGTGTGGGGAGCAAAGATAATGGGAATAAACCGACCAATAAAATAAAAGCAGGACCCTGCAGAGACCAAGATAATGGTGTGTTATTAGTTGAGAACTGTAATTAACTCAACTATTAGCGCCTGAGGTCTAGCTAGAAAACCAAAAAGAATCCCACGTCCTAAGTGGGCCCCTCTACAAGCAGGAACCCCACCAGCCTCGGGGAGGGTTCAGGTAGGGGGGCCCTGCACCCAGCTCCACGCTGGGGCATGGCCACATGACCACACCTAGCCAACCCACAAAGCTCATCCCCCCCTTCACTGCAATTGGCTGAGGGATGGGCCTGGGGACACGGGTAACCAGTGAGACTCAGAACTTCAACTGCCCCCATAGAGGAGTGGCAGTGGGGATACTGAGGTGCCTGGATGAGGCCGGGTGGCTTTCATCCGGGTCTCTGAGAGCACAGAACCACCAGGGAAGACGTGTGACCACCCTGCTGGTGAGACCACATGAGCCCAACATCCATGCCTCCTGCACATGGCACTGGGTATATGGGTCCATTCTGAAGGCCCCCATCAGCCCAGATGCCAGGTGAACACCACAGACATCCCCAGCTGATGCCAAAAGAAGGAGCCAAGGCCTGCCTAAATGTCTGAGCAAGTTATATGAATGCTGTTGCTCTCAGCTGCCAAGGATCAGGGTAGTTGGTCATGAGGCAACAGGTAACCAGAACCACTGGGATCTAAGCAATTAAACACAGATGATCTGGAGATGGGAGATTCCGCAGGACAAATGTCCCCTGCCCCTTCAGCACACGAGAAGAGCAGGCAAAGGACAAGGCTGCTCTAGATCCAAACAGGACTGAGACAGAACAGCCCAATTCGTGTGGGAATCCTGATCGGCCCTGGGTGTGAACTAACCAGATGAGAAAGCCATCTCGGCTAACCGTGGGGTTCCAAGGACGGACTAGGGACCAGCCGATCTTTCTGTGAGGTGTGACGGCTGCCAAAGCTGGTATGCTTTCAAAATTAATACTTTCTCCTTCTTTACTAATCTTTTCTTGAGCCATCATGCCTATAATATGCCAGTGTGGAGAGCAGTCAAAAGCAAAATGGCCAAATGTTCACAACTGCAAAATCTAGGTGATGGGTGTCTGGTGTCCCTTCTGGTCGTCTCAGTTTCAGTCTGCCACTCTCCACAATGAAGGGCTACGGTCAGTGTGCAGGTGGGGCTGAAGGCCAGGAAGCCACCGACACTCACATGTGGGAGTGCACCCAGCTTGGTGGGGTAGGTCTTTGACTCCCAGAGCTGGAGGTCCCGGAGAGGGCTCCAGGCAGGACCAGCGGTGGGTGGAGGTCATGGTCCAGGCTGCCACAGCTTTGGTCTCTGTGGATTAGACACCTGCTGGGCGGGGAGAGGGGGCAGCAAGGACTCTGCTGTAGCCCAGGGTCAGGTTCTCATGAGTAGGGGTGGGTGCATACTTAGAAAGGGTCTCTTCCCAGGGAGCATCCCCTGTGCTCAGGTGGCTGAGCACAGCGTGGAGACACACCTACTCTCCCTCTGTCCCCCACCCCAGGGCATGGAGGGAGGGAGGTCTCTGGCATAGCAGAGTCAGAGGTGCCTTGGGGTGCTGCTCGACCCTCATCCACCCTCCCTCACTCTGGCTGCAAGCTCCCCTCTCTGCTACCCTCACGACTGCTGCCCCAAAACTCAAACACAAATCTCTGCAGTAAGCTGGCACCACCTCGCACAGCTCCCATCTACAGCGGGCCCAGATGAGAACTCTCTGGGCTGCCAAGGCCATGCTGGCGCCCCCCTCCCCCATGGCCCTGGGAGATACTGATTCATCGCGGTGCTGTTATCGAAAGTGGGGTCTGGTCTCACATAGCGTCAAATCACAAGATAAGGAAATGCTTCCCTTCCCTGGGCCTCTGATCCTTCTGATCCTGACATGAAGAGGCTTGCCAAAGCCAGCAAATAAAAACACAAGACATGCAGTTATCGGGGAGCTTCAGATAAGCAATGCGCAAATGTTTAGCTTAAGTATGTCCTGTATAATACGGGGGGGGGGGGGGGTGCTTATTCATTGCTTATCTGAGATCCCAATTTAACTGGGCATCCTGCATTTTCACCTGACAACCCCAGACAAGAAGAAAAGCTCAGGTTGGTGCTGGCATGGCTTCAACACTTTCTAAATATTTGCAGGGGATCTCTCTTTTAAACAAGAGACAGCTATATCAAAACACTGGGACTTCCAAGCAGCGGGGGATGACAGAAGAGAAATAAACATACAGGACACTTGCAGACACACTAGTTACAACCATGTGAGTCATCAGGACCACCTGGCCCTGCTCCTCTCAGATGCCTGCCCCAAACAGCTCCCTGCTGCCCCCCAAGTCCAGCCAGAGGGTGGTCACAAGCCAGCCTCACAGTCCACATTTGAAAATAGTTGCAAATATTATAACATTTCAATGTCATTAATTTATAATTAATTTAGTGTTGTAACATTTAAAATCTGAATACTTTGCACCGAAGTTATACGCCCCCCCACCCAACTTCTCCAGGAAAACTAGAAGGTAGGACCTGCTGGCAGGGCTTCTCTGGTCCATGGCAAGTCCACACTCACTCTCCATTGGCATCAGTGGGTTCCCAGTTCACTATCCCCCTGGACTCCTAGGGCCTTGGGCTTCTCTTATCTATACCCAAAGGAGGGAGGCCCAGAGGAGTTCCTGCTCCGTCCTGCCTAGGGTCACCTCCTGAATATCCTGGTCTCCTGGGGTTGGACCCACCTCTTCTCTAAGTGGCAGACAGGGGGATTTTGCCCCCTTTGCAAGGTACCCGCTACTACCCAGGTGGCCCTAGTAGGCCACAGTATGTCAATCCTATCAGATTCCAACCACATCCCACAGTCATACAATATACACAGTGCAGGAGGGAATGCAGGAGCTACATGCTGTCTTAGACCCCAGAGGAGGAATCTGGCATGGGTTCTCATACACATGACTTATTGGGCGACAACTCCTGGAAGAAGGGAAAGGGGCACAGGAGACAAAACTGGGCAAAGATGTGGTGTTGGTTAGAGTCTGGCACTAGTCTGATTCCTGGGGAGCACTGCAGTGTGACTGGCACCCCAGGGCTTGTCCCACTCACGGATCTGAGTCAGTCACTGGCGAAGGACACAGTGGGGTGAAGAGGGAAGGATCACTTCCCAGGCACGTAGTGGGAGGTAATGCCTGCTGGCCATGGGTAAGCACCTGCAGAAGGATACAGGTGGGACCCATTAGCAGCTGACACCTGGAGCACAGGGGATGAGTGCACCTCCAGGTGAGGGGGACCAGGTGGCTACAGTGTCTCTCACACACGTGCACATCCCCCACACACAGGGCAGGAGCAGATAAAACAGTGTAGTCCTAGTGTCCCCAATGTCCCCACTAAGTGTCCCACTTAGTGTCCTAAGTGTCCCCAAATATATCTTTAACTTATTTTTTAATATTTTATTTATTTGAGAGAGAGTGCACAAGCCAGGGGGAAGAGGCAGAGGGAGAAGCAGACTCCCTGCTGAGCAGGGAGCCCAATGCAGGGCTCAATCCCAGGACCCCAGGACCATGACCTGAGCTGAAGGCAGATGTCTAACCCACTGAGTCACCCAGCCGCCCTATCTACCTTTAATTTATAATTTAGTCTGAGATCACCCCAGGCTCAGAAAGTAAGAAAGTATATACTAAAAATAGTATTTGCATACCACTTCTCATTGCAGCATTATTCACGATAGCCAAAAGGCAGAGGCAACCCAAGGGTCCATCAACAGATGAGTATTTAAATAAAACATGGTCTATACCTAGAATGTAATATTATTCAGCCTTAAGAAGGAAGGAGGTTCTGACACTGGCTACAACACGGACGAACACTGCAGACATTAAGTGAAATAAGGCAGGCACCATAGGACCAATACTGTAGATCCCACCTTTATGAGGTCCCTGGAGTCATCAAGTTCATCGAGACAGAACGTAGGATGGTGGGGGCCAAGGGCTGGGGTTGGGGTGATGGGGAGTTAGTGTTTCATGGGGACAGAGTTTCCATTTGAGAAGATGAAAATGTCCCAGAGATGGACGGTGGGGGTGGTGGCACAACAGTGTGAATGGACTTGATGCCACCGAACTACAATGCTTAAAAATGGCTAAGATGATCCACTTTCTGATTTTTTTTAAGATTTTATTTATTTATTAGAGAGAGAGAGAGAGAGAGAGAGAGAAAGGCAGAGACACAGGCAGAGGGAGAAGCAGGCTCTATGCAGGGAGACTGACGTGGGACTTGATCCCAGGTCTCCAGGATCATGCCCTGGGCTGAAGGCAGCGCTAAACTGCTGAGGCATCGGGGGTGCCCAGTCCACTTTCTGTTATGTGTATTTTGCTACAATAAAAAGTAGAAACACATGCACTATGGAGCCAAAAGTGAATAATGAAAGAGCTCAGAGAGGAGAGGAAAGAAGGAAGCACACCGAAGGCCCCACAGGAAACCAGGGCTGCTCCAGACACCTCCCCCTGCTAGTAAGCTTCCTGGCAGCCAAAGCCAGAAGGGAAATTAGAGGATGACCCAGTGCTCCTTGTCGGATCAGAGGAAGTCATCTAGTTCATCGGGAAAAATAAACTTGTACTTGGCACAGAATGTCAGCAGGGGTTTTAGCTGTTGGTTAGGTTCATACTCAACTATCACTTCCTCAGTGCCAAACACTGAACTCAGGGTTAGCACACTCTACAGGTAGGGTAACTCAGGCCTAGGGAGGGTAAATGATCTGCCCACAGTCACCAGTAAAAGGTGGCATGGGGATTTGAAACCAGGTCTGTCTTTGCTAAGAGAATACAGCCAGAGTCCTTTACCTTGTAGATATTCATCACACAGCTGCTACCCGCCACCTCCTATTACAGGGACTGGGATGTGACAGTGAGTAAAACCAACAAAGCTCCCACCCAAATGGGGCCAACATTAGTGGAGGGAAGACACAAGGAACAAATGAATAAGAAGATACTATAGGCATCATGAGTGGTCACAGCAGGGGCGCCTGGGTAGCACAGTTGGTTAAGCATCCAACTTTTGGTTTCAGCTCAGGATGAGATCTTGGGGTCCTGGGATCAAGTTCCACGTCAGGCTTCATGGTCAGTGAGAGTCTGCTTGAGATTCTCTCTTCCTTCTCCCTCTGCCCCTCCCACCTGTGCATGTGTGTGCTCTCTCTCTCTCTCTCTCTCTCCCTCAGATAAATAAATCTTAAAAAAAAAAAAAAAAAAGTGGTCAGGACAGCAACCACATGCAAGAGGTGAGACATTTCAGCTGAGACTTGCCTGGCAAAAATGTGGAGGCTATGCAAAGATCTGGGGATTGACATCTCAGGCAGCAGTAAGAGCATGTGCAAAGGCTCCGGGGGTAGGAACCAGCTTGACACATTGTGGCTGGTATGCAGGGAACAAAGAAGAGAGCAGGATGTGGTGAGGTGAGCAGCAAGAGGAGAAAAGATGGAGGAAGGGGTATGAAAATCAAGGAAAGAGAGAAGCTCCAAAGAGGAGTCCCATCAGTTCCCCATGGGCAGTGCCCCTAGAGAACAAGAGAAAGCATCCAAAACATTTAGCAGATACCGTTCCAACAGTGGGGCGGGGGCCCACACCAGGTCCAGCACACTGGGAATTCAAGAAACAACTAGAGGGGTGCCTGGGTGGCTCAGTCAGTTAAGCATCCAATTCTTGATTTCTTGATTTCGGTCCAGGTCACAATCACAGGGTCCTGGGATCAGGCCTTGCGTTGCCTGCTTGAGACTCTCTCTCTTCCTCTGTCTGCTCCTCCCCCGCCATGAGCTCTCTCTCTCTCTCTCTCTCTCTTTCTCTCTTTCTCTAAAAAGAAAAAGAAAGGGAAAAAGAAGGAACTATAGACATCCTTTCAAGGAGTCCAAGGAAGTTTTCATAAAGTCCGAAAACTGAAACATCACATGGGGAATACAAACACAGGAGACAAAACTAAAAAGCCAAGCTGGACTGTCCATCCCAGAAATCTGGTGATGGGCACCTGGTGGGCAGAGGGAGACAGGGAGGGACCATGGGAACTCCTGAGTGTGGGGGCTGTCCTCCTGATGCACCCAGGTAGTGGTCACTTGAGGGTATGCTGACTTTCATGTACTTTTTTTATATATATGCTTTTATACAATAAAAGAGATTTTTTTAAAGAACAGAAGAAAAAAAAAAAAGAGCCAATTTTAGTAGTCCAAGGAAAGAAAACAAGAACTAGAGAGGGTGTTGGCAGAAGAAATGAGAAGGACAGGAAGGATGTGAACAATAGTCACAAATCACCGAAAGTAAGTAATCATGTTTGGCTTCCGTCTTTAAAGTCTTATTTTCCTTCATTTCCTCGTGGGGAAAAGTCTTCATAATCGCTGGCATCGTTTGCAAGGAGACAAGGCTGGCCGTGAGGAGACAGGTTACAGGGCCAGGGGCGTGTTGGAGAGGTGGGGTGTGGGTCCTCGTGCTGGGGGGGGGCGCAGGGCTGAAGGCATAGGTGGGTGGCGTGAGACCTCTGAGGAGAGGGGAGGGGCTGGGGGACACAGGGTCTCTCAGCCAACCCCTGGTGCAAAGTACTGATGAACATCAGGACCCCAGGTGGGACACAGAGAGGGGCTGAGAGCCTTGTGTCCTCAAAGGCTCACTGGCCCCTGGGGATCGCCAAAGGGGTGAGCTCATGAAAACACTGGAAAATCATCCTTCAAGTAGAGCAGCCAGGGTATATTCCCCTCCCTGCTCTCTCCTCCCTAAAAAGAAAGGAAAAAAAAAAAAGAAATGAATAAAAAGCTCCTCAAAGCCTGGGTGAGAGCTGACCCTGCATATATAATCATTAATCTCATTACCAGCATAAGCAGGTGAAAAATCACAAAGATGAATGTCCATGACTTACAATCAACCTTCAAGAAAAGAAAATATTGCTTTTGGCACCAGGAGGGAGCTGCTATATTCCTTCCCCACAAGTCACAATTCTGGAAGGAAGAAACGCTCCCAGGGAGGAGCAATGAGACACGGGCCTGCCCATGGCCACGCTGAGCTCACTGCTCTCCCCACCTGGTGTCCAGTGCCCTCTACCACGCCCGGCCCCAGACAGACGGGCCGCATCATACCCCTGACCTCTCCCTCCCTCTGTGACAGATCCAGGCATCTTCCAGCCAGCCTGCCCTGGGCCCACCTGCAGGAGGCTTTTTGGCTCATCTCCTCTCACCCCCACTCAAAACCCTGAATGGTTTCCCTGTCACCTCTGGGCCCTTCGAGAATCCAGGAAAAGCTATGGGCAACAACCACCCACCCACCCACACACA
Source organism: Vulpes vulpes (assembly GCF_048418805.1). Lineage (NCBI taxonomy): Eukaryota > Metazoa > Chordata > Mammalia > Carnivora > Canidae > Vulpes > Vulpes vulpes. The sequence goes on along the minus strand of NC_132788.1, from coordinate 57,065,740 downwards.
CACACACCAAAAAAGGGATAATGCAAGCAAAATCTGGTAACAGAAACCATTCCATTGTATATTTACCCGCCTTCTAAGAGCAGCCCGTGGGCTTCATTCTGGGGTCCACACCACCCCACTGCCCCTGACTATCACTGTTTCCTATTCCTGTCACAACAATGCCAAATTCAGACTTGGACAGCAGGCTAATGGGAGCTCAAGAAACCCAATTGAAGTAAGGTTTTGGGCAAACGGCCTCTCTCTTTCCCAGTGTGTTAGACATGAAATGATTTCATGTCAAGAATCCCTCAAGCCATCCTGTTCTCAGGTGGAGACTGAGGCTAGAGCCAACTCAAAAACAAGAAAAGCCCAAGAGGTGGAAAAACAGAAACAGTGATAGCTGCTGAGCAACTGGATCCAGCTGCGCCTAATTGAAAAACTGAATTTTACAGTGATATGAACCCAGTGTGTTAAGCTAACCTGGACCAGGTTTTCTGTCACTTGCAACTGAGAGTCTTACAGATACATGAGCATACTCCAAAAGCTGTTGTAGATCATTTTAAGGGTCCCACGGACTCCCTGGAGCTCATTCACAGACCCCTAGTTGAAGACCCCTGGCCCAGGGACATAGTGAAAACTCCTAAGAGTGGCATTTGAAGTCCATCACCATCTAGCCCCCATCTATCTTCCCAGACCCATCTCCCTCTGCTGCCTTCCATTCACCCAACTCCTGATAAACTGGAAGACTCCGAACCCCTCATCTTTGCTCATATTGCTATCCCAAACCATGGTGTCCTCCCTTCTGAATTTCTGAAGACCCAAATCCTAGCTCCTGCTCTAAGGCTAAGCCCCAAGGGTAGGTAGATGGACAAGTGGATGGATGGATGGATGGATGGATGGATGGATGATTGACTGATGAGCAGGCAGGAGGAAGCAGATGGATGGAGGAAGAGGTGGGTCAGTGGATGGATAAGTAAACTGGTATGTAGATGGATAGCTGATGAAGAGATGGAGGGGGGAATAGACAGATGGTGAACATAGATAAATGGGTGGATGAGCAGATGGCAGATGGATGGGAAAGTGGGTCAATGGATGAATGAGTAACCCAGCATGTGGATAAATAAATGTCTGATGGATGGGCAGACGGGCGGATAGATGGGTGAGGAGATGGAGGATGAATGGGATGGTGGGTTAATGGGTGGGTGTATCAGTGTAGGAATGAATGGCTGAGAGGCAGCTCAATGACTATGCAGGCAATGGATCAGTGGACATGTGGATGCATGAATGGTAGGCAGGTACATAGGTAGGTGAGCAGCAGATGGGCAGGTAGAGCTAGGAAAGTTCTCCTGATGCTCAATCAGCACTCTTCCCAGACCCCGTGAAAAACCTTAGAATAAGCCAAAGGCTCTCCTATAGGCCAGCATCTCAGACAATTCTTGGCCATGTTGAATAGCTTGGAAGTATGGCCCTAGAGTCACAGTGGCCTACATTCTCAGCCCAGCTGAGCTGACTCCCACTGTTTGACCACAGGCCAGAGACTGGCCTTCTGAGCCTCATTTTCCCCATCTGTTAAATGAGAAGCACCATGCTCGGGTATCCCTGGGTGGCTCAGCAGTTTAGCACTGCCTTGGGCCCAGGGCATGGTCCTGGAGTCCCAGGATCCAGTCCCGTGTTGGGCTCCCTGCATGGAGCCTGCTTCTCCCTCTGCCTGTGTCTCTGTGTGTGTGTCTCTTATGAATAACTAAATAAAATCTTAAAAAAAAAAAAAAAAAAAAGAAGCACCATGCTCTCCTCACAAGGTGCTGTGGGATGAAATAAAGAACCATCTGTAAGAGGCTAGCCCAAGACACAGTACAGTCAGAGGTGACAATAATTTCCATCCTATTAAAAAAATGTTTCCAGGCTCTAGAAAAACAAAAGGAGGCATCTTCCCCCCATTTTGTAAGATGAGGAAAATCCTCACACCAAAAGCAGACATGGGTACTATCAGCAGAGAGAAGTACAGGCCAGTTTCACTTATGAATCTAGCTGCCAAGTCCTACATAAAATACCATGCAATGGAATCCAGCAGCACATTACAGAGATAATATGCTGTGCCCAAACAGCATTACCTCAGGAATGCAAGGGTAGTTCAATATTTTAAAATCAATGCAATTCACCCAAAGAAAAATGCTATAAGGCCATCTCACCAGATGCTGGGGGGAAAGCATCAGTAAAATTTGACATTCTGTGATTAAAAGCTCTGAGAAAAGTCAGCTCCTCCTGGTAAAGAGGATCACCTGCCAGACTCCTATGGAAATGGATTCACCCCTCTCCTGTCCCAGAAAATAAACTGGCCTTGGGGGAATATAATGCCCCTTCCGAAGGAACAGGGAGGTGGGATTTTAGGGACCGTAGTAGGCCAGGGTAAGATAAATTTTTGGGAGTTCTCCAGAGCCTCCCAAATCTTGGTGCAGCCTCTAATCCCACCTTCTAGAGTTGAGCCCGGGGTTCCTTCTGTGCTGAGAAACCCAGCAGAGACTGAGCTGCTCCAGGGAGCTCCTGGGAGTCCCCTCCTGGGAGCCGGTCCTGGACCCGGCTCTCACCCTATCTCTAGGCTCTGGCAGACATTCTCTTGCTTTTTTCCTTCCTTTGATACAAGAGGTGCTTTCAAGGGAAGCCTAAAGACCAAGGGTCCCTTCCACAAGAGCTGCATATACGTGAGGTGAGAAAGCGCTCGTGTGAACTGGAGTTTGGGTGTATGAGTGAGTCTGTGCACACACTCGTGTGAAGGAGGGTGAACTCATTCATGAGGATGTGAACTGTAAGTGGAGTGGAGTGGTTGTGGAGTGGCTGTGTGTGCAAATTTAAGTGTGTACGACTGCATGAGGAGGTATGAAAGTGCATGTGACTGTGTATGCATACGAACACACCTGTGCACACGCACGTGCTGGGCCATCCTCCCGTGGTGAGTCCCACCCCCTTCTCCACCCCCAGCCACTGCTCCCCCAGGCTCCTGACCATCCCTCTCTCTCCACCTGTGTCCCTCCCCCTCGGCCCAGACCACGCTGTCTCCTCAGGGCCCCCATGACCTGCCTCCTGCTCCCCACCATATCCCTGGCCCCACCTTGTTCAGAGCTCCAACAGAGCCCATCCAGTCCTGCACCACTTCTCCAGCCTCAGTGTGGACAGCCCTGCTGACGTCACCCCACTTGGGGCACGGTCAGTGCCCAGGACGGGCTCATTCTGCAATCAGCCACACTGCGGAGATCCCATCACCTGGCTAGCCAGATAGGATGGCCTTCAGGGGCCGGGACTGGCAGGGACCATCTTACATTGATGTGTCTGTCTGCTTATGTCCCCAGCTGGACTGTAATCCGAGGCAGGGACCCTGCCCTCCTGCTCAGCCCTGACCTGGGTCTGGGCCACTGCCGGCACTCAAAGTGGGGGAGGGGGGGTGGAAGAATTAATTAGTGTGTGTGGCCCCAGCACAGGCCTGACACAGGACATGGGATGAGTTATAAATGTGAGTGTCACTCACAAACTCATCCCAGAAGGGCCTTCGAGATCGGCAGAAACTTGCATGAGGTCACCTGGCGAGTCACCGCCTACGCTGGGAGCCCCACGCTGTAACCACAAGTGCACAGGAGCCTTTTCTCACTTGTCACCTTTCTAGCCTCATGACTCCACAAGGGGCGAGGGTGGAGTGGAAGGGGACAGGCAGAAAGAGAGGAGACAGGAAGGCAGACAGAGAAGCAGAGACCAGAAGCCAAGCAGACAGACAAGACAGGGACAGACCGGAGGCGGATGACAGAGACTAGCAGACAGGGCTGGCCTGCAGCAGCCCTGGGCTCCCTTGACCACAGTGGCACATGGAAGGAGGCGCCAGCCACGGAAACCCTGCTATGTCCTCGGGCTTTGCTGCACTGGTGCCCCTACTTATTTGCATGGCCCTGAAATTCAGGAATTTCTCAGGGCTGCCAGCAGGGTGGCCAGTATACAGCAAGTAGGGGGTCTGGCCCCAGCTGTGGCATAACCATCAGAAGCCCCCCAGGGCCCAGAGCAGAGACAGGCAGCACGCAGGGCCAAGCTCCCCAGGCTGCTGGGTACTGCAGATGTGACCCTCCGAGAAAGCGTGTCCCACGTGCCCGTGAGCCCAGCCAAAGCAGCCTCTCCACAACACCCAGGAGCACCCAGGAGGACAACGCAGGGACCCCAGCGTCGCTCCTGGCAGACAACAGGCACTGAATACTTGTTCAACATTTTTAAAAAGGACTGTCCCAGCTACTCTTAAATCTTCCATGGCTCTTCAACTCTGCCCTTTCCTTGGTTCTCTCGGCCAGGCCCATCCTCCTTCCCCTTAGCAAACTCCTACTCATCCCTCAAGGCCCAGCTCAATATCCCCTCCTCTGAAAAACCTTCCCTTGGAGTTCAAAGATGCCTTCTTTGACCTCCCTGCAATCTGTACACGGAGTGTCTGCATCCACACAGGGTTCACAGACAAGAGAGACGCAAAACACAAGGGTGAGACCAAACCCTCCAAGAATAACAGACTCAGCCCACGTCTTCGCCACTTGGGCTAAGTGTGGTCAGGCTAGAGGTCAAGACCCCACAGTCCCCACCCCTTCTCTCAACTCCCTATTAAACTATGAACTACCCCAGACGTTGAAGAGCCGTTGTTACACATTCTGGAACATCCTCATACTCCCTTTGGGATGGGTCCACCATGTGACATAGGAACAGGGGAAGAAACAGCTACTTGGTTAGACAGAACAACTGGGTGATGCTCTGGAGACCTCCAACCCCTTCTCCCAGCAAGAAAACCCCAATCTCCCTCTGGGGAGCCACCCCCTCTCAGGCTACATGGACCACAGGATGGCCATCTCTCATCCACAGTGACTGTCACATGGGCCCATGCCGAAGCTTCTGAGCTTATAGGAGTGAGCCACGTGGCAGAGGCTGTCTGAGGATAATGCAACATGGAGAATGGAGACACAGTCCTGGGGTCATCTCTAGAGCCCCTGGATATAGCCAAGCCTGCAACTGTACCCTGTACTTTTTTGTTACATGACTTTTTGCTGAAATTATTCTCACCTGTGATCAAAATAATCCTAACACTTGTGATGAGAAAGTAAGATGAGCAACCGCGTTGTGTCTGGTGCTGACTTGACTACAAGAATGTTTGTCTCTGGAGTTAATAGAGTCGAACTCTGCAGCAGGTACCTCCTGCAGGGTTAGTCTGCTTCACACAGGGCCCATTCTCAGGGACTGGCTGGAGACAGCCCACAGAGCCATGTCACTATCACAACCCCGCCGCCGCCACTGGCCACAGCCCATTGGCCCAGGATGGATGTGTCGCCCAAGCTGGGCCAATCAGAGCTCTTCCCCGGGATTCTGAACTGGAACTAAAAGAGCATACAGAGCATCTCTAATAGAAGAGACTGGAAGCCAGGAGGCCTCTAAGCTGAGGGCAGGCACATTTAAATCATTCTGAGAACATCAACCAGGCTTGTAGAGAAAAGCAGAGACAAAAAGATGGGGTGTAAGGCAGGCTTGGCGGCATCAGAGACCCTAGCTGTAGCTTTCTCGGGGGCCAGCGGGTCCAGGTCTTTCCTGATGATGCACTGGACCCTCTGCTTCTCCTGAGCAGCCTCAAGTGAAGCCCACGTGAAGGCGAAACCCCCCACCGCATGATACACAGGCCCCATCTGAAGTGAGGAGCAGGGTGCGGGGGGGAACCATGGTGTGAGACACAGTCCAGGGCATGTCTGGGCTACCATGCCGCATGCTGAGGCCCTACCATCCCAGTGAGACCCCTGAAGTCTGGAGCCAAGGAGGGGTCATGCTCCTACCCCCTGCACAGGAAGCCACCACCATGCCTCAGGAGCATACCTGGCTCAGGCACATCCTGCCTTGGGATCACAGTGGGGCATTGCAGGGACAGGCAACTGACGTCACCATTTCCTTCCCATGGCCAGCACTCCCTTAAATGAGTCTCTCTCACTCGTCAGGGTGTAAGGTCAGCCACTCGGTTCAAGAAAACAAGTTACGGGGGGTGAGGGCAGAGGAGCACTAGGGCAAACTGTTCCTCTCACTGGGGCATGCGGCTAATTAAGGGCCTGACCAGCCATGAGCATGAGTGTTATCAGTATCACCCATGAGACCTATCATTAATGACCTCTGCTCACTGCACTTCATAGCTTACAGATGGAATCTAACCCACCGAGCCAGGCCTAGATTGCCCACGTCATTCAAAGACTGGGCCCAGCCTCACCTCGCAAGCTACCATCAACCTCTTCCCTCAGCACTGGAGCCCTGGCCCTACGCCCCCCACCCACAACCCCTTGGCATGGACCCCAGGCCACTGGACACCTCAGAGAATGCTCCCAACCCCTGGCCTCAGAACCAGGGACTTGGGTCTCCGAGAAGACATCCCTGCTGGAGGGGCAGCAGCCTCCCGTCACAGCCCTGCCCAGCAGGAAACATGCCAATGGGGTCCCCAGGAGATGGGAGGTGTGGGATGGCCTGCCAGAGGGGTCTGTCCAAGGGCTAGAGAGGACCATGCAGGACAAGCTCAGATCTCAGGAACAAAGCGTATGTGACAGAGGCCCATGGAGAGTAATTATCCCCCACCTAATCTCTTTCCACCAATCAGGATCACAGAGAACTCTCTGTGGACCGCTGGCATGCCCTGCACATCTGCCTGCCACTTGCCACCCTTTCTTTGTAACAAAGAGAGGGCAGGTCCCAGGGCTCGAGGCTGAGGCAGGGAACAGAAGTACAAGGGTTCAAAGCCCTGCGTGGCTGCTGTTAATCTTTATTTTCCTGGCTATTGCTGATTTGGGGCAAGTCTGATTTTTGCCTACAGCTGTGACGAGAGGTCTCCTTTGAAATAAATATAAGCAAAACAGGGAAGGGATTTAAAAATATATATATATATACTGTGTATAATGTAAAGCCACCAGAGGTCGGAAGATACAGCAGAAAATGTGATAGTGTTGCACTGATCATCATGTATCAGGAGAGGAAGCCAATACCACTGGCTTTTTTCCCCAAAGAAAGGACACGAGGCCCCTAAGGGGCCTGCCTTCCTCAGCCCCATGATCTGAGAACAGCAGTCAGAGACTCTGAGGTGCCCATGGCTGGACAACACTTGAATTATTCTGCTCTGAGGACATGCCAGGGGAACAGATAAAGGACGCTGAGATGCCCAACCAGCACCAAACCACCAGGACAGCTAATCTCCCAGCTCCCGAGGCCCAGGGGGCTGACACAGAAACCACAGGGAAGAGCTGTGGCCCTGGTGGGGAAGGGTGCGCTTGTGTGTGCACACATGCCTCTGGGTGTTGGGGGGGCAAGGAGGGTACAGTGTGGTTGTGCCTTCAAGGGATTGACATGTGTCAAGACCACCCATACTCTGATCCTGAGCTGGCCCTGACCCCCAGAGGTCCTGCCCCAGTCAGCCTGTCCCACGCATTCCCCAGCAGGCTGCACTCTCCTGCTCAGAACCCTTCCCTGGCTCCCTGTGATTAGGCCTACAGGCTCCAGACTCACTGGGGGCTGGGGAGGTGTTCTGAGAGTGTTCTGAGACTCTCAGGGGTCCTGAGAGTTCTCTACCACAACGTTTTTAATGTGGTGCTTTCACTGTGAGGAGTCATTGAGAAGAACAGAATTTTCTGAATCACCTAACACTCACTTGGTGATCAAAGACACAGCTGGGAATTCAAGACTGGGATGGGAGACCCAGGCTGAGGAAGGAACCCTAGGAGGCTTATCAAGAACCCAGGGCACCCGGGTGGTTCAGTGGTCGAGTGTCTGCCTTCGGCTCAGGCCGTGATCCCAGGGTCCTGGGATCGAGTCCCACATCGGGCTCCCCGCATGGAGCCTGTGTCTCCCTCTGCCTGTGTCTCTGCCTCTCTCTCTGTGTCTCTCACGAATAAATATAATCTTTAAAATAAAAAAAAAAAAAAAAAAACCCAAACTGGTGTGTCCTGACCACAAGGCCATCTTCTCAATGATGAGAACAGAGAAGGAGGACAGGAGTGTGGGGTCCTGATGCTCAAAGAACCTAGCTAGCATGTATTAGTGAAGTACCTGCCAAAAGCTGTGTTGGGGCTTTTTCCTCAAGTCTGCACACCAACCCTTCCGGGCAGGCCACTACCAGCAGGCCCATTTTACATCCTTGGAAAAGCTGAGGCTGGGACACAGGACTCAAGCTCGGGCCAGGCAAGCATGCCAGCACCCCCATGCCTTCTTGGCCTGGGTGGCTCCTTACCCTACTGGCACTCCACAGGTCAGGCCCTCTTCCCACATTTCAGGCCACTCCTGGCCATCAAACAACAGCACAGCCAGGAGGGCTGTCCCCACTTTGCAATGAGGAAATTGAAAGATTGAAGCCCTAGCAGGTCAGGGTCTCCTGAAGGCAAAAAGGCCTCCAGCGGCCAGAGGCGGCCATCCCACTCCCCAGGACATGGGTGCTCCCTGCCCCCCACATTCTGGGCCAGGCTGTCTCCCAGCCCAGGACGGGCAGGCAGCACGGCTTCCTCACCAGTGCTGTGACCCGGGTGACCTACAATACAGCATCCCCCCCCCAGAAAAGCTGGGCTCCCCACCCTCAAGGAAGGAAATAACCTTTCCCCAAACCAGTACTTTCTCTGCAACAATCTCCATATATGAGAAGACCGAGGCATTTTTGCAATGCTTCCAAATTCCAATAACTGTGAGGACAATGGTGTAAAATGACGCATGGCTTGACCTGACAGGGGCCCTGGGAAGGGACCAGACCGGGGGAGGTGAATTAGCAGTGCGTGCGTGTGTGCCAGTGGTGCCCGTGATCAAGGGGCAGCCCATCCGGAGCAGGACCTGGACGTGGACAGACCTGGCTCCCGTTCCAGTTCTTCTTCCTCACTTGCCATGAGACTGCAGGCAGGCACGCCTCTCTCTGGGCCTCAGTATCCTGACCTGTGTCACCCTCTCAGGCCTCCCACCTACCATCCTGCCCCCTCCAGTCCCACCTTCACGGCTGGACTGCCCAAGGGACCCTCTAAGCATCTGGCCATGTCCCTCCTCTTCTAAGAAATGCCCCCAAGACTGCCCATCTCCAGTTCACGGACCAGGATTTGAGGTGCTCCATTGTTAGGGTTCAGTCTGCCAGCACAACCCTTACTTCCTGCCTCTCCTCCAACCCACCTCTCCAAGAGAAACTGGGTTTTCTCCTGTTCTGGTGTCTACCTCACTTTTTACCTTCACATCACAGTGCCTGTATCACCTTCTCCAGGAAGCCCTCCCTGACCACCGCCAGACTCAGCTAGATGCTTACCTGGCTGTCATGACCTCTGGGCTCTCCTTCAGGACAGCCCTGGCCGAAGCATGTCAGAACTGCCTGTGTGCATCTCTGGGGCCCACAAGTTGGCACGGGAGGGACAACAGGCCATTCCCACACCAGAGGCTACTGTGAGCACCCCAAAACCATGGGCACACATCCCTGGCATGGATGTCCAGGGAGCCACTGGCCAGGAACTGTGACCCCACGAGCCTCTCCCTGGCTGTTCCCAGCAATGCTTAGCCATGGTTCCTAACCCTCCCAGAGAAAGGCCACAAACTCCACTATTCCCTGTTGCCCCATAAGGCCAAGTGCTAGGCCCCAGCAGCTCATGGGTGGGGGGACTTTAAAATCTCAATCAGAGCTGGTCCCTCCCTGAATGGAATTTGTATCACACCCAGAATAAAAATGAAAGCTCTCCCATGGCCCCTGGCCATGGCTCACCCTCCAGTGGACCTCCTTGCTCGCAGGGGTCCTGACTTCCAGCTCCTCCAGGTCATTTGTATGTGCTGTGATCTCTGGCTGGACATGCCTACTCCACCCGGGCGTCTGCTCCACTGACACCTCTGATGCTCTACCTAAAACATCCCCACCCAACTCCCAGTCCCAGACCAGCGTTGCCGTCTCTTCTCTGCACACACAGCCAGCACAGGACACCACAGCAAGCACCCACAGGTTTCCTGTCTGTGCTTCCCGCCAAAAAGCAGGCTCTGTGGGGGGCAGAGGATGTTGTCTTGGTCATTGTCTTATGCCCAGCACTCAGAACAGTGTCCACTACCCAGCGGATGCTCAATAAATACCTGCTGAATGAAAGAATGAGCGATCTCATTTCCTCCTTCCATTAACCCTAACAAAGCTGGGACACCCATTTTACAGACAAAGAAACTGAGGCTCAGTGGGGTAAGTTACTGGCCCGATGGGAGCACAGCCTGGGAGTGGCAGAGCTGGGAATCTGAACCCTGTAGGATGCCAAGGTGGGGACTTGGCTGCCCCGGCTGCCCCCGGCTCTGGACCTGTCACCAGTCTCCCCACCAGCCAGCAGGGCTGACTGGGGAAACGGTCCCGGAATGGGATGGTAAGTGCTACGGTGCCCACGCCAGGAAGCGCCAGCAGTCAAATCACCAGAAGGAAACACACCCACAGGAAAAGGGGGTAAGAAATGGGGAGAGAAAGAAAGGGTGGGTTATTTCTTTTCTTTTGTCCATTTGCCAAGACTTTGCAAAAAGTGACTTTGTTACCATCTAATTTAATCACAGTGGAAACTTTTGTGTCCCACGCCAGGAAGACGTCTGTTCAACCACCAGATCAGTAAGGCAGGGGATTTAAAAACTATCCTTAAACACTTCCACTTAAAACTCAAAAACGAACAGTCCCCCACCAACTGCCCAAATGCTTTGTAATGTAATGTTTTGAATAGGCAATACCGTCGCATGGCTCAAGCAGCAGAAAATATTTTAAAAGGCACAAAGTGGGAAATGTCATCTCAGCCTTACACCCTTGACCCCTGTCTGCCCACCCAAAGCCACCCCCAGGTGACCACAGGTAACCACTGGCCCCTGTTCCTCCTGCTTCTTCCCAGGCTTTGTTTCTTTCTGCACGCACAAGCCAACGTGAAGCTGTGTTTCTTACTTGACCCAAGAGGCGGCATAAGTTTTACAAGGCATCTGGCACCTTGTGTTCTTCTCTTAACAGATCCTGAAAGACCTTTCCACGGAGAGCAGCCTCAGTTTTTTACAGCTGCATAATATTCCATGGTGAGGCTGTGCCGGCGTCTGTCACCCTGAGTTTCAAACGTCTGCCCATAGACCTTCTTCTTCCATCTGCCTGTAGCTTCTCAAGGGTGAGGACTGTGCCCCAGCACAGCCTCCTGATCTGATCTTACTCCAGAGGGTGTCTTAAAACAGAAATCCAATCTCATTGCTCATTCCATCAAAACTTTTCAGTAGCTTTCAGACTCCCTGCGTAGCTCCTCCTTTGCAACCTCCCCTCCGTGACTCAGCCTCCTCCTTTTCCGTCCCGCACGCACACCTAGCAGGGTCCCACCTCAGGCCCTTTGCACTAGCTGTGCCTCCTGCTTGGCATTCTCCCTTGGCACTCTGGTCTCAGCTCAGAAATCCTCTCCCGCCGAGGGCCCTCCTTGCCTCCCTGGATTTGGTTACCTTGCTGATTTAAACGCCTTCATAGCATCTGAAATCAATTCAGTTCATCTCTTTACCACCTGAATCACCCCACCCCACACCACCTCACCCCTCCAACTAGAATAGAAAGTACATGGGAGCAAAGTTTCCCAGCACCCAGAGTCCTGTCACAAGCTGGAACTGCATCCCAGGCCAAGGCCTTTGGCTGGGGGAGGCCCCTCAGAGTTCAGGCAGCCTGGGAGCGGGGCTACTCAACTGCCTCCTGGACACCGCACGAGTCCATCCTCTCCTCCCCACTTCAGGACCATGAGTGCTGGAAAGCTCAAGATCACAATATCCATTCTACAGAAGGGAAGAGTGAGGCCCAGGGAAGGGAGGGACCGGCCCTCTGCACCACCTTGCACAGCCTTGTACCTTCTTCCCCAGCAGAAACGAAAACCTCCAGGAAGTACGAGGAAGCAATCAGGGCTGCTGCCCACCATCCCCAGTCACTCTGGAAGCCCTGGTCCTCATTCAGTCAGTCAACAAACATCCAGGAGGCTGCACATCACGGGGGTGGGAGGGCACTTCACCACTTATATCAGCCACATACGTGTGCTCACAAGAAAGAGCACAGGGTCATGGAAGCTGGGACTTAAAATAACACAGCAACAGCCCCACCCTGTGCTATCCATCAAGAGGCCACCCAAGGGAATGGGAGCTGGGAGCCTGTCCTCCACCTGAGTCTCTCCCTGGTAGGCATCTTGTCCACCAATGTGGACCAGGGCCTTATGGGGAAAATGCTTACACTCAGGGCCCACAAATGCAAGGCCAACGTGAAATCTGGTGTCCAACAGGCCACGCTGTGATGCACCTGAGGTCATGTAGACTTGAGACTCAGCGGTCTTCCCCCCCCTCCCCCCCTCGTGGTCATGGGCTCACAGTGAATATGACTGTCAAGACTACGGCAGAAAACTGTGTTGAGCTTTCAGGCTCATGAAAAGGAACCTAGGGGGTACCTTTTAATGGCTGGCTCAGCTGGTGGAGCATGCAACGCTTAAACTCAGGGTTGTGAGTTCGAGCTTCATATTGAGTGTTGAGATTACTTAAAAATAAATTAAAATCTTTAAAAACAAAAAAGGAATCTGGAATCTGAGTGGTCATTTAGGCTGCAAGAAATCTTCTTCCCTTTAGGTCCTGAATCTAGCTCTACCCTAACCCCTGCAGAGACTGCAGCTTTGCGTCCCTGGTCATTCCACAAGCATTTATTAAGCACCTGCTGTGTGTCAGGCGGGGACCTGGCTGAGGGAATTTGCCCAGGATCAATGAGACCAAGTCCCTCTTCCCATGGATTCACTGAGAGAAGGGCAAAGAGCTTGGCTTTAGGGTCAGAAAAATCGAGGATGAAATTCTAGCTCTACCATTCCCTTGCTAGAAAACTCTTTCTGAGCCTCAGTTTCCCCATCCATCAAATAAGGTAAGAATGTAACTTTGCAGAATCATCGACAGGATCTGGTCAAGGTCTGGCTCTTCAATCACTGCCTTCCTCTCATGGGGGATCCCAGTCCACTGTCTCCCACAGCCCAGCAGAAAGTGCCTACCATCATCGCAAAGATGCACTGTGGCCCAGGCCCCTGGCGTGCCCCTCAGTGCTCCAAAGAGGTATGAGGCTCACTCAAGGCTTTCCCAGCCATGGCTGAGGGGACTAGCGTAGGCCCCTTTGGGGTGGGCAATGCAGTAAAAATAGCCCAGTTTATACAGCAGGCATGGCCAACACAGAGGCCTGTGTAGGCCAGGTAGGAGCTGAGAATGTACAAGCAAGCCTGGTGGGGACTTTGGCCACAGGATGCTCCCATCCCAACCCCCAGGGGCAGCACAGGGGGACAGGGGACCCTGAAGCTGCCAGACCTTGTGATTTTGCAGGTAAAGATGGAAATCCGGACTCTTAGGTGAAACCGGACAATTTGTAAATGCTGGCAGTTAATTAAACATTTAAAGATAATAACAACACGGTAAGAGCCAAACAAAACACACAGAGCCAGTCAAAGCCAGGGCTGGCAGGTTTGCACAGAGTAAGATCCTTTGATTTCACCCATCTCCTGCCCCCTTCCCCCTTCTCACAGCTCTGGGTGCAGGAGGGAAGGGTGGAAGCTGAGGAAGCAACAATTACAGGTCCCTCCCTCCTCCTGGTGGGAATCTTCACCCTCATTTGCATGTGAGGAAGGTGAGGCTCAGAGTCCCATCATTCAGCTGCCAATACTTGCAGGGGGGCTGGCTCTGGGAGGGGCCTAACCAGTCCCCTCATTCAAGGGGCTCTGCTGATGACCAGCACCCAGATCTTTTTTTTCTTTTTCTGGCCTCTCATAGTGACACCTGCTGGCTCATACCAGCTTTGGCTGAGTCCAAGTGCAGTCATCTCCTAACAGTAAAGAAAGAGCTGCTTGGGATAGCAGGGTGGGGGAAGGGGAGGGCACGCAGGGGTGATGAGGAGTGAGGAGGCTGCTGGCCCCTCCCCGTGCTCCCACAGCCTCCCAGTTCCCGCGGCAAGAGAGCCTAAGCCAAGTGAGATCCCCCCAGGCCTACTGGGGCTCCCCGCACACTCAGGCCAGCGGGGAAGGCTATGCCCACAGAGGTGGTGTCAGGGCAGCTGCCCGCGACTACAAGCTGGTCTATGGGACTCCATGTGCAAGATTCGGTGTGTGAGGCACTGTTTGTTACTCCAGCTATGCAAGAGACACGTGTGTGACACATGTGAGATAGATATGCATGTGCGATAGACACATGTGTGGCAGACAGGCACGCGTGTCAGAGACGCACACGGGTGTAAGTGAGACATAACTGCTTGAGTGAGAGGCGTGCCCGTCTAGGAGGCGCCCGAGGGTGAGGCACGTGTGTGCAAAAGGGACGCGTGTGGGAGACGAGTGTGAGAAGCCCCAGCATGTGTACGAGAGCTGGGGCGGGGGGGTGCTGTGAGCACAGGACTCTGCAACGGGGGACGTGGTGGCAGGATGGCGGGTGCGCCCAGGCCGCGGGTGCAGGAACTTTTCTTGGCTTGGGGGGGGGGCAGTGTGACGGGAGCGGGGAACTGAGGGTGTGAGCTGGACGGTGGCGGTGCTGACCGACGGGAGGAGCCCAGGGCAGCCCGACGAGGGGGGCGCGGGGAAGGCGCGGGGCGAGGCTGCGGGGGCCGCCCGGCGGGACGCAGCCAGGCGGGGGGCGGGGGGCGGCCCGCGGACCCCGAGGTCCCCCGCCCCCAGGCCCGCCTCGGTGCGCACATCCGTGCAATGGGGCCAGGGCCGGCCGGGCGCGCCCGCGGCGGGGCGGGGTGTGGGCACCTCGCGGCCCGGGGCGCGCATCGCGGGGCCGCCGCACCGTCGGGGCGTCCGGGGCCCCCGAGCCGAGCGCGGGGCCGGCGGCCCGGGAGGGGAGGGGAGGGGAGGGGGGGAGGGGCGCCCGCGCGGCGAGGGTGGGCGCGCACTCACCGCGGGCGCTCCGCTGTCCGTCCGTCCGTCCGCCCGGCCGTCGCGCGTCGAGAGCCGCGAGCCCCGCTGTGCGCGGCGCGGGGCGGGGCGGGGCGCGGAGGGCGGGGCGGGGCGGGGCGCGGAGGGCGGAGGCGGCCCCAGCCCGCCCGCGCCCCTCCCCTGCCTCCGCCTCCGGGGCGGGCTCTGCGCGGCCGGGAGGGGCCGAGCCCCGCCCCCAGGGACCGCCGCGCGCCGCGTCCGTCCGTCGGTCCGCACCCCTCGTGCCCCGCCCCGACGCTGCACTCCCTTCCACGTCCCCGCCGCCTCGGCCAGCCTGGCCCTCGTGTGCCCGCCGGGAGGACGGGCCCAGCAGCCCTGGCCGCGCTGGGGGCGGGGGGGGCGTACAACCTGCCCGGGGCGGGCGGTGCGACGGGACGGAGGTCAGGCCTCTCCATCCCCGGTGCGTCCTACCCTGGGAGCGCCCACACACCCGGCCCCCTGGCGCCCCGCACTGCTGCTCCAGGCCCTTGGGCAGAGGGTCCCCAGCCCCGCCTCCCCGCTTTGGGCCCATCTAGGTTCATCCTCTTCTTCAGCGCACAGGCCAGCTGCCTGTGACCCCTGTATGACCTCAGCCAAGACCCTCGAGCCTCCTGTCTCTTGAATGGTCCGACCTGTGATGGGGCGCCGGGGAGAACTCCGTGTCATCCCCACAGCGCAGGCCGGGTAGGGAGGGGGAACTCTGCCAAATGTAAGCTAAAACCTTAAGGACCGTGTCATCCCCGCAGTAGAGGCAGAGTGGGGCATCCCACAGTCTGACTAGGAGCCAGACTGGAAAGAGGCCCTGTGGGGAGCAGGCTGTTGGCAGGAGGCTACCTCCCTGGGCCTTCCAACTGGACAAGGGCTCAAAACCCCATCCCCAATACACACAAGTGAAACCTTTAGCCCCAGAGAAGCCCAGGTGAAAAGAGGACTGGCCCTAAATTCAGGGGCCCTGCAGGCACAGGGACCCCAAGCCCCCAGTCCTCTCCCCACCCCTGTCTTAGGGTTCTAAAGGCCATCAGGCCCTAAGAGAGTCACAATCCAGGAATTCTGTCCTTCTGTCTGTCCCTCTCTCTTTGCCATCTTCTAAATCTCTTTTTATTCTGGCAAAAGTCACAATAGCATAAAATTCACCTTTTTCGCCATTCTAAAGTGTCCAATTCAGTGGCATTTAGAACATTCACAGCTTTCTCTCCTGTGCTCTCTTGGCTGTGCCATCTTTGTCTGGATGTGTCTGTGTGTCTCTCTGTCTTTCCATGTTGCTGTGAACCCACCTCCATCTGTACTTCTGGGTTCCCCATTCAGATGGCCTGGTCTCTGTCTCTCTGGGTGTCTCACCCTTTTCCCACTTTGTCTCTCCTTTCTGTGTACCTAATTCTGTTTTGAGGCCCATCTGTCTCTCTGTATTATTCTACCTTCCTCGGTCTCTCTCTGTGTGTCTCTCGTGAATAAATAAATAAGATCTTTAAAAATAATAATAAAAAATAAAAGTAGTTTGAACAGAGCTTAGCAGAGGGGAGTGCTCAGTAAATGTCTGAGGAGTGGGTGACAGATTGAATCCTTCCTTCTGTCAGCAAGGGAGGAGGCCTGGGGCATAGAAGGCACTGGACCTTGGCTCCCTTGCATCTAGGTAACTCACTGCCCCCACCCCCCAGGAGGCTTATGCCCACCCCCATCCCCCACAAGTCTCCAGCCAGGAGGAGAGGCAGTGAGCCAAGATTTGGCCTCACCTTGCAGCCTGGGGGAACCCAAGGCCTAGCCAGCTTTCACAAGATAAAGTGGAGACACTTCGCCCATCAGCTGTTATCTGAGCTGCAGAAGTGGCCAAGGCAGCTGACTCCTCGGAGTCCTGCCATGGCTGTTATCTCAGATGGAGCGCACATCACCCACCAGGAATTTGGGGTCTGGGGCCTGGCCAAGACGTGGCTAGAGGAAGTTCCAGGCCGATAAGGCACAGACAGTGCTCAGAGTGGGCAGTACAGTTATTCACATCAGTGTCAATCTCATCAGCAGCCCCCCTCCCCGGGCACCAGGGCGCCAGGGCTGGCGGGTACAGAACACACCTGTACCACCTGGCAGGCCAGGCTCTGGAGGAGACGGCTCACTGGGCTTCCTGAGTCTGTGTCCTCACTCGGTGGCCTCCAGGAGGTCACCGCACCTCTCCCAGCATCTGAAAAATGGGAATAACAATAACGATAACACCCCATTCAACAATATGAAATGGTCTAGGAGCAGTGGCTCTGGAGCCAAATGGCCTTGATTTAAAGCCACATTCCCCTGTGTGATGTGCAGCAGGTGGCTTCAGTCCCCTGGCCTCAGTGGCTGGTCTATAAAACATTTTCCTGCCTCATAGGATTGTTTTGACATTAAGATTCTTAGGGCAGAGTTTGGCACATGATATGGCCTCAATTAAATGTTTGTTGTTGTTAATTACGCACAGCCTAATTACGTGAGCCAGCAAGGTGCCCCAAATCTTCCCACTCACCTGGATGCAGACAGCACAGGGCTGTCCACTCCTTGAATGATAGGCCGGGACTCCCCGCCAGAACTTCTGCTGCTGCTCCTGAGGGTGGATGTGACACCCCTTCCTCTGCAGCAGGCCCACTTACTCATCGCTTGCGCCTCCCCTGCAGCATCCTTTACAGCCACAATGACTGGGCAGTGCGAGGCAGCTGTCTGTCCCTGGCCACAGAGGAAGCTAGGAAAGTGGTTGTCAGGGCCCAGCCAGACCGCCAAAAGAGAGAATTGCACAATTAAGGAAAAGATGTTAAAAGATGATGAGGCAGTGATTTTCAGACAGAGGCTCTCCTCACCTGGAGGAGGCACTACCTGCCATCCTGCTGCCCAATGAAGACCCAGGGCAGCAGCACCCACACCCGAGCTTTAGAACATGGCAGTCCTTGGGGCGCCTGGCTGGCTCAGTTGGAGGAACGTGCAACTATTGATCTTGGGGTCATGAGTTCAAGCCCCACTTTGGGGGTAGAGATTACTTAAATTAAAAACAAAAAATAAGGGCACCTGGATGGCTCAGTCAGTGAAGCGTCTGCCTTCAGCTCAGGTCATAATCTCGGGGTTCTGGGATCAAGCCCTGCATCGGGCTTCCTGCTCATTGGAGAACCTGCTTCTCTCTCTGCCTGCCCCTCCTTGTGCTCTCATTCTCTCTCTCTCTCTTTTGAAATACCAGTGTCTACATTCTACTCCAGAACGATTAAATCTGAGTCTACAGAGGGTGCAGCCAAGAATCACTATATTTTCAAACCCAAGTCAATTGTAAGGTACTACCAAGTTTGAAAACTACTGCTTCAAGGACTTCCCTCTGGCTTTCTCCTTCCAGCTGGGCCTTTCCTCAAGGACAGACCAAGGAGATGTGCTCTTCTGGAGCCCATAATGCTTCACACCAGTCCTTGAAATTCCCTACTCCAGTGGCCCGAAGCCCCAGTGTTTCTGCTGGCTCCTTCTACACATCTCTCCCCACAGGAGTGGGCCAACCATATCATCAGCAGACATATTCCAGGCCCAAGGGGTGGCCTAAGGGTGGCTGCTGGCAGGTGACGTGAATGGAGTGCACAATCAGTCCTTGGAACCCAGGGCAGGCCCTCTCTGGTCTGGACCCCACCTAGTTCTCCAGTTGCATGACCCATGCACACCCCTGTCTTTACTCTTCAACCCAGCAAAAAGTCGATTATATACCAGGAACTTCCCCGACTCCCTGCCTTTCTGTCCACAATGAAAACTACTCCATCTGGGGCACAAACTATAGCCATGCCCCACTCTTCATGTGGGAAACATAACTGTAGATGTTTTACACAGACCCCACGGCTGCCTGGCTAAGGGCACATCCCCAGCCTCCCTGGCAGCCAAGCAGGAAGTGCGAGGCCATTAACCGGGAGCAGAAGCCGTGTGTCCTCCCCTTCCCTTTCCCCTACCTGCCGGTGGCTGGCGGATACAGAGTTGGAGCAGCCACCTTGCATACCAGGAGGAAGCCGTGCTCAGATGCAAGGCAGCCCTGAGCATCACGGAGCCACCATACCAGCCTGGATCCTCCCATGAAAGAGAAATAAGCTTTCAAAGGCATAAGCCATAGTCTTCTAGGATCTCTTGGTTATAGCAGTCGAACCTATACTCAGCTAGTAACTAGCAGTGCTCTGTGAACAAGTCGTAGACAACGTTGTATGCACCAGTCTTCCATGGGAGCTCATGGTCCAGAGCCCTCCGTGAACACCTGTGCTAACTACATCTGGCAGCTACCAGCTACCAGCTCCTGAGCGTCCTGCACGCAACCCTCCTCTCTTGATTCTGAGTCCATGTGCTTTGTTGGGATGGAGTTGATCCTCCCTTCCTGGGGAGGGAGGGTCACTGGCCCAGGTGAGCTCCTCTAAAATAACCCACCCAGGGAAGGAACTGAAAGGAGGGAGCCTCTCTATTTAAGGCAGGCTGTCTGCATCGGAGCCTGGGACAGAGGTGCTCTTCCTGCTGCATCGCTCAGCTGTGCCTTCAAGCCTGTGGCATGGAAACCACCTCTTAGGAAAACCTGCTGAGAAGGAAACCAGCTCAGAGAGCAGGGAGAGAGGATCTGAGAGAGACAGCTTTCTGATGACATAACGTTTAAGCACCTGATTATCGCTTGGCCTGCCCAACCCACCTCTGGAGTTTTCAGCTACAAAGGCCCATACATTCCCATTGGGGTTTCAGCCAATTTAAATTGGGGTTCTGTTACTTGCACCCAAAACTCTTGGCCAGTAGAATTTGTCTCACTGAGGCAATGTTATCTACCGAGTGTGGCACCTGCACTTCCGGGCTTGCTTCAGATACTAGGGTTAGTTCTCCACTGAGGATCAGATTTTATGATGTCTGGACTCTCCCCAAAGGCACTTTGTCTTAAATAAAGGGGACAATGATTGGAATGAAAAATAAAGTCATATCTGTTAACTGTCCACTGTGTACCAAGCATCTGAATAGGCACCTTATATTGATTCATTCATTTAATCCTTGAAACAAGCCTAGAGATGCTGGATATCATTAGCCCCATTTTACAAAGACACAGGCTCAGCGGCATAGCCAGGGCCCCTGCCCAGAACTGTCTGGCTCCAGAGTCTGTACGCTCCTCCCTGCCCTTGCAGGGGAAGGTGTGGAGCACATTGCATGGGGCCACGGGTTCCCCTTCCTTGGGTATGTGAGCCAGGACCCAGTGACCCCTGGGCAGAGCAGTTGGAGGAGCTGAATGAAACATGCAATGGAGTGTGTGGAGAAAAGAGGTGGGAAACCCATTACAAATTTTCTTCCACTCTGGGGCTTCTCCACATTTTCCCAAGCTGTCTGCTGATTGCAGGAAAGCTGCCCAGCCTGACGCTTCCCATCTGGGAATGGTCAGCCCCTACCTCCCGAGGCCCTGCTCACTCTGCTCATTCGTGACTCACCCCCGCCCATCTCTCTGCCTGGTGTGAGGAAATCTCTGGCACTTCTGAAAAGTTCTGGTCACCCTAGACAAGACTTGGCTCAGCCTTGCTGTTCAAGCCAGCTCTCTTGGCAAAGGGCAAGGGTGAAGGGGCCAGAGCCACTGAGCTCAGAGGCTGGGATCTCCCCCATGGGCTGGAAATCTAGGCCGAGGGGGTCTCAAAGCTCCTTCGCTACTGGTGCAGCCCAGAGAGGGAAGGGATTTGTCTAAGGCCACACAGTGAAGCCCTAAGGAGTTGAAAGGGGCGCCTAGGACAGCAACAGCAGCCCAGAGATGTGAGGCCTGGTCCCATCAAGCCTCTCGCCAACTCTGAGCCTCAGTCTTCCCATTTGTGAAATGGAAGAGGCTGACTCTGATCTTAATACATAAATTAGGGAAAACAGACAATAGAACATTTGACACCAGCAAATCTACCTTCACAAGAGGGCCTCTTCCAACCACTTTTGTCCTCTACATACTTATGTATATATACGTGAATTAGATGCATGCGTGGTCGTATGCATGTGCAAATGTACACAAATCCTAAGGAGCATTTTATTCTGCTCCATTTTAATGTGATCTGTTGTAGCCGTTTTTCTACATCAGTAGCTTATCCACACAGTCCCTGTCAGCAGGCACAGGGTATTCCACTGTCTGCTATCACTGTGCTGTATTTACCTGATCGTTCCTAGTTTCCTTTATCATAAACACGAATTTGAAAAACATCCCCGAATCTATATATTCGGACACTTGTCCACCTTCAAGAAGTTGAGAGGACCAAGGGCATGTACATTTTTAAATAGGGGCCCCTGGGTGGTTCAGCGGTTGAGCATCTGCCTTTGGCCCAGGTCGTGATCCCGGGGTACTGGGATCGAGTCCCGCATCAGGCTCCCCGCAGGGTACCTGCTTCTCCCTCTGTCTGTGTCTTTTCCTCTCTCTATGTCTCTCATGAATAAATAAAGTCTTTTAAAAAATAAATACTTTTGATATATAACCGCTCAAGGACTCTGAGAGAGGTTTTTTTTTTTTTTTTTTTTTTTTTTTGAGAGTTTCCTCCCAATGTCAGAGGGTTTGTTCACACACTCACCACCACCGGGGGGTCTCAGTCTTAGGGATGTTTACTCGGTCTGTTGGGTGAAGAGGGTATTCTGTTACTTGAGGTTGACCATCTTTTCAGATGGTTACTAACTGCTTGTGTCTCTTCTGAGAACTCTTGTACGTACTCTTCATTCATTTTGACTCTTGAAGCATTCATCTTAAGCTCCAGAATTTTTTTAAAGACTTTTATTTATTTATTCATTCATTCATTCATTCATTTCAGGGGAAGGGGGGAGGAGCAGATGGGGGAGGGAAAGAGAGGAGGGAAAAATTCTCAAGCAGAGTTGTGTTGAGCCCTAACCTACAAGGGGCTCCCTCTCACCACCCTGAGGTTGCAACCAGAGCCGGAACCAAGAGTCGGGCCACTCGACCGACTGAGCCACCCAGGCACCCCTTTAGCTCAACGACTTTTTTTTTTTTTTAGATTTTTATTTATTTATTCATGAGAGATACAGGGAGAGAGGCAGAGACACAGGCAGAGGGAGAATCAGGCTCCCTGCAGAGAGCCTGACATGGGACTCGATCCCAGGTCTCCAGGATCACACCCTGGACTGAAGGCAGGTGCTAAACTGCTGAGCCACCCGGGCTGCCCTCAACAACTCTTTTAACAATTCTTCATGTAGTAGGAGTGTTGGCCCTTTGTCTTTTGAGTACGTGCAGCAGACACCCCTGTTTTAACTTTGGTGCTGTGTTTTCTTCCATATGGAACTTGTGAAATATGATGTAGCAAGACCTACCAGTAGTTTTCTTTGTGCTTCGAGAGGCTTCCCCATTCTAAGGTAAACGTAGTAGGCTGCCTATATTCTCTTCCAGCTCCTTTTCACAGTTGTCCATCCATCTTTGGTTCATCGCTGCCCTTGCTTCTAACCCCAGACTCCTGGCCACCCCATCCACACAGCTGGTGGCTGGCTCCTCCAGCGCACGGCCTTGTGGTGGGGCAGAGATCTCCAGTAATTCCTGGAAGCCTCCCCTTCTAGGAATGTGCAGAGGGAAAACATCTCTGCTTAAATAACAAATCTGGGCCTCTGAGGCTCCGAATAATCTCTGGTTACCTGCCAGGGCTTGCCCAACCAGTGCTCAGGTATCAGAAAGTTTAGAATAATGGTGATTAGCACTGCCAGGAAGAGTCACCACTCAGATCTCCTGCCTCAGGCAGCACAGGTGCCTGCCTGTCCTTCTGGATGTACCATTCCGTTTCTGCTGAGGCCACCATGATCTGCCCTCCACAGTGGCTTGCAGGATCATTCCAGCAAGACTCAGGCCTCCCGGCAGCAGAAAGCTGGGTGAGGGCTGCCCCTCATCCTGCCTGAAGCTTTCAGGAGCTGTGTCACATTGTGACATTCTTCATCCCCATCCTCCTTACTTTCCCATTTCTCGTAGCAAGTGGCTGAGCTATACTGGCCTGAGTTTCTCCTGCCTTCCCTTGTTTCCTCTCACTGTAATGTCCTTGCACATCTATCCTGTCTTGGCAAAATTCCTGTGGGCTTCTCGACAGACCTAAACTCATGCAATGATAAAGGTGGTAACGGAAGTCACCACCATGCTACACATTTATGAAGCTCGCCTACACCCATCTCTCTTGCATTCCTTTGCATCACACTGGAGTAAAACACTGTCGGTTCCCATTTTACAGATGAGAAAGGTGAGGCTCAAAGACAGCTGAGCTTCAGTCCAAATCTAGGCTCTCTCCTTCCCGTCAGGAAGCTGGGGAGAGAGCCCCGTGGCCCCCAGAAGTACCAAGCTCTTCAGTCTGGGAATCCCAGTCCATAGCATTTCCCTGGGAGCCACAGCTTGGGAGGCTCTGTGTTTCCTCCTCCAACTCTAAGACCCACATGCCCCTCTAGGACAGAGCCCTGTCAGGGGCACAGGGCCCAGAATTCCCTTCCCCAGGTGGAAGAAGCCCAGGTCACCTCACCCCAGCTGAACCCAGAGGAAGGAGCTGGAAACTCAGCTATGGGATGGGAGGGCAGGCAACTTTAGGTGTTGACATAAAAGTCTCCAGCACAGGGATCCCTGGGTGGCACAGCGGTTTGGCGCCTGCCTTTGGCCCAGGGCGCGATCCTGGAGACCCGGGATCGAGTCCCACGTCGGGCTCCCGGTGCATGGAGCCTGCTTCTCCCTCTGCCTGTGTCTCTGCCTCTCTCTCTCTCTCTGTGACTATCATAAATAAATAAAGATTTAAAAAAAAAAAAAAAGTCTCCAGCACACGGAGAGGTGACTCCCTTCTTCCCTTCCAGGTGTGCCCTCTGGAGCTCCAGACATGTCTGCTTTTCCTCAGTCAGAGCCCCCCCAAGGCTGCTACTCTCCATGCTGACCTGCCCCAGCTCCTCTGCTATACTGTGGCCAACTCAGCCTGTCCCCCTCTCCTAGAGCTGAGCCAGCAGCTGAGCACAGGACCTGGGGGTGGTCTGCACAGCTCAGAGAGATGGTTCACCTTCCACGTTCCAACATTTAGACTTGACCCAAGGTAGGGGTGACATATTAAAGTGGCAACATGCACTGACTCCAGGGTCTGTCCACTTCCCAGCTGAACATGCAGAGCTCCTGGCCTTCGTGGTAACCCCACTGGGCTCAGGAACCTGTGAGGAGGCCAGCCCATCTGTCCTGGGGATCTACACTGAGCCACCCTCTGGTCTTTTTCCAGCCCATGCAGTTCTCCCTGGAACCCACCAGGCCTCTTCTTCCTTCCATCCTCCTCACTGAGGCCCAGATAAGGCAGCTGGCAGGAGACTCACACTCTGCAGCACACCAGCCAGCTGGCTCCAACCCCAGGAAGCAGAGAAGGTCCCCGGTGAGGTGTGCCTTAATCCTGCATCTCCATCTGTCCAGCCCTGGCCTCCTGCGACACTTGGGGTATGAGCCCAGTCTTGGCTCTAAGTCCCTGATCTCTGCTCAGCCTGACCCCAACTTCCGCAGATCAGGCTCTGTCCTCTGTGTCTGTCTACCCTTTGACCCCCTACCCCCACCCCATGCAGGGATAGTGTGGTTACAAGTACATATTCTGGGGCCATGATTCCTGGGTTTGAATCCCAGCTCCGTCACTTACTAGCTGTGGGATCTGAGGACCTTCCCTCCCTGTCTCGGTGTTCCCAGCTATAAAATAACCTCCGACCACCGCGAGCTATCGTGGGGACTAAGTCCGCTAATACATGGGAAGTGCTTCAGAAGTGGCTTACACGTGGTGAGTGCTCAGTGAGTACGGGCTAATATTATTATTCAGTCAGCAAATCTTCCCTGCACACCCACTTGGTGTCAGGCATGGGGGTCCAGCTGGAGGGCAGATAGCCCCTTGCCCTCAAGGAGTGGCACTCTTGCAGGAGATAGGAGTTCAACGTCCTTACCAACAAACAGCAAGAAGCACCCTGAGGAGGCCGCGCAGGGCAGGGTGTGTGGGGCGGTGGTCAGCTCACAGAACCTGGCCCCCAAGGGCTGGCTCCTAGTTGCACGATGCCTGGGGGAGGCTCCAGCCTCTCTCGGCCTCGTTTTCTTCTCTGCAAATGGGGACATGGTGCCTAACTCATCAGGTTCCACGAGGGGTCCCGTGAATTCAGAGGTGGGCAGGACTTCTGCAGGGCCAGGCACACAGTAAGTGCTCGAGGACCACGCTCCTGGGTGGGGAGTGGAAGCTGAGGAGCCATCCAAAAGAAGGGCTGTGGGGCAGGATATGGCAGGCCGTGGGCTGCGGGATGAGTTTGGTGTGTATTCTGAGAGCAAGGGGAGCCACTGGAGGGTTGTTTTTTTTTTTAATATTTTGTTTATTCATGACAGACACAGAGAGAGGCAGAGACACAGGCAGAGGGAGAAGCAGGCTCCCTGCAGGGAGCCCAATGCGGGACTCCATCCCAGGACCAGGGATCACGCCCTGAGCCAAAGGCAGATGCTCAACCACTGAGCCACCCAGGCTGCCCCACTGGAGGGTTTTAAGGGAGCCCCCCACCCAGAGGACACGGGTGGCAGAACCTGGGTTGGAGATGATGGGGTTCAGATGGGTGTGGAGGCACAGGGAAGCAGTAGGATTGGAGAGATACCAAGGGGAGAGACTGTGTGCTCCCACAGGTGTCTCCCCAATGCCAAAAGGAACATTTACAGTATGTCTGTTTGCACCAGGTTCAAAAACAGCCCGGACCAAATAACAATCTGAGGTTTATAACCTTGGCAAGGCCTTGCAACTGGGGAGGGCCTGAAAAGGACGTGACGTTGGGAGCCAGGAAAGGGAGGGGCAGGGACGACCCCCCACCACAAGCTACTGGCTCAGGAGGTGCCACTGATTAGCTGGAAGAGGATGCTGGTCTGGACTCTATGCTGCAAGTCACAGTACCCTTGACTCAAACAGACTAAAGCCCAAAAACAGAGATACTGAATTCCATAAAAGAGTAGAGGGATAGACTTCAAGCATAGCTGGATCCAGGTGCTCAAATGTCTCCAGGTTTCTTTCCCCTTGTCCCACAGATCTCCCTACCTCTCCTCCATTTTCTGCCCAAAACACTCTTCTAGTGAGCCAACCTCCCAGGAACTCCAGCCTACAACTCTTTTTTCTTTTTTAAGATTTTGTTTATTTATTCATGAGACACACACAACAGAGAGGCAGAGACACAGACAGAGGGAAAGGCAGACTCCCTACAGGGAGCCCAATGCAAAACTCGATCCCAGGACCCCAGGATCACGACCTGAGCTGAAGCCAGACGTTCAACCACTGAGCCACCCAGCTGCCGCCAGTGTACAATTCTTTAAGTCCAGACAAAATGAAGCGCTAGTCCACTCACCTTAAAGTTCTCTCAGATTGGAAGGGCTTAAGTCAGGTGCCCAGGCCTAAGCCAGTCACTGCAGCTGAGAGGAATGGGCTGTGCTGATTGGGTCCGCCCACGTTCCCTGCTCTCTCCTAAAAGTCTGAGGGGGTAGGATGAACTTCTACATGGAAACCCGGGGCTGCTGCCAGAAGCTGGAGAGGAATCTGTGAATGGCCCCGACAGGGTGGGTGATTTTCCAGCCTTGGACTTAGAGTTGATTTTGTCTGTATTCGATTCAGACACTGTCAGATAATAGCACATATTTTAGAAACATGTTCCCTGTAAAATCCCCAACAGTCACGAGGGGACTTCGTCAAGCTCATCAGTGTTTGGCTCTCAGCCAAGGGAGCCCCCTGGCCATCCAGCCAATGAAAACCCAGAGATTCCTGAATCACACATGTCATGGGCTCACACCAGGCTGGGTCCACAAGGCCAGGGACTGCGCCACCGTGGAAGCAACGTGGATCCGATAGGAAAGTCGTCGCCTGCGGTTGGTGACTAATAATCAAACAAGCAGGTTACGCCCATTGCAAAAATGCTAACCAGCCTGAGAGAATGCGATAGGAGCCCAGAGTCTGACTCTGCTTCATGTGAAAACCCCGGAACCGGGGACTCTGAGAGACAGACTACCAGACCTAGACGTGCGCTCCTGCACCCCTCCCCAGCTGCAAGGCCTCCCCAGTTGACGCATCCCCAGTGGTTCCTGAGTTCGGGCTGTTTTTGAACCTGTCGGGGGCAGACACGCTGTAACACTATCTGCTGGCGGGGAGCCTGCCGCCACCTCCACCTCTAGGCAGTGCTGCATAGTACTCCGCGGCGAGCGCGCAGTGACCGCTGGTCTCTGGCTCTTTTGGCTGCTTCCTAGGTTTTCTTTCCTGTTACAAAGAGTGTCGCTGTAAGTCTCTCCGTACCGTCTTCCTGTGACATTTGTTTTGTCTTCCGGGGCCAGCAGCCAGGAGGGGGAGTGCTGAGTCACTGGGTGTGCACGCCTTCAAGCTCCCCAGCTCAGGCCAGGCTGTGGCTGCGAGGCTTTGTACCAAGGCTGCCAGCGGCTGCTGAGGGCTGCACCTCCTCGAGAGCACTGTTAACGTCTGCGGGGCAGTGGGGGTGAAATGGCATCCCGGGGAGGGTTGAATGCACAGGCCCCTTGCCGCTCACAGGGATGAGCATCTTGACGTCTGCCTGTCAGCCACCCGCCTCTCCCGTTTGACGAAATCTCTGCATCTTCCTTTTGCCCCGAAAACACTGTTTTCTTCTTGGAAATACTGATTTCTAAAGCACGGTCGGGCCATGTGACTCCCCGCCTTTAAGCCCTCCTGTGACTCCCGGGGGCCTCAGAGTAAAGCTCACGCCCAGCAGCCTGGCCGGCGAGGCCCTACAGTGGTTTGGCTCCCATCTGCGTCTCCATTCTTGATAGGAGCTGTTTCCTGACACTCTCTTCTCATGTTCTCCACTTGCTTGCCCCAGCCCAGCCTCTGCACCTCCCAGCTCCTGCTATGCTGGGGCACTGCCCGAAAACCCCTCTCCCCACAGACCCCCACATCCTTGCCTGGCGGCTTCTTTCTCAGCCTTCAAGTCTCCACTAAAACATCATCTCTTCCCGGGAGCCCTTCTGGTTTCTCCCCACCTCCACCCAGCCCGTGGGGCCACGGCATCTGCTCGCCGCGTGTCAAGGTCTCCACTCCTGCGCTGTAAACTGGACAGCAAGGTCCCTGACGGCCAAGACGGTGACTGTTTTGCAGGCTCCTTATTCTCCGTAGCAGGGAACGTGGCTGCAGTCCGTCGATCTGAAACTCTAGAAGAGGGAGAAGGAGGGAGGGGTGGCAGGGGCAGCATGGAAGTGTTAGAGAGAAGGGGCTCCTCCAACGCAGGTCCTGGGAGGGACCCAGGGACCACTTGGATCTGGGTTAAGGTGGAGGAGGGAGTTGGCTTCCAGTCCTGGCTCTCCTGCTAACAGACTGGGCTTCCTAGACAAGTCTCTTGTCCTCTCTGTCTCCGTTTTCCCATCTCAAAGAAGGGAGCCCCAGCCTCCTTCCCATCAGAGGTAGTGCCCCTGGATGGTCGGCCTGAGATCTGACCTACAATTTCAGGCCCAGGATGCCGGCAGACCCCAGGCCAGACAAAGGGGCCTTGTTCCCAGGCTCTTTCACGGAAACTACCCCCGCCCCAACAGCTTGGCTCCAGCTGAACAAAACCACATGCCAACACGTGGGAGGAGGAGGGGTGGGCGTCCAGGCAGCATCCCAGCGCCCCTCTCAACTCCAGGCCCTGCCCAGAGTGCCAGATGCCACAGATTCTGAAGCGAGCTCTCCTGCTGCCCCCTCCCCGCCGGCTGCACTCGTCTGAATGCCCCGTGGGGCTGAGGGAGCCAAAGCGTGCTCCCCTCTCATCTCATGCAAGGCTCACGCCAGCCCCCCAGGCAGGCATCACCACTGGGCCACTTAGCACATGAGGAACTCGGGAGGCTTGGAGGCCATGATCATGAGCCCTCGGCTCTGCCAGAAGAGGCGGAGGCTGGACCACACATGGACGGCCTGACTCTGCTGCCCCGCTGCCCTGAGGTGTACCACAGTGCCCTCTCCTCGGTCAGGGTGGGAGGAGGTTTGGCAGGGGGAGTCTTCCACCAAACCTCACCCTGACCTTCCTGCCGGAGCATGCAGCTTCCCCCCGCAAGTCAGAGAATGGACAGGGACGGGATGTCATCCCCCGGCCCACTGGACAGCTTCAAGGTGAGGAGGAGGCCCCAACCCCACTCACCACTTCACATCTGGAAATCTGCTGAGTCTCCACCCCAGCTCCCTCGGCCCTGCCTGCCTGCCAGCCAGCAGAAGGCCTCCTGCAGCGAACTCTGACTCAAGCTCCCAGCCTGCCACCCGCAAGCTGTGCGATGTGAGGCAAGGGACTCCCCTCTCTGAGCCTCCATTTTCCCATCTTTGAAATGTGGGTGAGGCCTGGGATGGGCGGGGGCAGAGATGGCACCACACAGAGAGTGTGAAAAAGCTGAGGCCACTCACCCACTAAAGTTCTAGAAGGAAAACAATGGAAAGATCAAGTGTGGGCAAGGAAGTGAAGCAGCTGGAATTCTTGTCCACCACTGGTGGGAGTTTCACACACCATGGTACAATCATTTTAGGAAACTATTTGGTGGGGATTGACTAAAGCTGAGCGCATGCACGTACTCTGACCCAGAAATTCCACTCCTGAGTTTGACTCAGGAGGAGGGGAGCATGTGTCCTCCAGAAGTCCAGACGAGACGGTCCCTAGCAGCACTGTTCATGATTCCCTAAACTGGAAACTGCTCAGATGCCCATCAGCAGCGGGACGGATCGGCACATCGTGGTGCGTTCACAGAGCTGAGCACCGCGCAGCAACGCAAGCCATTTAGGGGCCCACACAACAGCGGGGGTACAGCTCCCTACCACAGCTCTGAGCAACAGTCAGGCACAAAGGCTACACACATATGAGTCTATTTTTTAGGAAGTTCTAAAATGGGCAAAACTAATCGCCCGCTGTTAGAAGTCAGGAGCAGGTATCCTCAGGGTGGTCGTGACTGGAAGGGCACAGAGGTGATCTTCTGGTTGGGTTCTGCTTCTTGATCTGAGAGCCTGCTTCGTGACTAAGATTTGTGAGAATCCAGCATGCACACACTTACGATCGAGGCATGAGGAGCTAATAAAAGGGCTGCGTGGTAAGCTGTGATGTCCCCACCCCCACCCCCACCCTGGTCTGGTTTTGTTTTTATTAAGGCTCTACGGGATGGCTAGAGAGTGGTCGGTCCAGTGGCAGACGCGTCCTGTAAGGCCATGCGGGAGGTCACTGAAGCCTCCCTGGTCATCCTGCACACACAGATGGCCTCTGTTGGCAAGAGCACACCCGGCCTGCAGGGCAACCCCGAATGCCATGCAGTTAATGCCTCCAGGACCAGCCTCAACCAATAAGGAGCAGGATTGGTGGGCAAACACCCCAGCTTCCTCGGCCCATTCTGGGCAACTCTGAGGTGTGCACTGTGTTGTCCCTACAGGGTCCCCAGTTGGCTTGAGCCCCAGTGGCTTCCAATGGTGACTCTTTCATGAGCATACCCGTTGTTGCCTCACCTTGTCACTGTGCTTTCTGGAATCATCTCCCAAATAAACCACTCGCACTCAAATCCTTGCCCCAGGTCATCTTTTGTATCCCTAAATGTCAGGATAAGAAGGAATGATGTAGGGATTGTCCCTGTCTAGGAATCCAGAGGAGGGAAGCCAGTCCCAGATCTGACGAGGACACCCCATGTGGCCATGGGCAAGTCACCTGCTTATCTGAGCCTGCCAGTAGCACTGGGTGCTGAGACTTTTGTTTTAGCAGGAACTAGTGATCAGGACCCAGAACTGGGAACAGAGAAGACCCCAAAGCCCACATTTTAAAGAAAGCCAGTGGGGGGATAGGCTCAGCCTGTAGCTCCAGCCACCACCCTGGGAGCTCCAGCTCCAGCTCCAGCTTCTGCCCCACTCCATCCGTTACTATATGTGGACCACGAGGAGGAGGGGGTGGACTGTTGCTCATGGGGCAGGAGCTAAGCATACCTTCCCCCCAGAAAACAAAGTAGAGCCCCCTCAAAGGCAAATCGCCAAGGGATTGGGTAGATCTGCAACAAGGGGAGATGGGCACCTCACTCTTAGTTTGGAGTCATCTCTTGCAGTGGGCTAGGAGCCCTGGGTCCTGGGCCTGTGTGCGCAGGGGAGAAGAGAGTGGGGGAGATGGGGTGGGGCAGGGCGCAGCCACAGGTACTGCTGTCAGGGCCCACAGGGCATCACCACGGTAGGGGGCCAGGTGTGGACTGCCTTGCCAGTTGCTTGCCCTGCAGAGATGCCTGGCTATGGGGGGCGAGGACACCATAGCAGTAAGGGATGCTGCCGGGGGCAGGAAATGAGCAGGTGGGAAGAAATCCAGCTGTGGCCAGGGGCTCCTTGCAGAGGGGGCTTCCCCTAAGAAGGCTCCCCCTATGCTTTAGGAAGAATCACACATGCCCAGGAACATGCTGGTGGGGATGGAGGCCCCACTAAGGACACCGCAGGCCTTGATGGTCTGTCACTGCAGCCCCAGAGACAGCAGAGAGAGACTGAGGCCCTCCTCCTGGCAACATCCCCACCTCCCCCTACTGGATTGCAAAAGAGGGCGGGGAGAGCAGGGAAGACGGGCCACACCCTCCCCACCCTGACTAGGCCACAGGACACATCCAAATCTGGAGGGAACAGATGGGGAGGGGAGGAGATTTTAAGGCCACAGTGGCCTAAACCTGACTTTTCCTGTCTGAGCACTCCAGGTTCTGCCCCCAAACCCTGTCCCCACCCACCACCCTGGGCCCCTGCCCTCTCTGCAGATGAGGGGGCATGCGGGAATGTCTCTACCCACTCAGTACCCTCCTTTGCCAGGGGCCACCAACCTCACACATCATGAACCACCCACCTGCAGAGCCCTCCAGGCTGCACAGGTGGGCTCGTGCCCCACCCAGACCCTCGTCTTGGGGCCCCATCCAACTTCGATGGCTGAGCTGGTGAGCATGGCCAGGGTGGGGATGTGCTGAGAAATAGATTTCGCCCAAACATGAGAAAGGTAAGGCACAGGCCAGCCTCATCCAGAGACACAGAGGCAAACAATTTAAACACATATAAATAAACCAAATCTAGCCATCTTTAAAAAAGATAAAGCATGGCATGCAAGTATGATTTATCCAGCAGCATGAGGCTGGCTTAACTCTGAAAGAGCAAGTCATTTCGTTCATCACATAAGTAAGCGAAAGGAGAAAAATCATATGATCGTCTCAACAGATATAGGGAAAAAAATGTGTTTTGTAAACTCAACATCTCAAAAACTAGGAGTGGAAAGGAGCTTCCTTGATCTGATAAAATTATAGATAGATAGATAGATAGATAGATAGATAGATAGATAGATAGATATAAAATATCTATATATATGTAGATAAAATTATATATATACACACACAAAAATTTGTATATATAATATAGAAATTCAATTCCTACAGAAAATCTAAGGTAAAGCCAGATGAGACCAAGCTGAATGTGCCAGTCTCATTTCCATATCAATTTGCTCCTCCAGCCAACCAGCGTCCCTCAGCACCTCCCATGCCAGGCCCACGGCTATGTGCAGAGGTCACAGGATGGCATCAGGTCTCTGCCCTGGGCCTGGAACTAAATGTGCTCATTGGCTGTAGAGGCCTGATCTTGTTCCAAGGGTAAATGCTGTGGAGGTTTGGAAACAGGAATGGCTCCAGTGACACCATCCCAGCCTCCCTGGCCTGCCCTTCTCTCCCCACATGAATATCATTGCCACTTCTTTTTAAAGATTGCAGTAAAGTACATATAACATAGAATTTACTATCTTTTTTTTTAAGACTTTATTTATTTATTTATTTATTCATGAGAAACACAGAGACAAGAAAGGCACAGACACAGGCAGAGGGAGAAGCAGGCTCCCTGTGGGGAGCCCGATGCGGGACTTGATCCCGGGACCCTGGGATCACGACCTGAGCCAAAGGCAGACGCTCAACCACTGAGCCACCCAGGCGTCCCTAGAATTTACCATCTTAACCATTTTTAAGTATGCAATACAGTGGCAGTAAGTACATTCACAACCATCCCCACCACCCATCTCCAGGATTTTCCATGTTCCCACACTGAAGGTCTGTCCCCATGAAACACTAACTCCCCATTCCCTCCTCCCTCGGCCCCTCAAAACTACCAGCTTACTTTCTCTCTATAAATTTGAGAACCCTAGGGACCTCATATAAATGGGATCATTCAGTATTTGTCCTTTTGTGATTGATTTTGTGTACTGAGCATAATGTCCTCCAGGTTTATCCATATTGTAGCCTGTGCCATAATTTCCTTTTTTTTAATGGCAGAAGAATATTCCATCGTATTTCAAGGCCACAGTTTTTTTCTCCAATCATTTGTCAATGGACACTTGAGTTGCTTCCTCCTCTTGGCTGTGCTGAATAATGCCACGATGAATATGAGTGTATGAATACCCGATGAGATCCGGCTTCAGTTTATCTGGGGTATATACATTTTTGCAACTTTCTGCACAAAGAAACACTGCCTCAATCCCTAGTACTCCGGGTCCCCCACCATCCAGCTCAGACACTGGGACGGAAGGAGACATAGTGCAGGAAAACTCAGGTTCGTGTTTGAGAAGAGGAAGGACGCAGGGAGGGCAGAGAGGGAGAAGGGAGGCACTCGTTGGCACTACCTAGCTAATCTTCACAACTCAGATTTGGGCCACAAATACATTTTTTGCAGTCTGAGAAGATATTTTTAAAGGCAGGATATTGCACCATCTTTATTTCTGGCTTTTCTTGAAAAGTCGGAGGGTCTGGTCTGGCCTGTGTTCCCATAGTTGGAGCCGAGCAGCAGCCCTTTAGCCAGGGCCTGTGCTCTCAGGGTCTGCATGGTTCTCCAAAGCCCCTCCCTCCCTGGCACCCCTAAACACCTGGTGAGGGGGCAAGCCCTTAGCTGGGGAGCTGTCTTCCCATTTTACAGCTGAGGAAAGCAAGGCAGGGGTTAAGTGGCTGAGCTGGGACTTGAACCTGGGTTGCATAACAGATAGTGAAAACCTAACCATGTAAGTGGTGGCTAGGTGCTCGGAGAGAAATGCAGTGACTCACCTGCACACCCTATCCCATCCCACTTGGCTCTCAGGTCCCCACTACTGTCTACCCAACCCCCACAACTAGTCCTTCACCAATAGGATGAGGTGGCCCCATTCTCCTGCTCTACTACCTCTCCCCTCGTTCCTCTGGAACCCTGTGCCCGCCCTCACTCTGTCTTGCCCCTGGCCAGCACCCCTCTGATGAGCCCAGACATCGGCCATAAGAAGGTTGTTCTGCTGGGACACCTGGGTGGCTCAACGATTGAGCATCTGCCTTTGGCTCAGGGCGTGATCCTGGGGTCCTGGGCTCGAGTCCCACATCAGGCTCCCTGCATGGAGCCTGCTTTTCCCTCTGCCTGTGTCTCTGCCTCTCTCTCTCTGTGTGTGTCTCTCATGAATAAATAAATAAAATCTTTAAAAAGAAGAAGAAGGAGGAGGAGGAGAAGGAGGAGGAGGAGGAGGAAGAAGCTCTTCTGGAAACATACACCTGTCCACAGAACTTCCCTGCCTAGAGATCTGCCTCAGCCTCAGTGCCCTGAGGACAGAAGTCTGACTGTACCAGGCTGGCCTTCAAGGCCCACATGAGCTGTCCCATCTCTCCCCTATCTCCTGCCTCATCTCTCATACATCTGTCCCTTTGGCTAGACAGTGCAGATGGGGCATGCCACACCATT
Organism: Vulpes vulpes; assembly: GCF_048418805.1. Taxonomy (NCBI): domain Eukaryota; kingdom Metazoa; phylum Chordata; class Mammalia; order Carnivora; family Canidae; genus Vulpes; species Vulpes vulpes. The sequence goes on along the minus strand of NC_132788.1, from coordinate 57,031,203 downwards.
CATCCCTCTTGCCTCTTGTTTCCTCTGCTTTGATGCCCTTCCCTCATCTTTTGCCCTGGTAAACTCCTACTCACCCCTCAGAAACCAGCCCAGGCATTGGTCCCCTGCCCCTGTGTGTCCTCTCTTACAGCTCTGATCTCCATGTTTTCTTATTGCCCCTCTCCTTGAGATCACACTTGAGTCATGTCTGAACCCCCACAATAGGCTAGGGCCTGGCACAAAATGGGGCAACATGTATAAATCAGTGGCTAGAGGGATGGATGGAGGGAGAGATGGAAGATGGAGGAGAGGATAGAGAAGGGATGGGTGGAAAGATAGAGGGATGAAAGGTGGTTGGATGGAGGGAGGAATAGGCATGGGGAAGGGGATAGAATAAGGGAGAGATGGCTGGAGGGAAGGAAGGATGGAGGGATGGGTGGGGAGAGGGTGGGATGGGATGGCTCTCCATCCTCCACTCTTAGTGAGACCCTCAGGGAGCAGATGGCATCTTTATTTGCCCTGTAGATCCTCCATGGAGCCCAGCCCAGGGGTGAGTGTGCAGCAGGAATTCAGTAAATTGACTATGAGCCCAAAAGAAATGTGTTGGAAGTGGTGCTGAGAGTGAGGAATGGGGGCCAGTGGGTGGGGTGGGTGGGAATCAGTCAGGAATGGCAACAGTGACCAGTCCCAGGCAGGGGCAGGGGTGGAGGGCTGGAGAGGTGAGACATTGGAGAGCTGTGACAGAGACAGAACTGGCTGAGCTGAGTGACTGGGGGGATCCAGGAGGATAAGAGAGGGGCACGGGGTGTAGAGCTGCACAGAGGGCAACGTGAGCCCAGGATGTATGTGTGGGGTATAACTGTCCATCGGGCTCTGTCCAGGAGCAGCATTGGAGCTCAGGGGAGAGCTCTGGACCAGAATCAGGTTTGGGGTTTCTAGTAGAGGGAGGAGGGTAAGGGGAACATGTGCGATTGAGAGAACTTCGAGATCTCGGCAGGAAAAGTAAGAGGATGGAGGCAGAGCCTTGGGGGCGGGAGGGTGAGGCCATCCTAGAAGAAACCAGAGGGAAAGGGTTGAAGAAGAATAGGGTGGGAAGCCCCCAGAGGAGCCCAGTTCGCAGAGGGGGGCAGAGAGCATGCCGAAGAGGGGGGTGCCTTCAGTCAGGGTTTGCTTCCTGCCCTTAGGCCCCTCTTCCGTCCTGTCCTGTGGTAGGGCATTCCACCAAGGAGCAGCAACCAAGGGTCCTATTAATGGAGACACCCTGTACAGAAAGTAGCAGTAGTTTCCGGTAAATTTCCCCCAGTCACCCCTGCGCCAGGCCTGTCTGGGCACCCTCTGGAACCTGGCCATCCACAGCCTCAGTTTGGGACCTCTGACCTGCTCCCACTTCAGCTGTGCCTTCAGCACACCCCTCCCCAGCCCAGCCTTGCCTCCTCCTCTGACCCGGGCTTTAGAGCCACCTTCCGCAGGGCTTAGCTTCTCAGAACCAATTCAGCTCCTGTGGTTGCTTTGACTCAGTGGCTGGCCTAGCGTGTCGGACACTCAGGCAGGACCAGTGGTCAAAAGCCCCGTTCTCTACATGGCAAACTTATTTCCAGTGGGAATCACAAAATGGAAATATTTTATGTATGAACAAAAATGGGCACTTACCAAGCAAAAGTATTTCACACAGAGATGCCTATTTCTTTTCGCTGTATTAAATTTTAAGCCTACATGAAAACTCCATGTGGTCACATGGTAAGAAGTGAGTTAGGTCAAGTCCTGCTCCTTCCATCTTTCTAATCACCATGAGATTATCGATTATTTCAAATCCACCCCCTAACACAAGAGTAGGTAGTGCCATGGGCAGTTAGAGACACTAACTGCATTTTAAATTGCCTGAATGCTTCCAAAGCATCACAAGCTCTCCCTCCAAACATATGCTCATAGTTGAGTCCCCTTGTGTCTGGATGACCGTGTAGCAGGAGTTTGTACATCAGCAAAACATGCTAATTTGAAGCATGCATCTGTATTATTAAAACTTAACAGTATTTACTGCGATTGTTTACAACAGGGAGGAGTATTTTTATCATTGATTCTTTTTTTAGAATTTCCAGAGCCTGGTCCTAATAAAAAGCAGACTGTCTTTTGGTGGGGTGTATTAGTGATTTAAATCATGCACAGCTGATCCACCCCTGCTGGCTGTCCCAGGAGAAACTGGTCCCATCTCCTGCCCGTGGTCCATCATGGCCCTGGCATGTCATCAGCTGTGAGGGAGGGTTGCTCTTGCTGCCCCAGGTCTAGCGCTCTGACCACCGAGGCAGGCCTGTGGCCGGAGACTTTGTCTTTTTTCTTGGCCCACCTGGTAGTCACCAGATCGACTGGGTCCTCACCCTGCCTGTGTCCTCTCCACGGCACCCACCTTCCCCTGATCTGAGCGGCAGGGCTAGCCCAAGGGGCGTCTGTGAGGGTGAGAACATTTCTGGCTCCGCCCTATTGCCCCAGAAGGATGGTCCTCAGGGTCCTTTTCCCACTCCCCCAAGCTGGATGGGCATGAACACACCACCACTGAGCTGTGATCCAGCAACCCAGCCCCCCTTCCAGCAGGAATTCCCTGCTCCGCGGCATGCAGCCTGGATCAACCCGCGCTGCTCTGCCAGAGGGATGACCCTCATCCCACGTGCAGGCCCGGCGCCCTGAAATCCCCCTCTCACAAACAGCCTTTGTTCTGCTTGCCCGTTGACCCCAGCCCCGTCACGGCCTTCCCCGCAGCCCGCAGCCCAGGAGAAGGGAGGTTTCCTGCCCTGCGTCTACGGCCAAGCAGGCCCTGTGCTGGCTTGCTCTTGTCCTGCAGCTGGGGAAGATGCTAGAAAGGCCAAGCGTGGGTTTTGGTGTCACGCCCAAAGGGGTTTGCTCCCGATGGCCACACATGAACTGTACAAATCTGGGCAAGTCCCTGCACTGCCCTGAGCCCCACTTCTTGGATCTAGACATGTTCTACCTCCCAGAACAGATCTGAGAGCAAATGGGAGGCCACGTCCCCCTCCTTTCTAGCTGTGACGCCAGCACCCCGACCCTGGTTCAGGCCCCAGGCCCCGGTACTCAGAGCCTTCTGACTGAGCTCTCTCCCTATACAGCTCCCCCAGTGTCACTGCATCCTCAACCACACAGAACCAGCGCTCTCCCTCAATCTTGGAATTCTCACCCAGTATAACGCTTGTTGGTATCTTATACCAGTGGTCCTCAAACACTTTGCTTTCAGGATCTTTTAATAGGTTTGCCAAGTTTGGTACATAAATAAAAATACAGAATGCCCAGTTCAGTTTGAATTTCAGATAAATCACAAATAATCTTTTCAGTATTAAGTATGTCCCAAATATCAGATAGGACATACTTACGTTTTATCTAGCAACCCTATCCTTTACACTCTTAAATGTCATTTAAGAATTCAAAGAATTCTCATTTATGTGAGTTCTAAATATCAATATTCACTATATTAGAAACTAAAATGGAAAATTGTTAAAATGTTGATCTATTTTTTAAAACAACACATTTTTTTTGTGAAAAATAGCTACTTTTTCAAAATGAAGAAGCAAATGAGAAGAGAAGCATTATTTCACAGTTTTGCAAAGCTCTTTAATGGGCATGTAGGAATGCTTGGAGGGCAGGGGCCTCCCAGAGGAGGGACACAGCTCTGTCCCCTCTTGGGCAGTAGGCCACTCAGCTGTTCCTGCCGCAGGCCTTGGAATCTAATAAGAGGTCCCAGGAACTGCCTGGAAAGAGCCAGAGTTGCGAAACCAGAGGCCCAGAACAACAGAGGACTCTCCACATCCCTGCAAAGCTCAAGCTACAGCCTGGGCAGGGGCAGGTGTCTGCAGGGCTCAGGGAAATCTGCAAGGAGGGAGGGAGGCTGGAGAGCACAGGGTGAGGACTCTGGTGAGAGGGATACAGCCTCAGCCTGAGCCCGCAGATACCTGGGGCAGCAGGTGGCTCCAGGCCATTCCACAGTGAGCTCCGTGGCCTCCCCTCTGGGGACGCTCCACGCTCACTTCCCTCTAGTCTCGTCACCACACGTTTCTATGAACAGTCTAACCCTGCTGTTACGGGACCGCAGGTCAGGACCTCCAGCATGCTGGGGCAAGAGGATCCAGAGGGAAAGGTCACCCATCCCCCAGCACAAGGCTTGAAGTCACTGGTGAGGGAGGAAGGGACTTGGCTCCAGCCTCCCCGTGCTGAGGAGGCTGCCAGCCTCGGGAAAGGAAGCACCAGCTCTGAGGATGGCCCAGAGCTGCTGTGTCTAGTGATAGGAGGACCCTTGGGTGCTGGAAGCCCATGCTTGTACCCCCTTGTGTCTGCCCAGGGGGCACCTTCTTCTGACATGCACAAAGGCAGGCTGAGATGTAGCCCTGGGGTCTGCTGGGTCTTGCCAGACCTCCCAGAGAGGGACTCTGGCCCCAGGCCCGGACGCCCGGTCCCAGCAGCCCCTGGCTCTGCTGTCTGACTGCCAACCCCTGCTGGACACCCTCTCCTCGCTGTCAGCAGGTGCCACCTGCCTCCTCCCACCCAGCATTCCACAGGTCCAGCCACCACAGGGAGCTCCCAGAGTGAGGTTTGTTCCAAGCATCCTTTGGGAAAATATTTGCTCACCTCCTGCAGGCTTCCCCAGGCTCCCATTTCCAGCTCTCGATGGGGAGCACCACTGTTTGCGCTGGACCCTGGCTGCCAGCCCCTGGCGCCAGACTCTGCAGGCAGGGCCCACTCTCCGTCCTGTGACCAGAAGACCTTGGCAGAGCCTTGGCCAAGCCTCCACCCTGCCCTCTCTCCTTCCCATCATCTGGCCCATGGTCCTGGGATGGACTCAAGTTCCCATGGACAGAGAATCTGTCCCTGGGCTGGCATCATCTGAGACAGGCAGCTAAGGCCCAGCCTAGAGGTTGCCAGGGACTTGGGAACCAGTGCCAGAGCAAACATCACCCAGGCCTGCTTCCTCAGGCCCCCTAGATTGAGAAGGAAAGGTGGAGGAGTGCAGAGGCATGGTATACCGACAGCATATTGGGCCTTTGATATACACGGTGGACCAGTTTCATAGGTTGGCGGCATTACTCTCTTACATGTAGAAGAGGAAACTGGAAATCAGAAAGGGAAAGGGCCTTGCCCAAGGTCACACAGCCAAGAAGTGGTATAGGCAGGATTTGAATCCAGGACCCAGCTCAAATGCCCCTCAAGGCAGCCTTTCCCTATGTGGGGTCTGGGCCTGACCTGACCAGGGACGGAGGGGACAGCAGCCTCCTTTCCATCAGCAGGTAGGGTTAGAAGTTGATGGCCTAGAGCCCTGGATTCACAATGACCAGTGGGCCTGAGTATCCACACAGTAGCCACCTCCTGGGTGGGTCTTGTTCAGCAGGCCCTGTAACTGGGCTCCTGTCTCAATTTCCCTTGCTGCCAAGAAGGCCGGGCCCTGCTGCTCCTTCTGGTTCCAGCAGACAGTAATGGGGCCCCACCTGAACTAGGGTCTGCCTCCCCACGATCTGCCTGGCGGGGAGAAGCTCCCCTCCCCTTCCCAAGGGCCCTTGCAGCTCACTCTGCAGCTCTGTCCCATCCTGGGGAACACACTCTCCTCAGCCCAGATCCCCTCTGAGTCAGGGCAGGGGGGTGGTGGAGGAGGTGGGAATGGGAAGGCTGGGGTTGTGGGGTTGTGGTCGGGGAGATACACACCCCACTCATAAAATGGCAATGTCTATTTCGGCCTCCCAAATGCCATCAGGGATATGAAGTCCTCAGCGACTCCTGGTACCCAGCGGGCACTAACCAAGTGTTGTCCCCTGGCCCTGCACCCTTTGACACCATGCCTCCTGTCCTCTTTCTCCAAGGTCTCCAAGGGCAGTCAGAGAACAACAGCTCCATCCCCTGGTTTTCAGGTGGAGGCGAAGGATGGGAGGACCTTGAAGCAGCAGCAGAGCCTCCCGCTGGTCACTTAGCATGACCTCCATTAGCAGGGGCCCTGCAGGCCAAGGAGCCAGGGGAGCCAAGGGGCGGGTGGGGCTGGGGCCGATGACTGCTCTGTCTCCAAACAACAGCGAGGGACAGCAGCCAGACGAGTCAGGACAGTTTGTTCCCAGAGCTGGGCCCGAGGGAACCTGGCTGACCACACCTCAGCTCTGCTGGACCTGACATCTGCTCAGCAGCTAGCCCCGTCCCTCTCAGGCCTCCGTTTCCAATCCCGGGCAAAGGGGGGCCGGGCATGGAAACATCCTGGGCCCATAGGTCTACTGTTTCTGTGTCTGATGGAGCTGGCAAGTCCTCCCAGAGGTCAGGTGACCCCTTCCCTGTGGGGGGTGGGGAGGATGGCAGAAGGGGGTCCAGTGACCAGACAGGAGACTGAATTCACATATCTTCACAGTCTCCAGTACACACACAGGCACCCGAGGCTTGGAGACGGGAAAAGACAGACCTGCGTCATTGCAGCTGAGCACAAGACTGGAAGCCTGGCAGGAATGACTTAGAATCATAATCAGTGTGGTAACTCATTTCTGGAGACTGCACTACGTGCCAGGAGTCGTTGTGAGCTTTGCAGGAGCCCACTTACTCCTTCCTCACTGCTCGGCTGAGAAGTACTGATACTATCTCCATTTTATGGATGAAGAAACTGAGACCAGGGAGGCTAAGTCATTCATCCAAGGTCAAAGGAAAGTGGGCCCCGACCACTTTTACCCCAGAGCTATCCCATGGATGGAGAGGGTGAATTTGGTTCCTCCTGTGCCCACTGGTGTCTCACCCCAAGCCCCCCAGCCTGGCTGTCAGCAGCTCCCTAGAAGCTCCAGGCAGAAAAACAGGCAGCTGGCCAGGGCTGTTGGAGAGGCCTGGGAGCTGTCTTTTCTGTGTCCTGCCGATGCCAAGCAATGCTCACCAGGAGACCTGGGAAGGGTCTGGAGGGGAATAGGGACAGGGAACACTCGCTCAGGAGAGGGACAGGTCCCCCATGGATTCAGAGGGGACACTGGAGCCCATCGCTCTATTAAGTGGGATGGGGACATGGGTTTCTAGCCTGGCCTGGCAAAAACTGTCCCTGTCCTGTTCCCCCACAGCCACAAGCCAATTTCCCTCACAAGTAGAACAAGATAGAGTACCTGTGGGGCACCTACTGAGTGCCAACAGGCCCTGGGAGAGCAGACCCCATCCCTGCCCCCACGCCATCTGGCAGGGGGAGCAGATAATGGAATGAGCCAAGAAAGCTGCCTGGTGCCAGTTGCTGTGCACTGAGCATCTGCTACATGCCGGTGGCTCCCACACCGACCTGACACCCCCCCAACCACCCCTCAGGTGGGTGTCCGCATTCCCATTTTTGATAAGTGGCCACTGAGGCCCCACAAGTGGGGAGAGCACTTGTCTAGCACCATCCAGCTAGAAAAGGCAGTGCCAGGACCCCATCCCAGATCGTCTTGCACCAGAGCCCACAGCCTCCCATAAAACTTTCTTGGAAACTCCTGGCATCAGAGCTGTGGGAGAGAGCCACCCCACACGGGGCAGCGTGGGCTCAGGGCCCCGGCATCAGGAATAGCAGGGGGCCCGGCCCCCACTGGACACCAGCCTGTCTTTTACAATGATACATTATTTATTTAGCCTAAGCCACACACATGTGAACTCTCTAGATAATTTTGGTCTGTCCTTTTGAGCAACGACACAGTTATAATTTCACCATTTAAGAGGAAATGCAGTCTACACAATGTCTGCTCTGTGTCCCTAACAAAAATTACTATCCCAAACCATTTGCAGGCTTCAGTGCCGTAGAGCAAGAATCTAGGTGCTTGTCGAGATAGGAAGCTCACCTGCACCGCATGAATGGCCTCCAACGGGTATGTTTTTGGTGGTTCTCTGCCTGCTTTAATGGTTGTTCTGTGTCCTCTCTTGTTATTGGACTGTTATTTCTAAAAGCACTTAGGGTCTGCCCCGAAAAGTGGAAAGCAAGCTCGATGCCTCTTGTTGGTGACTGGAGCGTCAACGATTCTGTTGTGAGTGCAGTTTAACAGCAGAGGGAATTTATCAAGAGCATAAACCCTACCAAGTGCTGCTCAAGTTCAGGAAGCTCTGGGGACTTGAGGACTGAAATTGGGGTCTCGATACAGCATGGCTTTCAGCCTGTATGGTAAATTTGTGCCAAGTAGAGAAAGGCTCCACTTCCTCAAGACACTTTACTGCCATCTGCTGGAAAATTGTCTTGATAAATACACAAATATATTATGGTAATTATGTAAACAGCACTCTTTAGAATTGTGTAGCGCACAACTTGTACAGCTGTTCACAGTAGCTCTGTCTTGATGTCACCAGAATTCTCTTTCTCCATCATATTTTGCCTTTTTCTGCCTCCATTTTACTCATTCATACCTTAGATGGGCTTTATCTTTGTGGTCAAAACATGACTGCTCTATAACTCAAGAAACAAGGTCCCTTCCCCACTCATTACAAAAATAAAAAAGTCTAGATAAGGACTCTGGTCCAGTTTGAGTAACATCACATCACTAAATCACCTCTGTGATTATGGAAAGGGGATGTGTGTCAGTCAGAGTGGGCAAGGTTATGCTACATAACAAGTGACCCCAAGCCTCAGTAGCTTAAATAACAAAGGTTAATTTCTCATTCGCACTGAATGTCCACCCCCATTTGGGGGCTCTACTCACTTTGGGCTTTCAGGAACTCAGGCTAAGAGATGCTATGGCTCAAAACATGCTTCCACCATCACCATGACAAAGGGTCATGAAAATCACCCACTGGCTCAGAAAGCTTCTGCCCTGGAGATGCAAATGCCCCTGAGCTCACAGTTCATAAAGCAGGTTCATGGGCATATCCAATTTCAGAGGGTGGAGAAATACACCCCTGCCCTGCCTGGAAGGTGGGACTGGATGAGGATGATCTGAACTCTCATCACATCCTACCTTCAGGGTAGGGGACTGGGATTGTTACAGCCTGGGATTGAGGAGTGAGAGCTCTTCAAGGGAGGGAGGAGGGAGCCAGCCGTCCCAAACAAATGCCCAAGGTAGCAGCCAGTAGTCAGCCAGCCCAGGATGAGAGGGTCCCATGTGTCAGCACGGAGCAGCCACGCCCAGCCTCTGGACACTGCAGCCAGCAGGAGCCCCAAGGGACCCAGAGGGACCAGAAGGCCGGGGAAGAAGTGCGCCCACACTCCAGCTCGGGGAGAAGTCCATGAATGGCCCTGCCTGGATTCCTCGGGGCTGTTGTAGATGCAGAGCTCTATTTGGTTCACCTCCTGCTTCTTGGGGTGGCCTAAGTGGGTGAACAGGTGCCAGGTGGAAAAGGAAAGATTATCAAATCCCTTAGAGTTACAGACCCCATTTTAGAGGCTAGAAGCACTTGCATCAGTCAAGAAACGTTCTCAAATTCATGAAGTGAATTGGAAAACCTGCATCTACCAAGCGCCTACTGCATGCCAGGTTTGTTCTGTGTTCACTTCTCCAGAGTTCCTGTCTCTGTGATGTAGATGAGAAAGCACAGACATCAGGGCACATCGCAAAGCCAGGCGGGCTTCCTAAAGGCCTCTCGGCCCTTCCCATGGTACCCTCAGGATTCGGAGGGGGTTTTCTGGGTGGGGGGAGCTGAGGGGAAGGAGCAGTGGGCATTTAAAAGGATGATGGGTCTGACACACGATCGAGGAACTCTGAGAACCAAATGGGCGGCTGCGGGCTGCATTTAAGGCACATTCCTGAGCTCCAAAAGGAGAAATAAAAGTGTTCCCTTGTCTGTGAGTTGAAGAGACAGCAATATTGTGGTGTAACTAGGACCAGATGGGCTCCAGGAATTTCCAAAGACCTTTTAGCATATTAGACAAAATAGCCTCCCAGCCACACACCATAACTTTGTCTGGCCGCCTGGGTATCGGTTACCGAGACGACCAGCAGGCTGCGCACACTGGCTCCGGGGTCCCAGAAGGGAGTGGGCCTCTGGCCCAGCAGGAACCCCTCCCCCCTTGCATGTGACACCTTCCCCAGAGCTCCAAGGCCAAGGCACGCTTGAGTCAGGAAAGGGGTGAGCAGACCCAGAGACGGTCCCTGATGCAAACCCTCCACTACCCCACCTTCCAGAAGGGGGAGGTCACGCCCCACAGGGCACCCAGAGATGGAGCATATGCAGTGGCTGGGCGCCAAGCTCTGGGGTGAGCCGGGGAGCATATCCCAGCTGGGAGACAGACCCTCCCCGCACCCCCTTTCCTCATCGGCAAACACAGTTGTGTGAGGATGAGGTGGTGTAGCACAGGCTGCCGGGGGCTTGAACCGTGCCATGAACCCGGAAGCGCTGCCTTGTCTTGGCTGCCATGATGATCGTCTTTGGAAGGCTCTGGCTATGAGACCGTCCCACCTCATTCCCATTGGAATAGTATTGTTAGCTAATATTAATTGAGCACTTGCCTACGCCAGCACATCTTACGACGGAAAAGACTCAGGCTCAGGGCAGTGATTTCATCTCGCTGAAGGCTGCACAGCCAGGGAGAGGCCCCACTAGGAAGCTAATCCCAGCCCTAGCCACTGCGTTACACTGCCTCCCAGGGGCCCAGCTCCGGCAGGGAGCAAGGCCCCTGCATCTCCAGCTCTCCGGTCTCCTGTCTATGCAACAAGGGTTTAGACGGTGAGTCAGGAGGGGCCCTCTCATATTCACTCTTTGGATCCTAATTCTGTCCTCGAATGACCCCGAAGACTATATGCCAACCCCACTTCCATGGTCTCACAGTCGTTAGAGAAGGACAAATGAGCCTCAGAGAAGAGGTGGGGTGCCCTTCGGGCCAGTAGCAGAGCTGGGTTTGAGCCCAAGCTAACCAATTCCACAGCCTGCGTCCTTTCTCCAGAGACCCCTCAGCCAGATGTGGCTTTAGACAAGCGCTGTGTGGCCCGCCGAGCCTTGGTTTCCTGGACTGCAAATGGGGCTCGAGGGCCCTGCCCAGGGAAGCCGCGGAGAGGATGGGCAGAGAGGGAATGGAGGAGACACGGAGATCGTGTGGCTCGTGGAGGGAGGGCTCCTGCAGGGCCTCTTCCTGAAACCACGTTCTGTATGCTCTCAACGTGGCCCCTCTGTTCCTCCCTCCTTCCACCCCCTATAAGAAGACTGAAGGGAAGAGGCCAGGAGGCTGGGCTCTGGTTCATTCACTCACCAGGGATGTCAGGGTTCTTAGGAGCCCTGCGTGGGCCTCATGCTTCCTATAGACAGAGTGGTGGTGGCTGGCAGCGCTGGGCCGGCCTGCTCCCTGTACCCCGGCATGCCCTGTGCAGCTGCAGTGGCCCAAGGCGGGCCTCCGTGTGCCATCTGCGCAACCAACAGGTGGAACAGGTCGCTCCAGGGACCTCAGCTCTGGCTATGGCGCGTGCCAAGTCCTAAAGCACTTCTCCGCCGCTGGCTCGGTTTTATTTTTAAGAATTCACTTTGCACTTGCGAAATTCAAGCTGCAGAAAGCCCAGTGTGCATCTTCCAGCTGAAGAGCGTCTCAAGGGCAGGCCGTGGAGGCTGTTCATCTTTCCAGGCCCCAGCTCGAGCAGACAGCCACTTACCCACTCATGCCTGGCCCCGCTGCCACCATCCAAGGACCAAGGCTGCCTTTCCTCCCAGGCTCCCTGTCTCATCTGGGCACTGGGGTGCCGACATCGGTCTCTCCAGGATTGCTGGTAAGGGTGTGAGCCAGGGAGGGGCTGAGAGGTCCGGCTGGGCTGCAGGACACCATGCTTCCCAAGATATTCTCATCCCAGACCTTGGCCCACAAGGCCTGGTTTTGGAAAAAGGGCCCTGGTGTGGGGGCTCAGATGGACTTGGGTCTGTTCCCAGCTTTTCCATTGCGTGTGCGACCTTCACTTGTCTGAGTCTCCGCCTCCTCACTTCGAAAATGGTGATCATGGTGGCCAGTAACCCGTACTGAGTGCTTCCTCTGAAAATTTCGAGAGGAAAACCTCACTCTGATGGAGGCAGGCGGCCAGAAGGGGGAGCACTCACATCACACCTCCGGACCGCAAGTCCAGGAGGACGGGTCACTTAGACCCCAAGAGAAGAATCAACAGGAAAGAATCCCGGGTTACAGCTCCCAATAGGAAAAGATGCACACTGCATCCCCTACAAGGAGCCGGCTACCCTGGCAGCCCAGCCAGTGCAAAACCATCAGCACCCTCGACGCCTGCTTTTCTCCTTCCAAACCACCCCTCCCAACTTCCTCCCTTTCTCGATAAAATAACGTTCCTCTCCCTTGTTAAGGACTAGCCTATGGTTTTTGCCATAACTCCATTTGTCCCAAGATGAAATTTTCTGTCTTTCCCAAATAAATCCCACCCACCCCCACCTTTTTGCTGGTGAAATAACAGACTTCTTTTTAAGATCAACAGCTTCACATTGGACCAGCTTTAAGCACCCTACAACCTTACTCAATCTTCTTGACCATCCTATGTGATAGGTACCATCCACCCCCATTTTACAGGTATAGAAGCTGAGGCACAGAGAGGCTGAGTCCCCCAGCTGGTGAGGACAGGAGAGGAAACTCAAAGCCAGGCTGGTGAGGGATGGGAGCCCACACATTAACGGCTGTACCCTGCAGCCCCAAAACCCATCACGGGACAGTATCACTCCCAGGGTAGGGCACAGAGCCGTCCCACGTTGGCCCTGGGCCCAGAGCAGGGTGTCCCCTGCCAGTGTTGGCTGAGCTAAATGAAACCAACTCAAGAGTGGGCTGCCCTGGAGGAGATCCTGGCCCTAAACCCCAAGCATTTGGCTGAGAAGCCAGGGAGGGCCTTAAAAGTCTCCTTCAGATCTGCCTGGGAGTCCCGCTAGGCTGGGAAGGGCCCTGTGCCAGCACCCACCTTTGTTTATGCCCAAGGCAGCCGCTGGTACATTCATTTCTGCCTCTGCCCCCCACGAGGGCTCCATTAGCCTAGCCTTGGGCATCCCCACAGGTGGCTTAGTTACACCCCTGCGCTGCTGTTTCCAATACCCGTCTGAGTGCCCCCCAGCCAGCCCAACTGAGAACAGAGCTGTAACTCAGGGAGATGAAACCCCTTTCCCCCAGGCCTCAGCTGGCCCACCAGCCAGGCATGGCACTAGGGTCTACGGGGAGGAGCTGGGAGGGTGCCTCTGAGGCTCTGAGCTGCCGCCTGTGTCGACCCCACACACACCTGCTCCAGCTCCATAGGCTCAGGACCGTGACTCACCAGGATGGCTGAGGAGGAGGCTCAGAGAGGCTGAGACACTTGCCCAAGGCCCCGTATTCAGATCCAGGTAGAGCAGAGCTCCCACATGGTGGGTGTGGGCTCTAAGGTCGGCCCACTCCCCTGTGTACCAGGCTGGCAAGAGCTGCTCTCCCTCCCAAGTCAGATGTTCACACTCCAGATCTCCAGGAGGCTCGGGATGGGGTCTTTTGCAGAAATCTCACACCTGCCAGGTACCAGGGCTGCTCACGGTGGGCTCCCACTGGACAGTGCTTTCCCAAGCTTGCCTGCCCCCCTCCAGTTCTCTCTGTAGCACATGTCTGACCCCAGACTTCCGCTCGCCTGTCCTCACACTCACCCTGGGCCACAGAACCACCCAGTCAGCAAGGCTGCTGGGCCAGACCCTCAGCACTTCACAAAGTCGGCATGTTCCTCTGGGTTTCTATAACTTGGGCTATCATTTGCAAATAGCAAACCACACAGATCCTAAGAGATCCTGAACGCTTTGCTTCAACTGTCCTTGATTCTTAACCTGACCTACAGGAGAATCGTGATTGTCATGACTAACATTTACTGGGTGCCAAGAAAATGGCCTAAGTGCATTCCATGCATTACGGTATTTATTTCTGGAACCACCTTTAAATGAGCACCTTCAGAGGTCTCATCCTACAGATGAGGAAATGGCTTATAAGTTCTGGAGCTGAGGCCTTGGTTCAAATCCTGTTCCTCTACTCACTAGCTGGGGGCCTCAAGCAACTAACCAACCCCTCTTTAAGCCTCATATCTACATCTGTAAAACAGAGATAAATATAGTTCTTACTTCAAAGTTCTGTGATGTCTGATAGGTATACTGTGCAGAGAGCCTGGAACAGGGCCTGGCCCTTGTCAGCCTTCATCATCCTCCTTATACCCAGCACAGGGCTCAACTGGACCCCTGCCCCCACCACCACCCCGGTATCTTCACCAGATCACACCAGATGTCCTTGTCCCTGGCACTAACACTTGGGGGCCACCCTGCTTCCCATCCAGGCTGTGCCACCAACACTGGGGATGCCCTGGTCACTCTGCAGGCTGAGGACAGGCTCGGCTCTCCACCTGCCTGGACCCTTTTGCCCCAGACCAGCCCTGTGTCCCATCCCCATGCTCCAACCACAGCCCAGGGCTGGGAGACTGCCCCCACACCTCACCTGCTGCCCTGCCAGGGCCCCCCAGCTGCCTCCCCTCTCCACACATTCCCAGGTCCCACCTCCTTTCTTCACCCCCTGCCAGATTTGAGGCATCTGAGAACACGTAGTTTGGCATCTGGCAGAGCTAGGCTCAAGCCTGGTTCTAGCACATGTGCGGCCTGGGGCAAATTCCTTGCTGAGTTTCAAATGCCTCATCTGTAAAATGGGAACAATGACCTACTTCACTGGACTCTGAGAATGGGATAAAATACTAGCATTTATGGGGCAGCTGTTGATGTCCAGCCTCTGCTATGTGAATCTGAAACCCTTCTTTCCTCTAATCCTTAGGAGGTAAGAATGTTTCATCTCAAGAACACACAGCAGCCAGTCCAATCAAGAAGAGCCTTTATGGTTCTCTACAAACAGCAGCTCAACAGTGATGAAGCGAGCCCACTGCCTGCCCCCACATGTCGCAGGCCCCAGGTGGACGTGAGGGGATGTTAGGTACCTTCAGTCAGGCCAGGCGGGGCGGGGGGCGGGGGGCGGAGTCCAAGTGCGTGGTTAGTGCCTCGAGGTCTAGTCCAGGAGGTCAGTCTTTTTGATAGTTCATGATTTTGAAACCCTTCCTCCTGTCCCCCAGGAGCGGGAGCACCAAGGGAGTACATGGGAGGATGTGAGATTACCCCCAGATGGTAGTGAACATGAGCCCCATGGTGGGGTTGCTCGGGGACAGGGATATGCCTCAGCTGGCTCGCTTTCCCTCCTCACACCCCCCACCCATGATCGCTAAGAACACACTCAGGTAAAGGGGTGGATGCGTGGATGCTCACCCCACCCAGGTTCCTGGGTGGCCCTGAGTGTTCCCTTCAGATTAGAGCTGAGGACGAGGTCAGGGCCCCCTTGGGAACTCAGACACAAGCATAGTCAGGACCTGGGAACTTTGGGTGAGGACAGTGGAGGCTGTAGCCACACCCTGTTCCACCCCACCCCCCACCCCCCAAGCCCCTGCCCCAGGTCTTACCCATACAACCTATAGGCCAGGATGGCGAGCTCTGAACTACCTCCAGGAACGCCAGCCCGGCTACCATACTTGGGGCCTCAGGTCCCACAGGACTCAGCTTGGCCACCTGTCCCCATCTCCAGGGTCCCCTTCTGGGCTTCACCTTCCTCCGCCCCTCCCCACCAGGGTCAGCAGCCCCCTCAAGCCTCCAGTGCTGAGGCCCCTCACTGAGCCAAGCGTTCTTCCCCCAAAACCTGTTACTCTCCCCAAACAGGCAAGACCATGGCTGGAACATGGATTTGGGGCTCCTCGGGCCCTCTCCTGCTCTTATCACCACCGAGGAGCCCTGGGAAAGCAGGTCCAGCCCTTGCTTCACTGAAGGGGAATACCAGATGGGAAAACCAACTCGCATGCCGTTCTGGACCACCCGTCACGTCCAGAACCAGGGCTCTTGCCTGTCGGCTGGGAGTCCAGAGCCCACCACCCCCAG
This sequence comes from Vulpes vulpes, assembly GCF_048418805.1. Taxonomy (NCBI): domain Eukaryota; kingdom Metazoa; phylum Chordata; class Mammalia; order Carnivora; family Canidae; genus Vulpes; species Vulpes vulpes. Next base: position 57,015,405 of record NC_132788.1, on the reverse strand, counting down.
GAGGCCGAGCTGTGGCACCTGGCCCCCAGGCCCACCCACACGGATGCCCATGGCTGCCTGTGCCCTCCCTGAGGTGAGGAAGACAGGGTGAAGCAGATCCTGTGAGTTGGGCCCCCAAAGCCTCACCTCCCATTCTCCGACCTTGGGAAACTGCCCACCTTTCTGCAGGGCCTGGTTGGACCCGCAACCCCACGTGAGTCGGCTGGGACTCGGGCCCTGCCTTCAGCCCCCAGCCACTGAGGGGCCCGGAGACCCCTGACACCCAATGGGGGAGCGGGGGGCTGCCCCCAAGGCCAGCCCAGTGAGGGACCGGCCCCTGCCCCTCGGCACCTCCTGACAGCCACCCCCACCACCCCCGTGGTTAGAAAAGGAGAAGCACTGAGGGGCGGGCAGGGCTGAGGCAGGCGGGGAGCCACGGAAGAGCAGGAGGGCAGCACGGTCAGGGCACCTCGGGTGGCAGCAGGGGCGTGTCTGAGTTCTGTGCCGAGAGGCTGGGGGACTCAGACCCGATGAGCCCGACGCTGTACAGATTAAGGATGGAGTCGGCAATGATGCGGGCCGTGCGCTTCTGGTAGCCGCCTGAGGTCACCATGAGGATGGGCACCTGGCGGCCCCGGACCACCCGAAACACCAGTTCGTCCCGCTTCACGATGCCCTGCAGAGGGAGGGTGGGGGTCGGCTCAGGTGGGCCTGGGTCCCTGTGGCTTCGGGAAGCCCTCCCCATCCGGCCCCTCCCTGGCATCAGGAGAAGCACCAGTGCTGCCCGCCTTCCTGCTGCCACCCGAGGGGAGACCCCGCACCCCCCCCCGTGGTCGGGGCGCACCTGTGGGCTGATGGACAGCCCCCCAAGGCGGTCACCCTCGAGGATGTCGGTACCCGCGTTGTACACCACGACGTCGGGCAGGTGCTCTTGGAGGGCCTTTTGCAGGTTCCGCTCCACTTTATCCAGGTACTCATCATCCTCCGTACCCCACTCCAGCTCCACCTTCCGCCTGATGGCCTCTGTGGGGGAGACAGGGACAGCCCTCATGTGCAAAGAAGGCAAACAGGCTCAGGAGGGTCAGGGTTGCCTGGGACCTCAGGCAGGATTGGAAAGGGTCTGACTCCAGCACTGCTCTGCCTCATGCAAGCCAAAATGAAGCCAAAGAGCGCTAAGAACTGCCAAGAGGGCCCAAAGGAGGGAAGGGGCTGCAGATAAAACACTTTGCCCTGAGGATTTAGAGCCCTTGTGGGTGATAATCTGATTTCATCGCCTCCTGGAGCCTCTGCCCAGAAATGCGGCCACCCTGCTGTGCCCAACAGGCCCAAATCTCCAACACCTTGGAAAGACTCAGTTCAGAAATCGTGCCCCTGGGCCACATCTGGGGCGGAGTTACCCTCAACAGATGCACCGCACAAATGTCCCCTATTTATTTGCAAAAGCGGGCAGGTTGCTGTGGCCCATCTAGGAGTCTCTGCATTTTGATTGATCAGTTTCACCCACTCCATTTATTTTAACAATTTTTATATTTGACCTGGTTTATGCCATCTTATTTTATATTCTATTTATCAAATTTTTCCTGCTGTTTCTTTTTTGGTCATTCCCTGTTTTCTACCAGACAAATGCCTAATATAATATTGGAAAGGTTTATGGGGTCTTGAATGGGGCAAGCGACTTAATTCTCAGTCTGCATGTCTGTAAAATGGAAACAATCCCTGCCTTGCAGGGATGCTGAGAATAAATGAAGTGCCTTCTGCAGAGCCCAGCACGTAGGGAACACCCCAGAGAGAGTGCTCCATCCAAGCAGGAGTACATTTAACACTGAAGGATAGGGGGCAGCTTACGCTTGGCAAAGCGGTCCCCAGGGTAGATGTGCCGGTTGTAGACATCCATGATGTACACACGCTTGTCACCCATGAAGTCCCGTTCATGTCCATTGCCCTGTGGGGAGGACATGAAAGCTGCTTGCAGGCAGGTGCCCTCGACAAGGAAGGGACACCCCCCACACACACATCGCCCCTCCCCCCCGGAAATGGCCCATGTGCCTGGGCAGCTCAGCTGGCCCTTGGAGGCAGGGGTCTCTTGGCTGTTAAGTGGCAGAGCTGGAATTCAACCTCAAATCCCAGCCCCGTGGTCTTCTAGTGTGACCTGGAGCAAGCCCCAGCCCTCTGAGTTTTTCTCCATGGGATGAGAAAGGAATTCTAGCCCTGCCACACTCTCTATAGTCTGCGGTAGGATCAGCTAGGGTCGGGGACGTGAAAGGTAAACTGGAAAGGATTGTGCAGGTGTGACTAGGTTCTGAAGCTCAGCGTCACGGGCTCCACAGTGGGGCACCCGCCAGCACAAGGGCACAATAGCAGGGGTGAGGGAGGCATCTCCAAGTGCCCATTTAATGTCCTGTCCTGTCTGGCCAGAGGAGCCAACCCTCAATTTGGAGTCCTGAGAAGGAAGCCCTGCCATCTGCTGCTTCACCCTCAGGCCATGAGTTCTCGGGTAGTAGCCTCAGGCCCAAGCAACCCTAAAGACAGGTGTGTAAGCATTTGTCTGAGGGCCAGGGCCACAGTGGTCCTCAGCTCTCCACAGGGGGTAGCACCTCAAACTGACTAGGAAGCCCTGGGAAGCCACAGCAGGCTTTAGAGAGCATGGCATCAGCAGACCCAGCTTCAGGAAGAGCCTTCGGCCTGGTGTGTTGGGCGGTCAGAAGGGAGGAAGGACCCTTGGGTTTGACAGAAGCAAGGAGAAGCCAGCGTGCTGGGTGGCCTGAGTGGGGCAAAGGGACAGACGGACCCTCTGCTTCCAGCCTGAGGCTCAGAAGATGGGCAGCGAGGAGAAAGGCAGATCAGGGTGGGGGTGGCAGAGACTCGGCCTGGGGCTTGGCAATGTTCCCAGGGGGAAGGGAGCCCCACGATGAGCAGTCATGTGACAGCTGACTGTCATGGGGGCCCGAGGAGGCAGGGCCAGGAGACTGCAGCCCCACAGGGTACTCACCTGATGGGCATCAAGATCAACGATGGTGGCTCTGGAGATGCCCTCCACTCGCTCGAACAAAAACTGCCAGGGGAAGAGAGGGGGGCAGTGAGAACCCACAGAGCCAGAGGACACAGCCCCGGGTATTCCTAGTTGGTGAGGGGCCAGGCGAGAGGCCGCACATACTTGTGGACAATCAGGCCACCAGGCAAAGACCTCACACGCCCAGGAGGACTGTGTGGCTTGAGAGAAGCATGTGTGAGGGGTCAGGGAAGGCTCCCTGGAGGAGGAAGCATGTGCTGTGATCTAGAGGGCTGGAGGTCAGGAGCAGGGCAGTCAGGCTAGCCCTCAGGGACAGCCCAGGATTCCTCAGGAAATATATAGGGGTTGGAAGGGGGAAACCTTCCCTCAAGGCTGGGCCTGGAACTTCATCCTGCGTTCTCTGCCTTATCCTGCAAGGCGAAGTTCTCATGCCGCCTTCTCCAGGAAGTCTTCCTTCCCCTTCCCCACCCTCTTGGAAGGTCTCCCATGTATCCCTCTCTCTGAATGGCCAGGGTCTGCTGACCTGTCCCCCCGCCCCTATTAGTCTGTGTGCCCTGTGAGAACAGAGACCACACCAGGCCATTCCTGACGCCAGAACCAGGCCAGGCACAGGGTGGTTAAGGGGAGCTCTGCAACCCCACAGAGGTGTAAGCAGGGACAGTGTGAGCCCTGTCCCTCACTTCTCTGGGCCTGGGTCTCCTCATCTGCACAGGTGAGGCATAAATGAGGTGCGCCATGGCCAGTGCAGGCTGGGGCAGGGCTGAGCCTGCCGGAACCAGCCATTGCAATCCCCATCATTATTTCTACCTGCTCCTCACTCTGGGGGTGCAGTGTGCTCCCTATATTGTTGACAAATAGGCTGCTGTCTCCTGTCCCTGCCATTGTTGGAGGCTGTGCGATCTCCCTGCAGAACAGGCCATGCAGATGAGCAAGTGACTGCCTGGGCAACCTGCAGGCTTCCTCCCCTCCGGGGACTCAGTTCCCTTCTCTGTCATGTGGAGGAGAACACCAAACTGGGGGTGGCGGGGGGACCCCCGGGAGGGCTCCTGGAGACGAGTCCCCACGTGCTCTCGGGCGCACCTTGATGGCCAGTGTGATGTCCGCATAGGCGCAGAAGCCCCCGCCCCGGTCACTGGAGCAGTGGTGGAAGCCTCCACCTGCAGGAGGGAAGACGCGGTGTGGTCAGGGCCAGGCACTCCCCTGCCCCTACATCCTGCCCGTATCCCAGTCCTGCTCAGACAGGCTCCGGGAACTCCAGGTTGGCAAAATGAACTGAGAACCCTGAGTCATGAAGACAGCTTTGTCATCAAGGCTATCCCTGCCCAGAGCACGAAACCTCTCAGGGTGGTCCTGACAAGTCACCCCCCCCCCCCCACTACCCGTCACAACCCCCAGGGGCCCAAGGCAAAAAGTTGTTCCTTGCCTCTGTAGGGCCAGGCCACCTCTATGTGACTTCCCATGCCTGGAAGGGGTGGTGGAGCTATGGGGGCCCGTTTACCCTGGGATCACCCACATTCTGCAGGTGGTAGAAAGTGATGGCCAGGAGGGGCACCTTCTGTTGGTCATGGGCACTCATGGCAATGGGGAGGCCCTGGACACCGGGATCCGGCCCCTGCTTCTCCCCCACCCTGAGAGCCCATTGCCCTGCAACCCCTAAAAAAGAACTTGAGTTTCAGGGGCCTCTGAAACTGAGCCCAACAACGGTCCCACCCAGCAGTTCAAATCCAGGACCCATGGCTACAAAGGACTCGCCTCTTTTCACACCAACAGGTTGTCAACAGATCTTAATAATGAGATAACAGCCAACTGTGAACTCCCAGACTGGGCACAGAACTCACAGAAACCTCCCTACAGCTCCAAGTGGGGGCACTAGTACCATCATCTCCATTTTACAGATGAAGAAACTGAGGCACACAGAAACTCAGCACCTCGCCTGGGATCACACAGCTCACTAATGGCAGAGCCAAGATTCAAACCCAGGCTGGATCTGGGCCTGGGCTCTTAACTGTCAGGTCACAACACCTTCCACGGGAGAAGGGCTTCCCTGGGTCTTCGTGAGGACCCTGCTGTAGACGTGCAGAGTGTGCCTCTTTCATTCATCTGTTCAGCAGTCTATCATAACATCACAGTTATCCCAGACCTAAGGCTGGGTACCTGGTGATGCCAACCTGGAAAATCCCCAGCCCCTGGCCTTGCAGAGCTCACAGGCAAAGTAGGGGTCCTCTGCTCCAGACTCTGAGCAAGCCACCAGGCTGTTCCCCATAGCTGTGTCCTCGTCAGTACAGTGGGACCAACAACAATGATGCCCAGCTCAGATGAGAGGCCAGACAGCAAAGAGGTGTGCTAACTGTGAAGTGCTGCACCTCAGTGAGGGACAGATAAGGGACAAGGAAGATGTATGTCGCCATCCCATGAGCCAGGCTTGCAGGGGAGTCTGGGGAACCGCAGACTCTCAGCCTTCAGGTCCCCGAGGAGGACATGGTATTGACCCAGGCCTGTCTGCCCATCATGTGACTAAACCCCTGCAGGTGGTCCTGGGCCCCAGGAGGCTGATGGGAGTTTTTCAGAAAAGACTGAAATGCTGCAGGTTTGAGCCCCATTCAGGTCTGCCCAGGCGATGATGCAGGCTTTTGCAGAGGAGTGAGCTCCTTGTCACTGGAAGTATGCAAAGGCAGAGCTGGGGGAACTCCTTTAGAGAAGGATTCCACACCAGATGGAGGCACTGGTTGATCCCTCCCAGACACCAGATGGCTGCATACTGTCCCCCATCCCACTTAATAAGAAGGTTCGGGGTGGCTCTGGAGGCACCAGAGCCTTGCCTCACAGAGCAGCTGTGTGGCCCTCCCAGCCCCCAGGACCCAGCAGGCCAGGCTGGCCAGGGCACTCACCCACATTGATGGCCCAGCCTCGCTCCATGGCCAGCTTCCCTGCCTTTGGAGACAAGCACAGGGTGAGAGGCACAGGCAACTATTTCCCTCACTCACTCATTCACGGATTCGCTCCTTCATTCCATAGACACTAGGTCCAGTCAGTGGGACGTAGGGCTGACCTATAAGGTAGGGTTCAGGCGGTACCCACCCTCCAGCAAGCTCAGACTCAGGCTTGGAAGTAAGTACGGGTCGGCTGGCATATGAGATGTGCAGTACATCAGCCCCTTTGCAATTATGCAAAGAAACTGGAAGAAATCAAAGTGGTTATGATCACATGTGAGCTGACAATGATCTTAACAGGGCCTTCAAAGGGAAAATAGACTTTTTTTTCCCATGGAAATACGGCAGCCTGAATACCAAAATCCTGTAAGAAATCATCATTTGGGGGTGGGCAGTAATACCTCAAGAAATAAACAAAAAGGTACAAATTTGCAAAGCTAGAAAGAAAACTATCAGGATCAACAGGTCTTGATCCAGCCCTGGATTAGATCATCCTACATTTAAAGCTGAAATATTGGGATGCCTGGGTGGCTCAGTGGTTGAGCGTCTGCCTTTGGCCCAGGGCATGATCCCGGGGTCCAGGGATGGAGTCCCACATTGGGCTCCCCATAGGGAACTTGCTTCTCCCTCTGCCTGTGTCTCTGCCTCTCTCTCTGTGTTTTACAGACAACTACATAGGGAATGTGAAACCTCATTTTGCTGCAAGTGCTCTTTACTGCCATACCCATGATGCCAGGTGAGCAGAGCATGACCCATCACTGAAGTCATGGGGGTTTGCTTTTCCACCTTGAGTTGAGTATATTGGTGCCAGTTTGATTATATACTCTCTGGGGCATAGGAACATGTCTTTATATACCAGCAAATACGGTAACTCCAATAGGAGCCCCCCCCCCCCCCCCCCCCCCCCCCCCCCCCGGAACAAGGAATTCAGTGTCCCCAAGGCAGCAGAGCACGTGGGAGAGGCTTTGGGAGAAAAAGTCATTGTTGCTGTGCCTGGGGGACTATTTAGGATTTTATGCAATTACCAAGAGGGAGGAGCATATTCCAGATGGAGAGCTGGGGGCGGGGTGGGCAGGGAAGCCCAGAGGTGTGGGGGTCCCAAGCCCAGCAGGTCCTTCTGCCAGCCTCCCCACCTACCATGATGGTTCCTCCTGTTTGGGTCCGAAGGGGTTTCAGCACCTTCCTCTGCACAAGGAAGTTCGGGAGGAAGATGACAGGGGGGATCTCTGTGATGGTCGCAACAGCGAAGGACCACTGCGGAGGGAGAGACGCAGGCCATTGGCCTCCCACTGCTGGCAGAGCTCAGAGGCTGCAGCTGGGAAATCCGATTCCTTGGAGTGCCGGTTTCAAGGTGCCCTGGAACTTCCAGTCTGGCAGACTGTCAAACTGGTCAGAAATGAGAGCCCCCCACCCAGCTTTGGGCTCAGAAAAGAGCAGTTTCCCTAAAACTGTCGGTCCCTTCCTCTGTGCTCCACAGCTCTTGGCTGCCCTCCTGTGCCCACAACAAGAGCTGCAAGTCACAGGGGTTGCAGACCCAGCACTGGCCCAGCCTGCCCACTGTACAAAAGGAGGGGACACTGAGGCCCTGACCTGGGAAGATCTTTCTTGCCAAGGTCACACAGTGAGTCACTGGCAGCGTCGGCACTAGAAGCCCAGGTCTCCTGCTCTCCTGGCACAGCGTGACCTCTTCATGCACCAGGAATCAGATCTCCCTCCAAAGGGGGATCAGGCCCTCATCTCGGCTGCTGAGTCGGGGGGTCCAGGGTACCCAAAAGGCATTTGCTCCCAGATCAGGACACAGCCTTCCCTATGACCCTGCCCAGGCCCCTGGGCAAACGTCCATGCACCCAGATCCTGAACCATCTCCTGCCTGGCTGGGGATGTACCTGCATCTGCGTCATCTGCTCTCACCCCAGGCAGGACCTCAGCGGGGCCCAGGGCCCTCTGCAAACATTTACTGAGTGTCTGCTAGGCAGCAGGTGCCAAGGTGGAGACTAGTGAAGAGGCGCTTAAATGCGACAAAGCCTTCGATGGAGAGCACGGTCTGTGTCTGGGTGGGAGCAGAGAGGCATTTTGGAGGCAGTGACCTTGAAAGTGAAACAAAGTTGCCCAGATATCAGGGTCAAGGTGAAAGGAAAGACACCTGCTAGCAGACAGAAAGTAAGTCCAAGTTCCCGAGAAGTTGGGTGCGGCTGGGACAGGACCGTGCCTGTCACGTAGGGCCTGGGCTGCCAGAGACTGTTCTCAGACAGCCTCGCCAGAGCAGCAGAGAGCCATCAGACAATGCTTTCCCAAGCTGTTCTGGCCACACCAGGAGGACCATGTAGGAGAACTCCAATAGAAGCAGCCACCGCCCCCCAGGGGGCAGGGGGAAGCCAGAGATGATGAGGGCCCCAGAGAGGTGAGAGGGGAACAGTTAACAGACAATACGAGAGGGATAGGCAGACAGAGGGGTCAAGGATGCAAGGTTGGAACCACAACACTCCACCCCTAAAGGGTAAGGCCCAGAAGTGTAGCTCACTGGGACAACTGAGGGCTGTTCTGGGACAGGTTAGGGCAGGGCAGAGGTAGGGCATTCAGGTGGCCAGGCAGAGAGAAGTTTCAGGAAGGAATAAGCAAGGAGAGGTGCTGGGACGCCTGGGTGGCTCAGCAGTTGAGCATCTGCCTTCGGCCCAGGGCATGATCCTGGAGTCCAGGGATCAAGTCCCACATCAGGTTCCCTCCATGGTGCCTGCTTCTCCCTCTGCCTGTGTCTCTGCCTCTCTCTGTGTCTCTTATGAACAAATAAATAAAATATTTTTTAAAAGAGAGAGAGAGGTGTTGAGGACAGGGACCACTGCTACTGGGTTCCCCCACCGGGAGAGGAGATTTAGGGCAGGAGAGGTTTGCACGAGGGAAAGGAGTCAGCAGAGAGGGAGAGGGAAGGGCCAAGGATGGAGTGAGACAGACAAAGGGCACACACCTGAGAAAGTCCTGGCAGGCTTCCTAGCCAGAGAGCACTACTCATGGCTGGGACAGGACCCATGTCAACCTTGTAGGGGCCACTGCAGCCACCCCAGCCAAAAGGGAAGACATTGTCAGGGTCCGGGTATGCTGGGCACCCATGCTGCCTTGAACTGCACTGACCACCTGTGTGGCCACCCCTTCCAGGCCACCAAGGCTGAGGACAGTTGAAGGCTGGGGAAGCTCCCTTGGCTACCTCACTCAAGTGAAGGAGCTGGTGAGCAGGGCCCATGGAACCTCTGCCACCTGCAGGCTGAAAAGAGGTACCCAGCCAGCCTTCCTCAAGCCCCAGCCCTCTGGTTGTACAACATGGAGGCCCCACAGGACCTGGGAGGAGGTGGGGGTGCTAGGGCTGAGAGCAGGAAGGTTGGAAAGCTCCAAGACCTGCCCATGTCTGTGTGCATTGGCGTATGTGTGCGCGTGCACATATGTGATGGGGGAGAGACCCAAGGAGTGGAAGGTGGCCAGCTCTATGCGTTCAGCACACCAGTCCCACAGCCCAGCATAGGCCTGGCACATGGGAGGCATGGAGCCACCGTTGGCTATGAATTAAAACTATAAAACTAAATGAGTCACTGAGGGAACACACTAGGTCCCTGCCTCTCTCTCCGCCTCAGCAAACTAGTAGGGAATAAGGATGGAAAGGAAATGAAACCTTATCCTGCCTCGTCCAAAATAGATGCAAAACCATGAAAAGGGCATTTTTTAAAGTACGTTCCACAATGACTGTCTAGCTCAGCTCTCCATCAGGAAAGGGTTCCACGTCAAACAAGTCTGGGAAACATGTCTTATGTTGTCCGCCTCCTGGAAATTCACAACACCCTCTGGTGTGTTAAAGGCTCTAAATTTCACAGTGAAGAATCCTGTTTAACTTCGTTTCGCCCCGTTTCCCAAACTTCCTGGCCACAAACCTCCAGCAGCCTGCTTTACTTTTTACATAACACGTACTGATCTTTGAAAAGCTACAGTCATGTGGGACCCACGGGGAACCTCGTAGGCTAGAAAATGAATTTTACATGAGCCAGGCATAAAGTCACCAGAAGCACATCTGGGATTTAGCCAAGGGGACCAGGTCCCTTGGGAGAAGGTGCACGTCTGCCAACGCATCTCCACTTTCGGCCGTGAAAGAGGGTGCTAGACGTGTCAGCCTTCTCCCGGGCCCAGCGGTGGTTTCTGCACAAGGCAGTGACACTGCCTACTGATGATCTAGACTTGTGCTGCCCAATCCAGTGGCCATCAGCCACACATGGCTATTTGGGTTCACTTTTAAATTAATTTAAAAAATTTTAATTAGAATTTTGTGACTTTGATTAAAAAAAAACAACCATACTTCAATTTAAAAAAATAGAATTTTGTTTCTCGGTCTCACTAGCCATAGTTCAAGTGCTCAGTAGCCAAATGTGGCTAACAGCTCCTGGACAGAGCCCTTCTAGAACATTTCCATCATGGCAGAAAGTTCTGGATAGTGCTGCTCTAGAAAAACTACGAGTGGCCAGGGTGAAAAATAAATGAGGGGGTGGGGCAGGCTGGTGACCAGGCCCGGGAGGATGGGGCCGTGTGGGAGCATGACAGAGGGAGGGCAGATACTTTATCTGGGACGTGCGCGTAGCAGGTGGAGATGAAAGCACCCAGTTCTGCCAGCAGGTCAGGCCCTCTGAGAGCCTGGCCCCAGGCAAGGGCATTGAGAGATGGGCTAGATGGAAGCGGGGCGGGGACAGGGCTCAGCAGTCCTCCTCAGAATCAGACTGGTCCAACTCAGGTCTCTGCCACTGCTGGTGAATTTGGGCATGGCCCTTTACTTCCCTCCTGACTCCACATCCATGAAATAGGAGCCCCTCCCCATCAGTCCTAAAATGAGGACTTAGACCCATCCACCAGGCCTATCCTCCTATCCTCATCTCCCCATCTGAAGTACCCCCACTGGGCACCCCCCTCCCACCCCCACCCCCACCCTTGCCTCATCTTTCTGCACAGCACCTGTCTCTACCTGACATATGTCTCTGTTGCTATCTGTCCCTTCCAGAAGGATGTCAAGGGCCAGGAGGGTAGGCACATGCTCATTCCTGCCATATAGACAAGGCCAGGAGTGACGCCTGGCACACAGTAGGTGCTTACAGTACATGCTGTCTATTCTTGCCCAGACCTCTACCTGCATACTCCTCAGAGGAGGCCACCTCACCTGTGCCCCCCAGTAGAGCCCAAAAGAGTGACTGGCTGATAAGGGGCTGTGACAGCCTGGCCCTGCTCCTGAGACAGCCCAGAGCTTCTTCTGTGATCCAGCGAGGCCATACCTCTATTTCTCCCTCCTGTGTGCCCAGCTTCTCTCCACCTCCCATCCTCTCTTATACGTTTCATAGCGAAGCTTGCCCTCAAGGAATCCCTTGCACCTCCATTCCTAGCAGGCTCTGCTTAAGCAAGTTTCAGAACCGCTGCTCTACAGAACTTGACCCCCACAGTGCTGAATGAATGAATGAATGAATGTATGAATGAATGAATGACATGAACAAGGGAGGTTTGCCCAAGCCTAATGTCCATTGCCCACCAAAGGGCATGGCCTGTGAGCTTCCCTATCTCAGGGCCTGGCCAGGTGTCAGGGCCTCCATGTCCAATTCAGCCTTTTGGGGATCTCACAGATAGTAGGACACATGAAATTGGAGATACCTCTGGGATCCACACATACCCCATACTCTCAGCTCTAGAAGGCTCTATTCTCCAGCTGCCTGATTTCCTCAGGTAGACCCTCAGAAATCCAAAACAAGGGGCACTTGGGTGGCTTAGTGGTTGAGTGTCTGCCTTTGCCCAGGGCATGATCCTGGAGTCCTGGGATGGAGTCCTGCATAGGGCTCCCTGCATGGCGGAGCCTGCTTCTCCCTCTGTCTATGTCTTTGCCTCTCTCTGTATGTCTCGTGAATAAATAAAAATCTTAAAAAAAAAAAGAAAGAAAAAGAATTGCTCTCAGGGAAGAGACAGCTGCAACCCTTCAGAGTCCCAGTGGAAGTGGGAGCAAAAGGAGAGAAGGGAAAAAATTCATTTGATCATTTCAGTTGATGAAGAAGAAGCCTCTGCCAAAATCCAACACCCTTTATGATAAAGTCAATCAACAGGCTAGGAATAGAAAGCAACTCCCTCAACCTGGTAGACGGCATCTATCATACACATAAGCGTGCACATATACACATACACCCAATCCCATAGCTAATGTCATACTCAGTACTAAAAAATGGAAAACATTCAGCCTAAGATCATGAACAAGATAGAGAGAAGCCTGTTTTTGCTACTTTTATTCAACCTCATACTGGAAGTTCCAGCCAGAGCAATTAGGCAAGAAAAAGAAATACTTAGAAAAAAAAAAAGGCAAGAAAAAGAAATAATTAGAAAGCAAGAAGTAAAACTATCTCTGTTCACAGGTGGCATGACGCTGGCTACAGAAGATCCTAAAGAATACACACACACACCCCTCTTAAACTGAAGAACTAAGTTCAGTAAAGTTTCAGGATACAAGATCAACACATAAAAATCAGTTGTATTTCAATACCTTAGTAACAAATAATCCAAAAAGGAAATTTAAAAAGATTTCAGGGGCACCTGGGTAGCTCCACCAGTTAAGTGTCTGCCTTTGGCCCAGGTCATGATCCCAGGGTCCTGGGGATTGAGCCCTGCATTGGTCTCCCTCACTGAGCAGGGAGTCTGCTTCTCTTTCTCCCGCTGCCTGCTACTCCCCTGCTTGTGCTCTCTCTCTCTTTCTCTGTCAAATAAATAAATAAAATCTTAAAAAAAAAAAAAAAGTAATTCTATTTACGGGGGCCCAGGTGGCTCAGTTGGTTAAGCTTCTGACTTTGGCTGAGGTCATGATTTCAGGGTCCTGGGATCAAGCCCCATGTCAGACTCCCTGCTCAGCAGGGAGCCTGCTTCTCCCTCTTCCCCTCCCCCTGCTCATGCTCTCTCTAATAAATAAAATATTTTTTAAGTATTTTTACCATTTTACCACTTACAAGAACAAAAACAGTAAAATACTTGGGAATAAATTTAACTTTAAATTTAAGGAGGTGCAAGAGTGGCACCCTGAAAACTACAAAATACTGCTGAAAGAAGTTAAATATCTAAATAAATGGAAAAATATCTTCTGTTCATGAGTTGTAAGACCTAATATTATAAAAAAGACAATACTCTCGCAACTCATCTACAGAGTCAACACAACCCTTATCAAAATCCCAATGGCCTTGTTTGCAGAAGTAGAGAACCTGATTCTATAATTCACAGGGAATCTCAAAGGACTTCAAAAAAAAAAAAAAAAACACACACACACACAAAAAAAAACCCCAACAACTTCAAGTTGTTTTGTTCAGGGACAAAGTTTGAGGACTTGCGAGTCCCAATTTCAAAAGTTACTACAAAGCCTCAGTCATCAAAACAATGTGGCAGTGGCATAGGATAGACATATGCATTCACTGAAACTCAAAATGGACCAAAGACCTAGACACAAACTAAAACTCTTAGAAGAAAACATATGAGTCAACCTTCATGACCTTGGATTTGGCAATGGATTCTTAGATGTGACACCAAAAGCACAAGTAACAAAAGATGAAATAGGTAAACTAAAGTTTAGCAAAATTTAAAAATTTTGTGCAACCAAGGACAGTATCAAGAGAGCAAGAATAAAATCTACAGAATGGGAGAAGATGTTATTTGCAAATCATATAATATCAAGAACACACAAAGAACTCTTAACACTCCACAACAAAAAGATAAACAATCTAATTTCTTAATGTGGGCCAGTGACTTGGGCAGACACTTCTTCAAAGAGGATATAAAAATGGCCAATAAACAGATGGAAAGATGATCAGTGCTATGAACCATTAGGGAAATGCAAGTTAGAACCACAATGAGATATTACCTCATACCCACTAAGTTAGCCATGATCAAAAACAAAAACAAACCAGAAAACGAGGGTAGATGAGAATGTAGAGAAATTAGAACCTTTTTGAACAGTTGTTAGGAATATATAATGTGCAGTTGCTATGGGAATCATTTTGGGGTTTCCTCAAAGAGTTACCCTATGACCAGCAATTCCAGTCCAAGGAATACAAGCAAAATAAATGAAATCAGGTACCTAAGCAGATACTCCTACATGCACAGTCATAGCAACACTGTACACAAAAGCTTAACGCTAGAAGCAACTTAAATGCCCGTTAACTGATGGATGGATAAACAAAATGTGGTCTCTCCACACACCGGAATATTAATCAGCCATAATAAGGAATGAAGTGCAGATACATGCCACAGGATGGATGATTCTTGAAAACTGCACGCTTGTGCTTGGGGAAAGAAGCCACACACTGAAGGTCACATATTGTAGGATTCCACGCATAGGAAGAAACATCCAGAAAAGGCAAGCCCATGGAGTTAGAACACGGGCTGGTGGTTGGTAACCAGGCGCAGGGGAGAAGGCGGGAAGGGGAATAACCGCTTTGTGGGCTCAAGGCTTCCTTCTGGAGCCAGGAAAATATTTTGGAACTAAAGAGACGTGACGGTCACACCACATTGTCAATGTACTAAATGTCACTGAATTTTATACTTTAAAATGGTTACTGGTGATGCTATCTGAATTTTACCATGAATGACAGAAAAAAGGAGACAAGAGTCCCCTCAGGGAAGAAAAGAGGAGAGAGAGAGAGAAGAATAGGAGGCAGCTTGGAGGGGGGGCATTTTCCCAGAGACCCTCTGCCACTGGGACTTCAGCCCCCTCCCACCCCTGCTCTGCTGCTAAGGTCTCCCTCCCCCAAAGGATTCCCAGTGCTGTGAGGTCAGTGACTAGGTCCAAGTGCAAGAGGTGGCCAGACTTCCTGTGCCTCGGGCACCCATGGTTCTCTTTCTCTTGCATGTCCTTCTGCTTAAAACACTCCTTGGCTCCCATGGCCCTCAGAGCAAAGCCACAGCAGTACAAAGGGCCCTGTGTGGCCTGGCCCCTGATCATTTTCTGACCCCATCTCTTGCCAGTCTCCCCCACCTCCCATTTCGTCCCAGCCAGTGGCAAGTACTGTTTCAGAACCTATTGGACATGCTCTTGCCTCAGGGCCTTTGCACTTGCTGATCCTTCTACTTGGAATGCTCTCCCTCCACATTCCCACATAGCTGACTCCCTCCCTCACCGCCCCAGTCCATGATCACATGTCAGTAAGCCCCTCCCTAGCCTCCCTATTTCAAACTGCAGTCCCCACCACCCTCCTTCCTGCTGTACTTTTGCCCACAGCACTGAGTGCCTTGGAACACACCATATCATTGACTTCATTATCATGTCTTTGGCTGACTCTCTCCCACCTAAATGCCAGGGGCTCTAAGGAGAGGGGCTCTATCTCTTTTGTTATATCTTCCCTGGAACACAGAATGATGCTCATTAAATACTCACTGGATTAAAAAAATATATATATATTTGCTGGATAAACGTATCCCAAGCACTATTCAAGGTCAAGATATCAGATCAGCATCACACTAGCCCACACCCCAGGCAAACAGTCACTGGGGTTAGCAGAAGGCAAAAACTTGGCACTGGCCCAATCCAACCCTCAACGGGGCCAACTCTGGGCCTTGCACGCAGCAGGTGCTCTATAAACATTTCTTCCCCTGAATGGATAACACCTTGGCAAACCTCAGGCTACTGCATCTCCTTCCATGCTTAAAATATTAAGCATCGAAGGCCACACCAGGACAGGACCAGGCATGAGCCCTGGGACACAGGTGGGGGGCAGAGTGAGGTGGGGCAGGTGAGGGGGTGGCATCCCACAGGATGCACAGAAGAGCCAAGAAACCTGCAGGAACTCTCCAGGGCACTGTTCCAGGTGAATGTGGTAGGGGCAGGGGGGATGTTCCTGAGCTGCAGCCCCTAAATGCCAAAACTACCCAGATGGGCCCATGTCCTGCATGAAGCTCTAGGACACATCACACCTCATCACTCCTCCATGGCACCTGGAACAAAATGCAAGCTCCTCCCACAGCTTGCAAGACCAGGGTGGCCAGGTGCTGCTAGCCTATCCTGACCCTGTGCTGTGCAGCCTCCAGCACCCTTCTCCCCTTCACCCTTTAGGAGCCAAAGTCCCCTCCCCTTCCTGGCGTGTGGCTCTGGAATGTTATTCCCTCCCAGGCCACCCCATCAACCATCGCCCTCCACCCAGCTACCCCTCTATTTTCCTTCCTTTGTAGCCCTTGGTGCTCTGTGAAGTCCTCTTGTGTGCTTACTTCTTTCTTCTCGGTCTCTTCTCGGTCTCCCACAATAAAAATGCAAATCCACGGGAGCAGGGAAACTTGCTTACTCTTCATTTTGTGCCCAGAACACAGTCGGTATTTGATTCAGATGTGCTGAAAGACTGACTACTTCACCTTAGTAGGTGCTATGGAAATCATCATGTTTCTCCTTATGCTCTTGCTGCCAGGGAGCTCCAAACCAAATACACAAGCCCAATCATAGCATCTTGCTTAGTCCTCTCAGTCGGCATATCTGAATTCTCCTGCTCTTGACTTCATTTTTCTACTTAGGTCTCTACCAGTCAACACTTTTTATCATTATTATTTATCACACAGTAAGCTGCCTTTAGGCTTTTAGGGGCCCAAGGCCAGCCATGCAGTCAGCCCTGAATAGTTCTCCTGAAGTCTCAAACAGGTGGGGTCCTAGAGCCTATCCCCTCTGCCCCCAGCCTTCCCCTGGCACATTCACATTCAGTCCACCCTGGCCCTACTCTGTTCTGGTCCCTCCCTGCCCCAACCCGCTGCCATCTGTCCCTGCTCCCCACCCTCACCCTCTGGACTCTGGCAGGCATGTCTTCCTGGCCCTGCTCCTGGGCTGTGGACTGTGACCATGCATGTCCGGGTCCCCAGGAAACCAGGGCAGCCAAGGACTGGGCTTCCTGCCAAGGCCTCACACACCTCTCTCTCCCAGGATCCAGGTTTCAACCTCTTCCTGGTAATATTTCATGAGCTGACACTGTCACAACTCCATCTAGAATTCTCACAGCTCGGGCCAGAGTCTGGGAGGAGGATGGGTAGCAGCCATGACCAGGAGCCGGGGAGACTGTCTAGATGCCCTACCTAGGGTCTCCCTGAGGGTTGTTGGACTTCCTGGGTGACCTGGAGCAGATGTGGCCTCTTTCTGGGCCTAGGCTTTTACACCTATAGAGGGGAGGCACTTGGTGACCTCTAGCATCTGCCATGGTGCTAGGTCTAAGATGAGCTGGGGGTCAGGAGTCTGGGCTCCCATACCGTTGGCAGAGAACCTGTGGCATCCCTGACCGTGTCCCCATCAGGGCAGGCTGGCAGCACCAGGTTCTGATGCAACCCTCCAGCCTAGCATCCCCTCTAGGGGAGCACCTCACACAGGGGTCTCAGACCCTCAAGCACTGATGAGAGCTTTGTGGCCTATAGGCCACAAAGAAGTCACGAGCATGCTGCCTATAGGCCTGGCTTGGTCTGCAGATGGGATTTAAAAATCTTGAAATGAGTCGCCACTTTAAGAAACTAGGGACTACTGCTTAATAATCTGAATTTCTAACTTCTCTTAGAAAGCCAGGCCCCAGGCCACCCTGGGCCCACAGTGGAGCTGAGTAGCAGCTACCCACTTGGGAAGGGGCAGGAGCTCCCCCATTTGCCCCCATACACCACCCCTACCTGCCTGACCACTTGTTTATAGTCCCTGCTTGGCCCC